>NC_086187.1:21820000-23020000 GCF_023053635.1 Elgaria multicarinata webbii | reverse complement strand
TGGTAGCTGCTGTGTGTCCTGCTCACGGTCTGCTCGCCGGACTCCTGCCGGCTGCCTGAACCTGTTGGGCATGCAGGACAAGCAACCGGCTGGTCTGCAGGTGCCTGGCGAGAGCTAAGGACTCCCCACCCTCACAAGCTGCCATTTTGTGCAAAAGTCAGAGGTATAAATATTATAGACATCGCGATGTGCACAAAATTAACGCCTTTAATTTTGCGCAAATGGCGCCACCATTTTGTGCAAAAAGCTCAACTTCAGTAATATTTATAACCATGATTTTTGCGCAAAATGGCAGCTTGCGGAAAATAAAAAGCAAGGACGCTGCAAACTTAACTGACTTGGCACACACCACGTCGGGCTAGTTCGGGTATTTGCGAGCTGGTGTCGGGGGACAGGCCTGAGCTGATGAAATCTGCCGAGCTTCACCCCTAAATCAGATTCTTCTGACATCCCTGTTGGTAACTCAGAGATAGTAAGGAAGGGTTCAAACAGACCAAAGGAGGGCAGGGTGTAACGTGGGCGCCATCATTCCTTGTCCTTAAAGAGAAGCCCAGACAGGCCCGAGACGTTTACCTCCATCCAGCTAGATGCTTGCTTGTAGAACACGGGTGCAGCAGAACCGATGGCCGGATTCCACTTCAGAGAAGCTTCTGGAGGCCGGATTCTAGTGGTGGGTGGGTCCAAAAATACAAGCTCATTTGAGCTTGTGTTAACGATGCTCATACATTAAGTGTTTTGGGATGTGGGAAAAGCACTGCGCAGTAGCTTGGCCACCACTAAACAGTTGGTGCTTGTGGGGAAGAGGGGGGGGGCAGAAGAAGAGGGGGGTCTTCTGGGAAACCCTTGAGGGTGAGATTGGGATCCCAGGAAGTCTGGGTTCCCACCCACCCACCCAACCACCCAGGACTGAGGTTCTGCATCTCTTTTGTAGAAAAAGCATATATCCGAATCTGGACAGGAAACCAAACACACCAATGCCAGCTGGGTGCCTGGTTGCAAACAGACAGGGAAGGACTTTGGGATAGAGTTCCTTGCTTTGTGTGCAAAATGTCCCAGGTTCAATCCTGGGCATGTTTAGGGAGGGCTTCAAAAGACGCCTGGCCTCTGGGGAGTCCCTAGCAATTGTCATAGACCATACTGGACCAGAAGGGCCATTGGTCCAATTCGACATAAGGCAGCTTGCTGTGATTATCTGTGATTGAGCCATCTCCCTCAATAGTTTGCCTTTAATATTGTGCCCAGAGTTGGATTGGTGCAGGAGGCTTTTGTCACCGTGGCGTACACAACACCTGTTGAATTCCTCCCTTTGTTTACTGCGAAAACACAGTTAGATTGTTCAAACTCTTAGAATTATTGTCAAAATAAGACACAACTCTATTTTGTGACATACACGAAACAGCATGCGCATCGAGTGGAATCAAATTATTTCCCCAGCAGGCAATAAAAATGATACCGTGCGACTTCTGCCTGGAGAGATGCCTGGCTGCCAAATGACAGGATTATCATTCATCTACTTTATTTCCCCCAAAACCAGGCCTTGTTGGCTAGATGGTTGGCACCAGGGCTTGCTGTGAGGTTTGGTCACTTGATTTTCTGTCTGTCACAATTGGGAGTGTTTTCTGAATAGTAGACAGTTGCAAGCCCCACAAATAAGTTCGCAGTCACTAGCTTAAAAATAAAAGCTGTCCCTTTGGGGCACAGTAGAGCTAAGTATTTCAGCTTTCCTATAGAGCTTGGTGCTTTAAAGGAAAATGAATTGTCTTTTGATTTGTGTTCATGCTGCGATGTAAACAATTTTATCTGATGAATATCTGACTCTGTCTAAAGGACATACAGTGCAGTACTGTATGGAGGAAGTTCTCACTCAGTTTCTCTCCTTCCTCAAACTACTCAAATATTACCAATTTGCCTCAAGCCAGGAATGCAGTATTCAAACAAAGTGCAATCTTCCGAGTGCAAACCAATGACATGGTGGTTATCTAGATGCAGACAGTTCGGTTTGAATTCTTTCTGCTCCTTGCAACGTGCTCATTTTGAATGTTGTTCGGAAGTTATTTCAGCACTAAGGGGGATATATGCTGAAGAATGGAACTGCTGATTTGGATTTGCAAGGGGCTACGGAGTTGCATAATGAAATGGGAGATCGTGTGATGACCCGGGGCAAACTATGGAGTGGAATGTGCCATGTGAAAGAGAGCTAGGGTCACTCTGCTTCATTCTATGTCAAATGGGGTGTCTGGTTGATTTCCCATGCGTGTTTGACCCCGTGTCTCGCTTTGCAGGTCCTTAGCTGTTGGCAGCAAATCAGGTTACAAATTCTTCTCCCTTTCTTCTGTGGATAAGCTGGAGCAGATCTACGAATGCAGTAAGTGCTCTCTTTCATTCCCTTTCAATCTTCTATCCTCACATTTTTCACTGGCATTTCCTAAAATCATTCCTGGGAGGAGCCCATCTCCTCCTCCAGTTGTTTGCCTGGCTCTAGCAGCCCTGTGGCAGAGTTGTATTGGTCACTGTGCTTCCAGCTGCAGCTGGGCAGACGGGATGATTCCTCAGTCCTGATTACTAGTCCATCTCAAGTTTCACACATGGCTGTATCCCTGTCACTCCTTCCAGTAGTCTTCAAGGCAGAAGTGGGTGGGGGTAGGGGGAGAGGTGTGCATGGTGCCTAAAATGGCAGCTATTCCTACCACACGTAAACTCTTGAGCAGTGTGTTGCTGGCTGTATGCATCCAGTTTTCAGCTCAGGTTCATGCCAGAAGCTGTTGCGTTACTGGTAAACGAAAACAACAATAAAATACCTGCGAAACTATAAATGCAACACTGAAAATGTCAAAATATGAAATTATTGAAATATTAAAAATAGAGTCTGCAGAAAAGTAATAATCAGAGCAAGAGATTAAAGATTAAATGCCTGCTGGAAGAGGAAGGTCTTGATAACAGGCAGAGTTTCCTGGTAAGGGCATTCCGCGGAGAAGAGCCTTCATGCTTGATGCTGATACAAACCGTGCCTGAGTTCAAGGCCAGCACCACACTTTACTGAGGAAATGTGTTTGCTGTTTGTACATGGGTGCTAGACCAGCATTTTCCCGCATCAAACTCAATCTGTGAGCAACATGCAAATGTACGTGTAGATTCTTACAAAATAAGGAGATGTATGGTTTGTTCCTTTGGGGGAAATACAAAATTTGACATGCAAAATGTGGCGCTTCTCCAATGGTTTGCTCAGGTGGGGCGAACTGGCCAGGCTTCCCCTCTCGTACAGGTGGCAAGGAATTTTTGGGAAATGATTGGGCAGCCACCTTTGCGTTTTTAAGCATGGGAAAACCCACCAGCTTAGCCACACATAGCATTGCTTACAATTGACGATGCCCAATCTAAGTTTCGTCGTTTTGAAGCTCACGTTTTGTACCACGCTCCAGGAATGGGAACGGTGTCTCCTGCTTGATAGGGCCAGTAGATGAAGCAGCCACCCTTAAAGCCCTTAACCTCACGGCAGCTTTCATAGTTGGCAACTGCTGACTGCTGCACTGCTTGATACGTTAGATTTATACTAATGGTGCTGGCCAGGAAGCCTCAGTAGCTGCCTGAAATCTGTTTAATGGCACAAGCTTTTAGTAGCTTTTTATTTACAGCTCTCAAACCTTCCTTGAGCAGAAGGCTGCTCCCTCCTCCTGTTCTGTTGTCTTCACCACTTAGCAGCTTTGCTCTTCCCGCTGTAATATTAAAGTCTGTTTACAGCCAGCTGTCCTAGAAAATGTCAATTTATTGATCCACCGGGAGGAGTGGATCTCTTGCTGGTTGGGGTTTAGACAAGGGCCTTTGCGATTTGGCCCAGTTCAAAATGGTCTTTTTTTCTTGAACCCATGAGTCTGTCTTTTTTAAAAAAAACAAAAAACCTAAATAACAAAACAGCAACAGGTAACTGGGGGACCATATCTTGAATGGGGGACCTTGAAGAGAATCCTAACACCCTGATCCCAGGTATACTTCCTTGGGAATTAATCCCATTTGATTTCAGACATGTTTATTGGCAAGTACACATACCAGGGACTGTGAGTTTGGTCCTCTACCATCAAATGGTTTCCATGTTTCCTTCCTTCAGGGAATCGTTTCCATATCGAGGCATCTGCCAAGCAAGTCCTGCATGTTTGCAATGGACTGTGCTGCAGAGGATTCCGGGGTGTGTGTGTGTGTGTGTGTGTGTGAGAGAGAGAGAGAGAGAGAGATGGCTGGGCCTCTCCATTGTACTTTGTGTACTGAGTGTGCAGCTCACAGCATGCTCAACCCTCCCCAGCAAATGTGGATTGCAATGTTGATACCAGTGGGCACACTTCCTTGTCTGCTCTTACTGGTCCTCTTATGGAGGCTACTCTATATGAGTTTCCAAAGAAGGATGGGTCCCCAGAAGGCTTATTTGAATAACGGTTGGCTCGTGCCCTATTGAATAATAATAATAATTTATTTATTTATCATATTTATACCCCGCTCCTCAGCCAAAAAAGGCTCTCAGAGCGGCTTACACTTAGCAAAAAAGACAGTCCCTGCCCTCAAGCTTACAGTCTAATAAAGACATGACACACAAGGAACAGGAGTTCAGGAGGGAGGGGGGGGGGAGAGAGAGAGAGTCCAACAGGAGCAGGCCATGATGTTTCTTCTGCCTACTCCTGTCGCCTTGCTCTTATTATAATAATAATATATTTCTTACCCGCCTCTCTGATTGGATCGAGGCGGGGAACAACAGCAAGCATAAAATACTGATTAAAAACATAGTATACACTGTTAAAAACATCCTAAAAGTATCCTAAAATTCTACTGGATAGGCCTGCCGGAAGGGATCAGTCTTGATAGCTTTCGTGAATGCTAAAAGACTGTCAAGCTGACGAGTCTCCTCCGGCAGGCCATTCCACAGTCTGGGAGCAGCAGAAGAGAAGGTCCCCTGGGTAACAGTTGTTAATCTAGTTTTTGCTGACTGAAGTAGATTCTTCCCAGAGGACCTGAGTGCATGGGGGGATTGTACGGGAGAAGGCGATCCCGCAGGTAGCCTGGACCCAAACCATGTAGGGCTTTAAAGGTAATAACCAACACTTTATACTTCGCTCAGAAACTAATTGGCAGCCAGTGAAGAGATTTTAAGACTGGTGTCATGTGGTCACCCCTAGATGTACCAGTGACGAACCTGGCTGCCGTATTTTGAACTAGTTGAAGTTTCCGGACTAGGCACAAAGGTAGCCCTATGTAGAGCGCATTGCAGAAGTCGAGCCTTGAAGTTACCAGCGCGTTTAGGTCTTCTAACTCTACGAAGGAGGGGAATGAGCTGAATTACTAGTTTTGAATCACTTCCTGACTTTGCTTTCAGCGCTCCTCCGGGCCTGGAAGATGGCGGAGTAGCTGCAGTTGTGGAATGGCTTTGTCATTCTGCTTCTCAGTGCTGGCCCCTCCATGCGCTCCTCCATTTCCTTTCCTTGTACTAACGCAAATGGTTCTCCCCATTTTTCTACGCCGGCCCCCCTTCTCTGTTATCGCCCCGCAGCGGACACAGAAGACGTGTGTATCGTGGAGAGGCTGTTCTCCAGCAGCTTGGTGGCCATCGTCAGCCTCAAGGCCCCCCGCAAGCTGAAAGTCTGCCACTTCAAGAAGGGGACGGAGATTTGCAACTACAGCTATTCCAATACGATCCTGGCTGTCAAGCTCAACAGGCAGGTGAGTGGCGATGCTTTGGGAACGTCTCGACAGGCCTCTGATTCATGACCGCTTTAGGGACCAGGCTTGAAAACGGGGCCAAGGGATATAGGTCACGCGTGGGTGGCCTTCATAGCATCCATTCTCACAAACAGCAGGAGAAACTTGTTTCTGGCTCTGCCCTTTCATGCTGCTGATGGGGCCCCAAATTCAAATTCTCACACAGGGTGTAAGGTTGTTATGCCTGACACGCTAGCTTTCTATGTGCAGGGGAAGCAGCAGATGAGGTGGCAAACCTGGCTTTGGACAGAATCACTTCAGGCTGCCGGTGGAGGTCCGTGCAGCAGAATGCTCCTCCTTACCCGTAAATTCCTTGCTACGTGCCCTTCTCCCTGAAACGCTCATTTTCCTTGTGCAGGGAAATGTAGCTGTGTGGAGGAGCATTCAGTTGCAAAATGGTTCACCTGCAGTTGTGAATTGGCTCACTTGGAGCCCACGGAGCTGGCTAAGCACAAGCAGAATACGCCCATGTTGCCAGCATATACATTAAGTCAGTTGTGGCATTAAAAGCGTGGTGGGTAGGAAGGGACCTTTTTGGTCAAATGCCCTTGTCTGGAAGCAGCTTTTCCCTCACTGATACTATGCAGGGTTTCGTTGTTCAGGTTGCTGAGTTCTCAAACTGGAATACTGCGCAAAAAGTTCAATGCATAACTGGTCAAACATAGTGACAGATTTGTCACTATGCTGGGTCAGTTGGAATAAACCCTAATCATAGAATATGTGATCAAAATGAATAAGATGTCCACCACAATACATATTAGTTGTGCCCCACCCACCCCAAATCACATTTTCTTCAACCCCGCAGCACAAACTGACTCAACTGTAGAGGAAAAGCAGTCAGGATAATAGTAAGATTGGTACAGCCTCAAAGTGCCAGGTGACCATAGCTGCCCTTACCAAAGTAACCTGGCTGTTGGTAATGGTTCACGTCAGCTATGGTACTTCCAAACTGATTATAATAAAGGCTGGCAGAGTTAAAACTAGCCTCTTTGTCGGGTTGGAATCCCCATTTGGTAAAATGCTTAACACTTTCACAAGCCAATAATGCGGTCTCAACTATTTAGGCCTCTGCTGCTACAGGATTTTGTCTTTATTTCTCTCTCCCGCTTTTGTTTCATTTCCTTCCTCCAGAGATTGATAGTATGCTTAGAAGAGTCTCTATACATACATAACATACGGGACATGAAGGTGTTGCATACAATCCGGGAGACACCCCCCAACCCTGCAGGTAAGGACGGGCGATTCTTTTTTTTTAAAGTCATCGCTATCTTTTAATTTTCTTTCCGCTCCAATTTTTGGCAAAGTGAAAGAATCTCCCAGTGGCGAGAAGAACCACGTTGAACAAGGTTACTGTTAGAAACATCTACCACAAGTACGATACGTATATCTGCCACATTTCACACGCAGTGTTTCTAGCTGTGCAGCTGAAAACATAATGTGTGAAGAGGCCCTCTAGTGCTTCTAAATTGGGGGCAGCAGATCAGGATCTGCTCGTGTCTAGGTGGCTTTGAGATCAGCAAGAATTCTGACTCCCAGTTGTCTTCACAGTAGCAACAACTAAAAAGCTTCTTCTGCTTAAATGAGATTGCTGGAAAAATAATGCCTGCCCGGGGGGGGGGGGGAAACCGGAGTGGATTTTTGTATGAAAGGACTTGTGATCTGGGATCCTGGACTGAGCCTGTGCTCAGAGACACCCTGTCCCTTAATTCTTAGTGCCTCAGGCAAGCAGAGATAACACCATTTTGCACCCAACTTTAGGGTTCTAGTAAAAAAAAAAGATATTAAGCATATCGCTCAAGTTTGATGTTCCAGTTAGCATCTGAAAACATAATTGTGTTTTTGTTGTTATCATTTTTTATTTCATTTCATTTCTATACTGCCCCGTAGCCAAAGCCCTCTGGGCGGTGTACAGCAATTTGCTTTGCTTTTCCCCCCCCCTCCTCCTCCTCCCTCCCAATCCCCTTTCCTTTTGTGTCATGTTTTTTCGATTGTAAGCCTGTGGGCAGGGACGGTCAAGAAATATCTTTGTAAGCTGCCGTGAGAGCCTTTTTTGGCTGAATGGCGGGATAAAAATGCTTAAATAAATAAATAAATCCATAAAAATACAAAGTGCAATGTTTCTGCAGCTGAAACTCTCCCCACGGCCTGAGTTCGATCCCAGCGGAAGCTGGTTTCAGGCAGCCGCCTTGGGTCGACTCAGCCTTCCATCCTCCATGAGTACCCAGTTAGCTGGGGGAAAGGTAATCACGGCCGGGGAAGGCAACGGCAAACCACCCCGCTATAAGGCCTGCCAAGAAAACGTCAGCGAAAGCCGGCGTCCCTCCAAGAGTCAGTAATGACTCAGTGCTTGCACGAGAGGGTCCTTTCCTTTCCTTTCCAAAACTTCTAACGTAGAAAAATGCAAACAATGTAAACAGGCTCCTCGTGGAGCCAATTCCTCAGCAAAGCTGATGGAGTAGCTTTGCACTCCCTTCCCTCCCTCTGCTGCAGCCTGAATGCTGGCTACCTTCCCTTTCTAGCGCTTCTTGATGCCCTTGCAGTGTCCCTTCCTTTCCTAGGTTTGTGTGCGCTGTCCATAAACAACGACAACTGCTATCTGGCCTACCCAGGGAGCGCAACCATTGGAGAAGTGCAGGTCTTCGACACCATCAATCTGGTGAGGCTCCGCATCCTTCTCACGCGCTCTTAACGCCCGAAAGGTTCTGCCGCGCGCACTGGGGACACTGTGCTAAGCTCCTGTGTTCTTTTGGTCTACTTGTTTTTTTTGCAGAGAGCCGCTAATATGATCCCCGCTCACGACAGTCCTTTGGCTGCGTTGGCTTTCGATGCAAGCGGTACAAAACTGGCCACTGCATCAGAAAAGGTGAGGTTCTGATTTGGCGGCTTCCGTCTGGAGCTGCGTTGCTGTGTTTTGTTTTTGGAGCAAACCGTAAACATCTGGAGGAAAGAGTTCGGTGACGAGTATAATTTAGTTTGCTTTAAAACACACGCAGGCACACAATACAGAAATTACTCTTCTGTCTAGGCACAGAACTGAACAGCTACAGGCATTTATGCTTTCAAAGGGGGAGCAGCAATATTTGTTGAAAAGCTAATTTGAATTGTATGTAGAAGGGTGAACGTGGGAAGATGACAGGCATCAAAATAAGAAAGGAATATCTTCTTAGCTGCCAAGAGTTTTGCAGTAAAATGGAAAAAAAAAAGTCTGTCACTGCATACATTGGCACAACGTCTTCACTCTCTGAATTTGGACTTGAGTTCTCATCATTCCCATTCCAAGAATAACTCCCTGTCACAACGAACTGCGCTTTTGCCTCTTCTGCCGCTGGAGGTTGTTAAGTACAATTTCATTGTCAGGATTTTTATTGCAACAAGAGTCCTGACAAACTTACTTACAAATCCTGGGAAGAGTTTTCTGCTTCAGTCCTGTCCTGTCTGACAGCAAATGGTGCTGGTCCGTCCATTTCTGAGCTTTGCTTAGCCCCCAAAAACAGCTCTGAAAAGAAACACATTTGACTCGGAGCCTTCCAGTGTACAGTAGTTCTGAGAAGTGCTGCAAAATACTTGTAGCACAGCCTTCCTCAATGCGTTGCCCTCCAGCCCACCTTCCCCCCCCCCCCAGTATCCCTAATCTTTAGCCACGCTGGGTGGGGCTGATGGGGTTGCAGTCCAAAACATCTGGAGGCCAACCCTCTGGGGAAAGATATTGTAGCCTTTGATTCTGAGAGTGCAATCCTAGGTGTGTTTTGGCAGGGGGAAAATGCCACATAGCAAACTGCTTTGAAAATAGGGGGGGGGGGGGCCTTCCTCAAAAACAGTTTGTGTTGTTATTATTAATATTAACTATTCTATACCACCCCATAGCTGAAGCTCTCTGGGTGGTTTGCATTGCATTGTTATTTATTACGGTCACAGACCAGCAAAATCAACACCAAAACATGCAAAGGATAGATAAAAAGTGACGTAAAAACAAAATACGGCTTGGTGAGTTGCTTCTCTCAGAAGGATAGGGTGGTTTACATAAGATTAAATCAATTAACAACAGTATACAAAATTTAAAACCACAAAAACATGCAAGGTACACAAAAACATGCATCTAAAAAAACTATAAGCAACTTTAAGCTATGAACCTAAAAACAGATCCAGGATCGGTGAAGCTCACCACATATTGCTAAATGCCTGGGAGAAGAGAAAAGTCTTGACCTGGCGCCAAAAAGATAGCAATGTTGGTGCCAGGTGGGCCTCACCAGGGAGATCATTCCATAATTGGGGGGCCACCACAGAGAAGGCCATGATATGCAGAGGGGGCATCTAGTGTCCTAAGGGGTAGAGGGGCTTTAAAAAACGCAGTAGGTATGCCCAAGATCCTCCAACAAATATAAAACTGCTCTTTGGATAACTCAAAGAACTCTTACTGCAGCTATTTTTTTTTTAAAAAAAGGATTTCTTGCTAAATTGAAATGTTCCTTCTTCTAACAGGGGACAGTGATCCGGGTATTTTCCATTCCAGAAGGGCAGAAACTCTTTGAATTCCGGAGGGGAATGAAGAGGTGAAGTGAAATGTTCCATCTCTTGTTCTTTGCGGTAGATTCCCTCCACCCTCCGCAGTTGGAACTTGTGTGTAACCACCGTGAAAAGGGTGCCAACCGTCTTGCAACGTTTGGTGTGTGTGTGTTTTTCCCCTTCCAGGTGCGTGAGCATCTCCTCTTTGGCCTTCAGCATGGACGGCATGTTTCTGTCGGCATCCAGCAACACGGAGACGGTGCACATTTTCAAGCTAGAGACTGTGAAAGAGAAGTAAGCCTCTTGAGAGCCTTGGGAAATCCACTTAGAGGAAGGGTGTTGTCAGCTGATGGAACACAGGGCATCTCTGGCTTTGCCATCAGACAAATTGCCCAGAACATTGCTTGAAAGGGAAAGAAAACTCTGCTGCATCTCTTTCTTGGCTCCCCTCTCCCCACCCATATAATGCCCCAGGTGTAGCTGCATCTATTTAGCGCTGTCCATCGTCTCATACCAGGACCTGTCCCTGCAACACCTTAGTTTATGTAGGTGCCAGAATCCAGCTTTTCTTTGTGAGCGATTTTGCATTACAAAAGCCAGTATTTCCAATGGGATCTGTGGATTTGTATGCTTCCCACCTCTAAAAGTTCTGACTTCTGTTATTTTTTTTAAAAAAAATGTATCGTTAATGGTTTTTAACGATTTGCGAGCAGCCGTGGAGACCAATTGGTAGGACGGCAAGATCTAAACGTTTTCAGAAATTTACCTTGGTGCAGAATTGGGGTGTTGTACACACAACCCCAGCTACAGTTCGTTGATTTTGAAACGACTTCATTCTGCTTTTCAGCTTAAAAGTGACCAGAGAGTTTTCGCAACGCTCAAAGTGACGTCAGCTAAAAACGAAAACAAGTTGTAGTCCAACTGTGGTCTAAGGCAGCCTTCCCCAACCTGGTCCTCACCAGGTGTGTTGGACTACAACTGGACTACAAGCAGCTAGCAGGTTGGAGAAGGCTGGTCTTAACGAATTGTGTAGTGAAGGCAGGTCAGGACAGACAAAGTATTGGGTTGTGGTTTTTCCTTTTGAACCTGTCTTCAGAAAGACAATAAAGATGCACCCATCTTCCTGAGATAGAACACAAAAGGCCCAGCTTCTTGCAGAGGTTAAACTAGTTCATGAACGCAGTAGGAGACCTGTGAAGATGTAGCTTTGAGACTAGGGATGTCAGAGAAATCCATAATGGATTCAGATCGGATTTCTATGAATTCAACCTGCAGATTCTGCACTAGATGATTTTCTTTAACATTGTGTGTGTGTGTGTGTGTGCACAAATTAACACTTTCGCTCATGCACACTTGCCCAAGTAAAACGAAATTCCCTTACAAACCTGGAAAAAAAAAGTGCTTCCGTCAATGAGGGGACGGCGGAACAAAAAATATCTGACAATCTGCAATAACGCAGACGGAACGGATTTCACGAAATCCCAACATCCCTACCGAGACTCACCCCAAAAGGCAGCTGGGAGGTGGGGTAAGGGAATTCAACGTCTCACAGTGTCTGTGAGCCAAAGCACAGCACCCGAACGGCAGAGCTCTCCTTCCTGCGTGTAATTGGGGCGGGTGCCCCTCTCTAACATTCCCCCCCCTTCCTCGTTCCAGACCTCAGGAGGAGCCCACGACTTGGACAGGCTACTTCGGGAAAGTCCTGTTGAACTCCACGAACTACCTGCCCGCCCAGGTCACAGAGATGTTCAACCAGGGCCGAGCCTTCGCAACCGTGCGCCTCCCTTTCTGCGGGCACAAAAACATCTGCGCGTTGGCCACGTGAGTCCGGGTGTCGGGGGAGGGCGGTCTTCCACCCCCACCCCCACCGTATGTGCCACAAGCACCCTGCAGGTAGACATGGACGTGCCAGCCAGGTGATGCTCAAACACCTGATTTTTGCAGTCACGCTGCAGCTGCCGGCCTGGATGATTTATTTATTTCATTTCTATCCTGCCCAAAGTTCAATCAATTTCATCTCCTTGTGTATTTTTATAGCAACGGCGAAAGGCAGGGGGGTTGTTTTCCTTCAACGGACCGGCTGCGTGAGCTCCTCAGGCTTACCCGTTCGAGCCGGCCGTCGGAGCAGTAAGCTCAGCTTGGCATATGCTGAGTCCTTGGGAATTAATTAGCAAAACCCATCGCAGCTCATTCAGTTGCGCTTGGCCTTCAGCAGTAACCGCGCAAAACGTCCAGCGCCCTTTCTCCCCACTTGGAAAGACGGGCTCGTGTTTAGATGGCAGGAACCGCCTTGGATTCCTCCTAAGGCCTGCCGTGTGGATCACAGTGCAGAGCCTGTAATTGGACTCCGGGGTTGTGTCATTAGTTTCCCTGGTCTGTTTCCACGCCAAAGCGATGTTCTCTGAGAGCAGAGGCTAGATGTTTGGCAGCAGGCCTGGGGCCAGGAGCCACAATTGGTGCTGAACGGCCACAGAGCGATGTGGGGAGGGGGGGGGGCGTGGGGTGGAGGGTGGAATAGCCTGGGCTGCTGCTGTACAGAAGCCGAGGATGTAGAATTAGCAGCAACAGAGGAAGCTGCCTTCGACCAGGCCAGACTGCCTGTCTGTCTATCACATTTCTATACCGCCCCATAGTCAAAGCCCTCTGGGCAGTTCACAACTACAAAGTATATCATTAAATACAATATAAAAAGTTTAAAACTACAGTATAAAAGAACAGACCAAAATAAAAGCTAGCAGCAGTGCTGAGATCTGAAATATAATTTTTTATTTATTTATTTATTTATTTATTACATTTATATACCGCCCCATAGCTTGAAGCTCTCTGGGCAGTTTACAAAAGTTAAAAACCATGAACATTAAAAACAAATATACAAAAATTTAAAAGCATAAAATCAGCAATATCCACTTAAAACAGCTATTCTGGGGTCAGTTAAAAACTCAGCATATGTTGTTAACTGCCTGGGAGAAGAGAAAAGTCTTAACCTGGCGCTGAAAAGACAACGATGTTGGCACCAGGCGAGCCTTATCAGGGAGATCATTCCACAGTCGGGGGGCCACCACCGAAAAGGCCCTCTCCCTTGTTGCCATCCTCTGAGCTTCCCTCAGAGTAGGCACTCGGAGGAGAACCTTAGGCATTGAGCGTAGTGTACAGGTAGGTTCATGTCGAGAGAGGCGTTCCGTCAGGTATTGTGGTCCGAAGATTTAAAACTACGAAGCTGAAAGAATAAAGTGCCTGGGAAAATAAAAAGGTTGTCATCACCTGCTACTTGACCTCTTTTTAATTGGCAACTCCGGGGTTGAACCTGGGACCTGAGCTCAGTGATAGAGCAGGTAGGCTTGGAAAAAACCCTGCCTGGAACCCAGGAGAGCCGTTGCCACTGGGCGTCAGCATGGCAGACTCAGCAATGGCGTTTTTGTTGTTCCCGTCCTTTTGTACCAGCATTTGTATTTTTACAACTATTTAAAATGACGCTTTTACCCTTCTGAGATTTTGCCATTTTAAGCCTTCGCGTAAAGCTTATTACTTACTGAATTGATTTTAAATTTATGTTCTGTCGATTTTCTTTTGCCTTTCCTGCCTTGCTTACAAGCATCCCAGAGGCATCTCGCTGGCTGCGGTTAAAAGCAGCCCTGGACTAAATGACCTGTGATGTGATCCGACAGGATTCTTTATTTTAGAACGTGTACACGGAATGTAGCTAACAGCTGGGAGGAAAACAACCATTTTAAAAAAGAAACATGTTCTGAGATTTTTATTAAAAAAAAAAAAGTTCTGTCTTTAAACTTAAGCATTTTGCGATTGCTTGTAGAATTCAGAAGATTCCCCGGCTGCTGGTAGGGGCTGCAGATGGCTATCTCTATATGTATAACTTGGACCCCCAGGAAGGAGGTGAATGCACACTGATGAAACAGCACAAGTGAGTCTCCTCTGCTGTTCGCTATAACCCTTGCGACGTGGCCTTATTTTTATATATGAGCGGCTTCCTTTTTTTAAAAAAAGGAAAATGTGTGCTATACACATCATGCAGGTTAGTGCTGAAATAGCCACAAAAATAATGAAGAGTCTTGTGGCGGCAGACAGACTAACAAATTTGTTTTGGCCTAAGCTTTCACGGACGATGTCCCCTTCATCAAACGCAATAAATATAGTTGTTGCAGCTTTGGACAGGTCATAAAGCTCTCCCCTTCCTGGTTTGTTTTCCCACTTGTGCAAAAGTGAGCAAGCCGGCGGTGTGCACAGGCAGGCAGCTTGTTCCCGTTGTGGTTTATTAAGCCGGGATTCACGGCTTATTCAATCAATCCTTTATTTACAGTCAAAGAAAGGTACGGTCATTCCAAGCCAAAGGTCAATAAGATAACCTAAGCATATAAAACATATCATTAATAATACATTTTAATACATAAAAATCGAGGGTAAAAGGGAGTAAGATCAGAGCAAGAATGGGACGTATGTTAACGTTAGAACAGAACATAGGAGGAAAATTCAAGCAATCGTACGTGGTCTGGTGAGAATAGCCAGATTCAGATTCAGGCTTATTGTGAGGTGGGAATGTGAGCCGGTGTGCTGAATTTAAGAGCTCTTGGGTTTTTGACTTGGAAATATTAGCGCGGAATATGGCTGTGCTCAAATATCCCCCTTTCCCGTTTGACTTGCAAAGCTAAACCAAAGTACAGTTTTCCATCTGTACTGGTGACTCTGCTAGCCACGGTTAGCGCCAATTGGCAACCGTGATTAGCAGCAGGCTCCCAAACAACAATTTGGCCATCACAGCTCTGAATATGAAGGTGGGTGTTGCATGCAATGAGGGTGGGTGGGAAAGGCTGCCTGAGCCTGTGGAACATTTCCGACCTTGGCCAACGTTACGTCTGCATTGAGTCAATGTGGTCAACTGTGGAATGCACCAAAGCCCCCACGATTACGTGGCAGTGTCCACTGGGTTGTCTCCGCACACTTGGGTGCAGCGTTTGAACTTAAACACAAGCCCGGAATACCTGCCACCGCGCTTGGGTGTTCCGGCCAAGGTGCCCCGCTGTGGCGTTGGTGCAAATCAGCATTGGTCTCCGTGGTTTGATTCTTCCCGTAGGCTGGACGGCAGTATGGAGCCAGCCAATGAAATTCTGGAATCTGCCTCGCACGACCGGCCACTAGTAGCACAGACGTACAGTGCCACTGTGGCTAAAGGTACTTACGTGCCTTCTTCGCCTACGAGACACGGTAAGGACCGGACGAAGGCAGCCTTATGGGCACGGCGTCGTAGGGTGGAGAAGGGTACAAGAGGATGGAGACAGGGGACATCTTCCTTGTAGCATAGTGTGGTCTTGCGAGCTGATGCCCCTTACCTCCATTTGCAACTCATCAGGCATCTGTAAAGTCCTTGGACTTGGAGGGGAAGGCCGCTTCTCCGTTTCATTGGCTGCTTGTTTGCTAGTGGGTGCAACCCTTAAGACCGCCGTTGATTTGGTCTAGTTGCGACCACATAGAATCATAGAATCATAGAATAGCAGAGTTGGAAGGGGCCTATAAGGCCATCGAGTCCAAACCCCTGCTCAATGCAGGAATCCACCCTAAAGCATCCCTGACAGATGGCTGTCCAGCTGCCTCTTGAAGGCCTCTAGTGTGGGAGAGCCCACCACCTCCCTAGGTCACTGATTCCATTGTCCCACTGCTCTAACAGTCAGGATGTTTTTCCTGATGTCCAGCCGGAATCTGGCTTCCTTTAACTTGAGCCCGTTATTCCGTGTCCTGCACTCTGGGAGGATCGAGAAGAGGTCCTGGCCCTCCTCTGTGTGACAACCTTTTAAGTCTTTGAAGAGTGCTCTCATGTCTCCCCTCCATCTTCTCTTCTCCAGGCTAAACATGCCCAGTTCTTTCAGTCTCTCCTCATAGGGCTTTGTTTCCAGACCCCTGATCACCCTGGTTGCCCTCCTCTGAACACGCTCCAGCTTGTCTGCGTCCTTCTTGAATTGTGGAGCCCAGAACTGGACTCAATACTCCAGATGAGGCCTAACCAGGGCCGAATAGAGAGGAAGAGACCTTTACCTTTGCCCCTTTGGGAGCCGTGCTCTAACGGCGTTCTGTTTTCTTCCGAAACATCGTTCCTTTTCTGTTTCCTCAGCCTACACGGAGGACCTGGGCGCGGTCGGTGGCGCCTGCCTAGAAGACGACACCAGCGCCCTGCGGCTGGACGAAGACAGTGAACATCCCCCAATGATCCTTCGGACGGACTGAACTTTGACCTGTGAACTCCACTTTTGAAGCCGCGAACACTGGCCTGGCATTTCTTCAGGGTTCTTTCTGTCTATGCTGCTACGAACTTTGACCTGAGCTGAGGGCGAGAGAGAGGACAGCGGACTCCAAAGTAGTTTTCAAACAAACCACACATACACACACACACACACACACACACACACACACATCATAGCTGTAGTGCCGACTCGATACCATTTGGGGCGTGGTGGTGGTGGGCATACGGTTTCACTTCCGTGGCTTTTAAATCCTGCTCTATCTTTTAGCTGTGAGGATATTTTGATTTTTTTTGTTGTTATTACTGTTGCCAAAACTATTCGTGCAGCCTTCAGCACCTTCTAGCTTTGCATGCCTTCTTGTGCCAAGCGAGCATAAGTGAGCAGATCCATTTTGTAACAAAAGTTTGCAGGGGGGGTTTCTAAAGAAAACAAATACCTGTACATAACACTTGGCATCTCTGAAGGAGGAGAAGCAGCGTTTGGTTCGGATGCTTTAGCTTGTTCTGCTTGGGGGGGGGGAATTCCAAGTGGTCTCTTGTGCATGGGCTTACAGGCACGCCTGGTAACTTGACATGCAACTTTTAGAAACATGCAGCATTCTCTTTCTCTTGGGTTCTTTCCTACTGCCACTGTCCTTCACAATCTATTCCTTCTCTCCCTAAGCACCCCATTTTCTCTCTCTCTCTTTTTTTCTGGACCATTTTGTTAATTAAACTCCTTCTGAATGCTGCCTTGTTTGTGGGACTATTGTGTTCGCTTAAAGAGGGGTGAGATGCCTCTTCTCCAGACTTTGCTCCTTCCTCTTCCCAAGAAGATGAAATGGAGACAGTGACTGATACAGGCTTAGTTAAACTTCGGAAGCGAAAGAGCTAAGAGGCAGGGAAATGTCCCCATTTTGTTTGTCTCTTTGTCGACAAGCTCTTTGTCGACCACGTTCGGACGACACATTAAGCCAGGAATCCTGGCTTAATAAACCATGATGTGAATCAGCAACATGCAGCATGTTTGACCCCACTTCATTCTTCTCTTCACACAGTTGAAGCTGGCTTCCATTCCTGGCTTGGTTTGGGTGCGCTTAACCACAGTCCCAGCTTTGGATATAACCTGAAGCTGTCCCATCCAGGTGTATTGAACGAATAGGCTGCGTAGTCTGGCATCATGGTTTATTATGCCAGGTATCTTGGCTTAACAGTGAGGACTCGACACGGTCAATGTGTTGTGTTGAAGAAGTGTTGGGTTTTTAAGCCCAGAAGCACATTCTTCCTTTGATCCTTTTTGTCTGATCAATACCATCTGCCCTTCTTGCTTTAACCCTTCAAAGGCTCACGTCCTCCTTGCGGTGGACTAGACGGAGCACCTTCCGGAGTCCGACAGCTCTTGGTCTTGTTTTCTTTGATTGCAGTTGGCCAAACTCCATACTGCTTTTGGTTCGTCCAGGGTGGAACGATGCAGTATGAGGAGGTTGGGACTGCCATTGACAACAGCCCTGCCTCAGGCGTTCTCCCTTTGCAACACGCAGTGACTTGTTGGCTAAAACATCTGGAGGGCTAAACATCTGGAGGGCCATAACTCCCATGATCCCTCACCACTGGCTTTGCTGGCTAGGCCTGATGGGAGTTTCAGGAGGAACCACTAACGGAAGGCCACAAGTTGCTCGCCCCTGCAGTCAAGCTTAGCCCGTGCATCGGTGCCGCCATGTCATGTTTTGCCCACTCCTTGCTACACGTTGTTGGCCGTTTCTCCTGATGGCAGGGCCAAGGAGGTGCACGATGCGGTGATGCCAACTGGCACGGTGACTTTTACTCTTGGATGGCTGTTTTCGGGGGCGGACCCATGTCGTTCGTTCACAACGTACAGCTCCACCCTTAGTCGATAGGGCCAAGTGATCTCTCTCAGCGGTCTTCATACAGGGCTGAACTGAAGTATATTCCTGTCTTGTTTTTTGTCCCCTTGGCTCTCAATCTCAGAGAGCTTCTTGACTTCCTCTCCTGAGGTCTTATGTGGCATAAGTTGTGTGTTCTCCCACTTCTGACAGTTTGGTAGTTCCGGTGTCATGGAAAGGACGAGTCCGTCTGGAACTCTGACAAAAGTGTGACCAAAGTTGGGCGAAACCGCCACCCTCTTTTTACAGAGCTGTAATGTGCCTTTTTCTGTTTTAACCTTTTTAGATTTGTTTCAGTGAGCAAAAAATAATTATTATTATGTGTAAACCTTCTGGGTGTGAACCCCTCATTTTCCATGGATTGTTAGCCACTCTCCCGCCCCCCGCCCCCAATTAAATTATTACTCACTCTCACTCTTTCGTGGCATTCTCTTCCAGGAAAAAAATGTCATCAAACCCAATATGGTTGTACTTTTGAGAAAGGGAAGGTGGGCAAATTTCAAGGGGAAGGAACCCTTGAGTATGTTGGAAGCTTCTCTGAGGGCTTCCAATGAGAAGATCAGTCAGGGAGGACAATCTTCCCAGCAAGTCCCACTCGCCCGCTACTGTTGATCTTGTCTGCAATGCACAGCTGCAGTGGAACATGGAATAGCTTCTAGGACAAGGGCGTGCAGTTTTCAGGCTTGTGGGATGAGAGTTGGGTGGGAAATAAACTCTTAGAATTAAAGAACAAGGATGCCTCTGAGGATATTTCAGCCCAGAAATTTGTTTTCCATACCAGAACCCGAGCTCACATTTTAGCCATAGAAAAATCCACTCCTGTGCCAGTTCAGCCCATGAGTTGTGATGCTCTGTGTTGTAGCTTGGGTTGCAAATTTCTGCTATGGATCAGGATCTTGAGCAGCGTCTTTCCATCTTGCTCAGGAAGCAAGACGGAATGAAATCAGCACCATGGAAAGCTCCAACTGGGGTTGGAAGCGAGACAGATTTGTCTGTATGTTGCTCCAACAAGGATCAGCAAGATTGAGGTTTAAAGAGGAGTGTTGCTGGATTTAGTCTTGTTAGTCCCGCCTCCATCCTGACTGAGGCTTTGTCTCTTAAAGGGGCCTGGCCCGTTCTAGCATTCTTAAGCTGCAACAACATGGGGACGGCTGTGGCATGCTAATTTTCTCATGGCCAGAGTCCTCAGAATCTGAGAACTTCTGTATACAGGGGAACTAGCCCAGGGGGGTCTTTCTGGAGAACTGAGTCCTTCCTCCAAATGGAGCACAGAATGGCTTAAAATATTAATAAAGCAAGTACCAATAAATCAGAAAACCATGCTATCATACTGGAGCAAATAAAATACAATAATGAATGAATAGGTGGTCTTTAATATAGCTTAAAGAATAGTCCCGGGGAGGGGGCTAATTGCACCTCTCCGGGGAGGGGACCATGGGGAGGGCATACCATAGTCCCCCCATAGTCCCACGGATTGCCTACCTGTGCTCTAACCCTTCCAAAAGTCCTCTGTTTTTAAAATGCCCCCCCCCTTTTTTTTTTGACCCAGAAAGCAACGCTATAGTTAGATTTGACCAGAAATCCTTCTGGTGGTCTCCCAATTTTTATATTGGAAACTAACATTTTTTTTGGGGGGGGGAAGTCTTGCCTGATTCAAAGGAGGCTCTCTCCCTTTTTATTCCATTTCAAACATTTTTAATTTATTAATATGATACCGAATTAAAAAGGTTGCCGCTTTAATGGTGTCTGTGAGGCTCAGCCTTGCAGTGCAAGGTGTAGCCACTAGATGGTGACACTCCCCTGGTTTTGTCGGTGGGTTTTTTAAAATTAAAACGCCACTGCCTCCATCCTGCAAATCCAGCCAGAGACTCGGAGCTGTGTCGCAAGTATAGTGACGTGAGAAGCCCTCTCCTCTCCCTCGCCTTGTTGCTCTGAGGGAAGTCACGGAGGGAGGGAGCCAGCGGGCGCATTCTGTCTCTGCAGGTTTCTCTAGAGGATGGTTGTTAATTGAATCATAGAATAGTAGAGTTGGAAGGGTCCTATAAGGCCATTGAGTCCAACCCCCTGCTCAATGCAGGAATCCACCTTAAAGCATAACTGACAGATGGTTGTCCAGCTGCCTCTTGAAGGCCTCTAGTGTGGGAGAGCCCACAACCTCCCTAGGTAACTGATTCCATTGTCGTACTGCTCTAAGAGTGAGGACGTTTTTCCTGATGCCCAGCTGGAATCTGGCTTCCTTTAACTTGAGCCTGTTATCCATGTCCTGCACTCCGGGAGGATCGAGAAGAGATCCTGGCCCGCCTCTGTGACAACCTTTTAAGTATCTGAAGAGTGCTATTGTGTCTCCCCTCAATCTTCTCTTCTCCAGGCTAAACATGCTCAGTTGTTTCAGCTGTTGTTGCATTTATATCCCGCCTTTTTTCTTCCAAGGAACACAAGATGGCAGACATAATCCTCCTCCTCCTCTCCATTTTATCCTCACAACAACAACCCTGTGAGGTGGGCTGGGCTGAGAGTCTGTGCCTGGCCCAAAGTCACCCAGTGGGTTTCCATGGCCAAGTGGGGACTAGAACCCAGATCTCCCAACTCCCAGTCTGACACTTTAGACGCTACACCACACTGGCTCTGGATGGTGAGAGAAACACGGGGAAGTTGGAGGTCTGTGTGTGCAACAGGAACCGGATGGGGCCCCTACCCACTACTACGCTGCTCCCTAGGGCAGAATTTTTGAGCAGGAAGCTGTAGCAGCCAAAGGCAAGGATGTCACACGGCCACCTTTGTTCTGACAAGGCTCCTGGGATCCCTGTTGCAGGAACGTAGGAAGCTGTCTTGTACCACGTCGGAGGGGGAATCAAGGGTTGTAGAGAGTTGTTGGACTTTTTCTGTCTAAGTATGCAGAGGATTCCACCCTTAATGGCTTAGAATCGTGCGATTTGAAGGACCGCCTTTGCCAGTATGACCCTGCCCATATGTTAAGAGTCCGTACGTTAAAGAGAAGGTGGGTCTTCTCTGTAGCGGCACCCACCATTTGGAGGGGAAAAAACTCGTGCAATTCAGGAGGTGGAAAATGTAACATCCTTTAAACGTCTCCCGAAAACGCAACTTTTTGCGCAAGCTTTCCCTGGGTTTATTTTGGTTTTATGTGGTGTTTTTAAGCGTTGATATGTTTCGATCGGTTGTGATTTTATGGTTTTATTTGTGACCTGCCCAGAGAGCCTCTGCTATTGGGCAGTATAAAAATGTAATAATAATTCAAGAAAAGGAAAAGGAAAAAAAAGATCTGCCTGGGAGGCCCTTCTCGAATACCTGCTGTTAAGATGGGTTGGGTTGGTGGGTGCAAGAGGCAGGGCCTTCTCAGTGGTGACCCCAAACGTCTGGAACTCCCTTCCTGTTGACTTATTCCTGGGCCCAGTGCCTTACCATGGTTAAAGCCATGGTTTAAGGCGTCTTCTGAACACAGCCCGTCTTTCTGGCATAACCACCGTGGTTTAAGGTGTCTTCTGAATGGGGCCTTTATTTGTATATATAAAGTGTTTCTATCTACAGATTTCAGAACTAGATGCGTCATCCAAACAAACGAAAATCCAGGCGCTGAGTAGATTTTCTCTCCATAGCCATAAGATGGAAGGCTAAACTACACAGGGTAGGTTTGCAGAAACGGAACTGTCTTCAACACACACCTGAAGATAAAAAAAACGCGTTGGCGACGTCTAACCTCAGTGGGAAGGTTATTCCACGCAGCGGGCGCAGCTGTGCTGAGCGCCCTACTGGGAATACCTGCTAGGCTTTGACTGGCAGCAGCTCTCCAGGGGCCCGGGCAGAGAGCTTAGACATGGGCTGCTGCTGCCTGACCCTATTTTGACAGCTGCCCAGGGTTGAACTACTGGCAGTAGAGGCTGGTGACTCCGATCTTGGTGGGGCTGTGCATCCATTCTGGGTTTCAGTCATGTTGGGTTCCTTGCAAGAGGAAGAAAAAAGGCAGGGTACAAACACCGTAATGAATAAATAAAACGGGGTCTATCATGTGCAAAAAATGCCAAAGCTGGGTTCAGTCTGAAAGAAAACCCGTCCAACGCAAATGAAGCAGACCAGAAAGCATCCCTCCTCCCTCCAACCAACGCTCCCGCACCAATTTTCATTTGATGTCGCTGTTGAACTCCTTGCCATCTTAATTAGGAGTAATTCAACATCAAAGGTATTAACATGGGATTCAGTGGAATAAATTGTTCCTTTTTGTAGATGGAAAGGAAAGGAAAGGAAAGGAACCTCTCGTGCAAGTACTGAGTCATTACTGACTCTTGGAGGGACGCCAGCTTTCGCTGATGTTTCCTTGGCAGGCCTTATAGCGGGGTGGTTTGCCGTTGCCTTCCCCGGCCGTTATTACCTTTCTCCCAGCTAACTGGGTACTCATTTTACCGACCTCGGGAGGATGGAAGGCTGAGTCGACCCGAGCCGGCTGCCTGAAACCAGCTTCCGCTGGGATCGAACTCAGGCCGTGGGGAGAGTTTATTTCTTTATTTTTAAAAGCGCTAACTTAATTTTGAAACCAGCTAATGAATATGGATCTGTGGGAAGGCACGGAATAAATCAGGAGGCGGGGCGCGGAGGGGCGGTCCCCAGCCTTCGTTTTCTTTCAGGTAGTTTCTGAGAGTGCCAGATATCGAAAGGGCAGGTTGTCCTTTAACAAGGGGAAAGGAATCGGCCTTTCCTATCACCTCCAGCCCGCATGGGGTGATGGCCTCCTGACCAGAGCCAGATGCAAGTGTAGTGGTTGAAGGAGTGGAGCCAATCCTTCACTGCATCCCACGAGGTCTTGACCGGGAGGATTTGTCTATACAATAAGTGTGCAGAATCTGGTCTGCTTGGAGCCAAATGGTCACACATGTTCCCCTAACCTGATCCACTTTCCTCCAGTCAATAATCACTGCATGGCTGCTCAGTTTTGGGACAGTTCCCCCCCACTGCCGCCCCAAGACTTGTTGCCGTCTGAGGCAAAGAACAAGAGGGTGGTCCTTCATCTTCAGATGAATCGTACTTCAATACTGGGTATGGGACAGCTTCCTCCTCTGCGTCTGAAGGAAGCAGGCCGGCCTAGGAGGTACAAGGCACACCAGATGCCCCCCTGTTCTCTTCTCTGGCACTTTTTTGCTGCCTCCCCGCTTTCCTCGAGTGACCGACCATGATTTTACCCAAGCTCCGGTTTGGTCAGAACTCTTGTTTCTTTTAAAAATCGTTCTGGTTTTTTTTTTTAAATGGTGTTTTTATTCATTTGTTCTGTTCATTGTTCACTCTGAAAACTTTTGGATGTGGAGAGGTATATAGATATTGTAAATAAATAAAATAGTCAAAATCTACGGCCTGAAACAACTACCTCACTCTGCCTTCGTTTCCCCACCCCATCCAAAAAGGTGACGGGCAGGAAGAGCAGTAGGCTGAAATATGCTGATATTTGGCTCTGTCTCCTTGTTTCTTTGGGCCTGCTCATTGCTAGGATGTAACGCCCATGAACTTCTCAATTGAATTTGGCCTTTGGGTTGAAAGACGTTCTATACCCCTGATATAGAAGTACAATCTACATTTGAGTTATATGCAGGCCTGGTGGAGGTGAATGACTCCTTTTTATTCTTGCTATTGTTAAACAATACGGAATCGGAAGCCCCTCTCTGTCTATATCCCCTTACAATATGAGCCAACAGTGTGATGCGGCTGCAAAAAAAGCAAATGCTATTTTGGGCTGCATTAATAGAAGTATAGCTTCCAAATCGCAAGGTACTGGTTCCCCTCTATTTGGCCCTGGTTAGGCCTCATCTTGAGTATTGTGTCCAGTTCTGGGCACCACACTTCAAGAAGGATGCAGACAAGCTGGAGCGTGTTCAGAGGAAGGCAACCAGGATGATCGGGTCTGGAAACAAAGCCCTATGAGGAGAGACTGAAAGAACTGGGCATGTTTAGCCTGCAGAAGAGAAGATTGAGGGGTGACATGATAGCACTCTTCAAACACTTAAAACGTTGTCACACAGAGGAGGGCCAGGATCTCTTCTCGATCCTCCCAGAGTGCAGGACACGGAATAACGGGTTCAAGTTAAAGGAAGCCAGATTCCAGCTGGACATCAGGAAAAACTTCCTGACTGTTAGAGCAGTACGACAATGGAACCAGTACCCTAGGGAGGTTGTGGTCTCTCCCACACTAGAGGCCTTCAGGAGGCAGCTGGACAGCCGTCTGTCAGGTATGCTTTAAGGTGGATTCCTGCATTGAGCAGGGGGTTGGACTAGATGGCCTTAGAGGCCCCATCCAACTCTATGATTTTATTATTCTCCTTCACCTTCTGACCACACCTGCTCTGCACAATTCCTAAAGGTAACATCGACTTAGCTCAACTTGTAGATGTTCACCCTCCCGTCTCTCTTTCACCTTTTCTTAAAAAGGCTAAACATGATGACCCTACAAATCCATCTTAGCTCAGGTTGCAGCCCACAAGCTGAAGACCCATGGTTTAAAACCACTGTACGCTTGAAACTTGTTCTTTTTCTGTTTAATTTCACTTGCAACAAATGAGTTCCCTTAATAGCTAGGAATCTCCTTCCAGCCTTTGGAATGTAACACCCATCAGGGAGGTGATACCCTCCGTCCAGTGGCAGAGAAACCGTTTTGGAGCCACATTTGAATTTAGAGAGGCAGGGAGAAAGTAAAGGGTTTGAAACAGCTGCGGTGTAACTCTATTGCTGACTGACATTATTGAGGATCTCTGGGAATCTCTATTGAAATTCTCTGGGAATCTGGTGCTGGATGGGTAGTTTTGCTGCCTATTTTTAGTGGTGTGCTTTTCCTGAGAGGCTGATTGTAAATAAAACCACCATTACAAAGTTCCCATTGCCCTTTTTTCAAAACTAAAACGAGCCCTTTCAGCATTGACCTAGGATTTTTCACCACAGGGGGAAGGAGGACAAGTGATCCCGTGCTCTCTTGCTTCTGTTAATTGCCAGCATACTTTACAAGAACAAAGTTGCTCCGGAGGAGAAAAAACAGAACTCTTTGCAAAAGTTCAGTTCCCCTGCAAGCTAATTAAGATAAGCTTTGTAAGAGGTCAGCTTCGTGTCAAGGGAAAGATTAACATTCAAATTACAGAAGGAGCAGAGTAAAAATAACTCTTAAAAGCTGCCGTTCAAACTAAAAATGCCACAATGTTAAGGGTGAATTCATTCCATTGCGCACTTCTTTACTAATTCAGGACATGATCTAGTGCCAGTTATGCAGTTTTCTCAGTGGGGACGATTTAAACACATGCTTACATCTCTGCCCTGAATCTCACTTGTCCTGGCTATTGCATCAAGCACCACAGCACCCAACTCTCAGCCTGGAGTTCTCCCAATGTGTTGGATCACAATTCCCATGATCCCCAGCCAGCATGGCCATTGCCTCTCCTAATACCTTTTCTGCGCCCCTGTGGAATCTCGGCATTTACACGGTTTGAGCACTCTGTCCTCTCTCTAAGTCCTTGGTGCCTTTTGCACAGTCCATTGAACAGTGTGATGTGGCTGCAAAAAATGCAAATGCTATTTAGGGCTGCATTAATAGAAGGAGAGCTTCCAATCAAGTGAGGTCCTGGTTTCCCTCTATTCGGCACTAATTACTGCATCCAGTTCTGGGCACCACACTTCAAGAAGGACGCAGACAAGCTGGAGCGTGTTCAGAGGAGGGCAACCAGGATGAACAGGGGTCTGGAAACAAAGCCCTATGAGAAGAGAGTGAAAGAACTGGGCATGTTTAGCCTGGAGAAGAGAAGATTGAGGGGAGACATGATAGCACTCTTCAAGCACTTGACAGGTTGTCACACAGATGAGGGCCAGGAACTCTTCTCGATCCTCCCAGAGTGCAGGACACGGAATAACGGGCTCAAGTTAAAGGAAGCCAGATTCTGGCTGGACATCAGGAAAAACTTCCTGACTGTTAGAGCAGTACGGCAATGGAACCAATGACCTAGGGAGGCTCTCCCACCCTAGAGGCCTTCAGCGGGCAGCTGGACAGCCATCTTTCAGGGATGCTTTAAGGTGGATTCCTGCGTTGAGCGTGGGGTTGGACTTGACAGCTTGATAGGCCCCTTCCAACTCAAGTAGTCTATGATGGTTATGACCTATAAAGCCCTATATGGCTCAGGCCCAGGTTATTTGAAAGAACGTATTCTCCCTTATGAGCCTGCCCGTGCTTTAAGATCTTCTGTAGAAGCCCTTCTTTCAGTCCCACCATCTTCACAGGCGCGCTTGGTGGGAACATGGGAGAGGGCCTTCTCGGTGGCTGCTCCGGTGCTCTGGAACTCTCTTCCCGGGGAAGCTAGGCTGGCTCCCTCCTTGATGGGCTTTCGGAAGCAGGCTAAAACTTGTTTGTTCCAGCAGGCCTTTGGGGAATAATCTGGCCCTCCATCTATGTTAATGTCTTATAATTTTGTTGTGTATTTTAAAGGTTTATGGTTTTGTCCCCCCCCCCCATGTATGTTTTAAACTTTGTAAGGCCGCCTTGAGGCCCAGCATTTGGCAAAAGGCGGGATAATAATAATAATAATAATAATAATAATAATAATAATAATAATAATAATAATAATAATAATATGATTCTATTACAACCTTTTGGCTCTGGGCCAGTTTTCAAGGTAGATGCACTGTGGCTTACAGCTTGTGGCTTGGTGTGATGAAGGCTGGCTAATAAACCCATGCAGTTAAACCCGCCTTCTGCAATAAACCCTGCTGCATAAGCCCACTTCAGATCTTTTTGAAGCATCAGAGACAATGGAGGAGCAAAATCCGTAAGAATGACAACAAAGAGAAACGGCTTTGACTTCATCTCCCTTCCCATTTTCCCTTCTTTCCATGAAAAACAAAACAAAACACCCAACTATTTAAAATAAAGGGGAGAGGGGAATTGGGAAGGCTTTTAAATTTTCACATTTGAAGCACCCTTTCATGTGTCCCATGGCTGAGCAGCAATTTGCATTTCAAGAGGTCAGCGTGGAACGCTTTGCTTTCATATGCCCCTCAAATGTAAAACAATATTTAGAGCCATTAAAACACACCCAGGGAAATGAAGCAAGTTCCACCAACGCCCCTGCACACAGATACCCCGTTTCACGCTGGTATCCCTTCCGTGATGGTTGTTATTGAATTAGGTAAATCGCGTAGGCTTTGTTTTCCTCCTCACCCTTAAATTTAACTTCTCTCCTGGTCTATAGTGCCAGTCTTCTCAATTTACGTTTTAAGAAAACCAAACAAAGGTTCATAAAATTATGCACAGTGCAGAGGAAGTGGAGAGAGAGATTCCCCCCTCTCTCTCTCATAAACCGTACAGTTCGCGATCACCCAATGAAATGGATGGGTTCAATAGATCCAGAACAGACAAAAGGAAGTACGCCATGGCAAAGTGCATCATTAATGTATGGAACTTGATGCTACTGGATTTGCGGCTGGATTCAAAATTGTGTGTTAGATGCATGTGTGTCTAGGTATGCACGTGCAACACTTTCCAGGTTACCGGGTTCCTTGTCACGCTCTAGTGAAGGGGTGGAAATCCCCGCCCTTTCCTGCTTCCATGGGGGCAAAATTCATGGCGACAGCAAAAAAAAAAGGTGTTTTGCCACTGGATTTTAGTGGCAAACCACTATGGAGGTTGAAAGCAAGTTTAATTTGTCCTGTTTACTCCTCCATAGTGGTTTGTCACCAAAAATTGGTAGCAAGCCGTGAATTCAGCAGCAGGAATATAGGCCATGGGGGACTATGCAAAAGTCTCCATATTATGCGCATACCCTTCCCACTGCAACAAAAACTTTTTGTTGGAAAGAGAATGACCCAGCCTCTCTTTCCAATTGGACCTTCAAGGGGAAAGAATCACCATTCCTTCTATTTCTGATCTTCGCGTATGAGTGCCGTTGTTTATATAGCCAAAACAGCACCACCCATGTACAAGAGGAAGGTGTTGGCAGACTTGGAGAGCCCTAAGCTTTACAAAAGTACACAACCCTTCGGGGGAGGTGAGGACCCCCTCTAAGGTAGGTGAAAAAAACCCAAAAACAGCCCTATGAGGACTCAGTATGCTTAGTGACCAAGAGACACTAATGGAATGGAGGAGCTGGATTCCTGAACAAGACCGTTCCATGCTACAACATTTTGTCAGTCTCTTACTGAGGTGAAGAGCTGTGAAGTCAGTGCAGGGACAGAGGAAGGCTTTGAACGCTCTCCACCTTGTTTACAAAATGTCACAGCAACCTTTCTCAACGCTCTGGTTCTCAAAGTCCACAGCTGCCAGCTCCTTCCTTATTGATTTGATATTGTGCAGGAATGCAAAGAGCCATGGCCCCTTCTTTGCATGCAGGAAGTCTCCTATGCTGCTGCCCCCAGCAGGCCAAGTGAAAAGGCTGTTCAGCAACGGGGCTGGAGGTGACCTGTGTGACACCACGGTGTGGCCGCACTCTTGGTCAGTCCTGGGCGAGACGGACCGGTTCCGACTTTTTCCCCCTGAGACAGCTTGGTATGTTAGAGCATTTTCAGATTTACTTTGCCCATATGCATAATGGGAGTTATTACTTAGGGAACGCTTGCAGATTAATTAGTGGAGAAAGGCTCTTTTGATCATTGGTTATTTTTAGGCACTTGTAAGAAAACAAATAAACCCAAAAGCAACATCCTTGGAGTGGAAGTGTTCCCATATGAAGAAAAACTACCTTGCCTCATTTCAGATGTTGTTTTATGAAGACCTGGCAGGACTAGGACTAGGACTCCCATCATTCCTAACTGGGGGATGATGAGAGTTGGGACTGCTTGGGCAACACAGTTGAGCAACAGGGACCCATTCACAATGCCCTTCCCTGGACTTGCGCCTCCTCACCACCATCACTGCAAGCTGCTTGCTCACCTGCCTCTTGCTCTGGCCCAGACAACTGTGGTTGTGAGAAGGAAGAGTTGGAGATGCCACGAGCTCCTTGCTCCCTGACTCTCTGCCTGTCAAGCAAGAAAGTGATACCCAGGAGGAGGAGGGGGAGCAAGACCAGCTGGTGACCAGGGTGGTGAGAAGCTAGACTCAGTGAGGTAGGGGGGTCATGGAAGGTGTCCTACCCAAGGGCCCTCAAAAACCTGGGTCCGACACTGTTGCATGTGTTGCAACTGGAAAGTTGGACCCTGCATCAGGAGAGTTGGACCCAAGCATCAGGAAAGTTGGACCCTGGTCAATTGGGTTACCCCTTTGAAGAAGTTCTTCTCCTTCTATCCTGCTCAACAGCCAAAGCTCTCTGGGCTGTTCACAAAAAATACCCTCCCCCTGATAAAACAATAGATCAAATCTTTCGAAGCTTTAACAGAATAGAATCCATGTAAAAACCAGAGTAAAAACTAGCAACCATGTCTTGGTGGGAGATCCAGGACAAATAAAAGGAAGGACTTCTTTACCCAGCACATAATTAAATTATGGAACTCACTACCACAAGATGTAGCAATGGCCACCAATTTGGATGGCTTTAAAAGGGGGTTGGATAAATTCCTGGAGGCAAGGCTATTAATGGCTACTAGACCTGATGGTTGGTTGTGTGCTGTCTCTAGTATCCGAGGCAGTAGGCCTGTGTGCACCAGTTGCTGGGGAACATGGGCGGGAGGGTGCTGCAGCACCATGTCCTGCTTGTTGGTCCCTGGCTGATGGCTGGTCGGCCACTGTGTGAGCAGAGTGCTGGACTAGATGGACCCTTGGTCTGATCCAGCAGGGCACTTCTGATGTTCTTATGTTCATGTAAAGGCCTAAAAATGCAACCACAGTTTTAAAAACAAAACCCAAGGACTAAAAGGCCTGGGGAGATGAAAAGAGCTTCCCCCCAGGGTCATAGGCCATAGGCAACCCTCTCTGGGAAGCGTATACCACAACCAGTGACCTATCACTGAGAACCCCCTCTGCCTCATTTCAACTGGCTGGATCACATGAAAGGCCTCTGAAGATGATCTGAAAATCTGAGCCGGTCCATATGGGAGGAGATGATTATTCTGGTTAGCTACATCATCAGGAAGAGGATGGACCTTGGGGTGGGATGAGAGGACCCTGGTCCAAAAGGGGTATAAAAAAGACCACAGTTGAGGCTGTTGGAGTAAGTTGTCTGCTTAGAACTATCCAAGGTCCTGAAACACTCGCCTAGCTGCTACCTGTCTACCTCTTGCCTCCAACACCCTCAGTCAACATTCTCCAGCTGACTGAGGGTGATGATAGGATAAGGGCAGGGCCGGTGCCAGACTATTTTGTGTCCTAGGCAAGGTGAGCTACTTTCACCTCCCCGCCAAAAAATGCCAACTTTGATTTTTTAAGAACATATGTTTCCTGGAAAAAATAAGAAGCACAAAACTTGAAACTGCTAAATTTATTTTAAAGTGCAAGAAATAAGTCATACCAATTATAGCAAACAAATTGGAAAGGAACGTCTATGGGTCTAAAATGCATTATTTAATAGGAATATCACCTCCAATTCATCCCCCCCCAACTCACACGCATGCACACACACACACTCAGCATCACTCACTCCAAACAAACACACGCATGAACACATGCATTCACTCAAAGACCCCCTGCACCCCATTCACCCATACATTCTCTCTCTCTCTCTCTCTCTCTCCTGGGCGCATTTACCTTCACTTCTGTTTTTACACCCATGCCTTGTTTTCAGTCCTTCCCACACACCCCATGTCTACCTTAGGTTGTAAACCTGTGGGCACAAACTATACTTTGTGTTCAGCAGCCAGTCCTGTCATGTTGCCTGATAAACATTACATCAAATAACGACTTTTACTCATGCTGTAATGGCAGGCATAGATGTAATTTGCATAGCCAATGGCTACTTTTGTTCAATTAGCTAACATTGTTCGTCTTCCAGAATTTCAAGCGACCTTGTTATGCTTTTAGATGAATTCTTTTTCTTTCCGCCCCCCCTCCCCATACAGCTCCAGAACGTTTGTTGTGCAGAAACGAGAAGCCTAAATTGTAATCTTATTTTCTATGCTCGAATTAACTTCTGATCTTATTTTGAATTGGGTGACATGTGTTGGGTTTTTGTGTTTGGATCTGCGCTTTATGTATACATGACAGCAAATGCTAGCAAATACATTGGATTTGGATGCTATTTGGATTTGGCTGTATGTGTTGTTTCATTTGTCAGAGGCAGCGGGTTTCCAAGGTTCTGTTAAGCAAGGCATGGTGTTGTTTTTCTGAATTAAAATTGGAGGCTGTCTGTTTGATGCTTACACCCAAGAAAGTTTACTCTGAGAGGGCAGAATAAGAATAATAAAAAAATCCCTACAATTTGAATAGCTCATCTCCTATGGCTAGTGCTTGTGGCATATCAGATTTCTCTCATTACGACAGGTCTTTAATTCAGTTTAACACCCAAATTTGGCTCTTTAATTCGGTTTAAGAGCTGAATTCAAATTTGAAGATGCTCTTAAAGGCACGTTGAATTGTGTGCTTCAAAACCAATGCATTTGTTTTAAAACTGAACAGGAAGTGTTTTCTCTGACCTGACTACAATTCCTAGCATTTATGACTAATGGCCATTCTAGCTGGGGCGGATAGGAGTTGAAGTCCAAACCTTCTGCAGAACACCAACTTGGGGAATGTGGTTCGAATAAATATATATTCTTAAGTGATAAGCTGTCCCCTCCTGGGATCCAGAGTGAATTTCTCCGAAGTGCAGTTTAATGCTTTAAATTGTGTATGTGTGCGTGTATATATATATAATATTTCAGTTGAACTGGAAGTATAACTGGCGCGACACATGCATTTTTCCTCCGCTGCTCCTCGCTGAGCGCCAAACATCTACCTTCTGCTTGTCTGCATCTTTCCACCATCGGCGGCTTTTCCTAACAGCAGAGCTGCCCGCTTTAAGCAGATGCGCTCTAAACTATTCAGGTGCCCGCTGTGCACTGTGGAAATGCAAAACGGTTGCTGTAGTAATGAAGCTGTTTGATTTGCTTTCAAAACGCAGCATGCAAGGCATGGGGAGATAATCGTTCTTCTGCGGTGCGGTATCTTCGAAGGTGGGAAGGGTGAGGGAATGGAACCCTTTTTTTTAGAAAAAAAAGAAACCACACCAGCCTGGTAAAAAAAATATTATCTTCAGAAAAAGGTGGGTGGGTGGGATGGAATGGAATGGAATGGAATGGAGGAACGCTTGCGGTTATTCTCAGCGCTTTGTATTTCTTCAAGACTACGGCAGCAGCCCAGATATTTTAGAGTATGCTTTGCTCACCTCCTGAGCGGGTCCAGGTGAGAATTCGTATTTATAGCCTAGGGGTGCGATTAGAAGGAAGAAAGGAAGGCGTATGGGTGTGATGGAAGTACTGTATATAATGGGTATTCTAAAAACTATGGAATCTAAATTCTGTATGGGGCCTAACATTCAACAAGGGATGTGACCCACAGTGGTGCCATCAAGGTGGAAGTCTGGGGCAGAAGTACTCACCAGAATGAGTCGGGGGGGGGGCACAAACCCAGCAGGGTGGCTTCCCACATTTTCAAGTAAGCGGAAGTAATGCACACTCCCAGCAAGTGACAGGGCCCTGTGAGATCACTACGTTGATCGTCTAGAATGACCAAACTGCATCACTGGCGATCCGTGGAAGCTGGGGGTGTTTGCTCTGACGGCTCAAGCAGCAAACCCCATGGGGATAAGTGTTAAGATAACAGTGGTCTCTCGTCACTGGCTTTGAGTCAACGGGGCATCGGGCCTAGTTTTTCTTTAAAACAAAAACAAACAAACCTTCACACTGTCATTTATTCATTATATGAGGTGTGTCGGTGTTTCAGGAGCAGGCCCGCCGCTCCCAGGAGTGCGCCTTCGATCTCACTCATGTGCCAAAATACAGAAAAATGCGTCCGACTTCAAGCGCAGTTACTCCATATCAACCATCCAGTTTCCCTCTGAACCTAAACCGCTTGCGGGTTGGCCTTCCTCGTCTCTGAACTTGCTTGCATGTGTGACATTTGTATATGACAGCTATTGGGGATTAAAAAAATGGAGCAACTGGAGTGGGGGGGGGACACTTTCAAATGGCAAAATAATTACAAAGGCTCTCAAACAGAGCGGAACCACACACCAGGCCTTTTTCTTTTCTTTCTTTCTTTTTGGCGTTCATGAATAATATTAGCATTTACTGAGCCCTTTGATGAATCGTCACTCATTCGTCGCCTCTCTGCTCTTGAGGGCTGCGGCTTGATCAGGTTTGATCAAACTTGTGTTAATTCATTGCTTTACTAGTGGCGATGGGATGTCACATGACCTGGCCATGTGACGGCGTGCAGCCATTCAGGATCGTTCGGGCATTTTGAGAGCCTTCTCTTTTGTGAGAATGGCACAAAGTGCATAGTTAAACTATGGAATTCACTACCACAAGATGTAGTGATGGCCACCAATCTGGATGGCTTTAAAAGGGGGTCAGATAAATTCCTGGAGGAGAAGGCTATCAAGGGCTACTAGCCCTGATGGTTATGTGCAACCTCCAGTAGCCAAGGCAGTAAGCCTGTGTGCAACAGTTGCTGGGGAACATGGGTGGGAGGGTGCTGTGGCACCGTGTCCTGCTTTGTTGATCCTTGGTTGGCAGCTGGTTGGCCACTGTGTGAACAGAGTGCTGGACTAGATGGACCCTTGGTCTGATCCAGCATAGCACTTCTGATGTTCTTAAGATGGGCAGGATGAATGACAAAAGAGGTTTTCAAAATACCAGAAGGGTGGCAGGCTGTCACATGGCTAGGTCATGTGACATCCCATCCCACCATATGCTTCATCTGCACGTATTTACCAAGAACCTGGGAAATCACTACCATACCCATGGCTTTTATATAGCTTTGCCTAGAGGCATCCTTTGTTGTTCCTGTGAATTGCTAGAGCTGTCCTTTTTGAGGATTCATTCAGTCCTTTTTTTAGGGCAGGGGCTTTGAATCTATTTCCGTCTGAGGGCCAAAATCAATTTTGGGGAAGTTCTCGAGAGCCACATTCCAGTGGTGGGTTTGAACAAAGGCAAAAGAGCAGGGCCAAAATACCAGCATATTTTAGATTAAAGCTTTATTGCCAGTCTTAGGAAAGAACGTAAGAACGTAAGAAGAGCCACCACTGAGAAGGCCCTCTGTCCTATAGCCATCCACCTATCTTGCTTTGTTTGGGGACCCACAGCAAGGCCTCTGAAGATGACCTAAGGGTCTGAGCAGGTACATGTGGGAGGAGAGGGGCCTTTAGATTATAAGAACATCAGGAGAGCCCTGCTGGAGCAGACCGAGATCCATCTAGTCCAGCACTCTGGTCACACAGTGGCCAACCTCCCACAAATAGGTCTTTTCAGCTCTTTAGAATGGAAAAGAAACTGTGCAAAAGTTAGGAAACCAGCGAATGACCAATGGTTGGGGGAAATGGAAGTGTTCGGGGGAAGGGAAATTGGCCATCCAAGAAATCAACTCACCAGTGCAGGCAGGGTGAGCCTGTGTCCTCTTTTATCACATTGTTGTGAACCGCCCAGAGGGTTTCGGCTATTAGGCGGTATAGAAATATAATCAATCAATCAATCAAAAATAGATAATAAATAAATAATGAATGTGATCAATCAATCAATAAATCAAGAATAAATATAGGTCAGCCCTCTTAATTGAAGGATGGACAGAGAGAGCTGTCCTCCATTTTGGAGGCGTCCTCTTTTTGAAGAGAGGAGAATAAGTAGAATAATTGCCAAGGGCCTTTCTCTTCTTCCTTCCTTCCTTCCTTCCCCCTCTCTCTCTCTCTCTCTCTCCCTCACCACCCAAATAACTCTGGATTTGGCGGTTCAGCCGTTCCTACGGTGATATCCTGCACAGCCGGCGTTTCCGCTGCAAATGGAGGCACCTTGGGAACAGGGAACAGGGCTGTTCCCACCTCCACCCTTCTGCAGATATTGTTCAGCCGGGCCTGTGAGATGCCAGCAAGGCCAGGGAAGATCCACACCGGATTGGACGAGCGCTTCCAAAGGTCGTCTCGCTGCTGACAAGCTTCCCCTGTTGTACCAGCAGCTTCTGCCGTGTGTCATTAATGCAAATGAAACGGCCTTATGCGGGGGGGGGGGGGGAGGGGAAAAAAATCAAACCGTTATTTTGCAAAAGGGCACAGCCGTTAAGTAGCAATAGACCTTAATGAAATGGCTGCTCCAGCTTAACACACACACAAACACACACATACACACACACACACACACACACACACGAAAGCCCACGCGGCAACCTACTGCCAGGCGGCCAAAACAACAAAGAAGCAACACGTCAAAGAAAAGATGCAGCACGGACCGCAGATAACAGCAGCTAGGAAACGGCACATCCATCTCCTAATCTCGAGCACCTGTGGACTACAAGGGAAAAGAAGATTTGTTATGCATCATACCCTTGAGAGCTGGACTTTTACTTGCCAGCGGGCTACTGGGGGCTACGATTTGAAGCAGGTGGGCGCGGTAGGCAACTTACTGCCCCCGGTGATTCAAGCATGCCAATTATTAGGCCACACTCAGATCCTAGTGTTTAATATAATGTCTGATAACACCACGACGGGCTTGGTGGCGTTTATTTTCAAGTAATTGCCAGACACAGGCGTTCAGCAGCATCAGTTATACCTAGAGCACGTTTTTGAGGGCCCTTGGACGAGAGTCAAGACACCCTCAACGGGCCCCTTCCCAGAACGAGTCTCCCTAATCTCCAGGGTTGTCACCAGTGGCTCTTGCTCTTCAACCTTTTTCTCATCATTGCAACTGCCTGCTTGACAAACAGAGAGCCCATGAGCATGCAGGCAGAGGAAACTCCTCCTCCTCCTCACAACCAGGGTGAGAAGCAGGTGAACTGGTAGGTTGCAACGGTGAAGAGGAGGAGGAACTCTAGGAAGCTCTTGCCAGTGGGTCCCTGCTGGGGCGTGAGGAAGTGCCCAATTATGCCTACCTTTAACACTGGCCCTGGCTTTAAGTGCTCTTGACTCAGGCCATTCTGTGGTCCTTAGCGGCCAATTTACTACTCCTAGACCCAGACTATTCACTGGGTCTTACTCGCCAATTTTAAAATAGTCAGTTTGGTCCCCAAGTTTCTTTCTGTGTGTGTGTGTGTGTGTATTTAGAGAGAGACCCAACTTTTGCAGACAATACAGCAGAAAATATGTCTTCAATTACAGATCACCCACCAACAGATCTTTAAGCTAACAAGCAAGTGTTTTGTCCCCTGCCGAAATTGAGGAACGCCAACTGAGATGTTTTGAGTTCTTGTCTTTTTCCCTGTGATTGTCCATGCCAGAGCAAAGCCAGGAATCTACAGACCTTAATCTTTTCTGGCCACTTGGTCTGCATCTAATCCACCTAAATCTCTCTCTCTCTCTCTCTCTCTCTCTCTGTATGTATTTGTGTGTGCGCGAGACACTTGATGATGTATATATTTATAATGAATGCATTATTCAATTAGGAATTTTAACGCCAATCAGGTGGTAGCTTAAGAGGATTTCCCATAAGTTGGGATTTAAATAGACGGGTGCATTGAGGAATGTATTCTCTTAACTGGTTTATTCTTTTATCAGATTGCTTCACCCTCCTTTTTGACTAAGCTCTTTTTAATGCATTTAATTCCCCCCCTCCCCGCATGCACTCCCCCCCCTTTTTTTTCTTTTCGGCATTGTCAAACCCTTTTTCTCCGGGCCTCTTTCCACCCTTGCTTGAGATTATGCAAATCCTCAGTAAGGCATTTATCGAGCTGAGTTTGTCGTGGTGCACTGAGCTCTTACGCTATAGAAGAAGGCTTCCACACATGCCTCCTCCGATTAGGACTGCCAGTGAAGGTTCGACCCTGTGAGGCGAGACCTCTCTGGCTTAGCTTGGCCGCTTTCACTGGAGACTCCGCATATCTGCAACTGCTCCTAGAGATGACGCCTTCCCCCAGCTCGTCACTTCTTTTCTTTTGACATAAAGGCTAATGCCCAAAAGTCTCTCTGACAGCGCTACTGTAATCTTACAGATTTATCGAAGAATTTGAATGAGGAATTTGGAGCCAGCCCTGTCTGAATCGATTTCTCGGTTTGTCACTCGGCTGCGGGGAAGAGAGCGAAAGGTCCACGTTGCGTGGATTGACGGCATTGAAACGGACTGGAGGTGGGCAGCTTCTCACTCCCAAATGGAAATCATAAGCCAAAAGAGGAGGATGGGGAGAACCCCTGTGTGAAATGGAGGAAGAAAACTCTTTTTGTGGCTTGTTTACAAAGCGAGGCCTCCCCCAGATAAAACAGTTTAATAAATGTAGTTGCAAACTTCCAGAATGTTCCAGGGCCTGCTTTGCGAGTTGCCAGAGAGGCAGAAAATAGGTTGGGTTCCCTCCTCCTCCTCCTCCTCCTCCTCCTCAGGTTGAGTTTGGGATTTCACATCAATTCCATTCTTACAATAAACTATTCCTTGGGGAAAGAACAGCACTCCTTTTTTGTTATGTTACAGTGAGGGCGAGGTAGTTTACATGGTGTGGGCAGAAGAGTAGGTCTAGATGTCATGGTTCTCAAAATGCGAGGTGGGCCTCTCCATAAAGAACGCAAACTCCTCCTTGACTCCTCTGGCCTTGTATTTTGAGTGAGGAACCTTGATTGGCGCTGGCCCGCCTCTTGGGGAAATGGGGCATTTGCCCAAGGCACAGGCCTTGAAGGGAACACATCTCAAACCAGCTTTAAACTGCAATTTGGGATCCTGGCTTGTTCTGAAGTGGGTAAGTGTATTTTCTCAGCTTGGGTGAAACAGGAAACTATGGTTAATTAGAGATTTCCTAGTTTGAAAGTGCAAAATTAGGTATGTTTGTATTAAAATATGAGCCAAAGAAATTTGTCCCTAATCCCTAAATGCATCACTGGGAAGCAGGTCAGTTTTGGGGGTTTTTAAAAGTCAGCACCGCCCTCCCCACCCACCCTTGCTTTTCATCAGAATGTCAATGGGGGCTTTCCCCCCAGAATAAATAGCAGTGCTAGGGCATTGATTTTTGTCAAGATCATCCCTGGGGATGGAAGAATTACACCTTGAAGTTCTTCAGTCAGCACTTGGACACCAGACTGGTCAGTATTCCTGACTATGGTGAGATATATTGCATTTCTATTTAAATTACAGGTACGATTTCTAAATTTTCATTCAAGCATATACATTAGCACGTGCAAATGGTGTCCTCATTTGCCATCATGTTTGAAGATGCATTTCCTCTTTATTCGGCAACGCATAAGCGGCCTTCCTTCCTGATCGCAGTCTCCCACGCTGTGATGAGAATTCCTGTCTGTCTAAAAATTGTATATAATGTCTAAATTTGCATCCATACATATAAATTAGCATGTACACATTTTATGCAAAGGTGTGTCCTTTTCTTTTGGTGACTCTTCCCCTAGGGTGACCATATTTGGGAAACCAAAAAAGAGGACACCTAGTGTGTGTGTGGGGAAGCAGCTTTCTGAGTCCTGCAGAAAGTACGTTATTCCCCCGCCACCTTAACGAACCCGATTGGAGTGGAGGAGGGGAAAGGATTTCATTCTGCACCACCACCATCCACTCCAATTGGGGCCTTTTCTATAATGTCCACGAATGACCCACTTTCTCCTTTAAGACCTCTATTGGAACTCGGGGTGGGGGAATGATGTGCCTCAAGAAAGCATGTCATTCCCTCCTGCCATGCTAATGGCAGCCTTAAAGGGGAAGGTGTGTCATTCCAGGACATGATTGAAAATTATAGAAAATCCCCCCTGACACCATGGAAAGAACAAAAACCAGGACAAATCCGGGGAAATCCTGACAGTTGGTCACCCTAGCTTCCCCTCTTTTTTGGCCGTTCATATGTGGCCGCCCTACGAACAACCAGTGCTCTGGTTGCATCTGGTGCACAGGTGGCCATATTAAAACCCGGCCTTTGGTGGCTCTCAGAGATTGCAATGAGCACAAGGGAGGAGGAAGAGAAAAGAGGCAGCTTCGTCTTTTAATGTATGCTAGGCCCAGGCTGTTTAGCAACAAACCACTGGAACCAAGAGCAATTGAAGCTTCATCAGGCCTAGGTTTTAGACTCTTCTAAATTGAACTCAGACAGCACCCATGGGAAGCAAGTGAGCTGTATTTGTCAAATCCTTCTCCTCGTTTGTGTTCCTTGCAAGCATCAGTAATTCATGAATAACTGAGCACCGCTGTGTACGAGCTACTGGGCTTTTTCACATCTTAAGCTTTGCTCTGGAAAACTGGCTTTGTGGCAAACCCCCCCCCCTCTCTTTTTTTCTTCTTCATCACCGTCTTCTCTTGCTCTGCTTACTCTCCTGAGCTGCCCTGGAGAAAGTTACCCCTGGGAATGCATTTGGAAGGCACTGGATGTTTATTTAAAGAAAGCAGCTTCTTCGGAGCCAAGATTGCAAAGCTTCAGCGGGAACCCAACAGGCTTCCATTACTGGTAGTGAACCCATGTGGAAAATCAAGTGAAGGCAATACTATCTAGAAGCAGTGGGGGAGAGGGTTGAATTTCTGAGCTTCATGTGCAGGGCTGTCAATAAGAAAGGTAGTATATCTTTAACAATATAGCCATATAGTACAGGATGCTGGGTTATGCCAGCTGCTTCTAAAGCACAGAGACTGTTCATTTTTATATCATACCCAGTGACCACCTAGGAATCACCCAAAAAAGAGGACATGCGTTGGCAAAAGGGGGCTGTGATTTGCATAACATTTGCATATGTTATATGTATAGAGGCAAGTTTATTTTATTTCTGTAAGACTATACACTGCTTCCCATTTTAGACATCTTAACAAAACAATACAGCATTAAAAAATAACATTTAGATAGGTTAATAGTTGGGAAAAGCCAAGGTAAACAAGAGGTTCTTTTGTGATCGTCAAAAGCACATTATACTAGAGGTGGCATATAAACCGCCCAGAGAGCTTTTGTAAACTGCCCAGAGAGCTTCAGCTATGGGGCATTATATAAATTTAATAAATAAAATAAAGTATAGGCATTGGGACTAGTAGCCATTGATAGTCTTCTCCTCCAGGAATTTGTATAACCCGCTTTTAAAGCCATCCAAATTGGTGGCCATCACGAAGTCATGGTAGCAAATTCCATAGCGGTTGTGTGAAGAAGTCCTTCTTTTTCTCTGTCCTGAGCCATCAGTTTTTAATATCCCTCTCTATATCGAAGGGCCCTCTATAAAAGAGGACACCCGGCCACCCTGTGCTAACTTTGGATGGGCAACTTCAAGTCCCTGCTCTCCTTTTTCAGGGATCTTTATTTTAAACCCAAGCTTCAAATCGCAGACATCTTCAAATAGAGGACTGCCCTCTGTAAAAGAGGCCACCTGGCCACCCTAATTTATAGTGGCAACTCTTAACCTAAATGTTTGCTGCTAGTCCTTAAGTGTTGCAGTCCAGGGGTTTAGTGTATCCTAAATTCTTGGCGGCACAAATGTGCCTTTAAAAACTCACCCTGAAAACGAGGTGGAAAGTGTTGCGTTTATTATTAGGATGTGAGTCATGGCATAACGGCTTCTCTTCATCACAAACCCAAATGATGTGCATTTGAAGTTCTCTAGTTCAATGAATGTCCCCTAATCAGACATTTGCAGAAGAGCAGAAATGTCCCTCCCCTCCATGACCTGTTAAAAGCCGAGGCACATTATCTGAGTTGCCCATTTTCCCTAATAGAGTCTAATTGGATCTCCCGCCTGCTTAGCGTCAACCTAGCGCTATGGAGCCCTAGCCAAGGTGAGAGATGCTCCCCCCACTCCAGTTCCAAATTCATTCACTGACGTCATCGCAGCTCTGGGATCCTGCGAAATGAACAAACAGTTGGTCTAAGGAACAGAACATGTTGCTATAAATGGGAAACAGCTTTCAGGAATAGGGAGCGGACGGAGGCAAACAGTTGCTCTTTAACTTTCAGTAAGTCAGTTTGTGTCATTAAAAATAAAAAAAAAGATACGCACACCAAGAAAACAGAATAGATTGGGAAGATGCAAGGGAGAAAGAGAGTAAGTAGAGCAAAAGGCATGTTTGGACAGAAAAAGTCTGACAGCTCCCTCAATTCACCATCCATCCTGGAAGTTGACTATGTCATGTAAAGGACCCACAAACTTCCAGAAGAGGCCAATCATGAGCATGCAATAAATCCTGCATGTGGGGAAGCTCATGCTCTACATAGAGTGCTCTGTGCTTGCTGCTGAAGATCATAGAATCATAGAAGAGTAGAGTTGGAAGGGGCCTACAAGGCCATCGAGTCCAACCCCCTGCTCAATGCAGGAATCCACCCTAAAGCATCCCTGACAGATGGTTGTCCAGCTGCTTCTTGAATGCCTCTAGTGGGGGAGAGCCCACAACCTCCCTAGGTAACTGGTTCCATTGTCGAACTGCTCTAACAGTCAGGAAGTTTTTCCTGATGTCCAGCCGGAATCTGGCTTCCTGTTATTCCGTGTCCTGCACTCTGGGATGATCAAAAACAGACCCTGACCCTCCTCTGTGTGACAACCTTTCAAGTATTTGAAGAGTGCTATCATGTCTCCCCTCAATCTTCTCTTCTCCAGGCTAAACATGCCCAGCTGTTTCAGTCTCTCTTCATAGGGCTTTGTTTCCAGACCCCTGATCAACCTGGTTGTCCTCCAGCTTGTCTGCATTCTTCTTGAACTATGGAGCCCAGAACTGGATGCAATACTCTAGATGAGGCCTAACCAAGGCCGAATACAGAGGAACCAGTACCTCACGCTATTTGGAAGCTATACTTCTGTTAATGCAGCCCAAAATAGCATTTGCCTTTCTTGCAGCCATGTCGTACTGTTGGCTCATATTCAGCTTGTGATCTACAATTCCAAGATCCTTCTCGTTTGAACAAGTGGATCCTGCTACACTTGTTCAACTCCAATGGTCAAGATCTGCTTGTTATCACTGTGTTCCCTCTAAGGCTTAATGGAAAGACTTGTGTGCAACGTAAAGGTGGCTCCACACTGGGATCCCCACCGATGCTTCAATGCTTCGAAGTACTGCAGTCCCTCAATGTATAAAACCAAACATAATATTTTAGGAGAAATTTTATGGCATCCTTGCTGTTCTCAAAACACACATTCATATTTTTTTTCAGTCCTGAGGTGAGCACTGAAAAAGTGCTGCAGGGTTTTGCCATGGTCCCATGTTGAGGCAATGATTGATTGATTTGTTTGTTTCAAACAAATTTTACCCTGCCTTTTGGTGGCCCACAACTGGTTTCCAGATTAAAACACCAGAAAATATAATAGAAGTAATTAACCGGGATGGGTGGGATACAACAGGTAATTAAAATAGCAATTGTGAACACTGTCAAAGGGTACTGGAATGCAGAAATTACAGACAGTGATAATTCCCTTAACAGTGGCCATTCATAAAACAGACATCCAAATAAATACATCATCATCATCATCAATTTATTTCTTACCCATCTCTCCCTCTGGATCGAGGCGGGGTACAACACAAATACAAAACACCATAAAATACATAGAACTGATTAAAACATAAAAAAACTAATACATTATTAAAAGGCATCTTAAAATTCAACTGGGTAGGCCTGCCAGTCTTTAAGGCTTTCTTAAATTCAGGAAGACTGTTAAGTTGATGAATCTCTCCCAGCAGGACATTCCACAGTCTGGGAGTGGCAGAAGAGAAGGTCCTCTGGGTAATACCTGTCAGCCTAGTTTTTGCTGACTGGAGTAAATTCTTCCCAGAGGACCTGAGTGTGGGGGGTGGATTGTACGGGAGAAGGCGATCCCACAGGTAACTTGGACCCAAATGACCAACACTTCATCCAGAAGCTAACTGGCAGCCAGTGGAGTGAGTTTAAAGCTGGTACAATATGGTCACCCCTAGGTGTACCGGTGACCAACCTGGCTGCCCTATTTTGAACTGATTGAAGTTTCTGGCTCTATGCACAGCGCATAGCAGAAGTCGTGCCTCAAAGTTACCAGCGCATGTCCTACAGTCTTTAGGTTTTCCAACTCTAGGAAGGGGAAATCCTTGTTCAGTTTTGGAAAAAAAAAAAGAGAATCCACCTGATGAATGAGCAATTTTAAAGCTGGTGTAATATGGTCACCCCTAGATGTACCGGTGACCAACCTGGCTGCCATTCATCCACCTGATGAATGAGTAAGAGGCAAGATTAAGGGATGATTAACTAGCCAATCTGGCGTTCATCTCGCAGGAGTGTAAGTTTGCACCACTGGTCGTGAAGGCAGAGACATGCTGCAGGTGCTACGCCTGCTGTGACCACTTTAAAAATTCATGTTGTCATGCTACTTTATACAGCAGTGCTCTGTGGTTAAGCTAGCCTGCGAGGCCATCTGGGTTAGCAAACCCTCAGCTGAGGAATGTTGCTTAAATAAAATTGCTCTTATTCTCAAGCATATTCCGTGCATCTGGAACTATGTATACATGGATCTCTCCTCTCTCTCTCTCTCTCTTGTACACACACATCACACTGTTCAAAATTTGCTCCGTACCGTAATTGGGTTTCTCTTGAATGCAAGCTGCTATGTCAAAACTTTGTTCCGTAAGAAGCTGCCAAGAGGCATGTCTGGAGTTCCGTTGGACTTCAGAAAGCAAACTTGACAGCGTGAACAAGCAGAAGCGCCATTCCGGGAGGCTTCCCATACTCCCCCTGGCTAAAGCAGAACGCAAAAAACAATGGTTTTGAGAATAATAAGGACGTTGTCATGGCATCGCCAGGGCTGCAAATACCTTGTAGTTCAAAATCAGTTTTTTGATCCCAGTGGATCTAAAATGAAAGGAACAGAAAGTGATGGGTATTATTTTCTCAAACCCCATGTGCCACATGTCAGCCAGCTAAGTGAGAGAGAGAGAAATGCGAATCCGGATATAGCGTGAGGAAACAAACATGTATTGCACTGGGAATGATAAGAATCTACATTAGTTCAGTTCAAATTGGTTCTCAAACTAGAGGGCTATAGTGTGGGTGGAGTTAAAAGATGTTGATGCAAGGTTAAAGCAATGGGGTAAGACATCATTAATATTGACCCAAGGATGGTGAAAACCATCATAAGGCCCTTGAATCTATGGCATCCTGGTGTCACCGCCATGGTATGATGCTCTTCCCTCTGATAACCTTGCAGAATAATCCACCCAACCGTGAACCTGGCCGAACCTAGCAGATGACGGACAAGAAGGACCCCATCAATATTTACAAGCCTCTAGAAATGGCAGCATTGGCTGAGCTGTTAATGGAATGTGCCTTCAGCCAGACCAATTTATTTAAAAGCAAGAACACGGATACTGCCAACTTAAAAAAAAAATGTGAGTGAGAGAGAGAGAGAGAAATGAAAAAGACTGATAAGGACTTGGCTTCGTTGCCTCTTGTTCATTAAAGTGAAAGGTGCTGAAATGGAAGGTATTTTCTTTCTCCCAGGCTTAGTGAGGCATCTCAAGCACCCACGACTCAAGTAAGAAGGAAGCCCTCTTGAGCTACCACCCAAAAAATCAAGAGACTGCAGTATATCATAACTATGTAAGCAAATACTTTTGTCTCTTTTGTTTTTGTCAAATAAGGCACTATCAATAAATAAAGCATTGACAATCAACGCAACAGGGAAAGCACATACAGGTCTTGTAGCTAGCTAGGCCTCTCTTAGCAACCGCTCCCCCTAGCAACCATCTGGACCTCCCTAGGTAGGCCTGGCTGTCACTTGCGGCCTGGAAGCATCATCCATGCAGCTAAAATATGCTCCGTTCCCTGGCTTTTGAACACTGTCATTTTGTGACCTTGCTCAGGAGCAGCGCGCGTCGCCAAGGAAGAAAGCATCTGTGTTACACAATCACATCCTCACATGTTCCTGACAGTGACATGTGCCTTTATGGTGACAACGCCATCACTATGGCAACCGCAGAGTGTCCTGCCGAACCATCTTTTCTCTGCTTTTTTCACCAGGGGGGCAGGTCTTTGTCCTGGGCAGAGGCCGATGTAAACGAGCCTAATAGATTTTAACTTAATAAGTGTAAGGATAAATTAGGTTTCAATCCCACATGAGCCAGATGGCACGATGCCGTTGGGACAAAAAGCCCAGTCCATTAGAGCTGGGCTTATTATTTATTTACAAGGGAATCCACCGCACAATCTATATTGCAGCATCCTCAGAGGAGCAAATTGAATGTTTTGACTGAAGAAGCGGTACTATTTTTGTGATTTGCCTTTGCTTTAAGCAGAAGCCACCTAGGTTCTTGCTGCTGAAGGCCTCGACCACATACAATGGTTCAGGGTAAAAACAAAAAACAAAACTCTGATTCCCTAGGGAGCTTCCAGAAAAGGCTTTTATTGTGCAACTGCTCTGCCTCATTCATGGCATGGTGTGAAGAAAGTGGATAAAGAGAGTCTCTCTCTCTCTCTCTCTCTCTCATAATTTTCTCTCCGTCATTTTATTCCCTCTCTCCTAGCCCAGGGTCATCCCATGAAAGTGACTGGTGGGAGATTCAGAACACATAAATGGAAGAACTGTACTGGAAGAGTTAGTATTTGGTTTGCTAGTGAAGGGATTTCTGTTCCTACCTTTCCACTTCTAAAGAAATGCATGACAGATAGCATAGATAGTAAAAACAATCATAGATTTTTAAAAAATGACAAGCAGCCTATAAATAATCCTGACAACAACAAAAAACCAAAAGGAAATTATGAATTCCAGCAGCATCAACTTGCTTAAACAATAATCTTCAATGGGTGATGAAAAGGGGGAACTAAATGAATCTGCCAGAGCAGGGAGCGTGAACAGCAATGCTCCACACTAAAATGTCCCCCTTTATTCTTGTCCTTTATGTCAAAACATTATAAACTCTGCAAGGCAAAGGACTGTTTCTATTTTTATTTGTTGCTGATGTTCCTTTGTTATCAATGGTGCTCTACTAATATTCTGGACCATGGCTCTGCTTTCCTCCTCCTTTACAGACCATCACATTTCCTTCAGTTACAGTTTCCATATGGAAGGTGGCCTGAAAGGACTCCTGTGTTCCTTTTATATGCCATTACAGCTGTATTGGATGGGGGGGGGGGGTGAAGTGGAAGAGATGTTTGCACATGCTCCATGCCTGGGGTGGGGGTGGGGTGAGGGGACACAATGACACACAGGAAAGAAGCTGTTAGAGACCAGGTCAGATCTTTGACCCATCTAGTTCAGTATTAGAGACCGTCATAGGCTCTCCAGGGTTTCAGATAGGATTCTTTCCTAGCTCTACCTGGAGATGGTGTGGACTGAACTTTTTGCATGCGAAGCATGTGCTCTGCCATTGAGTTATGACCTTTCCCTTTGAAATGCCACTTGGACATTCATCAGGCAGAGGCGGTCAGGATGCAGCAAGGTCAGAGATGAGCAGCATAGTTGGAGATGGTTAAGCGCTCAAGGAGCAGGCAAGTCAAGAAGATTCAGCAACTGCTTCTCCCATCGACAAGTTGCTCAGACTGAAGAGCCAAGCCAGGAGCAGTGGTTACCGGGAGTCACCCTGGCCCCCTTTTAGTTTGACTGTGGTGATGAACCACAGTGTCTCTAAAGCAATGATTGGGCCAATAATGCCCTCATCTGAAAAGTTGCCCCCGTAGCACAGGGCATGAGGCATCCAGGCCTTGCTGACAGAATCCTGAATTTGATTCTCTCATGACAATGGGGACCAATTTGAATCTTGTGTTTGTCACTTGAGTCTTGAGAATGAAAGCACCATTCACAGTCGCTGCGAGAAAGGACGAAATGCTGCCATAACTAGGGGCCGGTGAGAAAACCGTTGGGTTTGCATTTTACTGCGGGATCGCCCAATTTGCACTTCGTGGACCCAAATTTGCAGTCGGAAATCTGAACAATTTCTGAGTTTGCGATGCTGTTCATATGGTGGCCACTTACACATTGCAAAAAAAGAGGAAATGCATTATCAAGAAAAAGAGGATAAAAGAGGGCAGCAATATAAATAAGCCTTTTTATTGAGTTCCATATGTGGCTGGTGGGCTGTACAAACTTGGTGTGTCAAGTGTGCAGGCCTGAAATAACCAAGGTGTGTCCAAACACTTGTTAGAAATGTTTTGGAGAACCATGAATGGTCAGACCTCCCTGGCACATCTCCACTGCCTATTTGAAGAAGAACCTCCCCAGTCTATGTATTTTACATGGACTGCACCACTTCAGGCTGTAGGTTCTATTGATACTTTACATTGCAGCCTGGGTTGCAGATTCTGCATGGTTCAGATGATCTGTAGCAGGGATCAGGTTAGGTCAGGTTTCTCAGAGAAGTAAGACAGGAATAGATCAGTACCACGGAAAGTTCCAACTGGTGCTAGAGCTCAAACAGGGTTTTCCCTATGTTGCTTCAACAAGGAGCAGATCCGAGATTGAGCTTTAAATAAGAGTTTGGCTGAATTTAGGTTGGTTGGCTCTGCCTCCATGCTGACTGAGGCTTTGCCTCTTAAAGGGGCCTGGCTTGTTTTAGCAGCCTCAAGTTGCGTTGAGGTGAGAGTGACTGTGACATGCAGATGTCCAGAGTCCTCAGAATCCAAAGATGGTAAGGCATGTTCCTCTGGATTCAGGGGAACTGATCCCCAGGATCTTTCTGAGGAATGGGTTAGAAGGAAGCCTCATGATGTCTTTCCATAATCAAATTCTCTTCCTGAACTCTGGAGCTCTTCCTCAGAGGACAAGGATTCAAGATTCTCTGAGAGTTTGAAGTCCTGGTCCAAGACATAGGCTGTTTCTACACCTGTCTTTCCCCCCGGGATCATCCTGGGATCATCCCTGTGCATCCAAATGACACACAGGGGATCCCAGGAGCAGGCAGGGATGATCCCTCCATTCTCCTGGGATAATCCTTAGGTGTAGAAAGGGCCATAGAAAACCCCAATGTACGTAAGGCAAACATGAACGTAATTGGTCCTGAATGGAGATTCAAACCTGCATTTCCCACACCCAAACCCACCTTTCCTAGCAGCTGCACCACTTAGCACTTGAATTTCTGCCTGCCGTACCGCTGCTGAAAAAGGCAGCCATCCATCTTCCCTGCCTTCTCCCATCCCTAAATTGCAGTGACTCCACACACAGCCGCTAGCTCAGGAAGGAGCCTGCACTTATCAATCCCATAATTAATTTCCTGGCCTGCTCTTGTGAGCTGTTCAGAGAGGCAGACGCTTCTGCTTCTGTTTGTTACACCACAGCAGCGCCTGTTGCCCAACTGGATAAAAGCCACAGGGGCGTAGAAGGGAGGGAAAAGCCACACGGCCAGGAATAGGATAAATGACTGATGCTGTTGCTCGCAAACTTGGGAGATGCTGAACTGCTTGTTGGCCCATGCTGTCTGCTGGCTCCTAATTGGCTTCATTTTTCACACTGGCAGGCAGCATTTGAGAGAGAGAGAGAATGAATGTTAATGGGGAAGTGATAGATACAACCGTACCTCATGTTGGGGCTATCACTTTGGAGAGGGCAAGATTCCGACGGGCTTTTAAAAATTTTCTCATTGACCTTCTTCACTGTCCAGAAACATCCCAGAGAGAATAAAGATTGGTTGCGCCATATTCCTTGACAAACGATGCATTTCTCCGAATATGGGGAACTTTTATTTTATTTATTTAAATGTTCATTCATTCAATTTATTCATTTAAGGTATTTCTATCCTGCTTCTCTGCCAAAAAGGAGCAGCTTACAGTCTCTTAAACAAGAAGATCTCTGCCCATAGGCTTGTTATCTAAAAAGACATGACACACAAGGAAAAGGAGATTGGGAGGGAAGAGGAAAAGAAAGCAGTATTCTTTCTGGAGGGCTAGAACTTAAAACTTTATTAAGGTGGGTTTAATCGCTGGCTCCAGGATTTTTCGGGTGGGGGGTCTTCAGGCAAGGCACCCACTCATACATTCGAGCTGCCTCTATGTATCAGGCGCGGTCCCTATTTGCTGGATCTGTCCCTTGTAAACCACTCTTTTGTCCTTATTTTTGTCTTTTGGCGGATGCCTTGTTCAACTGTTGCTAATATGAGAGCCAAACTTAGGGTGGTCATTTATGTACATCATCAAAAAAAGAGAACAAAAAAGGACATAGATTTGCATATTTGCACATACTGATTTATATGCATAGATGCAAGTCTAGAAATAATTGCTGTAATTAAAATAGAAATACATCTCCACGTAGTGGGGAAAGCTGCAACCAGGCGATCTGTGTAGCTGCTCAGTGCAGGATGGACAATTTCAAGGCTCTCTCTTATAGTTCTTTATCTTTAAACAGGCTCTGATTTCAGTGGGGCTGTGAATTCACTCTGGATTTAGGTCTAGGGTTCAGCACCTTGGATAGCTTCTTTAGATTTCTGGCTGCTTCTGACTGAAACTAGGAATGAATCCACAACACTGAAATCAGAGCTACCAGCCTCTACTCTCTTTAAACTGGATTTTGCCTGAACAGCCATTCAAACAGAAGAACCCTTCAGATAGAGGACTGCCCACTGACAGCCTTTGAAATAGAGGACTCTCCTCTGTAAAGTAGTTCACGGCCTTCTAAGCCATACAAGATATAATGTTAAATGTGTCTTCCGTTCTAATTTACAGATTTTAAAATGCAAATTGCATCAGTTGGGAAGGAGTGCTGATAATTAGTAAGGACTATACCCTTTCCTCCCATACTGCAGTAAAGAGGAAAAATTCTCTCCTGAAGCTGGCATTTTCTTTTGATGGGAAATCCCCCAGTGGCACCAATTAGCCTGTTAATTATCAGGCCCAGCCTGGTGCCTGAGGCTGGCATGACAGGGCAGTTGCCAACGGACCAAGACCTCAAGAGGTCCCACTGCTTTCCCTGCCACCAACTCAAGATGCCAGATAAAGCCACTCAGGTCTGATGTTCCTCTCATCACTGAAGAGCCAGGGTATGTATGGCTGGTGGTGCCCACCATTTTAATTCTCCCACAATTCCTCTGGGAACTGGACATAGCATTGCTCCAGAATGACACTATGTAGGCGACTCTGAGGCATGTAGGGTAGCCACTTAGGAATAATCGAAACAGAGGACATGCAGCAGCAAAAAAGAGGACAAGTGGTCTCCATAACCACGTAAAAGCAGTTGTAAAGCATGGAATGATGGTAGTGGGAAGAAAAGAAATGTTAAATTCTGTGTTTCACAGCTGAAATAATAATGCACATGAGCACATCGATCCTCCCAGAGTGCAGGACACGGAATAATGGGCTCAAGTTACAGGAAGCCAGATTCCGGCTGGACATCAGGAAAAACTTCCTGACTGTTAGAGAAGGACAACAATGGAACCAGTTACCTAGGGAGGTTGTGGGCTCTCCCACATTAGAGGCTTTCAAGAGGCAGCTGGACAACCCTCTGTCGGGGATGCTTTAGGGTGGATTCCTGCATTGAGCAGGGGGTTGGACTCGATGGCCTTGTAGGCCCTTTCCAACTCTGCTATTCTATGATTCTATGAAATGTCCCCCCTAAGACTGTTAAGACAAAGGTCTAAAATTACCTAGCTATACTGGAGAGTGCCCTGATTATGGGCACTCTCTAGAGCTAGCCTGGTTGGCATTAAATGAACTCACGTAGACAACAGGAGACCACATTCTCTCTCCTTGATTCAATCCCATGATTTATTTATTTTTTAATTTCCAATATTTCAAGACATGTCAGCAAAGAGGCCTATCCTTTCACTCCCATCAGTAGTTTCTCCCAAGGTTTGGTCTGCCTTGAAAGCCATCCCTCAAGTCTGAAAACTATGGCGCCTAAGCAGGGCCGTCGTCAAGGGTAAGCATAATCGGATAGCTATCAGTGGCCCTACTCCAACTGAGCCCCAGCTTGGGGGAAAAGGTTCCAATCCATCTTCCTCCCTGCAGTGCTACTTTTCTACTTGCATGGAATCCTTTGTTTGTTGTTTTTAAATAGGGGAGCAATTTAAAACAAAACATATGGTCATATCTGCACTCAGTCACACAGTCGATTCTATGTTCTCGGGATTCTGTCCCTTCACAAATGGTATCTTCTTTTTCATTAGGTAATAGAAAACTCTGCTCCTAATTTCGGTTCCAAAATATCTGATCATTTGAGAAGAACGAGACAAATGCACCATTAGATTGCCAGCCTGCAAGACAGAGCTGCTTCCAGACAAGGCTTTTATCGTGCAATCGCATTGCCACGTTCACTGAATTTCACAGGAGAGCCAGACGACATTGGCCTGGTTCGGACAACACGCTATACCATGCTGCTTAACCAAAAAAATGGTTAACCATTTTGTGGTTAAGCAGCATGGTTTAGCATGTTGTCCGAACCAGGCCACTGTCTTCAGTTTGTAGCTCTTCTATGTTTCCTCACTACTTCTTCCATCTTGTTTTATCAGGAAAAAATCTTTTAAGGTGGGGGGAAACCCCAGCATAGCTGTCTTTTGACTCTTAGCACTAGGAACCCTCTTCGTCTGTTTAATATTGAACAAAGCTTGTTCCGTTTCTTCTAAGCACCTATAAATATCATAACGTAAGGGAAATCGCTCTCCGTTGCACATCACCCTCAAAGGGTTCCTTAGGCATATTAAATCGTAGCCTGGGCTTCACTGCAAAGGAAAGGGGAAACTGTTTTGTCTCCCTAATTTCTTCTGGCATCAAAGCCAATACTGTTGCCCCCACAGGACCTACAAGCTGAAAGATGGAGGGTGGCATTTATTGACTACGGGAAGATTGCAATTCATAACCCAGCTCTTCACATTTACAGCCAATGTTTGTGAGGAGGAGAAATGGGCTGCTTTTGTCACTTACACACATTACTCTTCCCCTGTTTTTGCTTCAAGTTCTCCTCTCTCAACCTCTCTGCCATTTTCTCAATAAGATACCAACACCATTTTATATATATATACACACACACATGGTCTTGCTCTACTATGAGGCAGAATACGGCAGACACCTCAGGGGGCGAAATACTAGACACCATTAAAGAGTGGCAAATTTTCAGTTATTTGCTTTTATGTATTCTTCTTTATTTAATTTTTTTAAAATTCTAGGTCGTCTTTAAGAGCAAAAGCCTTCCCAAGGCAGTTTACATAATAAAAACCCCATACATTGTTTTAATGTGTTTTATTGTTTTAATCTGTTTTAAATTGTCTTTGTGAGCCACCTTGAGTGCCATTTTTTGGTAGAAAGGCAGGGTACCAATAAAATACATGAATGAATGCGTGAATGAATGAAATCATAAAAATATTATTATACTGTGGGCGTGCCACTCGGATTTTACCCCAGAGACTGCTGTTTGTGGAGCTCTTCCCCATATATACTTCCTGTTCTTTGAGTTTTGGGGAGGTTTTCCTCTAGGTATTATCAATTTGAATTCATGAGGTAAATTTTATTGGGGTTTAGGATGAGGCTTTTTAATAGCCTTCCTAGAAATGCCCATGAAGTGATATCCTTACTCAATAGTAGTTGTTGTTTTGTTGTTGTTATTCCAGAAATAAGAAGATTCCATTCATCAAATGTTTTAAAAACTTGGATAGGTAGTATCATTTTTGGTAGAAAGGCAAGGTACAAATAAAATACATAAATAAATGAATAAATAAAATAAAAATATGATTATACTGTGAGGGTGCCACTCAGATTTTACCTCAGAGATTGCGTTTTTCCATATGTTACCTCTCTGTTCTTTGAGCTTTGAGGAGGTTTTCCTCCAGGTATTATTTATCTGAATTCATGAGATAAAAACTATTAGGTTTTAGGATGGGGCTTTTTATAGCCTTCATAGAAATACCCATAAGGTGATACTCTTATTCAATAGTAATAGTGGTAGTAATAGTAGTAGTAGTAGTAGTTGTTATTCCAGGTATAAGAAGATTCCATTCATCAGATGTTTTTAAAACTTGGATAAGTAGTACTTCCTTTGATTTACTTATAGTGATATATATTTATTTCTTTATTGAAACATTTTCTGTCCCACTTTTGAAATCAAGATTCTCAAAGGGGCTTACAAAAATGTAAGTTGAAAACAACAACAATAAAACAGAGTAGAACCAAAAGAGTAATTAAAAATCAGCTTAATGCCTGGACAAAGAAAAAGGCTTCAGCACGGAGCTGGAAACTATCAGGCGAGATGGCAAGGAAGAGTTCCATAATGAAGGTGTCACTACCGAAAAGGCCCTTTTGCAATCACTACCAGCCTAATTTCTGCAAAAGTTAATGCAATGGATAGGTTCATGTTGCAGTATCTATTTGCCAAGTGAGTGCACTCTATAGAGTTTGAATTACTTGCATTATACATCGCTTTAGATTTTATTTTATGTTATTACTACACTCATTCGTATGTTTCTAATGAATTGGCAGTTAACCAACGAAAGGAAAGGAAATATCCACCTCATGCCGCAAAATGTCTTAGGCTGGCCAGGACCACGGGGATTTCTTCTGCTGTATTGATACAATCTAAGGTAACAAGGTGCATTCACACAATGTTTGAGAGAAACCCGGTACACTGTTTTACATAATGTGAACAAAAGGATTCATTGCAAGCCAAGGAGTTTATCTATCGGCAACCTCTAGAAGTGCTGGTCAAAGTAAAGGACCAGGAATGGAAGAAGAACAGAGAGGCACTGACACGGAAAATAAAAGAGAGGGTTACTACAGCTCCAGTGTACAAAATGCTATAATAGCCCCCTGCCCAGTTCATTATGTGGCATCCGAGAGAGAGAGATGGGAATATGAACAGATGCAGAATTTTTAAAAATTAAATCATAAACTTAACTTTTTTATATAGCTGTTTGAGTCATAGAAGACCAGTGAGGGACTTTTGCAGAGCGGACCACGCATTTCAGAGGATGGAGTAGAAAATGGGGACTAGCAGTGGGGTCAAACATGTGGAAAAGCAATTATGCCTAAAATTAAAGGAAGCAAGACACTTCTGGAGCCTTGTTCAGATATGACCTACCCTAACAAAACAAATCTTCGAACTATATTTAGACAACGTAACTGAAATTTTCATTGCACACTTCCACCCAGATTCACAAGTGTCATACTCAGGACAGACGGGGAAGAGCCTAGCTGACCTCTGCAACTTCGGTTCTTTGTCCTGGGGTGGCTCCGAATCAGCAGCTGCATCATATAACTGTCGCAGCTTGAATCCAGAGCCACCCCGGAGCAAAGACAATGTATAGACTGTTCCTAGAACTGGTTTGTGGATATACATCAATGGAGCTGCCTTCAATTTTGGGCTCTCCTTGGGAGCGTGACTATGGGGACTGTTACGATGAACATAGAATCATAGAATCATAGAATAGTAGAGTTGGAGGGGCCTACAAGGCCATCGAGTCCAACCCCCTGCTCAATGCAGGAATCCACCCTGAAGCATCCCCGACAGATGCTTGTCCAGCTGCCTCTTGAAGGCCTCTAGTGTGGGAAAGCCCACAACCTCCCTAGGTAACTGATTCCACCGTCGCACTGCTCTAACAGTCAGGAAGTTTTTCCTGATGTCCAGCCGGAATCTGGCTTCCTTTAACTTGAGCCCGTTATTCCATGTCCTGCACTCTGGGAGGATCAAGAAGAGATCCTGGCCCTCCTCTGTGTGACAACCTTTTAAGTATTTGAAGAGTGCTATCATGTCTCCCCTCCATCTTCTGTTCTCCAGGCTAAACATGCCCCGTTCTTTCAGTCTCTCTTCATAGGGCTTTGTTTCCAGACCCCTGATCATCCTGGTTGCCCTCTTCTGAACACGCTCCAGCTTGTCTGCATCCTTCTTGAATTGTGGAGCCCAGAACTGGACACAATACTCTAGATGAGGCCTAACCAGGGCCGAATAGAGGGGAACCAGTACCTCACGTGATTTGGAAGCTATACTTCTATTAATGCAGCCCAAAATAGCATTTGCCTTTCTTGCAGCCATATCGCACTGTTGGCTCATATTCAGCTTGCGATCTACAACAATTCCAAGATCTTTCTCGTTTGTAGTATTGCTGAGCTAAGTGTCCCCTATCTTGTAACTGTGCATTTGGTTTCTATTCCCTAAATGTAGAACTTGGCATTTATCCCTATTAAATTTCATTCTGTTGTTTTCAGCCCAGCACTCCAGCCTATCAAGATCACTTTGAAGTTTGTTTCTGTCTTCCAGGTTATTAGCTATCCCACCCAATTTTGTGTCATCTGCAAATTTGATCAGCGTTCCCTGCACCTCCTCGTCCAAATCATTAATAAAACACCTGCACTTCAAAATGAACCCCTATACCTCTGGCCATGCAGAGTCTCAGAAGGGATTCTGCGGAGCTGGAAGAAGAAAGCCTTCTCCTTCCAGCTGCTCTCATAATTGTAGTTTTATCTGTGAGTTGCACTGGGGAGTCTTTGGACAGAAAGGCAGTCCAGAAATGTAAGTAAAGAAAAACACTAGAATTCTGGGTTTGGTGGTGACCAAACAGGAAAGAGATCTTGGGATTGTGGTGGACGACTTGACGAAAGTGTCCACCCAGTGTGCGGCCACTGTAAAGAAGGCAAACTCCATGTTAGGCATGATAAGAAAAGGAATTGAGAATAAAACGGCTAGTATCATACTGCCCTTATACAAATCTATGGTGCTACCACACTTATAATGCTGTGTGCAGTTCACCACAGTTTAGCTGTGTCACCACACCTAAAAAAGGATATTATAGAGCTGGAAAAAATGCAGAAAGGGGCAACTAAAATGATTAAGGGGCTGGAGCATCTCCCCTACGAGAGGAGGTTACATCAGCTGGGATTGTTTAGCTTGGAGAAGAGGAGGCTGAGGGGAGACATGATAGAGGTGTACAAAATTATGCATGGTGAGGAGAATGTGGATAGCCTCTCTCAAAATACTAGAACCCGGGGTCATCCAATGAAGCTGATTGGTGGGAGATCCAGGACAAATAAAAGGAAGGACTTCTTCACACAGCGCATAGTTAAATTATGGAACTCACTACCACAAGATGTAGTGATGGCCACCCATTTGGATGGCTTTAAAAAGGAGTTGGATAAATTCCTGGAGGTGAAGGCTATCCATGGCTACTAGCCCTGATGGTTGTGTGCTATCTCCAGTATTCGAGTCAGTAAGCCTATGTGCACCAGTTGCTGGGGGACATGGGTGGGAGGGTGCTGTTGCACTATGTCCTGCTTGTTCATCCCTGGCCAATGGCTGGTTGGCCACTGTGTGAACAGAGTGCTGGACTAGATGGACCCTTGGTCTGATCCAGCAGGGCTCTTCTTGTGTTCATATGAGTCACCTAATGACATGAAGTGGCAATTGTATCAGGAGTCTCAAAAGGCCTGGTTGGCATTGTTGGGCATCTGCCAGGGTAGCAGGGGATCCACTGCCAAAGCATGGACCCAACCCCTCCTGGCCTTTGTGAATGCACAGACAGCGACAGGAGCAAGGAAAAGGAACAGCACCTAACTACACTCACCTCTCTCTCTCTCTCTCTCTCTCAGGGTGGCCACGTGGATTGGGCCCAGAGAAAGAAGGCGTAAAAATGGACAGCAGCAACAGACATGAAGCAAGGTAGCCACTCACAGAAGAGGTCCCACTGCAGAAATCTTTCCCAAGATCCCCTCCCCACAAAACCTGGAGTTGGAATTTGAACGTACTTCTGAGTAGACATGCATAGCTTTGGGCCACATGTCTTCTAAATTACTGGTTAGAGCAATGAATTAGACAGGGAAGAGACTTGGGTTTAAATCCTGCTATGAAACACTCTGGGTAACCTTGCAGGGAGGCAATCTCTCTCTCAGCCAAACCAACCTCACAGGGCTGTTGCGAGGGTTAAAATGGGAGACAGAACCATGTCTGCTGCCTTGAGGAAAGAGAGGGAAGAAATGAAACCAATTTTGCTGTAAGTATCTGGCTTCTTTCTTTTTCCATCTGCCATCTTGCAAACAGGCTCGATTTTAATCCATCCTGGGGTGGGTTTTTGAGATAATTAAATTGGGCACAATGTTGACTGAAGTTCCTTTCATTGGCTGTTGATATTTCAGTGATCCTTGGAGGTGTTGCGGGGCGGGGGTTGCCTCTTTTTTGGTCCTCTCATTTCAGGTTGCTGCTCCCTGGGGGCAAGTGGGAGGGTAGAGGGAGGAGGGAAAGGAGGTGATGGAGGGAAGGAGGGAAAGGGGGAGAGGGAAAAGGAGGTGATGGAGGGAAGAAAGAAAAGGGGAGGAAGAAAAAGGAAGGAGGAAAAGCAAATGATGGAGGGAAAGGGGGAGAGGGAAAAGGAGGTGATGAAGGAGGGAAAGGGGGAGAGGGAAAAGGAGGTGATGGAGGGGAGAGAAAAGGGGAGGAAGAAAAAGAAGGTGATGGAGGGGAGAGAAAAGGGGAGGGGGAAAAAGAAGGTGATGGAGGGGAAGGAAAAGGGGAGGAAGAAAAAGAAGGTGATGGAGGGGAGAGAAAAGGGGAGGAAGAAAAGCAGGTGATGGAGGGGAGAGAAAAGGGGAGGAAGAAAAGCAGGTGATGGAGGGGAGAGAAAAGGGGAGGAAGAAAAAGGTGATGGAGGGAAGGAGGAAAAAGGGAGGATGGAAAGGAGGTGATAGAGGGAAGGAGGGAAAGGAAAAAGGAGGTGATGGAGGGGAGGAGGGAAAAGGGAGGAAGAAAAAGGAGGTGATGGAGAGAAGGAGGTGGAAAGCTGAAGGGGAGGAGAAGGGAGCTGGTGGGCTGTCCCTCAGCCATGACTCCCCCCCCCACACATACACACAGAACACAGCCTGATCTCTCTCCCTCTCCCCCCCCCTCCCCAGCATCTTCTCCCTCTGCAACGACCTACGACCCGAGTTTGCATGGAGCTCGCGGAGCAGGCAGGAGGAGGCGCCATGGGAAGTCGCCCGAGGCGAGCTCAGGCTGCCCAGCTGAAGGAGCCCCGGCGAAGGCGAGACTGAACCGGCGAGCGCTGCAAGGGAAAGGGCGACTCGCTCTTGGCACCACAAGCCAGCTCGCCCGGGCAGAGGTAAGCGAGGCGAGAGCGGCTGGACAGGCGCACGGATTGGGGGTGGAGGGGGGGGGACGTGAGCGAGCCCGTCGCGTAGACCTGTTGGCCGAGGCTTGCAAGGGGGGGGGGGGTGTCTCGCCTTTTGTCCGACGATGGCTTCTCTCTTCCTCTTCTTCTTCCTCCTCCATCCTCGCTTGGGGGCTGGGGGAGGAAGAGACAAAGAGGCTTCAGAGATGGGCAGCTTTTGTAAATTGGAGGGTGGTAGATTTGGGTTGCGGGGGGTGGGGTGGGGTGGGGTGGGGTGGGGAGGGAGATGGAGATCAAGGAGGGTGGAGTTTGGAAGGGGGGGTTGTCATTTGCTTCCTGAGACCCAAAACAACGAAGCAGCCGAGGTAGCCTCTGTAGCAAGGGGTCTCCCCGTGCAAACCAGGTTGGTGGGCAGCTGGGCTGGTGGGTGGGCGCCCCTCTGGTCCTCAGGGAGCGATCTTGTGGGTGGGGGGAGGTGATGGAGGAGGGGTTTATCCACACTCCTTCCCCCCCCCAACGCCCGGTTTTCATTGTCATTTAAAACAAAAACAACAAAAATACGGTTAAAAACAAATTGCAAACGTCTGTTGTAACTAGAGGGTGGTGTGTTTACACAGCGCCCCTCGGTGGCCTGCCGAATCCGGTGTTAAGCTGGGACATCCTTGATTTTAAAAAAACAAAGTTAAGGGTAAAATGTACAGAATTTAATACAAAGCAAAATAACAATTTTTTTTTTTTTTACCTAAGAGCACTTGTGGTTCCAAAAATTTGCATGCAATGACTTATGAAAACAGCTCTTTCTTTCAAGTGGCCATACGCGTTTCGACCAGAAAGTCTTCTTCGGTGGCCAGATGCCTGGGCTTGTACCCACAGAAGGATTTTATCAAATGGGGCTGACTGCTTTATATCCTTCTCAAGCCCTGGCTTTTTTGTTACACTGTCATGCTACAGTTGAGGCATGACTGGAATTGAAACGTTTTACTCGTGTATAGTGATGATTTTACTTGAGAAGGATATAAAGCAGTCAGCCCCATTTGATGAAATTATATATCAGCATGGCAGGCAAACAGTTGTGTTGCGGTTCTAATTTATATGGATTATAGAAGCACTGTTAAAGCATGAAATGGTGGTTGGAGTGGGGTGAGGGGAGAGAAATGTTAGTTGTGTGTTTCACAACTGAAGTACTACTCATTTATTTATTTATTTATTACATTTCTATACCGCCCAATAGCCGGAGCTCTCTGGGCGGTTCACAAAAATAAAAACATTCAAAGTATAAAACAACAGTATAAAACCATAATATAAAATACAATATAAAAGCTCAACCAGATAAAAACAGCAGCAATACAAAATTACAAATTTAAAACACCAAGTTAAAATTTATTTATAGACTCTTAAAATGCTGGTAGAATAAAAAGGTCTTCACCTGGCATCTAAAAGCATATAATGTAGATGCCAAGCGAACCTCCTTAGGGAGCTCATTCCACAGCCGGGGTGCCACAGCAGAGAAGGCCCTCCTCCTGGTAGCCACCTGCCTCACTTCCTTTGGCAGGGGCTCGCGGAGAAGGACCCCTGAGGATGACCTTAGGGTCCGGGCAGGTACATACTCATAACCATCTAAAGGGGAGGGGGGTATAAGACCATTGAGTCCAGAGTGTAAAATGACCTAACTGCACCACCAGATAAAGGGGACCTTTTGCAAGGATTGTTTGCTAGATGGAATCAAAGGGAGGCAGGTTTGGGGGTTTGGGATCGAAGCAACACGCAAATTGGAAAAACAAAGCTAGCAGTGCAGTGTTGAGAGTATTTACTCAGAAGTAAGTCCTAGTGAGCTCAATGGGGCTTGTTCCTTTGCAATCTCTTTCTTCTCCTGCCTCTCGATTTGGCCCAGACCAAGGTGGTGGTGAGGAGGAGGAGGAGGAGGAGCAGGAGATGCCGTGGCATGCTTGCTCCCTGACTCTCTGGTGGGGCAGGAGGAGTGACAGAGGCTTTTAAATGTATTTCCTCTACACAGGCCTTTGAGCTCATCTAGGGATGGCATGCTGTCAGGAGCTGGGTCTGGAGAGGCTAGAGGATTTCTCGTATCCTGGCTTCTCCCCTTCCCACCCATCACAGCACCCACCTCCTTTTCCTTCCCTCCAAGGCCATGTTTGCAACCTCGGGAAGAAGTCGACATGGTTCTTTGCACAGTGGCTGTGGAAGGAGGAAGGCTTAGAATTCAGAGTTGTAGCAGTGTCTGTGGCCTCGGGAGGGGACCCCAAACCATCCTATGGTTCCTGGAATACTTTCCCAAGGACCATAGGATTGCTCTCTCCATCTCTGCCATCACCGTCTGATAGGATCCCAGCTAGAAGAACTGGGGAAGACTTCTGCATGACATACCCAACCAGAGCAGGCAATATTGGTTGAGATGGGCCAACAGTCTGACAGCTTAATAAGTTTACATCTGAGGTGTAAAGACCGCTGCGGTGCTATTTAGTCGAGACCTGTTTCATTGGGTGGAACTGTAGGCTCTTTCAGTTTATTTGTACTAATTAAGGCAATGATTCAACAAATTAATTGGCATCTACAATATATTGCTTCCAGACTCTAAATCTCTTATTACTCTGAATACACTACTCAGTGTGTATTGAAAGCCTCCTGGAGACCTTTTGCTTGGGTAGCCAGGGGGTGCTGCCTCCAGAGAGCCATCTTGGATGATCACCTCTCAGTCTTGATGGCTCCTGCGAGTTCTTGTGAGTGCCGTAAGAGGACCTCCGCGCAACATTCCTGTGTTGCAAATGAGGCATAAGATAGGAAAGTTTGAGAGATGTCTCTATATCAAGATGTGAGTGTGCCAAGGGTCAGACAGCATCTCCTCTTCCATGGAAGAAGCTCCCTTTCCGAATTCCATATATCTTAAGATGATCACAGGAGTGATGTTTTGAAAGCAATCACAAGACTCCTGGGTTGCTTAAGGAAAAACAACGGTGTGATGGATGGACAGAAATGTAAGAGCATAAGGGTGCGATCCTACGTATGTTTAGACAGAAAAAGTCCTACAATTCCCTGCATTCCCCAGCCAGCATTGCTGGCTGGGGAATGCTGGGAGTTGTAGGATTTTTTTTCTTCTTCTTCTGTCCTAACAACCATAGGATTGCACCTTAACAGCCTTGCCCATGCAGCCAATAGCCATGCTGGATGGGTATTATTATTATTATTATTATTATTATATTTATTTATTTATTTATTTATTTATTTATATAGCACCATCAATGTACATGGTGCTGTACAGATTAAAACAGTAAATAGCAAGACTCTGCCGCATAGGCTTACAATCTAATAAAATCCTAGTAAAACAATAAGGAGGGGAAGAGAATGCAAACAGGTACAGGGTAGGGTAAGCAGGCACAGGGTAGGGTAAAACTAACAGTATAAAGTCTGCACAACATCAAGTTTTAAAAGCTTTAGGAAAAAGAAAAGTTTTTAGTTGAGCTTTAAAAGCTGCGATTGAACTTGTAGTTCTCAAATGTTCTGGAAGAGCGTTCCAGGCGTAATGATGGAAGCCACCATCTGACACATCTGGAAGGCACCAGTTTGGGGAAGGTGTTAACTTGAGCTTTGGGCACATCTGGGCTTAATCCCAGAATGTGTTTTGTTTTTGAATGCTAAGGATCTGGCTTGGAATATGTGAAGCAGCAATAACTTCCTTCTGAGGCATATGTAAAGTGCCTTTCCCTTGCTACAACCACCCTCCATACAGCTGGGGCCGGAGACATGATTTCTCAGCTGACTTGAATCTCAGAACCTTGTATTTTAGAAATGTTGAGCAACAGGTTGGCTGTTCCCTTTTTAAAAAATCATTTTATTTATTATTATATTTATATCCTGCCTTTTTTCATCCAAGGAACCCAAGGTGGTTTGGATGACCCTTCTCTCATAGAATCAAAGAATCGCAGAGTTGGAAGGGGCCTACAAGGCCATCTAGTCCAACCCCCTGCTCAATGCAGGAATTCACCCTAAAGCATCCCCGACAGATGATGGTCCAGCTGGCTCTTGAATGCCTCTAGTGTGGGAGAGCCCACCACCTTCCTAGATAACTGGTTCCATTGTCGTACTGCTCTAACAGTCATGAAGTTTTTCCTGCTGTCCAGCCGGAATCTGGCTTCCTGTCACTTGAGCCCGTTATTCCGTGTCCTGCACTCTGGGAGGATCGAGAAGAGATCCTGGTTCTCTTCTGTGTGACCACCTTTTAAGTATTTGAAGAGTGCGATCATGTCTCTCCTCCATCTTCTCTTCTCCAGGCTAAACATGCCCAGTTCTTTCAGTCTCTCTTCATAGGGCTTTGTTTCCAGACTCCTGATTCTCCTGGTTGCCCTCCTCTGAACACGCTCCAGCTTGTCTGCGTCCTTCTTGAATTGTGGAGCCCAGAACTGGACGCAATACTCTAGATGAGGCCTAACCAGGCCATTTTATCCTCACAACAATGCTGTGAGGTAGGTTAGGCTGAGGGTAAGGGACAGCCCGAAGTCACCTTGGGAGCTTCATAGCTGAGTGGAAACTAGAACTCAGATCCACTGAGTCCCAGTTCAACCCCCTAACCACTACACCACCCTGGGTCTCACTGGGTCTCAGGGTTGGGCCCATGAAGAGATGTAATGGAGTATGACAGGGCTGGGGAAGGAATGGCCCGCCAGATGTTGCTGGGCTAGAACTCCATCCGTCTTAGCGAGCATAGCCAATGTTTAGGGATTATGGGACCTGCAGTACAGCAACATCTGGAAGGCCACATCTTCCCCATCCCTGGTGTACGAGATAGACCTGAAGGGTGATTGCGTTCAAGGTCAGTCTTCCAGGGTTGTTTGTTATGCGACTGAACGGGAAGGGCTGGGAGACGTTGAGCAGTGGTCTACAAAACAACGGCCTGTTTTTCGTGGCAAAGTGCCCTTCTGACTAATTCACCGCAAATGCATTTCAAGATCAGAGTGAGAGGGAAAGCAGATTTGCCACAAGCCAAGTCTCTAGAAATTGGCTGTGTAAGTAACTTCAGGCAGAGAGAGGAATTGAATTGGCTTGCAACACACGATAGGAAGAAGGTTTCTGAGTCGTGCTTAGATGAGCAAATCCAGATGCAAGGCTAAGGGTGCATAAACACATTCATGCTCGTTTTATCTGTACGGATTTATTTTTGGAAAATAGCCACCATCCCTTGCGCTTCCTGTTGTAAAACAGCCGAGATATCAGAAAAGTTTATTTGGTATCTGATGGGGAGAAATATGTAACAGATAAGATTGCTTTGTTTGTCCTGGCTGCTGAAAGGCTTAAAGCATAACTGGGACGTTGCACTAGTGAATAAACAATGATAAACTGCCATACCATGTTTGTTTGAAGTTGTACTTCGTGAGTTTAATTGTGTCTAAAGCGTCTCCCTTCCACACTCTCATACTTGAGATGTCCAATGGATCTGAGTAAAACAATCTTGACATGACTGGAAAATGTGAGGTTGGGCTGCTCTAACTGAATACCAAAAGCTGGTTAAAATATGTCAAAATGGCAGGTGATTATAATGATGATTTTGGCTTGCTTTTTCTGGAGCTCATTCCCTGGACAGTGAGGGCAGTTCCAGAACAGCTAGATTTGAAATGTTAAAGCAAATTTGGAAAGCACAGAATGGTTGTGATGAGGTTGGCAAAAAAATAACATTTTTAAAAAAAATCCTGGTGGCTCATACAAGCAGAGACATCACAGGAGATGAAGTCTATTTTCAGTGATGTTGCCCATGAAACATGTCGGTTTCCTACATACGATGCTTTCTTCCTTTTACCATTCATTTGGGACTTCCAATAATAAACTAGGGACATGAGAATTAGTTCCAGGCCTAGATTAGATCTAGTGTAACAAAAAGGAGTTTGTGTAATGCGTCCACATAAATACACAGACACGCCAAGTCTGTTGGCTGAATATTGACAAGTGTTAGATAAGAGGTTTTAAAATAGGATTGCTATTTTAAAAAGTAAACAGACCACACATCTTTTACAGTTGGTGTATAGAAATCATTTCCTGCCTAGCCTTATCTGGGTTGAACTTTTTCATTTAGTATCGTGGGTTTGCAAGCAGAGATATTTCCCGTGTTTGTTTTTAATACAGGTTGTTCATCTGCTTGTATTCTTCCGATGAAGGGAGTTAACGTAAGGTTAATTAAGCATGACTGCATCCCGCTAAGAAATAATGCAGAGCAGCAGCTGAAGCTATAAAAATATATATATTGATGTCCTTTTGGTAGAGAACAGCAAAGCATGCTACCTCAGGTAAAAATGATGATGCTTGTAGCTCCAGCTAAAGGCCTTCCAATGTGTTTTTTCCAATGAGAAAAATGGTCTGCTTGTTTTATGGTATGCAAATGAAAAAGCATTTAGTAATGGAGCAGTAAGCCTGCACTGCTCCATGTATTCAGCATTCAAAAAATTTAAAATTAAGAACATGAGAACACTAGAAGAGCCATGCTGAATCAGACCAAGGGTCCATCCATTCTCTGTTCACACAATGGCCAACCAGCTGTCAGCCACGGACCAAGAAAGCAGGACATGGTGCAACAGCACCCTCCCACCCATGTTCCCCAGCAACTGATGTATATAGGCTTGCTGCTTCTGATACTGGAGATAACACATAACCATCAGGACTAGTAGCCATTGATAGCCTTCTCCAGGAATTTATCCACCCCCCTTTTAAAGCCAAATTGGTGGCCATTACTACATCTTGTGGTAGTAAATCCCATCGTCTGACAATGCACTGTGTGGAGAAGTCCTTCCTTTTATCTGTCCTGGATCTTCCACTACTCAGCTTCATTGCATGACCCCTTTGAGTTCTAGTATTATGGGAGAGGGAGAAAAATGTCTCCCTAACCACTTTCTCCACACCATGCATGATTCTGTACATCTCTATCATGTCTCCCCCTCGGTCTTCTTTTTTCCAAGCTAAACAATCCCAGCTGTTGTGACCTTCCCTCATCGGTGAGATGCTCCATCCAACCCCTTGATAATTTTAGTTGCCCTTTTCTGCACTTTCGGTATAAAGGTAACACTTTTTTCCATGAACTCCACCCACCACTGGAATGCACTCTCCCCACAACAGGGGCTCCAAAATAGAGTATCTCCCCTGGCCTGAAAGAGGTTTGACACCCCTATTTACAGTACATCAAGAAGCCTGTTGTCTGCATCTGGTAGAAATCAGGGGTCGCTAGAAAGTAGTTGAATTGTTTGTTTCCTTCCTTAAAAACAGCAACAGCTCAGCTTCTACTAGCAATTTGCTTTTTGAGCCCCATATTTCATGGTACACATGCTTTCATGTTAAGATTGGGTATTTTATGAGCTAATTTTATATTTCTATTCACATCTTGCCAGTTTGAACTCACTATCGGCTACTAGTGACATGCTTTTAAAAACAACAACCTTGTATTATCTGTTAACAAATCTGGTGCTACATCATATGCACCTAAAGTATCCCCACTGTCTCCAGCAAAAGAATTGTTATCTGAGCTGGTGAACCGATCCGGTTGCAGATGGACCATTTGAACTTTCTGTCTGCTGCTAGCGATGTGCTTTTCTTTCTTTTTTGAGCCCTAAGTTGCACATATCAGAAGGCTGCCATGCACCTGGTACGTGTGATTTACTTCAGTGACAGAACAATCATTGCATGAACTAGTATTCTCAGAATAAACATCTCTAGACTCCGGAGAGTGAGTTGGGACATTTATTTAGATTACGACCTCTTCTTTCAATGTGTAGGTCAATGTGTAGCCATGGGTTCTGTAGGAGGAGACCACTTCAAGGACATCAGTCCCGTGGTGACCCCTGAAGGCAATGTGGTGATGAGCTTCAGCTTCGACAGCTACCAGCTGGAAGAAGAGGAGCTTCAGGCAAAAGGGTGTCAAGCAAAGGGAGTTCTCACCTTCATGGAGCCAGGTGAGGGTTCCCTCAAATCTCTTGATGTAGTTCCCATAAAGGGTGTTGTCTTTAGCGGTAGCTACTACATTTCCCTCTGACATTTATTGAGATAGTTTTCTTTCCTTGATAATGTTTGTGTTTACACACCTCCACAGCTTTGGACCATAGGAAGCTACGAATGAGACTTGCAACCCAATGTTGCCCCTGTTCAGAGTTGCAGCCAGCCATGCCCTCTTCTGAGATGCTCTATTCCATGTCCCTCTACATTTCCCATTTCTCCGGAAAATAATTGTCTTTATTCTGTCCCTGTTTTTGCCTTTAGGGGATGCTTTGTTAAAAATTCTGTTCATATGATTTGCTAGCATTATCACGTTTCAAGTTCTTCAGCTGAACATTGGCCAAGCTTGTCTTTTAGATGAACTCTTATAAATATCACACAATGACAAACTCGTTTTGGTATGGATGCTCCAGCTCAGGTCTCCCATCATTTTGTAGAATGGCTCTCGAGCAATCTCTACCAAGAGAAGTCTTGTGTTTGCACAGTTTCTATTAGACCTCTATCCGGTACCTCCACCCTTTAATCTCTCTGCATATTCGTTGGCCTTTTCTTGCTCCGTACTATGCTATTTGGCTACTTCGTACAACAAAGATCTGGTATTTGAGCAACTCCTGGGTATCAGCTGAAAGGTTGCAATTTGCCGAATGGAATTTAATCAGGCTGGTATTTATTGTGCAGTGTGCATCAACCCCTCAGGTGCTAGATACACGGCAAACGCCTGCCGTTTTCAAACATTAATGCCAGCATTTAAAAAATTAAATCTAAAGGGGGTGGTTAAATCCCTCCTCTTCAAGCTGGAATGAGGAAGCGGTGCTTAGTTGCCGCCCCTTAACATTTTCCAGTTTTATCCATTTATGTAAAGTGGCAGAGCATGAACGGATATCTATCTATCTATCTATCTATATCTAGATAGATAGATAGATAGATAGATGCTTTCACTTTGCCTGCCCTGTTTGTACCTTCCTCATGAGGTCTGCTATCTTATACACATTTACATGAGAGAAACCCCATTGAACAGAGTGGAAGTTACTTGCGGGTAAGTTTGCATGATCGAAAAATTTGTTAATCAATTAAACCCCTTTTGGCTGGTTTTAAATAGTTTCCCCCAAAGAAATGAAATCATCTGGAACATGTTGGATGCTGAAATAGTTGCCTAGAACAGGGGTAGATCAGGGCCTGCGGGTAGATCTCTGGATCATTTGCAGTAGATCACCATGGGTTCCTGACTCCCCATTGTTTAATAACAGCAATGACACAATGGCATCTTCCCACTTCTGTCTTGCAATACGTCTAAGTTAAGCTGCAGACCAGGAAGAAACCTTAGGGATGAAGAACCAAGAATAGATTTTTGTGGGATTGGATTCGTCCTATTAAACATGGGGTAACTCCGGCTCTCTCAGTGCCACCTGAAAATACTTGCTGCTTATTAAGCACAGGGCAGCTCTGGATCTTCTAGGCTGCCTGAAATCACTTGGTGGATGAAGGTCTCATCTCCTTGCTCTCTCCTTTTGGGCTACAGTCTGTGAAGAACCAGAGCCCCAGGATCGGTACCATGGGATTTACTTCGCCATGCTGCTAGCAGGAGTGGGATTCCTCTTGCCTTACAACAGCTTTATTACAGATGTGGACTATCTTCATCACAAGTACCCAGGTATAATTTCTCAATATATTCACGCTCCAAAGGTGTAGATTTAGGATCTTTTGCTAGACTCAGTCATTCCATCACTGGTCATTCAACACTCCTTTAAAGCTTCTGAAACTAAAGCCATTAAAACTAGGCACTGAATGTGGATATATACGGAGAAACAGAAAGGTATGTATCTAGCAGCACAACAGCAAAGCATGAAGGAGACTCTGGATCCATTATTTATTTATTATTTATTTAGAATGTTTATATACCGCTCCCCATTGAAAAATTTCGGAGCGGTGTACAAGGTAAAATAAAAACAAAAACAGAATAAAGCAGTTAAAACAAATTTTAAAAGAAGCAAAAACAGAAATCCAAGGCTGCATGTTAAAGAAAGGCTTCTTGGAATAAAGATGTTTTCAGGAGGCGCCGAAAGGAGTACAAGGTTGGTGCCTGCCTGACCTCCAGAGGCAGGGAGTTCCACAGGAGGGGAGCCACCACGCTGAAGGCTCTTCCCCTGGTGGATTCCAATCGGAGGATGGATCTAGGTGGAACCACCAGGAGCAGACCCTCGGATGACCTCAGTGACCGGGCAGGTTGGTAAGGGAGAAGGCGCTCTCTCAGGTATCCTGGTCCCAAGTTGTTTAGGGCTTTGTACACAAGTACAAGAAACCTTCAACCTGGCCCGGTAGCGAATAGGCAGCCAGTGCAGTTCCCTCAGCAGAGGAGTTACATGCTGGAAAGGGGCAGCTCCAGACAAGAGCCGAGCTGCAGCGTTCTGCACGAGCTCCGGCTTCCGGAGCAGCTTCCAAGGGCAGCCCCACAGAGAGCTTATGGATTATGGCTGCAGACAATCTTAGTTAAACTATTTATTACATTTTTATACCGCCCAATAGCAAAAGCTCTCTGGGCGGCTCACAAAAATTAACTATGTAAGACATACTAACGACATAGTAATTTCAAAATATATTTAAAGCTAAACATTTTGGCTTCCGCCTTTATCAGTAGCCGCAATGTTAAATGGATAGCAAGACTTTCTCATTTGACATCACTGCTACTGATGAGGGAGGAAGCCGAAACATTTAGCTCTAAATGTATTTTGAAATTACCCTGTTGCTAGTTTATGTTCGACCTGTAGAGAAAGCAGCTCCATATAAGAAATTTAGGGCATGCAATGTCCCTCTCATGCTACCTTGCCTGTCTGCCTCCAGCCTCATTCTTCTCCTCTGTGTCCTTCTGCAGGGACTTCTATCGTGTTTGATATGAGCCTTACTTACATCTTGGTCGCCTTGGTTGCAGTCATCCTCAACAACGCCCTTGTAGAAATGCTCAGTCTCCACACCAGGATTGCTGTGGGTAAGTCCAGCATCCTGCTACCTCCTCCTCCATCCTGGGTTTGGCCACGTCTCTTTGAAACACGGGTGCTTCGAACATTGTACTGTGTCTTATGGTGTATTTTGAGGTTTTAATGATTGTAAATCGCCCAGAGAGCTTCAGCCATTGGGCAGCATAGAAATGCAATTAATTAATTAATTAATTAATTAATTAATAATATTATATTTATTTGTTACCCGTCTCTCCCTCTGGATCGAGGCGGGGTACAACACAAATAAAAACACCCTAAAATACATACAACTAATTCAAACGTTTAAAACCAGTGCATCGTTAAAAGCAGCACACCATTAAAAAAGGCATCTTAAAACTCAACTGGGTAGGCTTGCCGGAACAGATCAGTCTTTATGGCTTTCTTAAATTCTGGAATTTAATCATAAATTAAATTATTATTAATAATTACTTAATAATTAGAGGCAGGGGATGGAGGCAGGAGGCACCTGGAGTTGGTCCTCCAACCCTTCAGCATTGCAACCCGCCGGCTCACCTGCCTCTTGCTCTGGCCCAGACAACACTGATAGTGAGGAGGAGGAAGAGGAAGAGGAAGAGGAAGAGGAAGAGGAAGAGGAAGAAGAAGAAGAAGAAGAAGAAGAAGAAGAAGAAGAAGAAGAGATGCTGCTGCCTGCTTGCTCCTGGGCTTGCCTGCCAGAGAATACTGCTTCTCCCAGCAGCTTTCATGCCCTTGCATCTCTTATTTAGAATTGAACGGCATGTTCTCTCTTTGCCTCTCGTTTGTTGCAGGGTACCTATTTGCACTGGGACCCCTTCTGTTTGTGAGCATCTGTGATGTCTGGTTGGATCTTTTTCCCCGACGGCAAGCCTATGCCATCAACCTCATTGCAGTGGGCGTCGTGGCCTTTGGTTGCACAGGTATGTGTGGGGATGGGTATAGAGAGGGGAGACATTCAACGAGGATGTGGATATTCAGCTTTGCTGGGAATGGAGCCTTACTGCCACTACCGCCGCCACCCCACCAATTTTATTGTTCTTTGCCAGTATACAATTTCCAGAGGGGTAGCCGTGTTAGTTTGCTGCACCTTAGTCTTGTGGCACCTTGCGGCATTAGTTTTCATGGACTGTGTCTTTATGGTGTTGTTTTTACCAGCAAAACCTTAAACTTATATACTTAAATACCCTAAAGAAACGTATATATCCTGCTCTTCCACCTCCAAAATAGAAATGTCTAAAGTGGCAGCATAAAACAGCAGTATGCATCAAACAACAACCATATCAATAAAAAAATAGTCTATCGAGCCAATAAATAAAAAAAATACCAAAGCAGCAGTAAAACTAAAAAGTTTAATATTATAGAGGAACTACAGAAGAGCTGTAACTAAACAGAAAGGAAATCTATGCAGCAAATAAAGGGGAAAATAATTAATTGGGGGGAAACATTGGCAAAGTCCTAGTTGCTCAGTTCAGAGTATGAGTCTGGGTTTACATGTAATGCTAACCCACCATGGGCCGTGTCCTCAAGCATCCCACTATGGGTCGTGTCCACAAGCGTCCTTGACTGAGCAGAGTTGTGAGGGCTGGATGGATACATCCTATGCAATGACTTAGAGAGTCCGTTACACAGTAGGGTAAACAGAGTCCTGCTGGATCATACTATCTGTTTCCACTGATGATATAATCCAGATTATTTATTTACAGCAAAAAAAAAAGGCTTTATTGGCATTTTAGCAAATAAGGACATATATAAATGTTAATAATAAATAAGCAGGCCTAGATTGAGCCCAGATTGAATGCAAGAATAAGTTAGTTTATTATTGGATACAAATGAATCTCCAAAATAAATGTGCAATTCTTACTTGAGCTTGCTGATCGTGGCGTAATAACTGCCCTCCTTCCTTTCTTACCTCTGTCTCCCCTTTGAAGTGCAGCAATCCAGTTTCTATGGCTACACTGGGATGTTGCCGAAGCGGTACACCCAAGGTGTGATGACCGGCGAGAGTGAGTATTGCGTTAAACCTGTTTACTCCGTGCTGGAGTACACATTGTGTCAGGAGATCTGTAACGTATCTCCTGGTTGTTATTTACATGCAGCTGCAAGGAGGGCTGCTAACTTGACCAGGAAACACCACAAGCAATATGGGGTGGAATTCATCCCTCAGTACCATTATACTGATCTAAGTTACCCAGCCAGCCAGCCAGCCTGCTGTGGGAAAGTACAATTACCTGCGAGAAAATAACACCTTGGATGGGGGCAATTTAGATCAGGGAAATGGCACCGAGAGAAAGAGTTAAGCATTCCATTCTGCAGTGCTTCCTTTAGTAGTCTTAGTTGTCAAATTAGTAGTCCTCCCATGCTGTCACTCCAACCTGGCAGCAGTAGGGAATGCTGGGAGTTGTAGGACTTTTGTCTGCCTTAATGTGCATAGGATTGCACCCTAAATACATCATGCCAGTCTTCCATCTTCCCCTACTCAATGGATTTTCTGTGGGTAAAATAAAAGGGTAAAAAGGTAGAAGGTTTGTTGCTTTGGTGTTTATACACATCCTACTTCCACCTTTGGTGAACAGGTTTTCGTGCTGATTAAAAAAACAAAACCTCCCCAAACTGTTCAAGGTGAAACACAGGACAAAAGAAATATGGATGTATGGGAAAAGCTGCCTCCCTCTATCCGCTTCTCAAACCCCCTTGAATCATTGAGCATCTCCAAATCCCACACTTTTATTTGACTCAAGAGATTCATCTCCATGCCCAAGGGGGTAAGTATTGTCTGAGGCATTGTCCATTTTCAACTGCGTGCTGGCTCAGCCCTTCGACATCTGATACAGAAGAGCAAGATGTTCTGCTTTATCGGCTTCCCTGACGTCTGTTATCTTTCTACTAATCAGAGTCAACAACCATTGGCTCCTACGGCAGGCTTTGGATTCCGTAGCATTTAGGCGGAGTGGTTGGGCCAGATGGTACTAAGAGGTGGCCCTACGTGATGGCCACTCGCTGACAGGCATAGGGGCTAATGGCTGACAGCTGGGGCACTCTTGGTAATACTCTGCCTGGCACCCAGCCTGGCACACTCATGGATATTAAGCAGATATGTTCTGCTGGCTGCTCTGTTGGCCTAGAGTCAGAGGTAGAGAGAAAGCCATAGAATCATAGAATAGCAGAGTTGGAAGGGGCCTACAAGGCCATCGAGTCCAACCCCCTGCTCAACGCAGGAATCCACCCTAAAGCATCCCCGACAGATGCTTGTCCAGCTGCCTCTTGAAGGCCTCTAGTGTGGGAAAGCCCACAACCTCGCTAGGTAACTGATTCCATTGTCACACTGCTCTAACAGTCAGGAAGTTTTTCCTGATGACCAGCTGGAATTTGGCTTCCTTTAACTTGAGCCCATTATTCCGTGTCCTGCACTCTGGGAGGATCGAGAAGAGATCCTGGCCCTCCTCTGTGTGACAACCTTTTAAGCATTTGAAGAGTGCTATCTTGTCTCCCCTCAGTCTTCTCTTCTCCAGGCTAAACATGCCCAGTTCCTTCAGGGTCTTTTCATAGGGCTTTGTTTCCAGACCCCTGATCATCCTGGTTGCCCTCCTCTGAACACGCTCCAGCTTGTCTGCGTCCTTCTTGAATTGTGGAGCCCAGAACTGGACGCAATACTCTAGATGAGGCCTAACCAGGGCCACAATACAGCAGAGCTGTGGGCCAAAAGGAACAGCCCTCATCACGTTCTTACGCGATGGGCAGCGCTTCATATAGTTTCCTTTAATGTTTTCCCTTGGTTATATTAGTTGCGGATCACCTCTTTCAAAGTTTAGATTATAAACAAAAGAATGGAACCACCTAATAGTAGGGGTGGATCCAAATGGACGGCTCCTAGCCAGGACCAGATCAAAGGTAGGCGTGGTTGGGCACTGACCAGAGCCCCCTGACGTTGCTCCACCTCTTCACCATTGCTGTGTTCATCTGCCTCTTGCTCTGGCCCAGACAACGGAGGTGGTGAGGAGGAGGAGCAACAGCCAACTTGCTCGCTGGCTCTCTGCCTCTGAGTGGTAGCAAGGGCTACCAATGATGAGAGAGAGAATGAGCAGCAACAGCAGCTGGTGACCACATGTAGACTGACTGGGCAAGGGGGGCATTGAGAGTTCCTTGCCTTCAAAAACGAGTGCCTTGGACTGCAAGAAGATCAAACCAGTCCATACTCCAGGAAATAAAGCCAGACTGCTCACTTGAGGGAATGGTATTAAAGGCAAAACTGAAGTACTTTGGCCACATAATGAGAAGACAGGATACCCTGGAGAAGAGGCTGATGCTAGGGAAAGTGGAAAGCAAATGAAGAGGGGATGACCAAGGGCAAGATGGATGGAAGATATTCTGGAGGTGATGGACTTGACCTTGGGGGAGCTAGAGGTGGCGACAGGCGACAGAAAGCTCTGGTGTGGGCTGGTCCATGAAGTCACAAAGAGTCGGAAGCAACTGAACGAATAAACAACAACAACAATACATGTCTCTGCCATTCTTTTTTGCCAAATGGATCAAGGCCCAAATCTAACCATGTTTGGGTCCAGAGCTGGTGTCAGCACCTGGCACTCCTGGGCAGCTGTCGGGATACCAGCACTCTGACTGGGCCCACTAGCACCGACACCTGTCCTTTGTCTTCTATCCTGAACAGCAGGCAGCTATGAACTGCCTTTTTGAATTTTTCAGAATGCCCCAAAGCACATGACATAGCGCCTGGCATCAGATAAGTCTGTGATCAGGGGAGGGGCCCCCACTAGCATAGGATGGAACTGACAAAGGGCACTTTGTGGAGGGTCTCCTACCTGTAACTGGCCCTGTTTGATATTATATCCTTGCAGAGTTCACATTCTAGGAGATTCTATACAAGATCTCCCATAGCCCCGCATCTACAGATATGTAACCCAGAGTCAGCGATTGCTTTTCTATATTGAAGTCCCAAAGCTGGGGTAACCCTACAGATTGATTTCTGAAGGCAACAAAAGCTCTTGGGAAGTGCAATATTAATCTTACTAACAACTGGCCTGCAAGCTTTAATTGGAAAATGAATCTTGACTCTGGAAAAGCAAGAAAGTTTGGTAACATACGACTAAGAAATCTGCAGTTTCTTTGTAATGCAAGGCAGACTTTATTGTGATGTTTATGGTCAAGGCCATAAATCCATGATTATGAATGTTTATACTTTGCACCATAAAAATCAAAGACCTGGCACCAGAGTGACCCAGAGTTTGGCGTCAAGGAAAGAAATAGATTTGCAGATTTTGCATAGTATATTTTGATTCTAGGCAGAATAGTCCCATTTCTGACCAATGGAGGTCATCTTCAGAGAGCCTTCTCATTTCTGAACTCTTGCTGTTCTGAAATCCACCCCTCAGGAAGAAGCTGTATACAGAAGGTCCCAGTTTCGATCCCGTGCATCTCCAGGAAAGAATCTTACCTGAAATCTTGGAGAATCGTTGCCAGTCAATGCCGACAATCCTGAGTTAGATGGATAAATAAATTCATAAATAACTATCAAATACATAAGGTAGACAAATCATGAAGAATAACCAAGGATATAGGAACACACCAGAGCTTAAGACAACCCTGTTGCTCAAGCAAGGCTGAGCTGAACAGGAAGTCTTTTATACTCCTTCCTGTCTGGAGGGATCCAACGGCCAGTCTAGGTGGGTGGAGTCAGTCCAGGTTTGCCACACAGGGCAGCTGCACACAGATTCCATCACAGCTTTTCCCAACCTGATGCCCTCCAGATGTTTTGAACTACAACTCCCAGCATTCCTGGTCTTTGGCCTAGGCCTGATGGGTGCTGGATTCCAAAACATCTGGAGGGCACCAGATTGCGGAAGGCTGCTGTAGCATGAAATGAGGAGTACATAATAATTGCAAGGCCCAGGGCCCGCTATTAAGTCTGCTCCCTCTTCCAGGCACTGCTGGAGTCATCATCTCTCTGAGCCGGATCTTCACCAAACTCCTCTTGTCGGACGAGAAGGAGAACACCATCATTTTCTTTTTCATCTCCATCAGCCTGGAGTTCACCTGCTTCATCCTCCACCTTTTGGTGAAGCGGACCCATTTTGTAAAATACTATACTGCTCGCTCCCGCGACGGAGCACCTGACCTCAAAGGGGCTGTGGACAATGGCACCGGATACAGAGTCCACCATGACGTCACCGCAGAAGACATCAGATTCGTACGTTGCTTTGGGGTGCGGGAAGCAGGGGGGGGGAACTGCTTCATTCTAATGTTTTAAAACTTTGGAACGTTTAAAATTTAAAACAACAAAAAAGATGAGAAAACAAACGGTGTCTTGTGGAACTTTAAAGACTAACAAAATTATTCTGGCATAGGTTTTTGTGGACTATAGCCCACTTTATCAGATGCATGTAGCATCTTACCTAGTCCTGATGGCTCTATGCTACCTCCAGTATCATAAAATCATAGAATGGCAGAGTTGGAAGGGGCCTATAAGGCAATTGAGTCCAACGCTCTGCTCAGTGCAGGAATCCACCCGAAAGCATACCAGAAAGATGGCTGTCCAGCTGCATCTTGAATGCCTCTAGTGTGGGAGAGCCCACAACCTCCCTAAGTCATTGGTTCCATTGTCGTACTGCTCTAACAGTCAAGAAGTTTTTCCTGATGTCCAGCCGGAATCTGGCTTCCTGTAACTTGAACCCGTTATTCCATGTCCTGCACTCTGGGATGATCGAGAAGAGATCCTGGCCCTCCTCTGTGTGACAACCCTTCAAGTATTTGAAGAGTGCCATCATGTATGTACACCAGTCACTGAGGAACCCTTGTGGGTTTCCTGCAGGCAGCTGGTCGGCCCCTGTGTGAGCAGAATGCTGGACTACATGGACCCTTGGTCTGATCCAGCACAGCTCTTCTGATATTCTTATGAATATTACAGAGAGTTCCTAGTTTATATAAAGTACACATTTGGGCTGGGGTGAGGGAGATCTATAAACAGTGAGATGAGAAGGCATTTAAATGCAAAAAGTGACAATCGCACTATTATTAGTCATTCGCAGATAACAAGCACTCTGGGATTAAGTAAGCCAATAAACCCATATAATGTGATTTTTTAAAAAAAATCCTTTGTCTTGGCACAAGACTCTTCTTGATGTTCTTTCTGAAACAGACTTACATGGCTATCTTTTTTGGGGTGGGGGAGAATGGAGACTCAATGTAGGCTTGGTAAATCTTGTGGTTCAGCTCATATAAGTGCTGGTTTGGATATGGGTGATGCCCTCTCCTGGTCCATGTTGGCAATGCAGTTCATGCTGAGCTTTACACATCTGCGTTTGTGACATTCGCCCCCTCTGAAACTCCACCTCCGAGTAAAGGTCAAGGTGAATCCAGACGGACATCACCGGTTGTGTTCAGTCTTCTCTTAAGGCTTGTGCTTGGGATGGGGGGCGGGGGAATGTTCTACCTTTGGCAGCTGAAACTGGCTGTGCAAAGGGCAAATTGGCTGGCTCCAGATGACATCATGACACCACTCCGCCCCGTCCCCTGGAGGATTGTTTGAACTTGCTAAAAGGGATCGCGTTGCTTTCTCTGTGTGTTTTTAAAAGTGAGAAGAAAATGCACAGTGCAATGGACATACATGTTGCACTTAAACAATACTTTGGAAAGGGACGAATGTTCTGCCTGAAGCACGTGGGGAGGGTCAAGACCGAATCCCCGTTTGATTTGCTGATTAGTATGCCTGTCAGTGGCGTTCCAAATTAGGCATGCCCAGTGCTGGGGAATCCAGTTCTTTTTTTTCGATTTCTTTTTCGGTTTGACGGAGTTCTGTGGCCTGTATGACTCGCTTTGCAAGCCGAGCTGCGGACTCCAGGAAACATTTTTGCACTTTTTTTGGGGTGGGGGAAAGGTTCTGCAATTCGTGCATGTTCCTAAGCAATTTCCACACATTACGGTTGTAAATTCCGTAATTTGCACACATTCAGCTGTAATTTGCACGAACCCAGCAGTGATTGGCACGGAATGCTCAGAAATTTGCAAATTGCAGAACCTTAAAAGAAAAATGCTCAGAATTCCCACAAAGTCCACAAACTAGTGTCTGATTTACTGCAGACAGAATGGGGTGCCACAGCAGGAACTGAAACTGGGGGGGGGGAGATTGAACCTAAGAAACCAAACCTATCTCCACCTTCTCCAAATGGATTTGCCTGCAATCCCTATTCTAAATCTGGGAAGAAAGCAGGCTTACCCCACTGGGGAGCCAGTCCCTGTTTTCTTGGTACTTCTATGCTCATCTTCAGATGCCTGCCATAGATTGATTGATTTATTTAAAACATTTATAATCCCGCCCTATATCAATAATAAGATCTCAAGGCGGCGTACAGATAAAACCATACAGTATAAAACAGTAAATATATACAGCTAACAACAAATTAAACCATAAACCAAGTTAAAACAATATATAATTTAAAAGTAGTAAAACATAGCTAGATGTGCCTGATACAGGGGGTGTACAGGAATGATCTCATGGCAACGGTATATTTTAAAGGTTCAGTGGAAGCCGGCCAAAGGGTGATGCTTATGGCAGGGATTGGCCACTGGCCACTCATGGCACAGATCCAGCCCCCAAAGGCTAGTGTATCTGATTCCTAGATGTCCTACTAAATGTTAATACAGCTGTAGCATAAGGTTTGTCTACAGTTTTCCCTTGTTAGTTAAAAAAATATTTTCAAATGGTAAGGAATTATTATTATGTGATGATGGTTATATTTTTATTATTATTTCATTTTTTATTTCATTTCATCCTTGCAATCCAGGAGTGAAAGGTCAAGCAGAGACTAGACAGCCATCTGTCAGGGATGCTTTAAACTGGATTCCTGCACTAAGCAGGGACTTTGTCTAAATGGCCCCTTCCAACCGTATGATTCTATTTCTCTTTTAAAATGTGCAAGTAATACACAAATGCATAACACACACATATGCAAACACACACACACATACATATACAAGCAACTGAAGCTGGTTGTATTCTTTCCCTTTCCCCCCCAAGGAGAATCGGCCTCGCGGACAAGAGGTCTTCCCTCCCGACACCTTTGGGCAGGAAGGCGAGCTGGCCGGCAGTGGTACCTACATGCGATTTGACGTCCCTCGGGCCAAAATCAAAAGCAGCTGGCCGAGCTTCAGAGGTGATGATGCTATCCCGAGGGAAAAGGCACTGTGTTAATTTCCAAGTTCTTAATCTGTTCAGTCTTCACATGTTCAGTCATTCCTACAACAACCCTATAATGTAAGCGGATAATTATTATTATCCCCATGTTATAGACCAAGGGTGGAGAAAGGCATCTGGACCTGAGAGACGGTGACTTGAAGAAAGCAGCCCAATGGGGCTGTTCACACAACATGTTATCCCATATTCAGTTGGTTAGCCTGTTGTCTGAACCCAGGACATTTTCCGCAGGGCAGCTTGTTAACAGTGCAGTGTGGTTTATTTTTCTCGAACAAGCTACCTTGCGAACCCACGATTTGTTGTTGGGTTGTTCAGGGTGGTTAACAGGCCACCCTGGAAAATTAGCTGCGTTCAGATAACATACTAACCCATGGTTCAACAACAACCCACACTCGACCACTGAGCATGGGTTAGTTGTGTGAACAGCCCCAGTGAGTCAGTGGTTAAGCTGAGATTCTGCACCAGGGTACTCATAGAACAGGGATGAGGAACACCAGGTTTGGATGCAGAAGGTCAGCTGTGTGGCCTGCCTGTACGGGTGATCACAACCTGACGCCGACTCCTTTGGTCCCACAGATATGATGCTGCATCGCTACATCGTCTCCAGGGTAATCTGGGCCTACATGCTCTCCATAGCGATGACTTATTTCATCACGCTGTGCCTCTTTCCTGGGCTGGAATCCGAAATCCGGAACTGTACTCTCGGAGAGTGGCTTCCCATTCTGATCATGGCTATCTTCAACCTCTCGGACTTTGTGGGCAAGGTAGGAGCTGGCCCCGTCCCCTGGCGTTGGGCTGCCCCATTCAGAAATGCATTTTACCTCTCTGCTGCACACAGTGTGGTTCCACTCAAACAAGTCATCTATAGTTCTTCGCTCTGTAAATCTGTCTATACACATTTCTAGCCCCACCTGTTTGTGTTCACAGCCTTTCTGGTCACACTGGGGTCATTTGGTGGCATGTAGACAGCCTGAAATTTTTATTTGACATAATCTGACTCCTTAATAGTTTGAAGAATATTCCCCCTTACCACCACAGGTAGATTTTGTGAGTGGCTGTTTACAAACCTGCTCTAGGACTGGTTTTCTTTCTTTCTTTCGATTTCCTTTCCCCATGAGATCCCTCTCCATATGAGGTTTCTTCTCTATGTGAGGTTGTGTAAACCCAGCATTGTGGATTGTTGGTGGCTGTAGATAACGCTCAGATAACCCTAAAACAAGCTATGGGTTATTTGAGGGTTTTTTACTCCCTCAGATAACCCACAGTCCCAGGTTCGCACAACACAGTAAGCCATGAGCACACCACCACTGCTTGTATATTCAAAATGGCGGTTGGCATGTTCTGCTAAGCCCGATGGGGGAATTAATCTACAACGGTTTAGCATTATGTGCGAACAGCCCCTCTTGTGTAGCACTTTCAAGGGAATGGATCAGCTTTCGTGGGAAGGAGGGAGTGTGGAAATCCACTTCTGCGAGCTTAGTTGATCCAGCATCAATCTGGATCCAACCCTTGATTTGATCCAGGAGGGTTCCTCTTATGCTTTCATGAAGACACACAACCTCACTTTCATTCTGTGAAATAATCAGACCTGCCTCTCTCTCTCTTGCTCTGTTTCCAGATCCTGGCTGCCTTGCCTTATGACTGGAGAGGAACCCATCTTCTCATCTACTCTTGCCTGCGAGTGGTCTTCATCCCCCTGTTCATCATGTGTGTTTATCCCAACGGGAAGCCCACCTTTAGCCACCCTGCCTGGCCTTGCATTTTTTCCCTCCTCATGGGGATCACCAACGGATATTTCGGCAGCGTCCCCATGATCCTGGCAGCTGGGAAAGTGAGCCCGGAGCAGAGAGAATTGGCAGGTAAGCAGAGCAGGCGATCAACACCCACCCCCCACCCCCAGGAAGTGGCCGTGATAACAGGGTGTCGTCGCTACAGGAAACGAGTCTGCCAAAATTATTCACATGGGAAATGTCGTATGTGGCCCCACATCATTACAAAGAGATCACGCCACGAAGTCTCGCTGTAGCATTGTTATGATGGAAGGCGGGTTTGTACTTTGCAAAGACCCCTGGTGAGCATCAATGTGGCTCTGTGCTCAGCCCATCCTTCCACGGAGCCCTTTTGGTGGATGTCAGGCCACAAAAACACAAAGGGGGAAAAAGAAGGAGTAGTCGTTTGCACAGATTAATAGAGCTCTCAACACTTTTTGAAAATCTGAGCCTAAGAACAGAAGTGCCACGCTGGATCAGACCAAGGGTCCATCCAGTCCAGCACTCTGTTCACCCAGTGGCCAACCAGCCATCGGCCAGAGGCGAACAAAGCAGGACACGGTATAACAGCACTCTCCCACCCATGTTCCCCAGCACATGTGTCTTTATAACAGGAAAACACAAGAACCATTCGTACTCTAAAAGACAACACCTGATGGAATGAACTGCATGCAACAATTACTGCAGTAGGAAACCATAATGTACACACACAATACTGCTCAGTAGGTTACGGGCCCATAACAGTAATTGTTGAGTGCAGTTCAGCACAGTGGATGTTCTTCTTTTAGTGTATGTCGAATATTTGCATTTGGGTTTTGCAGATACATGTTTTCCCTTGATAAAGATACATTTTGGAACACGCTGGGAACAATGATGATTGAAGTTTCCCTTGAGATTGCCGAGGCCAAACATACGATTTAAGTTCCATTGGGCAGTATCCAATGGTATTCCTATACAGAGTGGACTCATGGTAGTGAATGGGACTACCGTTGGATACTGCCCATCTTGTTTAACCTCCCCGCCTGTCTCATTTTTCCCTTCTCAGGTAACACCATGACTGTATCCTATATGACAGGGCTGACGCTGGGTTCCGCAGTGGCCTATTTCGCCTACAGCCTCACCAGCACGTCTCACAGTAGCTGCTTCCGCACCGAAACCTACAACGGCTCGATCACGGCAGGGTACTGAGCGGGAGTTCTCCAATGGCTGCATTTCACCCATGGGCTGCAGGCAAGCTGGAGAGAGATGTGGTGGTGGTGGGGAGATCCTGTGAATCTATCGCCCTACAGGAGGAGTAGCTCCAGACGCTTTGGTGCCGACGGTGGAAAACCCAAACGACACCCTCACTCACACACATACTGATTTTGCATGGGTCACGCTCCGTCGGGACGTCCTCTGGTACGAGTCTTGTTGAAATGAACAGCCAGTTCATTCCAACTGGGTTGATGCAGGATCCCTTTCCCATGGGCTGAATCTGGCCGTGTCTGATGCTGCCACCCTTAGGGGCTTCCAACTCCATCATGATGAGGCCGCCATCTTGTCCCTTTCCTTGCAGGAGGGGCTGCACTGGCTGTCCTCCATTTTGTTTTTTTGTGGAGGGGGGGGCTGCCTCATTTTGATAGAAGAAAAATACACACCCTCTACACTCGTCCATGATGATACTAATTCTCCTTCTACACTCGTGACGGCCTGAAAGCGTTCCCATAAAATTAGGGATGGGGTAGCCTGGCTTTCGTGCATGGTGCTGGACATTTTGTTCTTGTTGGGAAAGAGGTCCAGGAGGAAAATGGCCACCCTGGGAGCTTTGGTCTTCATGGGGGGGGGGGCTGTTTCCTCCCTTAGAACTCCTTTGGATGTTTGAGATGGTTTGGATGGGAGGGGTTAGGCCAGAGAGAGGAATGCTGAAAAAGCGCATTAATAAAACGTCTTTCCCCTTAGAACTGCTCTGACACATTGGTCTCCTCACCTCCATGCCCAGTTTCATCACATCTGAGAGTAGCCTGATTAAAAGAAAAATTAAAAACAGGTACGCTCATCTTACGTTACGGAGGAAGTGTAATTGCTGACTGCATGGTGGTGCTTTCCCTGGGTTGTACTGCTCAAGGCTGCAGGTAGGACGTCTCGCCTGAATGTTCCTCTGTTAAAAAATCAGTAACACTTGCCTGAACTACAAAGCTAGCTTGTAGAAGAGGAGGGTTCTCCCTGACCTGCTAGTTTTCTCAGTGCGGAGCAGTTATGGGATACTGAAGCATTCAAACACGAGAAGTTTCCTAGACCTTGCTGCAGTTTTTAAGTGGTACAGTCCAGGAAAAACTGTGCTATGTGATCCTACAAAGAACATAAGAGCTGCACTGGCAGGTCCAGTCCTGCCATTACGCAGGGTGAACCAGTTGCCTCAGGCGGCAAATGCAGTGAAAAAGTAAATCACCAATAACATTTTGTTGCTGCAACAAGGACAAGGGTGGATAGTTTTACTCCAAGGCAAGTTGAAGGCCTCTTTAATCCTGGGTGTTGGTGCTTTTAAGTCAGGCTGCCTCCTCCACCATCACTGCCACGTATACACAACCCCGCTTGCCTCAAGCCAAGATCGTGTGGGAAGTAGCTCCCCTCAAGCCAGGACTGACCTATTTGCTTTGTAGAAGCACCAAATGTATGCCCTGCCCCAGCTGCACGTAAAGAGACACGAGGCTTCTCGAAGGAGGCAACTGGGTGCATTTGCTTAGTACTGTTGGCCTCTTTTAAGCTCACTAGCTGCTAATAGGGGGGTTGTTTTTCACGCCAACGATGTCCAGACACCCAGTTCAGAACCACTGGCACAGCTGCGGCCAGCTTGCACGTCTGTATCTTCACTTTGTGCCTCCAGGATTCAGAATTTCCAAGATGCAAGCTGCACTCTCCTCTGCGGCAACTAAGAACCCTGGCTGCTGCAGATGGAAACCACACACACACGGGCACGGCTGTGACTGTGGATGAGTGATTTGGAGGGGAAAGTGGGAGAAAGGGTGCTTAACCCTTCACCCACCAGGTGCTTTTCTCCGTCACTCTCAAATTTATCTACCCACTGCGGCTAAGAAACATCCGAGAGTCCCAAACGGAGGCGGTGGTGTGGCAGGCCAGCCGGCCGATTAAGCGGGCCTTCCTCACTGCCTCCACATGGCGCCTCCCCCCCCCCCCCCGCCAGCTCGGTTGCTGCTGCTTGGCACCAGCCCCATGTCTTCTGCCCAATGCCTGTCTCGCCTCTTCCTCGCGCACATGCACGCCCCCAGTTCCGGGGTCTGAGTCATCTCCGCCTGACATACCCACAGCGCTGGGGTTGCAGATCAAGTCAGCCTAGGGCGCCGGCCCTCAAAGCAACCCAGCCCAAACAACGCCTTCCCCGCTCGGTGTGTGCATGCCCAGCTACGTCTCTTGTTCACACGGCTGGCTCATCCTCGCTCGCGTCCACTGGCCAGGCCAAGAAGTCATCTCTTAGGAGAATGCAGGGACTTCACACACAACCCTGCCCACCCAACCCCATCTCTCTGTTGTGGATTCTGTTGTGTGTGTGTGTGTGTATGCGTGGTTGCTGACGAATAAAACTATAGGGTTGGGGTTTTTTCCTACGTGCATTGGCTTACTCCTTCTGCTTTAGTTTCTTCTCAGGGGCCGGGTGGCCATGTAAGCAGCAATCAGGCACTGCTCAGATGGGACTACTGCTTAGGGTGACCCTATGAAAAGGAGGACAGGGCACCTGTATCTTTAACAGTTGCACAGAAAGGGGGATTTCAGCAGGTGTCATTTGTATATATGGAGAACCTGGTGAAATTCTCTCTTCATCACACCAGTTAAAGCTGCAGGAGCCCTGCCCTCTTTTAAATCTGGTCACTCTAGTATAGCTCCTGCAGCTTTAACTGTTGTGATGAAGAGGGAATTTCACCAAGTTCTCCGTGTATACAAATGACACCTGCTGAAATCCCCTTTTCTGTGCAACTCTTAAAGATACAGGAGCCCTGTCCTCCTTTTCATAAGGTCACCCTACAGTGTTTGCCACCCTATTAGGACTGGCAAACACTGTTTGCCAGTCCTAATAAATTATGATGATGATAATGATAATAGTAATAATATACCCTGAGCATGTGCAGTTTTGCATTTTAAACTCACAGCATAATCATGACTACTGCCGCTGTACTGCTCTCAGCACCTGCTGCTCCCTTGGGTGCTAATTTGGGTGGGTGGGTCTGAACCATGGCTCCAAGGTCCAGTCCTAGCTAAGGCTGCTGGTGCAGAAACACCCCCACACACACCTCCTCTATAGAATCCAAGCACTGCTAGATAGACCTTTGCTCTGATACACTATTGCTCCTCTTTCTTCTCTTCATCTCCAGCTCTGACAGAGCAAGACACACGTGGTAGTTCAGCTGGGAGATTATAAAACCAAAGATGTAAAGCCAGCCTTCCCGGACCTGTTTCCCTCCAGATGCTTTGGCCTTCAGCCCCAACCAGCACAGCCAATAGTCAGGAATGCTGGGAGTTGTAGTCCAAAATCTCTGGAAGGCGCCAGGTTGGAGAAAGCCTGATGCAAGAGTGCCTGGCTTGATTTTATTTATTTACAGTGTTTATATAATGCTTCACATCTAAGCAGATTCCAAAGCATTGACCAATAAAAGACTATTTTTTAAAAAAATAAAACACCCACCATATTTAAAACCAATACCAGTATACCAATAAAACTGGCTGGTCAATCAAGGAAGGCTTGTTTAAATAGAACCATAGAATAGCAGAGTTGGAAGGGGCCTACAAGGCCATCGAGTCCAACCCCCTGCTCAGTGCAGGAATCCACCCTAAAGCATCCCTGACAGATGGTTGTCCAGCTGCCTCTTGAAGGCCTCTAGTGTGGGAGAGCCCACAACCTCCCTGGGTAACTGGTTCCACTGTCGTACTGCTCTAACAGTCAGGAAGTTTTCCCTGATATCCAGCCGGAATCTGCTTCCTGTAACTTGAGCCCATTATTCCGTGTCCTGCACTCTGGGATGATCGAGAAGAGATCCTGGTTCTCCTCTGTGTGAAGAGTGCTATCATGTCTCTCCTCAATCTTCTCTTCTCCAGGCTAAACCTGCCCAGTTCTTTCCGTCTCTCTTCATAGGGCTTTGTTTCCAGACCCCTGATCATCCTGGTTGCCCTCCTCTGAACACGCTCCAGATTTTCAGCAGGTGCCAAAAAACACAGTGTTTTTTGTCAGTGTTGGTGCCTGCCTGACTTCCAGGGGCAGGGAGTTCCCCAGGAAAGAAGCCATCACATTAACCAACAGGAGCATCCCATGAGATGACCTCAGGGACCAAGCAGGTTGATAAAGGAGAAAGTATCCTGGACCCTAGTTGTTTAGAGAGCTTGGTTCAGTCCTGAGCTTTGAGAAATGTTTGGAATAGAGCAATGGGCAGCTAGCTTCTCTGCATTCTCCATGCTATTTGTGGGCAGAGTAATTAGAGAGACCTTTTCACTGACCATTTCTCGCATGTGGGTTTTACAATCAGTAGTGACAGCTGAACCGCTTCTTTTCTCCCCACCCAAGTAGCAGAAGCAGTAACAGTGTTGGCAGTCTGGCTGCCATTTTGCGTTCTCTACAATGCCTTGAACTTCATCTTGCCCTGAGGCATTTTAGGGTGAAATAGTAGGGACCCACAACAACCCAAAAAACAAATAGGGGAGAATATTCAGAGAAAATTCTGCAAAGTAGCCTTTTTCTAGGGGGCTGAGAAAAAGAAAGATCTCAGACATTTTCTCAGGAATAAAGGCGGCCTGGGAAATTTTAGCTTGAGTTTTGCATTCCTCCGCAAATCCCTGTTCGCACAAACACGCCTTTTTGGAGAGAAACTGGAAAGAAGTCGCAGGGCACCTGCTTTGCACACACAGAAGATCCCTAAACATCTTTAGTTCAAATACATAAACTGGATTGTACTTAGCAAGGCAGAATATAACCACCATCCTTCCTGAGATCCTAGGAAACCCCTCCCAGTTTGCCTTCTCCAAAATGGTGCCTTCCAGTTGCTTTGGACTTCAGCTCCCATCAGCCCTTGCAAACATGGCTAATGGTCAGGAATTCTGGGAACTATCGAAAACAATTGGGGGGGAGGCTAAATAAAGAATCCCAGATTTAATAAGCCAATGGTTTGACTCAACATAAGGCAGCATTGTAAGTTAATACCAATTTGTATATGCTGTTTTCTGCACAAGCGAATGCTGGACCGGCACCAATGTCATTTCAGATTGTCATGGTGCTAGTAGCTAGCTTGGGTCCTGATCACTCAACATCTGCCTGAATACATAACCCTAGCTGCAAATCTAGATGGAAGCCCCAAGAAATTGAAAATACACATTAAAATACAGGCGCACTGGAAGGAGCAGTCTGTCCAACGCAAAACAGCCTCTAAACAATGCGAACAAAGCCAATGAATTCTGGCCAGGCTGGCCTGCAAGGTACCATTTGAGGAAAGAGGTGAGGAGTAGGCTAATACCACCAAGAGGCACTACTAGTTTCCCTAGGAGCCTGCGTGCGGTCTTACAACCTTGACCAAGGTGTGAACTGGTTGGCTGCTCTTTAGAAAACGGGCATCTGAAGCTAACCCTGGGAAATGAGCAACCGCCACTCGTAGCTCCGCCCTGCTGGCAGCTCAGAAGACTGCTGTAAGCGAGAAGAGAGGACATCATACAGATGTGTGCATTCCGCACCACACCAGCGCTTGGGAACATCTGCCCACCTGCTAAGCAGGCAGACTCCAATGCAGTGGACAGCTAGGCAGCTGTCCACCGCCTTCAGAACATTTCTGGCTTTGCCCACGTGTCGTTACGGACTGTAACACCTCTTGCAAAAGCAAAGTGCAAGTTCAAGATAATCTCTTTAATGATCAGAACCTGGTATAAAATACCCTTCTCTTTCAAAGGTTTGTGACCTGGCTATCTCCTAAGTCAAAGGACATATTATAATTATTTCTGGAAAATGGCAAAAGACAGGAAGGCCAGCTGGGGGCAATTGCCATGAAAAACTAGCACTAGGTTGAAATTTGAACAGGGCAAAAGTTCAGCCTCGATTGGGGAGGGGTGGAGAGGGCGTTAGGAATGGAAAGTGGGGCAGGCCGCCTCTTTCGCATTTCCACAGCGGGTGAATTTCAATAGAGGATTCACTGGTACCCCTCAGCTTCTGTCTCCCAGAAGGCTTCACAAAGATGCTACAGCATGACACGCAGCACTGTTCCAGCCCGTTAAAAATGGCAGGCAGCAAATTTGCACCCACCTCCAAAACCACACAAAAATTCCCTCCTACCGATTTCACAACCTGTAAATGGGGCTACACAAGTGTGTGTGTGTGTGTGTGTGTGTGTGTGCGCACACGCACGAGCGTGTGGCGTTCTTGCCTAGTAGTACGAAAAGAGATAGCACGAGTGTGTCATCAAGATGGCATTGTTGTCCACCTAGGCTAATCATTCATAGAGCCGGCACGTATGAAAGTGCGGCATGAAACACACCGTATAACACAACTTTGAGTAAAGTGAGCCCTACTAGGAATGGTGAGTTCTATATCCTTACTGCTGTTCCTTTATTTGAGTTCCTCCTGGAAATAAGGCAGGATATGTGCTTTTAAAAGAAATTATGCAAATATAGATCCACTCTCCTTATCCATCTGCAGAGGGAAAGCAGGGTGGGGGGAGGTGAATAAGACCCACACTACTTTACACATTGAATGGGGAGAGGGGGAGGCGAAACACGAGCTGCATTCCTACGCCCAACTGCATGTACAATTCACGTGCCATGTATGAACTGGGCCCATTAAAGAGGTGGCAAGACCCATTAATGGGCCCGTTCAAGAAGTCGCAAGATTCAGCACCAGCATTTTGTCCCTGGCTCCTGGGATTCTACACCTCCTCTGATGCAGCCTTTGTTCCTTGCTTCCAGACTGCTTAGATCATGGTAACTCTTTCTTGTCCTTCACAGCAGCCCTTAGCAAGGTGAAACCAGACAAATTAAAAGGGAGGGGCTCAATGGTAGAGTAAAAACATGGTGTGCAAAAGATCCCAGATGTAATCTTCGACATCTCCCGGTAGGGCTGGAAATATTCTTGCCTAAAACCATAGAGAGCCCGTGCTAGTCAGTGTGGGCAGCTTCCTATAATCCTATTGAAGGGATAAGTGTAGCACACATATAAACTGTTTTAGGGTGCAATCCTATGCATGTTTAGACAGAAAAAAGTCCTACAACTCCCAGAATTCCCTAGGCCGCCATTTTGGATTGCACCTTTAGTTGTTCAGATATTTTAATAAATTAGCATGAGCTTTCATGGGTTACAACCCACCATCAGATGGCATAAATGCAACCGGAGGCTTTGGGGCTGCTCAAAGTGGTTGAGTGTGGGTTGTTTTGAACCGTGGGCTGTCTGAAACCAGCTAGTGTGGCTTATTTTTCTCGAACAAGAAACCTTGAGAACCCATGGTTTGAAGTTGGGTTCTTCAGCATGGTTAACAAGCCCCTCTTGCTGCGTTTAGACAAACACACGTCGTCGTTTCAAAAGCTTTCCTTGAGTGATCGGGCATGGTTTTCCCAGAGCGTTGGTTTTATCAGAGCTCTGTTTCTTTTAAAAATAGTATTTTTAATATGCGTTTTTATTCTTTTATCCTGTCTGTTGTTCATCGCTCCGAAATCTTTCGAATATATAAATATTGTAAATAAATAGTGCTTTGTGCGAACAGCTGCTTTGAGTCCAAAAGGACAGTTGAACCTCAACTTTTCAGACCCAAAGCCTCCAGGTTCCCTTTACAACATCTGATGAAGGTGTGTTGCAAGGGCTGGAGCATCTCCCCTATGAGGGAAGGTTACATCAACTGGGATTGTTCAGCTTGGAAAAAAGGAGACTAAAGGGAGACATGACAGAGGTGTACAAAATTATGCATGGTATGGAGAATGTGGACAGGGAGACATTTTTCTCCCTCTCTCAAAATACTAGAACCCAACGGGGTCATCCCATGAAACTGATTGGTGGGAGATCCAGGACAAATAAAAGGAAGGACTTCTTCACACAACGCAGTGTTAAGTTATGGAACTCACTACCACAAGATGTAGTGATGGCCACCCATTTGGATGACTTCAAAAGGGCGTTGGATCAATTCCTGGAGGCAAAGGCTATCCATGGCTACTAGCCCTGATGGTTGGGTGTTATCTCCAGTATTCGAGGCAATAAGCCTGTGTGCACCAGTTGCTGGGGAACATGGGTGGGAGGGTACTGTTGCACCATGTCCTGCTTGTTCATCCCTAGCCGATGGCTGGTCGGCCCCTGTGTGAACAGAGTGCTGGACTAGATGGACCCTTGGTCTGATCCAGCATGGCACTTCTTATGTTCTTATCTGAGCAACTAAAACAGTTACAGTCTTTATGAGTGCTACACTTAATTATTGAATTTGAAAACAGAAGGTTAACATGGTTATAATATTATGTACTATATTCTTATGTTAGCATGGTCTCAATCTTTAGTTAGGAAGGGTTCCTTGGAGAAGGTAAGCGGTAGTGTTACGTCTGGGACTGCTACCTTAGTTCTGGGACTGGCAACGTGGCCATTCATGGTTTTGGGGTGACAGCTATACTCTGGAAAGACTCACGGCCCTCCCAGGTCATCACGATTTTGTAGGTTGGGCCCAGGATTCAGGAGAGCTGACATAACAATAAAAAAAGCCAGGCAAAGATAGGCAGAGTTCTGGTTATTCGTTTTTCAATCGATTTTTTTTTTTTTTTATGAAAAAGGATCACACAGAATTCAGCAACAAACAGAATGCAAAAAAAGGGGGGAATTGAAAACATAAAAAACGTAACACGGGGAAGAGGGGACAAAAACCTGGCTCCTTTCCTCTCGATTGTCTGCAAAAAATCCTTGTGTTCCATAGAAGGCAATGGGCAGTTAAGTGCTTTCTATTTAACATTCGCATAAATTCTCTCTCACTCTCTCTCTCTCTGTGTCTCTTTAAGCTCACGTAAGTTGCGTCTGCAAATACAGTACACAGTTTGTATGTAAGCAATGCGCCTGTTCCCCTGTGTTCTCTTTTACAGTCACAATCCAACAGGAAATAAAAAATAAGAGTCTAAATGTCAGACTGTGTTTGCTTTTATAATTTCATAATTTTTTCACAGTTTTTTTTAAAAAAGTTTATATATTTATATATATTTATATATTTATATTTTATATTTATAATTAAAAAGTTGAATTCACTTTGCTTTTTTTTCCTTTCCTTTCCTTTGCTTTTTCTTTTTCTTTAAAGAGGCTTATGATACAGGGGGGAAAAGGGCCACATGAGTCTCTTGGTACATTAAAACTGTACAGAGTTGTTGTTGTTAGTGTGTGTGTGTGTGTGTGTGTGTGTGTGTGTGTGTGTGTGTGTGTGTGTTAGAAATTCTATCCACCAAAGCGGCAATCCGGGGTCGGAGGAGGTGGGCAGTACAGATCAGCACCACTGTGGTTCTTTAAAAGTAGAGTGTGAAGGTTCCCAAAAGGTCTGCCTTTCTCCAAGTATCTTTAGTACTCCATTAGTATCTCAGCAGATAGTAAAAATCTGTCCATGTTAAGTAAATAAAGTATCGTCCCCAGGCCCCCTGTAGTGCTGGAATAGTACAGTCCGTTCCGGGCATAAACAATCGTGTTGTCTTGGTTTTTGTAGTGTGAGTTTGTTCTTAAGTGCAAAAACACTGTGTCTAGTCCTTCACCTTCCCTGCCTCAGCCGTGACCCTCATGCCACCTCTGCACCCAACTCAAATCTATTCTCTTGTCAGCCTAGTCCACATTTGGACATCTCACCCTGCCTTGAAATGGCAAGACGCAAACTAACTGCCCACAGGGAGGAAAAAATGGCAGGGATGGATGGATGAATAGATTGGACACATTTTTGGAGGCGGAAAATGCTGGATCAGTGACAGTTGTCCATACTAATCTTGTGTCAACACATTTAACACAGGCTCCCTGTTCCCACAGCCAGCAATTCCTGCATGGAGAATGCAAGGTTTCCACGAGTGCCGTCTTCTCCCTAATTTTTACGAGCGGTACCGGTGGGGAGGTGAAGACAGGCTTTAGCATTTTGTTCTGTGTGAACATCCAGAAGCCTTCAGAAGGTAGTTTGTTAGGTCCACACATGGTAGAGTGGGTTTTTTTGAAAAGCGTTCCATGGGTTCTTGCAGTGGGAGCAGCAAACGGCCATCAGCATACCTCCCAAACAAGCTTCTCCGAAAATCATGTTCTGTATTTCGGAAATCGCTGATAGAAGAAGAACCCTTGGGTTCTAAGCAGGACTGAGTCTCTTACATTCAAAGTATGTGAGGAAGGAAATAATTTTGTTCAACTGCGCCTGCTCAGAATAAAAAGAGCCTCAAAATCCCAAATGTTTGGAGGGGGGTTGACAAAAAGAGGAGTCCAGCATCTGAACTCTCTCGTCCATCTGCTCAGTCCTCCCGTACCCAGAGAGGGATGTTGGTCAACAGATCTTTGTTTGAGCGACACCATTTTCAGCTGCAGCTTCCAGAGCTGTCTCCTTCCAGAGCTGTCTGCCAGAGATCAGAGAGCAGTCCTTCGAGACAAGAGAAGTCAACCACATTTCTGGCTGGCGCTCAACCAGGGCTCTCTCTAACCTCGGTTTCTTCCGCAAGTTCATCTGCAATTGGTGAGGAAGGATGGCCAGGTACCCGGAAGGCTAGAGAACACCGAGTCCAGAGAACATTAGCATCCTGAAATATCCTATGAAAGTTTGAACCAAAAGGAGAATGAGGCCGTACTTTGACGCTGTGCCCCAAAGCAGAACCAGTTCGCAAAGGACAGGAAACATGTTCACCGCCCGGGATCTGTAACGCATTTGTTGTGTTTTTTGAAAACCAATTTCCTTTCTTGTGCAAAAGCGAAGGAGTTGGATCCATCTCTGAGTTGTTTTCGGGAAACTTCTGGGAAAAAAATCTCTCTCTGTTTTTCGGAACGGTGTGACGGAACATTAAACAATCACGCTGTCGTTAAAACAGGCACATACTTTCATTTCGTCCCATTCTTCTTCTTCTTCTTCCTCTCCCTCCATGGAGAGGTGGGGCGTATATTGATCTCAATGCTTTGGGAGTGGGGATGCCTCCCAGGTTCCCCTTTTCCAGAAGCAGCTAACAGATGACAGGTACACCATCTGTATTGAATATCATGCCCGTGGTGGGCTCGTACGTCCCCGCTAGGTAGTAAAGGTCTTCGCTGTCCTGGTACTTCTTGGTTTTTAGCATCTGCTCATATTGTTCCAGGTCCACCACCAGACATTTGTGCGAGATTGTCTGGACGTCATTTTCGTCCACGTGGGAAGACTGGTACAGTGCACGCTGGATTAGAAAACGAAGCAAGAAAAGAGACGTTCGTTAGAGATTGTGGAACACTACCACACTACTTCTGGGGTGTAGATACTCCAGAGCTAAAGCAGGAGAAGCAAGAACATCAGAAGAGCCCTGCTGGATCAGACCAAGGGTCCATTCAGTCTAGCATTCTGCTCACACAGCGGCCAATCAACTGCCGATGGAAAACTAAACATTAAAAAGCTAAACTGAACATTAAAAATAAGTCACATACACTGACTTCTACCGTATGCCTGATTCTACTTTTGCTGCTCACGGCATACAGTTCCCACTCCAGTTCTACGGGCTTCTTTAGCATCGACCCTGGAGTCCGCTTGCAGCTCCCTCTAGGACTTTGTCTGTGTTTATTTATTTTTTTATTTATTTAAGGATTTTTATGCCGCCATTCAGCCAAAAAAGGCCCTCACGGCAGCTTACAAAAGTATTTCTTGACAGTCCCTGCCCACAGGCTTACAATCTAAAAGACATGACACAAAAGGAAAGGGGATTGGGAGGGAGGAGGAGGAGGAGGGGGGAAAGGAAAGCAAGTTGTCTGCAGCCACAGCCAGAAAAGACTGCCCTACACACACACCTGCACACATCCCTCATAAGGTGTACTTTCTTGTGGCTTGCAATTGAAAGCCACGTTGGGGGATCAAGAAAGAGGTGTATTATAGAATCATAGAATAGTAGAGTTGGAAGGGGCCTACAAGGCCATCGAGTCCAACCCCCTGCTCAATGCAGGAATCCACCCTAAAGCATCCCTGACAGATGGCTGTCCATCTGTCAGGTATTAAGCAAACAAATAATAGCTACAACCTGGGACGAAGCTTTGAAGTCATTTGGAAATGCATCCAAAGGCAGACAAGCCTCCTCGTCATGGGAAGAAGCTCGGTTTCTGTTTTTGCTTTAGAGTCACCTGAAGCCCTCACCAAAGGTACCCACTGCCCGTCTGCTCCTACCCACCTCCATGAAGTCTTTCCTCTGGCTGGAAGCCTGAAGAGCAGCGGAGAGGCTTCTGCTGGATTTCTGATCCCAGCGCTGAAATCAGGCAGAGGGAAACAGGCAGGAGAAGAAACAAACAAGGGAGAAGAGGGAGGTTAGAAGGCAAAGCCAGCAATGTGCAAAGCTTTCTGCACACGTAATAGTCATGATGTTTGATTTTCCTCTGAATCCTGAATGTCTGGGGGTGCTGGCGGTGGAAATTCAGTAGTGGAAGAAAAGCGCTGTATTAGTTGCAAAGCAGTGGAGGCTGGTGGCTCTGCTTTCAATGGGGCTGTGAATCCATTCCGGGTTTCAGTCAGAACTATCCAGAACTCAAAGAGGAGCTATCCAAGGTGCTGACGCCATTTGGGGGATGGGATTCAGGACTTTCAATAGCTCCTTGAGAGTTCTGGAGGGTTCTGGCTGAAAGCCAGAATGGATTGATGGCCCCACTGAAATCAAAGCTATCAGCCCTCACTGCCGCAATGCTTCAGCAACTAACAGGTTTGATTAATTAAAGAAAAACTTGTAGCCCAATTAAGTCAGGTGCAGAAACTCCCTAAGTCATGTGGATCGTAGAATCATACAATAGTAGTTGGAAGGGGCCTACAAGGCCATCAAGTCCAACCCCCCGCTCAATGCAGGAATCCACCTTAAAGCATCCCTGACGGACAGCTGTCCAGCTGCATCTTCAAGTCCTCTAGTGTGGGAGAGCCCACAATCTCCCTAGGTAATTGGTTCCGTCGTCATACTGCTCTAACAGTCAGGAAGATTTTCCTGAAGTCCAGACGGAATCTGGCTTCCTGATCAATGTAGGGACATTGGAGTTACTGCATTTATGCCTCTCCCCACCTAGATGTCTGGCAGTTAGTTTACATTCTCCAGCCAGCTTGAACTTTCCTTCTCCCATTAACATCAAAGTTGGGAGAATGCCATTGTGAATGTGCCTACCACACATACAGAATTTCCCATACAGTAGTCTGCCTCTGCTGGTGTGGAGCATCACACCTGCCCTGGAGCCCTCGTAGGCTTCAGAGCAAAAAATTATTATCTACCCAGCAAGCAAACCCTCAGTGATACACGGCTCGCTTGTCAGGTGATAGCATAAGTTGATCCTCTCCGGGCCCAAGCCAGAACTGGGCACACCGGACACTCTGTTAGAGGACCGCCTACCTTGCCTTCGTTGAGCTTCTTGCCAGGATTGGTCTCTTCTGGGTGGTAAAACCATTTCACTCTGACCACCATGTTGTTCCCCCAGGATTCCCACATGCTCTGGATCCGCCCAATGTAGGGCAGGTTGGGCCGTCCAGCTGACAAGAAGACGGCACAGTCTCCGATGCGAATGATCTCCTTCCCACGGACAATGGCCTTGTAGAAGAGCTTCCGGGCTTTCCCCTTCATCCCGCGCCTCTGCAGAGTTAAAGAGGGCAGAGTCCCATCAGCTGGGTGCCTATTCCCACACAGGGGTGGAGCCAGGCTTAAGTCGTAGAGAAGACCGGGGGCGGGGAAACGCTTTCAGCCTGAGGACCAAATTCAGAGAATCTCTTGGGGGCTGTATTCCAGGGGTGGGCGGAGCTAATGGCAAAAGGGGCGGAAAGGAAAGGAAAGGAACCTCTCGTGCAAGCACTGAGTCATTACTGACTCTTGGAGGGACGCCAGCTTTGGCTGACGTTTTCTTGGCAGGCCTTATAGCAGGGTGGTTCGCCGTTGCCTTCCCCGGTCGTTATTGCCTTTCTCCCAGCTAACTGGGTACTCATTTTACCGACCTCGGGAGGATGGAAGGCTGAGTCGACCCGAGCTGGCTGCCAGAAACCAGCTTCCGCTGGGATCGAACTCAGGCCGTGGGGAGAGTTTCGGCTGCAGAAAGTGCTGCTGTACCGCTCTGCACCACACGAGGCCACACAGAGCCCACGTCAAAAGGGCAGGGCCAAAATACCAACCTATTTTAGTTCAAAGCTCTTTCTGACTGTAAGTGAGCCTTGGGAGAGACATTTCCACCTTTTAGAAGGGAGGGAAAAAACTGCACCGACGACTGAAACGTTGGACGGTTGGGAGGAAGACGGTGCCGCCCTCTGGGGAACGCCACCTGGCTGGATGGAGTCCCCAGGAGGGCCGGATTTGGCATTTCTTAGACAATCTAACCCACACGCACACCAAAAAAGAGAGTCAAAATGACCACAGCAGCATGAAAACAGCTTAAAAGATGGCACTCTACGAAAGCTTGCTGAAGTAAGACGGCCTTTGCAGCCCCGCCTGAAAACGAGGAGCAGAGGGGCCGACCGGACCTCGGCTTGAAATCTGTGCAAGCCGCAGAAAACACAGGGCTCGAGGAGGCCAGGCTCACCTGAGTAGGTTTCCCAAACCACTTCCAAAGCTGCCGTGCAGGCAGGAAGGCGGCGATCTTGGGCCGGTTCTCCACGGAAGGCAGCCTCTGGCGTTTCGCCAACTCCTTGGTGGTGGGCAGGTGGATCCCCTCGCGCTTCTTGGGCCGGTTTTTGCTCCCACTCTGCTGCTGCTGCTGCTTCTGTGCCACTTGCTGCTGCTGCTGCTGCTGCTTTGGCCCTTGTGGGTGTGAAGCCGAGCGGGATTTCCCCGGCTGCTTGGCCGGTTTTGGCGGGAGGGCCTGCTGGCCAGAAGAGGCGCCCTGCTGGGATTCGGCCGCCTCGTCGTCCGAACTGCAAGAGGAGTCTTCGTCTGTGGTGGAAGAAGAGGAGGAGGAGGAGGAAGAACTGGAGCTGGAGGAGGAGGAGGTGGAAGAAGAGGAGGAGGAGGAAGAGGACGAGGAGGAGGAGCTGCTGCTGCTGGAGGAAGAAGAGGAGGAGGAGTTTGATGAAGACATGGGCGTGGAGGCCCTCGAACTGGCCGAGCTGCTGTCTTGGGCTCCATCGCCGTTCTTCTCTGCCTCCTCCTCACCTTCAGACTCTGAACTGCTGCCGCTGCTGTTGCTTTCGGACTCGTCTCCTGCCGGGGCCGGTTGGCCTTCATCCCCTTGATCCTTTGAGGGAGGCGGGTTCTCTCCAGAGCCCCCAAACTTGCCCCCAAAGTTAGGAGCCAAAGGTTCTCCGCTGGCCGACTTGCTCCTGGACGTTTTCTGCTTGGTGTCGGTGCTCGCGATGGAATTGTAGCTCAGTCCCAAGATGTCCTTGGCCTCCCGCCGGCCGGCCAGGTTGGAATCCCCCAGCATCCTCATCGCCTCTTTCGTCTTCTTGGTTTTGGGGGACGTGACTCCCTCGTGGTCGAGTTTGACCAGGATCTCACTGTCTGGGATCTTCCTCTGAGCTTTGCCCGTCGACCCAAATTCTTGGGACTCCTCGGTGGATTTCGCTTTCTTAGATTTAACTTTCCCAGAGGAGGAGCTGTCAGAAGGCCCGAAGGCCGCCAGAAGGCCCGGCATCTCGGCATACGGCTCACTCCCACGGCTGCTACTGTAGACCGGAGGCTGGAAGGCAGACTGGGCCGGGCCATGCAGCTTGGCAGAGATCTTCATTTTGCCACCTTTACTGTTATGTTTTTCTTCCGCTGGAGCTGGGAGGTTCCTGGCCGGGATCTGTGGCTGCGCTTTCTTTGAACCTTTCACAGCTTGCTTGCAAACTGACTTGTCTGGAACAAGGGAAGAGTTTCCTGGCGTTTCCCCCTGGCTCGTCTGCTCAGTTAGGATGGTTTCTTCTGGAAAGCAAAAAATAATAATAAAAAATAAGATAAATATTAAGAATATTTTTTTAAAAAGCCTGATTAATAGGGGTTGGGTGTATTTTTCGTCAACCCTCCACATTATTTATTTATTTATTTATTTACATTTATATTCCGCTCCACGTCTAAACAGATTTCATAAGAATCTAAGAAGTGTCCTGATGCTGGATCAAACCAAGAGTCCCTCTAGTCCAGCACTCTGTTCACACAGTGGCCAACCAGCCATCGGCCAGGGATGAACAAGCAGGACGTGGTGCAACAGCGCCCTCCCACCCATGTTCCCCAACAACTGGTGCACACAGGCCTACTGCCTCGGATGCTGGAGGTAGCACATAGCCATCAGGGCTAGTAGCCATGGATGGCCTTCTCCTCCAGGAATTTATCCAACCTCCTTTTCAAGCCATCCAAATTGGTGGCCATCACTACATCTTGTGGTAGCTAATTCCTTAGTGATTAATTCCACGTGATGAATCAACTCAGGATGCAATATTCTGCTTGGCTTTTTTACGAACATAAGAACAGCCCTGCTGGAGCAGACCAAGGGTCCATCTGGTCCAGCATTCTGTCCACACAGTGGCCAACCAGCTGTCCACAAGGAATCCACAAGCCAAACATGAGTGCCACGCCACCACCCCTGCCTGGCCATGTCCCCCAGGCACCTCCTCCGGGTGCCTACTCTGAGAGAGGCTCGGAGTGTGGCAACGAGGGACAGGGCCTTTTCGGTGGCCTTTTCGACTATGGAACGATCTCCCTGACGAGGCTCGCCTGGCGCCAACGCTGCTATCTTTCCGGCGCCAGGTTAAGACTTTCCTCTTTGCCCAGGCATATGGCGGCACATCTTAATCACCCACGTGTTTAGTTTTTAACGGTTTTCAATGCTTTATGTGTGTATGTTCTGTATTTTAGAATTTTAAATTTTATATACTCGTTTTTATCTTAATTTTAGAATTTCTGTAAACCGCCCAGAGAGCCCCGGCTATGGGAGCGGTATATAAGTGAAATAAATAAATAAATAAATAAATACTGCTTCTGATACCGAGGGTAGCAGATCGCCGTCAGGACTAGTAGCCATGGAGAGCCTCCTCGTCCAGGTATTTGTCTAACCCTGGATTGCTTTTTAACAGACAAATCTAAGGGATCAGAGCTAGGGGTGGGGGACCCTAGCTCAGCAGCAGAGCGCCTACCTGCTTTACATACAGAAGCCCCCAGTTTCAACCCCTGCCGTCACCAGTGAAAAGGCATCAGCTCGCAGATGATGGGGAAGGTATTTCCGGGACCCTGGAGAGCCCTCCCCAAATCAAGCAGACAATCCTGGCCGAGAGGCCCAAACCCCGTGCCCTGGTGGCAGGCAGCCTCCCACATTTCCCCTCCGTACTTCCACCAGCCAAAGAGCCTGTCGCGTTGTACTCGTACCAGCTTTCTGTTTGTTGCTCGGTTTCCTCCCGCGCCCTTTGCCTTTCGCCGCCGGCTCCTCCGATCCCGTCCCGCTTCCCTCTTTCCCTTCTCCGGTATCCTTACTGGATTTGCGGCTGCGGCGCTTTGTAGTCGAGACCAGGAGGGCAGGAGAGGGCTCGGCACCTGGAAAGGTCAACAACAGCCGTTCTTGGCACGGGCTTCCCGGTGGCACACGGGGACCCCACGGGCTCAAAACCCGTCGGGTGTGCCTTCAAACCGGAATTCCTTGCAGGAATCTCCGTGACGGGTCATTTGTATAGCACGGCAACCTCCAGATATGTAAGACTACAAGTCCCATCGCTCCCAGTCAGGATGCTGGCTGGGCACCAGGTTGGGGTGGGGTGCAACTGGAGGGCACCAGGTGTGTGAGCCGGGTCAGCGAGCTCCAGCACGGCTCTGGTTGGAAAACTTCCTCCGTTTGGGAAAATTCCCTGTTTCTTGCTCCGGTTGGTGCACTCAAAATATGAATGGGGAAATCTGGGACACCAATGGGAGTTGTGGCCTTCCTGAGACAACTGGACTACAGGTTCCCCCTCCCTTCGCCCAGTGAATGAACCGCATCCAGACCGCAGGATCTTTCCCGGGGCTGTGGCGCTATCCAGTAATCCCTCCCCGTGGCCAAGTCCGTTCTGGGGAAGGAGGGGAAATCAGGAAGGAATGAGAACCGAGCGCCTGTCCTGTGGGGGGGGGGGACCTGGCAGACGGGCCCTCAAACTTATCCCATAGAGCAGGGGTGTTGAACCTCTTTCAGTTCGAGGGGCTGGATTCCATTTTGGAGAAGTTCTCGGGGGACTGCATCTGAGTGGTGGGCGGAGCTAAAGGCAAAACACCAAAAACACCAGCCTATTTTACCTGAAAGCTTTTATTGCCTGTAACTAAGCCTTACTTAGGAGAGGCACTTCAACCTTTTAAGATGGGGGGGGAAACGGCACAAAAGCAAGGGAAACACCCAACGATCGGTGTTGAGGGAAACGAGGTGGGCCAGGGGAACCCAGGAGGGCCAAACTGAGACACCAGGCAGGCCGGATTTGGCCCCGTGCCTGAGATTTGGCCCCCCTCCAGTAGATGCATGAGAATCCTATTCCGCTGGGTGACCGCAGATAATCAGACTCACACTGGATCTTGTAATCAGGTGGAAGAAGTCGGATATGAGATAACGGGATTCTTCCGGTGTCGCCATCATCAAACTCCACAGTGATCAAATCCCCGTCTTCCTCCTGATCCTGAGCCCCTGAAAATAGAAGAGGGAAGAATGACAGTCAGAGGATAAGGGGCGAACAAGGGTAATGCACACACACACACACACACGCTCCAGCTCTTGAGGCCTTGCTTACCACAGCAGTCAGAAAAGGGTGGGTCCTTGGAAAATTACAGCCCTTTATAAGTTACCAACAATCACGTCGCTTAATGCTAGACCCAGGCCGAATTATGCCTGCCTTGAGCCTCCATTGGTAAAGGGCTCAGCAGCCTCCGACGGGCCTGTGGGAGCTGCCATTTTAATTTCCCACAATGCCGCTGATGTAGCATTGCTCTGTGGCATTGTGGGAAATCAAAGCAAGGCACCCACCCACCCCGTGCACCCTCCTCTCAGCACTTCCTGGAGCACTGCTGCTTCCTGCTGGCGCACAGATCAGCCCACTAGAGGGCTCACTACCAAGCGGGTCTGGAGCCAGCAGGACCACTAGGCTGCATTTCCCATCATGCTTCTCTCTTACTGACCACAGGGCGCTACGTTCAGCACGGAGGGAATTCCGCCCAGGTTCGTCGCGGTAGACATTCTGGCTTTAGGCCTTGAATATCCATTGTTGGGACGACAGCTCCCACCTTGCATCTTAGCAGAGGGGGCCGGATTGCAACAAAATTAAGTCATCTGCGTTTGTCGGCCTCTTTCCCAAAGGATAGGTTTGGTAAGGTAACAACTGAGGGTAGGTGCTGGGTGACAGAAAGAGGGGGGAAGCCCACCAGGGCTATGGAGAGGGACGGATAGCAGGCAGGGCTCACCGCCCGCCGTGCTAGCGCAGATGTGGCCATGCATGAGCCACCAGAAGAGGAGCCGGTCATGGACACCCACGTAGAAGAAGACACACTGTCAGACCCAGACCCCAAACTCAGCAAGGTAGGCCCCCTGAGCAAGCAGATGGATCTTTAGGAGGACATCCAGCTGCCCCCCTTTCCCCACGCCCCTGTCAGAAGAACAAAGAGAAGATCCAACCCCAAGCTGTGGGTAACTGCAGTCTCACCTTGGACGACCGTCCCTGGATAGAGGCAGCGGTACTGTTGACTCCAGTAGGCGGCGATCCTCGTGCCTTCAGGGAGGAAGCGCACCGAAGGGGGTTTCACGTCAATTATCTGTGTGGGGAGATGAGGAGAAGAGCCCGGATACGCTGGATCAGACCAAGGGTCCATCTAGTCCAGCATTCTGGCCAACCAGCTGCCCGCAGGAAACCCAGAAGTAGGACATGAGTGCTGCTCCACCCTCCTGTCCATGTTCCTCAGCACCTGGTCTATACAGGCATAGACAGGGTCGGCGTCAAGAGGTAGGCATGGTCGGGCACACATCAAGGGCCTGGCCATACCTGACAGCAGCCTCCCCAGACTCGTTCCTCCACGTCAGCATTGCAAACTACTACTTCGCTTGCCTCTTGCACTGACCCAGACCACGAAGGTGGTGAGAAGGCGGAGCAGGAGATGCCATGGCCTCCTTGCTCCCTGGCTCTCTGACAGAAGGCCTCTCCCAACATGAACCCACCCGTACACTGCGCTCAACATCCAAGGTCCTCCTCCGAGTGCGTACTCTGAGGGAAGCTCGGAGGATGGCAACAAGGGAGAGGGCCTTTTCAGTGGTGGCCCCCAATTATGGAACGATCTCCCCGATGAGGCTCGCCTGGCACGAACACTGTTATCTTTTCGGCGCCAGGTCAAGACTTTTCAATTCTCCCAGGCATTTAACAGCATTTAACAACATACGCTAAATTTGTTTGTTTTTTAATAAGACCCCAGAACTGTTGTTGTTTAAAAATGGATACTGTTGTTTTATACTGTTGTTTTTATGCTTTTGATGGTTTTAAATTTTGCATACTTTTTTAACGTTCACTGTTTTTAACTTTTGTAAACCGCCCAGAGAGCTTCGGCTATGGGGCGGTATATAAATTTAATAAATAAATAAATAAATGAGAGAGAGGAAAAGTAGCAAGAGCAGGTGCTGACCATGGTGGTGAAAATGCAGAACCCATTGAGGGGGGCAGCTTGCCCAAAGCCCCTCCAAAACCTGGAGCAACCCCTGGGCATACTGCCTCGCAGAGTGGAAGTAGCAGACGGGACTAGTAGCCATCGATGTCCTTATCGTCCGTGAATTCATTCATTTATTTATTTATTTACAATATTTATATACCGCTTCCCATTCAAAATTTCGGAGCAGTGTCCAAGATAAAAATTCAATAAAAACAGAATAAAACTCCTTAAAAGAGATTTTTAAAAGCAAACTGAAAGTTGAACTGTGGCTGGTCATTAAGGAAAGGCTTCCTGGAACAATAGAATCTCTTTTGTTTTCAGGAGGCGCTGAAAGGAATACAAAGTTGGCGCCTGCCTGACCTCCAGAGGCATGGAATTCCATAGGAGGGGGGCCACCACGCTGAAGGTTCTTCTCCCGGTAGACTCCAGTTGGGAGGATTTTTCAAATTCCCTTTCAAAGCCATCCAAATTGGTGGCCATCAAGACATCTTGCTGCAGTGAGTTCCACAGTTTTCCATAGGTGGGAAGAAGGATCTAGGGCTGGCTGAGAATGAACATGCCCCGACTTACCGCCTCCTGCAGCAGCTGTTCCAAGCAATAAATGTGGGGCCGATTTCCTCGCTCCCCTTCCACCACAACTCGGTATCTGAAACGTACAGACCCAAAACGCAACAGTGAAGTAGGAAGAGAAGAAGGAGGCAGCTGAGAGACATCAAGATGTAAAAGAAAGAACACCATCAGAAAGACATTTAGTGCCTTTTAAAGCTTTTTTTAAGAAGGTCTCTAGCAAACTTTTTTTTTTTTTTGCATATCTACGTATTTTGTTTTCAACAGCAATATCAGCAGCCCCAAACCAACGCACTTTATATCCAGCCAAGAACCAGATGTTTGCCAAATTGTGAACATTTGCATGATTTAAGCGGATCTGCCTTATAAAATCCACTAGTTTTGACCTGAAAATCAGGAGCGCTGGCCCAATTAATCATTAAATGCGGACGAAAATGTACCAAACATTACAAAGCAAATGAAGACGCAGAGGCTGTCAGGACAGAAGCGGGTGGCAAAACTGCACCGGACCTGCACATCATAAACTATGTATATTTCTTGCTGATTGATTTTGCAAATGGGTTATTTTAGCATACATCCTCAAAATAGAACATAGATGGGGGAAGAGACAGGGAGACGAAATAGGTATCAATTCAGCATTGGGTTGGATGGAAAAATCCACAATGTTCTCCTAGCACAGCCTTCCTCAACCTGGGGCACTCCAGATGTGTTGGACTGCATTCTGGGAGTTGTAGTCCAACACATCTGGCGCGCCCCAGGTTGAGGAAGGCTGTGACCTAGCAGCTCATTTCTGCAACATCGTTCAGTGTTGTGCATGTGCTATTTAACTGCTTTGTGGCTCTTTACATCTTTTCAGCTTGTTTGATTACGGCAAGGAACACCGTAGGTTAAAAAAAACAGGAATTTAATAATTAAATCTCCCATCCTACACTCACCTCCTCGGGAGTAAGCCTCATTGAAATCAACGGGGCTAACTTTTGAGTAGAGGAGCAGAGTGTAGATTTGTAAAAGTGAGTAAGTGATACCTGAAGGAGATCTAAGCTTGCCTGTATCTTAGGGGAAGAGCCAGTGTGGTGTAGTGGCTAGAGTGTCGGACTGGGAGTCGGGAGATCCGAGTTCTAGTCCCCACTCGACCATGGAAACCCACTGGGTGACTTTGGGCCGGTCACAGACTCTCAGCTCAACCCACCTCACAAGGCTGTTGTTGTGAGGATAAAGTGGGGAGGAGGAGAATTATGTACCTTGGGTTCCTTGCAGGAAAAAAGGTGGGATATAAATGCAATAATAAATAAATTAATCTTACAATCTTCAGTTGAAGCCCTTATCTAAGAGCCCTCTCTAAGAGAAGCGTGATACAAGGGACCATCTAATGTGCATTGGAGCCCTGCATGCTTTTGTTATTTATTATTATTTTATTTATTATGAATAAATAAATAATAAATGTTTTTGCCCCACTGGCTGAAACCGTGCCCCACACCCCGCAATGCCTGATGCGTGCCCTTTTGCTTACATGTCAGGAGAATGAACAGTCTTCACGTGCCCAGCGTACAGCAGTTTATCGTCCATGGGGATCAGGACCCTTAGGCCGTCTTTCAGCTCGTCTTTGTCGATGATGCAAGAGCGGGGAGCTGCAGGAAATGAGAGGACCGGCACAGAGGGGGGACAGGGTGTTAGCAGCACTCTCAAAAGGCAGCAGAAGCAATGCACCCACATGCTTCTTTAACTCTTTCAGTGGCGCCCGCAGCCTGTCCCGTATCTTGCATGGCGTGGGAATTTCACGCAGGAGGGCCAAAGCTCCGTGGAAGAGCACGTGCTTCACGTGCGTAGGGAGGTCCGAGAATTTCATTTCTGTCTTTCAAATCAGGCGAATACGACCAACTCACAATCCCAAATGCAAAAACGAGCAGGAGCGCTTGTTTCGAGAAATGTTCGGAAATGCGCGAATTTGCAACTGCGTTCGTAAAATGGGTTTTTTCCCCCCTTTAAATTAGCACTTTGAAATGCACTTTTAAAAAAAAAGCATTTTCATGCTTTAGTCAATAGGGGAATGTGCACACTTGAAAAAGGCACACTTTCCTCGTTCGAATGAGCCGAAAAACAGATCAAAAACAAAAATGGGAGTGAGCTGAAATGAGCTTTGAAATTATTTTCTAAGGATTCAGACGAGCGCAAAAACCGCGGATTCTCCTGTCTCTATGCAGGCAGAAGATCCCAGATTCAATGCCCGACATTCTCAGATTAGGCGGAGAAAGATCTGTCTGAAAACTCAGAGAGCCACAGCCAGCCGGGGATTAGCGTACAGGTGATATTTGCTCCTATCAGGGCCCACATACCACTGGTGGCCCTGGCCAATGGCAAGCCTGACTAGGGCCAAAGCAACATTCACCCTCTCCGCCGTTCGTCTTTCTCTGCTTTCCCTCCCTCTTTTTATACCTCATTTTCCCTCTCTCTTTCTTCCCCATTCTCTCTTTCTCCCCTACTCTCCCCTCAGCTGAAAGATCACCTCCATGAGGTTCCTCTTCCATTTCAGGCCGATCATGACAAGAACTGCCACTGAACATTGTGCCCGGCTTTGCTTTTTTTTCCTCCTCCCTCCCCACCCCTTTTTCCTTTTGTATCGTGTCTCTTAGACGACTGTACTGCGTCTTTGAGATTTAGACGATAAGCCTGCGAGCAACGGGGTCGTCCCGTTTCCGCTGATCGTATGCAAGGAGCCCCCGTGGCTGAAGGGCAAAAGGGTTGAAATAAACAAGGAGTGTCACTGGATATCGATTTGTACGTGGCCTCCCTGTCAACCTTTCAGACAGGGCAGGAAGGAACCTGAATCGCCGGGACCTGTTAAGGGCGCGGGGCCCATCGCTCACCTGGCGTAAGGGGCCGTTCCAGAAGCATGCTCAGAGGCAGGTTCTCGTCTTCGGAGAAGCTGCTGTCCTGGTTGGGCTCGAAATCCTCCTCGGCAGCCATGCTCTCCATCAGCTTGCTGACAGCCCCTCCCTTCCCTCGGTTCTGGGCAAGGGACAAAATGAGCAGCTGTTTAGCCCGAGCCCTTCCACAGCCATCGAGTTCAGCGTCTGCATCCTGCCACCTTATGCTGCTGCAGGGTTACAGCCAGCCTTCCTGCGGGGACTGAGGCCGTAGCAGAGCCCTGTGCTTTGCACACAGAGGCGCCTGACGTCCAACGGAGGCCAGGGGCGCCGATTTCGGTAGGGCTGCGAATCTGTTCTGGGTTTTAGTCAGCACCAGCCAGACCGCTGAAGGAGCTCTCCAAGGTGCTGAAACCCGATTCCACCCAGAGAGCTCCACTGGAGTTTTGGGTGTTTCTGGCTAAAACCCAGAAAAGCTTCACAGCCACATTGAAACTGGAGCTGCCGGCCTCCACTGCTTGGATCCATCGCTGGCCAGGGGAACGACCACCACGATTCTCTGCTGCTTGGGACCTTAGAGCAGTCTTTCCCAACCTGCTCCCCCGCCCCCGTGCCTCCAATTGTGTTGCACAACAACTCCCATCACCCCCAGCCAGCATAGTCAATGGCAGATAATGAGAGTTGTAATCCAACGTGTCTGAAGGCAACCAGGTTAGAGAGTCACTGCCAAGCAGGTAAACCGAGGCTAGATGGACAAATAATCTGACTTAGGCGGAGATGGCTTCCTGTGTAGTAGACGTGCTGTGGAGCCGGCTTTGGAGTGCTTGGGCCCAGGGCTTTAGTTTCCCAACTTCAAAGAGCCCTGGGTGCCTTTCTTCCAGGCTCCCGGAGAGAGATGGAGAGGGGAAATGGGGCCTGCCCTGCTGAAAGACTAATTTTTCCTCTACCCTCCCCATTCCTCTTTCCTTGTGCGTTGCAACTTTTTAGATCGCGAGACCGCAGGCAGGTGCGGTCTTGTTCGAATGATTGCATGTAAGCTGCTCTGGCAGCCTTTCTGGCTGAGGAGTGGGCTAAAACACCTTAAATAAATAGTGTTCCAGTCTCTCTCACTGGCCCCACTCCCCTCTTCCCTAGCGCAACAAAACACTCTTAGACAGACGCCACATCGCAGCTGGCAAGCCCTCACCTCTTTTTTCACTTCTTTGGCTTTGGCCTTGCTTTTGCTCTTCTTGCTGGGACCCAGAGTGTTTGCCAAGCTGGCTCGGATGTCAGGTGGGGCGCTGGCGATGCCCGGTGGAGAGAGGGAAGAGGAGGACGAGGAAGAGGAGGAAGAGGAGGAGGAAGAGGAAGAGCAGAATGTGCTTTCTTTGTTCTTCTTCTTCTGAGTAATATAAAATGGGGAAAAGGATAGGAAAATTCCCCATCAGTAAAGCTTGCCAGAGAGTCGGAGGGCAAAGGCAGCAGGCAAGCTACACGAGCAAAGGAAAATGAAAGGAGCAGGGGTCCATTTATAAAACCGAGAGGTGCTGGGGCTCAGTTATGCCCAGACACTTTTCTCCCTCTCTCAAAATACTGGAACCTGGGGTCATCCGATGAAGCTGATTGGTGAGAGATTCAGGATAAATAAAGGCGAGGGCTTCTTCACACAGTTAAATTATGGAACTCACTGCCACAAGATGGAGTGATGGCCACCAATCTAGATGGCTTTAAAAGGGGGTGGATAAATTCCTGGAGGAGAAGGCTACCAAGGGCTACTAGCTCTGATGGTTGTGTGCTACCTCCAGTATCCGAGGCAGTAAGCCTGTGTGCACCAGTTGCTGGGGAACATGGGTGTGAGGGTGCTGTTGCACCATGTCCTGCTTTGTTGGTCCCTGGTCGACAGCTGGTTGGCAGCTGTGTGAACAGAACGCTGGACTAGATGGGCCCTTGGTCTGATCCAGCAGGGCTCTTCTACTGTTCTTATGACATCATATCCTCTGTCCTGATCTCAGAAGTACCCTAGCTGCCTATGGTTTCTTATGGATTATGAGTTCAAAGATACTTTTTGATTATATTCTGGAGCCTCGGTTTAAATCAAAAACAGTGGTTCGGCAGAGAACCATGATGGGCAACTTCAAGAAAGCCAATTCAGGCCTCTGTTTCATAGTACCAACATTTGACTTTTGGGACAGTGGGAAGCAGCCTTAATACTTATAAAGGCTGTATAGTATTTTTAAAAAGCTGTGGTAATTTGAATGCAGCAAGGCTTGAGAGAGTTTAATCTTCACCCGCCCCCTGCAACCTGTAAGGTGATCACTTGATCTTGTGTTGACATGTGTGCGTGTGAAGGAAGTGTCCGGTTATCAGGCGCCTAAGACTCCTTTATTGCAACAACTTCTCTGGCTTCTGGACAGTTTCCAGGCCCATTTCGAAGTGCAGGTCACGACCTTTAAAGCCTCAAATGAGAAACCTAAAGAACTGCCGTCTCCCCTATAAGCCTGCTTGCTCACTAAGATCTGGAGAACATCAGAAGAGCCCAGATGCTGGATCAGACCGAGGGCCCTCCTAGTCCAGCATTCTCTTCACACAGTCACCAATCAGCAGCCCACCATCAGGACAGGAGTGGAACAGCACCCTCCCACCCATGTTCCCCAGCAACTGGTGTATATAGATATACTGCCTCAGACACTGGAGGTAGCATATAACCATCAGGACCAGCAGCTATTGACAGCCTTCTCCTCCAGGAATCTGTCCAATGTGGTGTTTTTCAAACACCTCCTGAAAACGCACGTGATCACCCAATCTTGCCTTGGGCCGTAATTAAATTAATCATGATGCTTCATCTTAAATGTGATTTTGATATTTTTATGTGAACCGTTGATTAGATTTAGCGGTATGAGCTCTCTTTCACTCGCCACCAACATCTGAGTTGAGTTTCGTTGGGATGCAAGAATGGATATTTTCGGTGTCAGCCACACCTGGGCTTTGGGAATCCCTTGCCTATCTGCCGCTTTAATTACTTTACTTGCTCTCTCGTTCGCTCTTATTCTATTTATTTGCTTGCAATTTTTTTTGCATTTTTTTTAAAAAAATCCTTTTTTGTTATGATGTAAAATGCCACCCAGAGGATTTGAGTGGAAAGCCAAGCGAAACTAATTTTTTAACGACGAAGTAATGATAGCACTCTTCAAATACTTAAAAGGTGTTTGAGGAGGGCCAGGATCTCTTCTCGATCATCCCAGAGTGCAGGACACGGAATAAGGGGCTCAAGCCAGATTCCCGGCTGGACATCAGGCAAAACTTCCATGACTGTTAGAGCAGTATGACAGTGGAACCAGTTTTCTAGGGAGGTTGTGGGCTCTCCCACATTAGAGGCCTTCAAGAGGCAGCTGGACAACCATCTGTCAGGGATGCTTTAGGGTGGATTCCTACATTGAGCAGGGGGTTGGACTCGATGTCCTTGTAGGCCTCTTCCAACTCTGCTATTCTATGATTCTATGAATGATGAGCTGTTGCAGGTCAATAAGCCATTTGCAGATCAAATGCCATGGGTGGAGCTCTCACGTTTGTCAACTCGAAACACAATCCCCACGTAGAAGCAAAGGGGCATCAAATGATGAGAAGATCGGGCAATGTGTAAAGCGGTGCTCAGAAATCCATGTCAAAGCACCGTGCTCCTTCCTGCCTCCGAGAAGATCCCGGAACTCGACGGAGCTGGGTTTGCACGTGTCATTTAAAAATCAACCACCCGCCTTGTCCCTCCCTTTGATCGTCACAATAACTCTGACTTCTCCGGTGGTGCGCCTCTGCCTAGCAACCCGCAGTCCGTACCTTGCTGAGTTCTTTCCTCTCCTTCGCCTTGGCCCCGTCTTTCTTGGGACTGAGGGGCGTCCCCTTCACGCAGCGGCCAGTTTTGGAAACGGGGGTGGAGCTGGATGGAGTTGGGTGGGACAGCACGGCGGACGACGTGGTGGCGTCATGGAGGAAAATCCGCTCGCTCCTCCGCCGGGTCCAGAGGTCATCGTCGCTCACCTCCAGCCCAAACTCGAAGCTCAGGTCCTTCGGCGACTTCAGCTTCTTCAGCTTGCGGCTCTTCTCGGGTGCCATCTTGGCCTTGTCCAGGCTCCCCCCGGAGGCGGTATCCATGGCTCCACTGCTTGCCAACTGCACAGCTGCAGTGCTGCTTTGTTCAAGCAGCCCCTTCTTTCCACGCAGCAGCCCGGAGGGAGACTTCTTCCTGATCTTCACCTCGCTCTCGGAGTCCGTGTATTCAAACTCCGTCCCTAAATGTAGGGAAAAGGGGAACACCAAATCAACCAAAGCAATCATCTGGACTGAAATCGGGTGGTGAGGAAACATTTTCCGAGGCTGGTGCAGGACTGCGCAATCCACTCTATGAGGTAAAGCAGTTTCCCCCAAACTGGTGGCCTCCAGATACGTTGGATGGCAACACCCATCACTCCCAGTTAGCCTGGCTGGGAACTATGGGGTTGGCAATCCATCACATCTGGAAGGGACCAAGTTGAGGAAGACTCTCCTAAGTCTCCGCCACCCCACCCACCGCCAAATAAATAAATAAATATATTTGAATTTACTTCAGCATGAGCAATTTTATTTTAAAAACATTTCAGAGTCAGTTCAAACCTCCTCACCTTACTTTAGGCTACGGTCCTAAGCACACTTCCCGAGAAGCAAGTCCTATGGCATCTAATTGGACTTCCTGATGAGTTGGCATGGACAGGATTGCACTGTAACCACTCGCCATCATGAAACACGCCGGGGTTGAGACCTGGCATACTATACATATCATTCCACGGGGCGCAACCACAGAGGAGGCCTGTCTCCACGCTGACACAAAGGGGAAACCCTCAGCACAGGCAGCAGGGCCTCTCAGAAGATCAGAGCGGCCTTGGAGGATGGCATACGGGGAGACGTTTCTTGAGGTAGCTTCCTGAGTTGCATAGGTAAAAATAACCAAAAGCTAGGAGCAGGGCCTTTACTGAAATGGCCCCGAAGTGTCTGGAATGTCTATGGCCTTCTGAAAGGCCTTCTGGAAACTGCCGTAATGCCAGAGCTGCCCGCGATATTGTTATTGTTACGGCGTTTTTATATCCATTGCATTTTTAGGTAAACAAGCCTAGGAAAGGCGGCATAGAAATATTTTAAATCTACCCTTTTACAATTAACTCTGATGGATTTGACTGCGTTTAAGGTATTGTTACCCCCACCTTCCACAACATAGCTTCAAGGTGTCTTAAAGTGCCATTTCAACCTGTCCTTTGAACAGCTCAAGAAGAGAGCAGCTATATTACAAAACCATGCAATAATATTTGCATTATTATAGCCGTTACTGTTCTATTTTATGTAAAAGAATCCTGTAGGGAATAACACATATTTTCCCCTTAACTTTGGGTTTGGATGGCAAGAGCATTCTGTTAAGGGTTATATTTTGAGGGGTCCTGTTTGCTGCGTTTCTGTGAGACAGATGCCACTTTGAGCAGATCGCTTCCCAAACCCGAAGGTTGAGGGGGATTCTCAGACGGGGGGTCCATTTTGTGGGCCACCTCTATCCCCTGGCTAGTGGGGAGACGGTGCATTTCATCGCTGCAAATTACTTTGAGAGATGGCTGTCAGGAAAAGCCGTGAATGGGTTTAGAACAGAAATAAAACCAAGGAGGCTTCTGAGAGATACGCTTCGCTCTGTGGAGGAAGTCGACAATCAAAAGCCCCGGACGTTTCCCCCTCAGCCTCTAAAACCAGATCGCTTCCCTCTTGCAGGCTGTGGCAAAAGGGAGAAAGGGGTCCGTGTCTGTGACCGTGTGTGTTTGAGTGGAGAAAGAAACTTACCTGCTAAGTTCCCAGTGCTTGATCCAGTGTCCAAACAGCCCCACAGGTCTCTCTCCTTGCCTGCTGGGGATGGGACACCCAGCCCCAACCCTTTGGCTGGGACCCCTGGAAGCTATCCCCCACAATCATGCCCCCCAAAAGCCTCCTTGCTTCTCCGGGACTTTTAGAGGCTGTGAGCTTAAGGGCTCGTGGTTCCTTCCGCCTCCTGTCGTCGGCCTGAGCCAACGCCTCACTTTCCACATTGACAGGGACGCCGAGTTCAGGAAACGAGCCTGTGGAAATCCCCCAAGCGCTGTGCTCGGGCCCATAAACGGACCACAGGATCCTTTGACTCCGAAGGAGGATACCTGATACTTCGGTGCCATCCACAGGCGCCTGTCTTGGAAACCCCCGCTTAGCTCTGGGAGTGGGGCTCCTCTCTAACGGGCACGGTTATCAGGCTTCCACGCAGTTCGTGGTGATTCTCGAAGCCTTCCATTCACATCACTGAGGGGTCCGGAGGGGACCCTTCCAGGATTCGAGCAGGGCTGAACCCGAACGCCACATTTCTTTGCAGCCTCAAAATCAGCAGCATCCATCCATAACCAGGGGGGAAATCAACTTTCCCAGAATGTATAGTGCAGCCTTTTCCACTGGTCCCCTCTACATAGGTTGGGACTACAACTTCCATCCTCCCCAGCCAGCAAGGCTAATTATCGCCCAGCCGGCTTCCTTCCTTCATGTGCCTAACTCCAATCAAGGGTGGTGCCTGTTGCACTGCAGCGGTGTGGTGGTGGGGAAGAGAATTCCAAAGGTGAGGTGCCACAACAAAAAAGGCCCTCGCCTGGTTTCCATCAGATGCACAGGCCACGGGACAACCAGGAGGCACTGATGAGTAGATCTCTGTGAACAGGCAGGTTGACATGGGAAAAGGTGCTCCCTCAAGTAGTTGTTTACTGCAGGGGCCCCCAACCTTTTTGGGGTCAGTGGGAATTTTGAAAACATGTCATGGGCACTCTCACAAAATGGCTGCCTGGGTTTGCTTGCCCATTCATACAACGGCTACCATGGTGGGCACGGCCGGTTACAAAACACTCCTTTCCCAAACTGGTGAGACTGAAAGAAAAGTCACCAAGAACCGAAGCATTGAGCAGAGGAGAGGGCAGCGTTCCATAACGGAAAACCATCTTTCGAACCCAAATAAAGATGGCGCTGACAAGCAGCACTCTTGTTTTGCAGCAGGCCGGCTTCCAAGTTACACACACACACACAAAACGATGGCAAAAATCTTTTAAAATCACATAAGGATCTGGAGAGCCTGGTGAGAACCAAGATAGGTATCTGCGGGTGGCCATGGGCAGCACAGCGGAGACCCCCCCCCTCCAGTTTCGGATCAATACTGTGAACCTGGCCTAGTTTTAAAGCCATCTAAGCCCACGGCTACTGCTGCAGCTCTTGGCAGGGAGTTCTATACCCATCTGGGAGACACCGACGTCACGATAACACAGAAAAACAAGCACTCCCAACCCAGATTTTATCCGCTCGCAAATGAAGGGAGGGAGGGGATTGCAACAGACAGGCAAAGGCCCGGTCAGAGCAGAGAGACGAGGAGCTAAAAATAACCCAGCCTCCCATGGAAGACATCATTTCCCATTCTGAAGCCCACTATAAATCCCATTATCATTTAATACATATTAATAAAGGGGTTTATAAATGGGGCCTTCCATAGAGCAGCCTGACTTGGAAAGATGTTGCCCTGGAGGGGCTTCTGCAGCCACAGGCGCACCAGGGAATTAAAAAGTGAAATTTCAATTATTCATGGGGGGGGGGGTGAGGCGGAAGCCCGAGACAGATGGGGAGGCAGAGCTAGGGAAGCGCCGTCTCTCCATCCCAGCTCCTTGTTCCGAAGCTCTTTCCCTCGGTGCTGCTTCCGATACCATTTTAAGCATGGTGGGAACCCTTTGACCTCCGTTTCCACATCTATGACACGGGGCTTAGGACTCCCCAACTCACTCAGCACCTTGGATAGAAACTTTAGACTTTGGGCTGTAAGCCAGAACAGATTCACAGCTTCACCGAAATCGAAGCCTTCCCCCTCTACTGGAACCTGGGGAACCGTGGCAGGCTGAATTGCGACCCCAGGTGGGCTGGATTCGGCCCCCAGGTCCTGAGCTTCTGCACCTCTGATCTAGCCCATTATTATTATTATTATTATTATTATTATTATTATTATTTACAATCTTTATATACAGCTCAATTATCTAACCCTGATTCCAGAGTGGTGAACATTGGTATAAATAGTAAAAGAAAGAAGATTAAAAAAAAAACATTAAAATTGTTCAATTTAAAAACAAAGGAACCAGAAAAACAGTGGCTAGTCAGTTGAGTTCCACAGAGAAGGGGCCACCACAATAAAGGCTCTTCTCCTGGTGGATTCCAATTGGGCCACAGGTCCATGTGGAACCACCAGGAGAGTGCCCTCCGACGACCTCAGTGATTGGGCAGGTAGGTAAGGGAGAAGGCGCTCTCTCAGGTATCCTGGTCCCAAGTTGTTTAGGGCTTTGTACACTAGTACCAAAACCTTAAACCTGGCCCGGTAGCCAATAGGTACTGCTCTTCATTTGACTGGCACCAGCTCTCTGGGGTCTCTGGCAGAAGTTTTCCCCATGATGCCCATTTACAGAAAATCCTTTTGAGCCAGAGACGCCAGAGGTTACACCTGCATGCGCAGCGTAGCCGCTACCATCGAGGTCCCGCTCACCCATCAAACTCTGCCTCTCTTCCTTCTTCTTTGCTTTCTGTTTGGCCTCCAGCTGGACGATGGAAAGGGACGGCGGGATGATGGGGCTGGGCATAGCGCTGGCTGCAAACCTCGCGAGGAGACCCAAGCCGCTCTCGTCCAAAGCAGGAGACGACGACAGCCTCTCGTTGACACCCATTCCATAGCTTTCCGCTTCCTCTTCTTCTTCTTCTTCCTCCTCCTCCTCCTCCTCTTCCGAGCTAGAGTCTGCCATGGAAAGGACAGGACACCCGTTACAAATCCGAATCGTGTTTCCATCAGGATATCTTTCCGTCCAAGCAGATCACAGTAATGTATCATGCAACCTCTCAGCTATCACAATATCCATTGTTTTTAGACCTCTTTAGAAGTTCAGAGCCCTGGCCAGAACAGGTTCTCAACAAAGAAAGAAGACTCGCAAGGAATCATGGGAAAAGAGAAAGACAGCAACCCTGGAATAGCTCTTACCATGAATTCAAAAGAATGGGGTTGCATAACACGGTACATCACCGAAAACAAAATTCAATACACAGGTGCTGCAAGGGGGGAAAAAACCTACATGCATACCTATCACTGTTCCTGTCCGCTCAGAAAGAGACCTACAAATTCTTCAGATTCTGACCCACCCACTGTCACACACCCCAAACAAAAGCTAGGACATTAATACGGTAGGAGTTGTTATGCACAGGACTGAGTAAATACTGTAACTCCACATTAACACAGAAAAGCTATAGAATTTTGGGACTGGCCCTAGAATTTGACACCTTGAGAATCTCAGCTCTCCCTTGAAAAGACAACAACCCAAGTTCCAAGTCCTTACGGCTACAAAAGTTGGCTTCACGTTCTTTGGACAATGCCGAAGAAGGAGGAGTCAGTAGGATAGAGAATGCTCCTGTGTCCACCTGGCCACCTACTCTCTGCCACTGCTGACTACCAAGAGCAATTTTCTTCCTCTTTTTTTATGAAAATGAAAGAAATGGATCCAAAAATGACACAATTTACAGAAGACTCAGTAACCAGAATTTATACAAGACTCAGAATTCAGCTATTCCTGATGGAGAAGATGGTCTAACCATACAGAGCACAGAAATTTTACTTTTTTTAGGCACAGAGTACATCCAGGCCCGATTATAACTTAAGCCCCTACATCATTTGTCTAGAGCAGGGGCAGGGGTCATTGTTACCCAGTGTTGATGGTCTCCAAAAAAACGCTGCACAAATGAGCAAAGCTTATGCTACACCTAGCGACAGACCACACCTCCTGCCTTGCAAATTTAGTGCCATCAAAATCTTGGCTTTAAATACATTTGGGGATTTGGTTCCCTGCCTTCTTTGGGCAGGAGCCTGGTCTACCCGAATCGCGCCTTGGCTTCCAAACATGTGCGCAAAGCCTTAGAACTACCCCAGCTGCGGCTGCTAGCTGCCCGCCAGCTGCCATAAGTCCCTGCCCATCTCATGTTGTGGCTTTTAAACACGCACATGACAAGTTTCAGCCTGGCAGCTGGGGAAGATTTGGGGCAGCAGGCCAGTCTTGCTGGGTGAAATGTTTTTAACGGAAGGATGTGACGGGGATGCGTTTCGGATGTTCTGGTAAAAGAACATGGCTTAAAAAAAGAGAATGTCTGTAACAAATACAGGACATAGGGCAAGAAATGGGGCATATGGAACTTATTTATCAGGCCTATAGTAGGCCGGCTCAGTTCAGACAATATCTTGGCTTAATAAACAGAGAGGGGAATGAGATTTGGAGCAACGCAAGACTTCAACCCCTTCGCACGTGCTGGAAACAAACCCGGACATCTTTCATTAACCACTGTTTCCCGTTTCATCCCGACTGGGAAACCACGATTACCAGCTTCAGAAGAAGCCAGAGATATGGAACCCATTTCAAAACGTAGTTTGGTAAGATCCAAACTAGCCTAGTAAGGACCAAGTTTATTGGAACCGGTTTAGGTTCTGGTTCAGAGCTCAGTGTTCGAGCACGTGCAGACGGTCCCCAGGTATGGTTCCTGGACTATCCATTTGAAAGGATCAAGGCAGCAAGGGATGGAAAAGACCTACGATCCTGGACAGAGCTAGTGGGGCAAGGAATCCAATTGGCCAGAGCTTTCTGTGTTCTAAACTGTATTAATTAACAGGATTAAAACCACTCTCCCTAGTGTTACTGGAGATGTCTGCTTTAGCAGCACAAGAGAGAATGCATTCTTCCAGCAGCGGGCCCCTGAGTAGATATTAGCTGTTTTGACCTGGGGGAACTTTACTGCCTATGGTCAATGCATCAGACGTCACTCACAGACCAGGAATCAATTCAATCTGACAGGTATCAAACAGCTCCAATATTTCAAAACATGCCAGCGTAAATCACCTGCAATGTCCCATGCTGTTCCCACCCTACCCTGCTGTCCTTTACGGCGTGAAAACCCCAAGGGACATATACAAAAAGATTATTTCAGGCTACAATGATCTGGCTTTAGTTAAGCAGTGCAGCAGGCCAAAGTTTCACGTAGGTGGGGTTTCTTCCCCATGACCCCTGGAGAGGAGCCACGCAGCCACCAAAGATTTTTTAGATCAAAGAACGGAGTATTAAACCTAGTAAATAAATAACCAATCAGTCATGTGATGTAGCCTTTCCTGGGCCGTGCCACTTCAGGCAGCAGCGGGGATAATCAGATATGTTAAAGCGCCTCACCTTACACTTTGAAAGATAGCATGTCACGAAAGTGCCTCCTAGCTGTGGCTTTTTCCTGACCTGCTAATCTTCTAACATACAGGAAGGTTTAAAATCACAAAGACTTGCAGCAGCTCATGATTTTGCTGCTGTCATTTAGGTGTAATATGATAAAGAAATGTAACTTCTCATTTTTTACACTACTGTTATGGCTTTGTTTTTATAGATCTCAGGGGATGAAGAATTCCTGAAACTACACACATTCTCGTTGACATGGAATCTGCTCCACTCATCCCAGGATGTTTAAGGTCTGGCTGCACCTGCCTATTGCTGAAGGAGAAGCACTTTGCACATGTGCAAAGGCACTACTTCCTTCACTTTAAAAAAATATTTTGTATGTTCCAAACCCAAACCCTGTTTCAAATGAAGACAACTGCTTCATTAAGGCCATCCTACTGTTCCATAGGCATTCATTAAAAACATGAACATGCCCCCCCTTCCGAAACGTAGGCAGTTAGGTATTAATATCATATTAATATTGAAGCTTACAAGACAACTGTACCTACTTGGTCAGTCAGATCTGGTGCTTGTTCACGGATCTTTGCTAGTGTGTATTGAACTTTTAGAATTTGGAGTTATTTACATAAGGCTAAAATATGAAAATTTACAAGGCCTCATTAAAAAGTACTTCTGGACTTGTAGGAAAATTCATGTTTTTCCAATATTTTAAAATACCGGATGACTGGAGTGGATCTCATGGAAGAAATCTGCACATTCATTTTTATTTATATCCTAACCTTCCCATGCTAAAATAGAACTCTCAATTCAGCTAACAATCACTATAAAATCAGTACTGCTAAAACACATATAAACATATAACAATTATAAACACTTTCTAAAACATAGTTTTTGCACTAAGTAAATGACAGTTCTTTCTGCGTCAAATCAATCAGGTTCTCTCTTAGCCTTGAACTATGAGGACTAGTAACCTCTTAAGTTTAAAGAAATAAAATTTATGGAAAAGTATCAAGATTCTAGCAAGAATCTTAGCATGCAGCCAAGTTTTATAGGCTGCATATAAGCGTGTGTGGTACATGTAACCCCTGTTGATATTTAAGGACAAACGTTCACATGGTATTGTCAATTCAGTACCAAAACTTTCAATGTTTTTCCTCTCCCTAGAACAGCAAAAATAAAGGAAACAATAGTTTGGTTAAACAACAGACAGACATTGGTTAAGTTACCACATAAATGCAACAAGATGGCTAGGGAAAGCTTGGGTTAGGGATGAGGGGAGAACGGGGGAAGCAATGCACATTTAAGATTAATTCTGTATTGTTAAGTAAATATATATAATGTAAATATATATATATATTAGGCAAACACAGCATAGTTTCATCATGTTCCCAAGCAGACCTACAGCAAACAAAGCTGGCTAAGTGCAGGCAGACTTTCAAGACAGCTATCAGGTCCCCCACATTTGGCTTAGATTGGCCTCTCCAAATTCTAGCCAGGTTCGTTTTTTGTTTCGCAATTTTTACGCAAGTTTGCTGCAACAACAAAAACCCGCAGAAACCTCCATTATCGTTTCGTTTGCTGCTGACTCCAGAAATGGGAGAAGTCCTCGGGGGCTGTAGGCCAGTGGTGGGACCGGATCAAAGACAAAAGAGGGCGGAGCCAAAGGGGCAGAGCAAAATATCAAAAACGCGAGCTTGTTTTAGCTGCAAGCTCTCACTTGCAGAAATTAAGGGGTAGCATTTCAACCTTTTAGGATGTGGGGGGAACAGGCCAAAGCCAGGAAACCCTCCATCGATGTTTTGGGGGAAAGGGGTGGAGGTGTGGCCCTCTGAGGAACTCCAGGGGGGTGGATTTGGCCCCGTTCTGCACCCTTGTACTAGATGCTACTGATATGAGCGGCAGCCCTGAGTTCATCTTGCGTAGTTCAGCCCTGAAAGCGCATCACAAGATATATTCAGGTCAAGACCGCAACGCTGGGGAAACACCCAAGCTCTGTTGAAGCCAATGGCTGAGTTTCTGATGAAGATGACAGACCTGGAATTCTTGCCATTAAAAAAAACCACTAGGTCCACTCTACTGGAAAATGACTTGTAAATAGGACTGAAATGTTTGATCAGTTTTAATCAACTCAAATGGTGCCTTTGATTAAGTGGGCAAAAAAAAAACAAATTTTAAAAAGGAAAAGTAATAATTTGTTTTAAGAACTGCTGTCCTATTTAATCAAAGTGTTTATAATGGAAGGGTTGATAAAAACCGCAAATGTCTTTAGAAGAGGCATTCTGCACTCTCTCCTATGCAAGGGAGGATGCCTCTTCTAAGAGGTGGGCTGCTACAACATGTGTGGGCATCATCTAAAAACAACGAAAACGTGGTTCTTGCTTCATAAATACTACAGATGTTGCCAGGAGCTTCTAATCAAAATGCGTACAGGCTGTCTGTGACGGAAATGACCTTCCTCACATAAACTGAGGCAGTCTCATGGCTTCCTATATTCTAGGGTTGAACCATTGTTCAGACAAACCACTAGCAAGCCCCGCTGTAACTATGGAAGCGATATGAGAATAGCTCAGGGTTCGTTTTGACAGTGAAGTTCCTGATAGACTTGAGTTCTTCTGTAAGAAAGTAAATTTCCATTTTGCAGCCATTAACCTCATTACCAAGTAAAGGTTTGTATCACAACTGGAAGTCATCCTTTTTGAGCCAATGTCCTACTTCTCATTCAAAAGGGAAAGACGCTTCGCTTAAGAAATTGCGCCGGACAAGGACCCCCAAAAATTCTTCTAAGAAACGAGGCCACGGAAGGAGGTCTTGTGTTTCTTGCAATGGCTGCTCTTTGTTCCTGAAACTCTTTCCATTATTATTTTTCCTGCGGGGGGGGGGGGGTAAACATTTGCTCTAGATCATCCTTTTTTCTTTAACCCAACGAATTGCAAAAGCCTTTCTGGAGTCCTCAGCAAAATACAGGTTGTTATTGAACCCTACTCAGTCAATACAAAATTGTAAGTGTGCATGATGGGGAGGGCTATGGGGCAGCACATGAATTGGCCCCATCCCTCCAACCCAGACTTCCCGAAGTTGAACCAAAAGGCCTGAAGTGAGGCTGAAATCGTATCTGTCTGAATCCAGCTACCGTCCTCCATGCCACTGATGGCGTAGAGGACTGTAACGGCATTTAGCCGAACGCAGGTACAATCTCTCTCCAGACTTTCTCGGTTAACACGGGGAGCCCGGCTTTAGAAAGACGAGGCCCGCGCCCACCGGTCCGCATCCCCTCTCTGCTTACAATTTTGAAGCACTTCAACAGGGCATTAATTGCCTCTTTTTGTCAAACCAGATCAAAATGGCCGTACAATCATCACTCTTCATTTCCACGGAAGGAAGAAAGGAGGAACAAACCCTCAGGATATTACCAAACACCATAATTCCATTTCTTGAATTGGGATGGGGGTGAATAAACTTAAAATTGCAAAACTGCTGAGATTTAAAGAAAAAGGGTGGGGGGGGTTCGGTTTTGTTTTTTGCCTACCTACATAATAAGGTTCAGGTTCACGCTCAGGGACCTTTCGCTGAGCAGTGTCTGCCCTACTCGAAGCCAATCACTTTGCCTCTTTAGCGGAGCGTGACAGCAAATGCAAGGGATCGATATAGACACGCAAAGCATCATGGGTAGGGATCAGGGATGAAAGGGTTGCCAAGCAGCTGCAAGGAGACAGTGAGCGCGCTAGAAAAGCCGAGGTTATTAATGGTTTTAGTAAAATCAGGGAAAGCCATTAGAAATGCTATTACGCAAATATCCCTTTTAAAATGAAACCCATAGAGAAAATCTAGCTATAAATGTAATAGATATACATTTGCGAAAGTATTAAATATTCCCCCCCTTCCTCCCAATAATTTCCCTCCCGACCCCAACATATACCTTTTTGGAGTTCTGTTTTCATCAATGAACAACACATAATATTATATATATATATATATATATATATATATATATATATATATATATATATATTCTCTGCTTCTCTCATTCCCAAAACCCTTAACTTGAGAGCGAGAGAGAGGGATGGAGCCCAATGAAAACAGTTTTTGGGGTGTTGGTTTTTTCAAAAATTATTAAATTCCCTATCAAGAGCAAAAATTGGATGATTTTAAAAAACAAATGAAACACACAGATATCTTCAATATTTAATTTTTTAAAAAAATCAAATACACAACTCAGGGGCTAAATTGTTATATCTGGACTAGTGCAGAAACTGCCTTGGAAATCAATCACTTTTTATTCAATGGGACTTACTCCCAGGTAAATATGCACAGGATTGCCGTCTTAATGGAAGTTACTTAAAGCAGACCTTAGACATCTTTGCTGAAAAATTGGGCTCTGCCTTTTCTCTAAGTGTCATAAAAAGTTCTTCTAGAGTTCTTCAAACCCCGGCATTTATTTCTGTGCGGCTATTCCGCAACAATTTTATTTATTTATTTATTTATTTATTTTTAAAAATAGCTGGTTTAATCATTTTCTGCTGTGTATTTTGATTAGCCCAACTGAGTGAACTCGGACAGGGAAGGGAAAAAGAAGAGAAGCATAAGGAGGGGACATCGGAGATCGGTCCTTCTTTTGCCACAAGGAGGACTCCAACTCGACTCATCAGATAAAGGCCTTACTTTACTGATCATGACTGGGTATTACATCTCCCTTCCTGCTTGCTTAACATACAGGCAAGACAAGTTGGACCCTTTCGGGATCTGAGTTTCCAAGTCAGAAGGCTTATTCAAATGACCTTTCCCGATTACGATTATTTAAGGAGCGTGTTCTAAAACTGGCGGGTGGGTGCGGGAGACTCTTGAGACCTACCGGTATGGTCCCAAGAATTCATGCTCCCACATCTCTCTCTCTCTCTCTCTCTCTCTCTCTCTCTTTCCCTCCACCATTTGCCAAGGGAGAAGCAGAGCGAAAAAGAAGCAGGTCTCTTTTTTCTTCTCAAAAACGTACTTCATCCAGATCTCTCCCTCTACTCTGCTCTGTATTTAGTTAGCAACGTCTTAGCTCCTGTACATTTTGTTGCAAGGCTTGAAACATTCACAACCTACTCGATTAAACACAAAACACAGAGAGACAATTAATTAAGGAGGAAAATGCCTTAAAAGAATTAGTCTCCAACTGGAAATGACGAAGAAAAATGGGCTTCATTTTAGAGAATTACGCCATTTTTAGAAGCAAGAATTACCAAGATTAATAATATTTCAATGCTATTGCAAAGTGCATCTTTCTTGTTCTTCTTTTTTTAAACCCATGCATTCACAGAGGGTGAGGGATAAAACCCAACCCAGTGTAGAATGATCTATGCACAAATTAGCAAGCTGTGCTTAATTTAAAAGAAAGGAGAGATCTACATGTAGATTTGTTTTTCCTCCTGGAAAACAAAGCACCTTAGAGAATTGCAAGCCAGGGATATTTGAATAATAGAGAGCACATCACAATTTTGTTAATTCCTTTTTTCTTTTTTTTTTCTTTTTTTTTGGCTAATTCTTTGGGAGTGATGAGGGACGGCGGGATGGAGTGAAGCAGCAAGCTAATCACCTAGTGAGAGACACAGCAAGAGAGACAAGGTAGACCGGTTTAGTTAAAAACAAACTGGATATTTTTAATAAAAAGCTTGGTACCAAATTGCAGTACAAACATCAAAGGGGGACTCCCACACAACAAGTATTCTAATTTACAGACTTCCTCCCGTGCCTCTAGACATGCCAAAATGAAATTTGGAAAATAAAAAAGAAGCCACATATAACAACAGCAATGGCAACAAGAGATGAAGGGGGTTTTCTTTTAAAAAAAGAGTTTAGAAAGGATGTGTGTGAGGAGGGACGGGGGAGAACGAAGACTAAGGGGAGGCATGGTGAAGGCCAAACCTCCGGTCGATATAAAAAGGTCTTAGAAGAACCAGTCGATAATAAAATAATAATAGTTAGTGTCACAAACAGATTTTTTTCCGTATAAAAAGAATACTGATAACGTAGATCATCTAAGATGGCCGATCCCAGCACCATCCAAGATGGCCGATCCCAGCACCATCCAAGATGGCCGATCCCAGCACCATCCAAGATGGCTGACCACAGCACCATCCAAGATGGCCGACCACAGCACCACCCCACCCTTCCCGCCCTCTCTCATTCATTGAGACATGGAAGCTGTTTTGGTTTGGTTTGGTTTGTGTTATAATCTAGTAACCTTGATCGAACGAGTCCTCCGAAGAATCACTGAACGAAGATCCAACTTCGGCCTCTCTGGGCAGCAAACAGAACGGCGGCTTCCTGCTTGCAGTCAGTTTAGATTTGAGAGTTCTAGTGGCAGAGATGCCCTTCTTGGCAGCCGTGAAACCTCCCGTGATCTTGCTGCTCTTTGAGGCCACTACACTGTAGAGGCCGGAAGGTCTCATTCTGGAGCTGGCCGGAGAATGAGAAGACCACTCGTCCTTCAAGGATTCATCATCTTCCTCAGAGTCTGTATCTGCAGTCAATGTAGTAATCATTATTTTTTTTACAAAAAAATAAATGATAGCAGAATTTGCTGGCCTAAGCCTTTGCACTTTTACCTGACTCAGTGAGAAATGCCAACACTTATAAGGGTAGGGAAAACACTTTCTAGAAGAGGCACTACTGAAAAATCCTCTTGCTCTTAAGAACGCACATCATCACCATCATCTATTATTATTAAAATGACTTGCACACACAAATACAGAAAGCCATACTTAATACATCGGGGGGAAAACTCAAACCATAATCCACACAAATAAAAGTAAACAACATAAAATGTAATCCCATGTTTATTAACCCACCCATACACTACTGAGAACATGGCCTGGTTTCCACCTAAAGCTAACCCATGGTATGGATTATTGAATTCTAGGTTGTCATGTTGTGTGAATGAGGCCACACTAACAAACCATGGTTTAACCCACGGTTTGTTGTTGGGTTGTGAACTCCAGGTTGTTTCAACCATGGGTTAAACGCTGCTATCTTTCCGGCGCCAGGTTAAGACTTTCCTCTTTGCCCAGGCATATGGCAGCACATCTTAATCACCCACATGTTTAGTTTTAACGGTTTTTAATGTTTTATGCGTATATGTTCTGCGTTTTAGAATTTTAAATTTTGTATACTCGTTTTTATCTCAATTTTAGAATTTCTGTAAACCGCCCAGAGAGCTCTAGCTATGGGGGCAGTATATAAATGTAACAAATAAATAAATAAATAAATAAATAAATGACATACAAACTCAGAACCAAGGGGTTGTTTCGCCAGGCTACAGAGGCAAAAGCAGTAAAAAAGAACAACACTCAGTTGCTCTCCATGTTAGTACTACAGTATTTGGGATAAAGGAGGAGGGAAACAACCCGAAGATTGAGAAAACAAACCACGGTTTCTTCAATCATCTGTCAGAAAAACCCTGGGTAGGTCAACAAACCATGGGTTAGCTTTATGTCTGAACCAGTCCCATGTCACTCTCTCACATTTTTCTCTTGATAGGCAACTAATATACGAATCAGGCCAGGGTAGAAGTGCAATGCATTTGTAGAAAACTGCTTTTGCTGCTCCTCTACCCAGAGCCAACGCATTTCTGTAGAGGCAGAATGCTGTGAGAAAACCCCTGCTGGATCAGACTCAAGATCCATTTAGTCCAGTATCCTGGTTCTCACTGTGGCCAACCAAGATGCCTCTGAAAGACCCACAGGCAGGCCTTGAAGACAACAGGGGACTCCCAATGTTGTGCTCCATCAACTGGTATTCAGAGGCACATGGTCACCTCGCCTGGAGGTTCCATACAGTTGTCATGATTAATCGCTGTTGACAGAGCTCTCCTCCACGGCAACTGCATTCCCTGCTGAATGGAAATCCTTGTTTCGTTTTGAGTGAACTCATTTCTAGGATCTCCCAGGTCTGATTGTTCCTAAACCGCCCGCTTCCCCTTTCCCCAGCCGCACTGCCATTGTGAACCAAAACTCAATTACTGCCACTATAAAGCGTTAAAGATTAGACCCTTACTTCTAACAAAGCCGACTGGAAACACAACGGTAGAACACAGGCAAGCACACATGGAGTTACTTACTATAGGAATAGCTGCTAACTTCAGATATTGCTGGTGAACTGGAAACCTTCAGGTGACCCTTGACTCTTAGCCCCTCCTCCATCTTCTTCATTTTGGCGGCCATTTTGTTTTTACCTTCTTTGGAAGCTTTCAGCGAGAAGCTCAGAGTTTTGGCCAAGCTCTTCTTTTCGTCCTTGTCGAGCAAGGCCTCACGGTGCGACAGATATCTGTTGCCATAACATCCGCCATTTTTCTGCCTCCCCACAGAGCTGTCTGCAAATTTAAAAGGCGATTTCAACTTGCTGTGCCTGGTGAGAGAGAGGGCTTTGTCCAGCTTGCTCACCAGCTGTTCCTGTTCAGACGCCAGCTTCTTCTTCTTGATCTTTAACTGCAGAAGGGTGAAAATAAAACAGGCACAAATAAATTCACGGCCAAGATCTCCAGATCTCTCTCTTTTATGGCTGACTATGCTTACTTAGCTTGAAAGTTTGCCTTCAGGAAGTTCTTTTTCACTAAAGAAACCCTACATCAAGGGGTGTCAAACCTCTTTCAGCCCAAGGGCCAAATTCCATTTCAGAAAAACTCTTGGGGGCTGCATTCCAGTGGTGGGCAGAGCCAAAAGGCAGAAGGGGCGGGGACAAAAATACCCGCATATTTCAGCCTAAAGTTCTTACTGCCAGCAACTTAGCCTTAGGAGAGACGTCCCAACCATTTAGCATTGGGGCAGTGGGGTGGGTGGGGGACACACTCAGAGCAGATCACCGACCCATATGATGATGACGACGACGACGATGATAAAGGAGACCATCATTCAAACCATTCATTCCATTGTAAAACCCTATTTCAGTCATTCAACCAAATCAAAGTAGCCGTCTTCCATTTAAAGTAGCATCTTCAATCTTTTGTTAGCAAACTTATTGAACACTTTCAGTACCAGATCAACAATGGTGTTGTTGACCTGTATACTGTTTTTTGGCTCTAAAGGGGTGGAAAAGCATATTAAAATGCTATAAATATAAGACCTAACAACAATACCATCAACTGAAATCAAAAATGTACCACAGCAAAAGCAAAATATCCTGGAATGCACATACATCTTTCATTATCAGAGACACGAATGGTAAATCTATAGAATTGATCCAATAACAAAGTAGGCTTGGGCTTGCACACCCATGGTTGTTTATGGCACAAAATGGTCACCCTATGGTGATGTTTCCCTGTCATTCTGCCATGGTAATTTTTCCTTGTGCATACATTCCTACATGGCCATATTTACGTTGAACCACAACCTGAAGAACGGTTTTAAAAGCCGAACCCTTCCGTCCATTTGCAGGGCTGCATTCACAAGAAAGCCTCACTGTGGGAAAACAACAGGGAAAACTCGCCACCCGGTGAGATGACCCTGGTCACAAATGACTGCATAAATTCAAGCCTAAGGCTAGAGTAGAAAAACTAAGAGTTGGTACAGTCCATCCCCGCTTGTCCTTTTTGCTTCGGGCATACCGCCACACGGACAGGAATACCAACCTCGCTGGAGAAATTCGACAACATGTCTTGCTCCTCCCAACTGCGATTTCTGCCTTTCGCCTTCCCGCCCCTGATCTCCACGTCTTCTTCCTCATCAAGGAGGATGCCCCTGTGTCTCTTCCGTGTCCCTTCGCTGGTCTCCGAGTCTTCAGAGAGCAGTAAGGACTTGCTCATCCTGAAAACCAGATTTTTGTAAAAAAAAAAGAAAAGAAAAGAAAAAGGATATATTGACTAGGCCCAGCAACGCTCTCTTGCAGGATTGCATAAGCAAACAGAAGAGAAACCGCAACTCTGCGAAGTGTCTCTGCGCTTGTGATCCGACGCTTTCAGAGACGTTGGCCAATAAGAGTATGGGGGATCGCAGCCCTCAGCAGCCTCCTCGCCTAGCTTGAGTTCCCAAATATAAAAGGTTACAGTGATTTACATGAGTGGGATAAAACAGTACCTCTACATTTTGAAGAAAAGTCATGGAAATGCCTCTTTGATTCCTGCAATATTACAGTACAATTGGTACTACTGGGAAGCAGGAGGCAGGTAAGCCCCCACCATACGCCGCTGCGGCTGAAGGAACGGAGCGTTACGTGCGGACTGGCGCAACGGCTTTCTCAGGCTTTTGAAAGAGCAAAGCAAATAAAACAAAGGAGGTGCAAAGGCGGGTTGACAACACACTGGATAGATAGCGAGAGAGAAAGAGGAAGAGGAAGACAAGACAGACAAGGGCTGGGCACCAAATTGCCCTATGAGCCCTTGACAACGCGGCGGCGGCTAAGCGCTAGCTCCGTCTGGTGAGGAAATCAAGAATGCGCAGGTCCACAAACGCCAGTCACAGAGAGATTCGCCTTGGTGAAAAGCTGGCGGGAAAGGTAGGAGAAAGCCAAAATGATCCAGGCCCCTGAGCTGAGGTGAAGCAAAAGTTCTAATTCCATCAACTAGAGCATGAAGACGAACAGAAGCAAAAGGAGCAAAACACCACAAACAGGACACAGCAAGAACCCAAACATCTCCTACGCGGATTCATGGTAGACTTTGGGCTTCCTTTAAATTAATACATGAGTCAACGGTGCCCGGCAACCACTGCCAGGATCAGGACCCTACACTCAAGCAAACTGTTTGATGCGCTGCTCTGTTCGCTCTGTTGCTCCAGCTTCCAGCTTCCCGCCCCACGTTTTTAATCCAACGCCCCCCTCCGCGCCACGGCAGCTGCCCCCTCTGCATGGACGCGTGCTGCGTTTGGGCACAAGCCAGCATGCAACGAGTCACCGCGCCCCACGCAACGACGCTTCCGGTCCCAGATGCACGCCACTGCGAACTCAACGCTATGCTGAAAAGAGCGGGGGCGTGCGTGCGTGCATGTGAGTCCCATCCGGACCGGAGACCCTGCCGCACCCGGCTTCCCCACAATCCAACCTTACTTTCCACTCCTGCCGTCACTCTTCCCTCTCTCCTTAGGGGGCGACAGAGCACTCGATCCGTGCTTCCTCTTCCTGGGCCTTCCTGGGCCTCGTCTCGCCAAGCTTCTACTTTTCTCGTCATGCTTTTCCCTTAAAAAAAACCACACGCTTGACTGTTAACCAAAGGCAACTGGAACATCGTTTTTAAAAGAAAGAAAAGAAAGGAGAAAGGAGAGGGACGAAAGCAGCTAAAAAGAAAGGAGAAGGAGAAACCGAAAACAACTCGGGAGCCTCGGTCCATCCACCGAGCCCTTTAAACAGATCTACTCAAATCTAACTCCTCCAGGAAGGCCGCCGCAAGACTACGAATCCGACACGTGGCTAGCATGCGTCGCGCGTATGAGCCGCGAGGTTGATCCCTCCGTTCTCAGCATCTTTGCCAACCCGAGTTCAAGCACACCATTGTACCAAGACAGGGACAAGGAAAGGTGAGGAGGAGGTGCGAGCCTAGAGACATTGATGGTGCCCGTCCAGCCAGCCATAAAAGGTCATCAGAAAGTCTCCGGGTGACTTACTCAGAGCCTCTCCGTCGCTGCAGCTTCACCAGCTCCCTCTGCTTTTCCTTGTACCTCCGCTGAAGCTCGGCCAGCCTCATCCTGTAATCCAGCTCCATCGCATCCATGTTCTCAATGGCTGACTTTATGGAGTACATCTGGGAGGAGGAGGAAGTCAGAAAGCCAGCAAGAATTTTGATGGAGAAAGGAAAGAAGAGAAGGGGAGGTCGCAACCCGAACCTATAGCTTGTCATTAAACTCAAAATGTAGCTCTAATGGTGGCGACAAGAGAGAGGGCCTTCTCTGTGGTGGCCCCCCGACTGTGGAACAATCTCCCTGATGAGGCCCGCCTGGCGCCAACATTGTCATCTTTTCGGCACCAGGTCAAGACTTTTCTCTTCTCCCAGGTATTTAGCAATATGCAATGACCGTGGGTCTGTTTTTTGGCTCATTGTTTTTAAAGTTGTTATAGTGGTTTTAAATGTATGCGTATTTTGCTTGTTTTTGTGGTTTTTAATCTTTGTATATCGTTTTTAAGTGTTTTTATCTTATGTGAACTGCCCAGAGAGCTTCAGCTATGGGGCGGTATACAAATGCAATAAATAGTAATAATAAATAATAATAAATGTACCGAACAACTCAATGGACCCACGATTATGGTTAAAAAATCACAGTGAAAACTCAAGATAAGAATAGGTTTGATATAAATTTGTTCAATGTGGCTAATCGGATTACTCCAAGACAAGAATCTGGTGTCTCTTTCTAAAGCCTCTCATAGGAACCTAGGAAGCTGCCTTATACGGAGTCAGACCATTGGTCCATCTAGTCCAGTATTGTCAAATGGGGCTAGTTTTCGTTGCAACTGTCTAACATAGTGCATTAACCAAATGGAACTGCTGGTAGCCGAAGAGGTCCTGTATTATGCAAAGCTGTCTGGAAACTTGGGTTCCAATTGTAACCTGAAGTGCCGCTGACCTAACTGCAGCTTGCATAATAAAAGCAACTGTTTTGCACTTCTCTGACTGATCACAAAAGAGACCCAAAGCTGGGCCCTTGACAGCGTTTCTCAAAGGAAACTAAAATAATTCAGAAAGTTCTATTCCCTTCGTTTCATCTCACTTTTCAGCGTTCCCTCTCACGCTGTTTCCCATCCACGTGCACGCATTCCCTCCCTCCCCCCACCCCGGCCAAAGGTTTAATAGCAAAGCCAGTGCAAAAGAACTACTCACTGGTTCATCCTTCTTCTGCATCCAGCTATACTTTTTGTTGGGATTCAGTTCTCGAGGCAGACGGATGTTTTTGAGACTGTCCATAAAGGGTGATGAGAGGACTTCCATCAACATATGAGTGCTGGCAGCTAACAGACTCTCCAGGGTTGGGCGAACAGGGAAATTCTCCAGACCTGCTTTAGAGATAGTTTGGGCTTGTTATTCCAAAGGATGGATAAGCCTCAAGTAGGCACTAAGGGAGCCATTTTAAGCCACACACAAAAACAGGCCTGATTTAGATGTAACAGCCAACCTATGATTTGGAGTCCGGACCTCAGCCTCAGGCTTACACACTTCCTCCTCCCAGAGGAGGAATTCCTCCCAGAGGAGGAATTGCACACTCAGATCTCCTTCCCTTATTTCCTGGTTTGTGATGACAAACCATATATTTTTCTTACAACCAAATCAAGCGAACTGTGGTTTGCACAATTGGTAGTTTTCCTAAAAACCAGAATGGGAAATCTGCTTCAATCCATGGTTTCCAAGCAAACTACATTTTGTGCAAACCATCATTTGCCCAACTCAGATGTAATGGGAAACTATGGTTTGCCATAAACTGGGAGTTATAAAGGGAATCCAAGCACATGCAGGAAGAATTGTGCAAGCCCAAGATTCATAGTCAAACCACGGTTAGGTGGTTGGCACCAAAACATATGGCCACACTCAAACTCTACCATTGATTTCATCGCTCCTATGACTTGAGGGTCAATTCCCACTGTCCACTTCCACCCTAGTGTATCAGAATTGGAAACAATTCTGAATTAGGTGGGCTTTGACCTGACCCAACACAGCAATTCTTAAGGGGACAATTCTCCATCTCAGTTGCGAAAGAAGCATATCCCTTCCACCTCCATCACTAGCGCTTTACACTCCTCGCATGGAGCAATTTTGTATGTTTGGAGATTTAAAAGAGAAAAGACAAAGTACCATTTCTATCCCTGGCCCAGTGCAGAGCCTGAAAGCACTTGCTGTTTGAACAAGGTTGAGGCTAAGCAGCTAAAGACTTTGGACACCACAAGGAGACCATGTAAGCCACACTCTGATTTCTGTGTTATAAGGAATGAACTCAACAAATGAAAACATTTGACAGCACCCAGAAGAAAGAGAATGGGATCGGATGTTGCGGTGGGGTGATGGGGTTTGCCTCCCCAGTTCCTTAAACCGACCCAGCGAACAACCCACATTTTGAAGCCCAATAACAAACCGATAGGTTCTCTTCATGGGTTGTTTGTGGTTAACAAGCAATGGTTTGTTAGAGCAGCTGGATTCAAACAGCATGATTTCAACACAATCCACAGTTCAACGACAATCCATACTCAATCCTTAAGTATGGGTTATCGTGTTGTTTGAACCCAGAAAATACTTCACAGCTGGGGGTTCAAAGGCAATAGCCAACCATCACAACCCCCCCAAATAGTTCACAACTGTATTGTCAATGACGTAAAATAACAGGAACAAATACATATATAAGCAACAACAGAATTGCCTTTATGAAGTCCATATCTGTAGATGTTGAGTCCTTGGAAGAAAATCTTTTCTGGTCCACTTTACCTTAGTCGTTGCTGAGCTGTGCCTCTCCACTCTTCTAGTGGCAAAAGAAAATCCTTACAAGCCAATCACGAGTGCGGAAACAGTTCTTACAAACTCCTGCTGACCAAAATGTTCTACAACTCCCCCACAATGCCCAAGGACGAAATTCTGTTGTTATGTATAGATGCAATTATTCCTGACAATACAGTTGAGAACTATGATTAGGGGGTCGTGAGGGCTGGATGCTGACGTGAACCTCTAAAGTCAGTCAGTCAGACCTTTGCAGCCAAAGCTTGGGCCGCGTGTTTACGAAGGAGACAGTCCCCACGGCGTTCGGTGGGGCTTCCTCCCAAGCACGGGGATACGGCCTTCCGCTCACCGACCCACCTTGAGTTTCCTGCCTCCTCTTCTCCAGTTCCAGCTCAGCTATTTCGCTCAGCAGCGTGATCCCCTGCAAAAATGTATGCTCCGGCGATAGGCTGGAAGACACCTCCAGGTTCACCACCGCCTCTTGGGTGATTCCATCACTCGTCAGCAAGGGACACGCCTGGGGCAACTCGGCCGCTGCGGCCAAGACATTCATGCCGGCCAGGGGGTCTTCCGCTTTGATGTCCAGGGGTGGGACTTGGCAGGAGACAGCCTCGTTCCCATAGCAGGGCATCTCCAATGTTGGCTCCTCCTCCTCTTCCTCCTCCTCCTCCTCCTCCTCCTCTTCCTGGAGCATGTCAGGAAACTCCCTTCCCTGGGGAGAGCTGATGTGAGGGAGTTCTGTGGCAAGAGAAGATTCCTCTGGCTGAGGCATAAGGCCCATCCCAGGCTGGTCGGCATCCCTGCGTAACAAGGACCCATCATAGTCAACGTGGACAGGGCAGGCTTCAGTGCCGTTGGCCGCTTCCACCTGGGTCTCCATTTCCACAGAGCAGGCCATGACTTGATACGCAGGTGAGCAGTCCTGAAGAGCTTCTTCTTCATGCTCTGAACTACTCAGGGTTTCTGCTCCATGGTGCAACAGAAGGCTGCATCCGTTTACATCCTGGACTGGGACAGCGATGGCGGTCGCCACATTCAGGGCCTCCATCTCCTGCTCACAGATGCCGCTTTCTTGGTTTTCGTCCATCTCAACTTCCATTTTCACCCGTTCTTCCAAACGCTCCTCTTCCTCCGCAGCCTGGAGGGGTTTGACGATTTTGGACGGGGAGAGGTGGAGAGGCTTGACTTCTGGGGAAAGGGCCAGACACTCCGGATCTCCGGTGGGTAGAGGGATGTCAGGTGCCAAGCCATCCGCGTCTGACGCAGCAGTGGGCTGAAGGAGGTATGGGTAGTGTCTTCTGAAAGAGGCCGGTAGGGACTGGAATGGATATCCTGATGGGATTTCTATAAGAGAAAGAGCAGCTTATATGATGAACAGAAGCTGAGGAGGAGATTGTAAAGATATGGTAAAATATCTATACATACATATATATATATAGCAGAGCTGGAAAAAGTGCAGAAAAGGGCAATTAAAATGATCAAGGGACTGGAGCAACTCCCCTATGAGGGAAGGTTACAACAGTTGAGGCTATTTAGCTTGGGGAAAAGGCGAGTCAGGGGAGACATGACAGAGGTGTACAAAATTACGCGTGTGAATTGGGAGGCATTTTTCTCAAAATACTAGAACCCGAAGGGGTCATCCCGTGAAGCTGACTGGGGTCCCAGCCAGGACAGAGAAAAGGAAGGACTACTTCACACAGCACAGAGTTAAACTGTGGACTTCGCTACCACAACATGTAGTGACAGCCACCGGTTTGGATGGCTTTAAAAGGAGGGGTTGGATGAATTCCTGCAGGAGAAGGCCATCAGCGGCTACTACTCCTGAAATACAAAGGAATGAAAATCTTTGGGCCTTGGAAGGACCGGAAGCATGGGATTTTTCTAGCCCCACATTGTACGTAGAATTAGACTTGGAAGGGACCTCAAGGGCTGACCTTCTGCTGGTACAGTAAATCCACTGATAATAGAGTTACAGAGATGGACGAGACCTCAGTCGTATCATAGGGTGGCCGGGTGGCCTCTATTTAAAGGGCTGCCCTGTCCAATTGCGGTTTAAAGATAAAAGAGCCGTAAGAACTGTTGCCCACCCACTGTTGCCACCTGAACAGGCAGGCGCACAGGATCTTAGAATCATAGAATCCTAGCATAGCAGAGTTGGAAGGGGCCTACAAGGCCATCGAGTCCAACCCCCTGCTCAATGCAGGAATCCACCCTAAAGCATCCTTGACAGAGGGTTGTCCAGCTGCCTCTTGAATGCCTCTAGTGTGGGAGAGCCCAAAACCTCCCTAGGTAACTGGTTCCATTGTTGTACTGCTCTAACTGTCAAGAAGTTTTTCCTGACGTCCAGCCGGAATCTGGCTTCCTTTAACTTGAGCCCGTTATTCCGTGTCCTGCACTCTGGGAGGATCGAGAAGAGATCCTGGCTCTCCTCTGTGTGACAACCTTTTAAGTATTTGAAGAGTGCTATCCTGTCTCCCCTCAATCTTCTCTTCTCCAGGCTAAACATGCCCAGTTCTTTCAGTCTCTCTTCATAGGGCTTTGTTTCCAGACCCCTGATCATCCTGGTCGCCCTCCTCTGAACACGCTCCAGCTTGTCTGCATCCTTCTTGAATTGTGGAGCCCAGAACTGGACGCAATACTCTAGATGAGGCCTAACCAGGGCCAAATAGAGAGGAATCACTTAGCCACGTTCTTCCACACAGCAGTGGGATTTACTGAATCTCATTTTAATTCCCAATTAACAAGTGCAGATGTTAAGCAAATCACTGCCCTCTTTTGTCCTTTCTTTTCCCCTTTGGCGAGGCATTTCCTCTTCAGGGGCTATTTCTACGTGGTCCTGCATTACATAAAAACTTTCGGGAACTGATCAGTCACCAAGCTTTCAGTGGAGGCTGGTGGGGGGCATAGGGTGTCTGTAGCACATTTCATTAGGCTGTGCACCCAGGGATAGATATCTGTTTTAAAGTCAAACATTTATTGAACACTCAAGTCATAGTAAGGAGAGTGATACGGAACAACTGCGCAGACAAATTTCTGACCTACAACAGGTTCTTTGGTGTGGTGATCAGGGCCCGTGCCAGGCTTTTTTGCGCCGTAGGCAAGGTGAGCTGCTTACACACACACACACACACACACACACACCGTATCCCCCCCACCCCAGGTAGGCGGAGACCGGTTACCTGTCCCTCGCCTGAAGTCCTCCTGGCTTGGCGGAACGCTGCGGTGGGGTGGGCGGGCAGCTCCAATTCCGTCCGTCCGTTCGCCGCCGCCCCCCCCGCCCCCCACGTCCTGGCTTGTCTTTGGCTGGGAGCCCCCAGCCGAAACCAAGCCGGGAAGCTGGGGGAGGACAGTCAGACAGCTCCATGTTCTGACGTCCAGCGCGCGCCGGATGTCAGAACGTGGAGCCGCCCGCCCCCACCCCCCAGTGTCCCAGGTTGGCTTCGGCTGCTGGGCGGGCGCCCAGCTGAAGCCAAGCCAGGGACGCTGGGGAGCAGGGCGGAAGGCTTCGGAACGGCACACCCGGAAGCTGCCCTCACTCGGCCAGAGCGGCTCTGGGAGTGGGAGGGCGACTTCCGGGGGCGCCAAACTTGGCGCTCTAGGCGGCCGCCTAACTGGCCTCTATGGAAGCGCCGGCCCGGGTGGTGATGGAGCAGCCAGAGGGTAACTAGAGGACCGTTCCGCTGTATCTGGATCCCCCTCTGGATCCCTACTCAATGGCCCCCACAATTCATGCTTATTGCTTCAGACATTAGGGTGTGCCTGGACACACCTGGCACACCCCTTGCATACGCCTATGGGGGGTGGAACTACATTGCTTTTAGAGTGAGGGTTTGAGGCAGGAGAGAGATAAGGAAGAAAGCAGGAAAGAAAAAGGTAACCAGGACATCAACGCACAAAGGGCCTCCACCATGGCACAGCTCTCTCACCTGGGAACAGCGCCTGGTATGGGCTGGAGGCCTCCTTTTCCAGCTCCAGCTCTTTCTTCTCCACCCTCTCAGGTTCTTCTTCTTCTTTCGGAGGAATGGCCGGGGCCGGGGGAGGAGAAGCAGGGGGAGGACTGGAAGGGTGGGAGACGGGAGTGGCGGGGTAGGAGTAGGCCGGCTGCGATGGCGGCTCTTCCATCTTTTGGATGACTTCAGCTTTGAGCACAGACACGGGCGTGGCCCTGGGAGACAGGGGAGGCGGACTCACTGCCTTGCTGTACGATGCAGAAGTGCTGGGGGAGAGGACGGGAGGCTTCCGGTGCAAGAGGCCAGAACTGGAAGGGGAGAGGCCCGTCTTGGCATTGTCCAGGCACCTTTTGGCCATCTTTTCCTCCATCTCCACCCGCTGCTCGCTAGCTTTTAGCCTCTCCTATCGCAGAACAACAACAAAAAAAGACATTGAGGCTCCAATCCCGTGTTCCAGGGCCGGCAAGCTCTTTGGGGCCATGGGCACTTTGGGCGATTTAAGAAACTGTCCCGGGCACCAGCACAAAACGGCTGCCATGGGAGGCGTAGCACGGGACAAGTAACCTGTGCAGGAGGCGGAGTACAAGACATGAGGGCTGAGCCCCAAGGCACTAAGCAACCCCTTGGAACCCACAGTTTTCAGCACCAACAGATACCTTTTTCACAGCGGTCCCAGCCACTGATAAGAAAATGTGCTTGGTTGTTTTTGCTAAGAGGTAGAGAACCTCGGGCCTTTTGCACGCCAAGCATGTGGTCTACCACAAAGACACAGCTCCTGAGCTCAATGGTCATCCACAAACATAACTCTAATGAGATAGATTGCAGACACATCCTGGTCAAGCAAGGCCGGACTTTGTCCAACTTCCGTTTGGACAACCTTCTCATCTACTTCCAGGTCACATGAATTATCCACATCACAGTCCTCATTCTCGGTACCACTGCCATCAGAGGCATGTTTGCGTAGGATGCAAGAGAGGGCTTTCTCAATCACTGCACCCAACCTTTGGAACTCCCTGCTTCAGGAGGTTGGCTCCCTCTCTGCTATCCTTCCGTAGGCAGGGAAAGACGTCTTATTCAAGCAGGCCTTTGGCATCTAAGTGGGTTTGTTAGGCTGTGCACAGTTTTTATTCAATGACGGTGTTTTATAATGTATGAGTTTTATGATTTTTAAACTAAGTTTTTATTTTAATTTATTTTTTTATTTTTTTAGCCACCTTGAGACCATTTCCTTGATGGAAAGGCAACGTATAAATCATTCAATCAAATTGAATTTTTTTAACGGTTTTTAATGCTTTATGCGTGTATGTTCTGTGTTTTAGAATTTTAAATTTTGTATACTCGTTTTTATCTTAATTTTAGAATTTCTGTAAACCGCCCAGAGAACCCTGGCTATGGGAGCGGTATATAAGTGCAATAAATAAATAAATAAATAAATAAATGGCTGGGTATTCCTGAAATCCTTTGGCTGGTAAAATTCACGGGCATATTAAAAAGGAAGACGTGGATTTAATTCAGCATTAATTCGCTGCGTCTAAAATGTGTCCAGCTAGATTTTAAAATTCCAGATGCGAAATGTTGGCTAATCAGAACCTGGGAATATCACAGCCATGGAGAAACTTTACTTGACAAAAGGAGGCTGGAATCTATTGACACCTTCGAAATGAAACTGTTTATACGGTTTCAGAAAGAACATGCAGGTGGATTTGGTTTTCGGACCGGGATCGCAGAAGTTCAGAAGAGTTGGCATTATTACAACGGATGTGCGAACGTCACCGCGCATTGGAACCTACCACCAACTGCGCACTCCTGTGCAACTCCATGGCATGGGCGGCCTGCTGCTGCAAGATGTACAACTCGTGCTGGCGGATCAGCTGCTGGTGAGATAAGAGCTGGAGCTGGTGCGCGTGCTGGAGGGAGTTCCTTGTGGGGGGATACATAGCAGGCCAGAGAGGAGGGGCACGATCCATCAGCTCTGCTATAATTAAGAGAGAGTCAGACATATTTAGGGGCTAGAAATGATCTTCTAAACCCTATTTTACAATTTTATCCTGGTCACCCAACTGAATTCTTAACGTCTCTTTTACTTTGTAATATAGACAAATCAACCACTGAGCAAGTGGCCAAGTTTTTGAACCTGGCCATTTCTTTTAGATCTTCTATGATCGCCTGACTTTTAATAGTTAATAGTTAATGGTATATTCAGTTTGCTTGTATGTAAAAATTTTATTTGCTGGAATGGTCTATTGACCGCAATAAACTGTTGTTGTTGTTGTAGAGCAGCGGTTCTCAACCTGTGGGTCGGGACCCCTTTGGGGGTCGAATGACCCTTTCACAGGGGTCGCCTAAGACCATCGGAAAACACATATTTCCGATGGTCTTAGGAAACTGTATTGACTGAACTATGTCATGTATCATCTTTTGTATTATTAAAGCTATTGTTATGTATTATTTTCATTAGCAAACCATCCCATGACAATGGATCGTGTAGAGAAGAACGAAAATAATTTTATGGTTGGGGGTCACCACAACATGAGGAACAGTATTAAAGGGTCGCAGCATTAGGAAGGTTGAGAACCACTGGTTTAGAGAGTCAGACATGAAATCTCAAAAATATTCCTACCCAAAACAACGTCTCTAGAGCGCAAAGCAATAGAAAGAAACCTTCTCTGAAGCCCTGGCCCACAGGGCTGGTTATACATAAGCCTGTGTGTGCAAGGCTGAACCAAGGCTGAACAAATTCTACTTCACAAAAAGCTCAATTCCGTGAGCTCTGTACATTATGCAATTTGACAGAGGAGCATGTATTTGCCTATTTTGTACAACTTTTTATGCCCACGCGCATAAAACTGCTAGAAATCCCTCAGGCCCACACCTCTGGTTTAAGTACATCAGAAGAGCCCTGCTCGATCAAACCAAGGGTCCATCTAGTCCAGCACTCTGTTCACACAGTAGCCAAACAGCTGTCGACCAGGGACCCACAATCAGGACATGGTGCAAAAGGACCCTTCCACCCATGTTCCCCATCAACTGATGTATATAGATATACCGCCTCTGATACTGGAGGTAGCACATAGCACCCCCTTTTAAAGCCATCCAAATTGGGGGGCATCACTACATCTTCTGGTAGTGAATTCCAAAGTTTTCTAAGATTTCATCATGAATCCAGCATGAGAGGCAGTAAGCCTATGTACACCAACTAAATAATACCCTGAGCATGTAATAGATTCTCTGAGCCACCTATCTCCCTTGCTCAAGTACTCACCAAAGTGTGGCAGGTGCTCACTGGGGATCACGACAAGTTGACCCGACTGAGGATCCCTGGCAAACTGGTATGCGGAAGGGAGCGCTCCCCCCATGCTAGGGGGGAAACCAGGAGCCATGCCTTGGTGCAGGGAAGGGTGGCTGAGCCCTAGGAGGAGAGCAGTCATCAGAAAAGAAAACCAATGGATAAAATCGCTACCACTGTGCAACAAGGGCTAATCAATACAACCGTATTTGATGCGGCAGATCAACGTAAGCTGGCATCTCCATGTGGCGGACAGGTTGCCTGGTTTCAACACTGTCCTCCTAGCACAGCCTTCCTCAACCTGGGGCGCTCCAGATGTGTCGGACTGCATCTCCCAGAATGCCCCAGCCGCTGGCTGGGGCATTCTGGGAGTTGTAGTCCAACACATCTGGAGCGCCCTAGGTTGAAGAAGGCTGTGCTATCCTATTTCTATTTCTATCCTGCCATTCCACCCAAAAATGGAACTCCAGTTGGCTAACAATAAAATCCAGATATATATAAAAAAATCTGAATTAAAACATAACATTTTTTTTAAAAAAGTAAAAACATAAGAATAAAAGAAACGAACAGCACTGTCCAATTAAAAAACCCTTCAGCAATAGCCCAGCTTATATGAGCTGAACATATCTGGACACTACAATCCAGGAGGCTTGGAGAGTGGCGACAAGGGGCAGGCCTTTTCAGTGGTGGCCCCCAACTATGGAACGAGCCTCCCGACTCAGGCCTGCCTGGTGCCAACGCTGCCATCTTTTCGGCCCCGGGTTAAGACCATCCTCTACTCCCAAGCATTTAATGGCGTATGATGTGGCATTTATGCCAGCCATCTAAAACAGGTCTAGTATTCTATTGCAACTGTTTTTCGCTGTCTAAATTGTTTTAAATTTTGTATATTTGTATTTTTATGATGTATTTTATTATCCGATGAATTGTTGTAAACTGCCCAGAGAGCTTTGGCTATTAAGTGGTATAGAAATGAAATAATAAATAAATAAATAAATAGTGCCAAAAGCCTTCTTGAATAATAATAATAATAACAACAACAACAACGTATTTGCTTGACTTCATAGCAACCAGTTGCAATCTTGTATATGAGCAGAGATCCTGGGCTCACCGTAGGGATGACCCGCTAGCCACATTGAAGAGCTGCCGGTCCTGGGTAACCACGGGTGAGTTGCCAGGTGTGACGCTGGGTCGGTCGACCACCGGCCTGAGCCAGTCAGGGGTGGCCCCCCGGTCACCATGAGGTTGGCGTTCAAGCCATTTGTAGTGCAGCCAGTGGGGTGTATCCGAGCAAAGTCTGCCAGTTCTTTGCTTTCTCTAAGGGGAAAGAGAAGGAGAAAGGTCAGGTGCCAGAGGTCTTCACTGGGCAGACTGGGTTTACAACACTCCACCAAGATCATAGAATCATAGAATAGTAGAGTTGGAAGGGGCCCATAAGGCCATCGAGTCCAACCCCCCTGCTCAATGCAGAAATCCACCTTAAAGCATCCCCGACAGATGGTTGTACCATACACATGGATGTACCAGCACACATTAACTGGGAGTGTGGAAGGGACGTAAATGCTTGATTTTTAAAAATGCCACAGGGCCATGCTTCAAAATCTGAAAGGCTCAAAGAAGCTGATAACATCATCATCATAATCATCATTAAAAAAACCAGTTCTATTCATCTCCAACTGCAACCAAGTGGAAGTACATGTAACTGTCCTAGCTTTTATCCTTTCTTTGCTACGCTTGCCTCTCTCTGCCTGCCTTCTTTCACGCTTCAGAACGTCAGATCCGTGCAGCCTGTATCTTTGATGCTGCAAAGCCAGCCTAGGCAGGTTTTGTTTTTCACTAGACTCCAAGGTGCAAAGAGCCAGGTGCAAAGAACAATCTCTGTGGCTCAGTGGAAGAGCTCCTGCATTGCACGTGGACGGTCTCAGCTTCGATCCCCGCCTTCTCCAGGTAGGGCTGAAAAAAATCCTGCCTGAAATCCCGGAAAGCCGTTGCTGCCAGTCAGTGTCGACAATACTGGGCTTGATGGATCGAGGGTCTGACTTGGTATAAAACTACTTACTCTGTGAAGCAGAAACTTTTAAAGCAGCCTTCCTCAACCTGGGGTGCTCCAGATGTGTTGGACTGCATCTCCCAGAATGCCCCAGCCAGCTGGCTGGGGCATTCTGGGAGTTGTAGTCCAACACATCTGGAGCACCCCAGGTTGAGGAAGGCTGTTTTAAAGTAAACCATAGTTGCAGATCCTAGCTTATTTTTTATTATTTTTTTATAATAGTTTTTTTATTTTCCAATACTTAAACATACATCAATACGATAAAAAGAAACAACATAATACATAAATGTTGAATAACCTTAATAGCATATTTTCTAGTTTAATCTGTTAACATAATCATACTTAACATAAAAGTGCACCCCCCACTCCGGGATCTATTCCTGTTTCCAAAATCTCATTGTTTCTTCTGGAGGGGGTTTCCCACTCCCCTTAGATAAAACAAATTCTAGGAAGTTTCCACATTCCCTCGAAATCATTCGTTTTTGTTATTCCTCTTCTCACTTTTATATTACATTTATCATTAATAGCAATGTCCCATATAGATCCTAGCTTATTTGGAAGCCATTAACTATGGTTTCCCAGTTTGGACATAACAGGAGACAATGATTAACTGCAGCTTCTTTCCCCACGTGCAGGAAAGGAGCGAAGCAAGAGCACAGGTTCATGGAGCTTGTGCGTATCCAGGCTTATTAAGCCAGGATTTGATCGTCTAAATGTGGCTAGTGGCTAGACTGTGGGACCCCTGCTCAGCCTTCCTCTCTGTTGATCTTCCATTGTCATGTCATGTGTTGTCATGTCATGTGACGTCATGTGACATCATGTCATGTGATGTCACGTGTTGTCATGTCGTGTTGTCATGTCATGTGACATCATTTGACATCATGTGTTGTCATGTCATGTCATGTGTTGTCATTTCATGTCATGTCATGTGTGGTCACGTCTTGTCATGTCATGTGTTGTTGTCATGTGACGTCATGTGAGATCATTTGACATCATGTGTTGTCATGTCATGTCATGTGTTGTCATGTCATGTCATGTGTTGTCACGTCATGTCATGTGTTGTCATGTCATGTGACGTCATGTGACATCATTTGACATCATGTGTTGTCATGTCATGTCATGCTATGTGTTGTCATGTGTTGTCGTGTCATGTCATGTGTTGTCACGTCTTGTCATGTCATGTGTTGTCATGTCATGTGACGCCATGTGACATCATTTGACGTCATGTGTTGTCATGTCATGTGTTGTCATGTCATGTGTTGTCATTTCATGTCATGTCATGTGTTGTTGTCATGTGACATCATGTGACATTTGACATCATGTGTTGTCATGTGTTGTCATGTCATGTTATGTGTTGTCATGTCATGTCATGTGTTGTCACGTCATGTGTTGTCATGTCATGTCATGTCATGTGACATCATTTGACGTCATGTGTTGTCATGTCATGTCATGCTATGTGTTGTCATGTGTTGTCGTGTCATGTCATGTGTTGTCGCGTCTTGTCATGTCATGTGTTGTCATGTCATGTGACGCCATGTGACATCATTTGACATCATGTGTTGTCATGTGTTGTCATGTCATGTCATGTGTTGTCACGTCTTGTCATGTCATGTGTTGTCATGTCATGTGACGCCATGTGACATCATTTGACGTCATGTGTTGTCATGTCATGTGTTGTCATGTCATGTGTTGTCATTTCATGTCATGTCATGTGTTGTTGTCATGTGACATCATGTGACATTTGACATCATGTGTTGTCATGTCATGTCATGTGTTGTCATGTCATGTCATGTGTTGTCACGTCATGTGTTGTCATGTCATGTGATGTCATGTGACATCATTTGACATCATGTGTTGTCATGTCATGTCATGCTATGTGTTGTCATGTGTTGTCGTGTCATGTCATGTGTTGTCGCGTCTTGTCATGTCATGTGTTGTCATGTCATGTGACGCCATGTGACATCATTTGACATCATGTGTTGTCATGTCATGTCATGTGTTGTCACGTCTTGTCATGTCATGTGTTGTCATGTCATGTGCTGGATTTCTGTGGGCTGCTGCTTTTAATTTGCTCGGATGCTTTTAATCCACCACTGCTTTTTATTTATTGCTGGTTCTAATTGTGGTTTCATTTGGTTTGTTTTTTTTGTTTTTAACGTTAGCTTTTATATTGTAGGTCTATATTATTGATGTGGGGAAAAGATAGGGCATAAACACAAATATTTATTTTATTTATTATTGTTTTGCTACATTTTTATCCCATTTTTCAGATAATTCTGGCCTGCCAAAGCGGCTCACATCAAACCAAGAAGAGAGAGACCTTGCCATTGATCTTTCAGATGAAAAGGACAAAGACCAACACGAGTTCTACAAGGCCAGAAGAAGGAAGGGAGCAACATTCATTTAAATCTTCCTTTGCTGTTCTTGTTTGAACCCAACTGGTGGCTCTTGTTCCTTTGGCTGACAGAGGCGGCCATGGCGAAAAACATTCATAGTTAATCATCAACAGCAAGAAAAGAACTTGGGACGTTATTCCTGCGGATGCCAGTAGGAGTCAGAATACCCAAAGGCATGGGAATGTATGAAACATCTATTTGTCTCATCTGTACTTTGCACGGAACAGAAATCAGGCCTGGTGCAGAGAATGTGGATAGGGAGACATTTTTCTCCCTCTCATAATACTAGAACCCAAAAGGGTCATCCCAGGAAGCTGATTGGTGGAAGATTCAGGACAGATCAAAAGGAGGACTTCTTCACACAGTGCACAGTTAAACTATGGAATTCGCTACCACAACACATAGTGATGGCCACCAATTTGGAGGGCTTTAAAAGGGGACTGGACACATTCCTGGAGAAGGCTATCCATGGCTACTAGTCCTGATAGATATGTACTACCTCGAGTATCGGAGGCAGTAAGGCTATATACACCAGTGGCTGGGGAACATGGGTGGGAGGGTGCGGAGACGGTCTTGTTTGTATTCATTGAGAGCCCTTGCACAAGGGCAAAAATGCTTTCAATAAATAGTAATAAATAAAATGACTGGATGTACTGAAGAAAGCCTGCAGAACAAACATCACCTCAAGAGTTTCTCCTGGTCTCGTTCCAGACGGCTCGCCAGGAGGTGGCTATCTCGATGCCGTGGCCGGTCATCGCCGCAGTCGTCATCGGAGCGTCCATGTCCTACAGTACAAGCAAAGCACAGCTGACATGAGAGTCAGGCCAACGACTTGGAAATATTGGCGACTGCGAAGAATACGCTTTCTAGTTCGATCCAGCTCTCATAGAAGGACAGTTCTCAAAATCCTCTGTGAGAAAGTCATGATGGTGAGTTTTGAAGTTCAGAACATTTTAAGACAGAATTACATGGATGACCATTTAAAAAAAAAACACTATGCATTTATGGCATTGAAATGTGAAACGGTATATTCTGTGAAATAGATGTTTTGATGATACGCCTGGCATTCTGCCATCGTGGGTCTCGTTTGCACCATTTTTGCTCGCATAGTTGGAACATACAGAGGGCTCCAGGTAATGTCCCTAGGTGTGGGTCTAAGAGTGTAACAAATACATAATGTCTCCCTGTTTTTTAATTACTGAAATGCTTAGAATGTACCGTATGCAAGATCCTTATTTACTGATTGAACAGATGCATAAGCCGCTTTTTCAGAGCATCCGGAGGTTGAAATGATCGCAAAGGATCCCCTAAGATTCATAGGGGCCCTTCTCCGTGAGTCGCTGGCGAAGGAAGTGAGGCAGGTGGCTACTAGGAGGAGGGCTTTCTCCTCTGTGGCACCCCGGCTGTGGAACAAGCTCCCCAGAGAGGTCCGCCTGGCGCCTACACTGTACTCCTTTCGTCGCCAGCTGAAGACCTTTTTATTCTCTCAGTACCTTAACACGTAATTTTAACTTAAATTTAAATTTTACTGTTCTAACTCTGTATTTTAATCTTATATCAATTTTTGCTGCGTGGTTTTATCCTGGTTGTGCTTTTTATACTGCATTTTGTATTTGTGTTTTCAACCTGTTGGTTGTTTTATTGTGGTTTTAATTTTTGTGAACCGCCCAGAGAGCTTTGGCTATTGGGCGGTATAAAAAAATGTAATAAATAAATAAATAAATAAATAAATAAAAGGCCCGACGCAACCTTACGATTTCAACGTTTACGGAACCGCTCAGAATCATACAGCCGAAAACACGTAAAAAGAAAGACTCGTAAAGGCACGGCAGCGTGGAAGAGATTTTTTTTTGTTGTTAAGGCCTGCCGAAAGCCTGCAGTGAAGCAGCTAAGCGTAATTCATTCGGAAGGAAGAACTGACACTGGAAGTTATAGTACCTCTTGTCAAGCTGTCTACACTAAACCTTTTCTGCAGTGCCCGCCAGTTCGACAACTAAAACACACAACTGTGTATTTAAAGGCTGGCTGGTTGGGGTTATTTTAGAGCTCGCTAAACCGGCCGACAGACGGCCACAATCAGCTTAGGGGTGTATCCCTGTTTCCAACCCCCCCCCCCACACACACACACACAAATTCCTCTCCATTAAGGGTTCTTTATTTATTTCATAAAATGCCTGGCCGCCCCTCAGGTGGCTGGAAAGAGAACCAATTTGGTGTCGGGCTGGAGTCCACCTCCCCACCCCCCTTCCACGGACGCTTTCCTTGCATGCGCCAAATCGGCCTTGGAAGCCTTTAAAAAACAAGCCAACGGTCACTTTCATGTTTATTTTGCAAGCAATATTATTATGCCAATCTCTTCGTTGTGCAGGGGGTGCGCTGCGGAGGCCCGCCGCTGCCTCAAAGAACAACAACTCTCTAGCCCGTGCAAAAAAAACCTCGCCCCCGTCGCTGCGACGGGATAGTTTCACTCCGCCGGCCCGATGTACAAACCGGCAATTGTCCCTCGCAACTCAATGGCCGGTCTTGTCTTTATAAATACACTGACATGACGCACGAAGCGCATACAAAACTCAATCAGTTATGCACAGAGTATTAAAAAAAAAAAGGGAAAGGAGGGGAAGAGAGTGGCGGGCCCGTTTCCATGGCGACGAATGCCCCGCATTAGAGTCGTGTAGGTTTACTTGCCAAATACTACAAGATTAGCCAAGTAAAGCCCTTGCTTTTCTCTTTCTTAAAAGGTTTTGAACATTCAAGCACCCTCCACTCGGCACAAGCAAACTAATGTTATTAGTAAAATGTCTCTTGGCACACAAGAATGGGGAGGGGGAAGAAGGGGTGGAGGGGGGGCAGGGGGAGAGAAAAAGGAAGGCCTTGTTTTCCTTATGAAAGCCAATCCCATCGCTTAGCAACAGCCCGGGCGGCCTGACAGAATGCCACCTTGTTTGCAGGCTTTTAGTTCTGCTCAGTAAATTACATTTAACGCAGCCGGAGGGTGGGGTGGAGGTAGAACGAGAGCGGGACGTGGGGCGGGGAGAGTGGGGGGGGGCCCTTCAGACTGGCTCAAACAAATAACTCTCCTCCGTTGGCGACCAGACCCGTCTCTCGGCTCCAGCCAAGGCAGGGCCAAGAGGGCCGAGGCTGTGGGAACCCGAGAGAGAGGCGGAGTAGAAAGCACTTTGCCAGCCGAGAGAAAAATGAGGCCCTGAGACAAAAGCGCTGAACTCGGGTGTCTGTGGCAGACGGATTGATAGATATCCAAGTCTCCCTCTTTCTAAAATGGAGAGAAAGGGAGGGAGGGGAGGTCCGTCCATCAGAACGAAGACATTTGCCTCGTTCTAGGCCACCGCAGGGCGGCTGAGCCGGGGTTGTCGTACCCCGGCTGCCCGGCGTCATGAGCGCATCTTGGCATAGTCAGCAAACGGTGGAGAGATGGGTGCTTGTGGCCGGAGGAAAAGGGCAGGTTGGAGGGCCAGCTGATGCGCATGGAGAGGCGCATGGCTTGGGAGCTGGCGGAAAACTGTCCCTCCCTCCCCCCCCCGACTGGAGTTTCTTTTTCTCCCCCGCTCATAAATATAAGGAGCACTCTGCAAGTCCTATAATTAAAATGCCTTCATTCTCCTTCTCTTGCACTGGCATGTACGCATGTACACTCTCTCTTTCTCTCTCTCGCTCTCTCTCTCTCACACACACACACACACGTAACCATCACATTGTGGGTAACCACTAGTGTGCCAAAAACCTCAAAATTCCTTCCATTTTACAATTCAAAACCCGCATGCATTTTAAAAAGGGAGAGAACACTCATACGGGACCCCCATGAACTAAATTTCAAATTTGGCACATTGTGGCCAAATTTGAAATGTAGCACATGGGGGTCACACATGAAAGTGCTCCCCTGTTTTCGTGTAAATGCATGTGGGATTTGAATTGTAGTTATTGTCGGGAAGGGGGATGGCGGTGGAAGAGACCACAGGGTGTACCTTTAATTTTTTAATACAACTTATTTTAGGAGGGCTTGATCCAATACAGCTTGCATTGCAAGAATCTGAGCTTTGACCCACTGATATTAACCATTAGATAATATCTTACACAAGGCTTTTTTTTTCCATTTGAGAAATGGACGGGAACTCCCAATTCCTCCTCAAACTCAACAGTAATATCAATTGTCAGTTAAATCTGTATATGGGTATAATTTTTTACCTTTCTGGTTCTCTCTCATTCCTTTTCTTTCACTTTGGCACAGCATACATATGATACATTGCAGTTCAAGTCTAGCTAATTATCACTCAAGTCACGTTGTGCTAGAAAAGGGGCTCACATAGTTCCCCAAATACGTTGTGTTTGGAATAAAATATAGCACATGTTTGCACTGAAGAGGATCCCAGGTTCATATCCCAGTTAAAAAGGGATCAGGTTGTACTACTGAGCTAGAGGAACAAATAGTTTAATCAGGAGGTATAAGGGAACTTCCTATGAACTTCCTATGATATTCCTCTTCCAGGTCTTCTGCTGTTCGAATTTCATAGAATCATAGAATAGCAGAGTTGGAAGGGGCCTACAAGGCCATCGAGTCCAACCCCCTGCTCAATGCAGGAATCCACCCTAAAGAATCCCTGACAGATGGTTGTCCAGCTGCCTCTTGAAGGCCTCTAGTGTGGGAGAGCCAACAACCTCCCTAGGTAACTGATTCATTGTCGTACTGCTCTAACAGTCAGGAAGTTTTTCCTGATGTCCAGCTGGAATCTGGCTTCCTTTAACTTGAGCCCGTTATTCCGTGTCCTGCACTCTGGGAGGATCGAGAAGAGATCCTGGCCCTTCTCTGTGTGACAACCTTTTATGTATTTGAAGAGTGCTATCATGTCTCCCCTCCATCTTCTCTTCTCCAGGCTAAACATGCCCAGTCCTTTCCGTCTCTCTTCATAGGGTTTGTTTCCAGACCCCTGATCATCCTGGTTGCCCTCTTCTGAACACGCTCCAGCTTGTCTGCGTCCTTCTTGAATTGTGGAGCCCAGAACTGGACGCAATACTCTAGATGAGGCCTAACCAGGGCCGAATAGAGAGGAACCAGTACCTCACGTGATTTGGAATTATTTGGAATCACGTGATTTGGAATTATTTGGAATAATTTTGATCAATTATTATTTGCGAGCATTTTCTTACTCACTCACTGGGGGCTTTGCAAACATTCTCTGGCTGAATTCAAACAAACGACAATGACAAGAATCTCAACAAGCAATCTTATTGTCTATGGAAGGAGGGGTGGAGGATTAAATGGGAATGGCTTGTTGGAAGAGAAGCTGCCTTATATGAGGTCAGATTTAAGTAACTCCCCCCCCCAAGCTCGTACAGCTGCAATTTTCCCTATTATTGGGGGAAACACAGTGATTTTTTTTTAAAAAAAATGAGTATGTATGGAGGTATAAAGTTGGAATGCTGAAAATAGAGAAAGCTCTGTTTTGCTGAGTCACACCCTTGGTCAATCTAACCATGCTTCCTCTATCCTGACTAGCAGCTGGTCTCCAGGACTTCAGGCAGAGAAGAGTTTTTATTCTTTTCTTTTTTTACTGGGACCGTCAGTCTGCAAATCATGTGCCCTGTACCACTGACCTATACTTGTAGTGTGCTATTCTCATACCGAGATTTACAGCTTAAATTTGAATGTGAACGCTCCCTGACTCTGATTTCTAACCCTCGTCTTGGATCAGCCCTCGCACGATTAAAGATGCAACAAATGAAAACACCAGAGCTAGAAGGGCGTTTTTTTTAAAAAAAATCCTTATGCCTCAAGACTTTGCCCTTGCCGTAGTGGCAAAGTGAAGGGTCTGCCTCACTATTTGCTTTACTGCCCTATCTATTCTGGAATGCATTCTAAATATTTAAATCGGTTTTTTGTGAATAAGTCCAGCTGGTCTGATTCAGAAAGAATCCGCTTTCTGTTTACATGCAACAACAAGACTGTCGTATCGGCATTGGTCAACTTCGCTCTTAAAGCTCAAATGTATAGAGCAAAAGTTCTGACCTTGTTTGTATGATTTGTTTTAGCATTGTTTTTATTATGCTTGTTGTAACTATAGGTTGAATCGATAAAGCTTTATTACTACTACTTGCTGCCTAAAGCAGGGGTCGACATGCTGTAGTGCCTCCAGATGTCACTGGACTAACTCCCATGTTTCCTGACCATTGGCCATGCTGGCTGGGATTGTAACGTAAGAAGGGCCATGCTGGATCACACCAACAGCTTCACCAGTCCAGCATCCTATACGTAGTTACCTGGGGAGGATGTCCCATGGGACACAGTGGGTTTTTCTTACCCGTAAATATGTAGAGACGCCTTCCTCAACCTGTTGCCCACCAAATGTGTTGGACTACAGGTCCTAGCATCCCCAGGCATCTCCAGGTAGGGCTGGAAAACCGTCCGCCTGAAATCCTGGAGAGCCGTTGCTGCCAGTCAGTGTCGACAATATTGGGTTAGATAGACCCATGGCCTGACTCTGTGTAAGGCAGCTTTCTCTGTTCCTATTTAAGGAGGGGTTGTAGAGCATCTGATTTGCATGCAGAAGGTCCCAGATTCAATCCCCGGCTTCCTCAGGTAGGGCTAGGAAAGAATCTGGCATAAAACCTTGGAAGAGCTCCTTCCAGCCCATGTCAGCAATGCTGTGTCAATGGTTTGACTCAGCATCAGGCTTTTCCCTATGTTCCTATGTCCACCAGCCCCTGTAAAATTCTGCAAACGAGACAGTGTGCTTGCATAATAAAAACCTAATCTGGAAGCACCCTGGATTTATAGAAAGTTTAAAAAAAAAAACAACCAAAAAAACATTTACCAATGTAGTCTGAGGCCAGATAAGACAGTAAGGAGAAAATTTCCTGTCTCTCTGTATAATAACCATCATGATTTCCTTCAGCTTCTTGGATTAGAGGGACCCTCAAGCTAAAAAAAAAAAATCAGCCTGTCCCTGGAGCACTGTTGGCACAGGAATTGCAGTGAAGAAGATTTCAGCTAAACATTAGGAGAAATAGTGGGGCAAAATACCTTGGGAGGTGGGAGAGCTCTCCTGAATCTAAATACCCTTTTAAAAAAATGATATCCTGTACTAATTTTTATGATACAGCAGTGACACCCCATGGCCAGTCCAATTTATTGCAAGACGAAATCATTCCGGAAAGATTTTCCCACCGTAAACCTCCATTTCTGATTCTGATGGAGATAAATACTTGAAGCCTGCATTCCGTTTGGGAAGGAATCACCTGCAATTAACTACAAATCGCGTGAAAACGAAATGCGGCAGCGTACAGACAAAGAGGTGCGACATTTGGGTTGGGAAAAGCCAGAAGGCTTTAAACCCAAAGGAGGAGGAGAGGGTGCCATTAGCCGTGCATGTGCGAGGTTGGGCAGGAAAAATTCTTAAGAACATAAGAAGAGCCCTGCTGGATCAAACCAAGGGTCCACCTAGCCAACGCTCTGTTCATACAGCGGCCAACCAGCTGTCGACCAGGGATCCACAATCAGGACACGGTGCAAAAGGACCCTTCCACCCATGTTCCCCATCAACTGATGTATATAGATATACCGCCTCTGATACTGGAGGTAGCACATAGCACCCCCTTTTAAAGCCATCCAAAATGTCTCCCTATCCACATTCGCCACACTATGCATAGTTCTTCTGTTCAGGAGAGAAGGAACACACGCATAGGATAAAGATAAATAGAGCCCCTCCTCTTCCCTTCGCCGTGATGAGAAAGTCAGAGGAAGGTTTATACTCCACCGATGACTGGAATTAAATATACATTTTGCCAAAGGAGTGGGGAGGTGGGCTGATTCACAGGCAATGCAAACTCAAAAAATTCTGTGTCCAGGTAATCGTAATTCTGAAATCTGTATATCGATATATCTGTTTAGAAATGCATATTCTGCAATCATCTCTCTTCCACAGTACTGCCCTGGTTGGATGACATCAAGTAACCCCTGGCCTGTAGAGGCATGCACAATTTGTCAGCCTAGTTTGTAGCAGCAGGGAGTTCCAGAGATCGGGTGCTATGATACTGAAGGCCCTAATCCGAGCCATGATGGATTGGCGCTCCAAAATATTGGGTGCCACCAAGAGGGTCGCTCCTGATGAGCACTGCAACCGAGCAGGCTGGTAGGGAATCGGGCAGAGGTTTGCCACCAATCTGGAGAATGCCAGCTAACAAGAGCTGCCCTCTCTGCCAGCCCAAGACATTTTGCCGCCTGAGACAGAGCAGCAAACGGTACTTCCCAACCACCCAAGTCAAGGTTCATAGTTAGCTGAATTGTTTTGGCACGTGTGGCAGAAAATGCCATAAGCACCTCTCCCTTTCCATGGCAATAGAAACGCAACAACTAGGTAAATAACTAACAATTCACTGCCCTTTTAACGACACCCAAAATTTGCTGCCTGAGGCAACTGCTTCACTCAGCCTCACGGTAGGGCCGCCCCCTGCCCAACGCACTGTTCTGTGCCAGTGTCCTACCTTTGACATTGCTCAGAGAGAGAGATCGGTCGCGGTCCACCAAGCCGGGCCCCATCTTGTTGCCGCCGCTGTTGTCCTTCTGCCGGGCCACGGCCACGGCGATGCCCACGGGAAGATGCCGAACCTCCCCTTCTCCCTGAGACCCGATGCTCTCGCGCCCAAAGGACTTGGCGCTCTCAGGCCGCTCGGGCTCCTTCTTCAGCTGCTTGCTGGCTTGGTGGGGCAGCAGCTGCTGGATCTTGGACGAGGCCTGCTGGCTGGGATCCAGCTTCATGTTGCCGAGACCGCCGAAGGGGCTCTTCTTGCCGCTGCCCTGGCGAGCCGACGTCTCCTTGGCGAAGTTGCCGCTGTACTTGATGAGGCTCTGCATGGCCGAACCCTCGCCATGAGAGGTAGGGTGGAGGCTGTCGGCGGCATTCCGGGGGCCTGCCGCCGAGGAACGCTGCAGGGTGCTGGGGTCAAGGTACGCTTTCTTGGCTTCTTCCTCCACCCGGTTGGCGTGGTTGTGCTGGGCGGCCAGGACGGCCATCTGGGTGGTGGCAAAGTTGCCCATGTCGAAAGGCTTCCATTTCTGTTCGGGAAGCTTTAGTTGTTGGCCGTGATCGAGATGTTGCCGGGAGGAGGAGGAAGAGGAGGAAGAGGAGGAGGTGGAGGAGGAGGAGGAAGAGGAGTCCAAAGTGCCATATATCTTCGCTGCCTCTTTGCAGCCAGATCTTTGAAACCGGTCCCGCTCGCAGGAACGATGTTCTGCCTCCAGACCCGGCTTGAGCAAGTCTTTCGAGGCGAGGAACTCCCTGCTTTCCGGGGAGCTCAGCCTCGGCCGGCTCAGGAAGGCTTCCGAGGCCGCCTGTTTCTTCAACGCCATGGAGTTGGCCCTGATGACGGAGCCCTTCTCCCTTAGGACTTCCATCCTTTTGGCGTCTCCGTGGACGGGGAAATCTTGGGGCAAGAGGTTGCGAGGGCCCTCACCCAGGCACCTCTCCGGCAAAGCCTGCAAGACGCCCACCCTGGCAGCCACGGGGGCATCCTTCTCTTTCGCTTTCCCGTTGTCCCGGGCCTGGGAGGCGATCTGGATAGGGCCAGTCCTCTCGTCGTAAGCTTCGACGGAAGGCACAAACGTGGGAGCGATCACTTTGTGCTCCCTCCCGGGCTCCTTGGTCAACGGGAAGATGGTGTACATGTTGGAATGGACAGGTTGGGGAGGGAATGCCGAGGAAGGGGGGAGCTTCCCGGGTTGGGCCGGGGAGGGGCAACTGCAGGCCACGTGCAAAGTGGCCACCGAGCCCATCACGGAGTCGCCCCTTTTCAGCCTGTCGGGGTGTGCGTGTGCCGAAGGCCGCATGTTCTCGTCATGTCTGGTGGGGTCCTTCGCGCAGCGATCCTGCTCGGATCCCAGCGCTTTCCCCAAGAGGTCCCCTCCGCCGTTGCAGTTGCTGAGCGAAGAGGTCTGCAGCGGGTTCTTCGACTTTGGTTCTCCGCTAAGGATCCCCCGATTTGGCATGTGTTCGGCAAGGAACGGGGACAGCCGCTCCGCGACCTTGATGGCCTTCTCAGGGCCGCTCACTTTCCTGTCGCTGTCGGGCTTAGTGTCCTGGGTGAGGTCCACCACGCTGTGGGGCCGGGGTTCCTCTCGCAACTTGCCCTCCCTCTTGGCCATGGGCAAGGAGAGGTCGCTCCGGCACGCCCGGTCCTTGGCGCCGGGGTCTTTCACGCCGTCCTTTGAGCCCCTGTGCAGGTGCCCGAGGTCCTTCTCGCGGAGCAGGGCGCTGGATGCATGGTTGGCCCCCAGCCTCGAGGGGGGGCCTTGAGGGTGCAAGGCAGACTGTCCTGCATGGCCGGCAAGGTAAAACCCATCTGCAAAACAAGGAGGAAAAAGAGTTTGATTCCCCTCTAGTGGCCTAGACATTGATCAGGGTTGTGCATCCCATATTATCATTATCACATTGGAAGGACAAATTTACACCTCCTATAATGCAATGGGTCGAGGACCTAATAACATTATCAACTTCTGAACGAGTGTTATATAGGCCCAACTTGCAAGAGGATAAACATACGGATATTTGGTCTGCTTTTCTTGAAACCTTTGTATAACTCTCTCCCTTCCCCCCCCCCCCAGTTTATATGTTGGAATTGATGATAATTCTATATACACAATCTATGGGTTTTCCCCCGTTTTCATGATGTATTTTCTGTTTTGTTTGTTGATATTCACAATAAAAAAATGTTTTTAAATAAAATAAAAAATCATTCTGCGCAAGCATCCCTGTTCACATAAAAGGGCATCTCCAGGGGCCGCTCAGATGAGCATCTCAACGTAGGGGAGGAAGCATTACAAAGGAAGTGAGGCAGGTGGCTACCAGGAGCAGGGCCTTCTCTGCTGTGACACCTCGGCTGTGGAATGAGCTCCCTAAGGAGGTTCGCTTGGCACCTACACTATATGCCTTTAGACGCCAGGTGAAGCCCTTTTTATTCTCCCAGCATTTTAGCAGTCTATAAATAAATTTTAACTTGGTGTTTTAAAGTTGTAATTTTGCATTGCTGCTGTTTTGATCTGGTTGAGCTTTTATATTGTATTTTATATTATGGTTTTATACTGTTGTTTTCTACTTTGAACGTTTTTAATTTTTGTGAACCGCCCAGAGAGCTCCGGCTATTGGGCAGTATAGAAATGTAATAAATAAATGAATAAATAAATAAATTCCATTTCAGCAGGGCGCATGGATCTCTTACCCCATCTGGGCTGGAGTCACTATTCCATGTTCCTTCGAGCCCAACGTCCAGGCTGTGAGAGCTGCTGCTTATTTATCCCCACTCCCACTAAACACAAACAGCACTACCCACACTGAACATTCGGAAGAACTCCAAGATTTGCTGCAGCACAAAGATTTTTTAGACGCCCCACCATGGTGAGGCCCCCAAAAACGGCCCAGTGAAGACCGCTCGGAGGCCATGAAATGTTGTCTGTTATGGGAGAGGGCCAATCGAAATGGAATGGCCGGAACCTGAAACAGAAGCATTTCATACTGCAACATTTTGTTGCAGGTCCGCTTGTGATAATTCTAAACTGGGCGGGGTGGGGGGGGTGGAGAGAGTCTTGTTATACAGCAGGGCAGGGAAAGTAGATTTGGATCTACTGGTAAGTCTCTGGGCATTTTGCTGTAGGATTTCTAGCTCTCAATTGTTTAAGCAAACCAGAAACAAAATTACTTTCCCGCATCTTAAATTATACTGCTGAAATGGACGACGGTGCGAGGCGGTGGGTAAACAGGAGTGAATTTTTGTGGGGAAGGACTGTAAGCTCTGTTCAGTTCCGTTACTCCAAACAAATCCCAGGGTTCAGAATGCTTCAATTCTGGGTGCCTGTCTTTTGCACCAAGCTCCGTTTAGTGGATCCTGGGATGCTCTTGAAAAGACAAAGTAGGTTACCCAAGCCTGAGGTTGTGCAGGATTACCAGCCTTCATGCATCCCACTTTGCCTCCCCCCAACCTGATGCCCTCCAGATGTTTTGGACTCCCAACTCCCATCAGCCCCCAACCAGCATAGCCAATGGTCGGGAATGTCAATGGCTTGGGACCACAATACCTGATGGAACGCCTCTCCTTTATTTTATTTATTTATTTATTTATTTATTTATTTATTACATTTTTATACCACCGAATAGCCGAAGCTCCTGACATGAATATACCCGGTCACTACGTTCAACATCTAAGGTCCTCCTCCAGGTGCCTACTCCGAGAGAGGCTCGGAGTGTGGCAATGAGGGACAGGGCCTTTTCGGTGGTGCCCCCCAGACTGTGGAACGATCTCCCTGACGAGGCTCGCCTGGCGCCAACGCTGCTATCTTTCCGGCGCCACGTTAAGACTTTCCTCTTTGCCCAGGCATATGGCGGCACATCTTAATCACCCACATGTTTAGTTTTTAATCGGTTTTTAATGCTTTATGTGTGTATGTTCTGTGTTTTAGAATTTTAAATTTTCTATACTTGTTTTTAATCTCAATTTTAGAATTTCTGTAAACCGCCCAGAGAGCCCTGGCTATGGGAGCGGTATATAAGTTCAATAAATAAATAAATAAATAAAATGCTGGGAGTTGTAGTTCAAAACATCCCTAGGACACCAGATTGAGGAAAGCTGGTCTAGATGGAGGTTGGCTACTTTGACAGGTAAGAAGCTTCCAAGGACTCAGGGGCAGAATGTTTCCCAGGTCTGCCCCTCCCATATCCCCCAGAAGGCTCTGCCCTCTTCCCTGGCCCTTCCCCCCCCCCCCCGGGCTTATAAGTTTGGTGGCTTCCCAGCTTTTTGCTCAGGTTGAAACGGCTCTCCTACGGGCTCTTGCGCAGGCCAAGCACATGTGGAGGCAGAAGGACGGAATCCAGCCAGCTTGCAAAGAGGCCAAGAGCGTGAAGGGGAGAGAGGCCCACTCACCTTTCGGAGACTCGTAGAGACTGTGCTGACCCAGCTGAGAGAGCAGAGGACTCCCACTGTTATGGGGCTCCAGGTGGCTCAAGGGAATGTAGGATGGGTACAGACCGTTCGGCAGGTGGGAGAAAGCTGGAGAAAAGAGGGGAGGGAAAGAGGGAAATTAGACCTCATGTCACTTCTATTTATTTATTTAAAACATTTATATCCCGCCCTATGTCATTAAGATCTCAGGGCAGCGTACATTTAAAAGCATACAGTATAAAACAGTAAATATTCACAGCTGAAAACAAATTAAACCACGAACCAAGTTAAAACAATATATAATTTAAAAGCAGTAAAACAATGTGCCATCTTAGTGAATTTAACCATTAAAGGCTTTGTTAAAAAGCCATGTTTTCACTTGGCGCTGGAATAGCGTCAGCGTTGGCGCCAGTCGGGCCTCCGAGGGGAGGGCATTCCACAGTTGGGGTGCCACCACAGAGAAGGCCCTCTCCCTTGTCCCATCATAGCGTCTAGAAGGGTCGTGGACCCTAATCCACAGACGCTTATGCTACAATGAATCCATTCATCTTTAAGGCGTTCTTGACTCTCCAGATTTTTATTCCGGCTAGGACCAACTCCGCCCCCTTTCTCCTGAATCCTGACTCAGCGTGGTGGAGGCGGGTCCAACCCGTTTGCTCTCATAAACCAGGAGGGGTCAGTTTACCATCTTGCCCAAAAGCAAGATTCCAGGCTAGCCGCCCCCTTAACATGCCAGAGTTTGTTTCGGCTTATGATTCCTGGACTCTTTGAGAGGGACAAGCCCAGGAATCCCTGTGCGGACAACACGCTTAACATGGAAGCTAAGTAGTAAGTGAGCACATGTGAAATTGTAGGACGTGTAGAACATGGGTGAACATCCTGTGGTCAGGGCTGGTGCTACCATAGAGGCCACTCAGGCGGCTGCCTAGAGCACCCAGCTAAGAGGGGCGCGGGGCGCCGCGCAGCACTCACGCGCGTTGCTGGCTGTGAGCCAGCTGAGCCTGGGCGGGCGAGATGGCGCCCAGCCGAAGCAAAGCCAGAGACGCTGGGGTGGGGGGGCAGCTCCATGTTTGGACTTCCGCCCGGAAGCTGCCCTCCCAGAGCCGCTCTAGCCACCCAGAAGCCGCCGTCCCGGAGCCGGGAGGCCACCGCCAGAAGAAGAAAAAGCACGTGGCGAGCTCAACCCTGGCTCAAGCCAGCCTCTGCCTTACTCCCGAGGAAAGGGCACCGGGTCGCCTCTCCTCTCTCCTCAAACAGGCCATGATGTCCAGGCAGGCAGGCAAGCGGGACTCCCTCTCCCTTCCCCCAGGAAAGCTAGGGACTTGTGGACTCCTCACAAGGCAAACTCTCCTGCTTCCCGATCCTGCGCGCGTGGATCAACGGGACTTGCATCCGAGAAAGCGTTGCACCGGGAGGCACCAGTGCAGCCCAATTCGCCTATGCTGCCTTACTTGGAAGCCTTATTCCCCTGAGTAAACGTGCGGAGGGGATCGGGACGCCAGGATGCATAGCGGGTTGCGTTCGCACGGAAGTAAGTCCCAGTGAATTCCAGACGGATCGGTCCCAAATCGAAGTGAGCCAGTCCCAGCTCTCCACTCGGCGCACACGTTCGGACTTCCGCACAATTTGGGGAGGGGGTGCAAGTAGCTCGCCTTGCCTAGGGTGCAAAATAGTCTGGCACCGGCCCTGCCTGCGGTCCTCTCTGACCTCTCCTATACGCTCCCAAGGGTGCCCCGATCCCCTCGCTTCTCCCAAATTCACCACACACACACACCCATTCCTCCACTCTCTCCCCGAGGGAGCCTCACGCAAACTGCTCTTTCCTCTCCATTGCTAGCATCAAAGGAAGGGTGATACGCATCAGGATCGTTGGGGTTAGCGGGCGCATGCCTGCACATGGACGTACACATAAGTGCGTCAAACTGCATCGCATCCAGCCCTTGGAGCCAAAGAGGTTGTGCATCCCAGGTGTAGAAGAACAGTTTGAACCAGAGATGCCACATCCGTCTTGTCAAAAACACAGGGGCAGTTTGGGCACTTCAGTGACATTTCCAAAAAAAAAAAAAAAACCAGTTCCCCAAAGTGTCCAACATCCAGAGTGAAGCTAGCCTTTTGTGCAACCGCATCAGCCACAGCAACAGGCCTGCACACTGCTGAAAGGAAGCGAGAACTGCAGCGCGTGGCAGAAATCGCCTTGCACACGCTTTGGTTTGCTTCCTTCCAAGTCTCAGGCTTACATGACGCAACTGGGCTCTCAGTTCTGCAAGAAGGTTAACAAGCCTCTTCGTGTGCTGCATCACATATGCACAGCACTTTGGTCAAATCTCAAAACACTTTAAAAAATGCGGTTTTATACTTAGGGATGCTAGCGAGATGGTGGTTAAACCAGAAAAACAGTTGGCCAGGTTTGGGTCGTGATAAACAGAGAGTCTTAAGAATCCACCGGGCCGCGGATATTGCAACAGAGCACAGAGGATGCTAACAGAACCAAATAACCGTTGTGCAATTCTGAGCATGGGAAACTTCACTGCAAACAAGCCTGTATTGCTTTCAGAGTTACAATGAAAGGCGGTGAGAAGGCCTAGAAATAGGTTAACTGGCTCTGCAAAGTGCATAAAAATATAGGAGACCTGAACAGATTTTCTAGCAGCCAGAGAGAAATGCAACTTCACACGTGTTTCTTCAGTCATGCTAGGCAAATGCAGAACTGAGCCTTGGCTGCAATACGCAGCACGCTAAGAGACGTAGTTTTCATTTTTTTAAAAAATAAATAAAAAAAAAAAACAAGTTAGCCCCTGAAATTGCGAAGATAGGCTTGAAAGCCTACTAAAATCTCCCATGCTTGAGTTTAAAAGTCGCTGGGAGGGCATCAAGCTGAGCAAGGTTTTCCCATAGGATACCAACGTCCTCCTTGTCTTTCCCCACGACTAGCAGAAGGAAAGTGAAAAATGCACACAATCAGATTGCTCTAAATATCGGCGGCTTCATTTTATTCGCAGATTTTATTATTTTCTTTAAAATAGCTCTAGGCCGCGTTTAAGGAAATACAATTAAAATTCAGCCACAACAATAGTAACTGACAGATCAGGAGCCAAATGTGTGTGTAAATGAAAAGTCCTTTAACTTACGTTCAGAAATAGTCACAGTTTACACTAAGTGAACCTCTCATTTATGTATCTATCTATATAATATAAAATATACCGTTTATAATTTATTCCAAAAGGAGAAATAGAGGTCCCTGCACACAATGTTAGCCTTCTTTAGGGTAGGATCCAGAAAAGGGAGTGAGGGGTGGATTGTTACGCATTCATAGGTTATGAACTACTTTTTATTTGCGGGGGAATGTCTCAAGGGACCCTGCCCCGCCCCGGTAGATGACCTTCATCTGGAGTGTGCTATGGTTTCCATTTGGGTTTTACGTGCTCTGCACCACATCTGGATTCCTTGGAAGTAGAGTCCAAACTGTCATTACCAGGTGGGGTGGGGAGTTCTTTTCAAGCTTGGGGCAATGCCAAGCTTCTGAGAGACCCTTACTCTTACCCTAATTTCCAATGAAAACGGAAGAGCGACCTCCACCCACCCCAAAGATGGTGCAAAGTAAGACGTCTGGGGTCTTGAACCGGGGACCTCTGGAAGTAGGAGGTTACGTATATACTGGTGGGTGTGGGTCTGTGCATACACACACACACACATATATGAAATGAGGTTGGTGCATGGAGTGAGGAACAATCAGTTTATTTTGGGGTTTGGTTGTTTTACTTGATTGGTTGTGAATTAGTTTAATTTCTGGTTCGTAGTTTATCTAATGTATATTTATTCATTTTTTGTTTATATTGTTGTCTTTGTCCTTTTTTATCATTTTGAATACGCTCTTGTATAGAGGGCAATATAAATCTGTATTATTATCATCATCATCATCATCATCAAGGCCTCCGAAAAGTCCAGTTTTAAGGAAGGTTATTGAGCATACCAGGGTAAAGAGTGTACCAGCCAGCAAAGCAATGGCCAGTGGTGATTTTATTTCCCCCCTCAGCTTTTTTTTAAAGCTGTACCCTTACTTCTGGCCTTCTAGAAGTTGGACTACAACTCCCATCAGGCCTCGCCATCGACAATGCTGGCTAGGGCTGAAGGAAATTGCAGCCCAACAATATTTAGAGCAACACAAATTGCCCATCCCTGTCTTATATATGTTTCTCCCTGCCGAACATTTTCTCTGTATTCCCTCAATTTTTTTTTTTAAAGAAGCACATTCTGTCATGCAAAAGCACAACTGGAGTTCAGCCTTACCACACCTCAGTGGGAACTAGGCCTTAACTGGCATGAGGAGTGCCAAAGCTTCGGAGAACTAGCTTAAAATAATTCAGTCCCCTAAAACAAGGGTGAGCAGAAGGTAGATCAAGATCTACTGGTAGATCTCTGGGTGAGTTGCAGTAGATCAGCAAGGGTTTCTGATGCTCAATTGTCTAACAATCCCAAAAACTAAAAAGCGTCCCACCCCCTAAATTAGATTGCTGAAAAAGAACGATTGGGGAGAAAACAGGAGTGGATTTGTGTGTGTAAGGACTTGTGACCTTGGTTCTGTACTAATCACAAATCCTTGCCCTTGGCACGGGCTCAGAGGTACCCTGTTCCTTAATTCCTAGCATATGTCCACCTGCCTACGCCACCATTTTGCAGCTGGCACCTCAGGGTTCTAGTCAAAAAACAAAGATACAACCCTAGAAGACCCTTTGCAACATGTTAAAAATACTTCATTTTTAAACTGGAGGAGGTTAAAAAAAAAAAAAAACTTGGAAAAAGGTTTTTTGAAAATCCCAGCTGGCTTTTGAAAACCCTGCCTTGCCATCGCTTGTTTCTTTACACATTGTTTGTGTCGTTAAAGAAATGTTGTCTGGTTTTATATTTGGACTGAATACCACTTTGGAATATTTTTGTTTTAGTAGAGAAGTTACAAATACGGTGTATAAACAGGCACACATGCATTTGTTTGTGAAATTGATTTGTCACTGACCTGTCTACAGATATTGACCTAGTTCAGAAGACACCTTAAACCATGGCTTTAATCACGGTGGGTAAGCCAGAAAGCTAGGCCGTGTTCAGAAGACACCTTAAACCATGGCTTTAATCACGGTGGGTAAGCCAGAAAACTAGGCCGTGTTCAGAAGACACCTTAAACCATGGCTTTAATCACGGTGGGTAAGCCAGAAAACTAGGCCGTGTTCAGAAGACACCTTAAACCATGGCTTTAATCATGGTGGGTAAGCCAGAAAACTAGGCCGTGTTCAGAAGACACCTTAAACCATGGCTTTAATCATGGTGGGTAAGCCAGAAAGCTGGGCCGTGTTCAGAAGACACCTTAAACCATGGCTTTAACCATGGTGAATAAAGCAAAAAGCCTTATTGGCTGTGGTTAAAGCCATGGTTTAAGGTGTCTTCTGAACACAGCCTAGCTTTCTGGCTTAACCACCATGGTTAAAGCCATGGTTTCAGGCATCTTCTGAACGCGCCCTATGTTGCTTTAAATTTGAGGAGTGTCCCTCCAAAAGGACAAATTTAGAAAAGGCAGGGACATTTAGAAATCACATGAATGATCTATGGAGTCTGCATGGGCTGGTCACACTCGTCTAGCATAGCACAAACACGCTCAACCTTTCCTATTTGGCAAGCCTGCTGGTAAATGACTTTAGACCGGTCTAGAACGCGGGCCAAAGGTCCCAAACCAGTAGAAAGAAAATAATCACAACCTTGCACCCTGCACCCTCAAAACCACGAAGGTTAGACATTTTGTATGTAGACAAAAAGAAGAAGTTTCAAAATCTCAGAGAGGTTGCATAACTTGAAATGATCCCAGGCGTTTAGCAATCTGGTGGAACGCTGGCTCCGAAGAGGGAATTGAGCAGCCGTTTCAAGAAAGGGACAAGAAGTAGATCAGTATAAGGAATATTGGCACGCTCTTCCACACCCGTCCCTAATAGTCCCGGGAGTTCTGTGCGAGATTTGAGGACCCAGGCTGGTCGCAAGTTCATTCGTCTCCTCAATCACAGCAGCCACACCTGTCCCTGAAGGCTTTGTTATTATTTTTGCTCCGTGTGGTTTCTGTGGTTGGCTGATGTCTAATCTCATGACCGGACGTTTCCTCTCTTATTGGTGAGTCACCAATTCGTTTTGAATCCTTTTCTTTTTGTTAAACTTCACCCTCCGTCGTTGGGAAAGCGGAGCAAAGGCGAAGATGGTTTATTGGACCAAGACAGATGGGTTTGCCAAGTTCTTGCAACAAACAGTACTGGTGCACCCATTTCAAACAGTCTCCTCCCAATTCTTTTCAAAGTAGGTCAAGCTCATTAACCCTGTTGGGTCAACCAGGCTTCTGAGGAACAGGAGAGGTGAAATTACTCACGAGTCAGCTCAAGAGAGATGGATCAGTCCTGTGGAATGCCTACCTTCCAAGGCGCTGCCCATGAACGTACTGTAACTCAGCTGAGCGATGGGTGGCGTGTCCCACATCAGAATAAATATGAACAGGGTTGGGAACAGATGTTCCTTGAAGGCTCAACCACAGGTTCAGGGGCAAATATAGGGCTCGGATATTCTGCGGTGTGGACGTGTCAGGGCAGGGGGGCAGATTTGCAGGGGAGAATCTACATGCAGTGGGGGTTCTTAATCCTTCCCCCCGCCCGCCACAATATCCCACCAGAGCTCGCACACACCTACAAGCGCTTTCTCCATTTGATGCAGCAAACAGACTTCTGGGAAACCTAGCTGGGGGGGGGGGAGGGAGCCACCCACCCCTTTCCACCACGTTGCCGTGGACAAGCAGCAGCTGAGCTTCCCAGCATGAAATCTTTAAACTGGCCCGGCCTGGAATAAATTCCAGCATACTGTACAGAAGGAAAAGGAGAGAGGGCCATTTCATTCAGCCTTGCTGAAAGAATTGATTTTCCCCCCCTCTCTTCCCTCCCCAATTTTTTTCCTTGTGTGTCGTATCTTTTTAGCTTGTAAGCCTGTGGGTAGGGCTGTCTTGTGGAATTGATTATAGTCAATACTTAATGCCGCCCTGGGATCTTTCTTTTTTCTTTTTTTGGCTGAAAAGCAGCATTAAGCACACGCGCACACGCGCACACACGCACACACACACCTTTGAAGAAATAAATAAAATTGGGAGCCAGACCTTTAACAGAACGGGATGTTTTGCTTGCTGCATTTCAGGTTCCAAGTCCCAGCAACTGTCCCTCGGGGGCCTTGGGTCAGAGGACACAATAAACGGCACCCCTGGCTCAGATATATCGCACATCTGCTAAATAACACAAGCCAGGGCCTGCCAAGAGCCTCTCCTTCACAAGCCTCATGGATGTGAAGAGGATCTGGCCGGGGATGGCTCAGCACCCACTAAGCAGGATTCATCCACAGAGCTAAAACGCTTCCCCCTTACCCATTTGCCGAATTCAGAGGGATGTCACATGGGAACTGCGGCCCCCTTGAGCGCATGAAGCTGTCTTAGGGCACTTGCACAGCTTTTTTTTAAAAAAAAAAAACCCTGCTTTTTAAATATACATACATGGATCCATGTCAATGAATGCATACGAAACGCCTAGATAGGAAAATACAACTTCCTAGCAGTGATACAGCCTTGCTCTTTCTCTCCACCCAGGTCCTTTCCTCGCTCTTTCTCTCCCTTCCTGGTCTCTGGGCCCTTCTTTTTTCCCTCTCTTCCTAGCCTGGCTCTTTCTCTCTCACGCACTCCTCTGCCGTGCTGTTTCTCTCCACTAACCTTGTTATTTCTCTTTTCTACGTCTTTACTTGGCTGTTTCCCCCTCTTCTAGCCTCGCTCTTTCTTATCTCTTTAGCCCTTTGCTATGCTATCCCCCTCCCCACAAAAGCCTCTAGCCTTGCTGTTTCTCTCCCACCACCTCTTCTAACTAACCAGTCCCCCACAGCAGCCGTCCTATGACTAGCCACATCCTCCCTGGGCGCTATTTTGTAGTGCTGTCTCAAATTCCCAAATGAGCCCACAGGTCCAAAAATCTTGGAGGACCCCTGGTCTATTCCAACTCTCCAGGAACTTAGACAGAGGTCATTTCCTGATTTCCTGATCCTTTTCATCAGTGTTGCCTGAGACTGAACATGGGCCTTCTATAGCTAACGCACATGCGCTACCCCTCGCCAGAAGGCAGAGCCCGCGCGGTACCAATAACCGGGAATAAGGGTGGTGGACTGAATTAGAGGAACATAGACCATTTTCCCCCAACCCGGTGCCCTCTAGTTTTTAGCCATGGTGGCTGGGAATTATGGGATTTGCTGTCAAACACGTTTGAAGGGCACCAGGTTAGGCAAGGCTGTTTTGGAATGTACTTATTATTTATTATAATGTATTTAATTTACGAGTCGCCTGATAGCTGAAGCGCTGAGGGTGACATGCATCATAAAAACCAAAGACAATGAAACCGTCAATAAAACCACAAGCAAGCCAGTAATGTCACTTAAAATAATTTTTTTTAAAATTAAAAGCAGCAACAGCAGGCCTTTTAAAAGCAGGAGATAAATACGAAACCGGCTAATGGATTACCACACCCATCAGCCCCCAGCCAACCCATCATCAAGGATGATGGGAAAAGCCGACATAAGCTAAAAGGTCCTCTTTGTAGATGTTTCAAGTCACAAAAACCGGCGTGAGCGTTCATCCTTTCCCAAACACCCTCCAATTCCTTTCAATACCAAAGAGAGACAAGATGACAATGGAAAAGTCCCAACAGATTCCACTTGCAGAACATTTGCGCTCTGGTGACATCCAGGCTTGACTACTGTAATGTGCTGTACATGGGGCTGGCTTTGAAGATGGTTTGGGAACTTCAGTTGGTGGAGAATGCAGCCGCCCGGATGTTGGTGGGGGTCGGGGGGGGGCGTCTGATGCGATGCAGACACAGTGCACCAGCTGCACTGGTTGCCAGTGCGTTTCCGAGCCCAATTTAAAGTGCCGGTTTTAACCTTTAAAACCATATATGGTTTGGGCTCAAACTACTCTGGGCATACAAGCCTGCACACACTTGGAAGAGCATCAATAGAGGTTCTTCTCACTAGTCCACCACCAAGGACAATTAGGCAGGTCTGTACGAGGGAGAGTGCCTTCTCAGTGGTGACCCCACAACTCTGGAATCAACTTCCATCAGGCCCCTTCTTTGCAGGATGTCTGGGAGTCTCTGAATGCCCTCCTGATTTCCCTGGCCTTTTCCTAATCCATGGGCTGCAGGGTTTATGGGTCTAATCTGTTTTTTGTAGTGCTTTATTGTCCATTTATTTATTGCTTATTTGTATACTTCTGCATGTGTTTTTTTTTTTTTTTTATTTATTTATACATCACCTTGAGAGGCTCTGCCTTTAAAGCAGGCCTAAAAGAATTGTAAACCAAAATAAAGAAATAAAGAAATATCCCCACCCACCCCAGCAGTCATCATGCTGGCCTTTTCTCTCCATATTTATTTATTTATTTATTTTATTACATTTATATACCGCCCCACAGCCGAAGCTCCATAGACCGAGGAACACCATCCTCTATCGCTCTGGGGCAGATATTTTCGTCTTAGACTATGGGCACCATTTCTCGTTCCCGCCACCCTCCGTCCCCATACACAAAAGCTGTGCTTGACCCACAGAATAGGCAAGGGAAAACAGAGATGTTCCTCTCGGAGACAGGCTCCTCTTGGGACAGGAATGTGGTTACCCAGGCCAACTGGAATCCAGCCGCCTTAAAGGCGGGCCTGTCTGTGCATGCAGAGGCCAACCGCAGGTCTCCTGAAAAATAACTCCTAGATGGATGCTCCAGTCAGCCAGCTACGCAATGAGAACGGGTCTAGGTACCTCAACAGGAAGGGACGGGGTGGCAGGGACGGTGATTATTGAATTGATGCATTCACACCGCACCTTTCCACCAAATAATGCTCAAGGTGTCTAAGAACAGCAGCAATAAAATACTAATACAATAAAATAAGAAAATCCCACTCAGCAGCAATCTCTGGGAGTGCTGAGAAGGCTGCAGAACACGGCAGAACTCAGCTTCGTGAGCATGTCTTCTTTTAAAAAGAAGAAACAAGTTACCAACCCTTAGGGTCACTGAGATGCACGCCAAAGTGTATAAGCGACGCCCGGTGAAACTCCGAAGCACGGGGAGTTGTGGATTAAAGGTGGCCAGAGCACGGGGCTTCAGTGACTTCTATAGCCTCCCTCTAACTTATAAAAGCAGAATAAATTTGTGGAAAAGAAGAGAAATTGTGAAAATATGCATAATGATAATTTGTTCGTTTGTATCAGCAGTTCACAACATTAAATTGTAGCATTTCGGTTATTTCGTGCTCTCTCTCTTAAAATTTGACATCAGAGTACACACACAATCTCTGGTCACACATCACACCAGGAACGTTGGTCTTTTCCTTTGCTTCAACACTTTGCGGCCGACATTTTTGTCATGCCTGGTTGAAGAATGCTACAAGCCCATCCTTTGCTGGGATGATTAAAAAGCCTCCCAAGTTAATATCCTTGGCTTTCAACTGCCAAGGTCTTAATTTTCACCCCTGCCTGGGTCCTGAGCCAACTGTCCCTTAGGAAAAGTTTGATTTCTGTGGCCATCTTTCACTATCTCCTCGAAAACCACACCGGCATCAGCTAGGTCCCCCTTCCTCCATGGACGGCAACAACATCAACTTGACCGGTTGCCTGATCTTCCAAGAGCTGCAGCACAAACCCACAAGAGATGACCCTCGAGAGAAATGAACGCAGGCTTTGGCACAGGCGGTTGTGCAGTCTAATGCCGTCGACATTTCAAGCGTCGTGCCGTTCATTCCCTCCCGAAGATTTATTAATGAGGATGTTTTCATTTTTGCATTGCTGCTGCTCGTGATTATCATCATGAAGGAGGTGAGGATGTGTATAGTTGTACCGTTTTAATAGCCTACAGCCAATGCAAAATAACCTATTTATTTTATTTATTTATTTATTTATTTATTTATATATCGGTCCTTCCCCATGAAGATCTGAACTGATCAATACCCCGCCCCAATCGTAGCCTGCATGCAACAGCTATTGGTAGTTAACAGTATGCATTATTTCATATAGTGGTAATTTTAGACTCTGAGCAGTTGTATGGGGGGCTCTCCTCTTAGATAGCCTTCAAAATGTCCTGCCCTTGTGGGCCACTGTCGGAGGAGAACAGCGGTCTGCCTAGCCCACCATTCTGGCAAACGCCCTCTCTTGCTGTTGGATCCAGCCACCGATATTCAGAGAAATTCAGCCTCTGCACGTGGCATTTCCATACAGCCACTATTTATTTATTTGTGCTCCATTCTTCAGTCGAGAGGATTCTCGGAGCAGCTCACGACACAATTAAAATTGCAAACCATGAAATCAAGCAAAGCAACAAAGTCATCACAATCCATGACCAGACCGGGGATAGGGAGAGAGAAAGGTTTAAAAGCAAGCAGAACTAAAAAGCCTGAGAAAATAAAAATGTTTTTCATCTGGCAACAAAAGGATATCAGACCTGGTGCTAGGCAAACCTCACCAGAGAGAGGATTCTAAAGCCAGGCACCACCACTGAGAAGTCTCTGCATCTCTCCTGTCACCACCTAAGATCTTAAGGAACTCAGGTCCCAAGCCATTTAGGGCTTTAAAAAACAGCACTCTGAATAGCACTCAGAAATGGACCGGAAGCCAGAGCAGTTCTTTTAAAACGGACAAAGTATAAGAACATAAGAAGAGCCCTGCTGGATCAGACCCAGGGTCCATCTAGTCCAGCACTCTGTTCACACAGGGGCCAAACAGCCATTGACAAGGGACCAACAAAGCAGGACATGGTGCAACAGCTCCCTCCCACCCATGTTCCCCAGCAACTGGGGCACACAGGCTCACTGCCTCGAATACTGGAGGTAGCACACAACCATCAGGGCTAGTAGCCATGGATAGCCTTTGCCTCCAGGAATTGATCCAACCCCCTTTTAAAGCCATCCAAATTGGTGGCCATCACTACATCTTGTGGTACTGAGTTCCATGATTTAACGAAGTATGTTCCAGCTGCAATATTTTGAACCAACTGAACAGGCTTCAAAGGCAGCACATTCAGAAAGCCGGTTCGCATTCTCTGATCCGAAATTTATCATCGCAGGTTTTTTCTTTTTTTTTCTTTTTAAAAGCAATGGTTACATCTTTTCAAAAGGCAAACCTGGGACATTCCCAGAGTCTCAAGTATTCGCCAGTGTCCATTTCTGTTCCATCCCTTCCATCTCTCCTCCTGGCTTTCCTTGAGAGGATGCTGAAACGAGACTCGTTCCTCTGCCCCCCCGCCCACCTCAAGTCTCTTTCCAAACCCGGGGGGTGGGGGGAACCTGGCTCTTAAACCACACTTCATCGCTCGACTGAGCAGATCCCTTCTGCCGACCGAGCCGGGCACCATGTGTGGCCGCTCGGATGGGCTGGCATCGCCTGCTGTGCAGAGCGGTCCTCTCTCTCACACACACACCCCCCCCCAAGTGACGCTTTCGAAGGGGCAGTGGGAAGAGACTGGGAAGGAGTGGGCCAGAGCCTCAGGCCAACTGCCTTTCGGATTATTCACCTGAAGCGCGCGGTCTGCTGCCAACTGGACGAGTGTCTTTGGCTGGAGCCGTTTTCGCTCCTTCCCATGGTGGTGGGAGATCAAATGGAAACAGAGGCCATCAAATTGCCTGTTAAACCAGGACTCCTACTCGGAGCAGAAAGACACACACACACACACCCTGCTCAGACAGTACATTTGGACACAGCCCTCCAGTTCTAAGCGGAGCCCTCATCTGATCCAAAGGGGCCACGGCTCAGTGGTTAGAGCACCTCCTTTGCACGCAGGAGGGCCCAGGTTGGATCCCCGGCATCTGCACACAGGACCAGGAAAGTTTCTCCTGCCGGAATCGGATTTTTCTCAATTTCCCAAACATGCGTTTGTGTCGGAACGGATGCACTTGCGCCAAGCTGCGTTTCTGAAAATATGTATTTGCGAAAATGTCGACATCCCCCCCCCAAAATGCAGAAATCCCTTACAAAATACGCACGTTTGACTAAATTTATGTACAATTCAAAAAGTTTTTAAAAAACAGTCCACAAGTCCGTGCAATCCACAAAATTCGGACAGAGCCAGTCCACGGCGGAATCCACAGGCCAGAATCATAGAAATCCGAATTTATTGAAATCCATTGCAAATTTCTCTGACATCCGTACTGGAGAGGAAATTGCAGGGAGGAAAGAAAAAGGAAAAAAAGGATCATCCAATTAGCTCCAGATGCCCTGCCCCTTCCATTTTTAGCCATTCTGGCTACTAGCCATCACTCATAAGCAGTGATTGCAGCTCTTCATATTTAATTTCTCAATGGGAGGCCAGACCATCAATGCCACACAGGGTTGCTTAACCTGCCAGTGACCTGACCTTAAGTCACCATGACTGGAAATAGATCTGTGTCGTCGGTCCCCCCACACCCCACCCCGAACATACATGCACACCCTCCAGGGCATGGCTAATGAGCCTGGGAAAAGATGGAAATTGCTCTGTCTTCTGGCAGGTGGAATAGCTTGCCTCCAGAAATGTGGCAGACCGAGAGGGGTACCCGGCACTTGTGCTATCTCAACGCCCGCCGTTAACCTGATGACAAACCCTTCTGCACTGTCTGATCAACCTTTGGGGAAAGGGGGGATCCCCTCTTTTCACCTGAGAAACGACATTGCTAGCCCCTGGCTGAGTGGCCCACTTTAGCACAGCAGCCAAGAGAGATGGGAGTGGGGGGGCTGTTCACACAAGCTAACTCACACTCAGTAGTTGAGTGGGGGTTGTTGTTGAATCGTGTGCTGTTGTTTGGTTTTTTTTTAACTATGGGTTAACAGGTTGTCTGAACCCAAGGACAATTTCCGCAGGGTGGCTTATTAACCATGCAGCATGGCTTGAACAACCCAGCCGCAAACCATGGATTCTCGAGGTGGCTTGTTCAAGAAAAATGAGCCACACGGCACGCTGCAGAAAATGTCCTAGATTCAGACAACATGCTAACCTACAGGTCAACCAACAACCCACGGTTCAACAGCAACCCACACTCAACCACTGAATGTGGGTTAACACGTTGTGGGATTCCAGTTATTGTGTGCGTTTGTTGGGAAGCTCCAGATTCAAATCCCTCCTCAGCTGCAGACTCGCGAGGGACCTTGAACTCAAGTTCCTTGTCACTAAGCTGCATGTGGAGGTACTGCAGGCTGAGCCAGACCTTGTCATAAAGAGATAAGAATACTGGCCCACCTTTCAGGGTTGTTGTAAGAATGACTGAAATTGCATATAAACTTCCAGAAGGGCAGTCAACTCAATAGCGTCCACACTAGCTGGCAACAGTTCTCGTGGGTCAGACCAGTGGCTGGAGGTGTCTGTCCCAATGCCAGAGACTGAACCTGGGAATGTTTCGGTGCGAAGCTCTACCACTGAACTGCGGACCTCCAATCCCATGGCAGCAGTGGAGGCTGGTGGCCCTAATTCCGGAGGGGCTGTAAGCCCATTCTGGGTTTCAGTGAGGACCTGCCCAAACTCTAAAAGAGCTATCCAAGGTGCTGAACCCTAACCTCAAAAGAGATTTAGCATTGATGAAGGCATTTGGAGGCTTGTTTTGGCCCTGGTTGGCCGAGGTGGAGGCGATCAAAGCGCCTCGGTTTCCTGCTGCTATAGAGGACCAGGCCTACATTTTCTCTCTGGCTCCAAGTTCCTCAGTCAAAGCTAAAACGAGACCCAGGTTGACTCCAAAAGTGCAGCGCAAGATCAGGTACTGAGACTGCAGCTTGATGCAAACTGGGAATAAGCCCACTGAGCAAAACGGGGCTTGCTTCCAAGTAAACATGTACAGGATTGTGTCATGTCTGAATAAAAAGGAGAGGCACAGGGCCCTCAAAACCAGCCCAAACATATGGGCCCCTGGTTACATCCAGAGTAGGCAGGTAGTCACAGAACAGGCCTTTTATGCAAGCCACAGCCCCAATAAATACACTTAAAAACGAAACCTGATTAAACAAGGTGAAAGCAGACTTAAGTCGAAATCCAAAAGCCGATCAAAGGGGGAGATAAAAGTGCAAGCAAATGTTAGGGCTGTGTGGATTAAGTTATGTAAATATCATGCAAATTTAAACACCGCTGCCCTGTGGCTGGGGAGCGGGCGGACAGGCGGGTCCCTGCACCTTATCGAGGCTAACATTGCAAAAGTTCAGGCATTCCAACGGCGCCTGTTTCTTGCACGAAGTACTGCGATCTGGATTTCTGGCGTGTGGAGGCACGCCAGGGACTAGAACCTCGATGCGCGCATTCCGGAATAACACTAAGCCAGAGTTGGTTACTTCTCAGAGGTGGTCACTTTGGCCAGCTAAAGGCTCAAGTATTCCGCTGGGTACTAAATGGGCGCAAGGGACCCGGGCAGCAAAAGCGAAAACAAACAGAAGCAGCAGCTCACAAATGAAATAAATAAATCCCGTTAAAAAGAAGGGAAAAGAAAAACTAGCTGAGACCAATTGGATGTCAATAACGAAGGACTTCTAAATTAAGAAGCCGTTTGTTCTTCCTTTTGGTTCCATCAATGTGTACGGCCCTTTACAGGATGAATGTCAGAAAAAAGGGACAGGTCTCTGCTCCAAAGAGCTTACAATCGCCTCATCACACAAAGCAAAGCGGTGACCTTCCAGCAGTCACAGCCTCCTTTCGGTTCCTCTCTCACAATCTAATCTACCTCGCAGGGTTGTTGCAACAATAAAAATGAAACAACATCCCCCTACCCACTCCGCTGCCGCCTACTACTGCTGCCTGGCACCCCTCCTTGGAGGAAGGGCAGGACGCCAGCATAATAAACGTAATTGCTTAATTGCTTAAGCATTTTAAAGCCAGAAGACTTAATCGGCTAAAAAACATCTCTAAGCAGTTGGCAGTCCCGGTGAAAGGTGACGGGGTGGGTAGAAGAGACAAGCGAGAAGGCGTGCGAGCGTTGCTTTCCGATCTTGCTGACGCGGCAGAAACGCCGCAGCGCCACAACCGTGCAGGGAAAGCCGATGTGGAAGAAACGCTGGGCGAAGCACGCCGAGCTGGCAGCAGACAGAAAAGACAAGGAGTGGAAGCTGGGGATTTTGGAAGGCACAAGTAGATAGGACAGGGGGTGGGGTAGAAAATACATCAGGATCTAAATCTCTGGCGGTATCTCTAGACTGTTTTGAGGGTAAGGAGTCCTAGCGCGAACAATAGGATGGCGTCATGCGGCTCTTCCGTCTTTTCTTACTTAACCGGATTTTCCACGGCATGGAAAAAAAGGTGGAAGAAGTGATGAAAAAACGCAGGAGGATTGCGAGTGGGAAAACTGCCCATAACATTCCATGAATGGGTCACGGCAATGGCGCAATAAAACTGCAAACTCCGGCCTCAACCTTTGGCCAGAGAACCTTGGCCGCTGGGAAGATGCACCCCGCTGCCTCCCAAGTTAGGACCCTGTGGCAAGGGGGAGACCAACCTGGCCCCATCCTTCGGCCAGAGAAGGAACTGCTGCCGGGAGCTTCTTTCACCCTTTTCCTGACAGAAAGACCACCCATAAAAATTTTGAAAACTAAGAAAGGGTGCCTGAGTTTTGTTTTCCTCATCCCTCCAGATCCCTTTGCCTTTCCTGCCGTGTCTTTTAGGCTGTCAGCTTCAGGGATTGTCTCATTATTCATCTTTGTGAGCTGCTCTGGGAGCCATTTTTGGAGCTGAAGAATGGGGTTTAAAAGGCTGCAAATGAATGAATGAATAAAATAAGCACCCTTCGTTACTTGCAGTCAAGCGGCAACGTTTTCTGATTCCTAATCGTTTGCCGACAAAATGATTTCCCTCCCTCTCCCCCGAATTATACCGCTGCAACGGAGAAAGCCTGGAGTAACCAGGAATGGGCTCTGGTGTGGAAGGACTAAGCATCTTGCCTTCTGCGTCAGACAAAGATCTCAGGATTCTACTAGGAAATAAAGTAGAGGTCACAAAAGCGTGAAGACTTGTGGACTTGGATAAGGAATTTACGCTAGTATAATACAGGGACTGTGGGTGCTCAGAGACCATTTGAAGGAAAAGAGAGGTAAGTCCTTAACATCAGCCTCTGTGATTGGCAGGCAGTATGAAGCTTCTGGATTGGCCACACTTATTTATTACATTTATATACCGCCCCACAGCCGAAGCTCCCTGGACGGTTTACAACAGCTCCCTGGACGGTTTACAACAGTTAAAAATGGTAAACATTAAAAAGTATACAAAATTTAAAAACCATCAAAAACTTAAAAACTGTATAAAAACAACAGTATCCATTTAAAAACAACAATTCCATTAAAAACAAACTTAACGTTGTTAAATGCTGTCAAAATGCCTGCGAGAAGAGAAAAGTCTTGACTTGGTGCCGAAAAGATAACAATGTTGGCGCCAGGCGAGCCTCATCAGGGAGATCATTCCGCAGTCGGGGGGCCATCACCGAAAAGGCCCTCTCCCTTGTTGCCATCCTCCAAGCTTCCCTCGGAGTAGGCACTCGGAAGAGGACCTTAGATGTAGAACGCAGCGTACGGGTAGGTTCATGTCGGGAGAGGCGTTCCATCAGGTATTGCGGTCCCAAGCCATGTGGGGCTTTATAGGTTTAAAACCAACACCTTGAATTGGGCTCGGAAAAGTATAGGCAGCCAATGCAAGCGGGCCAGAATCGGTGTTATATGCTCAAACCTCCCTGTTCCAGCTATCAATCTGGCCGCCACATTTTGCACAAGCTGCAGCTTCCAGACCGTCTTCAAAGGCTGCCCCATGTAGAGGGCATTGCAGTAAACTAATTTGGTATGAAGACCAGGAGCCAGTGCTCCTGCCCCCCAGATCAACACCTTCCAGCTACTGCTCTTCAGCTCCAAAGCCATCAGCTGACCTCAAGACCCCCCCACCCTATCCCCAGGTTGGAGAAAACACACACCAGGCCTCCTTTCAGATAGAGCCACCCTGGCCTGGCTAGCAGATGTACTTGCAGCATTCGCATCAAGCACATTGATTAGATATGTATTAAAAACAGAACTGGGCATGATGCAGTCATGAATTCATAATGCACACAGACCACATTGCACCGCCAAGATGGAGCTGTGTGCTATTTCTAACTCCTGGCAGCCCACCTGTGCTTTCGCCGTGGTTATTTAGGCAAGACAATAATAATAATAATGACGACAACAATAATAATAACAATAATGAGCTGAGTGCGTCTCAATGCTCCAGAAGAAAGGTTGCCCAGTTCCGCCATTTGCGCTGGCTTTGCTGTTTCGCTTTGATTTTCAAGAAACAAAATCAAACCATCCAGGAACTACATTTTGCAAACAAGGCCACAAAATTTACTAGCTCATAAAACAGTTTTAATCATCCTGGCCAAATGTAAAGATTCTAATCACTTGTGGCACACTGGCAGCCTCACAACAGAAGTGGAGGTGAAAAGGAACAGCCCTTTTCCAATTCACAAAACCTTCCCTCCTAGTCACCTGGACGCCCTTCGGACTCGCCACAGGCGACCAGGTGAAAGATTGTTCACAGGCTTGACATTAGACGCCCTTTGATCTTTGAATGTTTGTTCTGTAAACTGACTGACTTCTGCATGTTTTGGACAACCTATTCTCTAGACAAGGCTGGGAAAGGCATCACAGTTATGGAAGCTTTCCTGCGCTGAATACTTTTCTGCAACTACCTGGTCCCTATACGTACCCTATTGTACAAAAGCCAAAGTACATGTAGCTGGAACAATGCATATTCATCGCAGTGGTAGTTAGATAATTACAGATTCTTGACTTAATAGCATTATATGGTGGTGGTGGGAGGCTCTTTGGGAGGTCTTGCTTCACTTCCTCCAAAATTTGATAAGCCAGCTGCCAAATGGGACCCACCAACCTCCACCCCAAAGTTTTGCCCTGAAGGCACCACTGATTTCTCCCATCTTTCTCCCCGCCTCCTTCCATTTCTCTCCCATTCTTCTGTTGCCTTCCCTGTGCTGAGTCACGGTTTGAAAGCCCCTTGGGGCAGTGACCTATCTTATCGTGTCCTTCTGCACAGTGATGACAGGGCATTGAGCAACAAATCCAAGGGAAGATTGATCTCCCCATTCAAAAGTTTGCAAAGCCAATTTCTTTTCCTTATGCAGGTGGGGGAGGGGGGAATAAATCCACTCCTTGATTATATCCAGGCGGCTAAATTAAATAGCTTTGGGGGGGGGGAGGTGTCATCAGACGGAGAAAAATATGGAATGAACGGAGGAGGAATGAGACTGCTGGAAGGAGGGCAACTTGTGGCCATCCAGATGTGCTGGCCAATAACCCCTTCAGTCTCAGCCACCATGACTGGGGGGCATCAAGTCGGGGAAAGCTTTCCTAAGCCCCCCCCCCCAGCAGATTCGGAGCCAAGGCGGAATTCAAAACAGGGCCTTTGTAGTTCGCTTAGCTGCCCTGCTCCTCCCGCTCTCAGCTGTCTCTTCTCTGGCCAGATGCTGCATTGGCCCCGGCTGCCTCTCTTTGCCAATCAAAACAGTCCCGGGTCCCGTCTGTCCGTCCCCCACGGATGCTTGCAAGTTCAGGTCCCCAGGGATGCTTCAGAACTTTAGAACACTCCAGCCTTTTGCCAAGATACTCTTTCTTTCTCTCTCTCTCTCTCTCTCTCTCTCTCTCTGTGTGTGTGTGTGTGTGTGTGTGTGTGTGTGTGTGTGTGTGTGTGTGTGAAAAAGAGACCAAGTAATCATACGCACACACACGCACCCTGGCAGATTCTGCACCATCAAGTAATTGCCCTAATTAAAGGCACTGCCAAAACAAACACACAAACACATAACCATCACCTTCCCAGACATTCTGGGAAGGTTGAGTAAGACATGATGTCAATGGAAATCCCCGCTTGTCCGGAGCTCCTGGCAAACACAGGTACACAGAGCCTGAAGGCAGCGGCTCCTTTCTCTTGTTTTGATTTGGGCTTGCTTTTTGGTTTGCTTTTTGGCTACCCCTGCCTCGTTGCCAAACCTGTCCTCCGTGAATTTACGTCACCCGCAAAGCAAAGGGTGGTGGCTGGCTTGGGAGAGTTACTGCCTTAGTTGGGAGTTTTGAAGCAGGTGCTGGGTGGCCACCTGTCAAAGATGCAGGTAGCCGGAGATTTCAGCCTTCCCCAGTTTGGGCCCCTGCAGATGGGTCAGACGGCAAATGGCCTGAGACAAGGTGGGCATGGTCTGAAACCCTGGAGAGCCGTTGCCAGCCCATCTAGCCCAGGCTGGGGATAATGGGGGTTGCAGTTCTCCCTGTATTCAGGAAGGGGGTTAAGACGCATCATTTTAATTGTGTGGTTTTTTTAATTGTTAGGGTAGAAGTTTGTGTTTCATGTTTGATTGTGTTTCTATTTGTTTATTATTCTTGGTTTCTGTTTGTTTGCTTTAAATCAGCCTTCCTCAACCTGGGGCGCTCCAGATGTGTTGGACTGCACCTCCCAGAATGCCCCAGCCAGCTGGCTGGGGCATTCTGGGAGATGTAGTCCAACACATCTGGAGCGCCCCAGGTTGAGGAAGGCTGCTTTAAATGGTAACTGGCTTGGTTGATTCCAGAAAGGCAGTTTATTAAATAAATAATTACAAACAAACACACCTGAAGTAATTCAGGTAGGGGTGAGCTAGATGATCTTTGAGGTCCATTCCTACTCTGTGACCCTCTAAGTCACAGTTGCATGCTGGCACCACACAGGAATATCCGAATTAAGGTGGCACCAATCTACACAGGCTGCATTCCTATACCCACTTACTCAGAAGTAAGACCCACTGAACTTGATGGGGCTTACTTCTGAGCAGACGTGCTACGATTGCACCATTAGCCAGTTAGGGCAAGGGTGGGCAGAAGGCAGATACCCGGATGCTTGGAACTTCAACTCCCAGAAGGCCCTGCCAGCTTTTCATTTTAAAAGGGTTGCTGAGTGTTGAAGTCCAAAACATCAGAAAAACCACTTTCCGTCGTCTCCTGACTTAGGGCGCTTCCAGTTGAAGGAAGGTTGGAGGAAAGTGCAAAAAGGGACAACTAAAATGATCAAGGGACTGGATGGAGTGTCTCCCCTACGAGGGAAGGTCACAACAGCTGGGATTGTTTAGCTTGGAAAAAAGGAGCATAAGGGGAGACGTGATAGAGGTGTATGAAATTATACATGGTATGGAGAATGTGGACAAGGAGACATTTTTCTCCATTTCCCATAATAGTAGAATCCATGGTCATCCCATGAAACCGCTTGGGGATTTAGGACAGGTAAAAGGAAGGATTTCTTAACACAACACATAGTTAAACTGTGGAATTCACTGCCACCAGATGTGGTGATGGCCACCAATTTGGATGGCTTTAAAAGAGGGTTGGATGCATTCATGGAGAAGGCTATCAATGGCTACGTGCTACCTCCAGTATTTGAGGCAGTAAACCTGTGTTCACCAGTTGGTGGGGAACATGGGTAGGAGGGTGCTGTTGCATTCATATCCTGCTTTGTTGGTCCCTGGTCAACAGCTGGTTGGCCACTGTGTGAACAGAGTGCTGGACTAGATGGACTAGCAAGGCTTTTCTGATGTCTTAAGGTTCCCAGCGCTACCAATCAAAAGGAATTCTCCTGTGATTCCAGCTTCCCCTCCTAAAGAGATTTTTTTTCTTCCTTGCAAGAAATGAAGATGAAAGAAGCAAAGGGAAAACCCAGGAGGGTCACAAATTAAACATGATGATGTCTTCCCCTGCCCCCTAAAATTCTGCGAACAAGGCAAGGCGATCGCCTATTAGAAGTCTCCACTGGAAGCACTCTTAGTATTGAATTTGAAAGGCACAAGTGAAGGCGTCCTGTGATGTCTAACCTGTAGGGTTTAAGATAAACCTTACAGCTTTGGCGGGGGGCTGGCATTGTAAATTTACCAAAAATTTGGAAATCTCCTAGAAATGGCAAAACAGGCCTTACCACCAGCAGCTTCACTCACATGGCTATTGCAGGATGCACATGCTTTGCACCCTGGATAGCTCCTTTAGATTTCTGACTGGTTCTGACGGAAACCCGGAGCGGATTCGCCACCCCACTGACATCAGAGCCACCAGCCTTCACTGCCAGGAGGGTAATTAGGCAAACGGTGCCCAGTGCGTGCTGCAGCTTAAACAAGCCTCTCTTGCTTCAATTTACACAAACCAGGTCAATGTCAGGGTAGTTCCGTCATCCCTTATCTCAACCGCAGTGAATTCTCTCCATCCAGCTAACGTTCTTATCCCAACCCGTATCACACGCCTCTCAAAGGCACTGACTGTGAATGAAGATCCACTCATTTGAAAGGATCTTGCTTGCAAGTGAAGCACGCCAATAACTAGCCGTGGTGCCATCAAGACAGGACTCTGGGGCAGAGGTCTGGGCCCCACTCAGCAGCATCACCTAACTCCATCCCCGATAAAGGCTTTCTCGCAGGCCAACAAACTAACTCCCCTAATTGCAACAACACAGAAATCAAACGCCTTGATTTCAATAGGATTTGCAGTTGGTTTTCTCCACAGACCGGGGGTGGGGGTGGGGGGGAGATACTGGTACCTGTTCTCTTTTCTCTCGCAGATGGAAAAGAAGTTGGCGTCGGAAACAAAGGATTAAAGCTGTGTTTGCCCACCACAACTCTGCTCTTTCTCTGCTCAAAATCCCAACCACCCACAGTTACTTTAGATGGTTACGAGGGGGTGGAAAGGCCTATGACTCCAAGCATTGTACACTTGTTTCGGTTGACACCCAAACTCTGCCAACGAGACAGATATAGGATGACCAAAAAACACACCTCTGAATTCTTCTATATACCACCCTTTCCCAACTTGGTGGCATCCAGATGTTTTGGGCTGCAATTCCCACTAGCCCCTGCCAGCACAGTCAATGGTGAAGGGTTATGGGAGCTGCAGTCCAAAACATCTGGCAGAAACAAGGTTGCAGAAGCATCATTTCACGTCCTGTTCTTATATCAGCTGCAAGATAGATAGATAGATAGATAGATAATTATCACATTACGCCAGTCCTTTTACAACTTCATTGGCTGCCAGTCCAGGTCCGGGCCCAATTCAAAGTGCTGGTATTGACATTTAAAGCCCTAAACGGTTTGGGGCCAGGTTATCTGAAGGAACGCCTCCTCCCATATGTACCTACCCGGACCTTAAGATCATCTACAGGGGGCCTTCTCCGTGAGCCCCTGCCAAAGGAAGTGAGGCAGGTGGCTACTAGGAGGAGGGCTTTCTCCGCTGTGGCACCCCGGTTGTGGAACGAGCTCCCCAGAGAGGTCCGCTTGGCGCCTACACTGTACTGCTTTCGTCGCCAGCTGAAGACCTTTTTATTCACTCAGTATTTTAACACTTAATTTTAACTTAAATTTAAATTTTACTGTTTTAACTCTGTATTTTAATCCTATATCAACTTTGCTGTGTGGTTTTATCCTGGTTGCGCTTTTTATACTGTATTTCGTAATTGTGTTTTAAACTGTTGGGTGTTTTACTGTGGTTTTAATTTTTGTGAACCGCCCAGAGAGCTTCGGCTATTGGGCGGTATAAAAATGTAATAAATAAATAAATAAATAAATAAAAATCTTTACCATACAGAGCAGCGGCTATCCAAAGAGCAACCACAGAGCAACAGCAGACAGAGTGCCGAGTTTTGATTTGGGGAGCCCAGACACTAAGACTCATTGCATGGCCTGGGCCCCATCACATCTCTCACCTTCACACGCCCCCTGTGGCCCACTCCTACATTAGGTATTATAAAATACAAGTAGAACCTGAAACATGGAGCATTGCCGTTTAGGGTTGCAGCCAGCCATGTTCTCTTCCAAGATACTCCATTACATACACACAGAGACACACAGTCAGCGCTCCATGACTACTGAGCACCCTCAGCCCCCATTGGGCTGCATGAAAGGACTGAATTTGGGGTTCCCTGTGCATGCCAACCCCTCCCTCTTGTTTCTCAATGCTGTAGCCCCATTTTCGCTACGCAGCCCTCATAACTCCGCTCCTGAGTCAGCAACCACTGCAGATCACCCTGCCCCGACGTGGCAGGCATAAAGAGGTGTAGGAATACAACTCCCACCATCCCCAGCCAATCAGGGATAGCAGATTGCCAAGGCTCTCCCTTCTGCCAGACCCCCAAGCTGAAAAGGTAACCAAGTGTCCCCTGCTCAGCCCTGCATGGCCTTCCTATTATTCGTGACGCCGGCAGCCCACAATGGGGGGGGCTGTTTCACCCACGCACAAAAGGGCTGACTTTTTCTTGAAAAGTTAACATCAAAAATAAATACAGAAAAAGACGGACCAGCTGCCAGGGAGTTTCAAGTCAGCATGGGGTTCTGCCCCCCAACCACCCCACCCCTGATCTCCAACCCCCAGTTCAACAATGGTTGGGTGGGAAACCCACCATACCATACCTAGTAAAACAAGATCTGACAGCCAAACATCTTTCAAAGCCACGGTTTAAAATAACCCACTTCAGAAAGGTTGGTGCATTGTGTTATTTATAAAAGGGGTATTTATTAGGATTGGGAGAGAGATCCTAGTCTCTTTCTCCGGCTGGGTGTTGTATGTGTATGGGGCTTTGGGGTGGAGAAAGAACCTAAATAGCAGAAAGATTCAACCATTTAAAAAGAATGTGTTAAAACCACTGAAGACAAAAAAAAAAAAATCCTTGCAGGCTATAATTTAGCACGTTTAAATTGCTAAGCGCAATTTTCTATTTTAGATAGATAGATAGATAGATAGATAGATAGATAGATAGATAGATAAGATGGGCTGCAAAATTATCGCTCAGTTCTGCCACCTGATCTTGGTTGGAAGAGCCGTGTTAATAACCCTTGGTTGGAAGTACATAAAGAAGACACATTGTAGGAGAGCAGTCAGGAGCTGTGGGGGAGGAGAGGATGAAGTTTGAGATGATTAACCCGAAATTCTAAGAATCATATGCGAGGGTGTAGCCTACAGTCCGCAGAGCGCACACAGCTGCAAATTCCGTGGGGGTAGAGAGGAGAGAAAAGAATGCTCAAAGCCATGGCTAAAGCAGTGGTGCTGTCAAAAAGAAAAAAGAAAACGGCACATGCGTCTATATTAAAGTGCAATGGATCGTTTTCCCAGCACAATGAGGGCTAGTGGCTTGGTTTTCGGTTTAAGAAAGAGCAACATTCTGTACCGTTTCATCAGCATTTATGTGGGGCAGAGATGGGAAATTATACACTTCAAGAAGGACGCAGACAAGCTGGAGCGTGTTCAGAGGAGGGCAACCAGGATGATCAGGGGTCTGGAAACAAAGCCCTATGAAGAGAGACTGAAGGAACTGGGCATGTTTAGCCTGGAGAAGAGAAGATTGAGGGGAGACATGATAGCACTCTTCAAATACTTAAAAGGTTGTCACACAGAGGAGGGCCAGGATCTCTTCTCGATCCTCCCAGAGTGCAGGACACGGAACAATGGGCTCAAGTTACAGGAAGCCAGATTCCGGCTGGACATCAGGAAAAACCTCTTGACTGTTAGAGCAGTACGACAATGGACCCAGTTACCCAGGGAGGTTGTGGGCTCTCCCACACTAGAGGCATTCAAGAGGCAGCTGGGACAACCATCTGTCAGGGATGCTTTAGGGTGGATTCCTGCATTGAGCAGGGGGTTGAACTCGATGGCCTTGTAGGCCCCTTCCAACTCCACTATTCTATGATTCTATGGGTGCAGTCCTATGCATGTTTAGCAGGGAAAAATGGGGATGCTGGGATTTGTAGGACTTTCCCCCCCTCCCGTTTAAACATGTATAAGATTGCACCCTACGTTTTTGAAAGCATCCTTAAGGGAAATTATCCGTAGTTATGCATCAAACCTATCAAAAGTAAAGGCTACAATCCTATACCTATTTACCAGGGAGTGAGTTTCACTGAACTCTGTGAGACTTACTTCTGAGTAGACAGGCATAGGACTGTGCTGTACACCTATTTAATTACCTCCACTTCTTGCCTATGTGCATCAGACGTTGGGAGTGTCAGACCTAAATTGGGAACAAACCCTTCAACTGCTCCTATTTGAAGAGGTAGAACACACCAGCTTTCTCCGCTTGCAACAGAATTCTCCCACCCACCCCTCACAAATACTGCTTCCAGATGTAGCTTTTATTGTACAACCGTGTTGCCTCATTCATGGAATTTTAGAGTGGGGCAGGGAGGTATTTTCCAAATAATGATGCCTTCCTGTGCTTTTCCACCCTTGATTCAATCTTTTTTTCTTCCCAGAAAAAAAAAATCCATTAAGGAAAAAGAGGCGGAATAGCCACACATAAGAATGTTAGCAGAGCCCGGCTGGATCAGACCAAGGGTCTATCTAGTCCAGCGTTCTGTTCACAGAGTGGCCAACCAGCTGCCTACAGGAAACCTACAAGCAAGACACGGTGCAACAGCACCCTCCCGCCCATGTTCCCCAGCAACTGCCCCTGATACAATGCCTCTTTGATTGCTAATGTCAGGAAGCACCCCAATTCTGGTAGCGTATGCAGTGTTTTAAGATACAGATAACTACACTGTTTGGGAGCTATGAGTAAAATCCAGCCTTGGTCCTACTTTAGGGTAGGTCCATCAAAATGAATGGGACTTAGGTTAGTCATGACTAAATTAAGTACCATTCTTGTCAATGGATCGCCTCTAAATAGGACTTAGGTTGGATTTTACCCTGTTTGTAAGACATGGGTGGGTGGGCACAGTCAAGAGATGCAGGTCTAAATCTGTGGCCTCATCCTGCCCATGCAACCTCCCAGAAGAGGTTTGCCACCTGCTCCCTTCTTTTTCGATTGTAAGCTCCTCAGGGCAGAAGCCCAAAGGGGTCCTGTGCATCCATTGCACAACATTTGGGTCTAGGAGATTTCAGGCTTGTTGCAATATCTCAGATTCATTTTGTTTCTTTAGTAGAATCTTCAGCAGAACCTTTTTTTTTTTTAACCACAATCTCTGATCAAGCGACTAGAGCCAAGTGCAAAAGACTTTGAATTAAAGAATTTGGAGCCCAGGAATTCGTATTGGGTACCAAATCTGAATGGAGTTTACAGCCCTTCCAAAACAGACACAGACACACAGACACACACAAAATCCACTCCTGGTTATACCTCACCCTTTTTCATTTCAGAAATATAATTTACACAGCAGCGGGGGGGGGGGGGAGTAGAGTCACATTGTGGTTGCCCCTGTTAATAAATGGGCTCAAGTTACAGGAAGCCAGATTCCGGCTGGACATCAGGAAAAACGTCCTGACCGTTAGAGCAGTACAACAATGGAACCAGTTACCTAGGGAGGTTGTGGGCTCTCCCACCCTATTCAAGAGGCAGCTGAACAACCACCTGTCAGGGATGCTTTAAGGTGGATTCCTGCATTGAGCAGGGGGTTGGACTTGATGGCCTTAGAGGCCCCTTCCAACTCTGTGATTCTTATGAAACTATTGGGAGTCAGAAATCCTTGTCGGATCCATTGTAAATCGCCGGTACATTTAGGTCTCCCTTCTGCCCACCCTTGCTCTGGCACGACCAACCGACGGACGTCAGGATGGCGACCACAAACAGGTGCAGGCTCAATGAAGGTGCATTTAGCCTGCCATCCCAATCCGACGCATCCCTTAATAATTTATCCCATAGAAGTGGATCTTTCCCCATGGGAAACGGCAAAGTGCTATACTTGGCGGGGTTGTTGCGCTAGGAGGCAAAAAGTGTACACCTCCATTGATACCCGGCCTTCGCGGGTAGCGAGTCAATGGGGGAAGGCAATGCGTCTCTATGAGCAGAGCATGGAGACACATTGCCTCCCCCACAGGTTGATGCAGGATGCAAGTCTTCTGTCTGTGCGTATCTTGCCCATCTTGGTGGTTTTCCCACCCCAGAGGAGTTTCTCTTATTCATCCTTGAAAACAGAGGAGACTTTTTCAACCAGGGGTGGGGGTGGAAGAGAAAGGGAAGGCCTGAATCATATCTGATCAGTGCCCAGAGGGAAACATTTCCAATTCTATTCATTTTGTGCTCTGCCCCAAAGCCATATGCTTTTGTAGTCTGTTTATTTATACATTTGTTCATTTGTGTACCCCACCCCTTCTTCAAATGTAAAATTTCCAAGAGAGCAGCTTTCAACAATGCAATCAACATCAAAACAAAAAGACGATAAACTTTGCCAAAACCAAGATTGCAACCCACACAGTTCGCTGCATAAAACGCCATCAATACTAACTGCAATCAGGGCTTGCTCTTTCATTAAAATGAGTCCAAACCATTCAGTGAAATGGTTTGGAGTTCGCACCAGAAGTGCACTAATAGAAGGGCCAAGTAGGTAGGGAAGAAATGCCCTAATGGGGCACTACCACAGAAAAGGCCCCGTCTCTGGTGGGGACACCTGGAGCAGCCCCCTTCCCCCTCCTTGCTCTCTTCAAAGACAGGCCAGTTCATGTGGGAATAGGCAGTCCCTTAAACACTGTAGAGGCATGAGGATTCCGTACAACCTGGCTGGCAAGTGAACAGAAGTTACTGGGCACAATGTTTCATGACAAAACTCCAGGTAGTGTATAATATGGTTTTCCCATCCATGCACCTACATTATGCGTCAGTAAGGCTGCTGCAATATGTGCCTTCAAGACTACACCCTGGGATGTGGTTATTATTATCTGGTACCTGTGTGTGTGCATGAGAGAGAGAGAGAGGGGGGGGGGGCAATTAAGCATTTGTAGTTTAAACCCTCCCCCACCGCAACTTTTGCAAAATTTCCCTGCTATTCCCTTGCCAGGCCACGTATGCTCACCCAAGGTGACCAGGCCACTTGCTTTTTTACAACCCTGGCTTAGATCTGTAAGATCCGACTAGAAAAAGAGGTGGGTGACAAACAGTCAGTAAACACAGCAGCAATTGCATCAGGAAACGGCCTAAAAGTAGCCTGAATATATAAGCTATGAGGCCTCCAGAAAGAATTAAACACTAAAATATCCGTGTAAACACTAAAATAGCCCTCCGTGTTGTGCTAAGTTTGAGCTTGCCTGGACAATGAGTTCACTTTTTCAAAGATTAGAGATTGCCCTAGGAGGAGGTGATATGGGGAGGGAAGTTGTTTGAGGGGGGGGGTTAAATAAAAGGGTGTTTGCTCATGTGCTTAGTTTTATTGCTTTTCATTCTACACCTCTTGTTTTAGCACCTGGAAAATTGGTGGTGCCACCTATTCGGAAAGCCAATAAATCTTCCCTCTCAACTGAGCCCGCTTCCTTCTTTGCAGATGTTGGCAATCAGGTTTGCAAAATTTCAAAGTCATTCATTCCATGAGGGTGAGGAGGAGAAGCAAGTTTCGTTATTGCAAAACCTGTCACCCAACCAACCCCTAAAAGTAAACTCAAAGTCACCTATCCACACCCAGATTTTTATTTATTTTTTTCCCCAGAGGGGGATGGGCTGAAGAGAAGACACACACACAAGCATTGTACAACAGGGGGGTGGAATTATTTGCATATTTGGCTTTCGGCAAACCTCAAGACAGATCTTAACAGTGAATGGGGGAGTTGCAGAATTCGAAATTGATCAAGGAAGGATGCACTTTCTTCATTTCGGAGCAGAACCTCGCAGACCTGCAAAGGGTTGCCAGCTGCTTTTAAACCTCTGTCTGAGCTGAGACATTTAAAATAAAAATCTAATTTGAAAAAAAAGAAGGTACCTCGGCCTTAATAGGGGGTAGGAGAGCCCAAAGTGCATGAAAAATTGCTACCCCCCATCAAGGTTGGAAATTGTGGTGCTGTTGTCTTAAAGCGATGGGGGGGGTTTAGATTCCTACAGACACAGCAGTTTTCTGTCTGGGGCTGAGAGAGAGAGAGAGAGAGAGAGAGAGACTGACCACATTTCCAGCTGCTGCTCAGCTATCGCACAGAATCTCACAAGCATACACAACCGCAAAAATCCATCCCAAGCTAAAAGGGACACCAGCGTACCGAGGGAGGTTCCAACCAGCTTAAAAGGGGTGGGGGGTGTTTCTGTGCATGCATTAATGATCCCCTGTGTATGTGTCCCCCCCACCCCATCACCACCTCCTCAGGAGGGTTAGCAAGGCGACCAGGGAACAAGGAATTTCTGAGAGGACTTCAGAACTTTTCATCTGTTTCACATTTCACACGCAAACACACACACAAACAAAGCCGCTACTTTTAATTTTATTACAGTCCCGGCCATTTCTCACAATGAATTACTGAGGGGAGGGGGAGAGGGGGGGAAAAACATTATAAAGAAAAGATGGGTCTCACTGTATGAGTTTATTCTTCAGTCGTTTCCTTCTGAGGCAATGCCAAGAATTTGTGTTTTTTTTTTGTTTTTAAAAAACAGCCACCACCCAAGCACAGATTTTTACGCCCTGTTAGTATATTTAGCAAAACCCCAAGTTCTCTTCAGCAGTGTTATAAATAATCCTTTTTAAAAAAAAAAATCCTGACGGCCATTTATTTATTTTTAAGCCTTTTTCTTTTTAAAAATCTGAAGCTTAAAAAAAAAAAGTGAATTTTAATAGCCAAGCTCAGAGAACGAAGTCGAGAGAGCCTGCTATTTTGGTGTAATTTACGGAGAGAAAGACTTCATGCACAGTAAGATAAGAAAGACGAAGAAAAAGAATGTTTGGCTATTTTAAAAGGTACCCAGTTTTAAAAAGAGTGAGGGGGGGGGTTCTGCCTTCACCTCCCCACACAACTTCCTTTGGAATTTATATAGTGGGGTTCACCATGCATTTAAGCAGTAAACAACACAAAATAAATTTCAAGACCCTCTTGTAAAATATGTATTTTGCTATTAAGACTCAGAACCTGCTTTACAATGAACCTCATTCAAATGTTCTTGGGATTTTGAGGAGGGGGGGGAACAAGAGTTTATTTATTTATTTATTTATTTTCTTAATGTGTCCAACCATCTGTTAGCAATGCTTACAAATCTGAAGTGTCCATAAAAACTTTGCAAGGGATGCCAAACGGTTTCACTAAGCTAGCTCCTTCTTAAATCCCCCCCCCCATTCCTGCCAAAGGAAAAGGAAAAAAGGAGGGGAAAGGGGGGGGGAATATTGCTTCCCTTCCTTGCGCCATCTTGGTCGATGTGGGACAGAAAATAAAGACCACCCTATGGACTAGAACTGCCAAGGCAGTGCAAAAAAGAAAGACTCCAGCCACGGTAATTAACGAGAATAAAACAGCAAAATAAGAACAGCTTCAAGGACCATTCAAGACAGCATCGGTGGCTGCATGGATTGACGATCAGAGGCACAAGTCTTGCAAAGCAACACAGTTTGTACTGAAGGGGGGCACTAAATATCTAGATACAGAAATATAGTGAGAGAGAGAGAGAGAGAGAGAGACCTTCTAATTTGCCAGGTCTTAGAGGGAGAGGGTTTTATTTCCCCTATTGAATCACATATGAGCATTTTTATTCCAGGAGTGATTTCCTAGGCAACAGCAGGCATCAAGAGAGACCTATTTTCAGGCTGCCAGATTAAAACTGGGCGTTTTTTGTTTGTTTTTAAGAGAGTGATCCTTTGGATCTAAAGTTATTTTGCTCTATTGGATTCCAATGCCTGCTTCTATGCAGACTAGACATCAGGTTAAGCTTTGTGGTTGTCTGGCATTCTAGAAAAATGTGTGGGTCTTTTTTTTCCCCCTTTTCTTTTCTTAAGGGCAGAGGGGTCATGCTAAGCAATCCGGACTTGTCCACCGTTTGTGGGGGAAGGGGAAGAGATGCTATGCAGCTTGGGAGTTCTGTAATGTTTGTTTTATGGGGTACCACCCTCCAAAATGATATATGTGTGGATGGACTCAGGCGCGGTGAAGTGGGGCGGCAGGAATTTACATGAACATGCATATGGCATTATAGGATGTGTGTATGTCCCTATAGCATTCCACACACAAACACAGACACACACACACACACACACCCTTTTGCCCCTAGGTCCCCTATCTTCCAGTGCAGTCCTATCCATGTCTACTCAGAAGTAAGCCCCACTGAGGTCAATGGAATTTACTCCCAGGAAAGCACGGACCAGATTGCAGCCTTAAAGAACCTACAGTCATACACAAAAACAGCTAAACTGATTTTGCAGGCGGCAGGAGGCGAGTTTTGTTTGCTAGATTAATGGGGGGGGGGACAAACCAGACCTGGGGGGGGGGGTGAAGCAGGGGTTTGGGGGGACACAGAATGCAGAATATTCGCATGTCACTTTTTATGGCTGTTTATGTGGGTTATTTTAGGGATGGAAAGCCAACCCAAAGAAGAGGGGTTGAGTATTTTTTGTGTGAAGGGCTGATAGATGGGATTTCTTAGAGAAAGGAAGCCCATTTCTAAGGGGAGATGTGGGGAGGGGGTGATTCTTTTAAAAAAATGCGGAGAGGGCAGGCTTTTGAAGGGAAATCAGTAGAGAAGGGAAAGCAGAGAAAAATATTATCATTATGATTCGGATTCTCTGGCTTGACCTTGATTTCAGACCAGAAAAAAAAAAACAACCACAGACGACCGCGAAGGAGGGGCGATCAATAAAGCCCCAAAACGTAGCCAGACTTACCCGCGTGGGAATGGAGGTTGATGCCGGACGCGAGGTATTTCCCAGCGGGGAGAGGCGCCGGCGGCAGCCCGGCCGCCAAGGGCGCGAGGCGGGCCGCGGCGGCTCCGGCGGCCGCGGCGGCGGCCCGGTGGTGGTGGTGGTGGCTGTCCATGGAGAGCAGCGGCGGGGGGACGTGGACGGAGCGGGGGTGCCCGAGGTCTCTTCCATCCATCATCCGCTCGCCGATCGCCGCCGCCGCCGCCGCCCTCCGCCCGCCCCAGACTCAAAGGCTTTGGAAGCAGAAGCGCCCCGGCTCGGTCCTGGGCTCTATCATTCTCCTTCCTTCTAGCCAAGAGCCCCGGTGGCAGCGGGCCGATGGTTTTTCTTCTTTCTTCTTTTGCCTAAGGAAAAGGAAAGATGAAAAAAAGGCACGAAACTGACGGGAGTGAACAGGAGGGGGGTCAAAAAAGAACGCAGACACACCCTGGAGGGGGGGCTGGCTTATTTTGGGGGGGAGGCAGTTCAAATGAAAAATCCCATTACTGGATTCTTCACCTTGTCTATCACCTGCAGCTACATATAATCGATTCCCCCCCCCCTCTCCGAAGTCGGCTGGTTTGTCTCGAACCGGCAAAAATCGGGTCTGATGTAATTAACCTCTTTTTTTGTATCCAAAAAAGAAAATTACAAATGTTAAAATTCGGCGGCAGCGACGGGTTGTGAAATGGAAGAGACGAGGAAATGGAGAGAGAGAGAAACAATCCAAAGTTAGGCTTGTTTACTCAGAAGTAAGTCCCACAGAGTTCAGTGTAGTTTACACCCAAGTAAGCAGGCACGTAGTAGGGCTACGGCCAAAGGGCGATCACCCATCCTGGACTCTCTCCGCTTTATAAATGTGTTTTTCAAAGGAATGCGTGAGAGTGATTTTGGGGATTGGTTTGTGTATACAAGGAAAGCACACATGCAAAAAAAAAAATCCCTTTTTTAAAAAAAGGTATAGGGTTTGCATTCACATCTCTCGCTTGTGCTTTTTACTCCCAAGTGGTTTGCAGGCAAAGCTGACATCGCTGCGCGGACTCTAGCCCCGCTGGAAAGCTGCTTACTCCCGTGTAAACGTGCGAAGCATCGGGCCGCAAGGGCCCAAATTGATCTCAACGGGCCTTACTTCCGAGGAAACAGTGAGACGAGGAGGATCGGGCTTGTGGAAATGTGTCTGGAGTTGCAGCCGTGCGACCCGATCCTATGCACTCAGGCGGAAGGGGGATACTAATTTTCAACGAGATTTACTCCCAAGGCTGTTTAGCATTGCAGCCTTAATCCGGACTGCAAACCTACACACTTACCTGGGAGCAAGTCTCACTGAACTCAAGGGGGCTTACTTCTGAGTCGACATGTGTAGGGGTTATACTGTAAGAGAGTTTTCTGCCCCTCCTTTGACTTCAGTCATTGGGGGGGGGGGGTTGAGGGGAATTTAACCAGTCCTGTTTGGTCCCACCCTTGTGGGCTTTTAATTTTTTTAAAAAAGAAACCTAACATGTTAATAAAACCCTGATTCGGATTCCATTCCTCTTGCCCTTATTTTGTCTAGACATGCTCGCGCTCTCTCTAACCCGGTTTGCAATAACCATTTCCCTCTGTTCCATCTTAACAGATGCAGCTAGACAAAAATGTAGAGGAGGGGGTGTCGGTCCTGGCAGCCCAGAGGTGAAAATGACCCATTGCACATTTTATCATCCTCTCAGCCCTGAAACGTTTTTAATGTTTAACCTTTTATGCCCAGCATACAGCACAGCTAGGACCTTGAGATTTCTGAAACCAGCTTCTTCAAATAGCTTTGGAGGAAGAGTGGATTTTATGGGAAACCAGACCTCGTCTTCCTTCACCCCTAAATCTAGACCCCCATACAGACTACTACTACTCCTGTATGTCCCCATACAGACTACTACTACTATACGTATCTACTCAGAAGTAACGCGTACACACACCCCTTTGGGATTGCCAGGGTTGAAAATGACTAGAAACTAGCATTGAAATTGACTAGCAGAATGAGGCTATGAATGAATTGTTATGAATCTAGTACCCGGGGATCCGGTTTATTCTTTTAAAAAAGGACATGGCACAATCCTATGCATGTTTACTCGAGAAGTAAGTCCTATTGTGTTCGGTTTTGAATCCTCCAGTCTGCCAGTCTCAGAACTCATTTATTCCAATATATTCAAGGTAGAACATTTAGAAGTAAGAGTCAAACACCCACCCACCAGGAATTCTTTCAAAATATCTGCAGTGATACATATAGACATTTTGGGAAGTATTTCTGCGTCTCTCCCCACCCTCTCTAAAAATATTCCAAAATGCTTAGAATTTTAAAAAAGAATTTGGGATTGGAGGAGGGGCAGAGAGAAATGCTACTTTATAAATGAAAGAATTTCCCTTCTCCCTCTTTCCACCCTGAAATTATTTGCCAGCTATCTCAAAATCACACGATGAATTCTCAATTAGTCAATGTTCTATCTCTCTCCAGGGGAAAAAAAATACACTGGTTTTCGTTGTTGTTGAAGCGGTTTCCATGTAGCAGCTGATGAAACCCACTGTCCAAAAATCCCTATTAGGTCCTTTACTGGGTTTAATTAAGAGTTTCTTACTTTAATCTGGGTTTAGTTAAAACTACCGCTGGGTTTACTAGACAACCCCTCCTCTGCAATCCACCTCAACTCAATCCTCCACTCTATAGTGGATAAAAGATATTTTAACCGTTTAATTTGGTTTTCTTATAAACCATTAGATAAATAGATTAGTGGCTTTCCAATTTAACCACAAGGAAGAGAATGCTTGCCCCCTTACTCATTTAAATTATACATATGCTTGCATGTATGTATGTCCCCTATAAAATTGTAATGCAAACTCGAATTTGGGTGTGTGTTTGTGGAGTGGAGTCTTGTTTTCCATAGGATTCTTATACCAAGAGACAGTATGTACACACACTACAGAAATCAAGAGACCCACACAACCAAAAAATACCCCAAAACTTGGATTACTATTTTATGGGGAATTCGGTTATGTATGTGTGTGTAGAATGTAATTTTATATCTCATTTCTCTCTGTCTCTCTCTCTTTTCAACTTTTCCTTTCCTTGTTAATCTCAGCTACCAAAAAAAAAAAAAAAAATGGCTGGATTCCTGCTTTTAATTAAAAACAGCCTATGCGAAAATGTCTGTTTCTTGGCTTGCTTTCCAAGACGGCCTTTGCCAAGAAGGATTCTAAGGGAGCTGCTGTTTTGCTAGGGTCCTTGTCACCCCCCTCCCAATTTATATTGGGGAGGGGGAGACACGGAGAAGAAACTGGAGGATCTGGGGGTCAAAAGTAAATCAGATTCACTTCTAGAGAGGTATATAGCCAGGGGTGATGTGGGGGGAGAGAGACGTTCACCTTAGAAACAAGATCTCCCCCCACCCAGTTTTTTTTTAAAAAAAAAAGGAAAGAAAGAGCAATTTACAGCACCATCCTCTATATGTCTACTCAGAAGTAAGTCTCCTTTAACGCAATGGGGGGGGCTTCCTCCCAGGAAAGTGTGCCCAAGATTGCAGCCTTAACTTCGAAAGTAGAAAGAGTTGCTCTTACCTTCTTTTTCCCTTAAGGAATCCCCCCTAACTGGATTTCTATGTAATCCTCTTCTTTGCCATTCTTCAGACGGATTTGTGTGAGCTTCGATCCTTTTCTCAACTCGCTTCCCAAAAAAAATAAAGGGGGGGAGAGAGAATTTTCTCTCTGTGTGTGTTTTAGATCCAAACCAGGGTGCGCGTAAACGGTGTTCCTCTCTTTCCTTCCACCCCTGTTTCTTCCTCTTCTTGGGGTCTCCCAAAAATGTTCTTTCCCGGCCCTCCGTAGGTCGACTTGGCTTTCCCCTCCGCCCTGAAAGAAAACCCAGCGCCGGGCGGCCGAATTTCTCCTCCGCTTGCTTTTAAAAACCCAGCTTTTCCGATCGCCTGCTTTGGCGAGGTCCTGTTTCGAAATAAACTCCAGGTAGTGGTCTTGCTGCTCGGCAGACTTCAGTATCTCCATATACAGCCCAGGGTTGGAAAAGGTACATTACACAAAACCCCCCTTTCAAGTTCCTCTCCGTGGATCTTAAAAAAAAAAAAAAAAAAGAGGTGGGGGGGAAGCAAAAAAAGAGAGGGGGGGAGAGAGGGTGAAAAAAAAAAAGAAAGAAACTCTTTAGCAATGAAACAAGCATTGTTCCTTCAATCCCACCCACCACCCGCTTGGCCGGCCCAAATTCCCTTGTAGGCATCGCCATTGGCTGCCCGGGCTGCCGCTCATGCTCATGTAAACACTTGGGCTCTCCGCCATCTTTATAAAACCAATTATGGAGCAAGGGGGGGGGAGGAGGCGCGGCGCAGCAGTTTCGAGGCTCCCCGCGAGGCTGGGGCTGAATGATCCGAAGGGGCGGTGAGAATTTCGAAGCGGCCGTTTCGAGGCTGCCCCTTCCCTTGCTGTTTTTTTTTTCGGGCTGGGCTGGTTGGATCAAAACAGAAAAAGATGGTTGTAGAGGGAAGTTGGGTTTCTTTGCATTGCGCCTCTCTTTAGGGGGGAGGGGATCCAGTTCCCACCTTATCTCGCTTTTCTTTCTCTATCCCCACACCCCCTCCATTTTCTGGCAACCTTTCTGGGGGGGCGGTTTAAGCGGGGGTGGGGTGATGGCTGGAAAGATTTGCAACGTTTAATATAAGAGGGGCTGGGTTGGATTCTCGCCTCTGGCGCGTTTACTCGGAAGTAAAGCTCGCTGCACGCCATGGGGCTTAACTCCCAGGTAAGAAAGCAACCGGGATCGAAGCACCGGCGGCCCGATCCCACTATGCATGCTTACTCAGGCGTAAATCCCATCCTTGCTCCATAAGAGCCCCCCCCCTCCCACAAACCGTGAAGATAGCCGCTTTTAAGGCAGCCTGAACGAAACGCGCGCTGGGAAGCGAACCGCGTGGGACTTACTCCGGAGTAGACCCCGCGCGGCTGCTTTGACTCCCTCCCGGAGTCGGCAGCAAGCAAACCCAAAGGGGGCACCTGGTCGGTCTTCCCAAGTTTTTGGGAGGTCGGTGGCGCTTACTTCGGAGTAAACGTGCACGGATCGGGGCTGGGGGGCGGCTCCAATCACACACACCGCTCCAATACAGAACTCGTGTTTTGCAATATTACTATTTGCAAAAGGGGACCCAAGTGCGTCGGTGTATATTTCCTTCCTACTTGAAGCTGCGGAAAACAACAAATCAACAGGCTTGTTTAAAAATAAATAAATACATCCGATTACGTGTGTGCGCTTAGAAAAGAAAAAGAGGTGGTCCGTTATTTTTTACTCCTTAGCGACCCTTCCCCATTTCTTAATTCTTTTAAAAGTTCTGCCGCGGAACCTTCTACTTTCCCCCCTCCACCCTCCACCCTCCGAGTGGGTGAGTTAGAAATTTGCTTAGCAGTTGGGGGGGGGGGGGATGGCGGGATCCTTTGCTATTTTGCACAAAACTTTCCTACAAGCTACTCGGCTCAGAAGGGGGGGAAACCAGAAATGACTTTACATTGGCTTCTTTAGCATAATCCGCTTTCACATCGGGTGTTCGTGTGTATACGATTTTACTGCCCTCTGGGGAAAAATAAAAATAAACATTCCATGCCTTGGTCTTTGGGGAGGTGAGAGAGGCCGGGGAGGTGAGTCTATTTAAATTTGTCTTTTAAGATAAAATGTACTTTTTAAAAAAACAAGAATTCGCCGATTTTGTTCCAGTAATTGTGGCTTTGATGAAACACTCTGGGGCTTACTTTCTGAGTAAACATGTTTTAGATCCGGCTTGTAGAGAGAACCAGTTTCGACAATTCTTACGAAGGCGAGTCTCATCGCTTTGAATAACACTTTGACTCATGCTTTCCTTTAACCTTGCCATGTTTTTTTCTTTTTTTAAATATTTGCTGGCAGAATAAACTGTTTCCTTTTAAAACAAAAACAACAAAAATCCCCACAATGCTTACCAATTTTTCATAGTCAGGCATGCTTTTAAAAAACCGCTTGGGGGGGGGGGAATGAATGAATTAAACGTTTTTTCCGTTCTACTAATATTTTCACTCTCTCTCACACACACACACCCTATAGTTTGAGTTGTAACACATTCAAATGCACTTTCCATGTAATCCAGTCTGTAGGCTACATGTTTCGTTTCGTTTTTTAATTTGATGGGGTGCTATTTATTTTGTGTATGCGTTTAAAAACACACACACAAAGTGTTTTGCAAAAAATAAAGTTGCTTTTAAAAAAACACGCCCCACTTTTGTCTTCCTTAAGGGGGGGGGGCTTTATACCTGCCAATACACACGCCTTTTTGGAAACTTATTTGCCTCTGGCTGCGGGGGAGGGGAGGAAAAGAAGAAGAGGGGGAGGTGGGAAAAAACCACCTCCCGTCATTTAATTCCAGTGTAAATGTTAAAAAAAGAAGAAAAAGGACTCCAGCCGTTTCAAACTGCCCCCAAGCTCCAGCGAGGCAGTTTCAAGTCTCCCCTCTTTGGAAAGCAGAAAGACTGAGCGCCGATGGGAGGGGAAAACGGGGGGTGGGAGAGAGAAAGTAATATAAATAGTAATATAAGCGAAAGAAGGAAACGGTGGTAAACAGGGGGGTTGGGGGGAGAGCAAAGAAAATAACTACAAATGACACGCAAAGACCTCACCAAGCCACCTCCCCACCCCCACCCCACCCCAGGGATGGGGCGACAAGTTGGCAGCGGGATTTAATGGATGGGCTCCAAATTAGCGAAGGATCAACAAGAAGAAGCAGAATTTAAAGGGGGGGACGAGGGAGGATCACGACTGCACAGCCGAAGCCTCGTGGCTGTTTGCACAGTCTGCAGAAAGATTGGGGGACCACTCGGCCTCTCCCCCCCCCGCCCCAAAGGCAGCCCTCCTTCCCCACCCATTTATTTACAGGGTTTTTTTTTAATGCTGCTTTGCCAACCCGATTTTTAAACACCTCCCCTTTTCCCCCCAACTTGCGCTGAAAAAGGAAAGAGAAAATAAGATTATTTCAGATTTTCGCTTGTATAGCAACAGCTGTAAATCTGCTACGTCGCTTTCTCCCTAAACTCACGGACGTCCAGAAAGATGGGAGCGCGTGTCTTAATCACGCAATCCCTTGGCACGTTTCCTCGGAAGTAAGTCCCGCTGTGTTCAATGGCGCTTGCTCGCAAGTAAGGGTGCCCAGGACCCGCAGCGCGGATCCCCTACACCTCGCCCTGCTTTGCAGCAGACCAGAGAAAGCCAAGAGGAAACCGAAGTGAAGCGTGTGTGAGTGTGACGAGCGTTTCCATGCGGGGTTCCCCCCCGTTCTTTTTTAAATAAATGTTTAATATTTTCACACCCGGATCCTCCGAGAAGCTGGAGCAGTGGTGGGGTATGTATACAAAAATTACTGAGATGATAATAAAATAATAATAAATTTAAAAAGGTGCCCGTTTGTTTCCATTTTTCCAATAAATGCTTTCTCTCCTCCCCCCCCCTTCTGACACCCCCCAAGTGTGGTTCCCATCAAACCAGGGGCGAAAAATCTGCCTTTTATTAAAAAGCTGGCTTTCTGTTGATCAACCCTGCCTGCCCCCCCACCCCTCCGTTTCCTCACTTGTACAATCCCCCCTCCCTGCGACCCATCCTTTTTTGGGGAAGGGGGGGTAAAGTTCTGTGATCCTTGTGTGCCTTGCCTCCTCGGATGTAAACCCCCGCCTGATCTAAGGGCTTAACTCGCAGAAATGCACTTCGGTTTGCAAGAAAAGGGAAGAGGAAAATTGAGGGGGGGGTTCTCTCTCTCGCCTAAACATTGTTACTACTTTCCACTATGCAAGGGGGCGGATTCTGTTTCCCTTGTGTGTGTGTGTGTGTGTGTGTCCCGCACAGTCTCCCATCTCCTCCTTCAACAGAGATCTTCAAATCCGTCTCTCTCTCTTTTCCGACCCCCCCCCTTTTTCTTTTCTCTTTTACTTTGTTGCAAATAACTTAATTGGTTTGATCGTGGCCACCGACAGTCCCCAAAGGAAAAAAGAAAAGAAGACCAACTTCAGCGACGTCATCGGCGTTATTTAAGGGGAGAAAGAGAGAGAGAGAGATTTTCTTTCTTTTTTTTAACCAAAAGAACCTAATGTGTGTGCGTTTTAATTTTTTAAAAAATAATATATTATTATTTTTGGTGCAGTCTGATCAACAGCAGCTGGAAGCCATCTTGTAAGCTGGGTGGGTGGGGAATTTGGAGCTAAAGAGGGAGGGGGAGGAGATTTCTAAAAAAAAAAAAAGGATGATTTTCAATATCAGCTCATTTTTCCTTCTCCTTAATTCCCCACCCCCACCCCATTTCAGTATGTGTAGCCGGCAGTCTTTCCAGGTTAGTGCAAATAATAAGTAATATACCTTCTGTAATAAGTAGCAGACCTGTGTATGGCTGGATATGAGTGTTTTGGTTTTAATATAAATCTTGCAGACGTTCACCCGGGCGGTGGGATGCAGGATTACGCCTCATTTTCTTTTCTTTTTTAAATTGATCCTAAAGTCTGCCTCTCCCCCTTCTCTTTTAACCTCCTCCCCAGTTTGCTTTGGCACCCGATTTTGTAAATGTGAGTTGGTTTAAAGAAAGAACTCCTTTCATCTGCTCTCTGGAGGAGGATAGCAGGAAAGAAACGTTTATCCCTTAAAATAAGGCTTCAATTTTTATACACACTTACTTGGGAGTGTGAAGTTTCCCTGAAGTTAGGGACTTACTTCTGAGTAGACATATTAGAGGATTGCTCATATATAAATCTCTTTTTTATTCCTATACAGTTTTTCTCATCATCCCAATGTTTTTGGGGTTTTGGGGTGGGGGGTTTAATGCTTGGGAACAGTGTTGATGGCTTTTTTTAAAAAACCTAAATTCTCATGAGCTAAATTACATTTTTCTCCTTCACACATAAGGGTTCATTGGGATTACTCTTATGTAAGTAGGGATAGGATTGCAGCCTTAATATGGTATACTTTTGTTGGGGTCCCACCCAGTTTTGATCTATACCGTAGAAAATTGGGGCTCTTTCCTGAGGGACACATAATAGTAAAATTACTATTTAATTGTAAATTACTATTAGTTAAGTATATGGTTGCTATTTACTCTTATCAAAGGTCATTCCAACCTTGAAGAAAGCTCTACACACACCTCCCTCTGTGTGTGCGTGTACAGGTGTGTACACATACACACCTGATGAAGAAACACACTTACCTGGGAATAAGCTCCATTGAAAACAATGGGGCTTACTTCTGAGTAGACATGTCTGGGATTTTTGCTGTTTGCAGCCTCCTTCTAAACTATCTTTTAAAATTAAAGAACTGTTGGGTATAGGAGCATAGAATAATTCCTTGTAAAAAAATAATAATATGTGAGTGCTTTCGTTTTGTTCTCTTGCACTACCTTTGCTGTGGGAAAGGCTCTCCTGTGCAGATCTTACCAAATTACACTGCCTTCAAATTTATTTTACAGCACTCTTTCGCTCAAGGAAATTACACATGAAATCCTCTCCAATCCTCCGCTCCCCACTCTTAAAAAGCAAACACTGCAATTTGAGGAGGAGGAGGCAGATTTACTAAGGAAGCAGAGACTTCCTTCTTTAGATAATGAGGCTGCTATTATTATTATTATTATTATTATTATTATTATTATTATTATTAGGTAGTATTTGTTTTGTAACACTTCCTCTTGTAAACAAAAAGGGAAAGGGAGGGAGATTGAAACAAACTCATTTTAAGCTGATGTCACAGCAAAATCCAGTTCAGGTTTACTCAGACGTAAGTCCCACTCTGTTCAATAGGGTTGAGTCCCAGGTAAGCGTGCATAGAACAGCAGCCTTAAACATAAGGAAATGCAATGAAACTATTATTATTATTATTATTATTATTATTATTATTATTATTATTATTTATTATTATTATTATTTGTAGTGCCTTGTTGTATATAAAAAAAGCAATATAGAATAGGGGCACAGGCAACCAACTTTTTTGTAATAAAGCTTTCATGTTTAAGATCAAAGGCCTGCCCACTCGTTTTCTTGCTTTATAAGGCTTGCTAGTTTGAACCCTGCTGCACACTACAAGCGTTTTAATTCCACCCCGCTCCCATTCCCCCCTGCCCTCCCTCAGATGTAACCCTGTTCATTTGTTCCCAAATGTATAGAAATAACCCTACACCAGTTTTGCCGGGGTTATATTCTCTTCCACACCCGTTTCCCTCCAGTGGACAATTGGATTTTAATTTTATTTTTTATTTTTTCTTAACAGAGGTGAGGAAGCTTCTAGGAATCAGGCTTGGGTTTTACTCTAAAGATTTGGGGGTGGGGTTCAATAGATGAGATGTGAATATATGGCCCCCACGCAGGCCGTTTTCTGAACTCTGATAAACAATGTGGCTGCAAGGGAATGAAAACAGCTCCAGCCAAATATAGCTTGTCTAAGAAAGGAGATCTCATCTCTAAATTCTTTTGGAGACAGAATAATTTATCTTGCTGTGTGTCTGTCAGATCACATGCATTGGCACACACACACACACACACACACACACGCAAATGCACACTCTCCGCTATAAATTATAATCTGATCTTGTTGAATGTTCTTTTGGCAACACTTGGCTTTTACAACTGCCACATTCAAAAAAACCCATTCTGCTTTCCGTCTGGGATGGAATCAGGCATGTGGATTTTTCTATCCCCTAAAGAGAAGTTCACCACCACCACCATCGCGATCAGCCATCTCCCACCCCGCCACAAACAAAAACTTTGAATTTCTCAAGTGGGTCGCAGACATCTTCCGTTTCTGAAATTAAAACCTAGCAACGAAAACCCGGGAGGTTAGCCTGGGTGGTTTGGGGAATTATAGAGCAGGCAAAACGCTATTTTCTCTTTCATCAGTCCAAAACTCTAGGGGGTGAGGAGTGGGGAGCTAAGGTTGTAGAAGGGGGGGGTGTAGCTGCCCCATGTGGTTTTATGGAACTCTGAAACAAGGGGCAGACATTGCGCACACACGCACACACACACACACCACTGATGATCTGGGAGAAGATGCATTCCTTCAAATTACACCTCCTTGATGATCTGGGAGCAAATAGATTCCATAAAATGTGCAACTGCCTCTTTATACATTATATTTTCCTCTAAGGAGCACGAGGCGGCGTGCATGGTTTCCCCCTTACTCTGCCTCACTTTATCCTCACAACAACCTTACAAGGTAGGTTAGGATGAGAGATGGTGACTGGCCTGAGTCACCCCAGTGAGCTTCGTAGTTGAATTTGGGATTTGACTCTGGGGGCTTATCTACACCAGCAGGATATTCCACTATGAAAACGGCATATAAAAGGCAGGAGCCACGCTACTGCTTTATAGCGGTATTGAAGTGCACTGCAGGATCTACACTACTGCTTTATAGTGGTACCGAAGTGCACTGACAAGTGTTGGGGCACATGACACATCTACACCAAGCAGGATATAACACTATGAAAGCAGAATAAAAGCAGTATACGGTAGGTGTCATGGGTTCCAACAGTTGTCAGTGCACTTCAACACTGCTATAAAGCAGTAGTGTGTCTCCTGCCTTTTAAATACCACTTTCATACTGCTTTCATAGTGGGATATCCTGCTTGGTGTAGATGAGCCCTGGGCGTCTTAGTCCAAGTCATACATTCTAATGGTTGGAGTCACCGTCACCACCTTTTGATGACCAAGGAGTTCAGATATAAATGCAATACAAAGCATGGGTGGGTAGCCTAGCGATGTCCAGATACTTTGGATTACAATGTCCATCAGCCATACCCAGCAATGGTCAGGGCTTGTAGGAATCATAGAATAGTAGAGTTGGAAGGGGCCTATAAGGCCATCGAGTCCAACCCCCTGCTCTATGCAGGAATCCACCCTAAAGCATCCCTGACAGATGGTTGTCCAGCTGCCTCTTGAAGGCCTCTAGTGTGGGAGAGGAGTTGTAGTCCAAAATATCTGGAGGGAACCAGGTTGTCTACTCCTGTTCTGAGGGGCTGTCCATATACTCTTTCCCTTACATTGGTGGTATAAGGAGAAAGGTGACACTGTTTGGGAATATACTATCAATTACATGTTCCACTTGGAAAAGGGAGTCATGAGTGGCCTGCCCACACAATTGTGTGCACTGGGTACTTTCATAGTCTACACTTTTGTCGGGAAAATATGTAAAACAGCCAAGAGAGGGAATTTACCAAGAGATCAGGTGGGTTTACAGAAATACATCTTATTTCTGGCAAGCATTTCACAAAATGATGTAATGGCCACGAACATGGACAATTTTAAAAGGGGATTAGACAAATTTGTGGAGGATACGGCTAGCAATGGCTATATCCTACCTTCGGTATGAGAAGCACGATGCCTCTGTACACCAGTTGCTGAAGAACAAGGGGGGCATGTCCTACTTGTGGGTTCACCATGGACAGCTGTGTGAACAGAATGGCGGATGAGATGGGCCCTTGGTCTGATCCAGGACAGCTTTTCTTGATTTGCCAAATACATGGAAATTCGGTTCCTGCAAAGAAAAAAGGTAGGTTGGGTGTGTACTTCATTTGCAACTGCAAGGGGGAAGTTCTTATATTAATTTCCTATGCTAGAGCACGACTGATGATGTATTTCTGCATTCATTGGGCCTTATGTATTCCCTTCTTTGGTGACTCTTATTTATTTCGTTATTGCAGTTCTATACGGCCCAATAGCCGAAGTTCTCTTGATTCTCCCTTTCATCTTCTCTTCCCACTGCTGACATTTTGATTTGTAAGTTCCTCGGGGCTGGGGGGCATCTCTTTTCTTTTCATTTCATGTATCCTGTCCCTTTGTAAAGCATTGCAGACAGTGGTTGGTGCTCTGTAAATAACAGACCTCTCTAGCTCCAACAACAAGGGGGGTGCTGAAAGGTCTGCTTCTGACTATATAGGAAAAGAAGCAAATCCACAGCACACAACTGGAATCCTTGGACAAGGTCGGCACTAGTTTCTCAATATCCCTGGCCCTTTTCCCCACCGCAGGTGGCTCACCCGGCATAGCTGATAGCGGCAATGCCAGACATTTTATGCCCGTTTCTTATCAGCATTCCAGGGGTGGATTTGCAGCATTTGCACACTCTTGGATAATCCAATTCCACAGTGGATCTGGAAAAAGTCATAGCTGAAGCTTGTTGCTTGGGGTTTTTACATGTGTCTGTTTCCTTGAAGTTTTACACTTCGTAAATACTTGGCGTTGGTGTAAAACAACTTTCCCCAATTCAGTGCCTCTCAGAGGTGCAGACTTCGATGGCCATCATCCCCAGCCAGCCCAACTGCACTGGCTGGGGATAATGAGAGTTGTAGTCCTGCACGTCTGATGGGCACCAGCTTGGGGAAAGCTCATGTGAACAGCCACTCTTGCGGTCTGTGAAAAAGACATTGACAGCTCTCCCGTTATGCCACGAAGACACATTTCTATCTAAAAAAATAGATATTGCAAAACTGTTTCGGTTTGCAGAGGGCTCGATCATTTTCAGTTCATTTATGAATGCAGGGCATCCATTATTTCAGAATATTTAATTATTTCATAAAGCAAATAGTGCAGCTTTACCAGGGATCATAGTTGAATACATTTTGGAGGGATGGGATTGTCATTTGTTTTCCTTCAGAGTTTTTTTTTTTTTTAAAAAAAAATCTGTCCCAGTTAGGAATGAAGGTAATCTCAAACAGCGTGGGTTGGTGCATTTCTAAAATGGGTAAAAATAGATCATAACGTCATTTTTTAAAATAAATAAATAAATCCCTGAACCAATTGATTTATAGAACACAGAATAGATAAACTATAGGAATGGAAAGCAAATATATCAACAGTAAAACTCTGTTAAGACTGTGTGAAAATATCCCATTTCAGTATTGGGCCAATGGAGAGCCACAGAGTGATTCGAAACAGCTTTACTCAGAAGTAAACCCTGCTTATTTTAGCAGAACTTAACCAAGTAATGGATTGGGAAGTGGGGCAGATTTTATGTATTTATTACATTTATATCCCACCTTCTCCTCTCCATTTCTATCCTCACAACAACAACCCTGTGAGGTAGGTTAGGCTGAAAGTCTGTGACTGGCCCAAAGCCACCCAGTGAGCTTCCATGGCTAAGTGGAGACTAGAACCCAGATCCCCCGATTCCCAGTCCAACACTCCAGCCACTACTACTACTACTACTATTATTATTATTATTATTATTATTATTATTATTATTATTATTTATATAGCACCATCAATGTACACTGGCTCATGGAACAGAGGCTCCAACCCCCCACTTCCTCCGCCCTAAATGACGGACAGTCTCACGGATTGTGTCCCGACGCACCCATGCCCACCTCTGTACACGCTAATGATGCAACAGTAGAGCCGCTATTGTTGACTTCTCCTTTCTTTTTTGAGGGTCAAGAATTATGTTCCTGACTGTTAGAGCAGTACGACGATGGAACCAGTTACCTAGGGAGGTTGTGGGCACTCCCACACTAGAGGCCTTCAAGAGGCAGCTGGACAGCCATCTGTCAGGGATGCTTTAGGGTGGATTCCTGCATTGAGCAGGAGGTTGGACTCGATGGCCTTGTAGGCCCCTTCCAGCTCTGCTATTCTATGATTCTATGTTCGATTTGTGAGTTAATTCTGATCACTTCACATCGGCGTGCAAGTAAACCCCCCCCCCCAAAAAAAACCCTCTTCCTGGGCCTTTCTCATCCACTCAAAATGTCCAGTCTTTCTCATTGTGTGGAGGAAGGATATGAGCTTTACTTAAGAGATGCCTCTTTAGTTAGCCAGGCGAGAGGTGAACCACATAACAGACTAAGCATTAAAAGCAACCTATCCTTAGCATCTTTCCTGCTTGCTTAGATATATATATATATATATATATATATATATAATATACAATGCTTCTCTTCCACTCCCGGCCCCTTCCATCTCTAATTGTCTGCCCCCAAATCGGAGCCGATTTCTTGCCAGAGTGTCACCGCATCCTCCTTTTTGCACAGCTCCCTGCCTGCTATGCATCTGGTACAGAGTTTGCTTTTTGAGCTATAAATCCCTGGGGAGGGATGGGAAAACATAGGGGGAGGGAGAGACGGGGGGGGGGAGCGAGAAGCTGCAGTCGCCCATCCAGAATTCGAGAAAGAGCCGCGTTTGCTGGCTGAGCACTTTTTTGTTGCATTGTTAATGTGCCATTTTTCAAGGCAGGAGTGAGAGAGGCGCTGTGAAGGGCAAGGGCGACGATTCTAAGAACCTCGGGACCCACGTTGTTTAAAACGGTGCAGGCGCTTCAAGGGGTGGCATTGATTTCCCCCCTCGCTGATCAACCCTTTGAAAGCAAAACCAGTTTCAAAAAAGAAAGGGTACTATTTTTTTTAAAAAAAAGTGGAGGTGGTTCAGAGGGAGGCTGATTCTATCCCCCGAAGGCACTGGTTGATTAGAGAGGTTGCAAACAAGCCTCGAAAATGTAAACCTAGATCCCAGTGCCTTCGAAAATGCGTACCAGCTGAGGTTTGCTTGGGCTTTTTAAACGGGAAAAGCTATGGCTGCTTTCTAAAGATAGGAGCTGTCTAAATCATAGACACAGGACCAAGGGGGGGGGTGTCCCCAGCTAGCCATGCCCCCTTCCCTCCATCCATGGATTGCTGGGTGGTCTTCTCGGCGTTTGTGCGGGCTTCCCCCTATTCTAAATGGTTGAAATATCTCTCCGAAGGACTTAATTACTGGCCATAAGAGCCTGAAGCTAAAAGGTGGTGGGGTTTTTGTTCCCGTCTCCTTTTGCCCCGCCCACAACTGGAATGGAGACTCCCAAACGTTTCCCAAAATGGTATCTGGCCCTCCAGCTGAAAGAGGTTCTGCACCCCTGATCGCCATCTGTGGAAGATGCATTAGGGTGTGTCCACTTATGATGATGATGGAGGAGGAGGAAAAGGAGAACTATCACAATCCCCCCGCACAACCCCTATCCAAACGGATTACAGTTTCACAATTTTAAAAAGTGTGTCTAAAATGCCACCAAGTTCCATGGCAGTTTCCCCCAACCTGGTCCCCTTCTTCTAAAAGGTTGAAATGCTTCTCCTGAGGCAAAGTCACAGGCAGTACGAGCTTTTCTCAAAAGCATGCTGGCGTTTTTGCCCACGCCCCATTTGCCACTGGCCAAGCCCACCACCGGAAGGCGCCTGCCCCACAAGAGTTTCTCCAAAACGGAATTCGAAACCCTCGAGCTGAAAATTTGGGTCTCTCTTCTGTCCCCTGTGCTTTTGGATATTTCTACCTGAGCTGGCAGAGGGGAGGCCGTCCAAAGGCCTCTCTTTCAACCTCTCCTTTTCAAGCTACACCAAGGAAGCTGTCGCAGTCCTGACCCAGAGCCTGGGCACAGTGAACAAGATGTGGGTAAACAAGAGTGAGGTTCAGTTCGGACAAGACGGAAGTCCTGTTGGTCAGTAGACAAGCCAACACGGAGTTGGTAGTATAGCCCCTTCTGGATGAGGTTGCCTTCCCTCCAAAGTGTCTGGTTAGCTGCTTGCAGGAGGCCCTTGCATCTGGCGCTGCTCCTGGAATTACAGACGGCCGTGGTGTCAATGACTTTGCCCATCTCCCCCTGGTACCCCAGCTGCACCTTTTCCTGGGGAAGCAGGATCTGCTCACAGTGACTCTTGCCTTAATCGTTTCTCGTCTAGATTACTGCGATACACCCTGAGTGGGGCCGCCCTTGAAGATTGTTCGGAAACTACAGCTAGTACCAAAGGCAATGGCCAGATGTCTTCCTTTTTTGTTAGGCCTGCGATGAGTAAAAAAAGCAAAGTGGAACCCTTAACTCTGAGGCCTAGCCACATTTGATCTACACATTTCAGGACTTTAGCTCAGTCTTCCCCAATCTGGGGCCTTCCAGATGTGTTGGGCTACAATTCCCAGAATCCCCCAAACATATTCTGGGAATTGTAGTCTGACACATCTGGAGGGGGGGCACAAGGCTAGGGAAAGCTGAACTAGCCCAACTACCCTGGTGAGTCTGTTCATAAAGACCAAGCAAGCACTCTTTTATACCATCTAAAACAAAAACCACTAACAGGGCCTCAAAGAATGAATAGTCCAGGATGGGGGCAGGTAAGTATTTACTAACGAATGGGACTTGATCTTGTTTGTGTCGCTTCTGTACCTTAAAAGATCAGATAATAATCTGGGTTGCTTGGCATTCTAATTGGAAAGGGAGTTATACAAGAGGGATGAAGAGATTTAATATGTTTATTAGCCTGAAAGGTTGGCTTGGTTTCTTTCTTTTTAAAAATGCTTTCTAAAGGCTACACCTAGTATAGGGCTAAACCCAGAGAAAAATGTTTAAAGACCACGGATGCCCTATAATGTGCCACAATTAGTTCTCCGTCTGACCTTTGTGGCCAAAACCGGATCAATAAGAGGACAGCAAGAAATTGGGAGAGATGGCAAGAAGCTTGTGTTATGTTTTTAAAAAATCCCCTAGGGACACTTAATGCTTAAGTTCAGGGTACAAGGTTGTCTTAAAGCATCATTTGCTAGCCAGGTCCTGGCTGCAGCATCAGCTTCATAGCTGGTTTTGGGGAAGGGGAGGGGAGAGAGAGAGGTTGCTTTTTGATGGAGGGGCTTTGGATGGGGAACACTAGCACCGTACTGTCCTTTGTTAGCTCATATCAAAATGCATATCTGATTATATGGAAATCAAAGCACGAAAAACAGCCAGAGAGATATGCATACAAATACGAAACCCAGATGCCTCCTGCATATCTATCAATCTTGCTCTAGAGCCCAAATTCGAAATTTTCACGGCCATGGCAGTTTTGCAAAATCCAATCGATTCATTTACTTGCATTTTAGGTTTTAAAGCTGGCGTCCACAAAGCTGATGGGCTTGTGGCATTTTTTATTCCCAACGCCCCCACCACCCACACTTTGAACAGCCATCCACTCCAACTAGTTTGGAAAATCCGTTTCAAAGCCAGTGAGCGTCGGGAGGAGGGGGACAGGCTGCTGGCTCCCCCCATCAGAAAAAAATAAGTCAATAGTTTGGAGAGGGACCGAAGCTCAGTGATAAGAGGACATTGCAGAAGAACAGAGACAGCATCAGAACAGGACTTCAGGGCAAGCGCCCAGGCCCCACTTAGCAGAATGAAGAGACACCCCCCCCACCCCCAAATCTGCAAGACTGGCCTACCGCCCAGAGAGCTTCGGCTATTGGGCGGTATAAAAATGTAATAAATAAATATAAATAAATAAATACCACATTTGAAAGTAAGTGAAGAAATAGACATTACCACCTTTAAAAGAGGTGGTGATAAGACCATTTGGTTCAGAAGGTGGGCGTTAAATCCGGAGACTAAAATGACCTAAGAGCACCACTGCGGAAGAAGCCGGTACGCTAGCCTAATTCAGCCTTCCTCAACCTGGGGCGCTCCAGATGTGTTGGACTACAACTCCCAGAATGCCCCAGCCAGCTGGCTGGGGCATTCTGGGAGATGCAGTTCAACACATCTGGAGCGCCCCAGGTTGAGGAAGGCTGCTTTAATCAAATTATTGCCAGGGGCCCACAAATTTTCAACTGGCTAGCTAGCCAAGCCCTCGACCCCTCCCTTCCCCAAATCTGGTGGCATGTACAAAGAACTCAAGGAAGCGTGTTTGACCTTGCACTGGGCTTTTGCAGAAGGCCAATTTATAGCTAAGCCACTTGCACCACCCTGGTGCAATGCTTTGCATCTTTTTTTTTGCTGTCCCACATACACAGAGCTCCTACAGGGCATTCCCCTTTTGAAAAGGGGCTGCCACTTATTTCAGATTCTAGTTAGGTCCGTACAGACCAACCAGACCGATTTTGGGTGGTGGTGGGTTTTTTGAAGAGGTGAAACATATGTTGACGAACAGAGGAAGGAGGAAGACAACCCCATCTCTTCGATCAAGGTGTCCTTAAACCAGGGCTGGCATCAAGGGTAGCCGTGGTTGGGCATCTACCGAGGGTCCCCACCTCAGCCAGGGCCTACTGACATGCGCCCCTCTGGAGTTGGTACTGCTCTTCACTATTGCAGCCTGCTTGTTTGCCTGCCTCCCACTCTGGCCCAGACCACGGAAGTGGTGAGGAGAAGGCGATGCCACGGCCCCCTTGCTCACTGCCTCTCTGCCTCGCATGCATGCAAGTGGCCGCAACAATGAGGAAGACAATGAGCAAGAGCAATGGATAATGATGGCGGTAAGAAGGTAGACCCACCAAGGGAGGGACCCCATGCAGGGCATCTTGCTTGAAGGCCCTCAAAAAGCAGGAGCTACCGAAGCCTAGAACCCAGACAACACATTTTGCCAGGGGATGTATTTTTCTCGAAGCCTGTGGTATCAGAGATCCATGTCTCAAGGGAGAAGCAGCCATCACCACCCAACCAACATCTCACTTGGCTCAATAACTACTAATACAGCTCCACTGGGCTGCTGATTAGAATTTGATTAGCATTTCTGGTTGCTGATGCTTTAGCTTCCAAGCCAGCAATCTGCAACCGGTACTCAGAGAAATAATGTAATTCAATGAGGAGAAGGGTCTGCTGAACCCAAAGCACGGGCCGACAGAAGAGGCTGACGGCTGAACCTCTGGGTGATTGATCACTCGCCACTCTGGGCTTCCCATCTTCCAGCCAGACCCACTGGGTCAAAGTCGTTCTGCTCCTGTCAGGTCTTGGGCAAGATCCGAGACAGGCTGTCAATGCAAAAGATGCAGTCAAAACCAGGTAGTTGATAAGACCCAACCAGTTGCTTAGACTGGGTGTGTTTCCTCAGAGCAACAGTCAAGCTCCCATTGGTTCTGCCAGTCACCTGGTCTGGCTGAGCCAATCAGCTGCAAGACCTTCTCTGGCACTGCAGAGCAGGGAAGATCACATCTGTAACTTTTTCAGACTACAAGCTACCTCATTGACGTGGTGTCCAGGCCCTGCTACCCACAAGTCCCCATTACAAGACACCATAAAGCTCTATTGCTGCTTCAGGAATGATGGAATAAATTACCTACCCCAAGGGCAGACTGCCTACTGCACCTGGGTATTAGTAAAGGCTGTCTCTTTTGGTTGAGGTTTTTGGGAAGGCAGAAAGTCATCGATTTTGGAGTGTTTGAAAAACGTTTGAGGCACCAGGACGCTCAGACATCTGCATCTTTTCCTGCTTTTCATTGCCATTTCATCTGAACTGCCCCACCACACACACACACACAAACAGAACCCTCACAACACTAATAATATGTGATCTAAAAAAAGAGTACCCCGTTAAAAAGTAAAATAAAGATAAGATTAATAGTCAAAATAGCTAAAATGTTAAAAAAAAATTAAAATATTGAACTAGAGCAGCATAAAACATTAACAGATTCCCCTCCCTCCAAGCAGGGACTAGTTTGTTTGTATGTTATGGATGTTCACTCCTCTCCTCCTCACAACAAAATTTGCTGAGCGCAAGGCACACTGCGGAATCTTTGTTTGCGACGGGGCAGTTCCTCTTGTGCGGCTTCCTGCCCAGGACTGAGAGCCTCTTCGGCTCGCACCTCCAGCACCCCTGGTCCCTTTAGTACCTGTAGGAGTGGGCGGGACATTGACCTCAATGCCAATTAGAAAAATAACACTGCAATCCTTCTGAGAGAAGTAACTCACTACTGTCACTTTTTATCTATTCTTTGCATGTTTTGGTGTTGATTTTGCTGGTCTGCGGCCGTAATAAATAACAATTTGAATTTGACCTGTGTATTAGTCCCTGGTGTGTGCATGTGAGGTAGGTTAGGCTGAGAGTCAGTGACTGGCCGGAAGTCACCCGGTGGGCTTCCACGGCCGAGTGGGGAGTAGAACCCAGATCTCCCAAGTCCCAGTCTAATGCTCTAACCACTACACCACACTGGCTATACCGCAATAAGAATCTATATTTCGAATAAAGCAATCAGCAAAACAGGAATAAATGTACATGATTTATTTTTAATCAAACATTTCAGCTTCCACCTTCGTCAGTGACACTTAGTACAGGAAACAGCCCTCGGGGTAACACTATAGAACGTTACTGCTGTCGATGGAATTCCCAGGTTGTAAGAAAAGCCCAGGAGGTGGGCTTATCCCCCAAATTCAAGCCATTTGAAGTCAAGGCCTCCAGTCTGTAAATCCAAACGTTACCCTTTGTTTCAAGGATCGGTGGATTAGATGGTTGTTCTATGGGGAAATATCACCATGCCTGAAATGTTGTTGTGCCTCTCAGAATAACAGTGTTTTGCTACAGGTTGTACTGTCTTCCTTGTCATTGTAACTAGCTTGTGATTTTAGATGACTGATTGATTGATTGATATATAGATAGATAGATACCACCATCTTGTTTCTCAGTGGACTCATTTTGTCTCCAACCCTGTCTGCCCTCACCATCTGTGTTCACCATTAGAGGTAGTGGCTCATTTCAGACAACACGTTAGTCAACGCAGTGTGAAAACTCCACTCAGAGGTTGAGTTCCTAGGGGGCACGCCCCACAAAACATGTTCTAACGCCACCGTTGTGTGACTGTGGGCTACCGTAGAATTGAGTAAAATCCATCACAATGTTTGATTGACAGATCTTCCACCCTCACTCCTTCCTTGGTCCTCCTGATGGTATCCCAGCAGCCATCGCTGCAAAAAACAAACAAACCACCAATCCCGGCAACTCTCCTAGAGCGGCACTCGCTCCTTTCGCCACTCCTGCCAGGGAACTCCGCAGCCAGTGGGAACAGTCAACTCAATGCAACAGAAAACTCCACAGAGCCCATCACACAACACGCAATACAACGGTTGTGCAGGAACTCTCCTCTGCACAGTGTATATATTCTGCATGGAGTGTTTTCCAAAAATAACTCCACCATGGGGTAGAGTTTTCCCTCCAGACAACACATTTTCAACAGCGGTGTAAACACTGTGGAGTTCTAAAACCACCGATGACAAACGTGTTTTCTGAACTGAGCTAGTGACTGTACCTAGGTTTGCAGTCCTATATTTGAGCCTAAAGGGTTTTTGGAAGAATGGTTGTTTTCCTGTGATGCTTGTCAAGGAGATATTTCTTGGGAGAGGGATGGGGAGACAGAGAAAAAATTGGAATGCCAGAGTTATCTAGAAAGCTAGGTTCCAAGCCTCTTCACCCCACAGCAGCTACATGTCTCTTAAGCTGCATACAAAACTGATTTTCCCCAAGATGGAAAATATTTGCAACAGAGTTTGCCATTTGAAGGGGATTCGTAGGCAGGGACAATTCAAGGAGATACTAAAATGCTCTGCTTCGAAGATCACCAAGTATTAACACGGCAGGGGATGGAGAGAAAGTTGACAAGATACCTGCCTTCTCTTTGTCACCTGGTGCCTCGGCTGTGCCCTTTTAAAAATCCGCCTCCTCAATCTACTGCCCTTTTAAACAAGTGAAATTCTCTCTCTTTCTCTCAACTGGAAAATCGAGTTAATATTGGCAGATTTGCGATATCTGAGAAAGGGGCTTTACTTGAATACTGTGGGGAAATAGAGAGAAATTCTGCACAAGGTTAAATTCCAAGATAGCATTTGTCAAAATATGTAGGCCTATGGAGGTCTTCTCTAAGTCAACACGAGCCTGATTGTCTGAGAATGATGGGTTGTTTGGTAACCTTGGAGTATTTCCATGTGAAAACTCCTTCTCCCCCATCCTAAAGCACTCTTTACACTTTAAAATAACTTGCCTAAGAGTTCTTTTCAATTTCACTGCCGTCTTAAAACCTTGTGTAGAAAGAAAGGGTAAAGCCACCCTAGATACCAGCGTAAATATTTTTGCCAGGCAATAACAAATAAATAAATTAAACGAACTAGCAATTTGAAGTCCCTAAATGTATTTAATTTAAATATACATGTCCCATATATAACCTAATTTATATGCACCCCTTACCTCCCAGGAACAACATATGAGCATAAGCAGAGCCCTGATGGATCAGACCAAGGGTCCATCTAGTCCAGCACTCTGTTCACACAGTGGCCAACCAGCTGTCAATCAAGAACCCACAAGCAGGACACGGTACAACCCCAGGTTCTAAGGGGGATACCAACCTGGCCCCATACATTGGCCAGAAAACCTTTCACCCTTTCCTGTCAGAAAGAATATAAGAACTTTGAAACTAAGAATGGGTGCCTGAGTTTTGCTTTTTCCTCCTCCTGCCCAATCTTTTTTTCCTTTTGTGTCATGCCTTTTAGATTGTAAACTTGGGACACTGTCTGTCTTATTAGTAATCTTTGTAAACTGATCTGCCAGCCTTTATAGAGTGGGAAATGCTATAAAGAGGGTCCCCAAAGCAGCTTAAGGGTAAAATATCTAAAGTTGCAATACAAATGTAACTATAAATATACCTATAAAATAAACCAAGCAGACTAAAAATATCCTAAAAACAGATGCTCAGACAACCTAAGGGTCAAGGGTCTAGTTCTCATTGAGGTGGAAACCCTGAGTATAGCCTTTGCCATTTTAGGCAAGTGATTGCTTATAGGATTCAATGCTCTTGTCATACAAATGCCCCTCACCCAGAAATCTAGTACGTCAGGGAGTTTTCTCATCCCTATCCTGCTAGTTTAGTGTGTGCAGGGATTTAGACAGACAGATACACAGAGAGAGAGAGAGAGAGAGAGAGAGCATTCACTTTAAAAAACAAAAGACACCTTGCAGTCTGAAGTGCTATCGCTTGCAGTGCAAATTGAACCAACTTAAGCTTTCCCGAACCTGGTGCAATCGAGATGTTTTGTACTGCAACTCCCATGGTTAGGGATCTACTTCAGCTACTTGGAAACTGCAGCTGAGCTAGAATGCGATAGCCAGGCTGTTAACAGAACCTGGCCAGCGGGCAAAAAAGTTAACCACCTCCTTTCTTGTGGAAATGACATCCTCTACCACCCACACTGGCCTCTCACTACACATGGACTGTGCTGTATGAGTTTGCTGAATGTGTAGTTGGACTCTCAGCTGAAAAGCAATGCACTTAAAGCATCTCATCCTTTCCTAAAGCATGCAAAAGTGTAAATCGGGAAGGGTGCTGCCCTTGTTAAATATAACTTGTCCAACTCAATGGGAAGCTATGGCATGACTAAGATTCCCTCCGACGAAATCAACAGTCCTAATTTGGTCGGCTCTGTTCTGCCATCGCAGAGGGGACCTTTCCACGTGGAGATGAGGACATCAAAAGAGCTTTGCTGGATCGGAGCAAAGATCTGTCAAGTCCACCATCCTGTTTCCTGCAATGGCCAACCAGATGGCTCTAGGAAGCCCACAAAACGAAATATGAAGGCAATGGCCCATTTCACTGTTGGCCTCTGAAGGCCTAGCTGACAAGAGTCCATCTGAAGAGTCCACGGGTCATTTGTTGCGGCTGGGGATTAATGGGCAATTGAGTTGTAGTGTAGATGTGTAAACAGGGCTGGCACTAAGAGGTAGGCATGGTTGGGCACCTCCCAAGGGCCCAAACCCCAGTACGTCCCCCTCTGTCAAGAGCCGCCTGGAGAAGTTCCTCCTGTTCACCACTGCAACCTACTTCTTGGTCTGCTTCTTGCTCTGGTCCAAACAGAGGTGAGGAGGAGGAGGAGGAGGAGGTACAATTGCCAACTTGCTCACTGCCTCTAAGCCTGTCAAGCAAGAAAGTGGTAGCAATGATGAGAAAGGGGGGGGGAGCAAGAGCAGTTGGTAACAACAGCGGTGAGAAGGTGGACTCACCTAGGGAGAGGGCCCACTGAGGACATCTGGCCAAGGGCCCTCCAGAATCAGGAGCTGGGCCTGAGTCCAATGATCATTATATCCCATTTTGTGGTTGGGGGCCTTGTGGACAACAGAGTTGCATTGTTTGGTAGCCTTGGAGGCAAGCTGAATTGCCATATTGTTAGGGTGACCATATGAAGAGGAGGACTGGGCTCCTGTATCTTTAACAGTTGCAGAGAACAGGGAATTTCAGCAGGTGCCTGCAGCACCTGGTGAACTCCATCTTCATCACAACAGTTAAAGCTGCAGGAGCCCTGCCCTCTTTGGTATCTGTTCAAGAGGGCAGGGCTCCTGCAGCTTTAACTGTTGCAAAGAAGATGGAATTTCACCAGGTGCTGCAGACAGTACAAATGACACCTGCTGAAATTCCCTGTTCTCTGCAACTGTTAAAAATACAGGAGCCCAGTCCTCCTTTTCATACGGTCACCCTACTTATTGTGAGCCAATGCATTATCCACAACACTGTATTGTATGTGTTCCCCTTTGTGGTCTGGATTTCTGTTCCTGAATACATGGCCTGTTTAACCCTACAAAATGCTACCACTTGTCAGTGCTTGCATCTCCCAGCAATGCAATGGAATGATGATATACTGCCTCGGATCCTGGAAGCTCCATGTATCTAGAGCATGGCTAATAATAGTTCATAGACTTCCTTCCCCTCCTCCACCATGAATTTGTCTAATCCCCTTCCAAAGTCATCTAAGCCAGAGGCCACAACTGTGTCAGTTAATTATCCGATGCGCAAGCGGGGGGAAAGTGCTCCGTTTTGGCAGTCTGTTCAGAACCGACAATCAGATTTATTCAATAATCAAGAATAATGATGAGAAAAAGACACGGGAAAGGGCTGGGTGGGAATCCTTCTCTCTACACAGTTCGTAAATCTCATCTCCCCTCCACGCCAGCCTGCCCCCACTTAGTCAATTTTAAAAACAACCGTCACCTAACACTAAAAAATAAAACAAAAGCTTTCGCCTTTACTCATTGGGAAGGTGTTCAAACCCATTGATCATTTTTGTTGATAGCTTGCTGTGTGGCATGAACACAATATACGGAACATCTTGATTATTTATTGACGTGTCATCAACCACTGATGAGCTATTTTATCTGCTTCGTTTTATTTATTTAAAATTTCACTGTGGATTTTATTTACGGGCCGCCAGCCATCCAATTAAATACATTTTAATCGATTCATCGTATGAGTTTGACAGTGCAAGCCTGTGCTTGTTTGCTCGGAAGTAAGTCCCATTACGTTGGATGGGGCTTTCTCTCCAGCAGTTGCAGTGTCCATCCTATACCTGTCTACACAGGAGTCAATGTCATTGAGTTTAATTAAGCTAGAGCCACAAATGCACATTTTTGGAAGTGCACGGTTGAGCAAGTGCATCCTTCTGAACATGAACGCAAATTCGGAAAACGGAGAAAATCCAATTCGGTCAACAAGAGGGCAACAGAATGAAAGGCACTTGACTATCCACAAAACACAGATGCAACTGATTTAACAAACTCCGTATAACCCTACTCTGAAAACTTTTGAACTGGGATACTGTTCTAAGGAGATTAGAGGTGTACAGAATTATGCATGATGTGGAGAAAATGGATAGCGAGACCCTTTTCTCCCTCTCTCATAATCCTAGAACCCAATGGGGTCAGCCCAGTAAGCTGAACAGTGGGAGATTCAGAACAGAAAAAAAGGAAGGACTTCTTCATACAGCATAGAGTTAAACTATGGAATTTGCAACCACAAGTCTTAGCGATGGCCACCAATTTGGAGGGCTAAAGGGGATTAGACATATCCATGGAGCATAAGGCTATAAAATGGCTACTAGTCATGATGGCTATATATTACCACCGGGACCAGAGGCAGTGTGCTTCTCCATACCAGGGGAACACAAGCCGGTGGGCAGTGTGATCATATGAAAAAGAGGACAGGGCTCCTGTACCTTTAACACTTGTACTGAAAGGGGAATTTCCCTCTGCATCACAACAATTAAAGCTGCAGGAGCCCTGCTCTTTTTTGTATCTGGTCACACGAGTCTAGTTCCTGCAGCTCTAATTGTTGCGATGAAGAGGGAATTTCACCAGGTGCTGCATACTTCCAAATGACACCTGCTGAAATTCCCTTTTCTATACAACTGTTAAAGATACAGGAGCCCCTGTCCCCCTTTTCATAGGGTCAGCCTACCGGTGGGTGCTATTGCATTCATGTAGTGCTGGCTTCAGGTTTTTGAGGTCCCTTCAGCAAGGCACCCTCCATGGGCCCCTTCCCTCAATGAGTCTGGTTTCTCCTCGCCATGGTCACTAGCTTCTCTTGATCCTCAGCCACGTTCTCATCGCTCCCACTTCCTTGCTTAACAGGCAGAAAAACAGGGAGCCAGTAGGCTGCAGCATCTCCTGCTCCTCATCTGGGCCACAGCGAGAGGCAGGTGAACCAGCAATGGTGAAGAGGAGGAGCAAAGTCCATGGGGCTCTCAGTGAGGTCCTGCTGGGGCAGGGGTTCTTGGCAGGTGCCCGGCCATGCCGACCTTGGACCTGAATTCAAGTCTCCCTTGAAGGCCTCCCGTAGGCAGTTGGTTGGCCACTGTGAACAGAATGCTGGTCTAGATGGACCCTTGGTCTGATTCTGCATGGCTCTTCTTATGTTCTTCTATACTGCCTCAGAATTGGTTTTATTTCTGTTTTGTTTTACATTTGTTTTGTTTTATCACTATCTAGCCCATTCTTCAGACAAAGCAGATACGGAGGTTGCGTTTAGCCTATCACAGACCTGTTTTCTTCCATTAATTTGTCAAATTCGCTTTTAAAGCCTTCTAAGTCAAGGTCCTTTCCCAGATCTTGTGGCAGCGAATTCCACCCCTAAATTGCTTGAAGAACTCCATTGTGCTGGCCCTGCGACGGACTCAAGGAATAAGCTTCTCAATGAACACACACAACACAGAGAGAGACAAACACACACGCATATACACACACACCACACAGATTGTCCTGTAGCTTCCTGGCTTTTGAGCGGCTTTCCCCCCTCATTCTTAAAGGTAGAAATGTAAGCGCTTTGAGCTAAAATATGCTGGGCTTTTTCAGCCCTACCCATCCCTGGAATGCAACCCCTCAGAACTTCTCCGGAATTGAATTCAGCTAAAAGAGGTTCAACCCAACAGCCCTGCTATAAATGATAAACGCTCTTATGCTTTTAACAGCTACTCATGCCCACTCAGACATCAGAACCTCTAGTTTTATTTCAGTAGCACCTGAATTTTCGTTTGGCACGGAACGAATCTAAAATGGCACATACACGCACAGATGCAATATAAATTTACTAGCTGCAGAGAGTTTGTCACAACAAGGTGTAATCAATAAATCTCACACCAGTTCTGGCTTATTTCTGCATGTCAACTCGTATTTCTGCATTTTGATCATCTCACCCCCTTTCACTGCGTTGGTGCCGTTTCACCCCGGCCGCTGCGATTTAAGGAGCCGTTAAGCCAGATTTGTAGTTGCTGAAAAGAAAAATGAATAAATACGGAATGGTCTCCCTGCTATAGCAGGGAGAAGAAAAGAAATCAACAGCGTTAATTTTTCTTTAGAGCAAATAACTTGATTTGCCAGAAAATGTAGATACCAGCCAATTACTTAAAATAAAAATAACATGAAAATATATTGCCCATTTTGGACAGGGCCAACTCATTAACCTTTGCAAATATCAACACTGTTTTACAGTGTTTTTATGAGCAAATGGCCCACCAAAAACTGGGATGTCAACATTTGCATGCAGAGGTGGAGATTTTAAGTCCAAGTGGGATAAACAGATTCGCATCAACTTCCACCTCTTGGCCACTGGAACATTCTAGAAGGGAGTTGGAATCACTGCTGAGCTATTTCAGCTGTCCCAGAAACAAGGGCTGGCAAGCTCTCAGTATATCAGTGGTTGAGAAACTCAGGCTAAGGGCCAAATCTGGCCACCATTTCCCCCAATGTGACCCTCTGGGACACACCCTGCCCCACTGGCCCCACTCTTTTCACCCCAACTGTCAATTGTGCGGTTTCCTGGCTTTTGTAGAGCCGAATTATGGGAAGTTCAGCTGAAATCGGTCAAATGGCACTGAAGCAGTGTACCTTTACTCATTTTGATTGGCTGCCATTTTGTTTCCAAGACGGGGGATGAAATTTTCACTATGCCTAAAACCATCCCACATAGAGGTAGTACAAAAACCTGAAAGTTTCATAACAATCGGATGTATGGTTTTAGAGTCCAACGAGGACATACAGACAAACATTGCCTTTTGTATATATAGAATTATTATTATTTATTTATATAGCACCATCAGTGTACATGGTGCTGTACATGGTGCTATATAGAAGATAGATAAATAGAAGAGTTTACATTGGTTTATTTTCTATTGTCCCTGGTCAGTTGGCAACCTTAGTTCTGTCTCTCTTGCCATCCCCCACCCCCACTGCAACTCATACAATTTTTAATCAGGCACCGGCAAAGCTCACGAGTTGTCATCTTCTGCCTTTCTATTATTATTACCTTGACAACACGGAGAGGCAGCTACGGACAAACACTAAAAGTCCTTCATATAGCAACCTGGAATTTGATGTCATAACAACTGTTTTTCTACCGAGTGTGTCAAAAAGGAGAAAGCTCTCCAGGAGGGTAAACGGAGAGATTTAATTATAGAGCTGCATTGTGAATTTGTGTGTGTACGTACGTGTGTGTGTGTGTGTGTGTGTGTGTGTGTGTGTGTGTGTGTATGCACCCACATTGCTTGCTGTTATAATCAAGTTACAAGTGCACAGCTGATAGGACCACACACACAAAGAAAGGAAGGGGAGATGGGGTGGGGGGGCGTAAACCATTTACTTACGTTTGGATGCATCCTGGACACGCTGTTATTTCGATTTCTGGGAAGATAACATTCAAGGGAAATGGTGATGGAGGGGAGAAGATGAACAGCAGCCCTTTTTGTCTGGGGAACAGTCAGTGCCTAATGGCAGCTTGGGTGGGGGGGGGCTGAGGCAACATGTCCTCAGCGGGGAGCCTCTAGGGTGGCCCCATCACCCCTTTTACAGAGGACTGTCTTCTATTTGAATGGATGCCCATTCCAGTTTAAAGGAACCCTAAGATCTGTTGTCCATCAAGGGTTAGGAGCACCTGGACAGGAGACTGAAGAATCAGGCACACAGGTCAGCTGAAGGAGATCTAGAGCAGCCTTCCTCAACCTGGGGCGCTCCAGATGTGTTGGACTGCATCTCCCACACATCTGGAGCACCCCAGGTTGAGGAAGGCTGATCTAGAGGATTATTGGGGGGGGGGGTTTGCATTTCCCTACTGTCGCTTTGCCTCCTGCTTCTGTCCCACAACAGGGTTGAGCAGCTTCCTCTTTCTTCACACGGGGAAGAAAGAGGACGCAAGCAAGGCACCTGGCCCATTCAGTGGCAGTTTTTATCACGCTGCTTCTCCTGCACACAACAGGAAATGGCGGCAAGTTTTGTTACAAACTGTGGTTAGTTTAAAAGGGAAGCAATTGCTTCTGATCGCCTCCTCAGAGCCACAGTGAAGGAGGAGGGAAGGGAGCACAGATATCTGAAGCTCATACACATAACACTAAACTATGGTTTGCATTAAATCGGAACCCACCCGTTGTCTGTCTTCAGCCCTAGTGATCCTTAGCAGAATTGCAATTCCCAGAATACTTTGGTCAAGACCTATTATACTTAGTAGCTGTAGACCTGATGGAATTGGTCCAGCACGGTCCTTTCTAATCAGCCTTTCATCTTATCCACCTGGATGACTTTGTATATAGGCGAGTTATAAATTGAATGAATGAATGAATAAATAAATAAAATGACTGGTTCAGGATGGAATTGGACACACTGGATCATTTCAGTGTCTGATGTGTCTTGTTTTTGCTGAAAGGCTTGATCAGTGATTTGTTGTTGTTGTTGTTTTGCTTTTTTTATAGAAATAATAAATGTAACAAATTTCTTCTTCTTCCATGACGTTTTGTTAACAGGTCAGTCTGCTAAGTACCACTAAGCGCTGTTGATTTGGATCCTTCTTTTTTGCACATATTGGGTTCATTTAAGAACCCGCTGTGGTCCATGCAAATTCTTTTTTTGGTGACATTTCAGACAAAGGGATTATTCCCCGCAGGGGGTAACATCCTGTCATTTGAACACAAGAATGGGAATAAATTACTTTACTTAGAACTAAGCAGATTCCTATGCCTGCTGAAAGCATCACAGCTTGCAGGTTGTTAAGTAGCACCATGGTGTTGACAAATGAAACTCTTTCATAAAAATAATTTGGGTGACTTTTAATTAAATTTGCTGGGGAAGGATGGGATAAAAAGATAAAGTAAAATAGAACAGACAAGAAGCAGATTCTGACTGTGTAGCTGGCAAATCCTTGTCCCAGCCACAAAGCATGGGAGAAAAGGAACATTTCCCCCTCACAGCATAATCAGATACTTGTCTACTCAGAAGTAAGTCCTATTGGGTTCAGTGGGTACAGGATTACTGCCTTAGTGTTGCATTTCCTAACTGCATGGTATAAGCAAAAATACCACAGCCACATCTTTTGACATTAACTTTTTTTTTAAAAAAAAAAATGGCTGGTATTTTTGCTTCAATGGAGCGATTGAACCCCAAGTTCAGAAAAATTGACATCAGAAAGCACAGCTTAGCAATTAGGATAGAGTTTCCAAGGTTCTGAAAGCCATGCTGATTTCTGAATTCAAAGGCAGTTTTCATTCTTATACCTGAAAAAGATTTACTTTAGAAAGCATGAAAGAGTTAGAATAATAGAAGATTGTTGCAAAAAACAGTGAAGAGTGCAAACAATACCTCTGAAGGATGAATGGTTAGACAAAAATATAAGGTTTGGCTATCAAGTAAAAAATTAATACATCATATTAGAACAGCAGAAAAAAAGGCAAGGGAAGCCTGGAAGAAAACTCCCCAAAAATTGAACAAGCTTCATTATTTTTTGAAGAAGTAAAGCAATATATCCAAATATTCAATGTTGTTTTTCAATAACCTGATTTAGTCATTTATAAAATATACGGATATATAGGGAAGGATCTTTAATGGTAACTATGTTTTTGGATTTTGCATATGAGACGTACAATATGTGTATATGTGAGTATATATGTGTGTATACAACCCTGAGATGGGATGCCTTATTGGTGGTTGTACATAATGTTGCATTGCTCTTATTGTATATGTAATTTATATTTAAATTTTAAATATTATATTTTCAAAAAAAATTAAAGAGAGGAAGAATAACCTGCCCTGAGAGTAGGAAGATCACTTACACATTGTCAAAACAAGAGGACAGAGATTTGCACACAATTTGCAAATGCAGATCTATGGGTTTAGATGCAAATTTAGGCATAAAGGAAATTATCTCAATAGAAATTCAACATGTCTCATCATAGTGGGAAAGACTTTGACCAGGTGATCTTTGTGCGTGCTGTTGGGACCAACCAAAATGTCCCCAGACAATAAATGAACTTTTCAGGTGCCCAGAACTCTTTCATCGGGTTTGATATTAAGCAAAGGGATTGAGGGGCTGTTTTCACCCTGATGCAGACCTGGTTCGCACATAACGGTAACTCATTTAATTAACTCAACTTAATTAACCATGATTTATTGAATCCTGGGTTGTTGTTAGGTTTGAACCCAAACTATGGGTTGTTAACCATGAACAAGCACAAAGAGAACCCATGGTTTATTTTTGGGTTGTGAACTGTGAGTTGTTTAAACCATGGGTTGTTGTTACACATGATCTCAGAACCATGAATTGTTCATGGGTTGTTTCACCAGGCTACAGAGGAAGCAGGCAAGAGCAGTAAAAAAAAACCAATACATCAGCCTCTTCACATGCCCATACTGCAGTGCCTCAAAGGCAGTTGGGATACAGGGAGGGAGTGGGCGAAGGAGGAGGGAAACAAACAACCCAGGGACTGAGAAAACAAACCATGGTTTGTTCAGTCATCTGCTACACAAGCCCTGGGTAGGGCAACAAATCTTGAGCGAGCATTACAGAGGGGCCAGGTCACAGCTTTCATTTCAGTTTGGGACTCTTCTAACCTGGCCTGCAGATGATACCTTTGGGAAACCGTCAAGCCCTTTATTAATTCAGCATCTCTGTCATCCTCCCCTTCTGTTGCCTCCTAACTTGTTTCAGTTTTAAGGGATTAAAAAGGCTGAATCACAGGGAGTTCTCCTGAATGGCTCTGCAATGTACCTTCACCCTTTCTCGCACTTTTCTCGCTCTCAACTACTCGTAGGGTTCTAGTTCTGCCCTCTGGAGCAGCACAGTCCATTCCATGTACTGCATGTCAGCCTTTCCGATATTGGGGGGGGCTGCTGCCCTGTTTCTCCCGAATCTTCTCTTCTCCACCCTAAACCTCCGCAGCCCTTTCAAGCCTTTCTTGTAGGACTCCAGTCAGAACCTGTCAAATGGCTACCAGTCCTGATGGCTAGGTGCTACCTCCAGTATCAGAGGCAGTAAGCCTATATACACCAATGGCTGGGGAACATGGGTGGGAGGGTGCTGTTGCACTGAAGCTTGTGGGTCCCTGGCCGACAGCTGGTTGGCCGCTGTGTGAACAGAGTGCTGGACTAGATGGACCCTAGGTCTGATCCAGCAGGGTTCTTCTGATGTTCTCATGCCCTGGAACGGACTTCCATTTGGCAAAGAGAAATCTGCGGGGGGGGGTGGGAGCACAGCTTTACAAATGCCCCAGCTACCTGTCACTGTGCATACAAGCCCAACCGTGTGGAGAGAGGAGACGCATTGTACATAGATGCTCCTCCTGCCCGCTTCAGTGCCTGGGTTGTGGGCTTAAGTGCATTGATTCATTATTAATAGCCAGTGGGGTGGGGGAATTGGTTTCCCCGTTCCCCTTTGGATTTCTCCCTGCTTTCATGCATCTATCCTGTCCCCTCCCCTCCCCGCAGCCCAAGATCAAAAGCACTCTCCCCACCCCGGTATGATCTACTGCCTGCCTTTAAACAGGAAGTGGGGTGTGAGGGACCTCAAGGACAGAGCCATGTCCCTTTAAGGTAATCTCCACACATCTGCACATTACATTGTTTGGCAGATTGATGTTAATGGAAATGCGCAGTTATGTTATGTAATAGAAAGCCTGTTGAAAGACAGTGATGGATGAGTTATGTGTAAGCAGAGCATTAACATAACTTACATTATTGCTTTCCCATAATCTTGGGGAGGACAGGGGAGGACCACACAGAGAGCAGGATTAGCGGGGAGGACGGGGTGAGAGGGAGGCATATCTTGAGAGGTATCGGGGCTTGCTTCGCTTCATCCGCTCATCGCACCTAAGAAATGTGGATTTCCGAGGCGCGCAGCTGCGATGCCACGGGGCTTCGAGGGAACGAGCGGCAAAGCGTCGTGATCAAGGTGCAGCTTTGGTGCCTGCCAAGGTGCCGTACTTCTATCACGCTTAAAAATAAATTCACACATGTCCTTACCGGCAGTTGGAACAGCTGCAAAATACCTTTTGGTCGGTGCTGAAAAGAGCGGGTTCAAAGATGCTGTTTAGTGTGTTGGGACTCAAGACGCCACCTCTGCCTTCTACTCCATCTTTTGGACACATTATTTGTCCTTTGCCACGCCTCCCATGGCAGCCATTTTGTAGCGGTGCCCAGGGCAGTTTCTCAAATTGCTGAATGCGCTCGCAACTCCAAAAGGTTGCCGACCTCTGACCTAAGCTATACACAATGCCACTTTCCCATACCCTTAGATGATACATATGCTGCTTTTTTTGAGCCTCTTTTGCAGAAATGCAAAAATTAGGGGACATGTAGCTGTTACAATGGGATGCAACACCCCTTCCTGGCACTGCTATAATTTCAGCACTGTTTATATTGCTTTGAGGTAATTAGAGCTGTCAGCTAAGGTTTTTTTTTAAAAAAAAAATTGATTAACTGCCTTGCTTTTAAACCTAGTCTTTTAATTAACAGCTTTAAAACAAATGCTGCAGCATCTCACTTCGGGTAGTATTTTTCGGCAAACATTAACATGTTCGCAACGCATTATGACACATGGAAGGATCGTTCTTTCCCCAACCTCTTCAGATACACGCTGCCTATATAATCGGGGGTAGACAATATTTTTAGGCCGTGGCACATTTTGGGCAATTTGATCAACTGTCCTGGGCACCACCACAAAATGGCAACCCTAGGAGGTGTGGCAAAGAACAAGAAACCTGCCCCAAAGACTGAAGACTCCAGTCCTGAGGATTCTGAATAACAGGAACCTGTCTTATACTGATCATAGAATCATAGAATAGTAGAGTTGGAAGGGGCCTATAAGGCCATCGAGTCCAACCCCCTGCTCAATGTAGGAATCCACCCTAAAGCATCCCTGACAGATGGTTGTCCAGCTGCCTCTTGAAGGCCTCTAGTGTGGGAGAGCCCACAACCTCCCTAGGTAACTGGTTCCATTGTCGTACTGCTCTAACCGTCAGGAAGTTTTTCCTGATGTCCAGCCGGAATCTGGCTTCCTTTAACTTGAGCCCGTTATTCCGTGTCCTGCACTCTGGGAGGATCGAGAAGAGATCCTGGCCCTCCGCTGTGTGACAACCTTTTACGTATTTGAAGAGTGCGATCATGTCTCCCCTCCATCTTCTCCTCTCCAGGCTAAACATACCCAGTTCTTTCAGTCTCTCCTCATAGGGCTTTGTTTCCAGACCCCTCATCCTGGTCTGACCCTGAGCCCAGTATTGTCAACACTGACTGGCAGCGGCCCTCCAGTGATGCAGGAGGGATTCCTTCCTAGACCTACCTGGAGATGCCAGAGATCAAACCTGGGGCCGTCCGCAAGCAAAGCGTGTGCTCTGCCACTAAGCTATGGGCCTTGCATGGTCGGTCACCATCCACACATTGCAGTGGTAGCAGCTCTGAGAGACTCGACTCGCCTATCCCAGCAGCTTTGTGGCACTGGCGAAATTTGAACCCGAGACCCTTCGTCACAACGCACAGCAATCACTCCCACTTGGGTTTGCCACAGCTTCGTCTGTGACCCGGGAGGAGCTGCAGGTGGAGGGAAGGACAGCCGCAGCCGAGTGAAACCAGAGCCACCCTCTAAGCTCGGTCTTCACCTTGGAAACTGCACAGCTGTTTGACGGGGGCAGTGGGGGGGGTGCCTCAGAGCTCTGAGCTGGCGACCGGTTGCTCCTGGCAGCGGCTCAACCTGCGTCCGTATTTACACTTTTGACATTTGGGTTTGGATCATGTTATACGCTCCCACCCATTAATATATATATTTGCCAGCAGCTCAGGATTAAACCCCTCTGCCAAGCTGAGTCTAGTTTCAAGCGGAGGCACCAGTTAGGGAGGTGAGGGGGCCGGATTGGATCCTAGCCGCCTTCTGGCATTAAAAGGCTCACATGCGATAATTCCTCAGAAGCATCCCTATCTCTGGCTAGCCTCGCACAAGTCTCACTGTTACTGTTTTTATTTGTTATTATTTCTCCCAGCCCCCTCTTGCAAGGAACCCAAGGTGGCTGATAGAGTCCTCCTCCTCTCCATTTTACCGTCACCACAACCCTGTGAGGTAGCTTAGGCTGACAGTCAGCGACTGGCCTGAAGCCACCCAGTGAACTTCATAGCCGAGAGAGGACTCGAAACCAGGTCTCCCCCAGTTCCAGTCCAAAACTCTAACCACTGCACCAAAGGGCCCAACGTGATGCTTATGTTAGAACAAGCCTTTGCCCTACTTGGTATCCTTCAGGTATTTTGGACATCAACTCCCACCAGTCCCAGTCACCACGGGCAACGGTCAAGGATGCTGGGAATTGTAGTTCAAAACACCTAGAAGGCACTGGGCTGGGGAAGGCTGGGTTGGACCTAAACTGAAGCATGCCAGAGAGCCTTGAATAGGCAGTGACTCTAAGCCTCGCCTAACTCAGAGGGTTGCTGTGAAGATAAAATGGGAGGGAAGGCAAGTGTCCTTTTGAACCAGGTTTGCGATCTGGAGGACAATTCGTAAGCGTTATACCCATCGTACCTCTGCTTTCTCTCCTAATGAATTTCCATCTCCGGGGATTTAAAACTACCACTCCCGGTATCCACTTAACAGCACAGCTACTGACTAGAGCAGAAGCCAAAATGGATGGACGGATGGATAGATAGATGATAGATAGATACTCTGTTGTTAGTCTTTCAATCTTCCGTATATCTTCACAATAACCCTGAGGGAGAGTGGCTGGCTGCAGGTTTTATATCTACAAGTCCAGGGTGCAAATCTTGTGTGTGTGTATGTGTGTGAGGGGGGATTCTTCACCACCCTACAGAAATCTGAAACAGCTCTAGTCTCTGGACCAACATCTCTCACAGTTCCCATAGAGTTTTAGATTTCTCTCTCCCTTTCCTCCTATCCACACCCCCAAAAGAATCTACAAAGGGCACTGGGACATCAGCAACCTCTGAGGAAATAATCCCTGATGCAGAAGGACTAAAGACCGCAGAGGGGGAGCCATGTGGAGATGAAAAACCAGGACAGCATTTTCACAAAATCCTCAAAGGGTTGTTGCCAGTTTTTCAACCAGCCACTGTAGCTCTGTGCCTTTAGAGCTAGGACCCCTTGTGGGCTTCCAGATGTTTTGGCCTACAACTCCCACCAGCCATAGCCAGCATAGCCCATGGCAAAGGATCATGGGAGTTGTAAGACAAAACATCTGGACGGCTGCAAGTTGCCCACAGGGTATTAGAGGCAATTTGATGCACAAAGCAGTTCCAACAAGTGATTGTATTTAACCCTATGTTGTGAACTGCTTTTACCAGCTTCTTTTTTATACCCCAAGCTGCTCTTAAAAGGCACAAGAGCAATCCAGGACATTTTGTCCTAATTGGCTGCCAAATCTAGCCTAAGCTCCTGCACAAGACAAAGATAAGGAAACCAACACCCTCCACTGAGAAAAGAAGGTTGTTTTGCTCTCTCCCCTCTAGGGTAACAACCAGAACTGTCTCTTTTTGCACCCTTTATATAGCATGCCAGAGCCCCACCTCCTTTCCCAGAGGTCAGGTGACAAGGTAGGCTTCCCCTGGGTCCTATCGACTTCCCTTTTTCTCAACGTCAGTGGAGTTAATTCTGCCTCCTCCCAGCCAGATAGCCAGTTTCTCAATGTCGTCTCCCCTTCTTTGTGTAGTGGGAATGTTAAAAAGGTGTGATGGCACACTGGGGCTTAACTGCATGGATGGAATTCCGACAAAGCTAAGAGTTAAGCTGCATGTGTGTGTATGTTGCGGGCAGCTGGTGCCACAAGGCAAATAATTTATGAATTCACCAATTCTAGGCATAGAAACAGAGAGAGGGCAGAACAAGAGGACAGGATGGATTAATCCCCTCAGAGAACACTTTTCTTCTGTGTTTAACCCAAACAGGCCTGGGCATGTCATGTTACCGAGACTAAACACAGCAGCGTTTGAAAATCAAGATCCGCAGTGCTTACTCAGGGCTGCTTGGGTGGTGGAAATGAACCAGAGGATAAATGAAAGAGGGTCTTCTTACAAATGCCAAGTTGGCAGAGATCTAAGAAGTTTGTTTGTGTTTTCAACTGAATTATATTTGAACACCACCTTCACTGATGGAGATTTGTGTCAATATCATAGCCGGTCAATGGTTTCATCCAATGAACTGCTGCATCAGGGTAAGATTTAGCCCTAATCCCAACAACCACCATGTAGGACACATCATTATCATTATTATTATTATTATTATTATTATTATTATTATTGGCTGCCATTTTAAATTTCCCAGTTTCCTGGAGAGCCACTACTGGCAGTTCTGGGTGGGGATTATGGGGTTTGTAGTACAATGCATCTAGAAGGCACCAGGTCAGGGAAGGCACACACACACCTCATTATGATCCCATAATGGTAATGCTATATCCCTCTTGAGCATTTATACCACCTTTACCAATTTCAGCTTCCCCACACTTTAAGATCTGAAAAAGAAGCTCTTCCCGTTTGCCTACCTGTGAGAGCAGTTCGGTGAGTGATCACACAGGAGAGGGCCTTCTCTGCAGTGGCCCCACAAGCTCCCATCAGAGGTTCACCAGGCTCTATCATTGCTAGGGTGACCATATGAAAAGGAGGACTGGGCTCCTGTATCTTTAACAGTTGCATAGAAAAGGGAATTTCAGCAGGTGTCATTTGTATATATGGAGAACCTGGTGAAATTCCCTCTTCATCACAACAGTTAAAGCTGCAGGTGCCCTGCCCTCTTTTAAATCTGGTCACAGTATAGCTGCAGTATAGCTCCTGCAGCTTTAACTGTTGTGATGAAGAGGAAATTTAACCAGGTTCCCCCTATATACAAATGACACCTGCTGAAATTCCCCTTTCAATACAACTGCTAAAGATACAGGAGCCCTGTCCTCCTTTTCATAGGGTCACCCTAATCATTGCAGGCTTTTAAGAAGGCCTTGAAAACATATAATTTTACCATGGCCTTCTTGTGATATGATTAACTGTTGTTGCTGCTATTGCCATTGCAGCTGCTGGTTTTATTCATGACTTTTATCATTTTATTGCTATTATGCTTTATTGCTTTTAATATTTTAACTGGGTTTTTTAAATATGTATTTTATCATTGTAAGCCGCCTTCTTCCCTGAAAGGCAGCTGATAAATGTTTTAGATTCATAAATAAATACCCAGTGGGACGCACAATGACCTTTGTTGCGGTATTTTTGGACAACGTGGAATGAAAAACAGGAAACAACACGGTGAAAGCAGCATAGGGGGTGAGCAATGCTCCCCAACAGTTATCATTGCACTTCAATGGTGCTATAAAGCGGTAGTGTAGATCTAGCCCAAAACCTCAATGAACGGAACCTCCCTGAAAATCCCAGCTACGGGCTTGTCTTCAAATTTGCACAGGATGGGTGATTATGGCCCTGTTCTCATTCTCTTGTTTTTCCCATTTCATATTGTACCTCAATGCAAATAGCTAAGGCATGGTCAGTGGAGGGGGGGCGAGGAGAGGAGCAACTTGGCATTTTCCATCTCTCAGCATCATAAGAGTTCTGAGCGCTGGATCAATACCTGATCTTTTCTCGCCCAGCCTCAGCATCTTTCATCTTGTCTAACAGTGGAGTTAATCTTCTGCTATCAGATCGATGTCAAAGCACCAGCATTAAGGCTTCGGGGCCCCCAATCACACATCATCTTCATCATCGGCGCCTTTTGTCCTTCAAAACCCTGCGCCGTCCCATCATTTCTCCCAGGCAAGAGGTGTGTTATCTGAACCCTGCAGGTGGCAGAAACGAAGGTAGGGAAAAGGTAAAAAAAAAAAATGCAAGAAAAAACGACGGCGGCTGTCAAACAACACAAGAATTGTTCGTTGATTAACTGTCTGCCTTTGAACTGATTTAATGAATCGATGGATGGCGAGTATTTACATGTTGCCAAAACCTCAGTCTGGGCAAGTCCTTTTGATAAATTGAAGCAAGGGTATTCTTATTTATACAATTTAATATTTTTTGTAAAACTTCCATTGAAGGAAAAGATACATTTTAATTTGCAGCTCCATCTGGACAAAACTAAAGGAACTCTGTATGTGCCTGGAAGCACTGGAGCATAATAAGAGTATCAAAACATAAGAAGAGCCCTGCTGGATCAGACCAAGGGTCCATCCAGGCCAGAATTCTGTTCCCACAGTGGCCAACCAGCTGTCTGTGGCAACTCACAATACAGGACATGAGTGCAACAGCACCATCCCACCCATGTGTCATGTCTAACCCTACTGCCCCTGTTTTGGGAGAAGATGTTTCAGGTAATCAATCAGAATCAGATTCAGAACTAGAAGACGCAGCACCAGACACCAGCCAGCCAGTACTAGTGGGGGAGGAAGCTGTCACGGGCGATTCCCCAGCTGGGAGTCAGCCCTCTCCAGAGCTTATCTCTTCAAGGCCAAATCCTACACACTCGGTGGGAAGTGAAGTTTCTTCTGGAGGTGAGTGTCCCGACAAGCTAGCTGATGCTAGGGTCCGCCGGAAGCTCAAACGCAAGGGGCGGAAGGAAGGCGTGAGAAAGTCGGTTCGATTACGCCAGAACCTGCCTCCGCACCAGGCTCTCTGAAGTTACGGCGTTTGGGAAGTGGCTTCCTATTCTTCTTGAGCGGACAATTGTCTTGCTTAGTTTGCATAGTTTTGCCTAGGGGGACGTTTCCAAGAGGTTAGAGTCTCTTCAGGTAGAAGAGACGTTTGTTGCTGAATAAAAGCTTTGTAGATTACTTAGCAAGCCTCGTCATTTGCCTCCCATCGAAAGCAGGAGTCTTCTGAAAAACACGACAACATGTTCCCCAGCAACTGGTATACATAGGCAGACTGCCTCTGATATTGGAGGTAGCACAGGGCCATCAGGACTAGTCGCCATTGACAGACTTCCCCTCCAGGAATTTGTCTAACCCTTATTAAAGCCATCCAAATTGTTGGGTCATCACTAAATCATGTAATAGCAAATTCCATAGCTTAACTATGTGCTGTGTGAAGAAGTACTTTCTTTGTAGGCCATCTTTCTCTCTACATACCGCTTTCCCAACATGTTTATGCTGAGCTTTCTTCATCTCAACAGCTGAATTTTTCACAGGGGTGAGAGAGACATTTGTGCGTTGTGGGAAGGGGAGTCAGTTTTGTTTCTGACACTGGAAGTCCGCAATCCCTGCTGATCTACTGCAAATCATCCAGAGGTCTACCAGTAGATCTACCGTCTGTCTACTCTTGATCTAGTCCTTCTTGGGCCAGTTTATCTCCCATGGCAACATATCACTTGTAGTTTACCTGACAAAGGAATGTCTCTGGCCATATTTGGTCCATTAACTCTCTCTTGTACAACCCTCAATCTCACAAGATTAAAGCTAAATTAATGTTACAGCCAGTGGAGAATGAGATCTTGCTGCTTGTTCAAGGCAAAATGATTAAATTAATATGCAGTGTGGAAAAGAAAAGCTCAACAAAGCTGCTCCCTCCTTCAGTCCCCAAATTGGGTGCAGGAAATGTCCACAACAAACTTCTGACCTTGTTACACCTATTTTCTTGGCTGCTGGAGGTTTCAGCAACACCCAGAAAAGATCGGTTCTTTCTGTCTCTCTGACACAACCGCATACACCACTCCTTTCTAAAAATTCAGTACATTCACAAATATTGTTTGTGCTTCTAATTTGGGTTTATAAAAAGAGCCTCTCCCCCCCCCCTCCCCTCCATGTTCCCATCCGAGCGAAACCACAAAAGCCTCCATTCCAAGAGGGCTCCATGTGAGACACGAACAGGCAAAGGCGAGGTCAAGACAAAACACAGCGGAAAAAGCAAGCGAGCCAGCAGGAGACCCTGATGCTTGCTGCTTGTTTGGAAGGCGTTCCGGGAAAGAAAGAATAAAGAAGGTGAGCCAGTTCAACAGAACGCTGTCTCTGTGACCCTGTAGGACATAGGGGTGCGCAAGGGGTGTGCCAGTTGTGCCCAGGCACACGCTAATGTCTCAAGCAATAAGTGGCGAATTGAGGGGGCCACTTGAGTAGGGATCCAGAGGCAGTGGGAATGGCCCTCTGGCTGCCCCCGAGCTGCTCCACCGCCGCACCAAAGAACCGGTTTCTGAGAGAGCATCATTGCTCCCGAAAGCAGGAATGAAATGGCCAATGTCACCACAAAGCCCCACTAATGATGGGACTTGAGGAGCATCTCCTCATTCCGCCCCCCTCACATGCAACTGCCCCTCCCACAGTCCGCCAAGCCAAACATGGAGTAGAGTATCAGTGTCTACAGTGTTTAATAAATAAATGAATAAAAATAACGTCCTTTATGACTGAGTAGTCAATAAATGTTCATCTTTTTTTTAAAAAAAAATATATATCCCTGGGTGCGCGCCCCAATGAAATGTGCTATGCATGCCTGTGCTGTAGAATGAGAGATGGTGCCCATTTTGCTCTTCTTGGCTTTCGCCTACTCATGTCTCTGTGGAAGAAATTCAATTTGTGCACAGTGGAGAATCCACCAAGTAACCGAGAAGGAGCATAGATCAAAGCCCTTTCTAAACTCTGAGCCAGTTTTTATCCATTCAGATGTATCAAGGGAGGTGTGTGTGTGTGTGTGCGTGTGTAAACAAGATGTCCTGCTTTTCCTTAGGACGCAACTCAAAGTGGCTAAAAGGCAAAGAAATAAAAAGAACATCGAAACATAAGCAAAGAACTTGGCTGGGACCATATAGCTCAGACCATATAGAGTCCCTGTTTGGAGGGTCAGTCCTCAGCATTTCCAGGTACATGCTCTGCCCAAGTTACTGGAGAACCTTTGCCAGTCAAAGATGACGACCCTGGACTAGATGGTGCAATGGTGGTTGTGTGTCCTACTTTACAGAGTACAGTCCTCTATTTGAAGGTGGCCTCTGCTTGAAAGGCTATCAGTTTTCTATCCTTCCACTCATCCAAGGAGCTCAGGTTAGCTTATGCACGGAGGAGGAGGAGGAGGAGGAGGAGGAGGAGGAGAAGAAGAAGAAGAAGAAGAAGAAGAAGAAGAAGAAGAAGAAGAAGAAGAAGAAGAAGAAGAAGAAGAAGTAGTAGTAGTAGTAGTAGTCGTCACAACTAGCACCTCAATAGCCGAACCAGAAAGGAGGATACTCCGGCAATGAGCGATGTCACACTACTCTACAACTGGTTGCAGTGGGCCTTTGCACATACAGAGAACAGGAAAACATGGCTCCTTTGTTTTTCCAGGATTTTCTACATACCTAGAGAGAAAGTGAGCCATCCTGTCCAATTCCAGTTTAAAGAGAAAGAACTGTCGCCCAGCCACAATGAATGCCCGGCCAACAGGATGAACAGGCAGGTACATGGGTCACCTGGTCATAGTCATAAGAAGAGCTGGATCAGACCAAGGGTCCATCTAGCCCAGCACTCTGTTCACACAGTGGCCAAACAGCTTTACAATATCTTTTTTTTAGGTGTGGTGACCAGAACTGTACAGTATTGTAAGTGTGGCCACACCCTAGATTTGTATAATTTCTTTTCTAATAATGCCTAACATGGAGTTTCCCTTCTTTACAGCACACTGGATTGACATTTTCATCAAGTTGTCCACCACCTCTCTCACTACGGTGAGATTTACTGTGTTTCTATTTATCTTGATTATGCTTTTATATTGTATTTTATATTATGGTTTTATACTGTCGTTTTGTTTTGAATTGTCTTAATTTTGTAAACCGTTCAGAGAGCTTCGGCTTTTGGGCGGTAGAGAAATGCAATAAATAAATAAATAAATTATAACATCTTTTCTCCTCTTTTTGTTTGGTTTTTGTTTTGATGGATGTTCTCCTTTTTTTTTTTTTTTGGTAATTCATAAGCGGCCACCCTAATGACAAGTTTGCCTTGGGCACCAGAATTCAAAATTTCTCGGGGGGGAAAGGCCTATTGGTTCGTTATGGAATACAATTCTCTCACTGCCACCAGCACCCCACCTTCCTAAGCCGCGAGCTCGATTCTCACTGGTCTGTCCCATGAGCGTCATTGCCGCCGGCAGCAGCCATAAAAGGGGGGGGGGGGAACCAGTCCTAACAATCACGGAACCATTTTGATTTATTGTTCTTGAGAAGAATTGGAGCAGGCCAAAAGAAAGCACAGGAAGGGCTGTGGATAATAAATCTTGCTTTAAGAGCAGATAAAGAAAACATGCTTCCATTCTTTGAGGGAGGCAAAGGAGGGGAGGTTATTATTGGGTGGGCGCCCGATTATATAGTGTTTTTGCAAAGGCGTGGACACCCAGTGGCATTATTTCTGCGTCTCGAATTCCTTGTCTAGGCAGAGGTTTGTGGCTTAACGTTCCTGGCAGCATTAAGCCACTTGCCAACTATTTTAATGGCTAAAGCAGTTGTTTTCAAACTTTGTCCCTTCGGGTAACTTTCCAGATCATTCTGTCCAAAGAATGACCTCTTCAGGTCTTCAATGCAGTACACATGGTGTATTATAGAGAATTCTGGGACGTCTCACAGGGCTCTGTTTTGGTCAGTGGGTATGTTTGGAATTTTGAGAGTGTTTCATGGTGCTCTCATAAAATGGCTGCCATAGGGGGTGGCCGCTCACAAAATGGCTGCCTTGGTGAGTGTGGTCAGTCACAAAACACCCATTTCCTAGAAGGCAAACTGGTGGAGCTGGAAGTAGCTTACCCAAGAACAATTGCAAATGGAGTATGAACTCTGAAACACAAAAGTGTTCTATTGAACCCACAGTTCATCCACTCAGCTTCATGAGTGAGTGGGGACTTGAACCTGGATCTTCCCAGTCCTGCTCTAACTACTACACCAACCTTCCTCAACCTGGTGGCCTCCAAATGTTACAGATTTCAACTTCCAGCATTCCTGACCATGGCTGGGGGCTGATGGAAGTCAAAGCCCAAAACATCTAGAGTTCACATACTGGCTCTATTCCCTACACCATACTGGCACTAGCACCAGAAGGGAGTGACGGCTCTGCTATCTTCAGGAAGTGTCCACCAAAAAAACACTCTACCTGGAGATGCCAAGGATTGAATCCCCCCCAATGCTCTACTACTGAGCTAAGACCCTTTCAAATTTTCTTTGAGAGGTAAGGCTCAGGAAGTCAACAGGTTCTCCTTGGAAGTATCAGCTGAGCTTCTGTTTTTTAGGACAATGTATCTTATCTGCTGGAACTCTCCTTGGTCCTGAAGTCCTTGACCCTGGGACCTGATGCTCAGAACCTGCTACTTGCTTCCCACTCCTAGATAGCTCTTGCTTGAGTACAGCCCCCAGCAGGCCTTCCTTTAGTGTCCCATGGGCTCCCTTGGGGGGTGGGAAAAGAAGCTGGCTCCATCTTGGAGGAATGAAGGATCAAGATCACAAGATATCTCATGGCCACCATCATTACCTGGAAGGTTTTGTGGGGAGGGTGGGAGGAATTAGAATTAAGATAATGCAATTTTAAATTTTTACAAATTCAAGCTCAAAGAATTTGCTTGTGGGGGTGGGATTGGCTGCACATTCATTTCAGATTTCACCTAGGAAGCTGTTGGCAGTACACTGGTCCATAGACAGCTGATGCACAAGAAAACATAATTGTAAATCCGGTAGGGTTGAGCCTGGAGTTGGATTAGATAAATTCATGGAGGAAGAGAGTTCTATCCATGACCTCACTATTGCTTTAAAAAATCTGTTACTGCTCCTGCAGTTTTGTGATCATTGCTTTTTGTATCATTTGCTTCTATTGCAATTTGCGTCATTCCAGTGGTGTGGAGAGTGAATGGAGATAAGATTACTGAATCTATTAGAACTAGTAGATTAAGCAGGTTAACTGGCATTAACTGGCCTGGGTCCAGCTCCAGCTGAGAGCCCCCTCCCTCCTGCTACCAACTGTCTCTGCAGAGGCCACCAGTGAGGGAGGAAGCAGCAGCCGGGCACCTCTCCACCGTGCCTGGGTCTAGCTCCAGCAGAAAGCCCCCTCCCTCCTGCTACCAACTGTCACTGCAGAGGCCACCAGTGAGGGAGGAAGCAGCAGCCGGGCATCTCTCCACCGTGCCTGGGTCCAGCTCCAGCTGAGAGCCCCCTCCCTCCTGCTACCAACTGTCTCTGCAGAGGCCACCAGAGAGGGAGGAAGCAGCAGCCGGGCATCTCTCCACCGTGCCTGGGTCCAGCTCCAGCTGAGAGCCCCCTCCCTCCTGCTACCAACTGTCACTGCAGAGGCCACCAGAGAGGGAGGAAGCAGCAGCCAGGCATCTCTCCACCGTGCCTGGGTCCAGCTCCAGCTGAGAGCCCCCTCCCTCCTGCTACCAACTGTCACTGCAGAGGCCACCAGTGAGGGAGGAAGCAGCAGCCAGGCACCTCTCCACCATGCCTGGGTCCAGCTCCAGCTCAGAGCCCCCTCCCTCCTGCGGTCAACTGTAACTGCTGAACTTTGCAACTAAGATTGTCGTGCCTGAATTTGCTTTCCTTTCCCCCCTCCTCCTCCTCCTCCCTCCCAATCCCCTTTCCTTTTGTGTCATGTCTTTTAGATTGTAAGCCTGTGGGCAGGGACTGTCAAGAAATACTTTTGTAAGCCACCATGAGAGCCTTTTTTGGCTGAATGGCGGCATAAAAATCCTTAAATAAAATAAATAAATAAAAATAAATAAAAAATAATTTCTTGTTGTTAGCCACTTACAATTTCATTTGTGGGATTGGGGAAGAATCTATATTTTATAACAAACAAACAAACAAACAAACAAACAAATGATAACACTGACCACCCCACCATCAACTAGGGTGTCCATTTCTGCATCGTCAAAAAATAGGAAACGCATCACACACGTACAATGAAACAGGGCATGGATTGACATTAAATTCCATATGCCAATTATAGGTATTCATGTTGATTTAGACATCATGGCTATAAGGCAAATAGAAATACTGTTCTCATACTGGGGGAATACTGTGACCAGCTGACTCATGGGCCAGCTAAGTCTACAATGGAACCAGTTACCTAGAGAGGTTGTGGGCTCTCCCACACTAGAGGCCTTCAAGAGGCAGCTGGACAACCATCTGTCAGGGATGCTTTAAGGTGAATTCCTGCACTGAGCAGGGGGTTGGACTTAATGGCTTTAGAGAACCCTTCCAGCTCTACTATCCTAGGATTCTATGATCAGGAAAAACTTCCTGACTGTTAGAGCGGTATGACAATGGAACCAGTTACCTAGGGAGGTGGTGGGCTCTCCCACACTAGAGGCCTTCAAGAGGCAGCTGGACAAGCATCTGTCAGGGATGCTTTAGGGTGGATTCCTGCATTGAGCAGGGGGTTGGACTTGATGGCCTTGTAGGCCCCTTCCAACTCTTACTATTCTATATTGTCCAGGTACTGAGGGTTGACAGGCAACTTCATGACCTCCATTCCCCTCCTTTCTTAGGGTTATCTTTAAACCACACTTGCACTGAGCAGCCCTTCCAATAGAGCACTGTGTTTTGTGAAGTAGGACACATGGCTACCTTAACACCGATACATTTACCCTATGACTTGACATCCTGCAGTCCATGGTCACTTTTACATGCCACTCCCACCCCAGGACTTTGATGCATCCCTTTCAAGAGAAACACAACATTTTATCGGGACAGGTTGGGATGCATCAGCTAGTGAGCAGGAAACAAAGAGGAATGTACTCAAAGGGGTGTTCCTGGCTATTATCAAAGGTTAAAACTCCATGAACCGGGGAGAGAGAGAGAGAGAGGAGGGCGGGATGAAGAAAAGATTACAGAAGATGTGGTGGAAACTGCACACCCAGTGGAGCAAGGTTTATGAATGCTTTTAAACCTCTTACTCCCAGTTAATGTCCATTTTTCACGCACAAAAATCTTCAAAATCACCACCTCTGTCCAAAGAGCAGTAATTGTGCTTGTTGTAACAACCCCTGAGACAACCTCACAATCAATAGTGCAAATATTAAAAACCATAAATCTGGCCAACCTTTGACACCGGCGCTGCGGTTTGCTGGTCTAACTACGCCGGTGCGATTTTTCATCCCAGGGAGCGGTGCAAGGGATTCATGATGACCTCTAGATTAAAGGGTCAATTTATTTTAATGTTGTTCTTTTCCAATTGCCTCCACTTTGCGCAAACAGGCCCACGTGAGGGCCCATCCCTGCTCCTCCATTTCCCAAATGGTGGAATCAGCCGAGATACACGGAATCGGTGGTGGCTGTTTTTCAGGGAAAGAAACAGGTGAAGAGAGAAAGCTTGGCAGAGATCAGATGCAAAATTACAGGGAAGCGATGCCGTAGGATAAGAAAACACGCTGCCAGCCAAGCTCAGGTGGATCCCATCACAGTGCACCGACACTGGGCTTGTGTCGCTCCGACAGTCGCAGCAAAGCAACAACTTTGAGAAGTGATTTCTCTTCCTGGGTCAAAGGTGCAGGAAGTCCAATTCATGAAGATAGAGCGTGCCAGAGGATGGGGGCATAGCCAGCTGCCTTATACTTGTCTAATAGCCTAGTATTATCTATTCTGACTGGGATAAAAATATCCGAAGAGCCCCGCTGGATCAAACCATGAGCGTCATCAGATGAGAACTTTATAGCACGCTTTTTAATTGGCCACTCACGGACGTTGGCGAGTCTTTTTGATGACAACGTCCGCCTCCCGCACACCTCCCGTTCCTTCTGCTCTTTTTTCCATCGAAAAATAAGACCTGGAAAACCCAATTTGTTCTACTACAACAATACCTGCCACCATTTCCTGCTGTGTGCAAGAGAAGCAGTGCGTTAAAAACACCCGTTGAAGGGGCCATGTGGTCACTGCTTGCTTCCTCTTTCTTCCCCGTGTAAAGAGGAAGCTTGCTCATCCCTATTGTGGGACAGAAGCAGGAGGCAAAGCAATGGTAGGGAAATGCCATTCTCTCCCCCCCCCCATTTGATGAGGATCCAAAAGTCCATTTAGTCCGGCATTCTGTTCCCCCAGTAGTCAACCAGCTCCCCGAGGGAAACGCGCAAGAAGGACATGAGTGCAACAGCACTCTCCCGCCCATGTTCCCCAGCAACTGCTGTACATAGGAATCCCGCCTCTGTTGCTGGTGGTAGCACATAACCATCAGGACTAGTATCGATCGATGGCCTTCTCCTCCATGCAAACCGCCCAGAGAGCTTCGGCTGTCAAGCCGGCAAGTGGGAGCCATGATGAGAAAGAGGATGAGGAACAAGAGCAGCTGGTGACCATGGTGGTGAGAAGGTAGACTCCCTGAGTGGTATCTCATGGAGGCTGCCTTGCCTTCCCCAGGAGCCCTCCGAAACCTGGAATTGGCTCCGCTCCTCGCCAACAGCTCCTGTCTATCTCTCATTAAGACATCATTTTTATGCAACTCAGCTGGCTAATTTCATACCAGGGAAGGCTTGCGAAGTTCGGGAAATAAAATGCCCCGGAAAACATTTGCTTCAGGGGTTTCTTTTTAATTTGCAGAGAGATCAGCGCTGCCAATGATCTGTCAGGGCCACGTCAGCAGTTGTGGGGGGAGGGAAGTTTTTTTTAAAAAGTCAAAATGACGCACAAGGTCATGTTCAAACATGAGCATTGCACAGCTGCTGCATCCAGAAGCACAGGGGTGGGGTGGAGTGGGGCAGAATTCATTGCTTTTACAGCACCACGCCGTAATCAGGGCTGGATGAACGGTGATGGTAAAGACTCGGAAGAGCAGGGGCCCCAATACCTTGTGAGGGGCCTTCCAAGCGTGGCTGAGTTCTCCACACCCCAGAAAGCAACGTCTTGCTCCTTTCGTCATTGCATTGCCTATATTGACAACTGCAGAAGAAAAATTGATAGTCTGGTCAGCACTCATTGCAGTGGGTTTTAGGGCAAGAGGCCTGCCTTGCATGCAGAAATGCCCCCGCGTCTCCGGCATCTTTGGTCGAAGCAAGATCTCAGGTTCAAGAGGAGATCTCGACTCTGGGGTAGCGCGGCTAGGAAAGGCCAGCACACCTGAGAACTCGGAAGGCCAAAGGACCGAGCGAGCGAGGCAGGGCATTGATCTAATTCAGTAGAAAGCAGCGGTGCATATTCACCCCCTTCCAGCTGTGAGGCATGAACTCTGACATCTGTCTCTGCAGCTCTCTCTTGAGACATCCTCCTGCCTTTTGAGCCCACATTCCAAACGCTTCAAACACAGAGATCTTGGAAGTAGAATAAATTACAAAGCCTAAGGATGGACAAGGAGGGATGCTCCTTTAGCATCGCTGATCAAAATGTAGATCCCACCCACCCCCGGCACAGAGTTTTCTCAGGATGGGATAAATGATTATATAGTCTCAACGAAGGCAGTGAGAGCCAGGTTTAAATCATCCACACAGCCATGATGAACTTCAGCAGGTGATCTTGGGCCTGTCACCTATCATCATCATCATCATCATCATCATCATCATCATCATCATCTACATTTGTATACCACCCCATAGCTGAAGCTCTCTGGGCGGTTTACATAGGATAAAAACACTTAAAAACAATATACAAAAATTTTAAACCACAAAAACATACAAAAACAAACACAAGCTAATTACATATTGCTAAACGCCTGGGAGAAGAGAAAAGTCTTGACCTGGCACCAAAAAGACAACAATGTTGGTGCCAGGCGGGCCTCATCAGGGAGATTATTCCACAATTGGGGGGCCACCACAGACAAGGCCCTCTCCCTTGTTGCCATCCTCCGAGCTTCCCTCGGAGTAGGCACTAGGAGGAGGACCTTAGATGTTGAGCACAGTGTACGGGTAGGTTCATGTCAGGAGAGGCATTCCAACAGGTATTGTGGTCCCAAGCCGTGTAAGGCTTGGGACCACCTACCTCATAGGGTCGTTGTTGTTGGGAGGGCAAAATGAGCAGGGAAGGGATATATATGCCCCCCTGAGCTCAGGGCACGGTGGGGGGGGGGGTGTTAAAAAAAGAGAGTGCCACAAATCAGTAATAATCTGAGATTGCACCTTGCCAGGGCAGAATTCAACTCCATCTTTAAAAGATTGTGTTTGCATCCATGGAAGATGGTGTGGATGTTCTCTTTCTGTAGGTGACAAGTACTGATGGCTCATGCAAACCGGCACTTCATGCTGCAGTCTTCACATGATGAACAGACGTATGTGCCAGCCGGTGGCAGCTGATACCCACGGAGACTAGTGGGGCAGAGGGCAAGGCAACTAATGGTGCGCAGAGCCCAAAGGGGTCACAGCAGGAAGAGCCAAGAGACCCCAGTTATCCACAGCAGCAACCCATTGTACAGGAAAGGTAAACTGAGACGAATTAATTTTGAGATCATGGCTGTAAAACAGAGGAGTGGAGAGAGGGAGATCTCTGCAGCAACTCAAAAACACACCCTTGGGCCCACATTTTTCTATCTCAACAACTCTCCAATATTGCGCAGAGAAGAGAAAATAAGGGTGCATGTCTGGCTGGGGAATGGCAGAAGTTGATGGACTTTTCTTCTGTCTAAACATGCATAGGGTTGCGCCCTAAGGCAAGTACCTCCAATATAATTAGTGCAAACTGGGGGATGATCTCTCTTTTACACACACATTTTATATTCTCTCTCTCTCTCTCTCTCTTTTATTGTAACCACATGAGGCCTGATCCAGACTGCTGCCACCACACCTGCACAAAGCAACAAGTGACTATAGCTCAGCTGTAGAGCACATATCTTGCATTAGGAAGCTCCCAGTTTCAGACCCCGGCATCTCCAGTTAAAAGGATCATGTACAAGGTAATGAGAAAGACTCCCCCACCCACCCCTTGCTGGCTTGGATCCCGGAAACCTGCTGCTAGCCAAAGTAGACAGTACTGAGCTATATCAACAAAATCAGCTGACCTGCTAAAAAGGTAGCTTCTTATTGTATTAAGGAAGAGGACAGTAGCTCAGCGGTTGAGCACCTTCATAGAATCATAGAATAGCAGAGTTGGAAGGGGCCTACAAGGCCATCGAGTCCAACCCCCCTGCTCAATGCAGGAATCCACCCTAAAGCATCCCTGACAGATGCTTGTCCAGCTGCCTCTTGAAGGCCTCTAGTGTGGGAGAGCCCACAACCTCCCTAGGTAACTGGTTCCATTGTCGTACTGCTCTAACAGTCAGGAAGTTTTTCCTGATGTCTAGCTGGAATCTGGCTTCCTTTAACTTCAGCCCGTTATTCCGTGTCCTGCACTCTGGGAGGACACGGAATAATGGGACCTTCATGTGAAAGGTCCCAGATTCGATCCCCGGCATCTGCAGATAACAGGATCAGGTAGCCTCTGCTGAGCTAGAGGGACAAATAGTCCAACCCAGTACAAGGCATCCCACGCAGCTGATTGGTGGGAAATTCAGGACCAATAAAAGGAAGGACTTCTTCACACAGTGCCTAGTCAAACTATGGGATTCACTACCACAAGTCGAAGCGATGGCCACCAATCTTGACAGCTTTAAAAGGGAACACAACAAATTGGTATCTCTTTATTACATTTCTATATCACCCAATAGCTGAAGCTGTCTGGGTGGTTCACAGGGAGGAGAAGGCCACTGATGGCTATATGCAACTTCCAGCATCTGAGGCAGTATGCCTCTGTACTCCAGTGGCTGGGGAACATGGGTGGGAGGGTGCTTTTGCACTTGTGTCCTGCTTTTGGGTTCCTGGTCGACAGCTGGTTGGCCACTATGTGAACAGAATGCTGGACAAGGTGGGCCCGTGGTCTGATCCAGCAGGGCTTATCAAATTTGCAATGACACAAAATTGGGTGGGATAGCTAATACCCTGGAAGACAGAAACAAACTTCAAAGTGATCTTGATAGGCTGGAGTGCTGGGCTGAAAACAACAGGATGAAATTTAATAGGGATAAATGCCAAGTTCTACATTTAGGAAATAGAAACCAAAGGCACAGTTACAAGATGGGGGATACTTGGCTCAGCAATACTACAAACGAGAAGGATCTTGGAATTGTTGTAGATCGCAAGCTGAATATGAGCCAACAGTGCGACATGGCTGCAAGAAAGGCAAATGCTATTTTGGGCTGCATTAATAGAAGTATAGCTTCCAAATCACGTGAGGTCCTGTTCCTCTCTATTCGGCCCTGGTTAGGCCTCATCTAGAGTATTGCGTCCAGTTCTAGGCTCCACAATTCAAGAAGGACGCAGACAAGCTGGAGCATGTTCAGAGGAGGGCAACCAGGATGATCAGGGGTCTGGAAACAAAGCCCTATGAAGAGAGACTGAAAGAACTGGGCATGTTTAGCCTGGAGAAGAGAAGATGGAGGGGAGACATGATAGCACTCTTCAAATACTTAAAAGGTTGTCACACAGAGGAGGGCCAGGATCTCTTCTCGATCCTCCCAGAGTGCAGGACACGGAATAACGGGCTCAAGTTACAGGAAGCCAGATTCCGGCTGGACATCAGGAAAAACGTCCTAACTGTTAGAGCAGAACGACAATGGAATCAGTTGCCTGGTGAGGTTGTGGGCTTCTCCCACACTAGAAGCCTTCAAGAGGCAGCTGGACAAGCATCTGTCAGGGATGCTTTAGGGTGGATTCCTGCATTGAGCAGGGGGTTGGACTTGATGGCCTTGTAGGCCCCTTCCAACTCTGGTATTCTATGATTCTATGACCTTTTTTTTATGGTTCTTAAGTCACTTCCCTAGAAAGGGCTGCAAAATCAAGGAATTCTGCAGACATTTGTGAATTGGTCCCTTGTGTCTCCATTATGTGCATGTTATCAGGCAACAAAATAAAATAAATAAGGGAAGCATTCGCACCACTACCATCCACACGCAATGGAGGACGCAGAGAGCCGTTTTGGGGTGGGGTGAGGGAGAGGAAGTAGGCCACAGAGAGGTGCCCAGCCAGCTGTACTAAAGCAGCTTGTCTCTGCAGTGGTACGTGCATCCCTGCATCTTATCCCTGTTACTAAGCAAGGTTAGCAACGGTTGTACACAGGGAGGCTTCACTCGTCGCTAGTTAAGATGTGCTACACAGGAAAGGCTGGCTATCTGGCCGCTGCACCCAGGGGGACACGACCCAGAAAAGAAAACAGGCAAGCCGTGCTGTTCTCCTTTGCAAGGTCCAACAGCGGCTGCGTTGTCCAAGGGTTGTCCAAGGATCCCTGAGAAAAGGATGTTACGCAGCTTTGTGACTTTATTTATTTATTTATTACATTTTTATACCGCCCAATAGCCGAAGCTCTCTGGGTGGTCCACTTCCCCAACCTAGGACCATTGCATCTCCATCCCTGTGAGCCTTTTTTGCTTTTTGCTCTGCAAACTCCTAACACTTCCCCCACGCCTGCCCCCCACTTAAGCTTCATCCTTGCCCTCGGCTTCCTGCAATTATCTCTGCTTGTGATCAACTTGGTGCCTTTCCAGCTTCTCCAGGGCAGGAAGAGAGTTCCCAGGTTCTACGGCTCTTTTCTTTCTAAGAAGTGATTTGGGACCAACAACCCAAACACACCTCTCAGGAGAGGCTCTTCTTCACACATGTGTCTTTCTTGGCCAGCTGTGGCTGGCTAAGATGAAGATACTATTCAACAGGAACAACAACAAAAGAACCACTGTGACCCTCTTTGAATTTGAGAATCAAGGTGGCAGGGGGTGGGAAGCGTGCGCTTTGGAGACAACTATTTCTATCTCACGGTTTTAATTAATGCTGCAATGAGGCCAGAACGCTCGTATTGCTTCTCCTTCTCGGTATCTTCTGATATGGCACAAGATCACACACTTTAATTAACATATCTGGAGGGGTAAACAAGTGAGGCTTAAATTTATGCCAAAAGGGGGGGGGAGGAAAGAAGAGTCCCAAACAAAAATACAGAGTTTTGTTTCCTCTACTTTTCAACCAAAGTCAGCCTTCATAGCTCAGTAGCAGAACACATCCTTTGCATACAATAGATCTGGATTGCAGGTGAGCTGTCTGAGGTGAGCCAAAAAGCCATGGGACAAGCCAGGGCCGAAGAGCAAGGCTGGCCCTACCATTAGGCAGAATGAAATGGCTGCCTCAGGCAGCAGATGCGATGTGGTATCAGATGCACACTAGGGAATAGAAAGGCTTGCTGGGTGTCACCACCATCCCACATAGACCTAACATGGAGCCTAGTAGAACATACCCTGGAAAAGCAGTACTGAATGGGCGAGCCGTCTACTGACCCACTATTACTGGTCTTCTCAGTGGATGAAACCCTGATAGGTTTGTAAGGAACCCATTGAGGAATCCCTGATAGGGTAGGATAGAATAATGGGGAGGGTGCTATTACATTCATGGGTTCCCCAAAGACAGCTGGTTGGCTTGGCCATTGTGTGAACAGAGTGCTGGACTAGATAGATTCTTGGCATGATTCAGCATAGCTCTTATGTTCACAGGCTGGGATAGGATAGGATAGGATAGGATAGGATAGGATAGGATAGGATAGGAAGAAAATCTAAATGTGCCCAGTAAGAAACTGTTAACTATAAAGAGTATTGTGATTCTGCAGGTTAGGCAGATTGTAAGTAAAAGAAACTGATCATCAGTGTATTTATTTTTTAAATGACAACGAAGGTACAACTATGAAACAATCACTTCATTATATTTGACACAATGTTTCAAAGTTTTCTGTTTGCTCTTTAAAATTCGAACGTCACTGATGAGATGAGAATACGAGTATATCAAAGGATTTGGGGGTTTGTTTTTTGTTTTGGGGTTTTTGCCAAAACATCCATCTTAAACATAATGGAGAAGTTTAAATCTCAGAAAGTTATTGATTCTATCAAGAAGCTCCACAGTGAAAGGATTTTGTGGATTTTCCTGCCATTTAGCCAGCCAAAATAGTTTTGACACCTGGTTTGCATGCTTCTAAAATGTAATACTCCCCAAAGCAAAAAAAATTATGTGCATAATCTCTCTGAATTATGACATTTTAGACATTCTTCAAACACATTTGATTCACAGAGGCTATAATCTTGTACGGAATTATGCACACTTCAAACCAGCTACACTACAAACCTAGTTCAATTTTCACCAGTTGTTATTATCATGGCTTTCCACAAAGAATCCTGGGATTTGTAGTTTGATTAGGGTGCCAAGAAATTCTCCCCAAAAGACTTCTGTCCCAGGTTCCAGAGTATGCTAGGAAGAGGGAATGGTGATTAAACCAGTTTAGAGTTGTGGTACAGGCATGCCTTCTGCATTGTTACGATCAAAGCCTATACGAATTAGAACTTGCTGACCATCAAATCTACCAGCATTGTTAACTGAAAATGCCGAGTCTTATCCAGCCTTCCAAATAATTCTACAAAGGCTGCAAGCTCTGCCCCCAGATTTTACTAGCTCACGCATCCTGACTCACCTACAAGAGCCATTTGTGACACCTGAGCCATCTGAATGAACTAACTTGCCTCCAATTTACACACGCGCAAAACCAAGTCCCTGTTTCGAAACCTGATAGTGAACTGCACATTCCAAATTGCTCTTTTATGCCATCCTGGGCATTTCCCAGATAGGAACAACTGGCACAGAAGAAAAGCAACCTTCCCCAACCTGTAGCCCTCCGGATGTGTTGGACTTCAAAATCCATCATCCCCAACCAGCACAGTGAAGCTAGGTTGGGGAGGGTTGCTCTAGAAATTGCCAACGTTTTCTTCGTTGTTGTTTTTAATTTGTATACTAACTAGTACACAAGAAGGGAATGTGGGAGTGGGAGAATTTGGACTCATTTTTCGTTATTCCTTTGGCAGGTATCTCCCACTTCTAAATGCCTTTATTTATGTAAAACACCCGAAGCACAAATATAATTCATGGCTGTGATTCTTTTGCAGATTGAACAGGGCAGTGGTGAAAATCATCTGCACCAGATCCCAAGAGCGACTATATAGATGCACCCTCAGGTTTGTGCATGAAGTTACCATTTTGGACATTTCTTTCCAGGTATTGCCAAGCTTACATCCCATATCACAAACTACTCCTGAAACTCTCATCCTTTTCAAAACAGTTTTAAACATGCAGGACAAGGGTGGAGGGATATAAAAGCCAGTTTGGAAATGTGGAGCTAGTAGACACCCAGTTCTTTGGATCCTGGCCTTTGTGAATCCAACTCTGTTGGAAATGACGAGCCGAGGGGGAAGCAGCCCTTTAAAAACAGACTGGGAAGTTTGAACTAGAAAGATTCAGAAAAATAAACCAGGCAACTTTAAAACACACAAATGCGGCTTTGTGGGCTTTGCTCTCAACGAAAAGGTTCCCATTCGTTTAAAGGGGCTAATTTATCAGTGAAACAGGAGTGGGTCAGAGTGCTATTTTAATCCAGAAGGCTGCAATACACACCATATGGACAGAAATATCCTTTCAAAAACCCACCAAGATTGCAGCTTTACTGGAGTCCAGCTGGGATTAGGATGTTATTCCAGTTGATCCAAGGGCATTTTAAAATACCCTGAATGTCACCACCCCTCGCCCTTTATTTCTCTCTTTCCATTCCTTCTTTTCCCTTCCTTCCTTCTGTAACAGTTATCTTTAAAAGCTGTTCCAAGTAACACCTTGTTTCCACTTAAAACTACGTGCAACTGTAGCCCCCTTTACACTGTAACTGCCGCGTACAATTTGTATTTTTACATACGTAAATTGTATTTACATTTTTACACACATCAGAAGTTTCTTTCAATCTCCAACTATTCCGTGTGCCCATTCCTATTGACACGTACATGTCAATAGGAATGGACATGTACGTGTTGAAATGTTACCTCCAGGATCACACACACACTCTCTCTCTCTCTCTTCCACCCTGTGTGTTTAGTGCCATCTATTCAAATTAATTCCACTAATGGAGTCAGTGGTCGCGTGTTGTGCATTTCAATTAAATGGTTTGTAATATTTTACATACCACCCTGCAGTTCTGCAGGAGGACAAAAAAAAATGGCCTCGTGTGGGAAAAACAAGGTGGAGGGGGGTTGAAGAAGAGAAGTGAAATTGCCTTCCTGAAATTGCGTTAAGAAAAAAAAAGAGAGCGAGGAAGAGACCTATACCCCCAAGAAAATTAATAATGCAAAGGTATGCAAAAAGCTTAATCTCCATACAAATGAGAAAGCTGCAATTAAATAGAAGTAACAGAGGTTTATTTTCAATACATGCATCCTAAAAATGTTGGCAACCAAGGCGGGGGGGGGATTAAAGAGGGGGGTATTATAAGGACTCTCATATTTCTGAGGACCATAAAGAGTACTCCTTTTTTAAATACACAAGATCTACTGAACAGGCATATCAAAATCATGTGTCTTAAGAATTTCCGTAGAAGTACATAACCTCCCCCAAATGCCCCATATTTTCTGGAAACTAGCCCTCTAGCATAGCAGTGCAACTCTATAGGCACGGACCTGGGAGTAAGTGTTATTGAACTCAATGGGGCTTGCGGCTGAGTAGACATTAGTCTATCAGACTGCATTGTTAATTGTACTCTAGGAAAGAAAAATAAGACGGAAAAGAGAAGAATGCTTGGAAGTCCATTTAACATTATTCTAGCGCTTCCCAAGGCTGAATTCAATAGCCACTCTCACAAAACGGTCACAATAATAATAATAATAAATAATAATAATAATAATAATAATTTCTGAAGCAGTAACATTTCTGAAGCAGTAAAAGACAGCATGAGTTGGCAAAGCCCCTCATGTTCAGCTAGAAAAACCGCCACAAGCGAGAGAAGAGAGATGATGATGATGATGATGATGATAAAGATAATTAGTTTCTTACCCAAGGTCCTTCAGTGACCTTGGAAAGAGAAGAGCTTTCCCACCGATTAGATTTTGCTCCCACCCACCCCGGGAGAAGGAGGAAAAGCCGCAAAGGGGTAGGGGTAGGGGTGGGGGTGGGGGTGGGGGTGGGGGTGGGCCGCCTCCACCCCATTAAGAAATTGACTCTGCACCAAGCCGACCCCTTGATAAATCGAGGGGTACCAGATCAAGGTCCCATCATAAAAACGCGCCAGATCACTGGGACCATCACAGCCAAGGAAAGATGCGGGGCGGGGGGGCTTGTTTTAGATTCCCTTGCTGTCCTCGCTCCCACTCCAACCTAATTCCCATTTAAACAACGACAACAACATATCTCTCTCTCTCTCCCCCCCCCCCCCCCAGACACACACCCCGCTCCCAGGGCTAGTGACTGCTGCTGCTTCTCGCCTCCTCTCCCGTCCCCGCAAGCGAGGATGCTGTGTGAGTGGAAAGCCAATGGCAGTCTGGCTGGGGCTGTTACACGCAAGTCGCCTCCCTCCCTCCCTCCGTCGCTAGATCAGATCAAATCTTCCTAGCAAAGGCTTGTTTCTTTTTCTTTTTTTGCAAAGCTCTTTAGTAAACAGTTCCCTCCTCCCTCTGCCACTTTTTTTTTTAAATCGAGCAGAGAGCCACAGGTTACTTGGCTGGCTCTTAAAGAGATCACAAGCACCCTTTCCCCCCCCCTCTCCAACGAGAGCCAACACAAACACACACACACACACACACACACACCCTTCTTTCCTGAAGGTTGCATCGTTTCCTTGGCTGCAAGATGAACACATCTGGATCTCCAATCCAGCTGGTTGGGACTAAGTCTCATAGAAAACATGCAATGGGGGGAGAGAGGGGAGAGGGAGGGGGGAGACGGAGAGAGAGAATGTAAAAAGAGCCCTGATGGATCAGACCAAGGGTCCATCTAGTTCAGCATTCTGTTCACACAGGGGCCAACCAGCTGTCGGACCAGGAGCCCACAAGCAGGACATGAGTGCAACAGCATCCTTCCACCCATGTTCCCCAGCAACTGGTGTACAGAGGCATACTGCTTCTGGTACTGGAGGTAGCATAGAGCTATCGGGAGTAGTAGCCGTTGATAAGCCTTCTCTTTCTCCTCCTCATCTCGTTTGCATGTGCCCTATTGCATGCTTTCAATGAGATTTTGTCCCAATTAGCTAAATTGGAGATCCAGATGTATTCTACAGCACCCAGAGAGTGTTAGCTATCTAAACATGCGTAGGATTGTCCCCCATATTAATAAATAACTGTACCCACAGACCACAAACATGATGCCTGTGCCCACAATTTTGTATTTTCCAACGTGTACCCCAACCTTTTCACCCAAACAGAAGCCTTCAAAACAGCTTACAGTCATGTTCCATGTACCATAAAACAAATTTAAATTAGGGCACTCGATCAATTAAAGCATTCATCACCTGTCTTTCTCCTGATCAATTAAACTGAAGTACATTTGCATATTACTGAAGCTTCCACATGGGAGCCTCTTCCAGATATGGAAAGAAGTCTGAGATTACTTACAATTTAATAAACAAAGCTATCACTCATTGTTGAAAGCAAAGGTCATCTTTAATTTTTTTCCTTCATTACTTACTATGTCAGTAACACGTGGAGACTAGGAGAGCCTTGAAAAGAAACATGTGCCCTTCATATGCAGACAGGGCAATTATTAATTGCTGCACAATTAATATTGCCCCCATCTGATAAATCAACTGAAGCTCCAGTTGATTCATCTAACAATATCATCTTGCAATGCAAATTAAAATCAACGTAAAAAAGACTTTCCCCCACCTCATGCCTTCCAGAGGTTTTGGAATTCCAGTACCTATCATCCCCAGTCTCCATGGCCAGTAATGCTGAGAGTTGTAGTGCAAAACATCTGGAGGGCACTAAGTTGAGGAAAGTTGAGTTAAAGCAGAAGAGCCAATAGAGAAAATGGTGCAGAAAGGAGCCACCCCCTTGGTTCATCTAGCCCAGAATTGTCAACACTGGCTGGCAGCAATGGCTCTCCAGGACTTTCAGGCAGCCTGGGACCTTCTGCAGGCAAAACAGATGCTCTACCACTGAGCCACAGCCTCTCCCCAACACCACCATCACAGCAAAATCCAGCAATGGGAATACTAGAAGAAGAATGAACTCCCCTTTCTGTTTTAGCTTACCATTCCCAAAGCCTTTTAACAGAAGACTGCTTCTTTTGTGCCAAAAAAGAGGGGGGTCTTTTTGCAGGCCTACTTGAGAAGGTGTTCCACTAGGAACACTCCACCACAGAGTAGCCACACTCCTCCTCTTTATTTATTTAGTGTGCCATCCTAATGCATGTTTAGACAGGGGGGAAAAGTCTTGCAAACGCCCAGCATTCTGGATGAAGAATGCAGGGACTTGCCTAGAATGGCACCCTTATTTATTACAATTTATCGGCTTGGGACTTCGACACTTGAGAGAGCACCTCTCCTTATATATGCCTGCCTGAGACCTTAGATCTGTTGGTGGAGCCCTTCTCCACATCCCACCAATGCAGCATGTACGTTGTGATGGGACAAGGGAGAGGGCTTTCTCTGTGGTGGCCCCCCGACTGTGGAATGCCCTCCCCTTGGAGGCCCGATTGGTGCCAACATTGATTGCATTTCGACGCCAAGTAAAAACATGGCTTTTTAACAAAGCCTTTGATGGTGAAGCTCATTGGCACATTGTTTTAACTGTTTTAACTGCACCTATTGCTTTTAAATTATATATTGTTTTAACTTGGATTAGGGCTTAATTTGTTTTTAACTGTGTATATTTATTGTTTTATACTGCATGTTTTTATCTGTATGCCGCCCTGAGATCTTAGTGATACAGGGCGGGGTATAAATATTTTAAATAAATAAATAATAAACTATTTATACGCTGCCTTTCTGCATTCAAATCCCCCGAGGCAACTTACAAGCAGCCTAAAAAGAATATTATTATTTTTAAAAACCATCAGGATCCTTCCCACAAGGCCATTGCTGGAAAATCCCCCCTCCCCCTGGGGTTGGCAAGGAAGCGCCAGCTGGAACAGGAGCAAGTGTTGTCCTCATTCACCTCCATTTTTTGGCCTGGGAGGTGGACGTTCAAACAGCAGGCCCTAAAGTCATTTTCGCCAACCTCTCCCCTGGAACAGAGCCTCCCTTGTTGATCAACGTCTACCAAAATTCTGGCCCCGCTGTGTTGGGTGGATCCCGAACGGGTGACCATGTGTCCTGTTTCACAGAGGACAGTCCTCCATTTGCACGGCTGTTTTGTCCAATTCCGGTTTAACGAGAAAGAACTATTAAAAACCTTGCCTAACTGCAGGGACAGGCAGGCTAACAGCCTTCCAGGTTATGGAGGGATTTACTGTGTTTCCATTTACATCCTAGTCATTATCTCTCAATTTGCATTGATACATATACATTCGGAAATGAAAATGTTATGCAAAATTGTGCCCAAGGGCCTTGAAGGTTCATAGGAACGAAGGCAGATCCTAGTTCTCCACCTTCTCCCTCAGGGCCGGCCCTACCATTAGTCTCAGGCAGCTGCTCTGGGGTTTCATGAAAGGGCAGCCAAGGGAGAATTAAAGTAAGGTATTACTGTTGTTGTGTGTGTTTTTAATGCATTTGTGGGATTTTGTGAACTCAGGTGCCAAAATGTAACTTGAACAGCCTTGGTTCTTTGGCACCTTGGGTGAAATCCAACAGAAGCCCACATTTAGAGTAGACCCATTGAAATGAATGGGGCTTAAGTTAGTCTAACTAAATCCCACTTGTTTCAACGGATCTGCTCTAAGTAGGACTTGTGTTGGATTTTTACCCCATAACTTGGAAGTGGGGTGTTGCAAATTGCCTCAGAGAGCAAAATGTCCAAAATATCTTGGTCTGGCTACAATGGAATGCCTTTGTATAATTTACGCCTTTGAAGGAGCTTGCAAACACCTGACACCTCCCCCCACCCCAGTTTCTGAAAACGGGGGGGGGGGGGGGCAGAACTCAACCCAACCTAACACATTTTAACACAATTGAGGCAAATTCCTCAAAGCACATTTTTTTGACCAGCATGCCTGCTCGGAATGTCAACTGGCCCAAACACGTTCCACTAGTTTCTTCGTAAGCCCAAGGGGGCTGGAAAAAACGAACGGTGAAATGCCGCCTGCCTTCGGTCTCATGTATCTTTCTGCAGAACCAAGGTATGAAGCAGGGATATATAAAAACATCAGATGCCCTTCTCTGCCATTTCACTGCCATCTAAGGTATGGCAGGTGGGTGTGCAGGATGGGGCCTTTTTGGTTGCAGCATCACAATTGAGGAATTCCACCCACCCCAACCCCAGCTCCTGCCACAGGAGAAACCATTTCAGCCTCATCTTGGCTGGCCTTTCTCTGTGCTGTCAAAGCATGGCTCTTTCGCAGAGCATTTATACATACTGTAGAAGATCGCCCTTCGCTGGGGCACCCCACTGCTACTAATACCAAAATGTGGAACACACCACATAGGTTAGCTCACTATTCACTTTCACTACCTTCACAAAATTGCACCCATTTATTTATTTTTAATGTTTTAATGCTTTATTCAATTGGAAGTGTTTTTTTTAAAGGCAGGAAGGTAGCAGACAAATGCTTCTATAAATAAGTATGTAAAACCGCTGTTATCTTGCCAGCTTTCGGTTGCAGAGAACACTTTCTTAGGCAGAAAATGACCCCCTTTAAAGGACAGTCCTCTATTTGAAAGGCTGTCAGAGGACAAGCCCAGTGGAGGCTGGTGGCTCTGATTTCGATGGGACTCTGAATCCATTCTGGGTTTCATCAGAACTAGCCAGAGCTCTCAAGGATCTAGCCAAGGTGCTGAACCTAGTTTGGGGATATGCATTCCCAGCCCCAATGAAATGGGAGCCACCAGCTGTCTCTGGACAGTTTTCTAGTTGAAAGTGCTCTTCATTTGAAGAACTCCCCAGTCCAAGCCTGGTTTAAAGTCAAAGAACTCTAAGAAGGGCTAGCCACAGGGCGCTGAAATTTTGCATCTTAACACTTGGGTCAAGAAACTGAGCAGCAGCGGGACAGGTCACCCTTTCCCAATTTGGTGATGTATATATATTTGTTGTTGTTGTTGTTACTCCCTGTTTTTTTCCTCCAAGGAACCCAAGGTGGCTTACATGATTCTCTATAACAACCCTGTGAGGTAGGTTAGGTTAAGAGTCAGTGACTTGCTCAAAGTCACCCAGTGGGCTTCCCTGGATGAATGGGGACTAGAACCCAGATCTCCTGAGTTCCAGTCCAACACTCTAACCACTACACCACACTGGCTCTCAATTTATTCAAATTATAGTGATTATTTATACATTCTTCATTTAGTCCTATTGCAGAAGATCACCCCTCACTGGGGCATCCCACTGCTACCGACACCAAAATGTGGGAGAGAGGCCACGTAGATTATCTCACCATTAACTTCCGCTGCCGTCATACATCTACACCCCTGGATTTAATAAACCCTTTCTACCTGAGGTAGCTGATTTAACACAACCACATATAATCACATCAGACTTTTACCTCACAAAAATCCCTTTCTTCACACCTATACATTAGCATTTGCAAATGTTACACAAATCAGGGCCCTCTTTTTTTTGGCAATGTGAAAGTGGTCCCCCTTCTCTTGACAGAGAAGCCCCCCACACACACACACAAATTCTGGATCCAGCACTGCTTCGGGGCCCACTCCTCTGGGGAATGAGGCCTACGGATTCACCCACTGAGGTGGAAAGTCCTTGCATGACACCGAGCAACTTTTCTTGAGAAGAGTTTAGGCAGTTTAGCCAGGAAAGGAATACAGCAGCGGCTGAGAGGAAAGGGAGGGCACTGGGGGTGGGGGGGAGAGAAACGTTGAAAGCCATAACACCATAAACTTAATAAGCTCCAGAGCTTAATTTGCAATGCCAGACAGGGCTCAACTGGTCCTTGCATGCAAGCGGATGCTAAGCTCAAGAAAATAGGAGCTGAATTGACAATTTGGATCAGAGAGAAGGAAAAGATGGCAAACGTTGTTCCAGCAGCTGACCTGCGGTGAAAACAGTTTTCTCCTCACTGACTTCTATAATTATGAAGGATTATAAAGTGTCGAAGTGTTGTCTGGAACCCACAGCAGATAGTCAGAACCAGCGTGGGATTAAACCATGTATTGGACATGAGGACACAGCCTAGGAAGAGAAACAGAGTTTTTAAATGCTTCCTCCGAGGAACGGATCTTGGCTATTTAAGAAACCCGACGTTTAAAAACAGATTGGGGCTGGTGTTACTGGAGCTTACAGGATTTCACAAACCAAGTGGAAAAGGAACATATCAGTAGCAGGGGAAAATATCTCCGAAGCAGCAAACACAACCCAGCAGCAGCCCTGAATGCCGTTTCTTAGGAGAGGAGCTTTTTGCCAGAATCCCGACGCATTCCTGAATGAGGGCTCCAGAGTTGGACGCTGCCGTTCTGTATGCGGTCAAGGCTTTATATTTTTGGGAGCTTAACCTTAGCAGAACAGTTTGTCCTCCATGAAGGGCGGGCGAAGGGGAGAAGGAGGGTCACGAAAGGGAACTGGGTTAGAGTGTAGAATGCGAGGGTTGCAACATCAGCTGGGTAAGAGGGTGGAAATGCAATCCCATGGCTTTCCAGCTTCTTCTCAAACAACTCTTAAAGGTCTGTATCCATCTGGCTAGGCACGGTGCCTGTGGATGATCTTAACTGTTTATGCGTGAAGACAAACATCATATTTAAGGAGAAGTCACAGCTGGTTTTTCACTGCCGTGAGAGCCCAGCATGTTCCTGGCTATGCAATTTGCATGGCAGATTTACATTTTGTCAAGTCAAACACTGGGTCAGCTACTAGTTGTGCCCCCCCTCCCCATTCCCATGATGCTTCGGGTGGGCTGGCTGATAAATAAGTAAAAGCTCTGCACCTACATTTACTTATTTTAAGAAAGGAAAAACGTTTTAAACACCGCTGCAAAACTGCTAGAGGACTGGACAAGATGTGACTTGGTGACAACACAGCTGCTAGCCAATCAGCATCCTCCACAGGCAGCTTTAGCTGCAAACTTGCACAACGGAGGGGTGGGGGTGTCCCCCAGAGCTTGATCCTGGAGATGAAATGTTACATTCGCACTGTATGCAGTGAGAATGCTTCCATGTAGACCCCATTATACGAACGCTGCATCTGTTTCCACTCTATGTCCAGACATTATGAGGAGCAGAGAGGGTGGCCCAACTGCACAAGCAACTCAAGTAGCGCCTTGAGATGGCCGTCTTTCGCAAGGATCCGATGGTGCTGGAGCTCCCAATTCTCAAATCATGCTCAGTAGAAGCAGTCTGTGCTGGTGTAATGACTGTGCTGGTGTAATGACCAGCATCTCTGCCTGTTATGCAGGAGACCTGCATTTGTTCCTCTTGCTTTATTTTTAAAAAACAACTCATTTATTTATTTAAAGCATTTTTATGCTGCTCCTCAGCCCAAAAAGTACTCCAAGAGTGCCTTACATAAAACCAATTCAGACATGACATTCCCAGTCCACAGGCTTACAATCTGAAAGACACAATGTAAAAGGAAAAAAGGAACGAGGAGGGAAGAGGAAAAACGCAGACTCAGTCCCCAGTTTTTGAAGTTTTTAAGGGGAGGGATCACAGCTCAATAGCAGAGTGCATAAGAGAATAACAACTCTCTCTCTCACACACACACACTTGACTAACACATTATATCAACATCCCTTAACATGGGGATATGCCTCATTGAGCTCAGAGGGACTTTCAAGTAAACATTGGGCTGAACCGTTAGCAATATTGTCAAAACTCTGCAGAAAACAAGGGTGCTCTTGGGAGAGGTAATACACACCTTGGGATGGGAGGCAAAACAACTCTTTCCCACTGGGCAGAGCAATTAGGTGTCAGCCCCTGTGACTCCCCAAATGAAAAACACACCTGTCATTATCCTAATCAATCCTTAGAGAGAGAACATGATTATTCCCAGTAATGCAGCTATTAGGGACTCATTTACCTGGCTGCTTTTAAAAAATGAAGGAAACCTAGTTCTTAAGGAACTAAGGCAGCTTTCTCCAACCTGGTGCCCTCCAGGTGTTTTGGACTTCAACTCCCATCACCCCTAGCCAGCACGGCCAATGGTCAGGAATGCTGGGAGTTGAAGTCCCAAGTTCAGGGGAAGGCTGAACTAAAGGGTGGTAGAGATGCAGCAATGTTTTGGATCTCCATGCTCTATCTCTAGCAGGGCCAGCCTTGCCATTGGGCAGAGTGAAACAGCTGCTTCAGGTGACAAATGCAGGGAGGTGGCAGCATGGTGTTGGAGGAGAGGTCTGCGGACCACATGGCCTACCCTGCACCCCTTAAGCTAGCCTGTGGCCTTCAGGTGTGGTGGAAGATGCTGTCCCACTGTCAAAGAAAGATTGAATGGCCCGTCTATTCAATTTTTTTCCATGGAACTGGAGCAGGTGCCAATTTGTACTTTGCCTCAGGCGGCAAAATAACTTGGGCTGGTCCTGAACCCTAGCAACACCTAATTTTGATTCAGTAAACATCTCTTATTTACTTCATCGACATTTATTAAGATGGCCAGTGCATGAAAGGGCAGAGGAGGTTTGGTTGTTCCAGACAAAGTGAAATGCCCACATTCTCGCTCATTTGCATCAGCACAAAAGGCAATTCTAGATCTCTCCAACTGTTTATACAGGCAACAGCCTGGGGCTGTTTAAGACTTCCTCCTCTACTAGTTTAAGGAATCTGTTGATAAAATCCATCCAAGAGGGAGACATTCTTAAGCTGACTCTCTGGAATATGACCATGAGTTTGGGATGCCCTGAAGAGAGGTGTCAGAAGGAAACTCTCTACCCCTGTGGGATCCGGGACTGTGAGTCCTATCAGGCTGGGACTTAGAAAGATGAGAAAGGAAAATGAGGAGACATACACAACTAGATCCACCAAGGCCCGAAGTTAGGAGCTGCTAAGAGATCCAGACTGGGCTGTTAACACTGTCATAATTCTTATGATTAATTATTATTATTGATTATTGTGTTTTATTATTTTACAGACAGGCTGAAGGGGGCTTTTCATTGGTTGGGTGCTGTTTATTCTTTTTATTGATGTGTTTTTAATTGTGTTTCTAACGTATTTGTGTTGTTTTCATTAAGATTTTGTTTTTAATCAGGATTTTCTTGTTAGCCATCTTGAGCACCATTTTCGATATAGATTAGATGAATGATAAAATGAATTGTTGTTGTTGTTATTCTATATTATGCCCTCAGTAAGCATGAAGCTTTACAGAGGTTACAGTCTAAAATTCAGTACAGCAAAAACTACAGAGGAAGAGGAAGGAACTGAAGGCATTTTATTTTATCTATTGTATGTATATGCTGCCTTTCTTTCTAGGAACTCAAGGTGGCACACAGATTTCTCTCCCCCAAGCCCCATTTTATCTTCACAACAACCCTGTGAGATAGGTTAGGCTGAGTGTTGGTGACTGGCTCGAGGCCACCCAGTGAGCTTCATAGTTGTGGGGGTGGGATTTGAACCTGGGTCTCCCCACCACTAGGCCAACCACTACACCACACTGGTTCTCAACATGTGGTTGTTTCAATGATATGTCCTTCAGCTTCCTCACAAGCCTAGCTGAGTAGTTTAAGGAAACAAGGGGCTTTGTGTCTAAGGCTTCACAGAAAATGTAGGTTTTTGATATGCAGAGAAAGTTCAGGGGGAGGACAGAATTCCCTCCCCCACAATCCTCCAACCTTTCACCTCCCACCCTTTGTGTGTGTATGGATATGCACAAGACGGCTCTGAGAATGACACTTAGCTGGAATAAAAGCAGGGGTGCCCAGGGCCAACCTGAGACCAAATGGGATTTGCTTCCGAAAAGGTGGTGATGACCATCAACTCAGCCTTTAAAGAAGGATTAGACACATTCCTGGAGGATAAGGCTATCAACCGATACTACTCCTAATGGCTATATGTTTCCTCCAGGGCCAGAAGCAACACCACCCTGAATGCAACAATAGCTAGAGAGGACTATTGGCCTCATCTCTTGTTTGTGGGCTTCGCATTGTGGGCTGGCCATCCTGGCTACTGGACTTGCTCCATCTTTTGGTCTGATCCAATAAGCCTCTTCTGAAATTCCCATGACGCCAAAGTCTGCTTCAGCACCGCCTTCTATTTGTTCAACTTGGAATACCTGGACTTCTCAGCCCGTTCTGCACTTTTGAAGCACGACTGGCATGTATGATTCACTGCCATCCTATAAGACAGCCTTCCTCAACCTGGGGCGCTCCAGATGTGTTGGACTACAACTCCCAGAATGCCCCAGCCAGCTCTGGCTGAGGCATTCTGGGAGGTGCAGTCCAACACATCTGGAGCGCCCCAGGTTGAGGAAGGCTGCTATAAGACAATACATTAGCATGCAGGTTTCTGATTGCAATCACCCACCCATGCACACACTGTTTGTTGCATGGGCACTGAGAATGCAAATTTCTCTGAGACGAGGAGGAGGAGGGAGCAACATTCAAATCTGGGTGCTGCTACTGCCTCATGTGATGAACCATGAGGTTTGCTCCCTGGACAGTGAAGCGTTGATTGATTCCAAATGGACTTCATCCACCCAAGCTGGCCATTGGCAAACTCCTGACCTGGAAGGGCTTCCTGGGCTTCCTAGTCAGGCTGGGACTCAGAGTAGGCAAGAATGGTATTTAGTGTACCTGACTCCTAGGTTTGTGATTCCTGGCTCCTTCTGCTTCCTGGCTCTTAACGTTGTGACTGCCTCTGGCTCAGCACTGACAGTAGATGAGAAAGACGGTGCCTCTTTCCTCTGTACGTCACACGACACAGCCTAACTCCCCCTCTGTATTAGTAGGGACAGTCCTTATTTCTTTCTCCCTGTCCCTAGTAAATTACTGACCTAGTTTTTGTCCCTATGATTGCCTTTTGCAGGTGTCTTAATAAAACTTTGTCAGTGGGAGATGCTAGATTTGGAATTCTTCGGGGGGTTTCCCTTCCTGGTGACTAGCAGTTTCATTTCTGAATGGGGCAGGTGAAAGGAATACATCTTGTCTCTAGGGCACATGCATCTCCACTGATCTGAATGTGCATAAACATTAAGGCATTATGTAGCAGCATAATCTGCAATGCAGCTGCCCAGACGTATCACTCTCTTTAATAGTGAATTCGGAGCTTGTCACAGAAAAGGAGCCAAAAGAGGGCCGCTGAGAAAAAGCTTCCGAGGTCCATGGCTGAAGCTGCTCACATGGCAAGTTTTGTGTGTGTGTGCATATGTGTGTGTGTGTGTAGCCTGTTGCTGGTTACTTTCATTTTCTTTCTCTCAGGGGCGAAGCGGATGTCTGCAGAAGGCTCTCTACAGAAAGCCCCGGAGTCAGCAGTTCTTCCTAGGAAGGTGGTAAAGCCCACAGAGAGAAGTGACTGTGGTCACACACTGCAGGAGAAAGGGAGGGTGGCAGCAGCGGAGGCTTCTGTATCATCTGTAGCTGAGTCCCCTTAAGGGAATTCAAATAACATGTTCGTGCGACGTATCCATTACCTGCAATCCAATGCCAAAAGCTACCGAAGCACTTCTGCTATGCCAGCCGAGCCCCCGCTGGGATCGGGCACCGTTTCATTTTCCAAATATTCCGAGCCCCCTTTCCGTTGGTAAGGAAACCGCAGGGAGATCTCTGGCCGGCAAACCTGACTCTGGGCCGCAGCTACTCATAGAGCAGCTGCAGTTAATCATAGAGCGGTTGCGGACGTTCCGAAGAAGCACGAATGAGCCATGCTTCCGACGCAGCGCTAAGAGAAAGACGCTGCGTTCAGGGGTGGAAACAGCCGACACGACAGTACAGATTACTTGTTGAAAGTTACACCGGGAACGTAAGAAAGCTGCTTTTTACTGAATCAAACCATAGGGCCATCAGCATTGTCGACACTGGCTGGCAGCAGCGGCTCTCCACGGTTTTGGCCAGGATTGCTTCCTAGCCTTACCTGGAGATGCCAGGGATTGAATCGGAGACCTTCTGCATGCAAAACAGACGTTCTACCCACTGAGCTATGGCTCCTCCCTAAATAGGAACATAGAAACCTGCCTTATACTGAATCAGACCGTTGTTCCACCTAGCCCAGTGTTGTCGACACTGACCAGCAGCAACTCTCCAGGGTTTCAGGAAGGATTGCTTCCTATCCTTACCTGGAGATAGTTCAGTGGTAGAACACCTGTTTTGCATGCACATCATCTCCCAGGTTCTTTCCCTGGACACAGAATCATAGAATAGTAGAGTTGGAAGGGGCCGATAAGGCCATCAAGTCCAACCCCCACTGATTCCTGCACTGAGCAGGGGCTTGGACTCGATGGCCTTATATTCTATGTCCAGGGAAAGAACCTACATGCAAAGCAGTGTTCTACTACTGAGCTATGGTCCTTGCCCAAGGAACAGTGCGACTCAACAACACTTCCCCCAGAGCCGGCCCTACCATGAGGCAGAACAAGGCCGCCACCCCAGGCGTCATGAAAAGGCAGCAAATAGTTAGTTATTTCATGTGTTGTTATTGTATTTGTACTGCCAGGGACGGGAGAGGTGGTTGTGTGCAATTTTCGTCCTCGGGTACCAAAATAACTTGGCTCCAATGCTACGGAACTTGACTGTTCCACCTCAGGTAACAAAATGTCTTGTGATGGCCCTCCTCCCATCTGAGGGTTATCAGGTCTATCCTGGTTGTGGTAGGAACACATTCAATGGATTAAGAAAGAAACACGTAGTAGCAATCAGCGCTGACATCCAGAGTCGCGCAGCAGATAGAGTGAGTATTCGACTTAGTGAAGACCTACATACCAAATCCCTGCTCAGCTAAGTAGTTTTCAGCATCTCAGTTTTTTTCTCTCTCTCTCTCTCCCTCTCTCTCTCTCAGCCTTCACATTCCTTTTTGCCATGAGAATAAAATAGGATAACTCCCAGCTATGTTGCTCTGGCCTCCTTGGAGTTGTGTTTTGTTGTTATTGCTGTTATAAGGCCATCAATGCACACAACTCTTCCCAGAGTAACAAGAAGACAGGTCCCTGCCCCCAAGGAGCTTGCAAAATAAAATTCCACACCAGGGAGGTAATAAAAGAAGGGAGGAAAGCGGAGGCAAGGCAAGGCTAAACACCAGTAGAATATGCATTCAGTTCAGCCACGCATACACAAGCGGCGATTAGGGCAAATTAATCATCAACATGTTCATAGCACTATCAACTGTTCAAAGTGCATCACATGCAATTATCTTTACAACAGCCCTGCAAAGTAATCAGCCTTATTATCTCCCCCCTCCCACTCCCATACTGCAGATGGGAATACTGATGCTGAGAGAGTGGCCTATTTAAGACCTACAGAGTGCATAGCAGAAGCAAGAGTCAACCCTTTAAGAATTGGGGGCATAGGTTTCACGTTCACCATTTCCCCCCAACCCCTTTGCCTTTCGTGCTGTGTCTTTTTAGACTTTAAGCCTGATGCAAGGGCTGTCATGTTTTTATTGAACTGGATGTACAGGGGCCACTTGTGAACTGCTAAAAAAGAGGACAGGTGTCACCAAAAAGAAAGAAAGAAAAAAGGACACATATTTGCCTATGCCGATTCATAAGTATAGATGCCAATTTAAAAATCATTATACTAATTTAAAAAAGAAATTCACTGCATCTCACCGCCATGATTACAGCAGGGTGACTTGTGTGCCTTGCTCAGTCCGCTGTCCATGTGCTGTAGATGGGCAGCTTCAAAGACCAGCTGCCCTGCATTTCTGCTAGATGGGCAATTTCGCCCATCTAACAGCAGCACATCAGAGGGGAAGGGAAGGAGGATGGGGAGGCCATAGGAAATGGCATAAGGCAGCCACCCCTCCCTGCCCTGGGAACACCTTTACCCCATCTCTGCACTCCATTTTCCAAGCAGAGAGAGACAGGGGAGGGGTTAGGGTTGCCATACATCCCAGAAAACCAGGAATGTCCTGATTTCCAGGAGATTCTGAAATATCCTGACCAGCTGAGCAAGAATCCCAGATTCCTGGCCCAGCTGGCCGGAGAAATTCTGACCTCCAAAATGGTGCTTTGAGCCTGCTCAGTGGAGCAGCAGCAGCAGAGAACAGACACATCAATCTGGCGCCTTTTCCAGAGCATCACCGCTCCTCCACAGGCTCATCTGAGTCACTCACCGTGACTCACCTTATTGCGCCTGCGGATACGTAGAAGAGGAACAACAGCGAGGAAAGGCGCACGTGCTCTCCTCAGGCTACCTAAGTCCCATGCCATGCAAAGGAGTTTGGTGAGCTTGGCTGGTTGTGGTCAGACCTTTAGGGTAAGCGTGGGGCGGAGCTGCTGGGTTATTTGTGGGGGAAGAAAGAGAGTTTTGTGGGGGACAGGAGGGGGGAGCGAGTGGGGGACGAGGGGGTGAAGGAGAGGAAAGGAGAGAGGGGAGAAAGGAAAGGAAAGTCAATCCCTAAAAAATCACCCTTCAAATATCCACCAACTTGGATTTGGGTTGCAGGCCTCAAATCTGTTACTTGGAAGTAAGTTGCAGTGGATTTAAGATGTCTGGTTTTACAGTTGTTGATATTTTAATTGAAAAATTGGGCTTTCCCTAGACCTTTATATATTGCTCAGTTTTTTTAAAAAAAATCCTACCACCACCACCCCCCCAATTGTCCCGGTTTTGTGGATTCAGAATCCGCAACTCTAGGGAGAGGAGGGGAGGGGGAGGGAATGCAGTTTCCTGGCTCCAAGCTTGGAGCCCGAGCTCTGAGCCAGGAAACCGAACCATCCTATCTCTGCCCACTACCAACACTGTTTAGGGGGCATAGGATCGCTTTCCCCAGTAGATAAACCAAAGATTTCCTGATTTGGAGGTCATCTCAGCCAACACACTACACCAGTTTTGCCAAAAGCATCAGGAAACAATGTAATAAACAAACACAGGAGCTTGCGTATATGAGAGAAAGCATATCTCCCCATATTATTATTCCCAATTACATTTGGATCCCACCTTATCTCTCCAGCAGAGCAGGTGAGATGCACCCCTTGCTTTCTGGTGTGGGCTTGGGAGTCCCTATTTTTTGTAAACTGCCCAGAGAGCTTCAGCTATGGGGCGGTATATAAATTTAATAAATAAATAAAATACATATCTCCTTTGCATGAACTCAAAAGTGATTGGGTGTTGTTTACAGGGCCTCCGCTGAGGCCAGGCCAGTCCAAATCCTTAGAATGCTTTATCTACCAAGATCCATCTGAACCTGTCCCTGCGGGCGTTTAGAAAGGCAGCAAACATATTTCTGTTCAGACAGGCATTCCAGGAGTGGGTGGAGGTTGGAAGGGCCGGGACATTTATTATATCTGGGACATAGGGTTGTTGGGTTTTGGTCGACAGAGAATGCGTATTCCTCCAAAACATTTTTTTTAAAAAAATCACCTTTCAAAAGCAACATTTTAAAATGTTGGAAGAATTAAAAGGTTGCATTGGAATTTGGGGTGTGCATTTGCAAAAATGCTGCATTTGCAAAAGAACTTGTCATTTCAGATCTAATTCTGGGTGTTGGCATTCCAAAGAGGTCCTGGGGAAAGCTCCTGTCTCAGATTAAACCCTCCTTAGATCTGGAAAGGAAAAGAAAAACACACCAATTGTGTAAGAGTCATTCCTTGGCTCCTGGACTGTGTTGTGCAATTTCCAGATCAAAGGTGCTTCATTTATCAATAAAACTGTATTTTTTTTTATTGTTTCCTGAAAGCTGAGGAGCCATATCTAACGCCAACTCCCTTTGGGAGACCTTCAGGCTCTTACCTCTTAGGGTTTATCTAACCCCCTTACCACAATGGAACCTTATCTCCCGTCTGGCAATTTGTTTTCGTTCGGCACTGTTTCCTTTGAAGTGTACACAGCTGCCATTGAGGTTTTATAATATCGCTGGCACTGAAAATAAAGCAAGAACACTTTGCAAGAGTTCAACTGCCAAGTTCAAACCAGAGCTCTCCTTGCATGAGCTCACCTGCAAGTCAGGATGATCATTACAACTTGCATACAGCTGTTCTGTTTTATCTGCTGCAGCTGCTGCTGCTGCTTTTTCTAACTGGCTGTTGTGCAGGTCCATTTTTTCATCTGCTTATTTACATACTCTTTTATATTTTACACAATTATATGTGTACAGACACACATGCATACACACAAACATATTTGTTGTGACCCACCTTGGGCATCATTGCATGGAAAGATGGGATATACATTTAAATAATCACTGCCTTTGATAGTGAATTCAGGTGGTGAGTGCCAAGAGAAATGGTGCCAAAATATGGGGGCAAATCTGAAGTTTGCAGAAGTACAATTTTTTTTTTTGAAGGGGTCAATCCCCCAACCAAACCAGGCCCATGAGCATGGAGCATTTCAAGGGGGTTCGCTTCCCTTTCTCCCATCACTCCATCCATTCCAGCCTCCCCTTTCTCTATTTGCCTCCTTCCTTGCAAGAAGTATCAACTGATCACTTACAAGAGGTCTTTCCCTTCCCTCCTTCTGATACTTTCGCTTTCAAAAAAAATTAGGAAAAGGATGCCAAATCTTAACTAATCTTTTTATGCATTGTCTTCGGCTGGGGATGGATGCATGCAAAAAGGTTTTAAGGATTTAAACTGTTAAGTGTTTTAATCGTTTATTGTGGCCAGTTTCAAGCTTTTGGAGATGGCTTAGAGCTTTAAGTAAATGCCAAGACACCCTGCTTATAGAGTCAGTCAGCTGGTTCACTCTCTATCCTATAGCCTCTAGTGACATCTGCTGGACCTTAGCTCTGCTAAGTGCTTCGTTTGTAATTCTTGGGGCTGAAGTACAGGAGGAGGAGGAGGAGAAGGAGGAGGATTATTATATTTATTTGTATCTTGCCTTTTGCCCAATACTGGGCCTCAAGGCAGCCTTACAAAATTTAAAACATATACATTTTAAATCTAGGAAAAGAAACATACAAAAAATTTTTTTACAGTATTAAAACATAAACTTTACAAGTCCTTAACATAGATGGAGGACTAGATTATTCTTCAAAGACCTGCTGGAACAAACAAGTTTTAGCCTGCTTCCGAAAGCCCATCAAGGAGGGAGCCAGTCTAGCTTACTCAGGAAGAGAGTTCCAAAGCACTGGAGCAGCCACCGAGAAGGCCCTCTCCCGTGTTCCCACCAGGGGTGCCTGTGAAGATGGTAGGACTGAAAGAAGGGCTTCTCCAGAAGATCTCAAAGCACGGGCAGGCTCATAAGGGAGAATACAGTCTTTCAGATAACCTGGACCATATAGGGCTTTATAACCAAGCCATATAGGGCTTTATAGGTCATAACCAGCACTTTGAATTGTGCCCGGAAACAGACTGGAAGCTGGTGGAGCTGTATTAACAGGGGAGCTGTAGACTAGGCAGCCCTGCGAACCATACAGGGATTCCCATTCATTGATTTCTCCACTGACCCCCCTCCAGTTATCTCCAACAGAGATGCATAAACACTGCAACAGAAGCAAGAATGAGAACCTATCCCAAGACATCTCTGGGCATAGCTGAGTGTATTCAGTGCTAAAGATTAATCAAAGTTCTGCCGCACAATAACTGAAAATCTTCATTAAAAAAAAGAACTGAATTATTTGGCCTATATAAATTCATTCATGTATTACATTTATTTATTTAAAGTATTTTTAGCTTGTTCCTCAGCCAAAAACGGGCCCCGTTGTTTAAACCTTGTCTTTTGATTCACAGAATACCTAATGATGTGACAACATTTTTAAAACCACAATAATAAAAAGGATAATAACAAAGCAAAAGAACAGCAGTCAAAGGCTCATAACTCTTAAGATCAGTAAATAAAACAACTGAGCAACAAAAACCAATTGAGCGGGCAGGTTGGGTTCAACAGCATGTAGTTACAGGTCCTCAAAACCCAACGGTGCACTTTCTAGTCATCAATGCCCATTAAAGAACCAAATTTAGGAAACAGCTGTACAAAAGCTTAGAGAAAAGACTTTTTTTCCCCCTGCAAAGCCCTCCAGAACCCTATGGCGAGTGTTTTTTAGAAGACAGGCATCTACAAACCTCCAGGAAAGGTGAACCGTCCTTGGGAGAGAGTTCCCAAATGATGGTGCTACCACTGAGAAGACCCTGCCCCACCATGCCATTGACAACAGGATCACTCCAAAATGGCCTTTTGGACATAGAATGCCGCCATATACCATGACTGGGTTCAAGCAACATAATAACCCAACAACTGGGTTCAGACAACAGAATAACCCACACTGAGACAATGGAATAACCCACACTGAGTATGGGTTGAACTCGCAAGTTGTCATTGAAATGTGGTTATTGGTTCCAAGTTTCTGAGGGTCCTTGAAGAAGTTACCTTCAATGGGCCCGCTTCCTCTCAGAGTTTACCTTCTCATCGCCATGGTCACCAGCTGCTATCGCTCCTCATCCTTTTTCTCATACATAACAATTGGTTGCTTGAAAGGCAGAGAGGCAGTTTCCTTCTCCTTCTTACGACCACCAGAGCGAGAAGCAGGTGAACAAGCAGGTTGCCATGGTGAAAGGAAGGCCCAAGTCCAGGGCCCATTTTAGGCTGAGGGCCCTTGGTTGGTGCCCAATCATGCTTACCCTTGACACTAGCCCTGAATCTGGACATTTCCAAGGCATGGATGACTACGGTTCATGAACTGCCCAGAGAGCCTCATCTATCAGGCAGTATAAAAATGTAATAAATAAATAAGGGTTTGGAGATCATTCGTCAGCAGGTAAAAGATGCAGCGGGTGGCTCAGCATAAGCTGGAACAACGAGCCCCAGTCCCTTAAAATAGTTGCGGTCCCCACAAAGCCAAACTTTGGCACATCCATATAATCTAGGCCAAGCTTCCCCAACCTGTAGTGATGTGTTTCACTACAACTCCAGCATTCCTAGTGGCTGACGCATCTGGAGGGCACCATGTTGGGGAAGACTGATCTAGATAAATCAGGCAAGGCCGAAGGCCGTATGTTTTCCCATTATTATTATTGTTGTTATTATTATTCATTTATACTGCTTCTGCTAGTCACGGGGAAGGGCGAGGCGGCACGCCGGGCAAGGAAGCATCAGCCTCCGACTCCTGCAAATCTTATTCAGTCGTTCAAGATGTGGCCTCCTTCTTGCAGCATTCTCGGAAAGGGAGCAAAACTAGGCCATTGTGTCTGAGGCAAGTGCAGCCAAATTAGAAGTGCGAAGAAAAGGGGGGGGAGGGGGTGTCAGGGAAAGGGAGGCGAGTTGTTTATCCAGGGCTGTTTCTGATTTTCCTCATTCAGATATCAGCAGGTTCGCTGGGCCCAGCGTCATTATGCAGACAGAAGCAATTAGAAGCCTCCTCTCTCCCCCACCCGCCCTCACCAGTCTTGCCATGTGATGCGGTTTTTGGTTCTCCCAGACCATTCTTTCCTCCTGATACATGAGAAGAATAAGATGATTTACGTGGCTATTGGCTCGCGCTCCCTCTGCCTGTGACTCACGTTACTCCGTACAACGCCGTTTGTGAAAATAAACATTAAAAAAAAATTACTCACATCTGACTATGTTCTATTTAATCAGAGTCTTTAGGGGTAGGGAGAGGGAATGAGGGGGATTTGCTCAGGCAGGTAGTAATCTAGGTTCACCCATTTCCAAGAGACAAATATTCAAGTTGCCCAGAGGTGGAGGGAACAGTCAAATATCCAGAATAAGCTAGTCTTTAAAGCAACATTCTTGGCATGGCCAAAGCTACTCTGCCCACCCCCACCTAGCTGCAAAATTCAGACTTCTCTCTGCTTGCTCAATTTCCCTCCTCGTTACCGAAACTGTTTCTCACAGACCCCTCCCTGAGCAGGTGTGATGTGTTAAATAGCTAGTAGCCACCAGTTCAGAAAAAGCCATCGATGCTTCGAATAAGCAAACATCGACCCCTAGCCATCAATGCCCTTTAAAGAAGCATCTTTAAAGGCCTGGTAGGGAAAACGCAAAGAAGAATAACCCCGTGTGGGCCATAAATATGGTTCAGTGCCCTCTATCCCAAACCACATCAGGTCTGCGATTGACACAGAGCACTCAGAGATGAGAACTCTTCATGAGCACATTTCTCATTTCAAGACTAATAAAACAGGCTCAGGTTAGCAGTCCTTTTAAGCATAGGGCTAGTTATGCCCTTAATTGCAATGGTTGAGTAAAACCATGTACCGTTTAGAATCTTAATTCTGCCTCCAGATTTCTCATCTCCGTTAGGGCGGCATCCATATTCATCAACCCCATTACCACAGCATGCAGCTTGTGATTATGCTGGTACCTTTGCTCTCTTTCCCCGTGCATTTCAAACACACCAAAAAAAGCCGCATACATAAAGCGCATCGCGCATGCAAATGATGCTTCCACACACACACACACACTCCCCCGCCCATTTTTGATCTCTCTCCAGAGTCCCTTTTTAGCACAACTATAGATCGGTAAGTCAGCCAAGATCTGCCATGCCAAGCAAACTTTGCTGCCTATAAGAAGAGGTTGGGGAGGGCCTTTACTTTGCCTCCGAGAGTCATTAGCTCTCCACATTTGCATTTTGCAAGGCGTAGCATCGACACGGCAAAAAATATATTAAAAAATCTATGCGTTCTACAAATCGGGCAACGGTATTCCCATGCAATCAGATGAAGAGCAATCAGAAAGCTTAGATCTCAGTGCTACACAAAGATCTGAAGATTATGCCCGGAAAACCCAATAACGAAAACAAAAACACGCCTACTATTTTGAATCTGTCCTTGAAGATTGTCATGAACCAACTTCAACCTGATGCATAAGTGGCCACTAGGACAGTCAGGTGTCCTCTTTTATGGACAGTCCTTTATCTGAAAGGCTGCCGGAGAACCGTCCTCTATTTGAAGGACTGCCTTGTCCAATTCTAGTTTAAAGATGAAGTACCATAATAGTCACTGTTGACCATTCACAGTGCCCACCTGGACAGGTGGGAAACAGGCCACCTGGTCACACTGTTCCACGCTACGGGGAGATGGGCTGTATTTCTGTTTTAAATTATAACTACTATTTCAAAATTTGCATCTCTTATATAAATTAGCATGTGCAGAACTTAACGCAAATTTGTGTCCTCTTTTGTCCCCTTTATCGGGGTTGCATTTCCTCTTTTTCTGACGATTCGTAAGTGGCCATGCTATTAATCAAAGTGAGGCGGCCGCCTCAGGCGGTTGATTATGGGTGTCTGAAAAAAGGCAGCGAATTGTTAGTGATTTAATTTATGATTATATTTTTTTACTGCCAGGGAGGGGTAAACACACTTGTAGGATTTTCTGCCTCAGGTGCCAAAATAACTTGACAGCAATTTCTCAGGCCGGCCCTGCCAAAACCCTAGAGAGCAGGTAACCTGAGTAGACAAGATTGAGTTAGGTAGTCCAACAGTTGACTCTGTGAACTGGTTTTCACATAAGAGTCATCCATGGATTATTTAATGTTCAAACAAATCATGAGTTGTTTATTTCCTTTCTCCTTTACCTGGTCCCTTCCTGTATCCCAAATACCTTTGTGGCACTGTAATACTGGGATGTAAAGCAGCTGGGGTGTGGGGGATTTACAGCTCTTGCCTGCCACCTCTGTAGCTTGGTGAAACAACCCATGAAGCACCCATGATTCTGAGTTCACACCTAACAACAATCCATGATTTCAACAAGCAGAGTTTATAACCACACAAACCATGGGTCCTCTTTCTGTGTTGTTCATAGTTAACAAACCATGTTTTGTTAGGACGGCTCAGTTTGCACATCACAACAACCTGGAATTCCACAAACCACGGGTCAAATAAACCATAGGTTAGCTTTATGTGCGAACCTGGTCAGTATAAGTAAGCTTCGTATGTTTAATTCCATTCCCTCACTGTTCTTCAGCAGTTGTTGAAAACAGTTTGATTATGGCATGTTTTTTTGTTGTGAGCGTTTATGTTTTATTTTGCGCTGCCCTTTCTTGCTGATAGTTTTATATTGTCAGAGTATAAACATTTTGAAAATAAATAATTTCATTCCAAAACACCAGCCCTTATCCAAGTTCAAGATGGACACCTTTTAGAATAGTTCTAGCTATCTCAGCTGGTCTTTGGAGACTCAAGTCTAATGCAACTGGCCTCCCACCATAGTAAGACAAAAGTAAATAATAAATCCAGTAACTACCAATTTCCCACCCTTTAATAGGACCCCGAATCTCATTCCTGAGGCAGACGCCTCACCACAGCGTCAAACAGGGCCCAAAACCTTCTCATTTGAGGCAATTGCCTCAGATTACCTCAGGATTGGTTTACCTCTCCGTCAGGAACAGAGCACAAGCAAAATAAGAAAGGAAAAAAGGATATATATATATATATTATTTTTAACATACAACATGATTTTGCATATATTTCACTCGCTGTGATTTATTAAATATCACCACCAGCCCTCACGAAGGGAACTTTTACTCGATGACGTAGTATCAGGCAGGAAAACAAAAGGGCTCAGGAAAAGAGTGCACAAAAATGAAAATTGTGCTATATCTTGAGTCCTTTTCCCCCCTTTTCCCCACAAAAAAAAATAACATTATATAAGAAACAGCTGGAGCTTCCCTGAACAATGAAAATAACAAGGGAGAAAAGGGAACGCGGTTAAATACAGGCTTGCGTGTCTGTTAACAGTTGTCAAATCATTTCTGGGACGGGGCAGGAGTCAAGGGAGGTTACCAATCAACCAGGCCCCAAACCAGACAAAACTATTTCCACATGCCAATAAAACAAAAAACACACACACAAAACACACAAAACACAGTGTGCAAAGGATTTTCTGGAAACGTTTTGGAGAGGGGGGTGGCCTGCACTGCTTTTCAAACACGAACGCACACACAAAAACCAAGAATGGCTGGAAAATCCACCCAAACAACATTTAAGGGTTGGAATCCGACCGCCGCTTGGTTTCCCACAGTTCTCCTTTTCCTCTCATTTCAGGAAGGCGAGTGGAGATTCCTGCCTTACATAAGGCTCCCAATCCAGAATCTGAGGAGAATATATATAGATATCGTATTTACTCTCTAAGGCCCACATTTGAGCATGCATGTTGACCACTGCTGGGCCTGGAAATGTGCCTCATTTATTTCTTCATGGATTCAAAGCATGGGAGTGCTGGATAGAAAATAAAACAAAACTTGCTAAAGGGAGAGAGAGAGAGGAGAAGAAGAAAGAAATGCTTAGTGGCATTTCTCCAGGTCATTACTGCTAAGTGTCCAACGCCTTATCGCGTTTCCTCAGGACTGACGGCTTTTTGGCTTTATGAACTTCATTCGTTTTGAAAAAGCAGCTGGCTGACAAAGGGACTTCTTTATTTTATTGTTTTGACTCCTGCACTTTGCCTCCATTTTACTGTGGAACTACAGTGGCTATGTGTCCTACTTTACATGCAGCAGTCCTCAATTTGAAGGCTGTCAGTGAACAGTCCTCTATTTGAAGTCTGCTATTTGAGCAAGGTGCAGGGGAACCATACATGGATAGCAGTGTATAAAATGATACAGGGTGTGAAGAATGTAGATAAGGAGCCATTTTTCTCCCTTTCTTTCAAGACTAGAAACATCTGATGAAACAGTAGTGGGAGATTCAGGAGAGATAAAAAGAAGGACTTCTTCACACTGTACATAGTTAAACTGTGGAATTTTGCTACTACAGGATGTGATGATGGCCACTAATGTAGACGGCTTTAAAAGGGGGCTAGATCAATTCATGGATGGCTACTAGTCATGATGGCTATCTATTACCTCCTCTAACAGAACAAGTATTCCTGTGAACATCAGTTGGCGGAAAACATGATCAGGAGGATGCTGTGTTGCTCATGACCTGCTTGTGGTCTACTTGTGACTTGTTGTAAACCGCCCAGAGAGTTTATTTATTTACTTATTACATCTTTATCTAGCCCAGAGCTTTCCAACACTTTTCATGTTGGTGACACACTTTTTAGACATGCATCATTTCGCGACACAGTAATTCAGTTTTACTAGCAAACCGAAGGTTAAACTAACCCCTTATAAGAGATACGGACACATACATAAATTGTAATAACGAAATGTATGGGGACACAACATATCTCATGAAAACCTTTCATTTATATTTTTTAAAAATATATGATTTGCAAGATAATAACATACATTTCCAAGACTTTTCACATTGAACCAATTTTGTCGAGCTGCGATCGAGCAGCGGTTGAGACTGTCTTCTTTCAAAAAACTGGACCCATGGAATTTCTCAAATGTGTCACTTCAGGTGCAGCCGCGTCACCGGAAGTGACGTGGAATCAGCTGTTTCAACCTGATTATGCATATTGCGCATGCGCAATACCTATATGATCCCTCGACCGTGGTGTGCATACACGGATACGACGGAAGGTGAATATACTAGTGCACCGTACTAATGGGCACCTTTGCTGCATAAAAATGCATGCAAGTTGGTATTGCTTATTTCACATAGACTCACAGGTTTCTCGTTACGTTCGCGTGACACACCTACACACTGCAGCTGACACACTAACGTGTCGCGACACACAGGTTGGAAAACTCTGATCTAGCCTATTAACCTATAAGGGAAGACGGTCTGCTAGGTATGCTGGCTCCAAGTTGTTTAGGGCTTTGTAGGGTAATAAAACAACGTTGTATGTGGCTCGGTAGCTAACAGGCAGCCAGTTTAGAAAATATTATTATTTAAATAGAAATAAAGTAAATCTTACCATTGCATGGGGACCTGTGTTCATACCTATTCAGGCTGCTGTCCAGGTGCTAATTCTGTATGGGCAACAGTTCTTAGAGGGTTGTGGGTTTTTAAAAAAATCTTTAAACTGGAATTGGAACGGACAGCCCTTCAAATAGAGGGTTGTCCTTTGTAAAAGAGGCCAACCAGCCACCCTAGCTGCCATTTTAAGAGCTGCAGAGTAAGAAACAGATCGATCTGACTTATCGGACAGGTCTACCACCGGATGTACTCCTTCACAAACCCCATTGGAACGCATGGTATCCTTCTCAATTTGTGGGAAAGGGTGCCATCTGGGTGGGTTTTTTTTAAACTTCAGGTAATCATGTGTCCTGGCTGGCCCTGAAAAGCTTGGTCCCCCACCCACCAAAGGTTCCAAAATGATTTGATTTTGAGAGAGCCCTGGTGCAAAAATGGCAACTTCCTCCTTGTCATTCAGTCCAATGCTGTCTGAAAAGCATATGTTAAAGCAAAGGGCTTTATGGAAAATAAGGTAGATGTTGCCCCTGAACCGAGCTGCCATCAATTGCTAGGGAAGAAAATTGGGGCGCCATTCTTGGTGTCTCTGGAGCAATAAATTGTGAGAAGCGTCAAACCGGAGATGCCCCTCCCCAAATCCATTGTTTTACAGCCATATATTGCACCCGGCAACACTCCACGCTTAACACCAACTACTTCAAATTGCCAAACCACAAGAGACTAGCCGAGGGCGGTGTCCACCTTGTCCTGCGAACACCGAATTCCACAAGAATTTCATTCATGTTTTTGGCTAAGGAAATGCCTCGACAACAATTTGCTTCCATCGGAATTTGGAAAATGCAGCTGGTACCAAGCATGCCTTTTGGAAGATGTGAAATACTTAGAAGGCACAACACCTACTCTGAGATACAATTTGAAGTGCTGATTTTGACTTTTTACAGCCCTATTTATGTATTTATTTCAAATATTTCTTGACCGCCTTTCAGGGAAGAAGCCCTCCCAAGGCGGCTTAAAGCAAAAACAACCCAAAAACATTTAATATACAAAAACGCTAGAAAAATAAACGCAGTAAAATAGCAAAAAAGCCAACAATAAAAACAGCAATAATGATGACAAGAACAGCAAGAACAGTCATATCAAGAGAAGGCCAATGTAAAATAATAAGTTTTCAAGGCCTCCTTAAGAGCTTGTAATGACCGACGGCAGCTTGTTCCAAAGGTATGGGGCACTGCAGAGAAGGCCCTCATGTGTGATCTCAGTTAACTCTTACCCAAAATATCTCAAGGAATGCCTTATCCTTTATGAATTCACTAGAATTTTAAGATCTGGCAAAAAGGCACTGTTCCAGGCTCTTTCCTCTAAGGAAGGGAAATTGCCATCTATCGCAAGCAGGGACTGCTTTTGTGGAGGCCCTGGAATGGCTGCCATCTCTTCCCTGGTCCCTTTCCGAAAGCAGGCAAATACTTTTTCAAAAATGTTTGGAGATGTTGACACTTACTTTTACATAGTTTTAAATACAAGGAGGCTGTGGCTCAGTGGTTAGAGCACCTGCTTTGCATGCATAGAATCATAGAATAGCAGAGTTGGAAGGGGCCTACAAGGCCATCGAGTCCAACCCCCTGCTCAATGCAGGAATCCACCCTAAAGCATCCCTGACAGGTGGCTGTCCAGCTGCCTCTTGAATGCCTCGAGTGTGGGAGAGCCCACGACCTCCCTAGGTAACTGATTCCATTGTTGCACTGCTCTAACAGTTAGGAAGTTTTTCCTGATGTCCAGCCGGAATCTGGCTTCCTTTAACTTGAGCCCGTTATTCCGTGTCCTGCACTCTGGGAGGATCGAGAAGAGATCTTGGCCCTCCTCTGTGTGACAACCTTTTAAGTATTTGAAGAGTGCTATCATACAGAAGGTCCCAGGTTCAATTCCTGGCATCTCCAGGTAGAATTATGAAAAGAATCCTGCTTGACACCCTGGAGACCTAATACAAATCCGTGTTGACAATGCGATTCCAATTAGAAATACACTTTGCCCATTCTATGGTCACCCGTACTGCTAACCTGCTCAAGGTGGCCAAAACCCTTGGCCCATTCTCTGCCCTGATTTAATCCATGCTGCTCTGACTCTAAAACACATCTCCACCCACCCCCAGAAGAAATGAGCATAATATGAGAGAGAAAATGACTTCTCACTACTCCTCTAGGTTCCATGAACCACACCACTTTTTGTTGTTGTTAACAATTAAACTTAAATGTTCCCAGCCTTTCCATGTGATGAAGACTCCCCTCGGCCTGAGGTCAACCAACTTTTGCGCTGTCAGGAAGGTTATTGCAGCCCAAAGGGCAATTTAACCAGACATTTTTGCAAATGGAAAGTTCCTACCACAGGGCTATTAAAATTCCTTCTGACAATGAAATCCCCGAAGCTTTCATTTGTAAAAGAGGCCGGCAGCAGCAATTGCTCCCTCTGTTTCTCCACTGCCTCATTTTCCTTTCTTCAAGACACCAACTGTTTACCAAGGAATGTCCTGGTTGTCACTTTTGCCTTTTGGGGATGCCTGCTTGAAAATGTTACTCGTGCAAATTGCTGATTAACACATCCAGCAGGTATGCAGATGCATTTTAACTCTAATAAATAAATAAATAATAAATAATGCACATGTAGGTAAATATGTGCGCATGAACATTAAAGCATCACAATGATCTGCAGTTTTACCACCCTGCACCTGTTGAGTTATCTCTTTGAACTCCTGCTAACATACTGTCTGCAGTCGGCTGTCAATACAATTATTTATTTTTTAAATCCTCTACACCAAGAATAACTCCCCCATTATTACATGTTGTTGAAAGCTCTATCCTGTTTTACTCTGCCACAGCCTGCCCTAATGAAGAACATAAGAACATAAGAGTCCTGTTGCATCTAGTCCACAAGCAGGACCTTAGTGCAATAGCACCCTCCTGCCCATGTTCCCCATCAACTGGAGTATATAAGCATTTTCTGCCTAGGATACTGGAGGTAGAATATAGTACAGTTATTGGAGATGGGATAACAAGTGCAGCTTGTTAATCACCCTGTCCAACCCAATAACAAACCATGGATCCTCAAGGTGGCTTGTTCAAGAAAAATAAGCCACACTACACAGTTAAACAAGCCATGCTACGGAAAATGTCTTGGGTTCAGACAACATGCTAACCCACAGTTCAACAAACAACCCATGGTTCAACCACAACCCACACTCAACCACTGAGGATGGGTTAATGCATTGTGTGAACAGCCCCAGGGTGAAAATGAACAACCTATTCTTGGCTGGATCTCTTGTATGAACATAGAGGTAACGTTGCTAGCCATTCAGACATAAACAACTTCTGCTCTCACAGAGCAAGTTTACAGACAACATTTTAAAAAGAGCAAACAATTAGATTTGCTTAGGCACTTCCCGATTTTATAGAAAGAATACTAGAGTTGGAAGGGGCCTACAAGGCCATCAAGTCCAACCCCTTCTCAATGCAGGAATTCACCTTAAAGCATTTTCTTTTAAATATATCCAGGATTTGGGAGAAAGGGTGACCACCCACTCCTCCCATCTTTTTACTGCATGCACAAGGAGTACTTATGTTCTAGATTTTTTTTTTACGGTTGTTTTATCGATTAATGTCCGGGGAAGGGTGGAGTTGGTTTGCATTGTGTTGTATTTCATTATTTTAAACATTTGTATTGCATTTTATATTTTTAACTGTCCTAGGGCACTGTTTGTAATCCGCCCAGAGAACCTTAGCAATGGGGTGGGTTAGAAATGTAATAAATAAATAAATAAGTAAATAAAATGAGCCACATACCTGCCTTTACAAACAGATGCAAGTTCCTGCAAGCTGCTTGCCGTGTTGAAAGGTGGCTTCAATCCTCATTAAATACTCATCTTCAGATTCTCAGCTGCTTTTTAAGAAAAAATTAAGCAGCTTCATAATAAAAGCCTGCTTTACAAATTCAAAGCATTCACTCTTTCTGCTAATACTACACATTCCTTGGGAAGGTGGCATCCAAAAAGCTGATATATATATATATATATATATATATATATATATATATGTATGTGTGTGTGTACATTTAAAACAGCTCCACAAAATAGCTTGTATTTATACTTCAAAACAGCTTGTTTGTATAATTGCCAATTCCCCACCCCACCACATCCTTACTCTTTATTACAATGGCTAATTAGCCCGTTTCCTGCTTGGTACCCTGTAAACAAAATATATTTGTACCCAATTTGCAAATCGCTTTTTGCACAAGGGGCCCGGAACACTCTGGCCTGTTTGATGCATTTTGACATTAAATTGATAATAGTGGCTTAACAAGGAATCCAGTCTCCCTGGCTATAAATATATGTTGCTTTTCCCACTTCCTTTCATCTGTGCTATGAAATAACGTTATTTCCCCCACCCCTGCTATAATAACAAGCACCCAGCCCTTTTATGAACACCCTTCATGTCTTCTTTCTGTGTTTCAAAGCGGATGGTAAAAAAGAGCGCGTCTTTAGGATTACCATTATGATTTTTTCAAACAACAAAATTGGAGTGCATGTGTGGAAATAGCAGCAAAGTTCCAGGACCCTGAAGACTGTGAGTAAAGTAGCCATGTATTAGTGAGCTAAAAAAGAGGAAATACATCACCTTACTCCACCCCTTAAATAGCACAAAAGATTATACAAATTTGCATAATGTTTGCATGTGCTCATTTATATACCTGTAGGTGCACATTTAGAAATAATTACTGTAATTTAAATAGATCTCACCACTGTCCTCTATGCTTGCTCAGTTAGGGTGACCATATGGAAAGGAGGACAGAGCTCCTGTATCTTTAACAGTTGCATCGAAAGGGGAATTTCAGCAGGTGTCATTTGTATATATGGAAAACCTGGGGAAATTCCTTCTTCATCACAACAGTTAAAGCTGCAGGAGCTATAGTAGAGTGACCAGATTTAAAAGAGGGAAGGGCACCTGCTGTTGTGATGAAGAGGGAATTTCACCAGGTTCCCCATATATACAAATGACACCTGCTGAAATTTCCTTTTCAATACAACTGATAAAGAAACAGGAGCACTGTCCTCCTTTCCATATGGTCACCCTAGCTCAGTCCATGTGCTGTTAGGGATTTAGGAAGCTGCCTTATATGACCAGGTTCTCATGATCTGCATAACAAGCCACCCAGAACTCACATTACTCATGGCAACAAGCCACCCTGGCAATGTTCGCACAACGCAACAAGCTGAGCCACTGCAGATATTTACAAAGACATGGTATAGGATTGCACTATTAAGGAATTAACAGCACAGGCCTATGCATGTCTATTTAGTATGTCCAACGGAGTCAATCCCACTTACTCCCAGGTAAATTTATCTAGGATTGCTGCCTAAATAAGCAAAGCTTCCTTGTGAGCCCAAACACTCCTTAAAAGAGAAGGTTGCCCATTGCACCTCTGCAAGATTTACTCCCCAGGTCTTGCTTCCATCTCTACCTGGGAGCAAGGTAATTCATGCCCTTGATGGAAGGAGTGGCAGAAGCAGTGGAGATGTGAATTGAACTGAACTGTGTCTGCTGGACACAGCACAGAGTTAAACTATGGAATTCACTCCCCCGAAGATGTAGTGATGGCCACCAATTTGGATGGCTTTAAAAGGGGGTTGATAAATTCCTGGAGGGGGAGGCTATCAAGGGCTACTAGTCTTGATGCTTATGTGTAATTCCAGTAGCAGAGGCAGAAAGCCTATATACAGCAGTTGCTGGGGAATATGGGAGGGAGGGTGCTATTGCCCCATGTCCTGCTGCTTGTGGGTCTCCAAACAACAGTTGGTTGGCCACTGTATTAACAGAGTGCTGGACTAGACGGACCCTTGGTCTGATCCAGCAGGGCTCTTCTGATGTCCTACTTGAGGTGGAGTGTCAAATGATGTCTCTCCACCCTTCCAACGTACCCACTGTCCCTCTGGCATAGTTCCCAAAGCCAGGCAAGTTGTTTTGGCATGTGAGGTGGAAAAATCATGCAAGCACCTCTGCCCATCTCTGGCAGCGAAAATACACCGATAGCAAATTGAACAGCTAACAACTTGCTGCCCTTTCACGACACCCAAAGCCTGCAGCCTTGAGATGGCCGCTTCACTCTGCCTAACAGTAAGTAGCACAGGTCCCAAGGGTGGTCAGGTGTCCTATTTTACAGAGGCCGATCCTCTGTTTGGATTGCTGGCACAGAAGCCAGTCTTCTATTTGAAGGTGCCTGCTATTTCATGGGCTGCCCAGTCCAAGACTGGTTTGACATTGAGAACATAAAAACTTAAGTGCCATGCTGGTTCAGACCAAGGGTCCATCTAGTCCAGCACTCTGTTCACACAGTGGCCAACCAACTATAGACTAGGGACCACCAAGGCAGGACATGGTGCAACAGCATCCTCCATGGTGCAACAGCAACTGGTGCACACAGGCTTACTGCCTTGGATACTGGAGATAGCACACAACCATCAGGGTTAGTAGCCCTTGATAGCTTTCTCCTCCAGGAATTTATCCAACCACCTTTTAAAACCATCCAAATTGGTGGCCATCACTACATCTTGTGGTAGTGAGTTCCATAATTTATGCGCTGTGTGAATAAGTACTTCCTTTTATTTGTCCTGGATCTCTTACCAATCAGCTTAATGGGATGACCCCGAGTTCTAGTATTTGGAGAGAGGGGAAAAAATGTCTCCCTATCCACATTCTCCACACCATGCATAATTTTGTACACCTCTATCATGTCCCCCCTCAGCCTCCTTTTTTCCAAGCTAAACAATCCCACGAGTTGTAACTTTCCTTCATAGAGGAGAGGCCTGGTCAGTAGACTGAGCAAAAACACAGGTCACCTAGTCAGGTTTCTGCACTGTGGTTGGATATCTTGTATTTTTATTTAAATAAAGATGCAATCCTATGCATGTTTAGACAGGAAAAAGGGGGGTTTCTAAATCTGCAGATGAACATATAAATTTGCATAGTGCAAATGTTCTTCTTTCTTGGTGACACGTTTCCACTTCTGCTAAGCAGAAGTGGCCACCCTAGCCAGCCCTGATTTCAAGAAATTCAGCTTGATTTTGCAGCTTGTATAAACTGGCCATCTGTGACCAGGGCGGTCACTGTAGGATTCAATCCTGAAAGTGGAGAAACTGGAAACCAACCACAAACCAACTAGCCTTTCTAGGGTGCAATCCTATGCACGTTTAGACAAAATAGAAGTCCTACAACTCTCAGCATCTCCACGAGTTGTAGAACTCTTTTCTGTTTAAACACGCAGAGGATGGCACCTTTATGCTTTTATACCAATTCACAGCCCATCAAATGTGATCTTTTTTAGCATTCTAGCCAGTGAAAACATAAAACTGCTCCTTTTTAACAAAAACAAATCCTCACTGCCATTTTCAAAGTTTTCACAGCACTCTTCTTCCCCACAACTCACTCATACACACACCCCTCCCACAGCCTTATGCACGATTGGAGTAAAGCTTTTACTTCAAAGTAGGGGGGGGGGGAGAGAGAGGCACAGGAGAATGACTTCACAAATACATAAAGAAAGCTCAAATCCAATGTCCTAATGGTTTTGCACTACGTTACTTAATTGTCAAATGACTAATTAGCAATGCCCAATTTAACATTCACAGTACGTTGATGGAAGTTCAGGAAGAAAATGCTTTTTTCCTTTTTCTTTTTAAGGCAAAGGGGATTAACTTAAATAAATAATTTAAAACCAAGGCAGCGGGCATGTGGGCTTCCATCATATTAACATAAAAATGCTACACTTGAGCATTTGAAAGCTAAAAGGAAAAACCCACAGCCACAAATGGAGATCCCTCTGCCTGCCTTCAGAACTAACAGTATGGAATTTTCCTGGGGCTTAAATGTGACTTTGGAGGGGAGTTGTTGGTGTGTCACACATCTTTTGGGCACCAGGTAACATCAGAAGTCCCCCTTTTCTGCAACTCGTCCTTGGTAAATCTTAGCGTTGTAGCCTGCTTTGTCCTCTGTGTTGTAGCTTGTTAGATACGCCTTGTTAAGATGTAGTCAGTCAGGGTTCTTGGGGCTGGAAAGCATCTCCCCTATGAGGGAAGGTTACAACAGCTGGGATTATTTAGCTTGGGAGGACAAGGAGATTAAAGGGGATACGTGATAGACGTGTACAAAATTACGCATGGTGCGGAGAAAGTGGACAGCAAGATGTTTTTGCCCTCTCTCAAAATACTAGACCCCAATGAGGTCATCCCATGAAACTGATTGGCAGGAAGGACTTCTTCACACAGTGTATCATTAAACTGATCAATTCCCTCATGGCTGGTAATTTTTTAAAACAACAACTAGATGCGTTCAATGCATTTAATGTACCATCTAGCCCTAACAGTTGTCAGTTTTCAGGCTCGCTGCCAAAGACCTCTAGAAATGGACAATGCACGATCATTCGTTCTAGGTCTGATGTTCGGCTGTGAGTGCCGCTGTTTACGTGGTTAAGCCGGTATCATCCATGCACAAGATGGAGTGGTATCAGCAGGTCCTGGGATTCCTAAAATCTGTAGGGGATTTTACACACACAATCCAGTTGAAGCAGAGTCAAAAAACAACTGCCCAATGAGAATGCTGGGCTGACTGATGGTGTGTGTGTGTGTGTTTGAGAGGGGGTGGGGAGATATGGAAAACTGGGAAGGTGGAAAAATGAACAGAACAGACTTGTCGGAACCTTAAACACACAGCTGCTGTGTTCAGAAGACACCTTAAATCATAGTGATGGCCCCCAATTTGGATGGCTTTACAAGGGAGTTCGACAAATTCATCGAGAAGGCCAACAATGGATAGTCCTGACGGCTGTATGCTACCTCCAGTATCAGACGCTGTATGTCTATGCACACCAGTTGCTGGGGAACATGGGCAGGAGGGTGCTGTCACACTCATTTCCTGCAGCCAGCTGGTAGGCCACTATGTGACCAGAATGCTGGACTAGATGGTCCCTTGGTCTGATTGTTGGTCCCTTCCAACTCTGCTATTCTGATTCTATGTTCCTCCCTTTGGCAGCACATGAGATGCAAGTTTGGCGCGTAAGAATACAGGATTCTTGCCTTTAGTAATGTGTCGTAGGGGTACTCAGACGGTAATCCTTGCCGTGAGAATGGGGGCGCTACAACTTGAAGCAAGTCTTTTTGCCAGCAAAACTTCACGGGACGTGTGCCAGGATGAACTGAACCTTTGCATCAAGTGTCAAAGCCAGGGTGAGGTGGGCGAGAAAGGATAGGGGGAAGAGAACGGGGTGGTGGTGGAGGTGATGAGGGTGTCAGAGGTCAACGTGATTGGAAACAACACACATCAGCACCGATATTTCATTTCAGACAAAGGTCATCCCATCCACCCCTTATTGCTTTATGGCTGAACGCCCTGCTGTTAACCACCAGTAATAATGTAAAACGGCAAAGGCTTCGCTTGTCCTTTTTATTATTAATTTCAACCACAAGGGCCAGTGGGAGAGTGTGTGTGTGTGCATAAAGCCTTCAAAAGAAAGCTGGAGTATTTCGGGTTTGTTTGGTTTTTTAAAAAAGCAGGTGGTAGCAGCAGGAGGAGAAAAGGAAGAGAAAAAGCAGGAGATGGTTTGGGAAAATGCTGTCTGGGAAATTAATGGGGAAAATGGTTTTCATTAGTTTGAGCAGTGCACGCCTCCTGCCCACCTCCACATGTGTCTGCAGCCTGCGTTCTGCTTTGGCCCTCTGTGCCCCCTAAAAAATTAAAAGAGGGCCCAAGGCAGCATCCCTGGGCTATTCATCACGAGTCCCTGTGCCGCATCCCGTCCCGTTTCTATGGAAATGAGGGTTTTGCCGGAGAGCTGCCGGGGTCCGTCTATCGCATCCAATCGACCATCTCGCAGACCTTGCGAGGAAGGGCGGCTTCCCCTGGCGACATCCGAGCGGCGTGAAGAATATTGCTCCTTTGACAGGCTTGGAAGAGGGGTGAAAAGGTGGAGGCGCGCACGGGCGGGCCCAGCTGCGCACGGTGCGCAATGAATATGGATCGGTGAGATGATAAGGTGACCCCGCGTCCTTCCCACGTCTCCAGAGTTTGGCTCAAAGAAGCCCGCAACTTTTGTAGTAGAACCTTGCAACCTGGAAACAGGCCGGACAGAGGCTGAGCAAAGAGCGAGGACCTTGCAACGCAGCCGTGGGGAACCTCTCGGAATGCGGCCCTTGGAGGATACCCATCCGGGCCCCAGGGCCTCTCCTCAGAGGAGAGGGGGATTTCTCTTCCCCAGCCAAACTGGAAATGCATCAAAGTGCACATGCTGGGGCTGCAATCTGGATTGGGCCCCTGGTGTGAGGGTGGGGGGTAGGGCTTTAATCCTTTATTAGTCTTCCCCAACACCACCATTTAAATATAGTTCTGTCTTAGGGGGGGACATATGAATTGCCAGAGGTCAGCAGTGTGCATATGCCAGCGTATACGTATAGATGCAGATTCAGAAATGATTATTAACATTTCAATAGAAATGCCGTGAACTTCACATTAGTGAGAAAGGCTGTGACCAGGGGACCTGTCCAAACCTGCTACCTGGACGCTCACTGTCCAGGTGTTGTCCAAGCGGGCCACAGTTTTTAGGATTCTTTATCTTAAAACCAATTCAACTCCTCCAGCTCAGAGGAGGAAAGGAGAGACGTTGAACAGAAAGAAAACGAAGAACGAAAAAGGGGAAGAGAAGCACACACACTCCCCCAAAAAAGAACGCCGGCACCTCGCTGCTGACGCCGCTTGGCATCCCATCCTTTTCGCGGCACTCGGAACATATGGCGTTGCGCTTAACAGCCCTCGGCCCATCAATTGGGGACCATTAGGGTGGGTTCTTTTCCCAGTGTAAATGTTGCCGAATATAAATTGTAATTAACACCGATGCCAAAATGGCACTTAGAGAAAATAAGCACATTATTAACATCTGCTGGATCTTGCCTGGAGAGCAGCAACGGCAGCCGAAACACTCCTTTGCATTAAGAGGATTTGTGGCCGGGACCGCGCGCAGAGTAAGGGCGGGGGCGGGGGGGGGAGAGCTCTCTCTTCAGTTACCTTGGTGTTGCATGCACACGCACTGCTGTGTTGAAGCACTGGCGTGTGCTGATGTGTAGCCAAATTGTGTTTCTTTCTCTTTTTGAAAGGAGAAGAAGACCACGCCTATAGTTATTGTACCCTTGTTAGAAACAGTACAATTCCCAACAAACAAGATCTTTAAAACTGGGGCAAATAGGGTTTCCCCGCCCTCCATGTTCCTCCACTTCTAAACCACCCCCACCTTCATTTTGCCCAGGCTGACAAAAAAGCAGCTTCCCGGAATACGCGATGAACTTATGGAACTCGCTCCCGCAGGGTGATGATGGCCTTTAGCTTAGAAATGTGTCTTTAGAGGACGTCACAAGAATATGGTGTGGCAACGGTTGAGGGCCGTGAAAGTTCAAAACTGGAACCTCCACTTACTAAGGCAGTCTGTCTTACAATACTAGATCCAGGAGGTCAAGAGGGGAAGGAGATTACCTCTGCGGCATCTGGCAAGCCACTGTCGGAAACAGAGCGCCAGACTCAGATGGACCTTGGGTCAGATTCAGCAAGGCACTGCTGAAAAGCAGCCTATTTTGGACTCAGCCCAGCATGGTCAATGTTCAGGGATGATAGGAGTTGTGGGCCCCCTGCAAATGTTTCTATCCAAAGCTCGCTTAAACTCCACATGAGCAAAAGCAGGATTCTCGAGTGAGTCGAACCTTGCAGCTGACGCCACATCCTGTGCCTCTTCCGTGCTTGCAGATTTGCAGCACACACACACACACACACACACTCCTCCACCCAGGATCCACCCCAGTGCATATATGTGTTTTACTCTGTACAGCACCATGTACATTGATGGTGCTATATAAATAAATAAATAATAATAATAATAATAATAATAATAATAATAATAATAATAATGTGCGGGGCAGCACGGTTCAGCACACTGGAAGTCTGTGTCTCTTGGAGCTGCCCTGCAGTAGGGGAAAGCCAAGGACCAGCCCCGCGCACCGGTGAAAGCTGCCGAAAATGAGAGCTTTCCGATGGAGAGGTTAGGCAAGCGACCGGCGGGTGCCCAGCCTCACCCCACATGGACCACAGCTCAGCAGGAGGCCAAGTACTTTGTGTGCGGAAGGTTCCCCCCCCCCCCCCCCGGCATCTCCAGTGAGGACGGAAACAGCAAATTCCTGTTGTTTCTCTCCTCCCACACCCCAGCGAAAAGAGTTTACTAAGATAGCCAAGGCATGGACAGAAGTGTTTATATACCATCCTGACAGGTAAATCCACTGTTAATCCAACGAACACAGATAACCGCGTCACATTCGAACACACACATTGTTACAAGGGAACTCAAGCTGGCCCATGACTTTAAGCACAAAGTAGCAGAAGCAAGTCAATGAAAGGAGAAAGGGAGCCGACGACGGCTTCTCTCTGCCCCCCTTTGCAAACGATGCCCCCTCTCTGGCTGGCCTTTCTAGAATGCCTAACTCCACAACCAGGAGAAGTGACAAGCACTACGCTGAGGACGCTGCTGCCGTCGTCAGCCCGCTAGTGGAGCCCGGCTCTTCCCAAGGGTCAAGGAAAGCAAAAGGGTATTTTAAAAGATCGCAAAGGCCCGCGTGGCAAGTGTTGGATAATGCAACAAGGCGTCCTGTGGAGGGGAAAGAACATCCCCGGGTTATGCACGTGGCAAACGGTTCAAACGCAAAGGCGGCATTTTGGCAAGATATAAATAAAACGGTCCCAGTCCAAGACACAATCTCAATCGCTGCAGACCTCTTAAGAGGAGAACGGTGGCCACTTTCAAAAAGCCCAGTTAGGAAGGATTTACGATTTGGGGCTGTAAAAAGGAGGGAGGTCTGCCCACACTAGCAATCTGAACGCAGAGGTTTACAACGCCAGCCCCCCACGACAAGACATAGTCATCTTTTAAAGCTCAAGGTGGCTACCAAATGGCAGGAGGGCCCTTGGAGATGGGTTGTGGGACGTGCCGAGAAGTTTTCTCGTGGAAGTCTGACTGAAAGGGACGGGTGATGCATAAGCGGGCTCTTTTACGCGGCACCCTTTCCTTTCAGCGGGGCGAGGGCAGGAAGCTTTCGCGACGCGTTGCACCCAGGCTTCAAACAAAAAGCCGAGCTGGAAAGGCAGAAACTTTGGAAAGACAGAGAAATCGTTTAATCGTCGGTTTTGTGTGGGCATTCATCCTAAGGCCTATTTTAACTAGGGCAGTAATACCAAGTCGGAACTTCCCAGGACACTCCGGCATGGCAAGGTTCTCCTGGCTGTTTTCTCCAGCCCACAAGTAGAGAAATGTCCCAGGAAAAGGCAGCTGCATACAGATATCCACAGGGCTGAAAACTGGATTTTCAGCCAGTGTAGCGTCCCCATCAAGACACGTGGACAGGTAGGGCATTGGCTCTGCAACTCAAGCATGTTTGAATCCCCCTTATAAAGAAAGTTTAGACATCTCTTCCCTTTGCACAGACTTACGAAGGCCCTTAAGACACTCTAGCAAAGAAAAATTCCTGAAGCACCAAAAGAAAAAACCCAACTGGGTCCAAGAACAAGGTGACCATGGGGAAGGGGGAAAAGGAAAGTACATTCTTTCAAGTTAAATTGCTCTTACCTTTAGCTACATTTAAAGTTCAACAAGAATTTATACATTAAATAGCAAGGAAATAATCCAGAATGGAAAGCTCCAACATTTTCCAACTGCAACCCACCCTGAGTTCCTCGGGGACAGGGATGGGCTAGAAATTAAAATAAATAAATATCAGGATTTTTTTTTCCTCCGAGGGCAAATTTTGCCCAAAAGGGATGTGGGCCTGCCCAGTGTCCTGGCAAGTTGGCCCTGCAGCAGCACCAAAATTGCACAGCACTCAAACGAAGCGGCCGCGTGGCTCGCGGACAGGGGTGGGGTGGGGGTCTCCTGGCCAAGAAGAAGCACGCTTGCTCATGCCTGCACCAAGCTCCCTGCTCCAGCTACGTCTCTGCTGCTGCCATCACCACCACAAGTTTGGCGGCTCCTCGGCCACCCGGCTTTTGAACAAGGTGATCTCGTCCAAGTGCATCATGGGAACGTCTCGGATGACCTCCGTCAAGTCCTCGTGCAGGAGAGGGAACACCACGACGTTCAGTGCGGGCCGGTCGGCCTGAAAGCTAAACCAGACACAAAATATATTCATGATTATTTAGTAGGAGGAGGAGGAGTATTTATATACCGTTCAGTTACCTAACACAGATTCCAGATCGTTGAATGTAGGCACGAACAATGAAAGAAGATTTTAAAAAGCAAATTAAGATTGTTCGATTTAAAAACAAAACGAACCAGAGCAACAGTGGCTAGTCAGTCAAGGAAGGCAGGGAGGAGAAAGGCAGAGGGAGGAGGAAGGAGGCTGACAGTCTAAGCAAGTGCTTGTCTCTGGAACAGGGAGTTTGGGAGCCCCCCAACTTTTAGACAGTGTGACCAAAAAAAAGACTAAGAATTTACCTATCCTTGGAAGAGCTCACCCCCTGCCTTTCCCGAAAGTGTCAGTGACCTGGCTTACACCTAACAACAAACCTGCCTTAGAACCAGCCCAGGCTCTTTGTCCAGCCCGCCCAGTCACCTTCCTCGCTGGCTACCCAGCCCTTTCTAAATAAGAGACGAGTGGGAGCTGCAACAAAATGTTGCAGCGTGGAGGGATCCTGTTGGTCGTGCCCGCCAGCCGTAATCTCCCCCAGGATATTCTATTCCATTCTACCGCCAACCCAAGACGCTTAGCATTCTGCACCCACGGGGCACGCTCAGTCCTCATTGGGATGTTTGTGTGTGAGGTGGAGGGTGAGTAGTTCTACAAAGTCCAGGGGTTCTCCTGAGCCTTTGAAACTTTCCTCTCCCTTGCCTGGGGAAGGCGTCTTTTTTAGCTACGTAAGGATCCACACTTGGAGAAAAAGTTCAATATGAATATATGGCTGGGGTGGGCAACCTCCAGGGTGCAGAGGTTCCAAATCTGGCCCACGGAGAGCTGGGCCAGTGGAGGCTGGTGGCTCCGATTTTGGTGGGGTTGTGAATCATAGAATAGTGGAAGGGGCCTATAAGGCCATCGAGTCCAACTCCCTGCTCAATGCAGGAATCCACCCTAAAGCATCCCTGACAGATGGTTGTCCAGCTAGTATGCCTCTAGTGTGGGAGAGCCCACAACCTCCCTAGGTCATGGGTTCCATTGTTGTACTGCTCTAACAGTCAGGAAGTTTTTCCTGATGTCCAGCCGGACTCTGACTTCCTGTAACTTGAGCCCATTATTCCGTGTCCTGCACTCTGGGAGGACTGAGAAGAGATCCTGGCCCTTTCAAGTATTTGAAGAGTGCTATTATGTCTCCCCCTCAGTCTTCTCTTCTCCAGGGTAAACATGCCCAGTTTTCAGACTCTCTTCATAGGGCTTTGTTTCCAGACCCCTAATCATCCTGGTTGCCCTCCATTCCATTCTGGGTTTCAGCCAGAACCAGCCAGAACTCTACAGAAGCTATCCTCGGCTCTTCTGCATGCAAAGCTGTTCTCCTACCACTCACCTCTGGTCCCATCCATCAATCCAGGCCTAGGTTTGTGGTTTCTCTCCCTATTCCCATCTTCCCCTGCTACTAGGTTCCTATTCTTGATATTTTAATTCACTGCCCCCCTCAACTCTGGCTCCCTTCCACAACTCTCAACACCTTCTGTCCCTGATTTTCTGCCACGCCGCTAATTTTGCCTTATTAAAACAAAGAAGTGGACCACCATAAATCTCTCTCCCCACCCCTCACCCAGCCCCTGCCAACGGTAGATGTTGAATTAATGCGAGAAGAGAAGGCACTGCACCAGCAGGGTTGTAATTGCAGAGGCAAAGAAAAGAACTGCTGCAGTTAAATCCATACACAATATTTACCAAAAGGAAAGGAGGGGGGGGAAATCATAATTTAAAGCTGGCTTAGACAGCAAGCCCTATATAATGATAGCCACATAGGGAGGCAATAGGACACACAGCAGGAGGCTGAAGATAAGACATGCTGGGGGAAAAGAAAGTGGGAAACACACAAAGCAGTTAAAATATTTGGTATTGATCGCCAGAGGGGACATGTGTGGGTCACGTCTGCTTCAGCAGGGGAAGAGAAAGCTACGGCAACCGGAGCTTAAATACCATGGGGGCGATCGTCACTTGTTGGGAGTGCAGCACCGTCTCCCCTGGCCAACGTTGAGTCTTTCTCACACTGAAACCCAGGGACACCCTTCTCCTCCTTCCCAAAATGAACATCAGACACGCGTGGGGCTCGGACACGGGAAAGGCTGGGTTCTTTGAAGGGAGGATGGGGGAAACAGCTGCCTGCCATCATGGCAACTTGCTCCTTCTGGCTCTACTGCATGAGTCCCTGTTCGGGGACTGGCGTGTTATAGCGGGGCCTCCTCTTCCTCTGAAGGCAGGTAATTCTGCTGCATCGGCAGGGGCGGAATGAGCCGATCGCATCCGACGCAGGGAGACCATGCAGAATTATCCGCGGCCAGAGTGGCAACAGGCACCCTCCTCTCAGGGCTTACTGGAGACATGGGTTACTTAATCCCTCTCTCAGGCCCAACGTTTGGGAATGGCTGCTTTAACTCTCGCAGTCCTGCCAAGACAGAGCTTGGGCAGGCTTGTCCGTTCCATAGCAGGTTTGCGCCTGCAAATTCCACCTCTGCCTTCAGTCCGTCTTATTAAAGACACGAGACACACATTTATCTTGTTATTTTTCAGACAAGCAGGGAAGGTTCCCCCGCCCCAACATTGCAAATTTCAAAAAACTTCTTTAACAAGCTGTTCCTGCCAGAATGTGGATTATAGTCGGCAATATGAATATGAATATATTTTATTACGGTCATTGACCAATACCAACAGTACATTTAACAAACACTCTATACAAAATACGCTACACACTACTGTTCCCTTCCAAGAAAAGCCACATTCTGCAACCCATGTAAATGATGCAATTTGAGCAATAATTCAATTTGCATAATTTATTCTGTGCTTTTTATGATTTTGCATAACTTATTCTGGTTTTCAGAGTCACGGGACAGGCAAGGACCCTGAAGCGAACAGCGACACCCCTTCACTGCTGGAAACCTTCATCACTTCTCCGGCTTTTGAGATTTCAGCACGTGCTGCTTAGCTCTGCAGCCAGTAGGGCTAGAAACGCGCCGTCGCATTTTCACATGAAAAGCCGGGATTCCTCGGAAATGTCTTTTCGGTGGCGCTGCTCACCTGCGCGTTCTACACAAGTCCACAATCGCAGCATGCACACCACACACACCTGGGTAATGTAGCCCCACAGGTGCTAAATCTCCTAAGATTTATTTGCTTTGGTGAAAAGCCATCGCTTGAGCTCCTCTAAAGATAGTGGATACGAGAAACAGCAATGCTTCAAACGCTAGAAGGAGGAGGTGCCATTTTCCTTCTCTCTCCGGTTACTCTATACCAGCCTTCCTCAACCTGGGGCGCTCCAGATGTGTTGGACTGCACCTCCCAGAATGCCCCAGCCAGCCGAGCTGGCTGGGGCATTCTGGGAGTTGTAGTCCAACACATCTGGAGCGCCCCAGGTTGAGGAAGGCTGCTCTATACGAAGGGAACACGGACCACGGGGCTCATGTTAAACCAACCCCAAGGCACAAGGAAGAGTAAAGGTAGAGGGAGAATAATACCTGCTCTAAGCTTTCCTCCGCACCTGGACGCCTTTCAAACAGCACCCGCCTCCTCAAGTAGGCGGGACGCCAGGAAAGCCCATCCAGCAACAGCCAGATGTCTGCCCCTAGGAAAGCCGGCCGGAAGTTGCAAGTCCTCACCGCTTTTCTTACATTGGCCTCGGCTCGCCTAAGCCAAAAGACCCGCGTTCCCAATTGAACGTCGCAACTCTGTTATCCTCCTTGAGTAAAGAGGCGGAAACGTCAGAATAAGGCAGGGCCGCCTGGTCGAAGAAAGACGGGGCCGCCCCTCCAAGACGAGCAGCAGCAGGACAAGTTCTCCCTCTCCGCAGCACAGGCCTAGCGCACGTCCTGACATCGCTGCACTGCGCCTTTCGCTGCCCCCACCCAAGCAGCGGCCATCGCTACGGAGCAAGGCAGGGAAACGCATAACATGGCACTGCCCATGTTGCGCTATGCCTTACAAAGAGAGAGGGAACTGCTGTTTTCGGGAGCAGTCCTGCGATTCTTATAAGGTGAGCCCCAGCCAGTAAAGCAGCCTTCCCCAGTCTGCTGCCCTCCAGGTACATTGGACTACAACTCCCATCATCTCTGTTGGCTGGGAATGATGGGGGTTGCAGTGTGACACACCTGGAGGGCACCCGCTTAAGAGGGAAGGTTGCTTGAGAGAGTTTTCTTATGAACAGAGTGCTGGACTAGATGGACCCTTGGTCTGGACATCAGGAAAAACTTCCTTACTGTTAGAGCAGTACAACAATGGAACCAGTTACCTAGGGAGGTGGTGGGCTCTCCCACACTAAAGGCATTCAAGAGGCAGCTGGACAGCCATCCCTCAGGGATGCTTTAAGGTGGATTCCTGCATTCAGCAGGGAGTTGGACTTGATGGCCTTGTAGGCCCCTTCCAACTCTATTATTCTATGATCCAGCATGGCTCTTCTTATGTTTGGACTCCCTGGCACACTGATCAAGCTGACTGGGGCAGATGGGAGTTGTAGTCCAAAACCTCTGGAGGGCACCCAGGCTGCCTATCCATGCATTGAACACTGACCAAGAATACACTCTTAAGTAGGGTTAAATAGCACACCACATGTCAAACTGAGAGAGGCAAAGATGGCACATGGAAGATAGTTTAGATTCATTCTGGCCTTGAGATTCTTAGGTTTGAGGGAGAGGAGAGGAGAAAAGAAAGACAGGCAAGTTTATTCTCAAGAAGACTATGAAGGGGGCCTGCCAAGTGACCCAAGTATAATTCCGCTAGGAATCCATTAGGCAGAGGTCCGGTAGACAATGTGCTAACTTCAGCACAAAGGAAAAAAATGTGTTAAGCTAAAACCTGGAAAGTATCCCACTCCACTGAATGAATGGATGATCCAACTCTGGGTCCAGCTAATGCATTTAATTTATGTACAAAAGGGAGAGTTTCCTCCCTCTCTCTCTCTCTCTCTCTCTCTTTAAATAAATGCACTAAACTCTTGGCCTTCTGGAACATACTCAAGGTTTTTGCACGCGTCTGCTACAAAACGGTAAACGGATCTTTAGCTTGCACATTTTGGGTGATCTTTTGATTGGCGTCAAAAAGGTATTACATTAATATGGATTTTGCAATTGACCTTTGACAGTGCACCATTCATAGCTGATCTTCAGCACTCGGATGACATCAGGCAGCATGGCTTGCCTGAAGTGAGTAAGAGTTCAGGTGGTTGGGGAAGAGAGCTACCACTACAGCCGCTCATATATGTCATCATTCGCCAGCATTGGCAATGCTGAGAAACCCGTGGGAGAACTTTTCAACTCCCCGGACAATCTGTCAACCCCCTTAGGGTGCCCATTGTTGAACAAATGAATACCAAAGACAGATATCAATACGAAATGCTAAAGTACAATTCATCAGGAGGTGAAACTCAATTCCTGTGGTTAGGATAAAGATAAAGGAGGTCTTTTTTAAAATAATAATAATTGCACTACATATGTTAATTGGTTCACCATTGCAAAGGTCTTTTTTAAAAATCACACTACATATGTTAATCCGTTCACCACTGTAATGAAGTCTGAGATATCACCCAACAACCTTTTGTGAAAACTGTTAAGGTAATTATCACTGTCTGTAGTTTTTTTGCATTTTCAACACAGTTTACCTCTTCCCCGCAAGGGCCAGAAAGTGTGTATCTATCTGCAAATTGGAGGGAAACGCTTCATGCATCTGATGAAGTGGGCTAAAGTCTATGAACGCATATGCCGGAATAAATTTTGTAAGTTTTAAGGCATCACAAGACCCTTTGTTGCTTTTGCTGCAATAGACTAAAGCAGCTGCCCCTCTGGAAATTGTCACAAGACTCGTCATTTTTCACGTCCAAAGGTAGGTATGTAGAGGTAGCAGATGAGCGAAGTTCTCGGTGTTTGTGGACTAGCTACTTGTGGGCTTACTTTACTTGCAATTTCCACCTGTTGGTTCTAACAAGAACAACAATCAAATCGGCTCCATCTTCTGCCTGGCGACCTTTCAGATATTTGAATACCACTCCCATGTCTGCCCGTAATCGTCTCTTCTCCATGCTGAACATACCCAGCTCTTTCAACTGTTCCTCATAGGACTTGGGTTTCCGGACACCTTCACCTTCCTGGTTACTCTTCTTAAAATAAGGCACCCAGAATCGGGCACACTACTCCAAATACGGCCTGCCTGACACAGAGCACAGCAGAACTATTGCTTCCCATGCACTGGTCATTGTTGTTGTTGTTTATTCGTTCAGTCGCTTCCGACTCTTCGTGACTTCATGGACCAGCCCACGCCAGAGCTTTCTGTCGGCCGTCGCCACCCCTAGCTCCCCCAAGGTCAAGTCCGTCACCTCCAGAATATCATCCATCCATCTTGCCCTCGGTCGGCCCCTCTTCCTTTTGCCTTCCACTTTCCCTAGCGTCAGCATCTTCTCCAGGGTGTCCTGTCTTCTCATTATGTGGCCAAAGTACTTCAGTTTTGCCTTTAATACCATTCCCTCAAGTGAGCAGTCTGGCTTTATTTCCTGGAGTATGGACTGGTTTGATCTTCTTGCGGTCCAAGGCACTCTCAGCATTTTCCTCCAACACCACAGTTCAAAAGCATCTATCTTCCTTCGCTCAGCTTTCCTTATGGTCCAGCTCTCGCAGCCATAGGTTACTACGGGGAATGCCATTGCTTTAACTATGCAGACCTTTGTTGTCAGTGTGGTGTCTCTGCTCTTAACTATTTTCTCAAGATTTGTCATTGCTCTCCTCCCAAGAAGTAAACGTCTTCTGATTTCCTGGCTGCAGTCAGCATCTGCAGTAATCTTTGCGCCCAGAAATACAAAGTCTGTCACTGCCTCCACGTTTTCTCCCTCTATTTGCCAGTTATCAATCAAGCTGGTTGCCATAATCTTGGTTTTTTTGAGGTTTAACTGCAACCCGGCTTTTGCACTTTCTTCTTTCATCTTCGTCATAAGGCTCCTCAGCTCCTCCTCGCTTTCAGCCATCAAAGTGGTGTCATCTGCATATCTGAGATTGTTAATGTTTTTTGTACCTAACTGCAAATCTTTACATTTATCTCTGTTGAATCTCATATTGTTAGATTTGGCCCAGCATTCCAGCCTGTCTAGATCCTTTTGAATATTGGTCATATCTTCTATGGTGTTGGCTTGGAGGTCCCAGAGGATACAGGTCCAGAAGTGGAAGATACTCACACTTCGACTGAAAATATTGCTGCTCACACTGGTGCTTGCCCTGTAATGGATGGAACTGCCCATTCACACTCCTAAAAAACCCACTGGATTGCTACTAGGAGATCTGCTCACCGGCCTGCAACCTCAAAGACACACTCACGATGACTTACGTTTCAGATCCCCCCCTTAACACGTTTGTGGCTCGTTCATTTGAGCCGAGTGGTGTGTGGCAAAGGGGTGGATTATTTCCACTCTATCGCAGCAGCGCCTGGCAGGGTGTGGAATGAGGACTCTCTTCATCTCTCTCGGTGACTGCAAGGACAGAACCCAGCTGTGCTGTTATTCAGGATTAATGCATACAGAATAATAATGTTCAAAAGAGGCTATAAACCCGCTCTAAAATAAAGAGCTGGTGGGAGCGGGGAAAACACGAGTTCTCCATCAAAATGGTAAGCCTAGGTTTGGGTTGTCGCAATTCTCGTCACAAAATTGCAGTCTTGAAAGGCGGGTGAGAAATGCTTTAAACTAAATAAATTAAATTCAGACTGCCTGGGGGCTGGGGTGGGGACTCATAGGATGGATTTTTTGCAGAATTAACATTAGTGTATTTATATTTTGCTTTTCCCATAATGATGCTCTCACAGGGAGAGTCAATATATACAGAAACGGACATAAATATACCAAAATCCCCTTAACACATTTCATAAACTCCAGGTGGGTTGAGGTGCTAGTCTGGTGCAGCAAAAACAACAAAGAGTCTTGCGGCAACTTAAAGATGAACAGGCATAAACTTTCCTGGACACTGCCCAATTTATCAGATGCATGAGGAGTTAACCTCACGTTGGCAGGCTTATATACCCGTGCTGGGACGTGGGTGGATTGCAAACAGTGTGATCAGAAGGAATGTCATAAACTAGCATTTCTGTGATGCCCCCTGATAGTGAAGAGTTCCCTGCATACAGAAATCCAGCATGTCAGGGAGAAGACTTCTAGCCCATGGTAACGCTTTAACGGGCCCAGGATTTATTTACATATATTTTTAAAAGCGTTAACATTAAGTTTTTAATTGTAAATCTCTAGGGATTGGGGCAGCTATTTGAACCGAAAGGTGACACACAAATTTATAAATGCGGCTATTTGCCTGCTTTTCTGGGCAGTTGCTGCTTTTGAAACATGAGTGCAAATGGCCCGTGACCAAAACGCTAAAAAATATATATATATTTTTAATTAGTTGATTAAAGTTTAGCTGATTAATGAAAGATGTGATTTTTTAAAAAAACAACAACTTTTGATTGATTAAAAACATGCCATTGATGAATCAGATTTAATTTTTACTACTACTACTACTAATAATAATAATAATAATTCTTACCCACCTCTCCACTTGGATCGAGGCGGGGAACAACAGTGAATATAAAACACATTAAAAACTGATTTAAAACATACCATACATGATTAAAACATCCTTAAAACATCCTAAAAACATTCTAAACTTTCACTGGATAGGCCTGCCAGAATAGATCAGTCTTTATTGCTTTTTAAAATTCTAAAAGACTGTCAAGTTGACGAATCTCCTCTGGCAGGCCATTCCACAGACTGGGAGCAGCAGAAGAGAAGGTCCTCTGGGTAATACCCATCAGCCTGGTTTTGGTTGACTGAAGTAGATCTTTCCCAGAGGACCTGAGTGTGCAGGGCGGATTGCACGGGAGAAGGCGATCCCGCAGGTAGCCTGGACCCAAACCATGTAGGGCTTTAAAGGTGATAACCAACACTTTATACTTCGCCCGGAATCGGCAGCCAGTGAAGAGATTTTAAAACTGGTGTAATGTGGTCACCCCTAGGTGTACCGGTGACCAGCCTGGCTGCCGTATTTCAGTTTAATTGAAGTTTCTGGACTAGGCACAAAGGTAGCCCTGTGTAGAGCACATTGCAGAAGTCAAGCCTCGAAGTTACCACTGCGTGCACTACCGTCTTTAGAACGTACTAAAACTGGGGGTGGCAGGCGCCATCTTGGAAAAGGGATTCGCTTGTGAAGAGGCATCCTACGTGGCTCTGCAAGGCAAACAGCAGGGAATGCCTCTTCTAAGTCGCTGCCTCCTGTGAAGAGTGCAGGCATCAGCCAAGTATGCTCTTTGCGGTGTAGTGGTTAAAGTGTTGGACTGGGACTCGGGAGACCCGGGTTCCAGTCCCCACTCTGCCCCGAAGCTCCCAGAGTAAACTTTGAACCCATCACCGACTCTCACGCTTGTCATGAAGACAAAACACAGAGGAGAATCACGTCCATCACCTCGGGCTCTTTGAAGGAAAAGCAGGATATAAACTTAACAAATAAATAACAGATAAATAATAAATACATCTTCCACGCCACAGCTAAAAGCTCATAGGGTTAATTGGCTGGTTTCTTTAATCGAGTGACGGAGCTGATTAATTTTCTTTCAACTGATTTAATCTTTAAAAGAGAGAGAGAGAGAGAGAGAGAGAAGGAGGGAGGGAGACTGCCAGCAATAAGGAAATGATACATTTAAAATGTTTTTTTGTTTTTTGTTGGCAATAGCACATATGAATGGGGCGAGAACCTGAGATTCCAGTAGCAGGATGCTTCAAGGACCACAACCCTATTCACATCATCCCGGCGCTACTTATGGTGTACGTGTGGGGAGCAGGGGGGGGGGGGGGATGGAGTTGGCGTTGAATATCGAAACGACTCATTAGTGCACAGGTGCTCAGCCTCAAGCATGGGAAATTGCTATCTGGCCTGCAGGAATGGCTCCACGGATACAGCTGTGCATACTTCTGACTCTCTCTCTGCTAGCTCAACTATCCACCCACTGCTAGCAATGCCACCGCGGTGAATTCTTACAGGCGAAACGTTTTGAGGTCCCGGGATAAACGGCGCTGGACACGCGCCAAGTAGGAGACCCAGCAACCGCGTCCTGAGAAGCTGAACGGGAGCGGACGGCTGGGGACGGCAAGGATCAAAGGGAAGCAGTTGAAACCGCCCGGCCGAGTCCCGAGGCTGGATCCTGCCACAACAAGCTCAAACACACGGCGAAGTTGTTTTCCAACATCTTCCGCAAATTAAGAAGTTATTTCAATAATTGGCCAATTACGCTTAATTTCGACTTGGGAAACACATTAACGCAACGGTTGATGCCTCTTGCGGTGCCCTCCTCTCCTGCATACATAGCGGCGCACATTTAAACCCCCCCCCCAAAAAAAGGGCGGGGAAGGCACAACGGCAAAGCGTCTGATGGGGAGAGGGCGGCGTGTCGCTCCACTGCATCGTAGCGGCCGTCCAAAATGCCTTTCCAGAGAACACACATGTGAAAAGGCGGAAGTATAAGAGGAACATAGAAAGTCGCCTGCTCCTGAGCCTGTCAAGCCCAATAACGTTAACACTGGCTGGCAGCAATGTCTCTCCGAGGTTTTCGGCAGGAACCTTTCCTAGCCCTACCTGGAGATGCTGGGGATTGAACCTGGGACCTTCGGCATGCCAGGCGGGGGCTCTGCCACTGAGCTACGGCCCCTCCCCTTCCAGATTCAGAGCCTGACTGCAGAGAAGCTAGCAGAGGGAGGGCGGGGGGGATTAAGCAGGGCACGTGGTGCTGTGCCACTTGGAACTTACTATCTTAGGAGATAGTAGAATCATAGAATCATAGAATAGCAGAGTTGGAAGGGGCCTACAAGGCCATCGAGTCCAACCCCCTGCTCAATGCAGGAATCCACCCTAAAGCATCCCCGACAGATGCTTGTCCAGCTGCCTCTTGAAGGCCTCTAGTGTGGGAGAGCCCACAACCTCCCTAGGTAACTGATTCCATTGTCGCACTGCTCTAACAGTCAGGAAGTTTTTCCTGATGTCCAGCTGGAATCTGGCTTCCTTTAACTTTGAGTCCATTAAGTTGAGTTATTACTATCTCCTAAGTAAGTCCTAGTAAGTCCTATCTCCTAGTAAGTCCTTACTATCCTAAGCTCTCACAACGGGGGTTATTCGTTGTGTACCTATAGAACCTTCGCAAAGTGCTTCACAACGGCTCTGGAGAAAAGCTTGCTAGGAAAGAGTACAGAAACTAGGGCTGATCCGCTTCAGAGACTGCTTCGGAGCTCCCCAATCAGCCCCGATTCGACTCGGGGCACCTCAGAACCACCCTGGCCCACTTCAGATTCGGTTTCGAATCCGAAGCAGCTGGGAGATAGATTTGGGTCTGAGCCAGCAATGGGATATTGAGAGGTGGGGGAATTTAAACATTTGCCTCCTTCACAAAAGTGCCCTGCCCTGCTGGTCGCAGACACCTTGGGATGAAAAGCTGGATCTCATTCATATCCTCGGGACGATGCGTTTTCCATACTCCCCAAATAACCGAGCGACGCTCATTAAACGAGACATCCAAATCCTTGGCAGGGCTCGTCTCACAGTTGTTTTCAGCAGCCCCTCGCCCTTTCCTTGCCCCACCACGCAAGGGGAAGGTCGCCGGCTGTGCCGACTCCCCGCACCCAGAGCGGAGTCAGATTTCAACAAGTGCTCCCGCCCTCGAGTCAAGCAAGCCAAGGAGGCAGCCCCGGCGTTTATTATTAATTCAAACTGACAGGCTGATTCGAGGGTTCCAAGAGAGCAGGAAGCCAAACAGACAATGAAAGCTGGAACGAGATCTTAAATGATTCACTACGCCAGCCGAGCCATACATTAAGCCTTCTGCAGTTGGAAGGTGGGGACCCGGCCAGGAGACATGCTTAGGCTAGCAAAGTGGGATTGGCAGCTCGCATGCCAACGGCGGGCTCAGTGCGGGCAGCCATGGAGAACGGCAGCAGGAGCTGCTTCAAGGTCAGGAAGAAGTAAAGGAGATGGAGGAGGAAGAGGAGGAGGAGGAGGGCTGGGAGAGGGAAAGGGGGCGGCACTACGAAAAGACACGCTCTCTGCTTTTAACGTGAAAGCAGCCCCAAAGGCCCACACCCACTCTTGATGGCAGGGGTGCAGAGGGCCCGGTTCAATTCTGGAGAAGTGGGTGTGGCCAAAGGCAAAAGGGGGCGGGGACAAAACACCAGCACATTTAAGCTGAAAGCTCTTTCCTGCCGGTAACTGAAGCCTTAGGAGAGACACTCCTATTTTTGAGAACGAGAGAAACTGAGTAAAAGCGGTGAAACCTCCACAAACAACGGAAGGCAGGGGGAAGGGCGTAGAGTGAGGGGAAGGGGGTGTGGGCTTCTGGGGAACCATGGAGGGTGAGGTTGGGCTCCCTGGGCAGAGGGTCTGCAGCCCCTGCTGTACAGCACTGAGGCACAGTTTTAAACACGAGCCCAGAGGACCGTCTCCTACTTCCTTGGCGGAACAAACAAGACTGCAACTATGATCTCTTGGTGCCGGGAATCCGATGACCCCGGAGACCCACAGCCTGCTCTAAAAGCTCCTGGATGAGCCACCGTTCCTCCATGCAGGCAACCGATTGCAGAGGGAGGCTATGGACAGGCCAGCATTGAGACCTGAACACCAAACAGGCGCTTCGTTTTATCTCCTTCCCCAGACTCCTTCGACGCACAGACGCAAACATAGGTTGACATCCCTGTAGCATCGTGGCGAGAAATACATGTTTCAAAAACGGCACTGCGCCTGCCGCTGGATAGAGGCAAGTCAGAAAGAATGCAGAAAGAACAGGTGCCCAGGAAGTTCGCCTGGATCCCCCAACGCAGACTTGCGTGACCACTAAGGCCCTCGCAGGAGGCTTTGTTGGTAGCACCGTGCCCTGCATATTGGCCATCCGGAGGGAAACCGGAAGTGGGCCTTCTCCGTGGTGGCACCCACCTTATGGGATTGCTCTCCCAGCTGGTATTGGGAAGGCGCCGAGTGTGGCTCGTTTCAGGCGCCTGTTCAAAGTCCTTCTCTCTTTACCCAAAGAGATTGCACCACCCAGCTAGCTTGTCTATTAATTCCTGTGTTTTTAGCTTTGCTTTGAAATATGTTAAATGTCTGTTTTATCATTTTGTTGTGTTTTCATTTCTATACCATCCAATAGCTGAAGCGCTCTGGCCAGCAAACAACAATTAAAACCATGAAAAAGAATGTAAGATAGGTGATAGAAGTTCGTAGCTGAAGCCCTGCAGTTTGCGTTATGGTGTATGTTAATGCCTGGTCCGGTAAACTGGTTAGAGATACTTTTAGCGATGGTAAGCCACGTACAAATTGATTAAATAATACTAATGAAGGATGCTGATGCTGCCCCCAGCAGCTGACTTTAGAGGCCCAAATGCATGCTTTTCAGGTTTGGATTTGGCCTGGCCACAATCCTATGAATCATGGAATAGTAGAGTTGGAAGGGGCTTCTGAGGCCATCGAGTCCAACTCCCTGCTCAATGCAGGAATCCACCTTAAAGCATACCTGACAGAGGGCTGTCCAGCTGCCTCTAGCGTGGGAGAGCCCCACAACCTCCCTAGGTCATTGGTTCCATTGCCGTACCGCTCTAATAGTCAGGACGTTTTTCCTGATGTCCAGACGGACTCTGGTTTCCTGTAACTTGAGCCCATTATTTTGTGTCCTGCACTCTGGGAGGATCGACACAGCGTACGGTTAGCACAGAACAGGAACTGCCTCCTGTGCACCCTTGTCAGGAGCGAGCAGCAAAGAATGTGCAAGGGGAAGAAACTCACACTATCTAGCTCTCCCCAAGTTCAGCAGAGAGCAAATCAGTGAGCCTCTCGCCTGCAAGGTTTTAAAACAGCTGCCTTAGCGCTGCCTGCCCAGAGAGAGGCGGCATCTACGCCCCTGATCCAGAGTCCAAGGCTGAACACGGAGGAATAGAAGCCGAGTTCAGGGATGTCTCACTAGAAAGCAGTTGCCGACAAGAGAGGCCATTTCAGAGAAGAGGAGACGGGGATGATTAATGAGCTGGAGGGACTAACTCAGGGAAGAAGGGGGGGAAGAGAAGAATTAAATATTTACAGCTTGACTAAACGACAATTAAAGGGAGGGGGCGAGGGGAGGGAAGGAAGATAAATATTTTAAGGGTGTGATCACTGCAGTGTAGTGGGGGGAGGAGTGGGGAGATGGAGGAATTGTTTCGGTTAGGACAAGTGAAGGAGATGGAGCTAGAAGAGGAGAACTCATTTTCCTTTGCAGGCAACGTTGTTTGAATTTCTAGAAAAGGCAACAGAAACACCACCCTCTGGACTGGGAGACCAGTCCTCAGAATCCATCTGCTTGGGGAATTCTCTTGACTGGCTCAATGGGGAGGGAAATGCACTCTGCACCTGCCTCAGAGGCACCATCTCCTCTCCCGTCGTATTGCTTTGGGAGTGAAGCCTGGCTTATTGGGCTCTCAAGGGAGACCGTCAGGAGTTGTCACGGATGGATCCGGCAACTCACAGCCCTTGTCCACAGCTACCCACCGGGGCTAAAGCAGAGCTTCTCCCTAGACAAGGCTTCGCCCACCCAAACTGGCCACTGGCTCCCTCCAACAGGAAGGGCTCGGGAAGAGTCTGTGAGTGTCGGCGTGACCCAGCTTCAAGGTATGATGATTCATTTGAGGGGCCCAACCCTCCAGTTGAGGGCCGACCCACCCCCCCCCCCAGAAAAGGGATCTGGACAAAGCTCTTGGTACTCTGCGGTACAGACACGCAAGGAATTCAGCATGGGATTGAGAAAGCTCTCCTCCCTCTCTTGTAGAACTAGACTTCAAGTTCACCCAATGAAATTAACCGGCAGTCGAAACAAACGAAACCAGAGTCCTCCTTTACAGGGTGTGACGTTCAATCTACGGAATTCACTGCCGCAAGAGTGAATCCATTGGCCCCTGGCTCAGCTGGCTTTAAAATGGAACCGGAGAAATTGATGGGGGGAGGAGGAGGAGGGAGTGGTCTGGGGCAGAGCACCTGCTCCGCATGATGCCAAAGGCCCCCGGTTCGATCCCCGGCATCTCCAGACAGGGCAGGAAAATCTCCTGCCTGACAACTCGGAGAGCTGCTGCTGCCAGTCAGTGTTGACAATACTGAGCTAGATGGACCAATAGTTTGACTCCGTGTACAGCAGCTTCCTATGTTCCTATCCAGTGTCTACCAACTGCTATTAATAGCAGCTAATTAGAACTTCCACGTGCTGAGGCAGCAAACCACCAAATACCATTTGGTGCAGAGCAAGAGAGGGCTTACGGCCTCCATTCGGGCAGCCCGGAAGCATCTGGTTGGTTACCAGGATAAACTGAACTAGCTGGGATCTTCGGCCTGATCTGGGACAGCTCTTCTGATGTTCATATGAAAGCACACGTGTCACAACACACACCCCACACACTTTCTCTGAGCCCACCTCTCCTATCCCTCCCTGTCAATCAACATACCCACAAGTCCAACCTCCACCCACCCCCAACACCGCCCCTCCCTGCAATTCAGAACAGAGTGATGGCCACTCCTTTGGATGGCTTTGAAAGGGGGTTAGACTCATTCCTGGAGGAGAAGGCTATCAATGGTCACTAATCCCGATGACTCTATGCTGCCTCTAGTACCAGTATGCCTGTGTACACCAGTTGCTGGGGAACATGGGCGGGAGGGTGCTGTTGCACTCGTGTCCTGCTTGGCAGTACACAGCCCTTCGGAGGTTCTGAGTATCCGACGCTGAGCCAGAGGCATCATCGCGCAGGAGCTGCCCCCCCACCCCCGGTTCTGCCGACGCTGAACCAAGCTTGAGCTTAAATAACAAGAGCCGGTTGTTCAATCCAACCAGGCGTTCTGTTTGCACCACTTATTCCGCTGCTGGTGCTCAACGCTCGGCTTCTGACCCCCCTCGCTCTGCAGAAGGCGCGCGCTGGTTTTGCCGTGAGCCGACGTTCCCCAACGCCACTCAGCACGCCGACTCCCGGCCTGACTCCGACCGCATCAGCGGCTTTTAAACACGCACACAAACACACGCACACAGCCGTTGCTAATCGTCTACAGGCGAAGCTGGTTTGCTCCCGCAACCCTCTCGCTCTCTTCCGCTGTCCTTGAAAAGACAAGTGTCTGCGGCGCGCAGCAAATGCTGCCATTGGGGAACAACTGCTTGGGTTAGGAAAAGATGCCGCTTGCGGGTCCAAAAGGACACTTGCTAACGTAAACGTTTCTTTTCACGTCGCCCTCCTCTTCCTGGCACGCTTGGCAAGAGGAGAGAGGGCGGGGGGGGGGAGGGAACGAGGGTCCCTTGCTAAGCGTTTGCGCTCCTCGCCGGGCCGCATGGAAATGCTTCTTTGCTCGGCACGACTCCTGCGGTGAAAAAAATAGCAGCAGGGGGTGAAAAATACTTACCCTGCGGCACTGGGCGGAGGCGGAGGAAGGGGGGGTGACAAGAGACATGATGGAGCTTTTAACAAGAAACCACAGCTCCATCTAGGGGAGATTGAAGGGAAAGCCGGCTAATGAAACCTCGCACACCCCCAGGGAAAAGATGCCCAGGACCAAGTGACAGCTCTGGTGGGCCGCGGGGCAGCAGGTGGAACGGGAAGTGATTTGCAGGGGAGATGCAGCAGGTGGGGACGGGAAACAATTTGCAGGGGAAGGGCAGCAGGTGGGAACGGGAAGTGAGTTGCAGGGGAGATGCAGCAGGTGGGGACGGGAAACAATTTGCAGGGGAAGGGCAGCAGGTGGGAACGGGAAGTGATTTCCCGGGGAGAAGAAGCAGGTGGGGACGGGAAGTGAGTTGCAGGGGAAAAGAAGCAGGTGGGATGTTCAGACCCTGGCATCTCAAGTTAAAAGTCTCAAGTACAAGGTATAACAGGAACAACACCCCACCCCCCTTGTCCGAGACCCTGGCAAGCTGCTGGCAGCAAGGCTACACAAGGATACGCTACACTAAGGCAGCTTCTCCTGTTAATCCCTGGCATCTGCAAACAGAGCTGGGAAAGAAACCTCCTGACACCCTGGAGAGACACTGCCAGTCAGTGTCAACAATACCGAGCTAGATGGGCTCCGTAGAAGACAGATGGGAACTGTAGAAGACAGGTTCCTAGCCTTATCCTCCAAGAATTAGTCTAAACCCATATTAAAGCCATCTAAGCTAGCGGCCATCACCGTATCGCGTGACAGTGGGTTCCATGCCCAGAGGCACATGGCGGAATGCCTGCTTTTCAGAAGAAGGAGGGATATTGTAAGTGAGGAAGGGAAGTGCTTAGGACGCAAGGCTTATTTACGGAACTCACTGCCACAAGACGTGGCGACGGCTATCAGCACAGGCTGCTTTTTTTAAAAAAAAAAAAAAAGAGGGGGACAAGGGCGTTGACGAAGGATGGCTCTACCAAGCGCTATCCACAAATAAGAAATTTAAGCGGTCTGCCTCCGAAAACCAAACACACACAGGGGTGTTGATCACTATAACACCCTGCTTGTTAGCTTTCCGGAGATATCTAGCCGGCCGTAGCTGGAGGACAGAGTGCCAGACTTGATGGGTTTGTCTGATCTGACAGGACTTCGCTTGCGTTTTTCTCTTCCCCCTCCAGTCTTTAATAGTCCTTCTCAGTGAGCCCCTGCCAAAGGAAGTGAGGCAGGTGGCTACCAGGAGGAGGGCCTTCTCTGCTGTGGCACCCCGGCTGTAGCATGAGCTCCCTAAGGAGGTTCGCTTGGCACCTACATTATATGCTTTTAGACACCAGGCGAAGACCTTTTTATTCTCCCAACATTTTAACAATCTATAAATACATTTTAACATGGTGTTTTAAATTTGTAATTTTGCATTGCTGCTGTTTTTATCTGGTTGAGCTTTTATATTGTATTTTATATTATGGTTTTATACTGTTGTTTTATACTTGGAATGGTTTTAATTTTTGTGAACCGCCCAGAGAGCTCCGGCTATTGGGCAGTATAGAAATGCAATCAATCAATCAATCAATCAATCAATAATACTAGCATTAGTGTGAAGTGAAGGGAAATAAAAGCAGGGCCAAGGGGGAAAATGCAAAACTTTGCTTATACTGATATGCAAAGAGAGAGAGAGAGAGAGAGAGAGAGAGAGAGAGAGAGATGGGAAAACAGAGGCAGGAGGACAGCCTGCACGAGATCGCAGAAAACAGCTGCAGCCTGGTTGCTGGAGAACGCAAGCCAGGACAGGAAAGAGGATATTAAAGTTTAGCTCAGCGCTGTTATGAGATATTGGACAGGCAGCGAATGAGAATGGAGAAGGAATTTCTGGTTCTTACCGGGGGGGGGGGGGGGGGAGAAAATCCCCGTAGATGAATTCAATTAAGGCAGAGAAGAGGGCTCTGTTAAAAAGAATTCCACTGACATCACGGGGAGCTGAAACAGCCCTTTTGTCTCAGCAAGTTGCCCAACGGCTGCAACGCAAAGCGCAGCGCGCTGCTGAAACACGCAAAGGTCTCGCGGGCGGAGTTTCCTCCCCAGCCGATCACGGTGCCCCCAAGGTTCGTCTGGATGCAATTGTAACGCTGCGTATTTATTCAGCCCTTTCCCAAAGCGTCCAAAGCTCTACGTGAACAGCAGGGAGGTGAATCCCAAACAACCCTGCGAGGTAAATCGGCACACCAGAGCGCACCAAAGCTAAAAGGCATAACGCTGCCCCTAAACTAGCCTTTTGAGACATTTTGCGGCCCGGGGTGGATGTTCCTTATTGGTTCTCAGCTCGGTCTCTTAGCCACTAAAGCCTTGCTACAGTAGTTTTCTCAGTCCTCGGAATCTCAGGTTGTGTTATTAGGTCCTCAACTTTGCAGCAATTAATCTATCACATCAGGGGAGGGGACCCTGCAGCCCTCCAGACGTTGCTGCATTTCAACTCCCATCAGCCTCAGCCAACATGGCCAATGGTCAGGGATGATGGGAGCAGTGTGGGACAGAGGTTTCCCTGCCAGGGTGGTAGTTTAACCCAGGGGTTTCTCAACCTTTGGGGGCCTGTGGGCACGCTTGGTAATTTGAGAAAGTGCTGCGGGCACCGGCACAAAATGGTTCCTACGGAGGGTGTGGCTAGACACATAATGGCTGCCGTGAGAGCCTAGCGAATCAAAAGACAAGTAATTCACCCAAGAAACTGGGTACAATCAAAGGAAGGGCCTGAACGCCAAAGCCAATCCACCTATTTGACCCCACAGAAGCAAAAGAACATACCTGTTTAAAGTTGCAATTCTATGCATGCTTATAAGGAACTCAATAGGAGCTACTTCTGAGTAGGCCTATGAAGGATTGCTCTTCTCATCTGAAACACACACACCTTTCCCTAGCCCCATATGAAAGGAAAATGCCCCCAGCCCCAAAAGGAAAGGAAAGGGGTTTCCAATCTCAACCCCAGGCCCAGCTATTCTGAAAGGGGCAGGGGGCGGAGGAGAGAAATAGCGAGGCTACAGGCTGGAGCGAAGAGACAGATCCAGGTGGAAAGGTCTGTGTGAGCAAAGGAAGATTAGGCAGAGCTGGGAAAAAACTCTTTCTCTTCCTGCCCACTGAAGCTCTTCAAACTTTTGATCAAACTCCAACCATGTACAGCTACCTATATTTTCTTTGACTAGCACACACGAAATAACATACACCTGGACGTGCTCCTTTTATAGGCTGAATAAATTGTATTTTTACTCTTTCTTTTGGTATTGAGCTCCTATTGAGCCGCCCAGAGAGCGTCGGCTATCGGGCGGTATAAAAATACAATAAATAAATAAAAACAATACTTGGGCCGTTTTACTTGGGTCGTTCTATAAGCATATCGGGCGTAGAGTAAGCATTACCGTTAGTGGATTCCTTTGTTTCTTTACCGATCTGGATTTGTTGTTATCGATGCTCTTTTCGCGGCCTCCATTCCGTTAACTCCGTTTCAAGATACAATACAAATTTCATGCAGAAAGACACCTGCCCTGGCTGAAGCCGGTCCGGAGAGGAAGCCAAGGCACTCCGGCTCTCACGCTTCTCTCCCCTGTCTTCTAAGCCAACTCATGATATTGTAGCCAAGGAGGAAGAAATGGGACGGTATCCAAATGGACGCTAGCGCTAATGTAAATGAATTTCTAGTGCAACGCCAATGGCGTTAGCTGCCCTGATGGGATTGCCCAGAAAAACGGTCGTGCCAGCTAAAACTACTGGTGTTACAGTAGCGCTAGGCCGTTTCTACACCTGCCTCTTTTCCTGGGATCGTCCCAGGATCATCCCGGAAGGTACAAATGACACACAGGGAATCCGGGAAGCAGGCAGGGATGATCCCTCCATTTTGAGGGGATAATCCTTAGGTGTAGAAAGGGCCCTAGTGTTCAACTGGATACTGCCCATTGACTATACCAATCGTAGCCTTAACAATATAATACACACACCATTGCCGTATTAACAGCATAGGAGGAAAAGGGGAGGCAGTGGTGGTGTGGAGAACCAGAGGAGACCGCCTCCTGCCTGCACTCACCTCCGTATCAGGGACTGCTGGAGGGTTTTGCAAACTGTGAGTGATTCCCCTGTAAACATGTGACACATGATGACCTCGAGGCAAGAAGTCATGAACAACATCACGGCGCCCGGCTGCAGGGTCCCGCTCCGAGAGACGATGCAAAGGCGCTGCAGGGAAGAACAGTGGCTCAAGGCCTGGAAGAACTGAGCGTTGGCGTTGAAGTAGGGCTGTTCGAGCCTGCAAGAGAAGAGAAGGGTCAGCCCAAGGGACGCCACGCCGGGTTCTTTCGATGAAGCGAGGCACGGCGTTTTGAGGGGCTCTGCAAGGAAGGAAGGAAGGAAGATTTTAAAAAATGGCAAAGCTGTCAGGGATGGAGAGAGATCCTGCTTTCAGCAGAGGAGAATGTGGCAGAGGACTTGTCTGCCTTCAACCAAGGTCATCTTTGCGAAGGAAGCGGCTGGAAAGTTAAGGTAATGATGAGAAGATGCAACCGCCATGTCACCGTTCCACGCCCGTGGTGGTGCTCGAAGATCCTGAGCTTCCAAATTAGGCTGTTCGTGAGGAAACGAAGCTGGGCAGCCTGGCAAAGTATACTCAATGGTCTCCTCACTGGCGCAGGGTCTAAAGACCTACATGCCCAGTTGCCTGAAGTGAGGAATGCTTCACAGGAATGCTTGCAGAAGTGATGTGTTTGGGGGTTCCTTCCCCCATCCAGCCTTTCCTCTCAGGATTTCTCCTTCCAGCTACCAACTGTCACTGCTGAGGGCCACAGAAGGAGAGGAAGCAGCAGCCCTTCCGCTGTGCCCATGACCTGATGAACTTTGCAGCTAATAATCTCGTGCCTGAATTTACTTGGTTTTTCCTCTTCCCTACCATTCCCCTTACCTTTCCTGTCGTGTCTTCTAGATTGCAAACCTGCAGGCAGGGGGTTATCTCGTATCTTTTGGCTAAAGGGTGGGATTTTTTAAAAAAAGCTATGAATAAATCTATATGCCACAAATGATAAGACGTCACGCACAGGAGGACCAGTCATTTGGGCAGGCTTATTTGGAATGCGGTGCTACATCACAGATCCCAAATGCTGAGCTCTCATTTACTCTATTGAAATCCAAGGAGAAGGAAGGGAAAGCGAAGGAGGAATCCCTTATTCAAGGGCCATGGAAACAGTGCCATGGATGGTAATTCTGCAACAGTGCAGAGGGCAGGGACGGGGTCTATGCCTGACTTCTGTAAGTCAGGAGTGCAGCATAAACATCTTTCCCTTGCAGTCACTCTCCAAATGAGGATGCAAGTAGCCAGGGATGAGCTCCATAAATCAAAGCAATTGTGTAGCTTTCAAAGGTAGAAAAAATACATTAATGAAGGGCGCAGTCCTTTGCATGTTTAGACACAGCTATGGGACTTTTCCCTCTCTGAACATGCCTAGGAGGGTGTCCAAAGCAGCTCCCGACAAGAAGCTGTGGCTGAATACAGAGCTGGCAATACACCACCCGATCCACCAGGTGACACTGTCGCTTTATTTTCCTCTGAGGATATGCTCTTTGCCCAGACAATTTCACTGCATTCCTTCAGATGCAAGAACAGCTTGAAATGGACAGAGGCGAGCCCCACCCGGGATCCACCTGCTTATTTTGCATAGGAAAATATATTTTCCTCTAAAAGGGCACAGAGTTATTTTTAGGAGCACCGGAAAAGGAAGGCTCCTATCACGAGGGGGCTCCAGGGATTCAGTCGAGGTCCATCTTTCATTAGTGAGGCTGAGGGTTGAGATGCTTCTCTGATTTTCTTTTCTTTTTATTTATTACATTTATATCCTGCCTTGCCGCCCCCGCTCTTGCAAGGAACCCACGGTGGTCCACCTCTCCATTTTTTATCCTGTCAACAACCCTGTGAGGTAGGCTAGACTGAGAGACAGTGACTGGCCCAAAAGTCACCCAGTTGAGCTTCCTGGCCAAGCAGGGACTAGAACCCGTATCCCCCAAGGCCTCGTACAACATTCTAATCGCTACATCACTCTCCTTTTCTTGGTTCTGGTGTTCAACTGTATTAGAGAAAGGGGGGGATGTTCAAAAGGAAATGGCCGCTGCTGCTAACAATGGCTAGGAGCTGGTGGTCATGACATGGACTGTTTCATCTCACTAAGCAAGGGGAGACAACCTATGGGAGTTTACCTAATTTCATGTAGCCCTGGGCATAATTTCAAAAGCCCTCTGCAAACGATCTACACAGACCTCCCTTCCCTGGCAGCCCACAGGGCAGTGAGGAATAGAGACAGAGAGAGAGAAAGAGGAAGAAAAAGGGGTGAATTCCTCCCCTTCTAGATTATCAGCATTTCAACCAATGGATCAACAATCCTAAAAGGTTGAAACGCCGTAGTTAATGCAGTAAGAGCTTGAAACTGCCACATACTGGTATTTGGGCCCCGCCCTCTTTGCCTCCAGACCCCACCCCCAAATTGGAATTCGGGCCCGGAAACTGAATTCGGCCCTGGGGCTGGCAGAGGCTCGCCACCCACCGAGGTAAAGCAACAGAACCGCCCAGGGCGGCACCCTCACCTGAGGTCTCGCAAACACCTGCAGTGCTTCAGCATGTCCAGGAGGGCCGGCATGTACGTCGCCTTGCCCATCAGGCCCAGGTTGGCCAGCGAGAGTGCCCGCAGGCGTTGGCACTGGGCCCCGATGCTCACCAGCCCGGAGCCCGTGAGGATATTGGGCAACTGAGCCAGCGTAAGGCTCTGCAGGAAGGCCAGCTGGCCGATGGCCGCCACTTCCGCGTCGTCCACGAGCTGGGCCCGGCCACAGGGGGGCAGCGAGTTCCGGATGGCTGGCTCGTTTCTGGGCATGGCTGAGGAAAAGCTGGACCCGATCAGCTCCAGCCGCTCTAGGAAGGGGAGGCTTTCCAGGAGAGTCCAGAACATGGAGGAGAACTGGGGCTTGGAACGGCCCTGCTCCAGGCAGTTCCTGGGGTAGGTCTGCACCCCGATCCGGACTTTTTTCCCGAAGCCTTGGGAGGCCATGCTGGTCACCGGCTGCACGGAGGGCTTGTCGGCGGTCATGGCGGAAACGTCCACCACCGCGCAAACGGGCAAGGCCAGAGAGAGGAGGCCGTTCAGGCGAGTCAGGAGCTGGCACAAGTGTTTGCCCAGGGTGTCGGAGCTGTGGTGGTGGGCGGCCGAGAGGTTCAGGTGCCGCAGGTTGCAGCAGGAGGCCACCAGGGTCTCCACCACCCCGCTGTCGATATCGTCCTCCGCCTTGCGCAGCGCCGAGTCCGGAGACAGGCAGTGGACGCAGCCGCTCAGGTTCAAGCCCACCAAGCTGCGGAGGTCCTTGCCGCCGTTCAGGACCCACTGGACCAGCTGGTTGCCGGATAAGCTGCAGCGGCTGAAGCTGAAGTAGACGGGGTTGCTGAACTTCAGGTGCTGGAGGAGGCTGGAGCCGTTCATCCAGGACTTGGGCAGCTGCAAGGCGTCCAGCGTCACGTTCCTGGCCATGGAGTCCAAGAGGTTTTTCACGGCACAGCTCTGGGCAAAGCCGCCGGGGGCGGAGATGAGGAAAGCGTGGAGCTTCTCGGGCGTCCGGTCGCTCAGCACCGCCAAGTAGAGCCTCACCACCTCCTGGTTGACCGGTCCGGGAGCTAGCCGAGCGTAGAAGACCCGGAGGTTCTGGTAGTGGGGCACGTTGCTCTCCCCCACCATCAGCTGGCCGGAGATAATCAGCCCCTCCCGCGACCGGTCAAGGATCTCAAAGTACAAGAGGAGCTTCTCAAGGCTGGTGCAACAGGGGACCACCCCGTAGGAGGGCGTGTAAAGGGTCTGCTTGAGCTCCAGCACGTGGCTCAGCGTGGCTTTGCACTCGCTGCTCAGCTGGGAGGCGTCGAAACCCGGGTTCACGTCGATGGCCAGCGAGCGGAGGTGCTGCAAGGCGGACAGCATCTTCGAGAGGCGGAGGGAGGTGAGGTGGCAGCCGGACAAGTTCAGCTTCACCAGGTTCTTGCAGCGGACCGCTTGGTCGACGGTGGAGCCGGGCAGCCAATAGCAGCCCGTCAGGTTCAGCTCGTGAATCTCTTTCCCGATTTCTCTCATGAGCTGCTTCACGTTGTCTTTGTCCACCTGCGTGAAACGGCCAAAGGGAAAACAAACTTGAGCAATCCTCATAAGGCAGGAGTGGGGAACTGGTGGCCCTCCGGATGTTTCAGCCGACCACTCCTATTATTACCTCACCATCGGTTACGTCGCTAGGACTGATGGGAGTCCTAGGCCGAAACATCTGGAGGACCACCGGTTGCCTCCCACTGTTATAAAGCCATCTAAATGGCTCCACGTCGAGTCTTCGTGCAAAAACCTGTGACTGTTCTTACTTGCATGTCCTTCACTTGAAGATATCAAGCGACAACCTGCAAGCAGCACAGCGCACGTTGTATGGCCGAGGTGGGCGGAAAGTAGACCTCCAGATGTTTCGGACTTCAACTCCCAGGATTGCTGACCCCTGGACATGCTGGCAGGGGCTTCTGAGAGTTCAAGTCCCAAACACCTGGAGGTCTACCTTCTGCCCAGCCCTGCTAGATGGAATGCTCCCAAATGTGGCCTGCCACTCCTGAGCGTACTGAAGGCACCTCAGCCTTTTTCATGCGGCAGTGGACACACACCGCCAAAAAGCTGGGTTGCGGAATGTGAAAGGCTCTGGGTGCTGTTGAACTGCTGCAACACCCATCATCCTTTGCTATTGGCTAGGGTTGATGGGAATTGCAGTCCAACAACATCAGGAGGGCCACGCATTCCCCACCCCTGGCTTATGGGCTTTTACGATGGCACAGAGGCCTCCAGAATGTCTCCCTGAGAGCCAAAAAGGCGGAGGAGCTGTTTAGAAACAGGACCTCAAACAGAGCTACAGAGCTATTAGCCCAGGAAGCAAGAGGCCAGCACTCCTCTCATGGGAAAGGAGAGGGCACTCCAGAGACCTCTTCCTCTTCTTTCCACCTGGGAGCAGTGCCTTCCAGTGGCTTCGGCCTGGGAGATCAGATCATCCTGCAGAAAATAAGATTGCCTGTGTGTTTTGGGTTGGGTGATTTCGCCCCCAAGCCAAGGAGAATTCTGTCCCCCGCCCTCAAGACTAAAGAAACTGACCAGTCGTGGCATAGGGTATAAAAAAGAAACAGCGAGTAGGGAAGAAACTTTGAGAGAGTGCATAATGGTAAGTTGAGGACAAATGAGTGCTGCAAAATCCCCACCCTGCTCGAAGCCAGAATAAAGGGCAAAGTAAGGGCATTCTCCCCAAATTAACCAGGAGGCATCTTATTATTATTATTATTATATAGAGTATTTTTATCCCGCACCTCAGCCAACAGGCTCTCGGAGCGGCTTACAATGTATCAATAAAGAAGACAGTCCCTACCCTCAGTCTTACATTCTAAAAAAGACACGACACACAAGGAAAAGTGGATGGGGAGGGAAGAGGGAGAACAGTGGTGCCCTTTCACTTGAAATCCTAATTTCCTCCCATGCCCCCACCCCACCCCTCTTCACACCAAGGAAACCTTTAAATAAAACCCAGTATTCCTGAAACCCCCCAAGTTCCCCAGCTCCATCCTAATTCTGCCATTGCCTCAACGCTCCTCCTCACCTGATAGTCCTTCTGTAGGATGACGGTGTGGGTGAGGCTTTTGTCAAGACCAAGGACAGAGAGTTTCCGGCAGACACTGCGGACATTCAGGACCAGATCTGAGATCGGAGTGTATCTCAGGATGTGTAAGAGGATCTCATCCGAGAACTCCATTAAGTTCATGCTGTCACTCTCCTCCCCACTCTCCTCGCTTGTTACTTCCTGCACAGAGAGAGGGAGATAAGGCAACAGCGCTCAGAAGCTGGAGAAGAAACAGATCTGAAGGGCGCACGGCTTCTATCAATTAAAAACAGCAATATTTTATAAGTTTACGGGTGTGCTCCCAACCCCCCTGGCAGGGATATTGAACCTTTTACGGCCCAAGGGCTGAATTCAATTCAAGGGCCTCATCCTAGTGGTGCGCAGGGCCAAAGGGAAAGGGGGGCAGGACTGAAGGGCCTGCCGGGAACTAACCTTCAGGAGAGGCCTTTGAGAATGGGGGGAAACTACACAAACCCTGGGGAACTACCAAGTGACCAGTGATTGAAGGAAGGGGGAAAGGGGTCATCTGGAGAAACCTGGTGAGCTAGACTGGGAGCAAAGGACAGCCGCATTAACCAGCAACAAAAGAGGGCAGGGCTCCTGCAGCTTTAACTGCGGTGACAGAGAGGGGATTTCACCAGGTGTTGCATGCATAAAAAAAAAAGACAGCTGCTGAAATTCCCTTTTCGATGCAACCGTTAAAGACGCAGGAGCCCTGTCCTCCTTTTCATACGGTCACCCTAGGATAGATCTTAGAATCATAGAATAGCAGAGTTGGAAGGGGCCTACAAGGCCATCGAGTCCAACCCCCTGCTCAATGCAGGAATCCACCCTAAAGCATCTGACAGATGGTTGTCCAGCTGCCTCTTGAATGCCTCTAGTGTGGGAGAGCCCACAACCTCGCTAGGTAACTGATTCCATTGTCATACTGCTCTAACAGTCAGGAAGTTTTTCCTGATGTCCAGCTGGAATCTGGCTTCCTTTAACTTGAGCCCGTTGTTCCGTGTCCTGCACTCTGGGAGGATCGAGAAGAGATCCTATTTATTTATTTATTACATTTCTATACCGCCCAATAGCCGAAGCTCTCTGGGCGGTTCACAAAAATTAAAACCATAATAAAACAACCAACATGTTAAAAGCACAATTACAAAATGGCCCTCCTCTGTGTGACAACCTCTTAAGTATTTGAAGAGTGCTCTCATGTCTCCCCTCCATCTTCTCTTCTCCAGGCTAAACATGCCCAGTTCCTTCAGTCTCTCTTCATAGGGCTTTGTTTCCAGACCCCTGATCATCCTGGTTGCCCTCCTCTGAACACGCTCCAGCTTGTCTGCGTCCTTCTTGAATCGTGGAGCCCAGAACTGGACGCAATACTCTAGATGAGGCCTAACCAGGGCCAAATAGAGAGGAACCAGTACCTCACGCGATTTGGAAGCTATACTATTAACGCAGCCCAAAATAGCATTGGCCTTTCTTGCAGCCATCTTAAGGAAGGGGCACGGCTGAGGGGGCGAAGGAACTACTTCCCATGGAGAAGGACCCAGGGTTGAATCCCCACATCGCCATTTAGAGCTGCCAAAGCCCACCCACCCACACCGGCCTATGAACTTGGAGATCTGCTGCCGGTGGGAGCAAAGCGGCTCTGGGCTAGACGCAGCGACGGCATGAGGGAGGCTCCTCTCCGGGGAAGACGCCCCGGGCTCCATCCGTGGCATCTCTTCCAGCCCACAGGAACCGTTAGCGACGATGGGCAAAGGCCGCTCTCGGCCTGTGGCCCTGGGGAGCAGCTGCTCCTGCTGCTACTTACTACCGCCAGCGCCGCCGAGCAGAATACACGCTGCTCTGCTTACCCTGACTCGGGACATGGCGCGTTCAGACGTTCAAGGCGGCTGGAGGGGCTGCTATGGACACGGGAGGATACGTATGGAAGTGAGGGGGGAGGAAGGCGAGAGGGCCGTGGTTGCCATGGGAACCATGGCGGCGGCCGTGTTTACCTCTCCGGGGCAGGCCATGGTCCGCCGGCCTCGGCCTCCGAAACCGAGCCCAGGCTGCTCTCCCGAAGCCTCTCGCCTCACACGGCTTCCTCTCGCCCCAGCCGGCTCAGAAGCACTGCAGCGCTTCCGGCGCGCTCCTAACGTCACTTCCGCCCTCACTCGCCTCGGCGGCTTTTCGCGTTTCGGCGTCGCCATTTTGGGAGAGGCAGGTGGCGCCATCTTGGGAGCGAACCCCCGCGGGGCCCGCATGGCCCACTCCTGCCGCCATCTTGAAAGTGGCGTGGCCTGATGTAATTGGTTTATTTGTTTCCTTGGTCCGCCACTTCTGACCTAATATCTTGACGGCGACAAAACCTTCCCGAAACCGTCTTATGAGGAAACCAAATTTCTGCCTGTGTTTGGCATTCCATAGTTTTTTAAATTAATTAATTAATTAATTAATTACATTTTTATACCACCCAATAGCCGAAGCTCTGTGGGCGGTCCACAAAAATTAAAACCACAATAAAACAACCAACAGGTTAAAAGCACAATTACAAAATACAGTATTTTACTAAGAAGCCCTTCCTTTTATCTATCCTGAATCTAGGGTGACCATATATCCTGTATCTTTAACAGTTGTATTGAAAAGGGAATTTCAGCAGGTGTCATTTGTATATATGGAGAACCTGGTGAAATTCCCTCTTCATCGCAACAGTTAAAGTGCAGGAGCTATACTAGAGTGACTGTTTCTTTAACAGTTGTATTGAAAAGGGAATTTCAGCAGGTGTCGTTTATATATATGGAGAACCTGGTGAAATTCCCTCTTCCTCACCACAGTTAAAGCTGCAGGTGCCCTGCCCTCTTTTGAATCTGGTCACTCCAGTATAGCTCCTGCACTTTAACTGTGGTGATGAAGAGGGAATTTCACCAGGTTCTCCATATATACAAATGACACCTGCTGAAATTCCCTTTTCTATGCAACTGTTAAAGATACAGGAGCCCTGTCCTCCTTTTCATAGGGTCACCCTACTGAATCTCCCACCAGTCAGCTTCATATTCCCGCTCCACAATATCATTTCTTAGGTAGGGTGACCCTATGAAAAGGAGGACAGGGCTCCTGTATCTTTAACAGTTGCATAGAAAAGGGAATTTCAGCAGGTGTCAGTTGTATATATGGAGAACCTGGTGAAATCCCCTCTTCATCACAACAGTTAAAGCTGCAGGTGCTATACTAGAGTGACTAGATTTAAAAGAGGGCAGGGCACCTGCAGCTTCAACTGTGGTGAGGAAGAGGAAATTTCACCACGTTCTCCATATATACAAATGACACCTGCTGAAATTCCCTTTTCAATACAACTGTTAAAGAAACAGGAGCCCTGTCCTCTTTTTCATAGGGTCACCCTATTTTAGGTGACCAGAACTGTACACAGTATGCTAAGTGTGGTCGCACCATAGATTTGTATAAAGGCAGTTTGACACTGGCAGTTTTATTTAATTATGCCTAACATGGCATTTGCCTTCTTTACATGTATGGGAAGCTCTCTAATAAGCACCTGAAGAGACTGATGCAGGTATGCGAGCTGAATTCACAGCGCGCCTGGCCAGTCAACTACCTTGAAGCAATAATCTAACACAGACTTCCCCAACCTGGTATCTTCCAATTCTCATAATTGCCAGCCAGGATGGGGAAGTTCACACAATGCATAAACTATGGAATTCCCTCCCACATGATGTAGTGATGGTCACCAACCTGGACAGAACCCAGACAAATCAATGGCTACTAGTCCTGATGGCTCTATGCTACCTCCAGTATCCGAGACAGGATACCAATGTATACCAGTTGCTGGGGAACATGGATGAGAGGATGCTGTTGCAGTCATGTGCTGCTTGCTCCTGTGGACAACTGTTCAGCCATCGTGTGAACAGAATGCTGGACTAGCTAGACCCTTGGTCTTATCCAACACAACTCTTTTTATGTACTTACTATGAACACATCCCTGCATGGGTAAGCAATCTTGTCCAGCATTCTGCTTTCCATGGTAGCCAACCAAATGCTTCTGAGAAACCAGCTAGAAAAGCAACATCTCTCCCTAACTCATGACCCTTGACAACTGGTATTTGGTGCTATACTAGATCTGGTCTATGAGGGTCTAATAACTATTATGACTAATAACTACTGATAGACTTATCTCCGTGGATTTGCCTAATCCCCTTCTGAGGCCATCTTAATTTAGGGGCCATTATCACAGAAGGTGACAACACATTCCACACAAATTATGTGTTGTAGGAGTGTGAAGGGCTTTCTTCTGTCTGCCCTAAATCTGCTAATTCATTGGATGACTTCCCTATCCCCCATCAGGAGGTACTTGTGGCCACCAATTTGGATGGCTTTAAAAGGGGGTTGGATAAATTCCTGGAGAAGGCTACCAAGGGCTACTAGCCCTGATGGTTGGGTGCTATCTCCAGTATCCGAGGCATTAAACCTGTGTGCACCAGTTACTGAGGAACATGGGTGGGAGGGTGCTGTTGCACCATGTCCTGCTTGTTCATCCTTGGCCGACGGCTGGTTGGCCACTGTGTGAACAGAGTGCTGGACTAGGAGGACCCTTGGTCTGATCCAGCATGGCACTTATGTTCTTATCCCAAGATCTAATGAGAAGGGGGTGGGGGGACTTCTCTCATTCTTCTGCAAAACACCTAGGACACTTTTTGAGATAGAAGACAAATGTGGTCAGTATTAGTGGAATAATAGCCTATTTCAACACCCACCAGTCCCGTTTCATTCTTTAAATATTATTTTCTCTTTCACAGCATTCTCCATCCAGCAGATGGAATGGCAAGTTAAGATTACTCTCTTTTTGTAAAACAGAGGGAATAATTTCACCAGTATCATGTTTGCCTGGTTTGTTTTTTGTGGTGGGCCAGCAAGAAAGAAAGGAACTAACAAGATACTTAAAAGTCTGTAAATTCTTCCAGGTTGGAAAGCGATCCTTATTTCTTAGGTTCAACTCAGAGACATAAAGATTTCAAAAAGGGGAAACCCAATCAACACACTAGAACAACTCATATGAGGAAAAGTTAAGTTTGGACCTTTTTAGAGTTGGAAGGAGCCTCCAAGACCATCGAGTCCAACCCCCTGCTCAATGCAGGAATCCACCCTAAAGCATCCCTGACAGATGGTTGTCCAGCTGCCTCTTGAATGCCTCTAGTGTGAGGCCACAACCTCCCTAGGTAACTGATTCCATAGTTGTACTGCTCTAACAGTCAGGAAGTTTTTCCTGATGTCCAGCCGGAATCTGGCTTCCTGTAACCTGAGCCCATGATTCCATGTCCTGCACTGTGGGAGGATCGAGAAGAGAGCCTGGCCCTCTTCTGTGTGACAACCTTTCAAGTCCTTGAAGAGTGCTAGCACGCCTCCCCTCATGGAGAATAAGGCTATCAACAGCTACTAGTGCTGATGGCTGTATACAGCCTCCAGTATCAGAAGCCGTATACCTCTCAACACCATTTGCTGGGGAACAAGGTATTACCATCAGTGTCCTGCTTGTGGATTTCCTATTGGGTTGGCCACTATGCACACAGAATGCTGGAGTAGATGTGTCTTCGGTCTGATCCAGCACATCTCTCCTCATGTTAAGAACACAAGAGAAGGCCTATTGGATCAGACCAAAAGGGTAACCATTGATCAGCCTCTTCTACTGCATAGATTCGCCTAATCTCGTTAAGGCCATTTACAATGGTGTCCTTCACATTTGGTGGGAACAAGAGGGTTCTTCTGGCTCTCTCTCTTCCGCCATTCGTGATAAAAGCTTAAAACTCTGCCATGCAAAATAAGCGGTCTAAAATCGGCCCATACGCCCTGGGAGGCAAGGCTGTGTTTTGCTATCATGCCTGTGAATAGGTAAAACGCAGGCCTATAGGAACATTTGAGCTACTAGAGTAGTTCAGTACCAACACCAAGGTCTGAAATATACTGTAACCTAGCTTTTTGCAGGTGTTGCTGGAACCACAACTCCCATCATCCCTGACTATTGGCCATGATGGGATGGAGTCCAACACCACCTGGTCTTCCAAGCTTAGGAAAATCTAGCCTCATCTGCCTTTGCAACAAAGCTTTTTTGGGGGTCAGTGAAGTCTAAAAGTATGCATGAAGATAGGATCCTGCCCCATATATCTCCGTGCACGGTGAATGTTTGCCAGTGTTTTCCTGTTCTTAGCAGTATCAGAAGCAGCACTGACAACCGCCAGGCTTTCCCTTTTCATAACCTCTAGAACATTATCTTTCCACTTACCCTTTGAATTGGAGGGGTTCAAAGCCCACATTGGTATCAATTCTGCCCCCCCAGTTTTGCAGCAGAGGGACGAGTAACGAGGCAGAGAGCCGAAAGTTCTATTGTGTGCATCTTTATTTGAACTGTTCTTTTAAAGTCAGTGTACAGTTTTGCTCCCCAACCCACTGTATCCCGTATACATACTGGCACCAAATTTGGGTAAGAGTTCCCCCAGGGAAGGGGAGAGGGATAGACTGTAAGCCTTCACATCTAGATTGGGAAGAAGAGAAACATACACAGCCCGGTTTATTATTATTTTTTGCTTGACCAAAAGAAAAAAATAATCAGAAGAGGACCAAGTGTTTTTTTAAGGCGCAAGATACAGAAAGACACTTGTTGGATCACATGATTTACATACAAGCAATACTTTCTAGAACACCAGAAAGGTTTTTCCGCTCCTTTGAGCTGGGCTGTTGCCTTCATAGAGGCCGGTTTAACTTCCTCTCAATGCATGATACAATATTTGGAATGACTATTTAAAAAAAGAACACAAATGTACAATCAAAGTCCTCCGATGCATTGTAGAACTTTGGGGGACGTTCGCTCCAACACAATTTTTTTTATTATTATTTTATTTTATTTTTTTTAAGACTGCCGCCGTCAACTTTTCACCGTTCCAGTTTTTATATCCTGAGTCAAGCGCCAAAAAAACAAATAAAGCCATGCCAATCTCAACTCTTGTTTTACGCGCAGTTATGGGGGGAATTTGTCAAAAAGAGAAAAAATGTTATTGTGGTAACTAGTCCTTGTTTTTAGAAGCATTTGCGGTGGACAATGGAAGGTCCAGACTCGTCATACTCCTGCTTGCTGATCCACATCTGCTGGAAGGTGGACAGGGAGGCAAGGATGGAGCCACCGATCCAGACAGAGTATTTACGCTCCGGAGGGGCAATGATCTACAAGGGGGGGAAATTGGAAAAGTCGTTAGAACTCCAGACGGTAAAGCAAGATCAAGCAGCTAGCCATCAAAAAGGCTTTAGGCCAAGTGTGTGTATTGTCCATTCAGAAAACAAGCCAACTGGTAACCCCTCTTATCAGATATGTTGCAGCCAGGACACATGAATTTCACAGTAACAGAATTGTCCTGTCTCTTGGGGCACCGTTACAGCTCCAAATGAGACACTGTACAAAACACATTCGTCTAAGACGACAATGGCATCTACACAGGGTAGGTATGGTCAGATATTTGCCAGGAGCCCACTAATGAGTCCCCTGGACTCACTCCTCTTCGAGCCTGCTCGTTCACCTGCCTCTTGCCCTGGCCCAGGCAACAGTAGATTCCCCTGCCTACTTTCTCCCCGGCTCTTTACCTGTAAAAAGCAAACCAGTGGTACCCACAATGAGGAAGAGGAGCAAGAGCAGGTGGTGACCACGTTAACGAGAAGGTAGCACAGCAGGACATAGTTCTGCTTCTCTTGCAACAGCAGCCCTGTCAAAGAGCAACACTGGCCAAAAAACAACAGAGGCGTACCTTGATTTTCATTGTGCTGGGGGCCAGGGCTGTAATCTCCTTCTGCATTCTGTCGGCGATGCCTGGGTACATGGTGGTTCCACCAGAGAGGACGGTGTTGGCATACAGGTCTTTACGGATGTCCACGTCACACTTCATGATGGAGTTGAAGGTGGTTTCGTGGATGCCGCAGGATTCCATACCTGCAGGGAAGGCAACAAGCTTTAGAGCCAGAAAGACCACGCTGAGATCTGGGCTCCCAAGATGCAACTGGATCAAGGTTCGAGTCTTCATCTATCTCACGGGTTCATCTACCTCCAGATGTTTCAGCCTACAGCTCCCCCATTGGCTCTAGTCAGCACAGCAAATGGTGAGGGAGGCTGGGAGTTGTCGGGCAAAACATCTGGGTCCCTGATACATATGAAGGTGACTTTTGAAAGCGAACAGCCCTAAGAAAAATAAAAAACTTACCCAAGAAAGAGGGCTGGAAGAGGGCTTCTGGGCACCTGAACCTCTCGTTGCCGATGGTGATGACTTGCCCGTCGGGCAGTTCGTAGCTCTTTTCCAGGGAAGAACTGGATGCAGCCGTGGCCATCTCCTGCTCGAAGTCCAACGCAACGTAGCACAGTTTCTCTTTGATGTCACGCACGATTTCCCTCTCGGCTGTTGTGGTGAAGCTGTAGCCTCTTTCGGTCAAGATCTTCATGAGGTAGTCGGTCAAGTCACGGCCAGCCAGATCTAGACGGAGGATGGCATGGGGCAGAGCGTAACCTTCGTAGATGGGCACAGTGTGGGTGACACCATCGCCAGAGTCCATCACTATACCGGTGGTACGGCCAGAAGCGTACAGGGACAGCACTGCCTGGATGGCGACGTACATGGCCGGAGTATTGAAAGTCTCGAACATGATCTAGAAGGCAGGAAAGAAGGAGCCAAATGCCATTAAGGAACCTGCGAGGCTGTGCTACGCTTCACTCGTGCTCAGAGGGCGAGTTGAATCAATGGGAAGGTCAGCTCATGCCAAGTCAGATATGGGGCTACACAACAGATCCAAGTGGTTAAAGTGGACTATTCCCCCCCACCTCCTTCCCAGCTTGTATTGTGCCAAACCTCACACCCACACCATTCCACAACGCAAGAAATGTTACAGAAGTCACTCAAAACAAGTCAAAGTTAGTCGAACAGAAAGCAGCAGCTCAAGTGATGCTAGCAAGTCAGAAAGGAAAAGAGAAAGCCAATTTGGGGAAATGGCAGATAAAAACCTTTCAAGGTCCAGCAAGAGATTCAGACCAGAAAAGAAAACCCTGCAGAGATGAGCAAAATAAAAAGAGAAAGAAAAAGAGGTGAATAAGAAAAATGAAACGCCGATTGATATCCTTCTTATATAGATTGGAAGGAGGAGTGTTTGCAGTGGGGTGTGGGTGCATACCTGTGTCATCTTTTCTCTGTTGGCTTTGGGGTTCAGGGGGGCCTCTGTCAGCAGCACAGGGTGTTCTTCAGGGGCAACTCTCAGCTCGTTGTAGAAGGTGTGGTGCCAGATCTTTTCCATGTCATCCCAGTTGGTGACAATACCGTGTTCGATGGGATACTTCAGGGTCAGGATACCTCTTTTACTCTGTGCCTCATCACCAACGTAGCTGTCTTTCTGGCCCATACCAACCATCACACCCTAGGAGGAGAGAAGGCAGGCATCAAGCAGGTTCCAACTTTTAACAAACATTGCACAAGTACCACCAACCTATTGCCTCACACCTGGAAGAAGCATCATGCCAACCAACCACAAAAGGCTGCCAAATACAACCCACTTTTTAAAGCTTCCAGTCCTCAGGAGGCTAAAAGGCAAAACTGCTAACACCTGGCTAGGTACGTTTCTGCCCCTCCACTGAGGCAGTAACTTCATTTGCACATTGTTTTCTGCATAAATATGGACTTTACAAAGGTACCAAACAAGGAACAGGCATATGACTTTTACTTGTTGGCAAACAGGACAAGCATTTGCCCAAGAGAAAGCTTTTCAACTGTCTATTGCAGGGGTGGGCAAGTTGTGGCCCATCAGGTGTTTTGGCCTACAACTCCCATCACCATTATCATTGGCTATCTTGACTAGGGCTGATGTGAGTCGCAGTCCAACATCTGGAAGGCCACAACTTGCCCACCTGTGGTCTAACTGCTTCAAATTACTTTAATCCCTTTCATTCGACTGCTATTGTATTCCAAGCTGGTAGGCAGCTATTGTTTGTGGCAAGTTAAGGATCACTTCTGGGTGACCAAGAAAAGCTTATGTGAATTTAGGAGAGAGGGCGAGGGTGAGCCAACGCAGGACTGTTTCAGTCAAGTTTTTTTTTTAAGGCCAGTCATGTGCCACATCCAAGCTGCTAAGAAGAGCTCGTGGTTTAAGCAGCTCGTGGACTCTGTTGAAAGAGCTGCAGCGACTCTGCATTTAACTCTTGAATCTAGAGGGCTGCGATAAGCAAAACCCAAGACCCTCAAGCACCTACCTGGTGTCTTGGGCGACCGACAATGGAAGGGAAAACAGCACGAGGGGCATCGTCCCCAGCAAAACCAGCTTTGCACATTCCGGAGCCATTGTCCACCACGAGCGCAGCAATATCATCATCCATGGCGATCTGAAAAGTGGAGAAAGGCGATTAAAGAGCTTGGCCGCAGACAGTCTTCTGCTGCAAAAGCTTCCGCAGAATTTCGGCTGCAGGCTTAGAGCCACCTGCCGCTAGAGAGGGTTATGCGCTAGGAGGGCGCGCCCCCACCCACTTCCTCCCCAGCTTCCTGTTTTGTCATCTTGCCGCGCTTGCTGCTTTCGACCGCTAGAGGGTGCAAGCCCATGCCTCCATACAGATTTGGGACACAAAGGAAGTCCTTTGCTCCAGTCCCACGTTATTACCATAAAAGGCAATGGTTAGAGCAAGGCGAGATTGCAGCCAGGGCTTGATCAGAGAGGCCACGCCCTTCCAACCGAAGCCAGAGATGAGCTTGCCTGGAAGCCACTCCCAGAGAGAGAGAAAATCCCCACTAAGGGACTCATGTGGAACACCCATTTTAGACAAGATGGGACCTTTGTGGCCAAAGAAAGCTTGAAACTAGGTTACATTGTCCACACCCTTCAATTTTATTTTTATTTTATTTTTAAAAATGAAGTACTTTGGCCCAGGTCCCCACCCTCCTGAGACCAGCTTGCTAACTTGTTCATCTCGTTAAGTCTTGCAAGCCAGGTTTAGATGAAGATGCATTTAAATAGGTTATAAAAGTAAGACGCCTGCTGCACATCCAAGGGTTGCTTTTTTTAAAAGACAGGAAGACAGACACACCATGTTTCTGAAGTTGGGATTAGACTTTCACCTTCCCTAGTTAAGAGACAGCATGACCTGTACATCTGAATTGGTTTAGGATTAAAATGCTATTCATGCTGTTGCTACATACTATAGGTAACCAGGAAGGACAGGAGGAGGAAATAAAGTTTCCCAGATAAATTGGGGGGGGGGGGGAGTGTTTTCCTTTCTACTTCGGCTCACCATATTAGGAGATTTACATCCGAGCAGGGGAAGTTTCTACACTTCAGACCTTTATAATGGCAGTGGGTAACCACACCTCCGAAGAACAACCAGGTTTGGCTTCCTCACCCCGTTAATGAGGACTAGCCACTTGCCATTTCGAGGTTAGGACTAGCCACGGATACTCCGCATTAAGTAAGAGAAAATCCTCAAGCCAGGGAGGTTAATGTGCACTTTATAGAATGTAGGGGGTTACATCCCCTTGAAGAGGACTTTTGAAACCTTTAGGACAACCAGGCACCCCAGAAGAGAGAGATCCCCGCTTCTCTTCCTCCTCCCCCACCCCCACCCCATAGAAGGATCCAGAGTCAGTTCAAGGAAACAAAGAGCCCCTCAGCCATGGGAGGGGCAGCAGCCCCTGAGCCAAAGGCTGGCTCATGATTGATTTTCTTCCCCTCCCAGAAACGCTCCACCCACCATCACCCTCTCCACCCCATGTGCTCGACAAGATACAATGGAAATGCCGGCTCCTACCACCGGAAACGCGCGACCCCCTCTCCCTCCTCACACCCTACCGGGTCTGAATGCTCCCCCCAACCCTGACTTTACAAGCAAAGAAGCGAGGGGGGAGAACTGCACTCCAACACCCCCTCCATTGAAGGTAGCTGCATACTAACAAGATCACTCCCCCCACCCCGCAGCCCTGTCTCCTTCTAATGAAATTAGAAGGAAACACACCCAATCAACCAACCCCGGTTGGACAATAAATCCGCTTAGGGCCGGGCCACAAACGCGTAAAACCGGATTAACGAGCCCGGAAATCCAGCCGCCGACAAGGCACCATTGTGCGCCCGCCGCAAGTGAAATTGACAAGAGGAATTCCACCGCGCGGCCTGGGCCGGTTCCATGGAGGGCTTTTTATTTCTGCCTGAACCCGCAATAGGATTGCGCCTTTAAGCACCCAAAAACGTTGCAAAAACTTAACTCGAAGCCATCCTTTTTAACTACACACAGTCTTTCCTTTAGCTAGGCCATTCAATCCTAGCAGAATCCTTTTCCTCTATCCCCCCCCTCAAGGCATTCATATCATGCACTACGAGCTGAGACCCCCCCCACCCCCCCGCAAAAAAAGCAGATTCTTTTAGGTCTGGCAGGCTTTTATCTCCCTCTTTCCTCGGCGCCTTTGAAACAAAGCTGTCCAACACATGCAAAAATGCGTCCACCCACCCCGTCCTTTTTGCTTTGGTAGTTCCCCCCCCCAAAGCTACAAATCCTAACCGCGTTTACTTGGGAGTAAGCCTCCGAGACTTCACATCCCCGACAAGTTTTACGTTTAGCTTACAAATCATTAACACAGACACGGGAGCAATTCACACAAGAGTTAAGCGCAAATTAAGCCATGGAGCTTACTCCCAAGTATGCCCAGAATTCATTGATTTCAACAGAAAGCTGACGCACCTCGCATTGATTTAAGACGGGTCAGCCCCGGGCACAATCCACCCTTTCCAGTTATTTGCAACCCTGGCTTAGATAATAACAAAAAACCTTAAGGGAAAACCCCCTTGCATTGAGACTTTTGAATGCTGCAAAGCTAGACGTATTTTTGAATGCTGCAAAGCTAGATGTAACTCAAGAAGGGTTTATTGCTAAACCAACCTAACAGGCTACACATTTTTCTCTTGCTTTTTAAAAAACCTAGCCAGTTATTATTTTAAGCAGTCAAACATGAACAATTGGCTAAAATAATTTAAAGACAAAAACAAAAAAACACTCCATCCAAAAAAGAAAGGACACACATATATATATATTAATTGCATGCCCAAAATCGCTTACCTTTTTTAAGGTGTTTTACTTGGAAATGAAGTTTTTGCTTTTGTTTAAACCCTTGGGGCGGGGGGGAAGGAAAAGAGGCGGCTTGGCGATCCACCCGATCTACGCACGCACACGACCGAGAGCGCTTAACGGCTGCTTTCTCCCGACTCTGGGCGCCGGGTTTTATATGGGCGGCGCGGCGGAGCTGTCGCCATAAAAGGCAACTTTCGAAACGGGCCCTCTTGATTGGCTGATCCTCTCTCACTCACTCACGAGTATCCTCGTTGTACATTGCAGCAATTTTTTTTCTTCCTTCTCTCTTGCAAAGAGAGAGGGGGGGTGGGGGAGGGTGTCTTCTTTCCCCCCCCTTTCTTTTTTTGCATTGGGTCGCTTTCATGGGCGCAGTATTCTTTTTGCTGCCCATATTGGACTGACCCGCACAGTTGCAAGAGTGTAGGACTTTGGATTCCCTGCGTAACATAAACAGATTGCCTTGCAGTAGTTTCTTTCTCTCGAATGTATGGGATGGTGGTGGAAGAGGCCTATGGGATAACATGGATCTCCCCAGACATTGTGGGCCACAAAGATTTCATTGTTGGTATGACATACACACACAGTGTGGAGGTTACCAGATTCTTAAATCAAGAGCAGGTAAAGGCTGCGTTGTACACAAGGAGCAAAGTCCCACTGAACTCGGGTGGGGGGAGTTAGGTGTGAATAGGAGTTAATGGAAGGGGTGGGAAAGGCTATAGGGTTTTCATCCTGCTGGGATGTGTTTGCAAGGGAACCCCACTGAGAGCGGCGTGGGCCTGTCTTTCCAGCAAACCTGTCCACAGGATGGATGTGCAGAGAGGTTTGCTTCTGAGTGAAACATCACTAAGTTGGCGCTACAAAGCTCTAAATGAAGCGGCGTTCCCCATCCAGGTGTGTCAAACTGCAACTCAGCACCCACCCATCCACCCACCCACCCCCTCGCAGCCGGCTGGGCAGGGTGGCAACTGTAACCCGACACCCCAGGTTGGTGAAGGCTGAAATAAAGACTTACCCCCAGTATGGGCAAGTGTGAAGTTAGCAGCCTGGCCTTGTGCATGTTTGACTGGGCCCTACTTTGTTCAACAGGACACACGCCCAAGGATGTCTGTAATCCAAGCGCAGGTAATTAGACAGTCCCAGTCAGGGCCTCAGTAAAGTGTACTTCTGAATAAGCATGCTTGGGGTTGTGTTGTAAGAGGGCCGAGGTTATATTGGCGGACTCAAAAGCAACTCAGGCCAAATTCAACAGCATGTAATGCCTAGCAAAGTGTACATGGGATTAAGGCCAGCTTCGGGTTTTTGAGGGCCCTTGGGCAATCGGTCTCGATCCTTCTCACCGCCATTGTCACCTGCTGCTCTTGATCTTCCTCATCTTTCTCATCATGGCTGCCACTGGCTTGTTTGACAGGCAGAAAGCCAGTGAGCAGGACACGGAATAATGGACTCAAGTTAAAGGAAGCCAGATTCCAGCTGGACATAAGGAAAAACTTCCTGACTGTTAGAGCAGTACGACAATGGAATCAGTTACCTCGGGAGGTTGTGGGCTCTCCCACACTAGAGGCCTTCAAGAGGCAGCTGGACAACCATCTGTCGGGGATGCTTTAGGGTGGATTCCTGCATTGAGCAGGGGGTTGGACTCGATGGCCTTGTAGGCCCCTTCCAACTCTGCTATTCTATGATTCTATGACCACCGGGGTTGTCTGGGCCAGAGCAAGAGGCAGGTGAACAAGTAGGTTGCAATGCGGAAGAGGAGGAACATGTCCAGAGGGCTCTTTTGGCAGACCCCCACTGGGCCCTCAGCAAATGCCTGAGCATGCCGTCCCTTGTCGCCAAGTCTTCATTGCATGGCATGTGAAACAGGCTTTCCAACATCTGCAGGGGACGTTTTGGCACAGCAGCTATGGTGTCTTATTGTATCGATGACCCACCGTGTGTGCAATCAGACCTGCGTAGTTTTGCCAAATTCACCCCGTCGTAGGTTTCGATGCCACCAAACGGTGTGGGGGGTAAAACACATGCAGTGACATTCATGGGACGTCCCTAGGCATATTCTCTTTGGCACCAAGTCCCTCTGTATTCAATGGGGCTGACCTAGTAAAGATGTCTAAGATTGCAGTGAGCATGATTCTCATGATAGGGGGCTTGTCTCACAGACACGATTTCAGTCATCATCCTCACAATAACCCTGCAAGGTAGGCCACTGCAGTGATGCAGACAGAGGGCTGAAATGAAGCTCTTTGAAAGCCACCATGATTCTGAAACGGAAAGTTCCTTGCACTCCACACCCGGCACCCTTTAGCTGGTGTGCCGTGGTCTTTTCAAATAAATAATGAGGTGAACTTGTATATGTTTGCTCTTGGGAAAAGCGCTGCCAAGTTCCTGCGGTCCGAAGTTGCTTGGGATTAGTACAGACTTTGCCGTGAAGCTGGGCTATGGATCAAGCGGGATTCCAAGACATCACACCTTCCTTCTCCCTGCAGGATATCTCTCTCCAATCACAATTTAGTCTATGCGGCTTGAAGTTGCTTTCGTAGGGCAAAATGCAATGTAAGCCCTACTTATTGAAAGGAATGGGGTTTCAGTTAGTCACGACTAACAAGCCCCATTCATTTCAAGGGGTATTCTGTAAGTGGGGATTATGGTGGATTTTTGCCATAGATCCAGGGAGTTGGAAAGTAGCTGGAGAGCAGCATTGTGCCATCTCTTACTGTATAGCAGCAAAAGAGGAGGAAGTGAAGAACTGGTAAAACTTAGCACCGCCTTAGGAGACTGAGCTGTGAAACAGGAAGTCTCCTCCCACCCTTTCAAATGACTCTTCTGACTTTAACTCACTAGCAGGTTTCAGGCAAGCCACTCCTTGTGGGCCTCATCCTGCCCCACCCCCACCCTCCTACACACACACACCAGCAACATCTGTAGCATGAAGGTAATAGTTTACAGCAGGGCTGGGGAACCTCAGCTCGGGTTGGGTGGGTCAAATCCAGCCCACCAGGGGTCCCAATCCAGATCTCCAGGGTTGCCCAAATAGCCACGCCCTTCCTTTGGCCCCGCCCCTTTCCCCAAACACAGATTGGGGATTCCCCCCACACACACACACACACCAGCTTTTGTGCAGTTTTCCTCCCCATTCTATAAAGTTGAAATAACTCTCCTAAGCCTTAGTTCCTGACAGCAAGAGCCATGAGCTGAGATATGCTGGTGTTTTCTGCCATTTGCCCCGCCCCTTCTGCCCCGCCCTCCATTGGAATATGGCCCCGAATAGCTTCTCTGAAATGGCATTTGGCCCTTGGGCTGGTCTACTTTCAGGGCTGACCCAAGATGTTTTGCGGTCTAAGGCGAAAGGCAAGATGGCGCCCTCCCCCGTTCCTTGTACATAAGCCAATCAGACTGGAGGTTGAATCTTCCTTCGACGCTGGCAATGGGACAGCATCCACCACCACACCTGAAGGCAGCCAGCTACCTTAGGCTGCTTGGCACACAGCTCTCTCTTCCAATCTCTTGCTGCCATCTCCTGATATCTGCTGCCTGAAGCAACTGCTTCCTTCTGCCTAGTGGTAGGGCCGCCCCTGACTTAAGTATGACTAAGTCTGGATCCAACTTTATTCCATCCCATCCGCTGCCACCCCAAGAGACACCCAGTATTCTATTCCCCTGAGCACGCTTGGTCCTACTGATTTGTTGTTGCTTTGACCCCATAGGTTTTGTTTTAAACAAGGGTTGATAATCTTGTGTTTGCAAACATGTGTGCAACATGCACAGGAGCCAGTGCGGTGTAGTGGTTAAAGTCTTGGACTAGTACTTGGGAGATCCAGGTTCTAGTCCCCACTCTGCCATGAAGCTCACTGAGTGACACTGAGCTAGTCATTGACTGGGTTCACACAACACAAGGTTTAAGTATGGGCTGAGTGTGGGCTGTTGTTGAACCGGGGGTTGTTGAAGTGTGGGTTATGTTGTCTGAACTTAGCCATACTAAAAAAGAGAACTAAGCAGGGCCATAACCCAGTATTGTTCACTGTAACTGTCAACAGCTCTGTAGGGCTATCCTCTTTTTAATTGGGGATGCAAGAAATTGAACCTGGGACCTTCTGCATGCAAAGTGAGTGCTCTACTACTACTGAGCTATGGTATTTTAATATTAATATCCTCATTTTGGAAGGAAATACGCTCCTTAGAAACATCAGAGTAGGGAACCGTAGGTTTTGAGATTTATATTCTCTGGTTTCTCTCCAGATAGTATATTTCAAATTCTCTTTCGCAGGTCGTGCTCCTAGACCCCATGGAAGTGGCCCGTGGCTTGCTCACTACAAAGCTATGAGCTCCTGGGAGGCCTAAAGCGAACGTTATCTTGTTTCTTCAGCCAGATGTTGGAGGGCAGGTATGCATAGAGTTTTCAGATATAAAGAGTTCATACCTGCCTGATGAGGCCATCTCTAATAAGCGGAGTAATACATATCAGATGTAAAGCCAGACATAGCGACTCGCCCCCGATTTCACGCTTGACGTCAGTAGGCATGCCAAAGGGTCTCCCACTGTAGGGCAGAGATACTTATGGCTACAATACATTTAAGCCAGGGATGTGTTAACTTCAGTTTGCATGGCAGCTGCTTTTCCTCCTCCTCCTTCTCCTCCTCCTCCTCCTTCTTTTCCTTCTCCTCCTTCTCCTCCTCCTCCTCCTTCTCCTCCTCCTCCTCCTTCTTCTCCTCCTTCTCTTCCTCCTCCTTCTCCTCCTTCTTCTCCTCCTCCTTCTTCTTCTCCTCCTTCTTTTCCTTCTCCTCCTTCTCCTCTTTTTTCTTCCCCTTCTCCTCCTCCTCCTCCTCCTCCTGCTCCTCTTCCTCCCCTTCTCATTATTTTATTATTATTATTATTATTATTATTATTATTATTATTATTTAATCCAGTCCCCACCATGCTTTAAATTTACAAAGCGGTTGGTCATTCTCAGGATCCCTTATCAGTTAAGGCATGAAACGTAGGTATGGTTGCGCACCTGCCGAGGGCCTACACCCCAGCAGGGTGTCCACTGATCAGTGCCCCCTTGTTCACCTGCCTCTTGCTCTGGTCCAAGCAATGGTGGTGATGAAGAGGAGGAGCCGGAGACGCCACGGCCTACCTGTTCACTGGCTCTCTGCTTGTCAAGCAAGCAAGTGGCAGCTATGATGAGAAAGTGGAGGAGGAGCAAGGGCAGCTGGTGACCATGGTGGTGAGAAGGTAGCTTTGCTGAGAGGGAGCAAATTGGGGCCGGTCTGGGCATGACTAATCTGGATTCAGTAGGCACTCTTCCTCAATAACTTAACAACAGCTATATAGCATCAGACCAAGAACCAGTAATAAAAAAAGAATCCTGTCAGGCCTATTTCATGCAGCATTCGACAATGGCCAACTCCATGCCAGCCACTGGGCCATCCAGTGAAATGGGCCAATGGGCTACTCGTAGACTGGGATCTATCTACCTTCAGCCCACTCAAAGGGAGGGAGTTCGAAAGCCAAGGTGCCACCACTGAGAAGGCCCTCTCTCTTGTGTGAGACCCTGTTTTGAGAAAGTTGTGGCTCCAAAAGGTGGCATAGTTGGGCATTTTCCAGGGCCCCAAGACCAGCAGAGGGCCAACCACCCTAAGAGTGCTACCGTTTCTACAGTATTCTCAGTTTGCACATGTTCCCTCCTTGTCCAAATTAGGGGACCCGCTGAGGATGCTGCACAAAAGGATTGTGGACGTCCAAACACCTCTAAGCCAGTGGGGTCCAATGGAAAGGATGCCACGTCAGAGGCCAGCAATATTTTATTGCTCAGGAGCCGTGGGAAGCTCATTGGGGAGCTGGCTGATTTGGGCCCAGGTCTTTTAGGAAGGAAAACATTCCGTCCCGGAATACTTTTTGATTGTGGTGGTGGGAAGGAGCGCCTGTGTTTTCCCCTCCTCCACCCACACTGATGGCTTTGGAATTTCAGTCCCGTCTGGCTCACATCTTAACCATCTGTAGGAGGACAAGGCTGTGCCCTGATACGGCTGATACTGCAAAGGTCCTCCTACTTAGTACTGAAATTCCACAGTTTAAACTTCATCTCGTTCTCTCTCTGTGATCAGGTAACATGTTGCCTGATTAAAAGGGAGAAAAGAAATTCACCAGGGCAGCCTAACTGAGACACAAACTGAATGAAACACTGCTTATTTTTAAAATGTCTCTTCTGAGATATTAGATTTTTTTACCTGTGTGCTTGTCCCGTTCACTTCAATCTTATGGTCTTCCATAGAAAGCCTTACGAAACCGGAGATGGACCTGTAACTTCTTGCATGCAAAGCAGTTGCTCTGCCGTTGACTATTGTCTCTCCCCAATCAAGATTTGCATAATATTTACATATGCAAATATATACGTAAAGATGTAAATTTAAAAATAATTCCTATAATTTAAAGAGAAATACAATAGGGCTGGGTTCACACCATATGCAAACCCACACTCAGTGGTTGAGTGCGGGTTCTTTTCACCATGGGTTGTTCATTGAACTGTGGATTAGCATGTTGTTTCAACCCGGGAAATTTTCGGCGGGGTGGCTTGTTAACCAAGCTGAACAGCCCAATAAGAAGCCATAGGTTCTCAAGGTGGCTTGTTTGAGGGGTGTGGGGGGGGGGAAGCCACACTGCATGGTTAACAAGCCACCCTGCAGAAAATGCTAACCCACAGTTGAACAAACAACCCATGGTTCAAAACAACCCACATTCAACCACTGGGTGTGGTTTGGCGTGCTGTGTGAATCCAGCCAGTATCTCACCATAGTGGAGAAGACTGTGACCAGGTGACCTGTGTGCCTGCTCAGTCTGCTGTTGTCCAGGTGCCCTTTGTGGGTGAGCACCCAAGGCCCCTTATGCTCTACCTTCTTGTGGTGCTTCTTAAATTAGACAGCCCTTCAAATTGAGGATGCCTTCCAATAAAGGACAATTCTCTGCCATCCCCTCAAAGAGAAGATACCTTCCAATAGGGGGCAATTCTCTGCCATCCCCTCAGAGAGAAGATACCTTCCAATAGGGGGCAATTCTCTGCCATCCCCTCAAAGAGAAGATACCTTCCAATAGGGGGCAATTCTCTGCCATCCCCTCAGAGAGAAGATACCTTCCAATAGGGGGCAATTCTCTGACATCCCCTCAAAGAGAAGATACCTTCCAATAGGGGGAAATTCTCTGACATTCCCTCAGAGAGAAGACAACTTCCAATAGGGGGCAATTCTCTGCCATCCCCTCAAAGAGAAGATACCTTCCAATAGGGGGCAATTCTCTGACATTCCCTCAGAGAGAAGACACCTTCCAATAGGGGGCAATTCTCTGACATCCCCTCAAAGAGAAGATACCTTCCAATAGGGGGCAATTCTCTGCCATCCCCTCAAAGAGAAGATACCTTCCAATAGGGGGCAATTCTCTGCCATCCCCTCAGAGAGAAGATACCTTCCAATAGGGGGCAATTCTCTGCCATCCCCTCAAAGAGAAGATACCTTCCAATAGGGGGCAATTCTCTGACATTCCCTCAGAGAGAAGACACCTTCCAATAGGGGGCAATTCTCTGCCATCCCCTCAAAGAGAAAATACCTTCCAATAAGGGGCAATTCTCTGACATTCCCTCAGAGAGAAGATACCTTCCAATAGGGGGCAATTCTCTGACATTCCCTCAGAGAGAAGACACCTTCCAATAGGGGGCAATTCTCTGACATCCCCTCAAAGAGAAGATACCTTCCAATAGGGGGCAATTCTCTGCCATCCCCTCAAAGCGAAGATACCTTCCAATAGGGGGCAATTCTCTGCCATCCCCTCAGAGAGAAGACACCTTCCAATAGGGGGCAATTCTCTGCCATCCCCTCAAAGAGAAGATACCTTCCAATAGGGGGCAATTCTCTGACATCCCCTCAGAGAGAAGATACCTTCCAATAGGGGGCAATTCTCTGACATCCCCTCAAAGAGAAGATACCTTCTGAGAGAGAACTGGTGGTCAATAGAGAGAGCATTCCACAATCTTGAATGTAAGTGGTTTATAAACACTTGCAAATAAATAAACAAACATTTGAGATAATCTGTTTATAATTATGATACATCCACACAGAAATGAACACTGCATGCTTTTCTGATTACCAGAGGTGCTTCCAATGAGGCCTTCATCCTGCAGTCGCCCTGCCTCATTTACAGAGTTTGTGTGCAGATAACATCATCTTCCAATTTTGATGTTCTCCCACCAATTCTTTTTCGTTACAACAGAAAATCTGTTCAGGAGGAAAGGGCAGAATAGTTGCCCAATGACTTTTGGTCAGTAGCACTAGGAGGCCTTGGCTTGGAAGTTCCCCCAGTTGCTGAGAGGCTATAGTACAGGAACTAAAAAAGATACCAAGGATAAGAATGACCGGCGTTGTATATGTGTGGCTGTTCATTTTCTCTTTTTCTTTCTCTCTTTGGCATGAATTCTATCCAATTGGGTCTATTCATTCTTGTAAATCATCCATAACTAGTAATGTGTTGGCTATTGAAAGGGTGTTGACAGCTGGTTTCCTGCAGCATGGGTGGATTCTGTATCCCAGCTTGCACTGCCATTAAAAGGTTCACTGAGCATTCTGGGAAAGCAATCCTCATTGTCCGACTCCCTTTCCAGAAGGCAGCATCAAGTGACGCTGAGCCTTTGGTGGCGACAGCAGACCGAAAAAAAGGGTTATATCAAGTCTTATACATCCGATCAGTGAAATACTTTATCATGATTTTCAAAACACATCTTGAAAAGCAACGATGGTATTTATGCCAAGTTTATACAAGCGGCAGCTGAGAGTGTAAAATGAGACCGGAGCCAAATTTTTCGCCAAAGCTTTTGCAAGCTGCAAAGAATGTCCATCCCCCACCGCAACTTTGGACAATTTTTTTTTTGGGGGGGGGGTTAGTCCTTCAAAAGGGGGGTGATAGTGTTTACCTTTCAAGCGCCAGCCCTCACCTGAAATCGGTATCATGGGAAGGAACAAGACATCTAGGCAGACACACCCTGTGTTAATACACTGTGACAAGAACAAGGCAACTAAACTACCACAGCACAACGAGCCAAGGTTGGGCTTTCTGCCTTTGCCTAATGTTAAAAGCCCTCTCCTGATCCATCCTTGGTTATTCTTTTTAAAACAACAACAACAACCAAACTAGGATATCCCAATTCTTCTGAAATATCTCGGGATTTTCTACCGCATGCAGCCAAAGCTGCGTTACAGAACACCCGCTAGAGGCCGCTGCCCCATTTGTGTATACAGGCAGAGAGGTTTTCAGTTACAGACCACTTGGTCGCCCCTCTCCTGCCGTGTAATTCAGATCATTACAACTGCGGAAGAGAAGCAGGAAGCAAAGCTCCGGTAAGCAAATGCAATTTCCCTTTAATCTAAAGAAGCCCCAAGTGGTCGCAGTGATGAGGAAAAGGAAGAGCAGCTGGTGACAATGGCAGTGAGAACGGAAGCACACTGAAAGAGAGGGCCGAAGGAGCATGTCTTACCCAGGGGCCACTCAAGACCTGGAGCAGGCTCTGCTTGCATTCCCTGGCTTTCTTGCGCTTTACGGGATGCTGTGTGCTTGGACCTTTGGACTGTCTTCAGTCCTTGGGCTCCATGCTAACCTGTACTGGTTTCTAGCCCCTCCGTCTTGACGTCACCTGAAACAGGACACAGTGGGAATTTAATAGAGTCTGGAAAGTATTTGTTCAAAGTTCAATAATTAGGGATAAAATAAACCTCTATGGATTCTACGTACACTTGGTAGACATCAAGATCTGGTAGCTGACCAAAATTGGTTTTAATATGCAACCACTGGTCTCTGGCAGCATTTAGAATGCTTATTTTGTGCGGGTAGATAGGATCTCGGTAGAAAAGTTAAATGATACCAGTTACCTGGGCTAATTGGCAACTCCTTGACTCTATTATGTCCTGCCGTTCACCCGTTGCGGTTTTGCCTTTTTCGCTGCAGGATTAGTAAGCGTCCCTTTATGTTCCGATAAGGGAGAATTCTAAATAAGCACCTGTCTCAGTTTTATATGGAGTATAAACCTAGTGCTATGAATTAGAAGGCGTTGCACAGCTAGTTCATCTTTTTCTCCTAAACAGAAAAGAGGAAAGATAGCAGAAGCAGTGGGAAAACATGGGAGGGCTATGAATGGAAGATGACCAAGTCTGGACCCCCCCATAAAATCCCATGAATGATGCTGGCCAATGGAATGATAAAAACCCTGTCTGGAAACGCCCAAAGAGGAACCCTATTCCCAGAATTCCCTGTGGGGTGAGCTGGACTGCAGCAGCGCTTCCTTGGCTGAAGACCCCAAGTCAGGACAAGCCAGCTAGGAATGATGCTAATAGTCCCAACAATGTTTGGGCACCCAAGGTTGGGAATCGCTGGTCTAGAACCCATCAAGGTAGGGATCATGCCTCATGCTACCCAGCATGGGTGGTTGTGGGAATGGATACACTTTACCAGGGTGTTAAAAGGCCCAGCCTGGACTTTCAGCCCCACAACTACGAGGGGAAATGGAAGCTAAGGTTACTTCCACACAGGGATTTGATTGTGGCCACTTTTGCTGAATTTTGCGGAGGGGTCCAAAGGACGTGTCTTCCATTTGTAACTCTAAGCCTAGCAGATATCAGTGGGGAAAAACAGGAGACTATCCAAAACAGACCCACGAACAGAGGAGAAACATCTCAGGATGCTGAAAAGAAATATGATATATTATAATCCTCAGGGGATTATAAAAATGGTCTGTGGAAATTGATAAATATCTCTGGGCAGTCACCAGTGGATTTGAGTAGGCGATGGAGCCTGCTAAAGTAGTGCGAGATGCAGCCTACTACCAGATTAAGCCTGTGGGGCTGAAAACCTTGCACCCCCCTGAAATAGAGGGCGGCTTCAAAACTGAGGACAGGAGGCCACCCTGAAACTTTAGAACAAACTCTGAGAACTGGGAGCCCCAAATAAGAAACTAGCTGTGGTGCAATTTGTTGTTTATTTTGGACATTGAGTCCAGCCACTTCCCCCTGCAATGCAAGGCAGAGGTAGCGTTTCTGCTTCCTGACCTACTTCCTCTCCCTTCAGTCTCTCACATGACCCCACCCATGCCATCTTATGAAAGATACTTGCAATCTCCTTTTCCTCAACTCTGCTTCTACATGGCGAGTTGCTGAGGTCAGCAGCCTGAGCCTACAGAGCAGAGGGAGCTGCCGCAGGCTCTATCAAAAGTGGCCAGAAAAAGGGGTCAAAGATGGTGGTGATAAAAAACAACAACAGCCAATACCATACATAATAAAAGACCCATTGGGACTACAGGAAAAGCAGGGAGGTTGGTCCAATCCTGTGCAAGAAGCCGAGATGTTGGGAGGTCCTAAATAACAGTTCCCCAACCCTCTGAAGAATGAAGTTCAACTTTCTTCTTAATTGAAGGCCAAGGCGCACTCACACCTCAAAGAGTTTACTTTTAGTCTGTTTGGGGGTAAAAATGGTCTGCCGTTGGAGAAGCCTACCCTCCTATGTTTCTCTGCGAGTCACAATCCTTGGCACGGCCACTCCGAGGACAGGTAACTCTGCTGGTTCTCTGTATGATCCAATCGTACCAATGCAGAGATATGGCAGAACTAACCTGCTACCATTGGCAGCAATGATGTGCAGAGGTGCAACGGGCAGCCTCCTCTGAAGGCAGGTAATTTTGCTGCATCTCTGCCTGGAGAGTGATTGAACAATCCAATAGCACCTGATGGACAGACATGGCAGCATGTCTGCAATGGAAGCTCATTGGGAAGAGGAAAAGCCAGAGAAATAAATCACACAGAGAGACAGTGGATACCCCGCTCCATGGGGAAGTCCATTGGGCTGATGGGAGACTTTAATAGAGGTATGTCCAGCAGGATATAGCTGGGGGTTTATTATTTCATTTAGACCAGGGCTGGAGAGCATTGTCGGATTGCAACTCTCATCAGCCCCTGCCAGCATAGCTAATCAGGGATAATGGGAGTTGCAGGGCAACAGCGTCTGGAGAGCTATCCCTCATTTAGACCCTTTCTAGGCTGGATTTTCTTTCTTCAATTCTTTCAGAATGAATTTCACTTTCTGGTTAATGTTCCGTTGCCTTTCCACGCAAACACAGAAGAACTTACACGATGTGGCACCGCATGTAGAATTCAGCTTCTTGGGAATCCTGGCTTAATTTAATGTATTTATTTAACCAATTCAGAGGCCGCTTGACTAGATCTAAAAAGACGTCTTGAAGTGGTTGACAACATTTCGATTTTATTCTTTTTAAAAACAAGTTTCTCGTCCTTATGGCTGCAAAGAAAGGCTTCATGGTATATGGGCCTTTCCCGGTGAACTGGGAAAATTGAATCCCAGTAATAATCCCAATAGTAATCCTAATAAACAACTTTGACCACAAGTAACAAATATCTGAAAATGACAGTATCCTTATACATCAGCCTTCCCCAAACTTGTTCCTTCCAGAAGTTCTGGACTTCAAATCCCATCAGCCCCAGCCAGCCTGACCAATGGTCAGGAATGCCAGCGGTTGCAGTCCAAAACATCTGGAAGGCACCAGGTGTGAGAAGTCTGTTACATACTAATAGAGAACTCATTGTCCACAGGCTGATCTTGATGTAGGCAAAATGGCACCATCTACCCCACGCACGAGAAGGAGGCATCAGCCAGGCTCAGGGGGAACTCCAAGTTTGCAAAAATGCACAAAACCTTTAGGTAGGGGGAAGCCACTTCAGGGGCTGGGGAAACCCCCCGAAACAGCTGCTCAGTGGGCTCAGAATGTTCACCCGGGGGAACGGAATGGAGTAGTCTTGGAAAGGGGACTGGACTGCCTGGAACCCTGAACAGGAGCGCTCTGCATTGTGACGTGTCTTTCCCGGTGCCACTTTTATCCCTATATTGTGCCGTTAATGTAACAAAGGGGAACTTCCGGTTGCCAATTTCTGAAAAGGGAACCGGACGGGGTTCCAGGCAGAGCCGAAGAGTCTGTTCTGTGCTTGCCACAGAGCCCAGCTGCCTCAACGGGTTTCCTGTCTCCTTTCCTCTTGTGCTCGGTGAGAGGCAGACGAGAACCAGACCCTATTGGCCAATCTCAGTTACAACTTTCGCCATTTAAGGCTTATTTCCCGGATGAAGCAGGAGGTGGGCTGTGCTATGAGCGTCCAATGAGCCATTTCCCAAAGGGTGTATTGCACTGTTGAGGCCTATTTGGAAATGGGGGTAACTGTGGATCAATCGGTTCAGAAGAGAAGCACCCCTTGTCCTTGTATCAAACCTTTATTCTGAGGTTGCATCTACATTATAGAGTCAGAGTGGTTGGAAGCAGTGGTCTTCACCTATTGGGTCGCGTGCCAAAAGTGGGTTGCGAGATCAGTCCAGATGGGTCACATCAAAGCTGTTGCCGCCATGTTGGTCAATTGTGAAAGTGGGCCCATGTTGCAGGTTGGGAGGCTGAGATGGGTCTCGGGTCTGGACCAATTGTAGACCACTGGTTTATAGCAAGGTCAACTTGTGTCCCTCCAGGTGACTCGTCCTATAACTCCTGTTCCTTCAGCCCTAGCCAGCATAGCTAGTAGCAAGGGATCATGGGAGTTGTAGGCCAAAACGTCTAGAGAGCCACATGTTGCTCACCCCTGGTTTAAAGAGTCCCTCATGGAAACATGGGAACTATAATTCTCTGAGGTGGCAGGGTGAATTCTTAGAGCATTCTCAGCCCCACCTCAGCTACAATCCCCAGAATACTTTGGCCCTATTCAGAAGACACCTTAACCAAGATGGTTAAGCCAGAAAGCCAGGCTGTGTTCAGAAGACACCTTAAACCATGGCTTACCACAGTGAATAAAGCAAAAAGCCTTATTCACCGTGGTTAAAGCCATGGTTTAAGGTGTCTTCTGAACACAGCCTGGCTTTCTGGCTTAACCACCATGGTTAAAGCCATGGTTTAAGGTGTCTTCTGAACACAGCCTAGTTTTCTGGCTTAATCACCATGGTTTAATGTGTCTTCTGAAAACAGCCTGTCTTTCTGGCTTAACCACCATGGTTAAAGCCATGGTTTAAGGTGTCTTCTGAACACAGCCTGTCTTTCTGGCTTAACCACCATGGTTAAAGCCATGGTTTAAGCTGAACACAGCCTGGCTTTCTGGCTTAACCACCGTGGTTAAAGCCATGGTTTAAGGTGTCTTCTGAACACAGCCTGGCTTTCTGGCTTAACCACCGTGGTTAAAGCCATGGTTTAAGGTGTCTTCTGAACACAGCCTGGCTTTCTGGCTTAACCACCGTGGTTAAAGCCATGGTTTAAGGTGTCTTCTGAACACAGACTGGCTTTCTGGCTTAACCACCATGGTTAAAGCCATGGTTTAAGGTGTCTTCAGAACACAGCCTGGCTTTCTGGCTTAACCACCATGGTTAAAGCCATGGTTTAAGGTGTCTTCTGAACACAGCCTGGCTTTCTGGCTTAACCGCCATGGTTAAAGCCATGGTTTAAGGTGTCTTCTGAACACAGCCTGGCTTTCTGGCTTAACCCCCATGGTTAAAGCCATGGTTTAAGGTGTCTTCTGAACACAGCCTGGCTTTCTGGCTTAACCACCGTGGTTAAAGCCATGATTTAAGGTGTCTTCTGAACAGGCCCATTATTGCAGCGGGAGGGGGGTTACACTTCCAGCTTATGGATCTTCTTCTCTGTCTTCAACTCAAACCTCCAGATCCACCAACTAATGCCAAATGCAAAGACGTGGCCAGGGCAGGGGTTGTGTAGAACCAAATGGGAAATGGTAGCTCAGGGGTGGAGCCAATTAGCTACTATCCTCCCATAGCTATACACTGGAATAACCTGCATAAACAAGTACCAATCTACATCTAAGATACTACAGATCACGGATGTTAACCCCAAACTATAAAATCTTCACTAAAAACCCAGCTGAAGGCAATCCATTTATACTGATGCTTTACAGGCGAGGAATACTAGGGCTGAAAAAGAGATACTAGCAAAGGCCAGCCTAAATAAAATCACTAGCAATTTTCCTTGCTATTATCGGAGGTTGGACACCTTCGCTGATCTATAGCAAATCGCCCAGTGATCTGCCAGCAAGATCCTGCATTAAGCAGAGAGTTGGACTCGATGGCCTTATAGGCCCCTCCCAACTCTACTATGATTCTATGATCCCTCTCTATCTCCTGCCCACCTCTGCCTTAGAGGAAGAGATAACCGTGAAATGGACCTAAAGCTGAGGTAAGTAGCAGAGATATAACATTTTTTTACCGAGAAGGGCAGAAAAACAGTGGAAATGCTTGCTTTCTGCAGGTCATCAAAGTTCCCGTGATGACCTGCAACTGAGCCTTGTGTGTGACTCAGGATGTTCAGGCTTATAAGCTCTCAGCTGAGACCTGCTGGTTGCTGAACAACATCTTTATTTCAGCTCCCGGTACTGGGAACCTTTGTTTCCTTGACCTTGCTTCTCTCTTGTGCCACTGACTTTGGACTTTTAACAAGGCCCTGTTTTTAGACCGCCTTTTTATATGGACTAGTAATATTGTGCTTTTGACCTTTGGCTTGCCTCTTGACTCTGCTAAACGCATTTGCCCCTGGTTGGCCCCAGGGTGAGCCCAACCCAGCCGTAGCGGCACAGGTATGAGGAAAACCTGCCAGGTCTGTACTTAGGTTGGCATTTGGATGAAATCCAGGTCAGCACCCATTTCATGGGGCCACGTTAAACCGTATTTTGCTTGCAATCTACATTTCAGCAGAGGGGAAAGCAAGGTAAACATCTGAAAACAGAAGGTTTCTCTGTCCCCCTCTTGAAATAAAGATGTCACCTCCCCTTTCAGTGGAGTGATGTACAAATGGGCCACTACCATTTGCAAAAGACCTGTTCGTCATGATGGAGATGGAAACGGCTAGCACTGGTTTGCTGATATGGATCGACACGGCTGCCTGCCTTTTTGGACTCCTCTTGCGGGGCGGGGCTATGGTAAGCAGCTGCACCTCAAAAATTGCCATTGCACCACCCAACCCTGTGGCACCCCTCTGAGCATTCATTCGGCACGAGGTGGGTGTCTTCTGAACACGGCCTGGCTTTCTGGCTTAACCACCGTGGTTAAACCATGGTTTAAGGTGTCTTCTGAACAGGCCCCTATTCTCCTGTTCTCATCCTGTGCTGCAACAGCTCACTGAACACAATAAGGGAAAGGCGTAACGATAGAAGCTGGTAGAACTGCAATCATCTCTGCCAGCTTTTTCTATGTGCGCTACTGCGCAACGTTTCCATTTGGCTCCTTTCAGCGATACTCCAGGGCATGAAAAGCCAGGGGCCCATCCTGCCCCTGGAACAGCTGCAGCACTGGCCTGGTGCCTGCTTGTTCCTGGATGGCCCCCCCTTCTTCTTCTTCTTCTTCTTTTTATGATGATGAATCATAACATTTCATCATCCGCAGGGCCTTTAAAAACCACCTTATCATATCACCATCACCCCCGCGAAGGCCGGGGTGTGTGTGGAAAGGAGTGTTGGCACAACAGCATTAACGTAGCCCCAGCTGCCGTTAGATGCCGGAAATGAAGGCTGCATCCGAAGCCAAAAGAGTAAAAGTTAAATGAGGTTTCTGGACTCCAGAAACCCAAATTTCACGATCTGCATAATCTATGCTAACGATAAAAAAAAAGGGATGCCTAAATTTGGGTCCTCTCGTCTCGCAACCTTTGGTTGGACACACCCAAGTCAGGTTTTTAAAGGATTTGGACCCTTTTTCAAAGAAGGGCAGAAAAAGAAAAGTCATCTGTCTCAAAGCGAGCTGCTGAATTGGTTCAAACGGACTTGCTCTTTTGACAACCTGTGTGGATGCCCAAGTTACAGTTAAGAATGCGTTGGTGACAGAGGCATCAGGGCTAGCAAGCGGCAGGATTAGTGCAGAGCTGGGGCGGGTGGTGGCAGTGTTTTGAGCCTTCTACGGAACCCCAGAGGTCTGGATTGGGATGTTAAGCAGGCCTGATGTGCCTCTCACCTGAGATTCTGCACCCCTGGTCTAGACGCTGAAACGCCTCCTTCCCATGGCCTGCCGCAGCTCTGCAAAAGCCCTTTTTGACCTGCCGTGTGGTTACTTCTTGAAAAATCTCCCTGCTATGTTAAGCTCTGTGTTTTACCTGCTGCCCCCTCCTTTCTTTTATTCTCTCTTATTTTGCATCCTGTTGTCGTTTTGATATGCCAGCTGCCTTGAGCCTTCCTTTGAAAAGAAAGGTGGGACTAAAATACTTGTAATAAGCCAAGCAAACAAATGCACAAATCAATCTTCTTCTGTGCTAGGAATAATAACGGTGGGCTTCCCAAGCATGGGCCATCTTTTCTATGGGGCCGCCCCTCCAGGCCTCTTCTACAGATCAGCCTCGTCAACATTGCCTTGCTTCTGCATGTGCGTCCCCTTCCCCAACCCATTCAGGTCACCGCTCCTGCCTGCATCCTACCCCCATGACTGTGTTTTATGGGATCCATCCCCCACCCACCCCTGAAGAGATCTGCCTTCCCTTTTTCCGTGGGCGCCCTGGGGCCTCCAATCTCCCTCCTTCTGTAACCCTGTCCGTTTGACCTCTTCTTCTCGCCATAAATGGAGACAATTCCTGAACACTCTTTGCCCGGCGTGGAAAGCAAGTGGGAAATGAGAGGGGAATGTCAGGAATGTCGAACAGGCAACATGTGCAATGCATTTCCAGCTGAGGGCTGGGGAGCTGGAGGTAGCAAAACTAAGACATCCCACCCACCCACCCACTCCCAAATCCAAGAAGCAGGAGCGAATCCGTGGCAAAGCCAGACAAAGTTTAACTGAAGCCCAGTGGTGCCAAAAAGCGGTTTCTTTCTCTCTCCACCCCTCCATCTCCCTTGCTGGGACTTTCCATCTGAGCCGGGCTCATTGTTTTCTCTTTCACAACACCATCCATCTCCCCGCAGTGCTTTCCAATTCCTGCCGTTGCACCCTCTGACCAATGCGAATCGCACAAGCGGACCCTTTCTCTTTCTTTCTTGACTCCTCCAGTCTCTCTGCCTGTCACTCTCCCCCTCTTCCTATCTCTGGAATGTTTTCCTTCTCTCCCACATCCCTCCGTCTCTCAAGTCTAAACTAGGCCAGGGCCGATGTCAGTAGCAGAACCATCTCGCCCTCCTTCTTTGGCATGGTGTAATTTCGACACGTACACCCAACAGCTCATCATGTTGGGGGGACTCAATACCACCTGGAGGATTTAAGGCAAGGGATGGATGGGGGAGCCTGGCTAGCTTCCTGCGGCTCTGTCACCTTGAAGACTCCTCTACCTGATCAACGCAAGCGTGGAATGCCAGCTCCTCCAGTCCCTTACATAGTTTGCTTCTTCCTCACTCGCCTTCCACCCTGGAGAAGGTGCTCAGAATTGCATCCATTTATGGAGACGAAAAGGAGCGATCGAGTGGGCAGGGCTACAGGTTTAGGTCTCAATCCAGGCCAAGGTTCTCACCCCAGGATAGGTGCGAAATTAGCATAGCAAACGTGGGAAGATCCTGTTTCTCCTGATGATGTGGTTGTGAATGGTTACTGCCCTTATCTTGTATAGATTTGAGCTTGGTAAAAGAAAAGGCCCAGACTGCCTTCCTTGTGTCGCCTTGTCCTTTGGCCCCACTGTTTATTGTCTCTGTCTCACACACACGCATACATACCCCGCCCGTACCTGTGCGGCTGAGCGTGTTTGTATGCGCGTGCATGCATGTGAACACTTCATGCTTCTCCTAAAATGCGATCTGCCATGCCATCCTAGCCGCAATCCCCTTGGAAGGAAGTTCCACTCCTTTCAAGGTTTTTCTTCTGAGCACTCCGATTGTGCTGTTAGTTGATTAAAGCACACCCCACATTTACTTAATTATCATTAAACTTACATACCATTTTTTTGCCTCTTGCAAAGAATTCAGGCTGGCTTACGTGGTCCTCCTCCTCTCCATGTTATCCTCACAACAACCCTGCGAGGTAGGTTAGGCTGAGAGTCAATAACTAGCCCCAGTACACCCATTCTCAGACACCTATGTCTGAGTGGAGACTAGAACTTGGGTCTCTCAGCTTTCAGTCCAACCTCTAACCATACTCCTGAACATTGCCTCTAGAATCTTTTTATGTATGTATGTGATCAAATATTATTGTGGTTTTCAATCCTGACATGCTATTTGGTTCCATAAATATTAATTTTTAACTTTGACATTTAGACTTTCAAATTTTATATCGTTGTTTTATCATGCTATATTCTAGGGTTTTAATTATTCTGAACTGCCCAGAGAGCTTTGGCTATTGGGCAATATAAAAGTGGAATTAATTAAATAATACATTGCAATTCAGAAGGACAAAGGGAGGCAGGAATGCGTCCCTGGTTTTACAACAGTAGGTTAACTCGATTTGCGGACGTTGGCGGGGAGGTGCTCCTCAAACTGCTGTTAGTCTTCACCTTGGGATCCCAATCCTCCGATCTTTGGCCAGACATGCCCTTTCTTTAACAGAAACAGAAATAAAAAAAATATTATGTAATACAGAAAAGTTCCTCTGGTTATGTGTAGAATGCACTCCTGTCTCCACTGAACAACGGCTCCCTGTCTCTGCAGACAAAGCATGAAAGAGCAGGGGATTTCTTACAGGAAAAACAGCCGAGATTCAACATTCTGTTATTTAAAAAAGAAAAAAGAATCAAGCACTCCCTTCTCCTTCCTTGAAGGTGTTTCGAGAATGTCTTTCACAATTAAAACTGTATCAAGCATCACTTTTAAGGCTTATGGCAATACTTCCTTACCACTGCTATCTTAGTATTCTGAGTTTAAGCATACCAGCTTACTTTCCCTGCTGTTTTATACTAACCTCATGGAGGTGTACAATATGGGGCAGCGTTATCCCACTATGAAACTAGGGGTGCTTTAGTTCTACCAATCAGAAGACTCATTTAATCTTTTCCTCCTTAGCTGATTTTTGTGTGTGGGTGGAAAGAAAAAGATGAAAGATGCAATGGAGAAACACGGGAGGGTTACAAGTAGAAATGATAATGACACATGCACCCCATAAAACTCAATGAAAGAGGCATGGGATTGCATGATATCCCATGCCTCATCTGAAAGCACCCCAGGAATAAGGAAATGAGAAGCATTGTGATATTTAAACCAGTTTAGATTTGAGCTATGTTTCTAGATATCTCTTCTGGTTTCTCTGAGCTAGCGATATCTTTAACGCGCATATGACTCATGGGTGAGGGCATGAAACCACATCGCCCCTGATCACGTCAGTTTCTGAGCTTTTAGCAGATACTTCAAAATTCTCTCTGCATGCTGCAGAGAGAAACATGATTAAAACAAAAAGAAAGAGAGAAAGAGAAGCTGAGAAGTTCAGGGCGCTGCATTTTTCAGCAGTCACCTGGACAATGTTTTAAGCATGTCCATGAGGGACACACATCACAGCTATTACACCTGAGAAAGACATAAATGAGTTGAAAACATGTGCAGATGTTAAAGATAGACAGATGCACCCCAAAACTAACAATTATCCAGGGCTCGTTTCCATGTGTGCCTCTGCCGGCCTGAACCTTCCTGGACACCGTGATCACCATCTGGGGGCCTCCCTTCAAGTGTCACTTCCAAGGGAGGCTCTTAAGGTGGAAACAAGGAAGAGGGCCTTTTCAGTGGTGGCCCCCTGATTGTGGAATGATCTCCCCACTGAAGCCCACCTGGCACCAATACTGTCAGCTTTTCAGCACCAGGTTGAGATTGCCCTCTACTCCCAGGCATTTAATGGCATATGGTGGGGCATTTATGCCAGCTGTCTTAACAGGTCTAGTATTTTTTTGACATAGTTTCTACCCATTTAGATTGTTTTAAATTTTGTATATTTTACATTTTTATGCTGTATTTTATTTGTGAATTGTTTAATTGTGAACTGCCCAGAGAGCGGTTATTGGGCAGTATACTGCAACAACAACAACAACAACAATGCAGAATCTTGGCCTGCAGAGATTCTGCATCTGGCTTATGGAGACCGCTTGGGTTCCTGTGGGGACGGGGCTTCCCTTGAAGGATCCCTGCTGTTATCTCCAATCTTAGGTTGGAGATAACAGCAGGAATTCCTCTGTGTACCACTCCCCCTTGCAATTCAGAATGGTGGAATATAACCGCATTTATGCACTTACGTATTTGCTTTCTTGTTTTTATTATCTCTTTATCCACTTTTCAGATAAATAGTATACCCCAAACTAAAAAGACAAGACGTACAAGGGAAGGAGAAGAGCAGTTTAATAGTCCCAGGACAAAATGGTGAGCTTAAATAAGCATCTATATGTACTTGGGGGGCCTAACTGGTTTTCCTTTGCAGATTTTCTTGCTTAGATAGAAGTGGTGCAATTCTCTGGCTTGCAGCCAAGGCCAGGCTGCCGTTCCCGTCATATGGCAGCTTTCACTTTCCCTCATTTGGAAATCCCACCCACCCACATTATTCAACTGGAAATACCCTATGCCCCAAGTCAGGTTTAGCCTGCAAAATCCCATGTCCCATCCAGCTCAGTGAGGCTTTAGCGCTCCGAGTAAACGCACAGAGTTCCTTTCTGAAATGCACTCACATTTGCTCATCACTTCCTGACCAGATGCTGGTGCACATGCAGTGTGTAGAAATAACTGCACCCAGAAACAGGGTGCGCACGCTTAAGGAGAATGTGCAGAAGCCAGGTGTGATTGGGTGATAGGTGGGGAAAACCTTCTGTAAGGCCTGTACTCCTTTTCCAAACTGTGTCGTGGGGAAACTGCGTCTTTTCAGAGGGTAATCAAAGATTCTTCAATGAGAAGATCAGCTGGACGACAGGTTTGCCCACCACTGCAATGTACCATCATGTTCGAGGCTTCAGTTCTCAAAGGGCAATGGAGAAGCCTGACAGACTCGGTCAATGACCTTTGTGAACTTAGCATGCGTCCCAGGATCCTCTGCAATGTAGTTTCCAGGACAGGTATCACGGAGGCGTGGGCCACAGTGGAAGAACACACGTGTTTGGCATGCAGAATGTCCCAGATTCAATCCTCAGCATCTCCAGGTAGGGCTGGGGAGGAAAACTTCCTGTAGCCCTGGAGAGCTACTGACGATCAGTGTTGACAACACTGGGCTAGATAGACTGATGGTCTGGTGGAAAAAGGCAGCTTCCTGTGTTCCTGTCTCTCCTTCCCCCTGATCCTTGCACACCAGCAGTATCTGGAGGGCCACTGATTCCTCACCCCTGGACTCAGTGGACAATGTGGTGAACAGCTTCCAGGATTCCTAGGCACAGCACTTCTTCAGAAGGCAAAATGGCATGGATAGGGTTCCCTGCAAGCAGAAATGCTTGAAAACTCTCCCTTGGCAAGGCTACCCCAAAGGCCCCCCCTCCCAGCTTTTTGAGGGAAGGGGGAGAGGGACCTACCGTATTTCTTCAATTCTAAGATGCACTTTTCCCCCCATATAAACATCTCTAAAAACGGGGTGTGTCTTAGAATCGCGGGTGCATTTATTATTTCTTAGAATCAAAGCTTTTTTTCTGTTGGTGGTACTGAAATTAGTGTGCGTCTTACAATCGATGACGTCTTAGAATCGAAGAAATACGGTAACTGTATGGTAATAGGGTTCATCAGGCAAAGACTGGAATGCTCCAGTGGCCAGAGAGCAGCCTTCCCTAATCTGGTACCTTCCAGATGTTTTGGACTACAAATCCCACCAGCCCCAGCCAGCATGGTCCATGGTTAGGGTGATGGAGGTTTTGGGCTGAAAAGAGCACCAGGTTGGAGAAGCCTGGTGTCATGGATTTCCAAGGCACTGACGAGAGACTAGTGTGACACTAGCAAGCAGCTTTATTTTCGGCAGCGAAGCAGAATTAGCACAATTTATGGCAGACTTCTGGGTTACAAGACGAGGACTCTTTGGGTGGCATTGTGCAAATGTCTGTCAGCCTCAATTTCTGCTCAGTAATCTGCATTTCAAGTGCTCTCCCTTGCACTAGTATTTCAAAAGTAAGCACAGTACTGATTGCAAAGTAAATATTTATGGTGATGGTGCTAGGCATTGTTATATAGTGCCTCTTCCTGCACTGACATCAGAGTGGTAGCTGGGCAGCTATTCCTGCCTTTCCGCCACCACCACCCACCCCGGCGCAACCTAATGGTATTTATCCTCACAACAACCCTGTGAGGCAGGTTAGCAAGTGTGAGATAGAAAGCTGCTCAGTGGGGTTTTGAACCCAGGTTTCCCATTTGATGGTGGACCAGCCGCTAATCTGGTTTACGGGGTTGTTGTGTGGGGATAAAATGGAGAAACCCCACGTTTGCTGCCCCCCGGCTCTTTGAGGGAAGGAGGAGAGGGCCCTAAACATGTGAAACATGTGGCCAACGTGAACGGAACCCAAAATGCGCTCAGTGCACATGCCGAAGCAGCGTGTGTGCCGACCGGCACACTCACGCTTCCTTGCACAATCGCACGGACACATGTCCATAGCAGGAACACTGGAAAGCCGTTTGGACATAGGGGAGGAGAGAAACGGCCCCACCCTTCCTGGCTGCCTCCAGTGGCTCATGAAGGCCGGTTCCTCTTCTATCAAAGGGCCAGGGTGGATCCCTTCTGATCCTCTTTCCACTCGGTCTCTCGAATCCACCATAAAAGGAAAAAGAGCAGGCAGGTAGCACTGCCAAACTTAGTCATTCAGAGTCCGACCGGGGCTCCCAACTCACTCACTCAGCAGCAATTTCCTCCCCGAACTTCCCCTTTTCAGACCACGGGGAGGGGCAGAGGAGGCCGAACAGTCTCCTCCTTGCAGCTCAGAGGGAGCCAAAGGAAGTGTTTCTCGAACTCGCCGTGCCAGGCATAGCGGTGAAACAGTCATTATTGCAAGGCTGTCGTCTCCTAGGTCTACGTCACTTCGGCCTCAGGCTACTGCGAAAGCGTCGGCATTCTGCGAGGCGAAAGGCCTCAAGATACACATCTGAAGAAAACGTGGCATTAAAAATGAAATGAATGCACCCATTCTTCCTGGGGCCAAGGGGACACTAGGAGCACCAGGCAGCAATACGCTTGGGAATGCTTTGAGGCCTACACTTTGAGGCCTACACGTCCAGTTAGTAGGGTTGCCATGCCAACTTTATTTCTGGCAAACACCCCCCTCCCTTGTGCCTCTTAACAGCTGTTTGACATCAGGCAGATTTCTATGGGAGAAGCGTCTCATAGCACTGTGCTTCCATACCAGGGAAAAAGCTACACCTGTTGAATAGCTGCCTCTCTCGCAGAGTTGGCAAAGGCAGAAGAGCCCGACCAAAGAAACAAAAACGAAAGGCCGCAGTGAGACGAAGCGAAAAAGTGAGACGAAGCGCAGTGAGACGAAGTGCAGTGAGACGAAGCGAAAAAGGCGGCCTGTTTCAAAATGCCCTTCTGCTCCGTCACAAAATGTAAAGGTACTGTCTTTCTTTTTAAAATGTGAAAGAGGTATAGGGCAGCCTTCCTCCAAGTTGATGAGTTGGACTACAACTCCTGTCATTCCCACCCATTCATGCTGGGGTGAGGAGAATGGGAGTTGTAGTCTGACACATCAGGAGGGTACCAGGTTGGAGAAGGTCGGTATGGTGGCTATTGCAGAACCTCAGGCCTGAAGACCAAAGATGGCCACGCCCCCTGGCTACCAACCCCTAACTATTAACCATCTCTGAGATGGAATTTGGCTCTCTGGTTAAAAGAGGTTCAACACCCCTGGGGTAAGATCAAGGGACACAGGTCCAAATCCCCTCTCAGCCACAAAGCTCTTTGGGTGACATCAGCACACACCCCCACACACCAAGTTTAGCCTGTTGGAACATCTGGTGTGACTTACAGCAGAGTTGCTTTATTCAGAGAAAGTGTGGCAACAGAGCATTTAGTATTGGAGGCAATAAACACAGGCTAGAGCCAGTTTAAAGAAGTCCAATTCATCTTTTATTAGTACTTTTATACATATAATCATAGAAGGCTATCTGACACTGTTTAACTTCAAGCACCCCCTAAAGCTGGGTGTGTGAGTGTAAGTAAACGAAGGCATGAGTTACAGTTACTTGCTTCCTCTCTGGGGAGACCACATAGCCCTTATTGCAGAGGCAGGGGAAAGAAGAGGAAGGGGAGGGAGCAGGAAAAGGAACTGATCAGACAACAAAAGGGATGAACAAGGCATTCTCTGTCACCCCCTAGTGTCTGGAAGCATGCGGAGTTGTTCCTATTATCCACCATAGCCCACTTCAAAGGTTTGTTGAGAGAGGATCATTTATCCTGCCCTGTGCCTCTTAGAAGATGGGGCCAAAAAATTGCAATTAATGCAAGCAGGCAGTTTAGTGTAGTGGTTAGAGTGATGGAGTCTGATTCAAGCTGCAGTCCTGTGCCCGCTCAACTGGAAAGAAGCCCCCCCCCCCCCAATACAGAGAGCTCAATCCTATGCATGTTCACAGATGGGTAAGTCCCAATTGTGTTCAGTGGGACTTCCTATGCAGACCTATGCATGTTTACTCATGTGTAACTCCCACCAATGTAAGTATGCAAACCTAAGCATGTTTAGTCCTAAGCTAGTCCCACTGTGTTCAATGGGACTTGTTCCCTGTTAAGTGTGTTTTAAGATTGCAGCCTCAGGTCGCAATCCTATGCACGCTTACCTGTAAGTAAGTTCCACTGAACACAGTGGGATGCTTTTGAGTAAACATCCCTCTGGACGCTACCTCTTTCAAAGACGCAGAGGTTTGCGCCGTGTGAGTCTGAGATGCAGATATATGCTCTTAATAATAGGACCCAGCAAGTTGAAACAACAAATATGCGATCCCGCAGTCTTCAAAGCACATTCTTTTAGCTACGGGAAAGACAGTGAGCGAAGGTGGCTAAAAGGATACAAAGTCCCTTGCCAAGGTCACACCACCAGCCCTGGAGGTGTGCGTGGGCGTGTGTTGATTGCAGGGCCCGGCTCCCTGCCGTGACTTACAATCTCCTTATTTGGATCCTTGAACCGCTTAGCCTTGGCACTGCTCAAGCGACATGCAAATGCCCCCCTCTCCGACGTTAGATCAGGCCAGAGAATCCGCCACACCCTTATTCCTCAAACGTTAAGGTCTACCCCACCGGGATTCATTGAATGTATGCGTTCAGTGAGACATGATTCACTAATATTCACAAAGGCATACCACAGCACACCACAGGCGAGGATACAATAGTCTGGGAGAACCCAGGACACCTTCCTTAGTGAATACCACACCGTGCCTGTCACCAGGAAGCCTGGGGTGTGTGTATGGTTTGGATCGATCCGTTTCCCAGGGATTGGGCCTATATCACAGATTGCTTTCGTTCGCTAGACGAAATGCTGTGGAGCTCTGTTACCAGAGAATATTCGTGAACCGGGATAACAGATCAAATGCCAGTGTGATGCTGGAACTCACAGGGTGGATGAGGCCTGGTCCCTTCCACTCAGCCTCACAACTTTTGTATCATAGAGATGGCTGGAGGGGCGACAAGGCTACTTTATATGGCATCAAGATATATGTAATTGTCTTACACCAGACTTCCCCAACCAGGTTCCCACCCCAGATAGAGAGAAGGACTTCTTCAAACAGCGCATAGTTAAACTATGGAATTTGCTACCACTAGATATAGTGGCCACCAATTCTGATGGCTTTAAAAGGGGGTCATATAAATTCCTGGAGGAGAAGGCTATCAAGGGCTACTAGTACGGATGGCATATGTGCTACCTCCAGTATCCAAGGTAGTAAGCCTGTGTGCAACAGTTGCTGGGGAACATGGGTGGGAGGGTGTTGTTGCACCATGTCATGCTTCTGGGACCCTGGTCAACAGCTGGTTGGCTGCTGTGTGAACAGAGTGCTGGACTAGATGGACCCTTGGTCTGATCCAGCAGGGCTCTTCTGATGTCCTTATAATATTGTGTATGGCTCTTTATAAGGGGGCAGTTCCCTGCCCCAAGGAGCTACCAATCTCTTCCAGCCTTCCCCGGCCCAGTGCCCTGCAGATGCTTTGGACTGCTGACGGCCATGCTGTCTGGGAATGATGGGACTTGGAATCTTAACGCATGTGGAGGGCTCCAGTTTGGGGAAGGCTGCCTTCTATTGAGTCACGCCACTCATCTAACTAGCCCGACTGAGTATCGCTTACGCTGTTAGTAGTTCTACAAGATTACAAGGAAAAATTTCCCCCCAACGTTGCTACCTGAAATGTTTTTCTCTGGAAATGCAAGGGAACGGAACATGGGATCTTATCCAAGCCAAGCAGGTTCTTCAGCACTGAGTTAGGGCTCTTCCCCTATACATTTTATGGGCTCTTCCAACCCACAAAGGCTCAACTGCACCACCCTTAAACAATATTTGATTTGAGCCACAATCTTACAGCCACTTACTTGCCAGAAAGCCCCATTGAACTCCATGAGTACATTCCACTGAGTACATTGAGTTGAGTACATTCACTTACTTTATTTGGTGGAAAACTCCTGCCTATAAACCTGGGGAACCACTGCTGCCAGTCAGTGCCAGAAATACTGGGCTAGCTGTGGGTCTGACTCAGCGTAAGGCACTTTCCTATGTCCCTAATGTCTTGTTAGTGCTAGGACCCCTCCGTCTAGAGCAACCTTCCTCAACCTGGGGTGCTCCAGATGTGTTGGACTGCACCTCCCAGAATGCCCCAGCCAGGGGGATTCTGGGAGATGCAGTCCAACACATCTGGAGCGCCCCAGGTTGAGGAAGGCTGGTCTAGAGGGACCCTATGAAACAGGCAAAGGTGTATACAGGAGGCTTCAGGTTCAGTCGGCAGCATCTTTAGTTAAGGATTACAAGTCGCAGGGACAGGGGAGACCTTCGCCTGGGACCTTGAAGAGCCAATAATCCATCAGAATCAACAGTACAGGATAAGACAGACCAACAGTCTGACTTTGCATGCAGACATTTAGTATCCAATTTAGTGTACATTACAAAGTCAATTTCCCTGTGTTGCTGGGCAGACTGGCTCCGTTTTCTCCCATCTTTCCATTTCCTCAGCAGCCGGATGAGAGCCCTACTTACCTACTTTTGGGAGAAGTGCTGATCAAAATTCCTAGAAAGAGATCCACGCCAAGCGTTATTCGCCATCCCCGTTAATTATTTTTGCCTCTCGCCACTTGACTCCTCGACCCGGATTATACCACAAGGAGGAGCACGCAGCCAGCCGTCCTTCTTAGCAATTATAGCTTAAAACACAGAATCCAGGTTAGGTGGAGGCAGGATTAGCGAGCCGTCACATCCTTAGGGAGCAGAGTTCCAATGCTGAGAATATCATTGCTGGTCTGCAATTACACAGTGCTTGGGCCAGATAAACTCCTTAGAGGAGACAAAGCGTTCTCCAGCATCCTGCAGACCTGCTAGATCACTAGAGCAGCATTTTGTGCTCTACTGGCTGTAGTGTGGCCAGGTGTCCTACTTTATAGAGGACAGTCCTCTCTTTAAAGGACTGTTAAAGGACTTTGAAGTTGCCCGTCTTCAATGAGCAACTGGACAACGAATTGAGCAGGCACACAGGTCATCTGGGGTGTTGTCTTCTCAGAGCTACGTTCGTGCCACCTCCCTCTGAAACCCTGTGGTAATCCCCAGAGGAGGGATCATGGGGGTTCCGGGTTGGCCATCTGGGTACCAGAGCCGCCCCTGCCCTCTTCCTGGTGGAAGGCGACCAATCGCTGGTCGCCTTCCACCAGGTACCACCCCTGGATTGGCCCCAGAGTGACATCAGATGGCAGAAGAGCCATACTGACATTGCTCCAATCAAAGAACTTTGGGTAAATCCACATAGACAGGTGGGATGTGTTGCATTTCTATTCAAATTCTAGTAATTATTTCTAAATTTAGATGAGCATATGAGAACTTGATGCAATTCTGGGTCCTCTTCCCCCCCCCCCCCTTTTGCAATCGGTTTCCTCTTTTTGGGTGAGGCCTAAGTGGAAAGCATCACGTGCAGACTGCAAGATTCACAAGCCTTTTTGAAAATCTCCATGCCATGGTGTAGTGGAGGCAGAGTTTGCTGCAACGCAGCTCCAGCACTTTATTAGCAGGGATGTAGATGTCAGAATCCTCTCCATAATTCCCTGTTCCATCTGAGCTTAGGTGAAACCCTTACAGGAGTTGGGAGGGAAATGGATGTTGTCCCGAACTATCCCTGTTGTAATGCAATGTTGCAGTGGCTTGGTGGTCTTCAATGGGCAATTCAGACGTCTTATCTTTGCAAAAGACTTGCCGGAGATGAAAAGTGCTAGAGCTGGTTTGTTGATATGGATCAACGCAGTTGGATTCTCCTCAAAGGAGACGGTCATGATGAGAGCCTGCACTTCAGAATTTGCCACTCCACCACTTCCTCTTTGCCAGCGTACAATGCCAGGGATGTACCTTTTTAATTTTAACGTCTGCCTGGCTGCTCTTCATAATTCTTGTGAACCACCCAGAAAGCTTCGGCTATGGCGGCTGTTTGGAAATGTAATAAATGGATGAATGAATAATTGGCTTACTTTAAAAAGCACGGACACACACAACACTGATCTCCCTTTTACAACGGAGGAGAGCACCTCGGGACCTTAGCACTACCATTTGCGACTGATCTATTCCCTTCACAGCAACGACAGATGGGGAATGGCCAGCACCAGCCATCTGGGTTGCTATACACCAAGCCTGTTTCTCTAGGCAGGGTGTGTTATTGATGATCGCTTGGCAATTAACCATCCGATGAACTCGGGGCTGGTTGTGGAAGGGAGAGGGACCAGCATGTTTTTTCTAGCAGCATATGTTCCTTTGAAGTCATCTGTGTGTGTGTGTGTGTGTGTGTGTGTGGTGGCAGAACTGTAGTTGCCTCCAGCTAGCCCATCTGCCTAGCAAGAGATCAAGGCCTAGCTCACAAGGGAGCCTTTATTCAGACATTTAGGCAATCCTCACTGGGTGGGCAATCGCCTCAGTAGGGACAGGAGAGGACGAGGCCCAGCTCTGGTGGGTCCTCATGTAGGTGAGACCACGTTTCGGAGGGCCCTCCATGGGCCCCTCCTTCAATGAGTATCTTCTTACCACCATTGTCAATGGAGCTGCAGGGTTTATTGATGCGGGCATTGGTAGAGGCCTTCTTGTCGCCATGGTGATGAATGGCCTGGCTGAGCCACCCTGCATGATGAGAAAAGCAGAGAATGGACACAGTGCTGGCTCCAGGTTTCGGAGGGCCTTTGGCAAGGCAGCCTCAATGGGGGCCCTCCCTCAATGAGTAGGGTGACCATGTGAAAAGGAGGACAGGGCTCCTGTGTCTTTAACACTTGTATTGAAAAGGAAATTTCAGCAGGTGTCATTTGTATATATGGGGAACCTGTTGAAATTTCCTCTTCATCACACCAGTTAAAGCTGCAGGAGCCCTGCCCTCTTTTAAATCTGGTCACTCTAGTATAGCTCCTGCAGCTTTAAATGTTGTGATGAAGAGGGCATTTCACCAGTTTCTCCATATATACAAATGACACCTGCTGAAATTCCCTTTTCTATGCCACAGTTAAAGATACAGGATCCCTCTCCTCCTTTTCATATGGTCACCCTATCAATGAGTCTACCTTCTCACCATCATTGCCACCAGTAATTATCACTCCTTATTCCCTTTCTCATTATTGCTACCCCTGGCTTTCTTGAGAGGCAGGGAACAAGTAGGTCCTGGCATTTACTGCTTCTTCCTTTCACCACCACCATTGTCTGGGCCAGAACATGAGGCAGGTGAGCAAGCAGGTTGCCTTCGTGAAGAGAAGGAGCAAGTTTAGAGCGGGCCCACGCTGGGGTGTGGGCCCTTGACATGTGTTCGATCATGCCAACCTTTTACGCTGGTCCTGCAACCAACCTTGGTAGCTGAGCTTAAGAGCCACCATTTAAATTTCCCACACTACTCAGCTGCAGAGCAAGAAATTAAAGGAAAGAAATTCAAATTGAAGTCAAGAAGTCAAAACGGAAGCGCCTAGGACCATCCATCCAGTGCCAAACATTTTAAAATATGGGGTGTTGGTGAGGTGGGGATACTTTCCATTATGTATGAGCCCCATGTACAACCCACAAAAAGAACCCATGGTTTGTTGTTGGGTTGTGAATGCTGGGTTGTTTATAGTTAACAAAGCATGGTTTGTTAGTGTGGCTGGGTTCACGCAACAACCTACGATTCAACCCTTACTTAACCCATACTCTAGGTCAGAGCTTTCCAAACTCTGTGTCGCGACACATTAGTGTGTCGGCTGCAGTGTGTGTCGCGTGAACGTATTACAATTTATGTATGTGTCCGTATCTCTTCTAAGGGGTAAGTTTAACCTCCGGTTTGCTAGTAAAACTGAATTACTGTGTCGCGAAATGATGCATGTCTAAAAAGTGTGTCACCAACATGAAAAGTTTGGAAAGCTCTGCTCTAGGTTGTCGTGTTTATTTTATTTTATTTATTACATTTTTATACCACCCAATAGCCGAAGCTCTCTGGAAGGTTCACAAAAATTAAAACCACGAAGAACATAAAAACAACCAACAATTTTAAAACACAAAGTGTTGTTTCTAAATAAATCTGACAACTAGATTAATGTGTATAGGACTGAAGCCTTAGCGTGTATAATATTGCAGACTTAGTGTTCATGCCCGTAAATGAACCTATATGTTCACTATATACATGTGCTCAGAGATTTAACTACAAGACCCATAAGTGGAAGACAAATGGCAGTGACTCTAGCAAGTCACACTAACACAGTTTTAACATGGCATCCCCCAAAGGCCAAAAAACTGAGATCAAATAGTAGCAGTGATTTCCCAAGGAAACAGACCAGGATTCGTTGCAGGAGCACTCAGAGCATAAATTAATACTTCTGAACATTCAAATTGTGTGTGCCGCCAATCCCTTTCACTCTGGGTCTGCCATCCTCAGTAGGGTGGGGAAGGTTTTATTTATTTTATTTTTAAATGTGAGGCGTTTTACTAGGGTGACCATATGAAAAGGAGGACAGGGCTCCTGTGTCTAACAGTTGCATAGAAAAGGGAGTTTCAGCAGGTGTCATTTGCATGCATGCACTACCTGGTGACATTCTCTCTTCATCACCACAGTTAAAGTTGCAGGATCCCTGCCCTTTTGACCAGATACAAAAGAGGTCAGGGCTCCTGCAGCTTTAACTGCTGTGATGAGGAGGAAATTTCACCAGGTGCTGCATGCATACAAAAGATCCCTGCTCAAATTCCCTTCTCTATGCAACTGTTAAAGATACAGGAGCCCTGTCCTCTTTTTCATATGGTCACCCTAGTTTTACACACTGGTCAAAATGAGTCTCGGATGTCAGTTTCCTGTCATGTCATGAGAGCAAACTGTCATCGTACTTTACACGTAGAGGCGTTTAAAGGAAAACAAGCGGTCAGAGGCTGGAGCTGGTGCATTTGTACCGGCTGCCTAAAGAAAGGAGCCGTAAAACGACGGCCATTCACTGGCTTGTGGCCGGCCTGCTCTTCAACGCAGCTGTAAAAACACTGCGCACGCAACGCGGCAGCTGCCGTGCACAAGGCGAAAGCTCCCCAGGCAACCGGCCAGCCAGTTCCTCATGACACATAGCAACCGGCATGAGTCAGAAGAAAACCTAGGCCAGCTCCATTGCCAAGGCCCGGAGGGGAGGAAGGAAGCTAAAATAAACCAGGTCAAGTTTGGGTTCCTTGGCAACACGGGAATAAGTGATGGCGGCCCCACCCTGTCGAGAAATAAATAAATAACTAAAAAAAGAGGTGCTCTCTCTGCATGTGACGTCTGCTTGCAGGCTGCACCCAGTCCAGGCTGACAGCATTGCCTTTCAGAAGTCGGGTTTATGTATGACAATGCAATTGCTGGCAGAGGTGAACGAAAACGCTGAGGCGGCACTCTGACCTTGCTGCCTCTGTGTTTATTTAGGGCCTAGTCACAAGAGTATGAAAAATCCTCTCACAAATCCCCAGTTCCAGCCCTCTCTGGATGCCCAAGGTGGTGGCGTACTAGAAACAGGGATCCACCAGGATTTCTGGCTGGAGCATCTCTCTGAGCATGCGGTGGACTGCACTCGCCCACCTAAGCGGGCCGTTGGTCCCTTCCTAGACAGGAAGGCCTATAAAAGGCTTCCTGTTTGAGTATGGAATTTATCTGAGGATCAGTATGTGCGAGGGAAGGCAGCGTGGAGTCTGCGGGCACCAATGCACCCCTTGACACCTTTCGTGATGCTCGCCCAAGTGCCCTATCCCTCCCATTTCTATTTTTTTAATTAACACATTTTCTTACCAGCAGCTGGGTTCACTTCAAAACAAAGGGCCTCTAGCAACTGCCTTCTAGCAACCATCTTCACTTCCTTATAAGAAGACACGAAGAGCCCCGTTGGATTAGATCAAGGGTCCATCTAGTCCAGCTGCCCACGGCAAACCCATAAGTAGGACATGTGTGCAACAGCACCCTGCTGCCCATGTTCCCCAGCAACTGGTGTACATAAGCATACTGCCTCTGCTACTGGAGGTAGTACATAGCTATCAGGACCAGTAGCCATTGATAGCCTTCTCCAGGAATGTGTCCAGCCCCCTTTTAAAGCCGTCCAAATTGGTGGCCATCACTACATCTGGTGGTACTGAATTCCATAGAATAACTGTGCGCTGTGTGAAGAAGACTTTCTTTTTTATCTGTCCTGAATCTCCCACCCATCAGCTTCATGGAATGATCCCCTAGGGTTGTAGTATCATGAGAGAGGGAGAAAAGTGTCGCTCTATCCACTTTCTCCACACCACGCGTGATTGATCATTCAATCTGATAGCCACTATTCGGTTCAACAAGCAGAGCTCTCCTCTTGATTTCCCTTATGGCTAAGGTCCCATATTCCACATGCCAGGCTCTGGAATGGGTCTGAAAACAGAAGACCCTCCTCTCCACTTTCCCATGGACCTCTTGAGCTGAAATGGAGTTGGCTACCTTCTTGGATTTAAGGAGGACGTCACCATTTTCCTGGACAGGCTCAGCCGGAACACGGTGTTTTTGGAGTCTAGAAAGCACAGTTTGTTTCATGCATTGGAGCAGCCTGCCAAGGAGACATCCGGCAGAGCTTCCAACAATGGCTCTTTGCTGCCCCCTTATCCAGCCACGGGTGCTGCTTAGAATGAGATAAAGATAAATTTACAGCCTATTTGTGTGAGGACAGGACCTGTCTAGCCACTGCAGAAACTGGAGGACAGGCAGGTTCTGTATGCCCGGGGCTTGGAACCAGCGAGTCAGAGTGGTGGTTGCTTCCCCTGGGCATATGGCAAAGCCATTGGACGATCACTTTGCAGTCGATTAGACATGCCCACTAGCCCACATCCAGAATTTCATCTTCATCAGGTGGGGATGTGGATGTGCTGAACCGGTGCCTGGCCGCGACAATGGACTGGATGAGGGCTAATAAACTGAAACTCAATCCAGACAAGACTGAGATGCTGCTGGTGGGTGGTTCCTCTGATCGGATGGGGGGGTGTTCAACCGGTTCTGGATGGGGTTGCACTCCCCCTGAAGGAGTAGGTTCGTAGCTTGGGGGTTCTCCTAGAACCATCTCTGTCACTTCAGGCCCAGGTGGCCTCGGTGGCACGGAGTGCCTTCTACCAACTCCGGTTGGTGGCCCTGCTACACCCCTATCTGGACAGGGATAACCTAGCTTCAGTTGTCCATACTCTGGTAACCTCCAAATTAGATTACTGCAATTCCCTCTACATGAGGCAGCCTTTGAAGACGGTTCGGAAGCTGCAGCTTGTGCAAAATGCAGCGGCCAGATTGATAGCTGGTGCAGGGAGGTCTGAGCATATAACACCAATTCTGGCCTGCTTGCATTGGCTGCCCGAGCCCTATTCAAGGTGCTGGTTTTAACCTATAAAGCCCTACATGGCTTTATAGCCATGTAGGGACTGCAATACCTGATGGAACGCCTTTCCCGACATGAACCTACCCGTACACAGCACTCAACATCTAAGGTCCTCCTCCGAGTGCCTCCTCCGAGGGAAGCTCGGAGGATGGCAACAAGGAAGAGGGCCTTTTCGGTGGTGGCCCCTCAACTGTGGAATGATCTCCTCGATGAGGCTTGCCTGGCACCAATATTGTTATCTTTCAGGCGACAGGTCAAGACTTTCCTCTTCTCCCAAGCATTTAATGGTATTGAACGCTAAGTTTGTTTTTTAATGGACCCCAGAACTGTTGTTTTAGAGGGATACTCTTGTTTTTATACTGTTGCTTTTATGTCTCTGATGGTTTTTAAATTTTGTATACTTTTAATGTTTACTGTTTTTAGCTTTTGTGAACCGCCCAGAGAGCTTCGGCTGTGGGGCGGTATATAAATGTAATAATAAATAAAATAAATACATAGAATAAATTGAATCTGGCCTTCAGGCTAAAAGAGGTTCAACATCCCTCTTCTACACCTTCTCTCCACCCTTGAGCCTCCTCTGTTCCTCTCTCTGAGATCAGAGTAGCTCAGCCAATGGCAGCCTTTCCGCCTTGCCCTCCCCTTCTGTGACACGGGGGACGTTGCAGCCAATCACGCTATTCAAGCTTTCCTCATCCCCCTCGCCCAATAACCCTTCAGTGCCTTGTGACGTGGAGACGTTGCTCTCTGCCAAAGGTACTGAAACGCCTTTCCTGGGAACAAAACAGAGACAAGCAAGTCATTATACGCAAGGCTTCACAGCTGCTACGCCAGATGGGCCCTGGCCAGGCTCTGAGTCAACACCCATCGTGTGATTTTGAGCCCCAAGCAGTTGTGGCTGAACTTCAAGTGGAGGGAGACAAGCATAAACAACAGGCTTGCAGGGCCTTGAGGAGTAGCGGAGTGAAGGAGGAGAGAGGTGAAACAGGCAGCAGCCTTGAGAGCTGCTTTTGCACGTACGTTTTTTCTTTTCTTTTTTGATGCAGGCCTGGTGATTTTTTTTTTAAAAAAAAACGATATCCCAGCAACTCAAGATGACACCAAATTGGGTGGGATAGCTAATACCCTGGAAGACAGAAACAAACTTCAAAGTGATCTTGATAGGCTGGAGTGCTGGGCTGAAAACAACAGGATGAAATTTAATAGGGATAAATGCCAAGTTCTACATTTAGGAAATAGAAACCAAACGCACAGTTACAAGATGGGGGATACTTGGCTCAGCAATACTACAAACGAGAAGGATCTTGGAATTGTTGTAGATTGCAAGCTGAATATGAGCCAACAGTGCGATATGGCTGCAAGAAAGGCAAATGCTATTTTGGGCTGCATTAATAGAAGGATAGCTTCCAAATCACGTGAGGTCCTGGTTCCTCTCTATTCGGCCCTGGTTGGGCCTCATCTAGAGTATTGCGTCCAGTTCTGGGCTCCGCAATTCAAGAAGGACGCAGACAAGCTGGAGCGTGTTCAGAGGAGGGCAACCAGGATGATCAGGGGTCTGGAAACAAAGCCCTATGAAGAGAGACTGAAAGAACTGGGCATGTTTAGTCTGGAGAAGAGAAGATGAAGGGGAGACCTGATAGCACAGGTTGTCACAAAGGTTGTCACACAGAGGAGGGCCAGGATCTCTTCTCGATCCTCCCAGAGTGCAGGACACGGAATAATGGACTCAAGTTAAAGGAAGCCAGATTCCAGCTGGACATCAGGAAAAACTTCCTGACTGTTAGAGCAGTGCAACAATGGAATCAGTTACCTAGGGAGGTGGTGGGCTCTCCCACACTAGAGGCCTTCAAGAGGCAGCTGGACAAGCATCTGCGGGGGATGCTTTAGGGTGGATTCCTGCATTGAGCAGGGGGTTGGACTCAATGGCCTTGTAGGCCCCTTCCAACTCTGCTTTTCTATGATTCAAGGCAGCTCTCAAAAGCAGTGGCCAAAAGGCCATCACCTGACCAAACAAATAGAAACCAGTGCATTAAATGCTCGGCAGCCGAAAACATCGATTTCAGCAATAGGAATATTTGAAATCAAATGCCTGATGGGAGCAGGAACATTTTACCATGCGCTCCTATACGTGTCTACTCAAAAGGAAGTCCCATTGAGTTCAACGGGGCTTACCCCCATGTGAGTTGGTCCAGAGTACCGAATTGACTCTTGCACTATTAAACATTTCATATGCATGCACCTACAGATTCTCTGTCCATCTCTCTGACTGGCAGTGAATGTTCAAGATCTCGTCATCTGCTTTCCTCATCACCAGTTACCTGGTGTGGTTTTTTTTAATGGGCTTTCATCTTCCTCTGCTCCCTGATGTGCTTTTTTAATGGGAGATGCTGAGACCTGAACCTGCAAACCTCCTCATATAAAGCTTCAGTCCCTTCTAAATCAGGGTCGCCACCTAGGTATGTTGGATTCAAATGAGTTCCGGGGGGATCTACACTACTGCTTTAAAGCGCTTTATAACAGTTTTGACAACTGTTGGGGCCCAGGACACACTGCATATACAGGTTTCAAAACATTTTCAAAGCGCTTTAGAGCGCTTTAAAAGCAGTAGTGTAGATCCCCCCCCCAGATTTCTAACCTGTAGATTCCACAGCAGACCATCTTTTTCGGAGCCACGTGGAGTCTGTGGACTTGCAGATCATTTTTTTTTTCACTACAGGCGGATTTGCCCGCATGTTCATTAGCAGTAATGTACGTTAGCTCTGATTCGTGTTAACTAATTCGCCATTATCGCAACTAGTTCACATTAGCGCTAATGCACACCAGTGCTTACGCAGTTTCATGCAATTAGAATGAAATCCTGGTAAAAACAAACAAAACTAAAAACATGGATTCTGTCAATGAGTGAACAACAGAACGAAAGATGCCTCCCCATCTCCTTTGGGGTGGGTGGGTGGTGGTTTCTGGAACATTCCCCAACACTGCCCCACTTCCACGTTGGGAAATGCCCTGGGACCTGGATTTTGACAGTCATGCATCCTTCTCAGAAGGGTTCCTTTGAGCTCGATCTTTTGTGGACGGTAAGTTGCTGCTGCAGCATTTGGCCGCTGGTCCAGTCCTTGCTAGGGTCTTGATACTATTGGTGCTATTATTGCAACGTGGGTTTCTTGCCGCCTGGCTGCCCCTTTCCTTGCTGCATCAGCCTGACTGATCCAGTACCGATCTCTGTGTCTTCTTCTGCTAAGGTCAGCCACCTGAGGTCCTGCCAAAACCCTGTGACTTTCTTTCCCACCAGGTGTTGTAATGCCAGACAGCCAAGGAAGGGTGTGTGTGTGTGTGTGTGTGTGTTGACTTTATGACAATGAAGATGCCTCAAGTCCCTGGTCTTGACATGTTCCATTATCATTTAACTACCCTTGCCTCCATTGTAGCAAAGGGCTACAGAGGGAGAGGGTGCTTGGGCGCCATGAATGAGCTGCCTCTGTCACCTCTGCATTCCACGGAGGGACCTGGGTTTCGACCGGTACACTAGCCATACCAGCAGGAAAATCCCAGGCCTCTGTTGCTCCGAGGCTCTCCTGAGATCGTGGCACGTGGCTGACACCACGCGATACCTCGGCCATTTGCCAAGATCTCGCAAGAGCCAGGAACCACTGAGCTCCCACAAGAGCTCCCACACAGCAGCGTAGGAAAGGCGGTAGACTGTCCAGGCCAGGACTGGGCCTGATGGCAGCATGGAGGGAGGGTTGCCTGGAGGCAATGCCCAAGTTGTGCTTCTGCTTCAGGCAGCAAGACAGCTCACGCTCGGCCTGCAAGAGGCTGGCTCTTCGTTCAGAGGCAACAGCAGGATTGCAGCTGCTGCAGATCCAGAGCTGGAGATGTGGGTGGGCTTTCCATCGGAGCATCTGGTTCACCACCGCGGGAAGCAAGATGCTGGGCTCAGGGCTCTTCTTGCGTTCTCATCAATGTGTTCTCTCTCTCTCTCTCTCTCCTGCCTTTCCTTGTTCCCCACCCCTTGTCATCTGTGGATGAGTTTACTGCAGACTCAGACAGCTAGATGGCAGCATCAAGACACAAAACGCACACAACCAGCGGCCTGCAACCCAGCAGAAAGCTTTTGCTAGACCTGACAAAGCCCTTAGGCTATTTATGGATCGCCAAAACAGAGGAAAGGCATCCCCCCCTCCAAAGAGGGACACCTATTTGCATAAAATCTGCATATGCTTATTTATAGGTCTAGTTTCAAATTGAGAAATAATTACTACCATTTAAATAGCAATACTATAAAGCTCGCCTTAGCGTAGAAGACCCTAACCAGGAGACCTGTGTTTGTTGTCCAGGTGCTCACTGCGGATAAAGGCTCTTTATCTTTAGACTGGAATTGGACAGGACAGCCCTTCAAACAGAGGACAGTCCTCTGTAAAAGAGGACACACGGCCACCCTAGGGCCTCTCCAGATAGCAAAAAGAGATGGATTTGACTCCTAGGGCCAAACTGGATATGATGTGGGTGATGCTTGAATAGAATCATAGAATCATATCATAGAATAGCAGAGTTGGAAGGGGCCTACAAGGCCATCGAGTCCAACCCCCTGCTCAATGCAGGAATCCACCCTAAAGCATCCCTGACAGATGGCTGTCCAGCTGCCTCCTGAATGCTTCTAGTGTGGGAGAGCCCACAACCTCCCTAGTGAACTGGTTCCGTTGTCATACTGCTCTAACAGTCAGGAAGTTTTTCCTGATGTCCAGCTGGAATCTGACTTCCTTTAACTTGAGCCCGTTATTCCGTGTCCTGCACTCTGGGAGGATCGAGAAGAGATCCTGGCCCTCCTCTGTGTGACAACCTTTTAAGTATTTGAAGAGTGCTATCATGTCTCCCCTCCATCTTCTCTTCTCCAGGCTAAACATGCCCAGTTCTTTCAGTCTCTCTTCATAGGGCTTTGTTTCCAGACCCCTGATCATCCTGGTTGCCCTCCTCTGAACACGCTCCAGCTTGTCTGCATCCTTCTTGAATTGTGGAGCCCAGAACTGGACGCAATACTCTAGATGAGGCCTAACAGGGGCCGAATAGAGAGGAACCAGGACCTCACATGATTTGGAAGCTATACTTCTATTAATGCAGCCCAAAATAGCATTTGCTAATCTCCCAAGGTTTTTTTTTAAAAAAAACATGAATAGCTGACATCCATGTGGAAGTGGTACCATGGGTTGAACTGGGAAGAGAGAGAGAGAGAGAAAGAGAGAGACTCAAAATGATGCTTTATCTAAATAGAAAAATGGAACAAGGCTATCAGTGGCTACTAGTCACCATGGGTACATGATTTCCAGTACTGGAGGCTGCAGAACAGAGGCAGGAGGGCACGATTTTGCTCATGCGCTGCTTGTGAGCTTTCCACAGGCATCTGGTTGGCCCCTGGGTGAACAAAATGCTGGACTTGATGGACCTGATCCAATAGAGCTCTTATATGTATGTGCGTGATATATGATAGCGAAATTCATTTATTGAGATGCAAGTTCTTCTTTCAGTGCGTCTGAAAAATGTTTCCCCAAAACACGTTGGCCGTTTCCCTATGTTATAAGGGCATTTTAACTATTTTATAAAAATCACATGCACATTATCTCTTTGTTGTGGTGGTAGTGATGGTGCTTCTGTTTGGTGCTCCCTCCTTTTCTCTCCCACCCCCCAGCATCTGAATTAGGGCGATGGTACTGGCCCTTCTCCTACTTTGCACCATTTTTCCAATCAAAATTGCACCCCCTCCTTCCCAAAGCTGCCATTTTCTCCAGGAAAAACCCAGATAGTCATCTAATATCTGTGTCCATGTGTGTCCGTGTCCCTCGCCCCACCATAGGAAAACTAGCAGCTTCAGAACATTGCATTTCACAGAAACCGGGAGGGCGTTGCTGCGGAGGTAACTATGAGCGATTCTCATGCTCAGCATTTTGTGTATTGCTTTGCTTTCAGAGGACTTCCTGAGCACGCCGATGTTTGAGTGCTGCGGCACAGAAGTGCTGACCCACAAAAGGAGTATAATAAAATAAAATAGCAGCACCACAAATTTTAAAAGCCCTTCAGTGCTGTAGGCACGGAGGGCAGTGTGGGGCAGGCAGAATTGAGTTTCCCGTTACCACTGATGGCACAGGCACTAGCCAACTGGTGCCTGCAACAAAGAGTACCATCTGTCAGAAAGCACAGGCTGTTACAAAAGGTCTCCTAAGCCCCAGGAGGAAATTCAAATGTGATTCCACCCCCTTTAGGAGAAACCACTGAAACCAGAGTCATTCAGAACTCTAAAGAAGCTATCCAAGATTGCGGAAGCACTTTGGATAGCTCCTTTAAAGTTCTGACTGGTTTTGGCAGAAACCTGGAGCGGATTCACTGCCCCCACCGCTATCAGAGCCCCCAATGGGAGAAACACTGCCTTCTGAGCGCTACGGAAGTGTCACTTCCCTTTGACGGAAGCGCTTCCTTGCGGGAAAATGTCTGGATCCTTCTGGCCTTTCAGAATGTTCCTGTTTTGCACAACAACCACACAGATGTGGCTCAGATGTGGCGGGGATTCAAGGGGCGCGTACACTTGCAACACTTCACAACTGACGATACACTCTTGTGACACCCCTGGGATCGCTGCCCAAGTCCTACCCCACGCCAGAGTGCACGCTGCTGAAAGTTTACTTAGAGACGCTGGTCATTGAACCGGGGATCTTTTGCATGAAGTCTGCCACTGAGGTACAGCTGTTCCCTGAAAAGGTGTATCGCCCTTTGGGCTGAAGAGATGCTAGGAAAATATCATTGTTCTAGTATCAATTATCAACAGTTCATGCCTTCTGTGTAATGTTCTAGCGCTCACGCGCATGCATGTATGCGCATGTGGGCTAGAGATAACCTGCCCCACTCTGGGATGTCACTGCTGGAGACTGAGCAGAAGGAGTGGAAGCCTGAAGAATGAATGCTAACAAGATTTTAACAAGGCCTCCCCGTCCAGGAAAAACAGGGACAAAATAGTGACAAGGATTTAAGGGACCAGGGAGTGTCCGTAGCAAAGAGAAACTGTTGGAGCACATGTGCACAGGGTTAACTATATTTCAAATGTTCACATTCATATAATGGATCATATCTTTAAATAATCATCCAGACCAAATTGATTACTGTAAGATATGCGTTCGAATGCAGCAAGAGCAGTGAGATCTTGTGTCCACTGAATAGTAGGTGGTGAGTGTTGATCCTTTCTTTGCAATTTTTAGCGTACACTTTTTTGGTCCATCTCTAATCCGCGCATCACAGGAATATAATTTAAAAGTACATGAGCATCAGCAATTTACACGGATTTTTCAAGAACAAAATCTATCTGGGGGTAACTTCCATCGTGGGCCTTTTCTGTTTGATTTGCTTTTTGTTTTTAAATCAATTGTGGCGTGGATAGTTTTTGCAATTGGATATGCTTTTTTCCTTGCTTTTCTTACATTCTTGCTGTCAGTATTATTGTTTGCAATCCCTTACCCTTTTGTTTTGTGTAACTGCAAATATTTTTTTATTCCCCTGTGAGTGGAGGTTACAACAGCTGGGATTGTTTAGCTTGGAGAAAAGGTCAATAATAGGGGACATGATAGAGGTGTACAGAATTATGCATGGCGTGAAGAAACTAGAATCGGAGACATTTTTCTCCTCCTCTCATAATCCAAGAACCCAATGGGTTCATCCCATGAAGCTGGTTGGTGGAAGATTAAGGACAGAGAAAAGGAAAGACTTCTTCACACAGCACATAGTCATTCTATGGAATTCACTAGCACAAGATGTTGGCCACCAATTTGGATGGCTTTAAAAGGGGGTTGATAAATTCCTGGAGGATACAGCTATCACTAGCAAGTCCTGAAGGCTACATGCAACCTCCAGTATCAGAGGTGTTTGGCTATGTACAACAGTTGCTGGGGAACATGGGCGGGAGGGTGCTGTTACACTCATGTCTTGCTTCTGGGCTTCCCACAGCCAGTTGGCTGGCCACTGCGTGAATAGAAGGCTGGACCACCTAGACCAGTGGTTCCCAAACTTTTTCAGGTCACCGCCTCCTTCGTTCCCAAACTCATGCCCAGTGCCCCCTACCCTACACTATAAAAATCATTATTCAGAATAGCGGTTTTTTCAACCCACTAAGGAAGATCATAACAATAAAATTAAAAACAGTAACAATTAATTGAATATTTATTCAAAACCCAGTTACATTTTTTTAGTTTATTCAATGAAACGTAATTGATGAACTTGATCCAGTGATATCATCTTTTCAAAGTCGGATAGTCATTTAGCAAGAATATTAGATATCACATTTAGTAACTAGGGCAGAGTACCTCACTACTCTGTAAATTCTTAATGTAATGGATGGGCTTGATGAAGTGATACCAGTTTCCCAATGTCTGGTTTAAAGTCACTTAACATGAGTCTTAAATCACCACGTTTAGTAATCTGGAGTCAATTTCTTTGCTTGGAGAGAAGTAGGCAGACCACACTAAAACCACATTCTACCAAATATGATGTTGGAAATGCAACCAGGAGCTTCTGAACCACTCTCCATAGTGCAGGATAGTGACCAGAAATTTCCTTCTGTAACCAAAACGCCTGGTATGGAAAAGACCACCTTGAGCGCCCTCCTGCCACGCCTTTGCCTCTTACCGCCCCCTTGCCTCTATGCAATCCCACCACCCCCAAGGGGGCAGTACCGCCCACTTTGGGAACTACTGACCTAGACCCTTGGTCTGATCCAGCAGGGCTCTTCTGATGTTCTTAAATGCAGAAACTGCAATGACAATCACTCTATTAATGGAGGCCATTCTCAAAACAGTTGTTGCTGATAAAACAAATCTGCAGACCCTGGGTGATTCATGCATTCATGCCTTACCACCCACCAATTGTGTATTCTTCCCCTGTACTTTCCTGTCTCCCCTCCCCGTGCTGTTTCCCCCATGCCAAATTTTATACTGTAAGCTCCTCAGGGCAGGGATGTGTCCTCTTTATTCTTGAAAGCTCCATGCACACAGATGGCATGATATAATTAAATAACAGCACAACAGGATGTGACGTAACTTCTGCCTTTTATGATGGGAGCAATCTCGTCTGCTTTCCTCGAGGGCAGTGCTTGGTGCTAGCATGAACTAGATTCATTTTAATTCCAAATTTATGTTGGATCTGGAATGTGGGCTCCCCTTTTGGCAGGGGTGTCGGAGAACTCCACAATGGATTCCAATGGGTTCAGATCTCTATGAATCCCACCTGTGGATTCTATATCCGCTTTTTCCAAGTTGCGTAGATTCCATGGACTTGTGGGTCACTTTTTTTTAAAAAAAACAACCCAACTTTTTGGAGGAATTTGGACAGATTTGTACTTGCACTTATGCACATTTGTGCAAGTGGAATGAAATTCACATACATCCCTTTAAAAAAAAAATCTGATTCTGTGAATGAGCAGGTGACGGAAAGAAAGACGCCTGACAATGCACAGAACACAGGCAGAATGGATTTAACAGAACCCCAACCTCTTGGATAGATTTTGTTGGGTGGGTGTGCCGTCTCCTGGAATATAACAAGCACAGGGTTTCCACCCTGATGCAACAAACGCCTGCCACAGAGCAGAGGGGGCCTCTTGAGTTGGTTTTGGGTTTCACCACCTTCTCCGCATTCCTCCTATCTCTTGAGACCTCCTCTCCCAGTCTTTGGCAGCTGCATTTAGCTGCACATCGCAGTGGGGGTTAATCTCATATGCTCCGACAGTCGCTGTTTTCTTATCCCTGGTAAGTCATTGGGCCTATTGAGAAGTCACCTTAACCCCTGCTGGTTAAAGCTTTTGGTTAAGCAGCAGAGTTTAAGGTGTCTTGTGCAATGTGTTTTGCTACACGCTGCTCACTCACTAACCACAGTCAGACCGTCTGCAGCAGGGTTAGCAGCTCTAACCATGGCTTATAGTGTTGTGTGTAACAGCACGGCTTGTGGTTAGTACTAACCCCAGAGAACCACAGTTTCACTAACCACAGAGCCTGAAGTGTCATCTGAACAGGCCCATTGACCTTCTTTTTGCCTTTGTGGGACATAAAAACTCCTAGGGGTAGCTGCTAGAGCAGCCAGGCACTTTCCAGATGCTGTGCACTACAAACCCCAGCATCCCCAGCCAGCCATGGTGGCTAAGGATGATGGGAGGTGTGATCCAATACATCTGGAGGACACAAAGTTGGGGAAGCCTGTGCTAGCGTTTTTATTCTTTGGAGTTCAGCTCCATGCACCTAAATCGCTAAAAGGAAAGTCTTAGAGAGGGGGCTTGTTTCTGCAGTGCATGAGGGGTGACCCCTTACGCCTGGCCCCAAAAGAAGAAATGTGTCACACTCACACACACACACACTCACACACACGGATACACATGTGCATTTATTTACCAATATTTATGAAACATTAAAAGAAATGTCTAAGTGATGCACGAAATAATGCAGAATAAGCTCATAATAAAATACTGTACGTTCTTACTGTATAGAGAAGACAAGATTGCCTTCCCGGGAATGCTTGTTGGAAAAAAGGGTATGTTTTCCATGGGTGCTGAACCCACGGAAAGGTTGGGGCCTGTCTAATTTGTAGTGGAAGGGGGTTCCAGAGAGTGGGCACTATGACACTACTGGCACAGTCTTATGCATGTTTAGACAGGAAAAAGTCCTACAGCTCCCAGAACAGCTGTCTGGGGAATGCTGGTAGTTGGAGGACGTTTTTCTGTCTAAACGTGCCTAGGATTCACAAAAATTAAAACCATAATAAAACAACCAACAGGTTAAAAACACAAATACAAAATACAGCATAAAAAGCACAACCAGGATAAAACCACACAGCAGAAATTGATATAAGATTAAAATAATGTTATAGAATGTATAAAATACAGAGTTAGAACAGTACAATTTAAATTTAAGTTAAAATTAAGTGTTAAAATACTGAAAGAATAAAAAGGTCTTGAGCTGGCGACGGAAGGAGTACAGTGTAGGCGCCAGGCGGACCTCTCTGGGGAGCTCATTCCACAACCGGGGTGCCACAGCGGAGAAAGCCCTCCTCCTAGTAGCCACCTGCCTCACTTCCTTTGGCAGGGGCTCATGGAGAAGGACCCCTGTGGATGATCTTAAGGTCCGGGCAGGTACATATGGGAGGAGGCGTTCCTTCAAATAACCTGGCCCCAAACCGTTTAGGGCTTTGAATGTTAATACCAGCACTTTGAATTGGGCCCGGACCAGGACTGGCAGCCAATGAAGTTGTAAAAGGACTGGCGTGATGTGGTCTCACAGGATTGCATATGCTAATCTATGGGTACAGATGCAAATTTGGAGAGCATTACTATTACTGAAATAGAAATCCAATACGCAGAGCACCATCGTGGGGAAGATGGTGACCAGGGGCTCCTCTAAATGAGAGATTTATTGAATGCTCATGACTGGCCACTCACAAAAGTTTGCGGATCTTTTAAACGATGTTGTGAACAACCAGTACATTTCCTACGGCATCTTTTGGAAACTCCGTCATGAAAAAAAACCACTTTTAAACTGGCAACCTCTGAAAAAAGTGGGATCTTCTGCCACTAGGTGGAGCTGTTTCAATGGAACTGAACGGAAGGGAAGTATTCAATTCAAGCCACATGGTTGCCCCATGTAATTAAGCCCATAACAATCATGCCAAAAATAGGAAGCACAAACGCCCAGGGTAAGCAACGTGATTTCCCCTTAATGTAAAGACGGCCCAGGTGATCTGCATGTGCCTGCTCAATCTGCTGTTGTTCAGCTGCTGACAGTGGATGAGCAACTTCAAGGGCCCTGCTGCTGTCCCTTCTTACGATTGTTGTTAAATCGGATTGGGGCCGAACAGCCATTCAAAGAGAGGACGTCACCTAAGCACTCTATATCAGGGTTCCTAAGCCCCTTCTTTGAGCCAGGCCTGAAATATGAGAGCCAGTGTGGCTTAGTGGTTAGAGTGGTTACAGACTCATGAGATCTGAGTTCTAGTCTCCCCGTTCAGCCATGAGGCTCACTGGCTGACTTTGGGCCAGTCACCAACTGTCAGCCTAACCTACCTCACAGGGTTGTTGTGAAGATAAAATGGAGAGGAGGAGGACCCTCGGGCTCCTCAGAGGAAAAAAAGGTGGAATATAAATGTAACAAACAAATAAATATTATGTTTCATCCACACTCTGTGCTTCTATAGCAGGCAAGGGGGGTATTTCAGGGGTGTTTCAGTTTGTCCTGGGAAAACCGCAAGTCAGTTCACAGGCTTATGAGCAAATACCAAGGAACCTTAATAGCTTGAAATTCCTACGGGGAGATCAAGTCACTTCAGGACAACATGCATTCATATTCACCCATAAAAGCCTTTTGTTGTTGCAGTCAAAGCTGCTGCATTTTCTCTCCACGTGTGGCTGTTTTATCCCAGTGGACCCCTGCACAATATTTGTTCCAACTTCCATGAAAGAGGTCGGTGCATTCATAGAATCATAGAATAGCAGAGTTGGAAGGGGCCTACAAGGCCATCAAGTCCAACCCTCTGCTCAATGCAGGAATCCACCCTAAAGCATCCCCGACAGATGCTTGTCCAGCTGCCTCTTGACGTGTCTATCGTCAAGAGGATATTCTTGATAGACATTCCTAGATAGACATTCCTAGACGTGTCTATCAGAAGTAGGACCTGTTGAGTTCCGTGAGGCTTACTCCCAGGTAAGTGTGCATACAGGATTGTGTAAATGTGCATACTGCAGTAGAGTAAGATCAAACACCAGTTGAACAGAAGGGTTCAGCAAGAGACAATGCAGCAAAATTACTTTGGAACAGCCAAGGAATTGCAAAGCCTCTGGTCTGGCACCCCTCGAACTCAGTGCCACTGAGGGTGAGAGAGAGCCTTTGAGCTCGTGCAGAATACTTGTTCCTTTGCTGGGTGTCCACAATGCGTCCTGTGGCACCTGGCATGAAGAGCTTCTTGCTCTTGGAAGAGATACCTTTCCAAGGCAAGTGTGAGCCAAAGGGATCTTCTTTCTTTAATAACGCATTCGTCTTCAGAAAGGTGTCTTGCTTGCTAGACTGCTGTAAAGCAGGAGTGCGGAACCCCTCCCAGTCCAAGGGCCAAATCTTATTTCAGAGATGCTCTCGGGGGCCGCGTTGTACTAGTGGGCAGGGCTAAAGGCAAAAGGGGCAGGGCAAAACATATTTTAGCTTCAAGCTTTTACTGCTAGTAATTAATTAAGCCCGAGGAGGAGGCATTTCAGCCTTTTAGAATGCAAGGAGAAATGTACAAAAACCAGGAAACCCCCCCCCCCAATGATCAGTGGTCAGGCAAAGGGGTGGGGCCAGTGGAAGTGGGCGTGGTCTTCTGTGGTGTGTTGGATTTGGTCTCCGCGGGCCTGAGGTTTGAGAACCATACTGTAAAGCTTTTCTTTATGTGAAGTAAGGCAGCCTTCCCACAACCTGGTGCCCTCCGGATGTGTTGGACTACAATTTCCATCATCTCCAGCCTGCATGTGATTTACCAGGAGTGGGAACCAGAAAACAAACGAGGCCACATCAGATGTGGGTAGGAAAAATGCTGCTTCAAAGGAATCCTGAGAAGCTAGGAAGGGGGGGGAGTTGGAACTGCAACAAAATGTTGCAGTGTAGAATGTACGGGATACTCCATTCTCCTCCCTTCCAGTTTTCCATTCTTCCCGCCCAACAGTCAGTCATCATTCCATGTCCATTGAGCCTTGTTGGCTACATAAGCATTGGCACTCACTGCCTGAACCTCAGAAATAGAAGGAACAACGACAGAACAGGGGGAAGAGTTTCACAGACCTCCTTCCTCAAACCTGGCTTCCTTTCGGTTTGTGCATTTGTTCGGCTAGCAGCCACGTGAAGGGGCAGAGGAAGGAGAGCATGGGTGGAGGACATCAAGCAAGGAGAAGAGGGCCGAGAAGAAGGACGGGCTTCAAACAGACAAATTATCTCTTTTCTCCTGAAAAGACAAAGGAGCCTCCAGCTGGAACCTGAGATAAGGGGAACCACGTATTGTGGAGACGGGGCCAGGTTGAATCGCCACACAGTGGGTAAACGGGAGGGAGGGGATGAAGTCTTTGGTTCCTTTCAGCAGCAGTCCTGAGTTGGGACACGGGTACTCCCATATATCACCAAAACTCGCCTCAGATCACTCCGGACATGGACAGTCATGATGTTGGAAATGCTACCATGACAGTCATGATATGTAGAGTCAGTAAAACAGAGCAGGTAGACGTCAGGCCGATGGTCTACTTTGTTTTTCTTTACTAGAATCCTGAGATCTGCCAAACGGAAACTGATGCAAAGGCCTATACTTAGGGTGCTTCCAGACGGTCGGCCAGGGCCTGCCCTACTGTTGGGCAGAGTGAGGCAATCACCTCAGGCGGCAGAAGCTGGGAGGTGGCGGCAAGGTATTGGCAGTAGAGGTGACAGAGGAATCCATCCAGGGGGTGAAACTCGCTGAGCCTCCGTCAGCTTGCCCCCCGACTTCGGCTCACTTACCCACAAGCTGGCCCAACTTGACCTGCATCGAGTCACGGCCACCTTGTGGCTTTTCTGGGGGGTTGTTTTTTGTCAGTGAAAATTTGCGCAAGTTAAACAAACCATGGATGCAATGTGTGCAAATTCGTATGGGTGGGAAAAAAAAGTTCGCACATTCTGGGAAAAGCTGCATTCGTGAGCGCAAGCCCAAACGGGCAGGCAGCAGGAATCCATCAGGCCCTAAAAAGGCCAGTTTTATTATTTATTTATTTATTTATTTATTTATTTATTACATTTTTATACCGCCCAATAGCCGAAGCTCTCTGGGCGGTTCACAAAAATTAAAATCATCATAAAACAACCAACAAGTTAAAAATACAAATACAAAATACAATATAAAAAGCACAACCAGGATAAAACCACGCAGCAAAATTGATATAAGGTTAAAATACAGAGTTAAAACAGTATAATTTAAATTTAAGTTAAAATTAAGTGTTAAAATACTGAGTGAATAAAAAGGTCTTCAGCTGGCGACGAAAGGAGTACAGTGTAGGCGCCAGGCGGACCTCTCTGGGGAGCTCATTCCACAACCGGGGTGCCACAGCGGAGAAAGCCCTCCTCCTAGTAGCCACCTGCCTCACTTCCTTTGGCAGGGGCTCACGGAGAAGGGCCCCTGTAGATGATCTTAAGGTCCGGGTAGGTACATATGGGAGGAGGCGTTCCTTCAAATAACCTGGCCCCAAACCGTTTAGGGCTTTAAATGTCAATACCAGCACTTTGAATCGAGCCCGGACCTGGACTGGCAGCCAATGAAGTTGTAAAAGGACTGGCGTAATGTGATCTCGCCAGCCAGTCCCTGTTAGTAAACGGGCTGCCCTGTTTTGTACCAGCTGAAGCTTCCGGACCGTTTTCAAAGGCAGCCCCACGTATAACGCATTGCAGTAATCCAAACGAGAGGTTATCAGAGCATGGATAACTGTAGCTAGGCTATCACTGTCCAGATAAGGGCGCAGTTGGTATATCAGCCTAAGCTGATAAAAGGTGCTCTTTGCCACTGAGTTCACCTGTGCCTCAAGTGACAGTTCTGGATCGAAGAGCACCCCCAAACTACGGACCCGATCCTTTAGGGAGAGTGCAACCCCGTCCAGGACAGGGCAAACATCACCTCGCCGGACAAATGAACCACCCGTTAACAGTACCTCCGTCTTGTCTGGATTGAGTCTCAGTTTGTTAGCCCTCATCCAGTCCATTACCGTGCCCAGGCACTGGTTCAGAACAGTCACTGCCTCACCTGGGTTTGATGAAAAGGAAAGGTAGAGCTGGGTGTCATCCGCATATTGATGACACCTCAGTCCACATCTCCGGATAACCTCCCCCAGCGGCTTCATGTATATGTTAAACAGCATAGGGGATAAAATAGAGCCCTAGTTTTTCAGATGACACCCCCCCCCCCCGTTGGCAGCTGTGTGCCACACGGCCTGCCCCGCACCCCCTAAGCTAGCTTGTTGCCTTCAGGTGCAGTGGGGCTGCTGTCCCATTGCCGGTGCTAAAGAAAGATGCAACTCCCAATCCAGCTGGGTTTTGTACGTAGAATCAGAGCTGGGCAAAGCTGGTCATAGGCCCGGGCCAGATGGGAAATGTAGGGCCCCATTTCAAACTGCTCATTAAGTATTTTTTTTAAAATCAGTTCTAAATACATACGAACTAGAACGATTTATAAAAAAAGGTAGTGGCGAGCGCTTTTATCCAAGATGTATATAAGACATCACTTCTTCACATTCAGAAATGCTTTACGTGCATTTCTTTGGGCAAGTTCATCAACAACAGAAAAATCAAGCAACTTTGCCTTGTCAATGGCAGGGGGGCTCGGAGTACGCCCCCTCAGAATCATAGGCCCATGCCAACTGGCCCCACTGCTCCCCCCCTCTGCCCAGCCCTGCGTAGAATGGAGAGGGGGGGGCAGACTTCTGCCCCACAGAGCTTACAATCTATTCCAGCCTTGTCCCTTCCAGATGTGCGCGTATACTGGTCCTCTGTTCCTAAACATACCCACTCACTGACACCACTGCTCCTTCTGCAGTAAAAGAGGCCTGCTCTGTTCACGTCGCTTGGATAGCAGCCCCAGATGAATGGCTCTTTGTCCTAGGAAGTGTTCTGTACGCATTCCCTTTTGCTCGCCATTCAACAGTAAGGAGAACAAACAGGCATCTCTCCTACCACAGTCCCTCCGTAGAGGAAACTGAGGTCTCTCCCTCCTGTGTCCCCCACCCCCCTTCAAGCCTCTCTCTTTAGATTCTGGGTGAAGAAAAAACCCCACTGCAATCTCAGATGGGACCGGTCGCCCCACTGTTATTTCAGTCTCTCCCTAGGATGGGATGATGAGTCGGGATATATAAGTAAATGAGTATCTACCCCCACCCTTGGAAGATGGGACTTGATTCTTTGCGGGACGACACTAGGTAACGCTGCCCTATTTGGCTTGTATTTGTTTATTTGTTGCAATTATAGCCTACCTTTTTTCCCTCCTTAATGAACTGGAAATGCCACTCCTGAAGCCTGGCAGTAAGGCCTTCAAGCAAAAATATGCTGGCATTTTTGGCCCTCCTCTCTCTCCGTCCTGTTTTACCTTTTCAGTACTTGCAGCTGGGGGGGGGCGCTCTGGGATGCTAATGAATCCAGGTGAGGCCCCATCCTTTGTCTCTTCCAGCTCAGCCAGCTGTTCCCCTTTCATTCAGCCCATGTATATTTCATAGCTGCAGCCTTCTACACCATCATGGTCTCCCAGGTTCGGAGGAGAAGGCACTACCTTCATATCTGAATCAGGGGTCAGGGTGGGGAGAACAGCACGAACTAGGTGAGCATCTACATCCTCCCCAACCTGGTACCCTCCAGGAGTGCTGGACATCATTGGCCATGCAGCCTGGGGATAATGGGAGTTGTAGTCAGTGCCGGCTCCAGGTTCTGAAGGGCCGTTGGCAAGATGCTCTCAGCGGGCGGGGGGGAGCCTTCCTCAGTGAGTTTCTCTTCTCTCTGCCATTGTCAGAAGTTCCTCCTCCTTCTCTTCATGGCTCCCACTTGTTTGCTTAACAGGCAGAAAGCCAGTGAGCACGGGGGCGTGGCATCTCCTGCTCCTCTGGGCCAGAGTTGAACACTCAGGTTGCAATGGGGAAAAGGAGCAACTCCAGGGGCCCCTCAGTGAGCCCTACTGGGGTGTGGGTCCACTCATGCCTACCCTCAACACTGGCCCTGGATAGAGTGCAACACATCTTTTCAAGAGCTACCGGAGGTGTCTTTAAGACTCTGTTCCCAGACGGTTCCCTCTTAAGAGCACTGCAGCAAAAACATCAAAGAGTCTCGTGGCATCTTGAAGACTAGCTAACCGATTCCGGCATAAGCCTTCATGGCCTATCGCCCGCTTCATGAGATGCATGGAGCGTTATGGACAGTTTCAGGGTTATGTATGATACATACGGGTCAGCGGGGGAGGAAGAATGATAAGCAGTGATGTTAGAAGGGAATCAGATGCAGAAAGTGACGACTGCATTATTAGCGGTGGTCGTTCGCAGCACAGTTGCGGCCGGACACATATAACCTGGCACTGGGTATGAACCCAGGTCTCCTGATCAAAATCCTTGATGGCAGAATAAATGTGTTCGTCTTCATAAAGTGTCACAAGACTCTTTGTTGTTTAAGATTCTCTCTCTCTCCCCCGTGTGTGTGTGTATGCATGTGTGTAGAATTCTAAGAGTGGAGATGCATTGCCTTTAAACATGCGCCTTTTTCTTATCCATTTTAATAAAAGTTGCATCTGGCAGAGCACTTAAACCCCCAACCCCGCCAAAATAAAAATAAAAATCCCACAAAAAAACAAATCAGCTGCCATATTTATAGACCTTAGCTTATCTCCATACTGGGAAACGCTTCATCCATTGCCAGCTCAGGACAACTAGCAATCCGAGCAAGGGACACAGTGTCAATACATCCCCTTGAGCCAGAAAAGATCCAGAAACTGCAACGTTTGTTTCTTCACACTCCCCTCTGCACATACACACATCGGATGCTCATATATTTACAGGGCATCCTTTGTTTGCGCTTGGTTTATACTTCCAACAGCAACAAAAAAAGGCTTTTGGTAATAAAATCTTAATTAGACCAGGCTGGCTGCCAACAGGTCCATGGAAGAATTTCCATGAATTTGGGGGAGAGGCTTTTAAAAAATCAATGGGGCTGGTAACACACCCACACGCCCGACACTTGCATCATGAAGAGGATTAGACCTTGTGAAGTCCTTGGAGGGTCACCCCCCCATCCATCTTCCAAGACCTGCAAGCCACTTTTAAAATACAGGACCCAAACAGGTGAGTCTTTCCCCCTGATTAGCTGCTGAACTAACAAACAACAACCTTGCAAGGGCTGTTGTTCATTCATTCAGTTCAGCAGTGCCTGCTAATTGTAAAAAGGAAAAGAAAAGAAAAACCTGGTGTGCTCCTATACCTTAATGATACCTTGAATCAGGTGAAGTTTTTCACCACAGTCATTATCGCCCTGCTAATGTTGCTAGAGCAAGGTCGCTCTTAAAGGTACAGGAGCAGAGAGCAGTCAAGAAAGTTGGCAACCTTAATTTTATTTCCCTCCACTGTCAAACCCATCCCAATCTGGTACAAGCGTCCCAAGTAGCACAGGGAGTGAAGATCCGAGGCACACCTGAAGGGAAGCAGAAAGCCCTCCACCAGGCCTGGTCATGGCTTAGAGCAGGGCGGTACAATCCCTAGGGTGGCCAGGTGTCCTCTTTTACAGTCCTCTATTTGGAAGGCAAGGCTGCCCTGTCCAATTCCGCCTTAAAGATAAAAAACGAAAGAGCTGTTGCCCATCAAGGGTAAGCAGCAGTCTAAACAAGGAGGCACATAGGTCACTGCCTTCCGCACTATGGTGAGAGCTCCTGGGTTTCTATTTAGAGTATGATTATTTCTAAATTTGCATCTATTTCGATAAATTGGTATTTGCAAATATTATGCAAACTGGTGCCCAATTTTGGGGTGACGTATTTCCTCCCTTGTTGGCAATTCCTAAGTGGCCACCCCAGCGTGTCCGAAAGCCACATTCACTCCTACCAGAAGATTGCCGGATCTTGCCTCGTCCCCATGACTTATTGCAGAGCGCCGGCGCTGTTTAGGAAGAGAAGGCTGATCTGCCCATGAAGAAGCTCCCCGTTGGACTCTCCCCTCTGCCACGAGTGATGTTACAAGGGGGCCTTTCAGCCTCGGCTTTCCCAACTGCGATACGGGGACAGTAAGGCCAACCTTATGGGGCTGCCGTCCTACGGGTTATGGCCAGGGCATGTCGGAGCACCCCAAAGCATGATAGGCACGGCTGATACGACCGCTGACACGTAGCAGGCGGAAACGCAGACGCGCTCTTGCACAACACTCCTCATCTGTCCCATTCTACGGGCATGGCTTTGAAAGCATCCGATGCAGCTGAAGCTAAGCAGAACTGGATCAGGTTGGGGCCTGTATGGGAGACCGCCTGGGAACGCTTATGGGTACAGCCTGGCTGGAAATATATGTAATGCTTGAGACCTCCAAAGCAACGACAACAACATCAGAAGAGCCCTGCTGGATCAGACCAAGGCTCCATCTAGTCCAGCATTCTGTTCACACCGTGGTCAACCACATGCCCATGAGAAACCCACAAGCAGGACACGGGTGCAATAGCACCCTCCCCCCCCCCGACATTCCCAGCAACATGTTGCAGTATATCCTGAACCTTTAAAACAGGGTTAGGGATCTAGTTTCAGGTGGAGTTTGGGATGACACCACCCTAGCCCTCTATGGGCTGAATGATGGCAGAAGAGCGTAGGAGATATTCAAGGCACTGAATCTATTTTGGAACTGGGGCTCACGCCTGGGCTAGCTCCTTTAAAGTTGTGGCTGGTTCTGACCGAAACTTGAAATGGATTCACAGCCTCACCGAAATTGGAGCCACCAGCCTCCACTGATTCTGGACACACCCACCCACACCCACCCGGGGCGGGGAGTGGATTGAAATAAATTGGAAGACTGTCTACCCTACTAACTTGCAGAAACTGGGTTTTTAAAACACACCAATCAAAACCTTCCCCCGCCCCCACGGGCGAAACAGGAACAATGGTTTACTGCGGACAGATAACAGAAACCAGCCCAGTCCTTGGGACGCTGACTACCCTTGGTGATTAGGCACCATCAGGGTGTACATACACTGAGGTGGGGCCATTGCTCAGAGTTGGAGAGCACGCACTCTTCTAGGCAAAGGTTCCAGGTTCCATCATGGGCCTTTTCAGCTAACCGGAATCCCAAATCTCCATTTTCAGACTGGATCTAAACTACGGACCTCATGACCACAATATCTGGTTATATTTGGATTTCACTGTTTCTTCACACACACACACACACACACACCTGCTTTTTGTGGGCATCTCCACACAAGGCATTTGTCGTCTGCACATCATTCCCTACTCGGGGTTGTTTATGAGTTCTTTAGACAACATTGTGGCCCTGCAGAGTTTCATTTCTGTGCCTAATCAGCACTTTCGCAAGTAATTTTAGAGCAGGGGAAATGTAGCATTTAATTATGAAAGTGAAAGAAAGTGTGATTTCCTCTTGCATATTTGTGCTGTTCCGCTATACAACAGTGCCACCTAGAGCTTATGAAGCAGAAAAACAGGAAAGGAAACACTCTTCAGGTAGTGCTCAGATCTCAATTCTGCGATGAAACCGAAAGTAGATACAATGGATTAACAGCCTCGGGTAGAAAAGCTCAGTATCACCTAGCACAACCTTCCCCAACCTAGCACCTTTCACTTGCATTTGACTACAGTTCCCAGCATGCCCCAGCCAACACACCCTGCTGCCCAAAGGAAAACTGCTCTAGGCGCATAAAACCATATAATTAATTAGGCTCTAATAATAACCTTTTCCTACATTTTGGTGGTGTCTGAGCAACCAAAATTGTAAGTTGGACAGCAGTTTTGGAGAGCAGCCCTTTCTAACACGTTGCACTCCGGATGTCGGACTACAGCTGACTTCATCCCCAGCCAGCATGATGGGCACCAGGCTGGTGAAGACTATTGTAGGGACACCATGGATCTTGAAAGGGTCTTCTCCCAGATGCAGGATCAGAAGAAAGGTATTGCTGGGTGTTCGTCCTCTCAGGTTTCACCTTCAGAGGGTCCCTCCACAGCATCCCTCAGCCATCTTGCAAGGAGTCCTGGGAAACATCTCCTGAACGATGGTAGGGAGGCAGCTTCTCAGAGCGGCTGAAGTCCAGCACCCCTTGACAAAGTCTGCCCTGGCTTGGAATTCTCCACTCCTGGAGCACCGTAAACATGAATTCCACCATGGCTTGGACAGAAAAGCCTGTTTACCCGGGAATGAGATTAACCTATGAAACTCACTGCCACAAGAGGGGGTTGGACTCGATGGCTTTTTAGGCCCCTTCTAATTCTACTATTCTATGATTCTAAGAAGTGAGGATGGCAGCCACCGGCTCAGATGTCTTTCAAAGAGTTTTAGACAAATTCATGGACAAGAAGGGGTCGAGTAAAATGGCTATTAGCCATAATGGCTAAACAGACTCTCCATGTTCAAAGAAGCTATACTACTGACTACCACCTACTGGGCAAGCAATGCAGATGGAGGGCTATTCCAGAGTTCCCCTACCTGGTGCCCTCCAGATCAGTTGGACTACAACCCCCAGTATCCTCAGCCACCTGAAAGCCAGGGCTACTGCACTCTGGGCCTGCTTGGAGGCTTCTTGAGTGCATCTGCTTAGCCATTGTGGAACGCAAGACAGTTGGACCAGTTGATTCTTCTCTTCCATTCCTCTTACATCAGTGCTGCTGAATTCAGGCGAGACTTACTTCTGAGTAAATATGCTGAAGGTGACACCATAAGCCTGGAATCTTTGTGGCCTTTCTCCCCGCCCCATGCCCTTGTTTGCTTTTGATCTGGTATCTTTTTTACGAGGTTTTCATTGTAAACCACTCAGCTAGGTCATCATGGCTGCAACCCTGTGGCCGCTCACCTGGGAGCAAGCTCCATTGACAACGCTGAGGCTTGCATCTGAGTAGACACGTACAGGCTTGCACTGATAGGCATTTAACATGAATAAGTAAAAGCTGAAATCAGCCTGAGCGGGCGTCAATGACCAGCTACGGCACTTTCCAAAACAGGTAAATGAATCCTTGATTCTGGTAGGATTTGAACATGTTTTCTTTGCGAAGGTATTTGCGAAGGTAATATCTCACAGTATTTGAATCTACACGTCTATTCAGAATCAAAATAACCTAGACATTTTTCTGCCAGAGATGAACGACACCTGAGGGCTAATTTAAGTGGTAAAGGGCAGGTCACATGGGAACCGTACCTCTGTCCTCTAACAGCTCATTACCTTTTACCAGCTTCTCACTTTGCCTAACGGTAGAGCCGGCTCCCACAGGGGCTTTATCCCCAGAGAAATGGGTGTAGCAGGGTGGGGAACCCGTGGTCCTCCAGATGTTGTTCGGACTAGACTACAGCTCCAATTAAGCCTGACCATTATCCATGCTGGTTGGGGTTGATGGTAGTTGTAGTCCAGCAACATCAGGAGGGTCATAGGTTGCCCACACCTGGTTTATGGGTTGGCAGCCTAACCGTGTACAACCGGTTATATGCGTATCTTCAAAAGGAAGCCCCATTGACTTCAATGGGACTTACTCTCAGGTAAGCATGTACATAGAAATGCAGCCCAGCACATATGTAAAAGTAAGCCCCACTGAGATCAATGGGGTTTACACCCAGACACAAGTGTATAGCACTCTCCCCCAACCGGGGAGTCTCCAGATATTTTGGACTATTGACCCCATCAGCTCCAGCCAGCATGACCAGTGGTCAAAGATGATGGGAGCTGTAGTCCCAAACATCTGAAGGGCACCAAGATGTAGAAAGGAATGATGTATAAGATGGCAGCCAGCCTCACTCACAAGAATGTGAGAAGAGCCCAGCTGGGTCAGGCCAAGGGTCCATCTAATCCAGCACTCTGGGCAACAGCACCCTACCACCCATGTTCCCCAACAATTGGTGGACATAGGCTTACTGCCTCTGATACTGGAGATAGCACATAGCCATCAGGGCTAGTAGCCATGGATAGTCTTCTCCATGAATGTGTGCAACCCTCTTTTGAAGCCATCCAAATGGGTGGCCATCACTATATCTTGTGGTAGCGAATCCCATAGTTTAACTCTGCGCTGTGTGAAGAATGTCCTTTCACTGATCTGTCCTCAATCTCCCACCCATCAGCTTCATGGGATGACCCCACTAGGTTCAAGTATCATGGGATAGAGAGAAAAATGTCTCCCTATCCGTTTTCTCCACATCGTGCCAATTTCGTACACCTCCGTTATGTCTCTCCCCTCCCTTACTCATCTCCCCTTAGCTAAACAATTCCAGATGTTGTAACCTTCCCTCCTAGGGGAGTTGCTCCAGCCCCTTGATCATTTCGGCCGCCCTTGTCTGCTCTTTTCCCCCCACTCTAAAATATCCCTTTTTTAACTGCGGCGACCAGAACTGCTCACAGGGCGTTCGTGCCACCATAGCTTTGCATAAGGGCAGCACGATTCCGGCAGTTTTTACATTCAATCCCTTTCCCAGCTATGCCTAACGGGGAATCCATTTGCCTTTTTGGAGGCTCCATCTCTACCAGCCTTCCACGGTCCAGCATCCCTGGCCACTGGCCACGTCAGCTGGGGCTAATGGGATTTGATGTCCCAAACACCCCGAGGGCGCACCAGGTTGAGAAAGGCTGATTTCGAGAAAGCATGGCGGGGGGGGGGGGGGCGCGATGCGTCCACCCAGCCGTCTCCCCAAAACTGAAATGCGTTTGGGGGCGTTGCCGGGGGAGAAGGGCCTCTCCCCCCCCTCTCTTGTTGCTGGGGGTGGGGTGGGGTGTGCGGCAGATGATTTTCTGCTGGGAGGTGGCGGTGGCCATCTCTATTGCATTCTGGGTGCTCGGGAAGACGACCCCCCCTTCTCTTCCTCTTCCCTCCCCTCCAATCGACAACTCCACCTCCCCGCATCTGCTGGCGAAGCTCAATTGGAGGCGGGGCCGCATCCCATTCTCTCTCCCCCCCACCCCCCGCCCCGCAATACATCATTGCGCTCTCATATATAGGCTGCAGCTGGGCTTTGTGAATCCCGCTTTGTGAAGAGGGCTGCGAGAGAGGCAAGCAGGCAGGGCTGGCCAGGAGCGTCGCGAGGGCAGCGTGGTCTTGCAGACAAAGGCGACGCAGGCGAGGTAAAGCGCCAGCGGAGGGCGGCGGAGCAAGGCAGCGCCCGGGGAGGACGACGAAGAGCAGGCGCGCAGAGGAGGCCTTTCCACCCCCACCCCCAAAAAGCCCCCCGTTCCACGCTCGTTCCCTCTCCCTCTCTTCTTCTCCTTCTCCTCCTCCGCCCGGGGGCCGCCCCTCCCGCGCCGCAGCCATGACCGCCAACGGCACGTCGGAGTCGCTCCAGATCCAGTTCGGCTTGATCAACTGCGGCAACAAGTACCTGACGGCCGAGGCCTTCGGCTTCAAGCTCAACGCGTCGGCGCCCAGCCTGAAGAAGAAGCAGATCTGGACGCTGGAGCCCGACGGCGACGACTCGTCGGTGGTGTTCCTCAAGAGCCACCTGGGCCGCTACCTGGCGGCCGACAAGGACGGGCAGGTGTCGTGCGACCGCGAGGCGCCCGCGCCCGACTGCCGCTTCGTGATCGTGGCGCACGGCGACGGCCGCTGGTCGCTGCAGTCGGAGCCGCACAAGCGCTACTTCGGCGGCACCGACGACCGCCTCTCGTGCTTCGCGCAGGCCGTGTCGGCGGCCGAGAAGTGGAGCGTGCACATCGCCATGCACCCGCAGGTCAACCTCTTCAGCCTGGCCCGCAAGCGCTACGCCCACCTGAGCGCGGCCCGCGACGAGATCGCCGTGGCCCGCGACGCGCCCTGGGGCGTGGACTCGCTCGTCACCCTCGTCTTCCACGAGCAGCGCTACGGCGTGCAGACGTGCGACCACCGCTTCCTGCGCCACGACGGCGCGCTGGTGGACGCGCCCGAGCCCGCCGCCGCCTACACGCTCGAGTTCCGCGCCGGCAAGGTGGCCTTCCGCGGCGCCGAGGGCCGCTACCTGGCCCCCTCGGGGCCCAGCGGCACCCTCAAGGCCGGCAAGGCCGCCCGCGTGGGCAAGGACGAGCTCTTCGTGCTAGAGCAGAGCTCGCCCCAGGTGGTGCTGCGCGCCGGCAACGAGCGCAACGTCTCCATCCGGCAAGGTAAGGCGAGGCGAGGCGAGGCGCGTTCCCACGTGCTTGGGGGCGCCATGACGCCGGGCCTGAAATGCCGCCGCCCCAGAGCTCTCTGGGCGGTTTGCGAAGATTCCCTCCCTCCCTCCCTCCCCGTGCGAGTGGGGAGGTCGCCTGTGAATTCGCACGTGTGCACGGGGCGGAACGGTGGCTTCTCGGATTTTGAGCCTGCCAGGCAAGGCAGGAAAGGGGTCCCCTCTTTCGTGGGGCTCCCCGCTCCCACCGGTGTGAATGGGCCCCCAATCTGTTCATTCACACGTACATTGGGGGCTTCTTAGCTTCTCGCTCCCCACCCGTGAGAATGGGACCCCAATCTGTTCATTCACACGTGCACTGGGGGCTTCTTAGCTTCTGCGTCCACCAAGCAAGGTTAGAAAGTGGTCCCCTCTTTTGTGGCTCTCCCCGCTCCCACTGGTGAGAATGGGACCCTAATCTGTTCATTCACATGTGCACTGGGGGCTTCTTAGCTTCTGCGTCCACCAGGCAAGGTTAGAAAGTGGTCCCCTCTTTCCTTGCGCACCCTGCTCCTCATCCGAGAGAATGGGACCCTAATCTGTACATTCGCACATTCATAGGAGGTAACATTGATTTCTCACTTCTGGGTCCACCAGGCAAAGTAAGGAAGGGAGGGGACTCAGGAGCAGCAGCTGCACCCACCCAGGGTCACCTCTCTCTTTCTCTTCCCAGTGGTTTTTTCCCCAGCATAATTGGTTGATTCACATGTGCATATTTATTTATTTTTTTGCGGTGTCAGGCATTGATTTCTCTACCTGCTGTACATGTATGTGAATGGATTCTATGATGTCTTCTCCCGTCCTCCTCCTCCTCCTTTCCCTCTCCCCATTCCATATCTTGCCCATAATCTGTATTGATTCACATGTGCGAAATATAATACTGGGTATTTTGATTACTCTGCCCTGGACTTCTGTGTGCTGTATGGCTTGAGGCTAGGGGGGTGTGTGTGAACGGATTCCGTTGGAAGGCATTCTTTCTAACGCCATCCTCACGTTCTTGCACTTCACCGCCCCATATTTTTGCCATTATCTGCTGATGTGCATGTACATGACTTATCCGGGGAGTACTTTGATTTCTCTGCCCCGCTGCGTCTGCATGATCAGTGGCTCGCGGCTGGGGGTGTGGACAGACTGCCTAGAAGGCATTGTTTCTAAGGGTGCTTTGATCTCTAGGAGCTTTAATCCGTTCACTTGTGCAAATGGGTATTCTAGGCTATCAAGTGGTGGACCATGCATATGTACATTAGGCCGTGATCGGCATGTGTTCTGTTCTTCTTTAACCTGAAGCAAAAAAGGAAAATTGAGGTCTCTCCTGCTGCCAACTCACTGCCTTCCAGACTTCACTATTCTGGACTGTGCTTGGTTTTTATTTTAAATTAATTCGCTCACCTTTCCCATTGGAAAAATCACCAGTGGTGGTTCTCCTTGGAGCTGGCTAATGGGCCCACCCCTCTGGAATCTGCCGCTTGATGTAAGTGCTTCATGTTGGTTCATGCTAAAGCCGGCCTCGTTGTCTTGATGTGGCCACTTAATTCTTAATACAGCTTCTTTTCCTCCCATGCAAGGTCTCCAGTGGATGGGAGTTTTTTGAAAGAAGGGACATGCTGGGCCTGTGTGTGTGTGTGTTGGGGGCAGTATGTTGCCTGGAACTGGAGGGGACTGAAAACGGGATCTGGTTGAGGGTTTGTACTCTTGTGCAATAGGCTGGGTGGAGAATCCATTTTCAAAAATGGCGCTCGGAGGTGGGACCTCCCTCTGTGTGTGTGTGTGTGTGTGTGTACAACTGCTGTGGAGGGGGGGTTCCGTTCCTCCCTGATCTCCCCCCTCACTGAAAGTGCTTTTGTTCAGGACCAAACCTTTTGTTACTGTTCAGCACTGTTTATGTATTACCACTTCTCTAAAGACTTTTACTATGGTGTCTTAAATGGGATGCTGCAGGACGCTCACCCATCCCTGACCTGATGCTTGCCAGATGTGTTGGACTACAACTCCCAGCATCCCCCAGCCATCATCTGAAGGGCACCAGGTCTGGGAAGGCTACCTCCACCAAGTAGCACTGCTTTCTTTCCTCTGCTTCCAGTTTCCTTGCCCCTAAGTTAGGGACAGGAGTAGATGTTGCAGACAAAGTCCTTGTCTTGAGTGTCCTCGAGTGCAAGGTGAACGGCTACTCCCCCACCCCAGAAGGCTGGCAATGAGAGGGAGGCAGCCGCTAACTAGCATGGAGCAGGCACACCCCCAGATCTACAACTTCTGCAGGAACCTCAATGTGAGGTTCCCTTCGTGCGCCTCCTGGATTGCATAACTTGCCCACCCTTGGTCCAGCACAATGTATTTCTCCAAATTGTATTTCCCTGCCTCCCTTTCCTGCTTCTCTCCTCTTCCCCCTCCCATCCCTCAAGTCTTCTTCCTCGTCCCCTACCCGCCTGCCCCCGCCCTCTCATTGATGGCGTACCCCTGCCTCAATTAAAGGGAGGGGAGTCAGAACACCCAAAACAAAGAGGTCGAGTAGGTTCCCCCCCCACAAGCATCAGGCGCATCCTTTATGTTTCCCAGGGCTGCGTGCGGTTTTGTGAAATAGGGGGTGGGTGAGAAGCCTGTGCAAAGCAAGGGACATCTGAGCTGCCCTTGGAGTGAGCAGGGGGGGGGACCCACCCCCCTACCGCTACCTCATTCCCTCCCACTAGCCTCTCTCTTCCAGCCTCTTTTCCAGCGCACTCCATTCCCGCCCCCTCCCCATCCAGCCATGCCTCCACCATCCCCCTCTCCTCTTTCCCCCTCCCTCCCTCCATCCCTCCGTCCACCTTCTGCTCCTGCCTCTCTTTCAGCGGTGCTGTTGCTACCTGCTGTGCAATTGGTTAAGGCCCTGGAAGGGGCAGCTCTGTTCTCTGCCTATTGCCTCCCCCACCCCCACCCCGGCTCCTTCCCCACCTAGAGCTGCCAGATCAAATTCCCTAAATCAAGGGCCTCCTAGTGCCGCTGTGGGATCGGTTTATGGATGTGAAACAATGGCAGCCTCTTATGTGAAGGGCGGGGTGTGTGTGTGAATTTAGGGGGAACAAAAGTGTTGATTGCCACCCAAGTCCCTAGTCCCTCCTATTTTCCTTTTCCTTTTCCACATCTGTTCTGTTTCCCTTCACCCCTCCTTCCACTCTGTGCCTTTCTTCCTTCTGCTCCTTTCTCATGCATGCATCTGTTTCTCAGTTTATCTTTCTTCTTCCAGCCTCTTTCCTTCCGCAGCTTTTTCTGCTGCTGCCACCTCCCTGGGGCGTCCTTGAAGCCTCTTATTTTGGGGGGTAGAGGAAGGAAGGGGGGTGTCTTTAGCTGATCTCTTTATTTATTTATTTTTTAAAATGCCCCACCCCCTTCAGACTCATGCGGCATCCAGGTTTGTTGGTTTGTTTTTGCATTGAGGTGAGAAGGGGGGGCTGCCTAAAGGCTAAAAACGCCCCCTTAGAGTCCCAATGATTCTCTCGAAGAAGAGAATATTTAAAACAACCCAGCTGAGTTTAGAAATCCCCTGTCTTGATGCTAAATTTGGGGTTGGCGGTGGTGGTCTGTTCAGCATTTTGGCTAAACTGCCTGGCTTCTGTTGGTTGTTAGCACGTGTGTGTGTGTGTGTGTGTGTGTAAGTGTAAATCTAGAATCCTCTGCGCTCCGTTTTCTGTGAAAAAGCTGACTCAATAGGAGATCGAAGCCGGCTAATTCTTCAATGCAAAATTCTCCATCAAAGCTGTTTCCCTCTTCCCCCCCTTTTTTTCTTCTTAAGTAGGTGCAGTTAAAAAGGCAGTGATTAAGTTCTTGAATTACCCTCCTCTGCCCAAATAAAGATTCATGGGATCTTATTAAACCTCCTCCCTTTATCTAAGAAGGATCCCGGCGAGGGTCTTTGCTAGTCACAGTCTTCGCTTTTCTCTTGTCAGTCTGGTGTGTACTGGTTTATCACTGCAGAATATATCATCTGCTTAAAACGGCAACCACCCTTAATCCCGCGCTCAGGCAAACTGAATTCTGTAACCTTTATAAATCATGCAAATCTGCTCAAATTGCATGCTTTCTCTTCCAGTTTATTTATTTATTTATTACATTTCTATACCGCCCAATAGCCGGAGCTCTCTCAGTTGCATAATTCTGGTTTTCAGGAGGGGCCGGGAACTCCACAGAGCATTGAAGCAAAGCCTATGAACTACTAGCCCCCACACCCAAATAGTGGAAATGTTCTCCAGTCACCCCTGAATTATAATATTTCAGATCTTTGTGGCCATAAGGACTAGGAACTTGGGGTGGGTGTGTGGTTTTTATTTTAAGGATGTAAGATGATAATTTTAGGAATCTGAATTCTGCATCACAATGGCCATAGCATACCCAATATGCTTTTTTTCCCCCTGCACTGCTGCAGGAATGTTTTGGTGTTGGCGGACCAGAATGCAAAAAGGGTGAGCCAAAATACCGGCGTATTTTCTTTTAAAAGAGGGACCCCTGTCCTTTTTGGACCCTTGGGCAAATTTGGGAATTTGAGGGACTGCTGTGGGCACCACCACAAAATGGCTCCCATGGAGGGTGTGGCTAGTCACATAATGGCTGCCATGGGGGCCTGGCTAGTCGAAATAGGCTAAAGAAGGGCAGAGGGGAGAAATTCTGAGGCCATAAGCCTCGTGTGGCGCAGAGCGGTAAAGCAGCAGTTTCTGCAGCTGAAACTCTCCCCACGGCCTGAGTTCGATCCCAGCGGAAGCTGGTTTCAGGCAGCCGGCTCGGGTCGACTCAGCCTTCCATCCTCCCGAGGTCGGTAAAATGAGTACCCAATTAGCTGGAGGAAAGGAAATCACGGCTGGGGAAGGCAACGGCGAACCACCCCGCTATAAGGCCTGCCAAGAAAACATCAGCGAAAGCTGGCGTCCCTCCAAGAGTCAGTAATGACTCAGTGCTTGCACGAGAGTTTCCTTTCCAGAGGTGTCATGTTGCCCCCAAGGGTCACGTTGGGGAGCCCTGGCTTAAATCTCTTTCTTCTGCCAGGAGAGTTACCTCATCTTTTTTTTCTTTCTTTTAGAATAGGGTCGGTTGGTAGGAAATGCATCAAAGCTGAGAAACAGCCCCATGATTTGTGGTTGGGTGAAAATGGGCAGGGCAACAGGAGGGGGTGTGGCCACCTGGGGAACCCCAGAGGGGTGGATTTGGCGGCTGAAGTCCCCCACTGCTGCCTTACCTGTTCCCCACCCCTCATCTTAGTGGCACTCTGCGAAAGCCCGAAGCTGACACAGTTCTGTAAATGGATTTCGGAGTCGAGTGGCCGGTTTCTAGCTGAGCAGGGGGAAATGTGACCTACATTCAAGCAACACAAAGAGAGCTTTGCCTCCCTGGCTGCTACTTTGGCTGACTCAGCTGCCCGCCAAACCCCCCCTTTCTTTCTCCAACTGAACTTTGAAGGTTCGCAGGCAGCCGGGTGACCTGTTCTGTGTGCTCAGGCCAGGGTGGGAAGTCCTTTGGGCGTCTGTGGGTGCGCAGGACGGGTGGCTATAGAAACAGCACATGTGTGAGTGGACTGGAAGGATCTAGTTGATGTTGGCAGCTGCTTAGGAGCTGGCCAGGACAGCATCCTTATTAAAAATAAAATAGGGACGCTGACGCTGTCCCATGAAGCTGATTGGTGGGAGATTCAGGACAGATAAAAGGAAGGACCTCTTCAAGCAGTGCAGAGTTAAACTCTGGAATTTGCTGGCACAAGATGTAGCGATGGCCACCGATTTGGATGACTTTCAAGGAGGGTTAAGAACATAAAAAGCCATTCTGGATCAGATCGAGGATCTATTTAGGTCAAAACCCCTTCACACAGTGGCCAACCAGCACCCTCCCACCCATATTCCCCAGCAACGGGTGTATATAGGCTTACTGCCTTTAATACTGGAGGTAGCATATAGCCATCAGGGCTAGTAGTCATTGATAGCCTTCTCCTCTAGGAATTTATGTAACCCCCTTTTAAAGCCATCCAAATTGGTGGCCATTGCTACATCTTTCAGTAGTGAATAAGTATGTGTTCTGTGAAGAAGTCCTGAATCGCCCACCAATCGGCTTCATGGGATGACCCCCGTTGGGTTCTAGTGTTATGGGAGAGGGAGAAAAATGCTAGACAAATTCATGAAGGAGAAGGCTATTGATGGCTACTAGTCTGGATCATAGAATAGTAGAGTTGGAAGGGGCCTACAAGGCCATCGAGTCCAGCCCCCTGCTCAATGCAGGAATCCACCCTAAAGCATCCCTGACAGATGCTTGTCCAGCTGCCTCTTGAAGGCCTCTAGTGTGGGAGAGCCCACGACCTCCCTAGGTAACTGGTTCCATTGTCGTACTGCTCTAACAGCCAGGAAGTTTTTCCTGATGTCCAGCCAGAATCTGGCTTCCTGCAACTTGAGCCCGTTATTCCGTGTCCTGCACTCTGGGAGGATCGAGAAGAGATCCTGGCCCTCCTCTGTGTGACAACCTTTTAAGTATTTGAAGAGTGCTCTCATGTCTCCCCTCCATCTTCTCTTCTCCAGGCTCAACATGCCCAGTTCTTTCAGTCTCTCTTCATAGGGCTTTGTTTCCAGACCCCTGATCATCCTGGTTGCCCTCCTCTGAGCATGTGGGATGGCTGTATGCTACTTCCAGGATCAGAGGCAGAATCCATAGCACACCAGCTCCTGGGGAACATGGGCAGGAGGGTGCTGTTGCACTCATGCTCTGCTTGTGGGTTCCCCCTGAGCAGCTGGTCAGCTGCTGTGTGAATAGAACGTTGAACTAGGTGAACCCTTGGTCTGATCCAGCATGGTTATTCTTATGTTCTTAGAAAAATAAAGGGAAAGCCACAGAACTAGAGATGACCGGTCTTTTAGAATATCTGCTGTAGCATGCTGTGAAGTGAGACATGCATGTACCTAGAGGATATGACTGTACACTTAAAAAGAAGTGATATTCCAGCATTGAACAGCTGCAGGGTTTGGGCAGCTTTCTCCAACCGCGTGCCTGCCAGAATGTTCCGAACAACAATTCCCATCAGTCCCAGCCAGTACAGAGGCTGAGATGATGGGGGTTGTAGTACGAAATATCTAAAAGGCTGGTTGATGGTATGGTTCTCTACTGTATTCAAAAACATCTTTGGGCCTGTTCAGACAACACGCTAAGCCATGGTTAGGCCGCTAATCCTTTTGCTGCAAATGGTTAGTGAGCGTGTTTAAACCGTGGTTATGTAGCCACCATGGTTAGGAATGGTTCATACGATACGTTAAGCCATAATGCTTTGGTCAAAATGCTTAACCACCGTGGCTTAGCGTGTTGTCTGAACAGGGCCAATGTCTTGCCTGCCCCCTCAGTCTTCTCCCCCACGGATTCCCAAAATAACCCTGTGAGGTAGGTTAGGCTGAGGGACGGTGATTCGCTTAATGTTACCCAGTGAGCTTTGTGGCAGAGTGGGGTTTTGAACCCAGGATCTAATCTTACACTAACTCAGTAACCCACCACACAATGCTGGCCCATCCAACTCAACCGATAGTTGACTAATTTTTAAAGAACCCTCCAAAAAGAAGCCAAAAACATGGTCTTACACTCTTCCCCCCCCCCCCATATTTGTCACAAATCCACAAGGTGACCTTGGGGAAGCTGCTATTTTCAGTTTCAGCTCACCTCTCTGTAAACTGCAGCTAATTCTGGCCTACATGGCAGGGTTCTTGTATGAAAGGAAAGGAAAGGAACCTCTCGTGCAAGCACTGAGTCATTACTGACTCTTGGAGGGACACCAGCTTTCGCTGACGTTTTCTTGGCAGGCCTTATATAGTGGGGTGGTTTGCCGTTGCCTTCCCCGGCTGTTATTGCCTTTCCCCCAGCTAACTGGGTACTCATGTGGACGAAAGTTCTCTGATTGCTCAGAGCTCAGGACAGAAATCCAAGGCGCCGTGTTCCATGGGTCCTGTGATGGTCTCTTAAGAATCCCAAACGAGAGACACCACCCTCCCAAAATGGGCTGAGGTCTACCACAAGACGTCACGAATGGCCGCCAATGTGAACGGCTTTAAAAGAGGATTGGGCAAGTTCCCTTCTGAACGGCTACCAATGGCTACTTGTCCTCATGGTCATATGCTGGGAAATGTGGGTGGAGTCGGGGTCATATCCTGCTTGTAGGTTTCTCCTGGGCAACTGCTTGGCTGCTTTGTGAATCGAATACTGGGCGCTATGGACCCTTGGTCTGATCCAGCATGGTTCTCTTCATGTTCTTACATTCCTGGGGGTGTTGCAGCACTGCATTCCTAAAACGAAGGCGCATTTGGCACCCTTCTCCATGGCTACGAACACAGCTTGTATTGACGCTTCAGCGGGACAGATTGCAATGGCTGTGCGAAATGGACGTGGCGTTCGTGGACAAGCGGCGGCAGCGCACGCGGGACGTTTGCTCCCAGCACTTTAGCCTGGAGAAGAGAAGATTGAGGGGAGACATGATAGCACTCTTCAAATACTTAAAAGGTTGTCACACAGAGGAGGGCCAGGATCTCTTCTTGGTCATCCCAGAGTGCAGGACACGGAATAATGGGCTCAAGTTACAGGAAGCCAGATTCCGGCTGGACATCAGGAAAAACTTCCTGACTGTTAGAGCAGTGCGACAATGGAACCAGTTACCTAGGGAGGTTGTGGGCTCTCCCACACTAGAGGCCTTCAAGAGGCAGCTGGACAACCCTCTGTCAGGGATGCTTTAGGGTGGATTCCTGCATTGAGCAGGGGGTTGGACTCGATGGCCTTGTAGGCCTCTTCCAACTCTGCTATTCTATGACTTTCTTGGCTGTTGAACGGTCCTTAAAGCAACACATCGTTGGCAACTGAGATTTCCCTTCCTCGTTGTTTGTGGCTTTTGTGTGTTTCGCTTTGTGTAGTGGTTCTGCTTCTCTTCCCCCACCCAGTGTGGCTTCTGCAGCCAGGGTCCCTGCGGCCCTGACGCCCCCCCTGCCCCTGCCCTTCACCCTGTCAGCAAGCGCTGTTGGGCTCCTGGGATTCTTTTTTTTTTGGCAGATGTTAAATATTTGTCTGATGGAGGGAGGAGGAAGAGGTGGGGGGGAGAAAGTTGAGTTTAGGAGAACAAGAGCAGGATTGTGATTGGGGGGCGGGGAAAGAGAGGCGCATTCAGAGCTCAGTGGGGCGGGAGGAGGCCCGGCTCTTGTTTCAGTCCTTTGTCACTCTGGAAAACCAGATGTGAGGCAGGAGAGGGGAGAGTTGGTTTCGTTGGATGGAGAAATACAGCTGTTTGCAACTCTGTGCTCGCTCGTAGAGGCTCCTTTTCTTTTTGGCAAGCAGCCTGCTTGGCAAATAATAATGATACAAATTTAGATTGCGCTCTATAACAGAGCGCAATCTGGTTGAGCTTTTATATTGTATTTTATATTATGGTTTTATACTGTTGTTTTATACTTGGAATGTTTTTAATTTTTGTGAACTGCTCAGGGAGCTCCGGCTATTGGGCGGTACAGAAATGCAATAAATAAATAAACAAACCAAAACATACGAAATGCAACAATATAAACAAAAATGAATAAATGCATGTTAGATCGACTGCTAACCAGAAATTAAACTCCTTCACAGCCAAACGAATTAAAATCCAAGAGCCAAAGGGATTGTTTCTCACTCCATGCACCCGCACCTACGGCTCCAACTCGAACGAATAGGTTTTCAGGCCTCATCTAAATCTGTCCAACTCTGGTTCCATACAAAGGTGTAGAGGGAGAGAGTTCAACAATCGTGGGGCAGGGTGGGAAAATGCCCGGAGCCTAGAATTTGCCACCTTCATCCAGGGAATCAACAGAAGTCTGGAATCTGCAGACTGAAACTTGTTGCAGACTTTGCGGAGAGGAGGCCCGGGTTCCTCCAGCGTTGATCTGTCGCCATTCTAGGCTCTGTTTTGGCAATTCACCCCCGCCCCTTTTTTTATCAGAGGCCTGGGCTTGTCTCTCTCCCAAGCGAGATAAAGCCTGTCTTCCTAAAGCACAGTGCTGAATATCTTTCCAAGATACGGCTTGTCTGGAAATGACTGTCTTGGTGGGTTGGGATCTCTTCCCTTTCAGACCTGAAAGTTACCCAGTGATGAAGGAAACGCACACTCTGTAACTGCCTCGAGGCATCTCGGATTATCTGTTTTGCATGACCTCTGGCGTCAGTTTAAGCATCTGGAGTTGGCCTTCTTCTCTCTGTTTAGATAAGATATGGGCAGTTTAGGAGACGGCGCTGAAGAGGCAGAGTGTCGGATTGTAGTTCAGTGCATGGTTGAATCCTGCAAGTCTCTCAAAGGTTGGAGCTCGTCGTCATGACGAGATCAAATACGGGATTGTGTAGAACGCCAAAGCCGTAACCTACCTAGGCAGGTTGATTGTAGAAACCAGGTCTTTTGTGAGTGAGGGGTGGCGGCAGCAATGGAGGCAGTTGATGTGGGATTCTCACGGAAGAGTCCACATTGGGGAAAGATGGCGACCACAAGACGTAGGGATGGCCACCAATTTGGAGGGCTTTAAAAGGGGGTTAGACCAATTCCTGGAGGAGAAGGCTGTCAATGGCTACTAGTCCTGATGTCTCTATGCTCCCTCCAATATGCCTGTATACACCACTTGCTGAGGAACATGGGTGAGAGAGTGCTGTTTCCCATGGGCATGTGGTTGGCCATTGTGTGAACAGAACGTTGGACTACTAGATGGACCCTTTCTCTGATCCTGCTTGGCTCTTCTGATGTTCTGTGTCCTTAAGTTCAGCCTTCCATGCCCCTTAGTTCTGAGGGCTTCTCCTGTGGGGTAAAGCTAAAGGTTGATCTACATCAGCGTTCCCCAATGTGGTGGACTACAACTCCCATCAGGGGTAGCTGTAGGAGGAGGGAGGTTGAATAAGGCTGATTGACTTGACCAACAAGCGGCTGTTTCTTTCTTTCTTAAATAGCTGGCATGGGGTTACGTGAGCTTTATCAGAGCCCTGGTATGTGGTAGGGGGATGGTTTTAACCCTTTCCCCCTCCTGCGGTCCCAATCGGAATCCCCTCTGCAGTGCCTCCTATTCACAGTGGGGTAAAACCTCTGGCTCAGTATATGTGTGTGATTGGGACCCCCTCTCCACCCTGTACCACGGTCTCGATCTGCCCCGCCCGCATTGGCTACAGGGAAGAAAATCAGCCATGAAAAAGCAAATTGTGTGACAAACATCCCATCACGTCTAGCCCAGCCCTTATTCCCACCTTACTGCTACTGTTGCTTCTCTTCCATAGACAGCGGGAGAAACAGCCTGCCTCTTCCGCCTGGCATCTTTATCAACACCTGAGAAGCCTCCAATGTGTCCCCACCTGTTCTCAATTCTAAACATTTTTGAACCGTTTGCTCTCCGCAGAGCAAGGATCCAGATCTTTCCAAAACACACCGTGGCCAAGTCCTCCGTCGCGCATCTTCCCCATCTCCGCTTCGCTTTCCTCTTTAGAACATCTGTTCGGTGGCCGTGGTTGTCGTCCCCACTTTTTTACAGCTTCCGGAATGATAAAGAGTTACACCCTCGGGGTTTTTGTTGTGTTTTGTTTTGAGAATCCAAAACCTTGTGATGGGAAGTTCTCCAGATTTCCCTACTGTTTCTTCCTCCTCTCGGAATTGGTGGGTCTCTTCCTTTTCGTCTAAAGGAGGATCTCTTCTTTATCTCTCCTACTTTTCCTTTCAGCAGTGGGGTAAAGTAAGTTGTAGACACACACACCTCCCGGGGTGGGAGTGGGGAACCCTCAACCCTCAGGTATGACAACAGCTTCCCCTGCCAGCCAGAATTGGAAACTTCAAGATGTACAAAAATCTGATTGATCAGGGCCTATTTTTGTCTCAGCCAGTTGGCTGGCTGGCTGAGGTAGATGGGTGCGGTAGTCTTAACATGTTTATAGGGCACCTGGTAGGGTAAGCCTGCATATATGGTTGTAACAGCTGAGCAACGTCCTACAATAAAACTCTCTTTCTCTCTCTCAAAAATCAGGGAAGCCATTTCCACTGGGTTAATCTTCCGCAGTGCTGAATCAACAGTTGTTGCCTGTTCTCTGAGCACACAGCTGGGACACATTTGCTCCTTTGGATAGCTCTTACTTCTCCTTCTCCCCGCAGCCCCCACTCCGCCCTAGTAGGAAAAATGATTTCATTCCAAAAGTTAATTAGAGGCAAACCTGGAAACTGCACGCCCGAAGGGAGCGCCTCAGCCCCTCCCTGCCAAAAACCCCGGTCCGGCTTTTCTGTCACTTAGGGTTGCAGAGTTTAGCCATCTTTAAACATCCATTAAAAAAACAACAACTCTTGACTGTCTGAAAAGGAATGCCCAATAAATTGGTTGGCAGAATGATTCATTTTTAAATGGTTAGTTATTGTCAATACAGGATCTCTTCTCTATCCTCCCAGAGTGCAGGACACAGAATCATGGGCTCAAGTGACAGGAAGCCAGATTCCGGCTGGACATCAGGAAAAACTTCCTCACTGTTAGAGCAGTATGACAATGGAACCAGTTACCTGGGGAGGTTGTGGGCTCTCCCACACGAGAGGCCTTCAAGAGGCAGCTGGACAGCCATCTGTCAGGGATGCTTTAGGGTGGATTCCTGCACTGAGCAGGGGGTTGGACTCGATGGCCTTATGGGCCACTTCCAACTCTATGATTTTACGATTCTAATAACTATTAAAAGCTGCAAGACAGCCAAGTGCTGTCTTCATGCAGTATTCCTTCCTTCGTATGTGTGAGTAGCGAGGGATGCCATTTGCAGGTGGGGAGCGTCTTACCTGCCACGTTTTTCTGTTATGGAGGCCTAATCAGATGCGATTAGTGGATTACGCCATTAAAATGCAAATGATTATCCAACTATGTTTCCTTCAATTGGGTGGCAGCGCATCTTATTATACCAGTAAAGCAGGGGTGGGTGAACCTGTGGCCCAGTCAGCATAGTTGGGGATGATGGGAGTTGTAATTGCTCCCATCACCCCTGATGAGTTTGTTCTGGTTGCTGGATTACACTTCCCATCATCCCTGACCCTTGGCCACACTGGGTCGGGTTGCTGGGAGTTTAAGAGGCAACCACATCCAGAACACCACTGGTCTCCTACCTGTGCAATGAGGTGACTTCTTAACAATTGGGGTTGGGGGCGGGGGAAGATGCAAAGCAGTCTGGGTCCTTCAGGGAAGGACTGTAGCTAAGTGGTAGAGTCCATGCTTTACCCGCTAAAGGTCCTGGTTCGATCCTCCAGGTTGGACTAGGAAAGAGTCTTGTCTGAAATCCTAGAGAGCCATTTCTGTCCATCAGTGTCAACAATACTGGGCTAAATGAACTATTCGTGTGGTTCTGAATAAGGCAGCTTCCTATGGGGCACTGGTACGGTTTACACAAAGTAGTAGGCCAGTGTCCTGGGCTTCAGCCCTGCACTGTTACGCAGCCACGTGGCTGGCTGCGCGCTGCCTTGTCTGCCGTAGCGAACCGTCTGGTTGCAAACCTCCTTCCCCCTCCTGCCTAAATCAAGCTTCTGAGAAACATCCTGTGCCCTGGAACCATGGCACGGGAGAGAAAGGAGCTTTGAGATCGAAATGCATTTGGAGACTTTTGCATTTGGAGCTGCCTCTGCAAGGCGGTGCAGTCTAGGAGTCAAACTTTGGGTGGTGTCGAACGGTCTCATTTCACTTCCGGTGCAGTCTAGGAGTCAAACTTTGGGTGGTGTCGAACGGTCTCATTTCACTTCTCTTCTGCAAGAGAAAGACCTTAGGAACAAGTGAATCGGTGCCATCCTTGCTATGTTTTGGGAGAGAGGGTGGTGGGGTTGGAAAATCATAAAACGTGCTTGAAGTAGGTGCAGAGCGAATACTTCTGACAAATCGCGCTAGTAAAGTGTGTGTGTGTGGCTATGCTGAGCGTATGTAGTCTTGGACTACAACCCATGCCAGGTGGGGATAATGGGAGCTGTAGTCCAACACACTTGGAGGGCACCGGGTCGGAGAAGGATGCTCTCAGCCAGCATTCCCTCCAACCTAGTGCCCTCCAGATATTTTGGACTTCAACTCCCATCAGCCCCAGCTGCATGGCCAGTGGTAAGGAATGCTGGGAGTTGTGGTTAACACACTGGGAGGGTGTGTGGCTGGGGAAGGCTGTTCTAAAGCCCGCTGGGCAGGAGTTTGGCTGGCTTGGAAATGGGCTTGGACAAATCCGTAGAGCGGTTAGCCGTGATGGATGGGACGCCTCCTCCTTCAAAGGAGTTCTTCTTCTGAAGACATGATGGTAGCGGGGAGGGGTGTTGGCCTCATTCCCTGCTGTAGGGGCTTCCTAGCAACATCTGTTTGGCAGCTGCCTCTAGGAACAAGGATACTAGGAAGATGGACGCTCCCTCTCCACAAGCAGAGCTGCTGCTACGTTCTTGTCCTGTCGCTGAGCTGGGCTTTCTTTGTTCACGTTGTGCCAATCAATACCTGTGTTCAAATTTGAACGTGGAATTTGGGAAGGCCCATCAATTTCCTTTCCTCCCCCCAATTTCCTTATAATGTAATGTGCAGCTTAAATAGCCAGTCCAAGAAGGATTCGCTTTCCTCTCTTTCCGCCAAGTAAATTTGTTCCATGCCTCGGTTTCTCTTTTGTTCCTCCCCTGTGGTATCCTGGACTATGGGAGACACCAAAGCATGTTGGAGATTCTGTGTTCAGCTGCGTCCCATTACCCTCGAGGCTCTTCGTTTTGCCGCTCGGAAGGACCAAACGATGCAAAATCCTTCGGCTTTAGAACTTGGGGCGAGGCGGGCGGGCGGGCGGTGTCTCTTCAGTAGAACGCGAAGCTCTAATTTGATGCAGGATTGTGGCTCGGGGTGGGGGGATGGGACATGACACTTTGAAGGCAGGCCGACACGCACCTTCCAGCACGCGTGTGCGTTTTTGTGCACATGCGTGCCTGCACACATGCATTCATGCAGTTTTGGAAAGCTTGGTGTTTTGATCCCAGCGAGCCTTGCAAAGGACACATCGGCGCGGGGTCTATTGTCGTGACCAAAAGGGATGGTGCTGCTCCCCGTCTTTCCTAATTAGCAGTGGAGCCTAGCAGATGGTGACGGGCCACCGAGCATCTGCCCCTCGTTAGGGCTAAGCCCCCCACCTTAATTGGAGTCCACTTAAGATGGAAGAGAACGGCAACCTTGAATCTGGCTTCCCTGTTGGTCTCTGGAAGGGGGCGGGAGAGGATTGTTGCGTCCCGCAGGAAGTGGGGGAGCTGGTGGATTGCATCTGGGTGATGGGGGCAGCTCTCCAGCAGCAGCTGGGGTGCCTGAGGGTCAGTCCTAACGGAGGACCCCACGGGAAGCAAGCACGGATTTGGCAAAAGAATCCTGATGGCTCTCTAGCGGGCAGGTCTTCTGTGGGTCAGGAGCATCTTTTGCCATTCAGCGGACTTCGCAGTGGTGTGGCTAGGGCTGGACCCTGAGGCCAAAGTCCGGGCCCTGCAGACCCCCCCCCTCCAAATGACCACCAGGAGGGCAGCAGAAGCAGCAAGCGCCCACCTTGTTTCTGTAGGCCCCCTGGCGCGATGATTTTAATGTTCCCGGCTCTTGTGGTGCTGTGATTTTGAGTGAGTTTAAAATGCAGAATGGCACACGCTTCTTTGCTCAAGGTGGGAGGACGGTGTTGTTGTTCTTGTCCTAACAGGCCAGGAATGTGGAAGCCGTTTTAAAGCATGGAATGGCGGTTGGAGGGCGAGGGGAGAGCAAGGTGGGTCGTGCACTTCACAACACATGCAATTCACCTGGCCGTCTAAAGCCACCATCCCTCCCCTTCCATAAGATCATTAAGTCCAGGGTCTAAAATATCCTGGTTGCCCTAGCAAGCCTATATGCACCAGTTGCTGGGGAACATGGGTGGGAGGGTACTGTTGCACCACGTCCCGCTTGTGGTTGTCCGTTGTGTGAACAGCATGCTGGACTAGAAGGACCCTTGGTGTGATCCAGCAGGGCTCTTCTTACGTTCGTAATTTGTCATGTCTCATGTGGATACAGGACTTTCCTCCATCGTGGAGCGGGATTTCATGGAGGCAAACCTGGGTTTTCCTTAGGCCACCTTATCCAAGCCGGTCCTGTCCAGAAGTTTTACACTTCAACACCCACCTGCCCAGCTCACCTCAGGCATTCTGGGAGTTGTAGTCCAAAACATCTGGAAGGTACCAGGCTGAGGAAGGTTGCCCCAGAGGGGCACTGCATTGTGGGAAATTAAAATGATGGGTAAGCCCATAAACTTGGCATTCTCCAGCGTACATCAGTAGGTGAGGGTTTCTTAAAAACACAAATAGTATTTTTTTAAAAACAAAACAAAACCTTTATTGATGTATCCTGAAGAATGGAGGAAGTTGTCGTTTCCCCCTTTACTATTCAGTTTAGCTTTGGGCCTATTAGTCAATGGCCTAAAGATTTTACCACTCTTGTAGCATTCAATTGAAACTGACTAGCTAAAAGGACTGCTGCTATTAACATATATATTTGAAATAGAAGTGTCTAATCCTTTTTCCGTTTTCCTTGATTTCATAAGGACTCAATCCTAAGCATGTTTAGACAGAAAAAAAGTCTTACAGTTCCCAGCATTTCCCAGCCAACACGGAGGGCTGGGGAATTCTGGGAATTGTTGGATTATTTTGTGTCTACATGCATAGGGTTACACTCTGAATGTTGTTGTGAATCATTATTGTGAATGGATATGCTTTATGTCATGTTTTATGTCCTTCCTTCTCTCCCCCTTCCCAATTCTTACCCAAATCACATTTCCTGTCAATGAGATAATTCTTAGAATTGCAGCAGGTGTGGAAGGCAAATTTAACCCTTCTCCTGCTGTGGTCCTGTGTTAGTGCCAGTAGGAGATTCTCTGCACCCCGCCAACTCCAAAACCAATATCAGAGGAGGGATTTTCTTCAGGACCAAAGCAGGGTTGGGGGATGGCTTAAATTTCCTCTCCATGCCTGCCGTGATCCCAATGATTATCAGCTCCACTGCAACAGATGCCGTTTGCATTTTTAAATGAACCCTGGACATTAAATGCAAAGTTGCATTGACTCCTAGTAAGGGCACTTACGGTTCCTTCCCTGAATGCGTGCAGGCTTGGACATCTGTTTCAACGAGTGCGGCAAGGAACATTGCCTGGGATCAGGCCCTCAAGTCTTCGAGGCAAAAAGCTCTTTCCTTGACTAGGGCCGGTGTTGTAATGCAAAGGCCTGCGTGCAGAATGAGATCAGCCGGGACCTCTTGTAATTTCAGTTGAAACTAAGTGGTATGGATATTAACCAGAAATCTGGATCGCCTTCCTTTGACTGCAGGTGAAAGCATTCTAGCTCCGGCCGTCGGGGGCTGTTAGAGCCAATAAATTCTCTTCTTTTGGAGTCCCTGAGGCTCAGACGATGAGCTGTTGCTCAGGTTTGAGGACTTTTAGCCAGATGTTCCAGCTTCCTCCCCCTACAGCCCATTCCCCACTCCTTCCCACGACCCATCCTCCACCGTTCTTCCTGTGGCGCGGGGCTCTCCCTGACGGGGCTCCGGTTTTCCGTTCGACAGCAGCTTCCTCCCTTTGTAGAGATCGGAGCAGTTGTGACGGTGCCAGAGTTGCGTTTGCGCCCTCTCCCCTCTTCCGAGCCAGCCGGGTTCAGATCCGGCAGTGCTCGATGCAACTGGGCAACCGCCCGGCTCCTTTTGTCAGACTGAAGCAGGGCACATTTTAAAAACAGCTGCTCTAGGCCCGTTGTCAAAATGGGGGTGCCGGAAGGAAAAGTTGACGAAAGATGCTGATGATGAATAATGAGTTTGTCACAGCCTTCCCCAACCGGGCGCCCTCCAGTTGTGTCGGACGCATAAAACTCTCCGAACGAGGCAGGCCGGTTGCACGGTAAAGCCCTTGTCTGTTAGCGCCTCGAAGGGCTGTCTTAACCATCGCCCCGCTTGCCCACAGTAGCCAACCAGCTCAAGGAAGTGGCATTCAGTAGTGGAGATTACAGCCATATAGCCATCATGAGACCTGCCCCTTCCTGAATCTCCCCATTCCCCGTTTTAAGCTTATCTAAGCCAGCAGACATCGCCGCACTTACGCCGCACTCCGAAAAGGAAATGTACTTTTTTTTTTTTTACTCCAGTCAGCTTTATTGGATCAACCTGGCGTTATATGAGCAGTGCATCCAGATTATTAAGGACCAAGCCGTTCTGCATTGTTGTAGTTTTAAAAAAGAAGAGGCTTTAACGTAGAGGGCTGCCTCGTATACCACGTCCGAGTTTGTCCATCCAGCCCAGAATAGTCTATTGTGACCCACAGCATCTCTCGAGGGTCTCAGGTAGGGGTCTTTCCTGTTCTCTGCCCCCAAGTCCTTTTAGCTGAGAATGCTGGGACATGAACTTGGGAACTTCTTCATGTGCTGTGATTCCTCCCGTTAATCGAGACAAGAGCATTACAGGGTGGCCTTTTTAGAGGACTGCCCTCTATTTGAAGGGCTGGCGGAGGGCAGTCCTCTGTTTGAAGGCAGTCCTTGAAGGACTGGTCAGGTTTAACAGTAATAAAATTGGGAGAGCAGTGGCCTTAAAGTGGCCAACAGCTGTTAGTCCCTGGACAGGAAGCTGAGCTGGTACTTGGCTCCCGACGGCGAGATGTATTGTGTTTCTATCTGAATTATAACAATTCTCCCTGAATGTTTGCCTATACACATAAATAATGATAAGTAGATTTTGTGGAAATCTATGGTCCTCTCTTTGTCTGCTTTTGTCCTGGTGATGTGGAAAGAGAAAGCATCGTCCTGGCTGTGGCTACGTCCCATAGGTAGGAGATACCTTTTCCTGACTGCTGCAGGGAAGATGGCTGTTCCTGAGATACAGCATCCATGTTGTCCTACACACACACAGAGCCATCACTGCACCTTCATGGCAAGAAACGCTTTGCCTCTTTCTTACTGCTTGTCACAGAGCGATGGAAAGGTCCATTTTTAAAAACAAGAGATTGCTCCTCCTCTTCCTCGGCCTCCGCTCTGCTCTTTGTGAGATGGCTTTGGGAGAAGCGCATTGTGGTTGATGCAGACGTGCTTGCAGGGGGAGGCTGTGGGTTGCTTAGCAACCTTGAGGCAGATACTCCTAGCAGGAGGCCGCAGCGACTCTATTCTTAAGCGTTTCAGAGTATTGAGGTCAGAAAGGCCTTTTCAGGCCTGGTTCACGCAGTAGGAAGCCATAGGTCCTTGCAAAGAGAACAACGGCAGAGGAGGGCAAAAGTTTCCAACTAACCACAGTTCCCTGTGATGTCCCAACTCAGAACTGTGGTTTGTTTAAACCACTGTCTCCCGACTTGTTGCTGTCTAGATGTCCTGGTTTACGCATCCCACCCATCTGCGGGGGAAGATGTTTTAAACCAGAGTTAGGGAGAACAAGCCAGGATCTGAAACCATGGCTTGGCAGTAAGGCTTTCCCTGCTTGGTGGGTATAGAGAGCAGAGCTTTTTCTTCCTATACATTTCCTCCGTCTCTTAGACCCCTGTTTAAGAGTTAGTGAATGTTTGCAATAAGGAAGGTATTTATTGGAAGCACTTTGCTGCTTTTGCTTCCTGCTGTCCTGACTTTGTGCATTAACTGTTCGCGAGCTTTTGCGGTGGCCATCACGGGAGCTTCTTTTGGCTAGCCTAGCAAGTTATAAATATGGGAATTGCTTACTCAGAGGCTCTCGTTTGCTCGAGCAAAAGAGACAAGCGTGGCCTGTGGCCCTGGGATGCATGTTTTAAAATGCGTTGTGCTTTGTAAGTGGCCCACGAGCAGAGGATTGCACCTGCCCCTTCTTAATCGTTACGGGCAGATCTTGAGTGAACGCCCATTTCCCCACTATCGCCAAAAGCCTTTTGCGTCTGCCGTTCCCACAGCATTCTGGATTTCCAGCTCCTGGTGAGCAACAGGTGGCAAACGGGCCTCCGAGCTGCGGTCCGGTTAATTTCTGCTCCGTCGCAAACCTGGGAATGAGCACCAGAAATTATCGCATTATCCACATGAGCGCGCAGCTGGCTGGACGTTGGCACGGGTGTAAATGCCAGCCCTGCAGGGGCTGTGAGACTTGACAGGGTGAACTTGGATGGAATGGGAGGCCGCAGCATAGGGCAAAAGCAGTTTCAGCGCACCCAGGAGCAGAACGATGGGCCTGGAAACTGGCTCGTAATCTTGAATTTTGCGGATACTTCTGGGTAGTTCTAGGCAAACCTGATCAGGGAATAAAAAGACCATTTTCCCCAACCCGGCGCCCTCTAGTTGTCTTGGACTACAATTACCATGATCCCCAGCAAGCCTGGCCATTGAGCTCACCACAAATGTCCAAAATGCATTCTGCAGCCTAATTTTAGGTGAGGAAAGACTTCGCTCTCTTTTTTTGGCTTCTTCTGTTAAACAATTGGGAATCAGAGGTCTTTGCTGATCAAATGAAGTGTCTTTTCCTGCCTAAAATCTCCAGGCCAATCTAGAGATGTCTCAGTAAATCCTGAATTACCTTCTGCTCACCGCTGCTTTATAAGATTTTCTTAAGTAACAGCTACCTTGATTTCAATGAAATATAAGGAAAAACTTCCTGATGATAAGATTTGTACAACAGTGGAACAGTTTACCTACGGAGGTCGTGGGTTCTCCATCCCTGAAGGTTTTTCAGAAGAGGCTGGGCAGGCATCTCACATTAATGGTTTAACTGGTTTTCCTGCACGTTGCAGAGGGGTGGGCTAGATTATCTTTGTGGTCCCTTCCAACTTCACAATTCTATGATTCTATGAACTATTTCTAAATGTGCATCTGTACATATAAATTAGCAAGTGCAAAGTTTATGTAAATTGCTTCCCCCCCTTTTTGCATGATGCATTTTCTCCCTTTTTCAGGGGGGGGGAGTCATAAATGGCCGCCCTAATTTTAATTAACCTTTGGCAACGCGGAGCTGATGGACTAGCAAGGCAGCAGGGCTTGTTTACCATTCCCTCGGCGCCCCTTGCTTTGAGGTGCCGATTGGGTCTCCTCAGCTGTGCTTCTAATTACTTCTGTCCCCAGTGGAACGCACGGATTTGATTGCACTCCCAGGCTCCCTCTAGAATTCAGGCTAGCAAGCGTTTGCAGCTGGGTGCCCTGGAACGATTAATTTGCCTTGCCTTGCCGCTGGAGATTTGGCATATCTGGTTCCCAAGAGTTTACCCTGGCGTAGATCAATAGGCTTCAGTCTGAACCAGCAGAGATGTAGACAGCTTGAGATGCGCTGGTGCGCACACGGCACACTCTTGAAAGACCCACGGGTCTCTCTCACCTGAAGGTGCTCTTTCCTGGTCTAGTGCCCACCCACTGTGTGGGACTCCCAACCCTCACCAGCCCAAGCCAGGCTGGCCATTGGTCAGAAATCCTGGGAGGGGTCATCCGAAACAACAGGTTGGGGAAGTCTTCCTTAAAGGGTAGCTGTGGGTTTTCTTTTCCAGGCCGGTGACTTTTAAAGACTGCTCTAGGTTCTCGTATATCTCTTGAAGAAGCTTCTGCACATTGCTGCAAAGCAACCTTGCATTGCACGTACCACAAGACGTAGCGATGGCCACCAGTTTGGATGGCTTTCAAAGGGGGTTAGACGAATTCTTGGGAGGAGAAGGCTATATCCATGGCTACTAGTCCTCATGGCTCTATGCTATCTCCAGTATCAGAAGCAGTAGGCCTCTGTACACCAGTTGCTGGGGAACATGGGCAGGAGGGTGATGTTGCACTCAAGTCCTGATCCTGTGGGCAACAGGTTGGCCCCTGTGTGAACAGAATGCTGGTCTAGATGGACCCTTGGTCTGATCCATCAGGGCCCTTCCTTGGAACCCAGCCTGAAGACCGCTGTTCTAGAGTGCTGAAAGAAGCCCCAGCTGAGTTTCAGTCTTGAGGATTAACCCAATTCATTGGAAATTTGCCTGATCTGACATGGCTAGTCTGGCCTTAGGGTGCGTTGCACTTTGTTCATTTCGTTGCACTGACATCCCACTTTCCACCATGCTGTACCTAAGGTTCCCTTGCCGTCTCCGATCCAGCCATTGACCAGACCCATCGCGTGCCTTCAGACCGTGCTCTGGGCGGACTGGTGCGTTTGCCGAGTGCATGGTTGGTGTGGATGGGCTGCTGGTCTGATCCAGCAGAGACCTTCTTAACGGAGACTGTGGGAAGAGCTCACCTAATGCCCTTAAGGTTCTGACCCAATTTGGTTTGGGGTTCAGCATGGGCTAATGCTTGGGGATGCTTCATTGGGGGATGCATGCATCCAATGCCTTCCACAACTGCAATGCCATGCGCTAATCTTTCGGCTGCCTCCTCCCTTGCCTCCTTGCAGAAATCTACGAAGTTGAGTCAAGCTGCTCCCCCGTCTCTCGTCGCCCTCTCTTCCTACCCAGCTGCTTATCTCTCTTTTTAATTACCACTCTTGTGCGGATACCAGACGGGAAATCATCTGACTTCTCTCAAGGCCCTGCCTGGCCTTGACAAGGCTGGTAATTAAAAGTCTGACTGCACTGTTATCTGCAGCTGAGCGCTCCACGAATCCCAAGTTGGGGAGCCGTCCTGATGAAATGAAAACTCACTCCCCTTGCTTTTAAGAGGAGAGGGCTGCTCCAGTCAGGGAAAGCGCCCCAACCCAGGGGGTTATTTATTTATGTACCCCGCCGTTCTACCCGGGGGGGAAATGGCTTACAACGACAAATAAAAGTGATTAAAACAATGAAACAAATGCATTAAAAACACAACCATTACAGAATAATTGGGCTGCAGGACTCTGAAAATGTGGGGTTCGCACCGTCTTTTGTGTAATGGTGCATTTTCCGTTGTAGTCTGCTGCTCTGCAGTTTTTGCAATAATCTGAGCACGTACTTGGTTTTGTGTGCCTGAAGACACCCTCCCTCCCCAGTCCCCACCCCACCCCTGGTGCCTAAAAGCTGTTGTCAGGAGGCTTTGGTAACTGCCTTCCTGTTAGTCTGCTGTGCTTAAAAGTGTTGGCAAGAAATGACACTCCAGTCTTCATTAAAAGGTTGATGGCAGGCGCACCGTAGACACTGTAAAATGTCTGATATGTAAAATTAGAGTTGGCTCAGGGGGAAGGAAGGAAGGGAGTGATTTTGTTGCATGAGCCATGGCTGGGCTGTGATAGGAACCAAGGGAGGAACTGAGGCAAACAGCGGTGACAAAAGTTGAAGTTCTCAACCTTATTGACAAAGCGGAAGACCATACATCCCCAGGCCCAGATGGTCTCCAGCTCTTAAAGGACTCAAATATGAAATCACTTATATTCTAGCAAAAATAAAACAAAATGTAACCTATTGCTTGCATATTCCAGTTCTTGGCTCTGGCTGGCGAGGGTTACAGGGCACACGAGAAAGGCCAGAAGTGGCAAAAAGGCCCATTACATGGAAGACCTGCCAGGATTATCCCTAGCAGCTAAATTGAACCTCCCTATTCAGAGGTAGCAGCAAAATAGTTTGAGGCTATTGCTTTGATGCTCATTTGTGGGCTTCCCAGAGCATCTGGTTAGCCCTTACGGGAAACGTTTTTATTTATTTGTGACGTTTATATTCCTCCTTTTCCTCCTCCTCCCCATTTTATCATCACAACAACCCTGTGGGGTAGGTTAAGCTGAGACCCAAACCTACCTATTGAGCTTCACAGCTGAATGGGGACTAGAATACAGATCTCCCAAGTTCTACTCAAACTGCTGTCCCACACTGGATTGCAAAAAGCTGGACTAGATGGGATTTCGGATTGGATCCAGCAGGGCTCCTGTATGGACTTGGGGCTGGCTGGTTATTGGATGCCTTAAAACAGCCTTCCTCAATCTGATGCTCTCCAGATGTGTTTGGGCTGCAACTCCTGTTTCCCCCCTCGAGTCCAAACACAGCTGGAGGTCTCCAGGTTGCCGGGGGGCTGTACTTAAAGGATTGTGTCCAATCCTGGAGAAAGGGCTCCCTACGGATGGGCCTCCCCAGGTTCCAAGGTGGGGTGTATGGGATCATCATCATCATCATTATTATTGTCTGTCCAAAGCAGCAGAACAAGGCAGCCCAGCTGGTCTGCGAGAGGCTAGCAAGCGACTCTGGTCGATTTTCTCGCATGGTTTTTTTTTTACCCTATTCTATGGTCTCGGTTTTCAGTCTCTTTGAAGGGCTGCTGTGCCAGAGTTCGAACCACATTCCTTTCTGATGAATCCATGTAACCCAATGCCCCCCAACTGGCTTTTGCGGGAGGGCTGGAGAAATTCCTCCTCGCAACTATGGGGTTCTCCACTTTTTTCCTCCAGCTCTTGAGCTTGAATTCCAATACTTGCTACATCGGCATTTACCCCAACATGGAGTTGGTTTTTTTTCTTTTAAGTACAGTAGCTTGGGGGGTAAGTTTTAGTGTCAAGCTGAAAGGACACCTTCTCAGCCCCATTTTGCTACCCTGTTCAAAGGAGGCAGAAGTGCAGCTGGGTCATTTTAGACCCTTCCATTCATCCCCCCATGGAGTCTGGGGAGGTCCATACACACACACACACACACACACACAGACAGCATTTGCCATATTGCATTTTAAACTTACTTAAAATCATAGCAACGTTGTTTGTCTATATTTATTTACAGCATTTATATACTGCTCCACATCTTAGCAGATTCCAGAGCAGAGAACAATAAAAGATAAAATAAAACACCATATTAAAAAATGATTATATTTTTTAAAACACAGAACCAATAAAAACCATAGCTGGTTAGTCAAGGAAGGCTTCCTGGAATGCAGATGTTTTTCAGGAGGCGCTGGAAACAGCAGAATGTCCGTGCCTGCCTGAGCTCCAGAGGCAGGGAGTTCCACAGAAAGGGGGCCACCACACTGAAGGCTCTTCTCCAGGTGGACCCCAGTCGGGCCGTAGGTCCGTGCGGAACGACCAGAAACATGCTGTTGGTTCCATCTTGCCCGCAGTTATAAAATGAGTTTGCTTCTGCTGCCCTGCTACTCTCTGGGTGGTCATTCTGGGTTGGAAGGGGCTGGATTTTAGCCCCAAGGTCCAGTCATAGCTGCATCACTTCTCAGGAGGGTGAAATTTGCCTTCTACCGAGTCAGACCATTGGATGATCTAGCTGAGTATTGTCTTGCCTGCCTGGCAATAGCTCTGCAGGGTTTCAGGCAGGGGTCTTCACCCAGTCCTAAACTCTGCACGCAAAGCAGTGCTCAGCTAAACCCCTTCCCATGGGGTTGGCGGAGCAGGATAACGAGTTCTCTCCAAGCGTGGTAGCTTGCCACTTCATAAATGTGTCACGGCCATTGGTGGGACATGTCCTCTCTCTCCATCGATGGTGCCAGAACGCTCCGCTCTATTCCGGCACGAGAAGGGATGGAAATCCTGCCATTCCTTAATGCTCTTTGGTGAAGTCCAGTTCCCAAAACAACCCAACAGCTGGCTTGGCGCTGCTGAAACAATTCGTGGGAAGTTGAGCTCTCCCGCACGCAGCTGTCTCATCCTGAGTTTAGCTTTCTTTCCCTAAAGCTGTCGCTGGCCCTCTCCCCTGCATTCCAGATAGTCCCCTAGAAGGGAGACAACCTCTCCTTTCTTTCCACACCCCCATTACTCCTTGATTCAACACAGAATTGCCACCTGGCCGATTCTGGTTGATTTCAGGATGTCAAGGGGCTTATTAAGATGGCAGGCTAATCCAGCGATATTTTAATTTTTAATTAGGAGTTTGGAAAATGGGTCCCTAATGGTAATTGCAACCCTTACTTATACAGCCATTTGGGTCTACAAAATGGTTAGGGCAAAGGAAAAGATCTCTAGACCAGCATTAGGTTTCTAGCACCTCACGGCCTGTCACATTTTTTTCCAGCTGACGCGATTGACACGCGAGAATGCTGCCTTTCCTTATGCCGTGATCCATCCAAATCTATGAACGTTACTTATGATAGGAGGAGAATTTGCCAGATTTTTCTTAAGGCAGCATCGGAAAAAGGTGCAAAATTGGGGAGCATGGGCTGCTTGGAGACTTTTTTTGTTTTTGTCATCCGCGATGTGTGACACGGTCTCTTCTTTGGTTAGGAATTTTTTCCTCCTGTTTAAGGGGAAACTTTTGGCTACCTTCTACTGCGTCCGGAGACACGGTTGACAGTGGCCTGGCCACCGGGGTGGAGGGAAGATGTCATCCAAGAAGTATTGGATGACATCTTCCATCAACCCCAGCTGGCATGGGAGGCGGAGGGGAAGCTGATTTGGAAGAATCTTTAGCTTCTCTTCTGGCTTTGTTTGGTTTGGTGGTTTTTTAAAAAAAGATTTGTTCCAGCAGTAGAAAATGGGCAACTTTTCTAGTTTTGTGAGTGGTGAACTATTATGTTACAAGTGAGCAATGGGTGCCTCCCCCAGCGATGCAGGGAGCTCCGTATCCGATGGTGAGCGGGGAATCCTGGAGATATTATTGTCTCTGCATCCTGTCCTTCGGCCAAGCTGATCAGGACATGTAGGGAAAAATAATGAAATAAAATGGAATGCCCCCTCCCCTATTGCTAACTCGATTATACGGCGGTGAGGTTGAGTGCCGGCAGCCTGTCCAAGGCCATCTATTAGTCCTGGACCTCTGTGCAAGAGCAAGGAGAAAGCCGTCCTCGGCGGCAAGGCAACGGAGAGCTCGCAGCCTTGTTGAACTGTGCTTCCAGGCGCTGGATAGCGGTGGGAACAACCCTGATCCCCTCTGGAGCTTTAAGCTGAAAGGAGAGCATGCAGCTCCTTTCATTACCCTCTGGAGCTTCTTGGCATTACCTTCTGGAGCTCCAAGCTGAAAAGGAAGACTGGAGCTTCTTTTCATTACTCTCTGGAGCTCCAAGCTGAAAGGGAAAGCTGGAGCTTCTTGGCATTACTCTCTGGAGCTCCAAGCTGAAAAGGAAGACTGGAGCTTCTTTTCATTACCCTCTGGAGCTCCAAGCTGAAGGGGAAAGCTGGAGCTTCTTGGCATTACTCTCTGGAGTTTCTTTTCAGTACCCTGAAAGAGGGCAGCTGTGCTCTTTAGGCAGCTCCTGCCATTTGCGGGGCTCCGAACGTCCCAGTGGATTGTTCCCCATGCGCTCGATCCGCCTTCCTCTCCACTTCCTTTCTTAATGACTCCTAAAATCCACCACATTGCTAGAACTCCTGACGGGTCTGTCTCTGTGACTGGAGCATCTTGTGCTCTTTGGAGCCAACACAGCACAGAGCCAAGTGTGCGATTCTCAACTCTGCAAGTATTTTGAGGGAGGAACTTGCCAAACACATGAGAGTTGGTGTGTGTGTGTGTGTGTGTGTGTGTGTGTGTTGGAGGCTGCATCTGCTGATGAAGCGTTTTCTCTTGGATTCCTGTCTGATGGGAGCACTGTTTGTTTTGTCTGGCTTTGCAACAAACAGAGCTGTTAGGACTCCTCATGTCTGGCCTCAAGTGGTTTCAGAGGGAGGAAGAAGCTCCTCTCTCAGACCTTTGTGGCATGCTTAGCAAGGGTGGCCCAAGGCTTTTGCCACCTGTAACAATGGTCAAGGTGGCAGCTCCACCCCTTCCATGTACAAAAGCCGATTGGACTGGCAGTTGAATCTTTCTTCAGCTGGCAATGGGACAAGGGTCTGATGCTGCATCTGAAAGGCTTAGAGGGTGCATGACAGGCCTGGTGGCATGCAGCTTTCTTCTCCAACATCTGCCGCCTGAGGCAACTACCCAGGGCTGGCCCAAGACATTTTGCTGCCTGAGGCAAGGAGAAGATGTGCAAAAACTAATAGGACCAGTAGTTGCAGCTTTCTTCAGCAATGACAATGGGACATGGTAGGGCCGGGCCGCAAAAGCCCAAGACAGGACAGCATCCTCAACCACACATGAAGGCAGCAGGCTAGTTTAGGGGGTGCAAGGCAGGCCATGTGACCCACACCTCTCTCCTAACAACCCCTTGCTGCTACCGTCCAGCATCTGTTGCCTCGTGTTTGACTAAACTGGGATGCAACTGGAATGCCCCAATACTTTATACACGGAGAGAGATGTTGTAGAAGGGTGCGAGGTTGGGGGAGGTGGCGTACTCCCACAGCAGCCACATTTGCAAGCAACGGCTTACTCCGGTAATTTTTAAATGCTTTTATTTAGATTTTGGTTAAAGAAATGAAGAACCGCAAGGCAGCCTACACTCTGTTACAAATATGCCTCACCAGCTGCGGTCTGAAGCGACAGGCTGCGCACTGCGTGGCAACGCGGCGTCTGCCTGCGTGCACGTCCACTGATGTGCTCTAGGACGGAGATGCCTCCGTTATCCGGCCTCAAGAGTAGGCGTGGTTGGGCCCATGTTGAGGGCCAACGCCCCAGCAGGGGCCCGCTGGTGAGCGCTCTTGGGAGGTCCTTCTCCCCTTCACCATGGCAATCTGCTTGTTCACTTGTCTCTCGCTGTGGCCCGGACCACGGAGGTGATGAGAAGGAGGAGCAGCAAAATGCCACGGCCTCCTTGCTCACAACTGCCCCGCCCCCTCACAATTCCGTGCCAAGAGGAGCTGGATTCTGCGACTCGTACAAATTCTGCAAATGGAAAACTTGCAGAATTAAGTTAGGAGGGGCAAAGAGCCAAACAGGGATCTAGGAGGCCGTGAAGCTGGGTTCACAATTGACTTACCTTTTCCATCTCTCTCTCTCTTTGTCTTTTCCCTCTAGGGATGGACCTTTCAGCCAATCAGGATGAAGAGAGCGATCAAGAAACCTTTCAACTGGAAATCAATAAAGATACCAAGAAATGCACCTTCAGGACTTATACTGGGAAATACTGGACCCTGACCTCCAACGGCGGAGTGCAGTCCACCGCCTCGACTAAGTGAGTGTTCTCTTCTAAGGAAACTCGGCTTGTGTTTTTTTTCCCTGGAAATGTTTTGGTGATCCCCTAAATCAGCCTTCCTCAACCTGGAGCGCTCCAGATGTGTTGGACTACAACTCCCAGAATGCCGGCATTCTGGGAGATGCAGTCCAACACATCTGGAGCGCCCCAGGTTGAGGAAGGCTGCCCTAAATAGACTGGGATATATTTGGAACAGGTGGTGGAGGTTTTTTTTAATTCACACCCCCTCTCAATTTATAGACACTGCATATACCTGTGCCTGTGTTGTGCTGGATAGATGGGTAACACATGAGAGAGATGTGGTTCTGAGGGATAATTACTCGAAAACAAGAACCAGTGTGGTGTAGCAGCTAGAGTTTTGAACTGGGAGCCAGGAGATCCAGGTTCTGGTGGCCACTCAGCCGTGGAAGCTCACTGGGTGACTTTGGGCCAGTCACGGACTTTCAGCCCAACCTACCTCACAGGGTTGTTGTTGTCGCGAGGATAGAAAAACGGACAGGAGGATCACGTGAGCCAACTTGGGTTCCGTAGAAGAAAAAAGGCGGGATATAAATGCAATTAATAAAATGAATTAAAACAATGAATTGCATCTTTGAAACTGCTCAGCTCACCCAGTATTGTATCCGTTCCTTTTGCTAATTAATTTTAAGGCAACAGTGGATTTTAAGAAACAAGCAGTACTGGAGCTTCTATAGCTCCATGGTTTGAAAAAAAAATTACTTTTGGGAAATGAGATTTCTGTCCTGTCTGTTTTCCTGCCACCTCCTGTGAGTGGATTAGTGGAGGTTGGTGGGTCTGATGCCAGCGGGACAGTGAATCCGCTCCAGGTTTCAGTCAGAACTCTGAAGGGAGCTCTCCAAGGTGCAAAACTCTAGAGTTTAGTGTTCTGTCTGGTTCTGACCGAAACCCGGAGTGGATTCCACTGACATGGGAGCCATCAGCCTCCACAGGAACGGATCGTGAGAGCCACTGGTCAAATGAACTCTACCTTTTGGGGACGCAGAGTACAGGAACGCCCAGATCTTCACACTGTGACGCTGGCTGCTCACGCTCACGCTCTCGCTCTGCCTCAACAGGAACGCCAACTGTTACTTCGATATCGAGTGGTGCGATCGGCGCATTACACTGAAAGCAGCGAACGGCAAATACGTCACGGCAAAGAAGAACGGGCAGCTTGCCGCCAGCATGGAAACTGCCAGTAAGGGCCGCTTCGTCCCCCGTTGGTGTTGGCAGGAGGCATTGGGGGGGGGGGCTTGCGTAGCGCACAGCCTTTGCCTGCCTAAGATCACAGGTTCGAATCCAGCGACTCCAGTTAAAAACGGATGTTCTGGTAGCAGGGGCTGAGAGGAGCGTTACTAGTCGTGGTGGCTGGGCAGTCACTCCGGTATCCGAGTCGGGATGGCTCTGATATTAACAGCAGGAGGGCCCTGCGTTTGGGCCCGGTGGGAACAGAATGCTGGCCCAGGTAGACCTTTGGCTTGATCCAGCATGGCTCCTGTGTCCTTAACGCTTTGCCTGAGCCCTCCGAGAGCCACCACAAGTGGAGAGAAGATACGGGCCAGGTCAGTTTCAGCCTTGCGTGTCTATTCGTTCACTAGAACCCCTGTGACCCTCCAGTTAGTGCAACTTTCCCCAATCTCCGTCTCTCCAGATGTTTAGGATGACAACTTCCAGGATGCTTTAGGGTGGATTCCTGCATTGAGCAGGGAGTTGGACTCGATGGCCTTGTAGGCCCCTTCCAACTCTGCTGTTCTATGATTCTATGATTCCTTATTCTTGGCCACACTGGCTGGGTCTGGCAGGAGCTGGAGTTTCGGCTATTGGGCAGTATAAAAATGCAATAAATAAATAAATAAATTCCCAGACATCTGGAGGGCTTGACGCTGGAACACACTGCTCCAATCTCGGCATGCTTGATCTTCCTCGGCTGCTAACAAGTCAGAGCACAAGAGGCGAAACAGCCAAAGAGATTTCCTTGGATCAGGGTTCGATCTGGTGGGATACGAAGCAGTGAGCGCCTTTTGCCTACTGTGCGGTGAAGGAACCAAAACATCTAGAACAGCCTCACCCAATCTGGTGCCGCTAGATGTGTTGGACTACAATTCCTATCATCCCCATTCAGCATGTCCAGCAAAGCTAGCCTAGAACAGTCCTCCCCAAAGTGGTGCTTCTCGGGGTTTTGGAATACAGCTCCCAGCATCCTTGGCCACTGGCTCAGGCTGATGGGAGTTGAAATCCAAAACATCTGCCCCCGGGTATTTCTGAGCCTCGGTGGTTTCTCTGTTTAGCAGTTAAGCGGCTGCTGTGTTTTGCGCTCTGCAAGCCCAGCCGGACATCTTCTCCTTTTCTTCCCCGACGGACAGGTGAGACGGAATACTTCCTCATGAAGCTGATCAACCGGCCAATCATCGTCCTCCGAGGGGAGCACGGCTTCATTGGCTGCAGGAAGGTGACCGGTACCCTGGATTGCAACCGCTCCTCTTACGACGTCTTTCAGCTGGAGTTCAATGACGGAGCCTACAACATCAAAGGTATGGGGCTCCCTCTGCCTGCAAGGCCAGACTGCTCTACAGTGTACCCCGTGCTGCAAAACAGAGGCTAAGGTTCTAGCCCTCATGGCTGCAAAGATGCTTGGGAAGTATGGGGCCCCTGCCAGGGGATGGGACTTCGGCAGTTTCTTCTTACCTTCCTCCACCTTGATCTAAATTGTGGGGACAGAAATCTGCGAGACTGGAGGGAAAACATGGCAATTGGCTCCGCCTTTTAAAAGCTGCAGGATTTGGGTCACCACCATGCCGTTGTGGGTTTGTCCCGACACAAATACTTGGCTCTTCAAGCGCTTCACGCACTTGATTTTGTCATCCTGGTTATGGCTTTTAACCCGCACCTCCCCCAAAACAGCTTCAGGCCAGGCTATCCAATATGAAGCTGCCTGTGCAATAAGGTAGCCGGGAGCCATTCCCCCTCTGTCTGCCCTAAGCCTTAGTGACTGGCAGTAAAAGACTCAATCTACAATACAGGCTGGTGTGTTGGGATCTACCTTTCCTTTCAGTGTTGGCTCCGCCCCATTCCCTTCAGCCCCGCCCACCACTACAATCCAGCCTCCGAGACCGAAAGAACCGCTCCTACAGGCGTGGTTCCACGGTGCACGTCCACGGTGCACCGCATGCCTCCGCGGGGCAGCTGACCATTTCTCTCCCCCTCTCTTTCCCTCCCCGCCCCGTTTGCAGATTCCACTGGGAAATACTGGATGGTTGGCAACGAGTCCTCCATCACCAGCAGCAGCAACACGCCGGTAGACTTCTTCTTTGAGTTCTGCGACTACAACAAGGTGGCCATCAGAGTCAATGGGAAATACCTGAAGGGTGACCACGCCGGCGTCCTCAAAGCATCCGCTGATGCGATCGACCCCTCCACCCTCTGGGAGTATTAAATGCACTTTAGCTTCCTTCCTTCCTTCCCTCTGCTCTGTGCTCTCCTCCCGTCCCACCCCTTCTCTTTCAGTTGCCAATTCGTTTTTGTTTGTGGGTTTTGGTTTTTGAATGTTCTGGTGTGTCTCTTCCTAAAGAAAGGGGTTATCTTTCAGACCAGCCTGCTGCTTCTCTCCCGCTGTAGAATTTGGGGGGGGGGGGGGTTGATCTCCTCTTCCCTTCATTATGTGAGTCTCTCTTTAAAAACTGGAAAAATGTAATGGACCTGCAGGAAATGGTGCCCTCTTGTCTGCATTGATGGTTAAAGGGGTGCCGGTTCATAAAGGTGTGATACCAAATCCCCCCTTATCTCTGCTGGGCCTGTGAATTTAAAAAGGGAATAAATCCCATCATGCTTTCTCTCTACTAAAGTAGAATCGTCGCCTTCAATTGGTATTGGCATTTCCCCACGTGGGGGTCCCCAGCAAGAGCTAGTATTGAGCTGAGCGAAGAGGCTTTTGAGTTACCACAATGGCGGCTCAATTAGCCCAACGCAAGCGGTGGAGGTAACCGTGATTCAACCAGCTTCCTCACACTGGGGTTGCTCTCTGGATTAGGTTAGTGTTCTTTCTCTCTCTCGGCACTTGACCCAAAGTGAAACACCTCTTTTCTCTAGCTAAGGCAGATAAGAGGTACTCTTAACATATCTTGCCACCCCGTGAAGTGGGGAGCTGTGTGTGAGTGTGTGTGAGTGTGCGATGGTGGTGGGATAAGTCAGAGGGTTAGTTTAGAGACAGACATGAGCCGGCCAATAAGTGCAGCCATAGGGACTAGGAACTTGTCCACGCACGCACGCACAAAACGAGCTGCTGTTGGTGGATCAGAATGGTGCAGGAGCTCCAGTCATTCATCTCGTAGGAGACGGATCTTGCCGAATAGTTTATCATCTTCTGCTTTGAGCTCTGTTCCCTCCCATCCCCTTGCTTCATGCTTCTAAGTGTCCACGAAGCATTTGGAGTTTCTCCTGAAAGGCTTGACAACTGCACTGAAAAGCTGTTGACACTGCCTTGTCGTTTCTCTCCGCCTCCGTCTGGAAGGTGCAAGTTGTTATAGAACTTTTCTTCTTTTTTTATATATATATATATAAATATATATTATCGTATTTGGTATCTTCAAAGTAATATTAGAGGGTCCAGGGCTACCTGAAATGATTCTTGATGAACAGTATCCGATAGATGTCAAGCTGCACTTCGTAACTGCACAACTTCTTTTTTTGTCTCGGGGGGCGGGGGGATCTCGGCTTACCCTCCTTTGTGCCTCCAAGGAAAACTATTTTCTCTGCACCTCCTGCGTGGTGGTGGTGGTGTGAGGGGTCCCCAGTTCAGTTCTGCAACTGATTCGCAGACGAGCCGCTGCTCAGACCAAGCATGGACCAAGTTCCACAGACCCTCTTGTTCCGCCTGTTGGTGACTCTCCCCCACTCCGCACCCTCTCTTTCTAGCTTCACTTGGGAGTTTATTGTGCCTCAAAAACAGCCATATCTCAGAAGCTTTTTGTGTGTGCGCCAAGATAAGTTTTGGAGAGCGGAGGAAGAGATGCGTGGAGGCGGCGAAACAGAAGCGGGGAAGCCACGTTGCATGTTACATGCGTTCAGGGAGGGGGGAATCTTTTTTGTTTCCGGTCAAGAAGTGTCCGGAAGCAAATTGCTAATCTCAATTTACAGACCGACAGAGCTTTTTAAGAATCAGCAAATGTTTGCACAGTTAATACATTCAGTCTGTGTTTTCTCGTCTCTCAATCTGACTGGAATTTCTGTCCTCACTTTCTGCTTCTTCCTCCTCCTCTTTGCTAAATGGCTGTGTTTTGTTTTTGTTTTTTTGAGGACGAGCGTCAAAAGTATCTGTTTCGGCTGATGTGTCTTGCTTAGTTGTCTCTCTCTCCCTCTCTCTCTCTCTCTCTCCCCCCCCCCCCAGGGTGTCTGCTCCCAGCTTGTGTTTTTTGGGAAGGTCTGTCTGAGGCTGCTCTCAAGCGCCTCTGCGTTGCAATTCTGCAATCTGCTTGCATAGTTCCTGGAAAAGGGAAAGATAACCAAAACCGTGTGTTTCTATTTATACAAGCTCCCCACGGAGCCGTCCTCAACTCTCCTATAGGTTTGCAGTACTGTATTGTCCATGTGGGCATTTTGTAATGTTGCTTAACCGTTCCGGAGTTTGGAAAAGTCTTGTGTGCATGCACACGCACCGTTTTTCTAGGCTGATGCCTTCTTGGAGGTTATTTCTGTTCCCTTAGGCCAGCCTGGTTATGATCCTGAACTTTAGCCGTGTCTTGCCTAACTCAACGCTCCGGTTTTATCATCATGCAATCAGGAAGGGACTTCGGATCAAAGGTGCTCTTACGTCTCTGAACCAGTGGCGCCATCCGTCCCATGGCCTGCTAAGCACCTAACCTTACAGAACCCACTTGGGTGGCTACTGTTGCCAAAATTCATGGGGCTAGGCCTTTAATTGCAAAGCACAGAGCCGGCGGGTGTTTTGAGCCTTAATAAAGTAAATCACTTTTCCATCTTTATTGCCATCAATGCTTGGTGCTAAATTCTTAAGCAAACTGAAATTATTTGCCTTACGAGTAAAGGAGGACCTGATCCAGGGGTTGTGCAGGAGCGTTGCTTTGGGATCATCTGAAATTTCGGGAGCAGCAAAGTCTGCAGGGTTTTCTCGCGAAAGAAAACGCAACGTTGGGAACAGAGGTGACTGGCCAGAAGGACCAAGCGTGTGGTCCCACCCTTTTAACACTTGCTGGCCTTCACACTTCATATCGCCTCCCCTCCAAATCCCTCTTTCCTGGGTGACCCCACCGGCTTCTCCTATGTAACCATTTAAAGTTGAGAGTTCTCCTCGCCTTCTTCCTTGGCTATTGTGGCTCTGAAAAGCATCTCACATTCTGGTATATTTTGTTAAGGTTTCCCAGCCCCCTCTTAAAAACACTTTTGTAAGTGCCATTTGTATAACAAGCTTCAAATGGAGAAGAGAAGTGACAAAATAAACTGCATTCAGATAAGAAATTGCTGTGTGTGTATTTTTCTCCTACTGCTGCAATATAAGGGTGCATGTTTAGACAAACAAAACCTCTCCTACAATTTCCAGCCATCCTGTTTTGAGTTTTAGGTCCAGGGCACTGCAGAGGGTGGGAAAAAACACCTGATGCATTTATTTCCTCCTTGCTGTGTATGTTTGGGTCTACAATGGAAAAACTTCCTGACTGTTAGAGCAGTACGACAATGGAATCAGTCTCTCCCACACTAGAGGCCTTCAAGAGGCAGCTGGACAAGCATCTGTCAGGGACGCTTTAGGGTGGATTCCTGCATTGAGCAGGGGGTTGGACTTGATGGCCTTATGGGCCACTTCCAACTCTGCTATTCTATGATTCAGGCTGGAGCAAATGGGTGAAGGCGGTCGACCAGAGGTGGCTATAGAAAAAGCAATGCTATGTACACGGCAGTTGCCCATAGCAACTTGCCTGAGGTGCTTTTTTTGTGGCAGTCATCCCTCGTGCTTAAAGGCTTTTTCTCCCCGTCGAGCAAGGCTTGATATGTGAAAGAGAAAGATGGCGGATTTGTGGCTGGGGTTCTAGTCTCCCTATCGCCATTAAACACACACACACACACACACACACACGTGTCATTTTGTGAGGGAAAACATTTGCCCTTGGTGGCGTGCTTCCTTCCAGGCCACTCTGGAACTGAGGCCTGACTTTCAGCCGTGTGCTGAGGGCAAACCCAACAGCGTCGTTTGATATTTTATAGGGTCCTTTGCGCAGTCACTGTCTTTTGCAGGCCTCGGCCTGACCCACATCCCTCCTGAGGCAAATTAGCCATTAACAATGGGGCTGCTGAGTTTATGGAGGGCGGCAGAAGAGGCCTTCTTGTCGCCATGGTGATGAATGGCCTGGCTGAGCCACCCTGCGTGATGAGAGATGCAGAGAATGGACACTGTGCCGGCTGCAGGTTCCGGAGGGCCTTTGGGCGAGGGGGCCTCCCTCAGCGAATCGACCTTCTCGCCGCCATTGTCACCAGCTGCTCTTGCTCCTCAGCCTTTTTCTCATCATGGCTCCCACACTTGCTTGCTGGAGAGGCAGAGAGCCGGCGTGCAAGGAGGCCGCGGCCTCTCCTGCTCCTCCTCCTCCTCACAACCGTCATTGTCTGGGCAAGACAGAGAGGCAGGTGAAGAACCAGGTTGCAATGATGAAGAAGAGAAGCAAATCTATTGTCCGTAGACACACACACACACACCCCAATTGGGGCATGGGTCCTCAGCAGGTGGCCAACCATGTCTACTTCAGACGTAGCCCTGCAACCAGCACGTACGTGGTGGTGGCGCCTAGGAGCCACCATTTAAATTTCCCATGGTGAAATAGTTACCATGGGGAGCAAACAATGGGCCTTTCTCAAAAGACACAATGGGCGAGACTGAAGGAAACGAAGGTGTCCCAAGAACCTAAATACAAAGCACAGGTGGGATCTGAGCTCCAAAACACAAAACTATGCAATCCAAATTAAGATGACGCTGGAGGGCAGTTTAAAAAAAAAACGAATTTAAAAAATAAATCAATTAAAATCAGGAAGGGCAGAGGCCATGAAATAGCAGCAGGCACTTTGGTCTGTAGGCAGAGCTCAGTCCTAAGACATAAAAGTGTGTGTGCGGAAATCGCAAAACATTCTAGGATAACACTGCAAAAAGCACCATTAAAAAGCTATAAATTACATTTTAGACAGTTTTTCCTTGCCCCCAGAAGCTGCGTAAACATGGTACAACACTCGCCGTTCCTGCCCACTCATCACTCTCCCCCTTCTCTCTCCTATTAAGAAGAGAGTTTTCCACACGCTGGATAGATTTTGCTGTCTTTTGACTGCTCTGTTTTTTAGACTTACCAAGACAGCAAAAGCTTCACCTGCTTAATTTCTGCTTGTCGGGGTGCTTTGAAAGGCCTGGGAGGAAGTCCAGGTTTTTGTTTTTAAAAGGTGGTGACAAGAGGCTGAGGCTTTTGGTGAGTTGCAAGGGCTTTCTCTCCCCTTTCCTCCACCCCTACAACAATTACCGTGTCTATAATGGCAGTGCATTAGGCAGAAATCCAGCAGGAATATCCGTGCCTGGAAAAGCGTTGCTTGTTGAATTTTCACTGAGCAGGCTGCTGTTAAGGAAATGTGAATGCAGTAGAAGGGGCGTGGGGAGAGAAACTCAGTGGGTCTTCTGAAATCTCCCATGTTATACATGCAAAATAAATCCCTCCTTCTTGAACATAGTCCAGGCCCCGCTGAAGAAATCTGACCTGTGTTTTGGAGATGGATTGGCTGGCAAAGAGACCCCGGAGAGGACCCCCATGCCCTTTTCACCTCTGCTGTCCCCAGCGTCCATGCCTCTTGCATCTCTCCCCTCCTCCCTAAAAGCAGCCAAGCTGAACCCTGTCACGGTGCTTTCTCTAGGGTGAAGAGGAAAAATGCTCGCTGACCTTAAATAGCAAATGCAGCCCAGCCTCCGGCCTCAATGCTTTGATGCTGTGAGGAGGTGGGTGGGTTACTTTGCTAAATGCTCCCTGGTTCTGAATAGCAGCCTCCTCTCCCCGCAAATTTATCTGAACAGGCTGGAGAAAAGAGCACACACACACACCCCTTCCACCTCTTGCAAAACAAAGCCACATCTTCCTCGGTTCTCCAAGCACAAGCGTCCCGGCTGTTTCATCTTTGCGTCCCTGGGCGCTGCCCTCTCTCGTTCCAGCATACAAGAAATCAAGGAATGTAAGAGAATGCTTCACCACGTATCTCCTTTTAATATTAAAAAACAGAATACAGTCTAAAGATATCCTTTCAACGTTTGACAATATTTGAGGGCTGCTTGCCCCTTGAACCACGAACATTTGAGTAGAACCGTACAAGAGATAGCAAGCATTGATCTGTTGGGTAGCAGATGATGATGATAATGTGCCAGGGTTGTGTCATGGTCAGAGTATTGGACTTGGGGGGATCCAGGTTCTGGTCCCCACTCGGCCATGAAGCTCATTGGACAACTTTGGGCCAGACTCTGCATGTCTTCCTAACTTATCTCACAGTGTTGTTGTTGTTGTGGTAAAATGGAGAGGAGGAGGAGGAAGGCCGTCTAAGCCGCCTTGGGTTCCTTGCAAAAGGTGAGATGTAAATGAAAACACAAGAACAATAAAATCCAGAAATCACAGTAAGGATATTAGGGCTGATTCAAACGCTCCAGAATAGTGAGAGGGTTTCTGAATTTTCCAGAACGGTTTATCAGGCAAGACGTTAAGCAAACGGAGGGTGGAGAATGAGATGTCGGGGCAGGATGGAGCCCGTAGGTCTGCTGTCTTTGCTAGGGAATGTTTTACCTGTTTGATTTCAGCATGCCTGGCTGTGGTTAAAAGACAGAGAGGAGGGCAGGCATAGGTGGCAACCTAAAGTAGAAAAGGAGGCCCGGTGGCTACTGGCCCTCAGAGAATGGCACGTGATTAGTTACTCTCGTGTTGCGTCATGCTAACAGGAGGTTTCAGAAGGGGCTGTACCTTGAACCGCAAAGCAGCCACCTAAAATGGCAGATTTCAGTTGCAATTAAAGGGAACAGTGGGGTTGGAGGAGGTGAGGCAGCGAGGAAGGATCGCCAGAGCCCCAGGGAAGTTCTAGCCAAGACTGCCACTGCTAATCAGCAGGATTGAAGCCGGGTGGGTGGGGGTACCATATGTAATTTGCCAGTTCAGGCCTTATCGAGAGCCCCTGGCGCTCTCTCCTGCCTTTGTGAGCAGGAGAACCAAAAAGCTGTGCAGGTTCAAATGCTGGTGGTTCACAATCGCACAGAGAGAAAAGCCGCCTCCTGCTCAGCCTCTGGCTTCTCCCCTCACCAGGCAATTGCCTTCGCTTCCTTCTTAAATTGCAATTATCAGCACCATCAATTTTCTGACGGCTTTTGAACCCCCGCCCAGCGGATGCCTTTTGACCCTTCCCATTCTCTCCGGTGTCATTAAAGCAACAAGAGAGGTGCAGGGGAGGGGGGGAGGGAAAAGTTGCAGGCAGCAAAGGGTGAGAAGACCCTCCGAATGCAGAGCGGAGGGGGAGGGGGGAGCACAATGCCCATCTTAGCCCCAGAGCCTTGATGAGGTTCAAATAGAAGAGGATTCCTCTGAAAACTCTGAGTTTTCAGCATAATTCCTGTAGTTGCATTTCATTCCATACCGAAGAGGAAGAGCACCAGAATTTTAACATGGATTGCCGTTTTCAAGAAAACGTGCTCTAAGATTAGCTTAGCAACAGTGGAGATTGAAAACGCCTCTCCCCCATTGGTTGGCATGTTGATGACATCAGCAGCGCCCCCCTTAAATTCCAGGGGCGGGCAGAAAGTTGCTCTCCAGCCGTTTCGGACTTCAAATCCCAGCATTCCTGGCCATGCAAACAAGGGCTTCTTGGAGTTGAAGTCTAAAACATCTGGAGCTCTGCCCACCCCTGGTTTATTCTATTGCAGCCTTCCCAAAAACATCTGGAGAGTGCCACATTGCAGAAAACTGTTCTATTGAGTGGGCTGTCATCCTTTTTGTGACTGTAAGTCTGCTGTCACTGGTTAGGCCCCCAAATCCCGGCAGACTCTTAAAATGTAGGCCTTTTAAATAGCCCTCACTTAGCAAACACGGTTGAGAGAGAAGTAACTCAGAGCAAGTCGATGGCTGTGAATGCATTTGAACCCAAGTCTCTGTGGTCTCTGCCCACCTTCATAAGATGTAAGAAGTGCCCTGATGCTGGATCGGATGCTGGTTGGTCACTGTGTGGAGCAGAGTGCTGGGTCCGTCTAGTCCAGCACTCTGTTCGCACAGTGGCCAACCAGCCATCGGCCAGGGATGACCCCCTTGGGTTCTGGTATTTTGAGAGAGGGAGAAAAATGTCTCCCTATCCACAGGATGGTGGGGCAGAGCAGGCAGCTAGTTATTTCAATTGTATTTGCAGGGTACGTCCCTGCAGAATCTAGGTTTCCAAGAAGAGATGGCCCTGCGGTAAATGAAGATGCTGAGAGATCCAACCCACGCCCCACCCCCCTGTAAAACAGTCTTTTTGTGAATACAACCCACTTAAATTGTCCCACACATGTTCAAATCGTGAGTCTTCATGTTGTGGCTCAACTTATTTTCTGGAGAATTTTCAGAACGTGTCGGGTTAGTTCACAGGAAATATGAGTCTGGGATGAGTGGGTGGGTAGAAAAAGCCCACCCAAGTGCATTGAATAGAACATGCATACATCTGTGTCTGCTTAATACCCGATTCTTGTGGCTCCATTTTTGAGGTGGAAGGATGGAGGACGTAAACCCAGTAACTTGCAATATTATATGGATTGGCTACAGCAGGCACTTTGAACCGCTTTCAGCTTGAAGGCCGAAGTCCTTTTTGGAGACGCAAGGCCAAAATGCAAAACATGCCAGCATAGTTTAGCTTAAAGCTTTTACTGCCAGTAACTGAGGCTTAGGAGAGACTGTCGGCCTTTTAGAACCAAGGCAGTGCGGCCGGGGAGGGAAGGGGAGACACACAAAAGTCAGGAGAAAGAGTACGTCTGGAGAACTCTGGAGGGTTGGGTTGCATTCCGGCCACACAGGGGCCAGAGTTGGACCCTGAGTTTCTGCATCCCTTTGCAACAGTGTAATGTTCCATGTACATTCATACATTATTAGGAAATGGTGAATTAGTTAAGCTGTAATACCAGCTCATCTCCTGGTTTGCTTTTTGTGAAGACTCTGAGAGGCAGGCAGGACCCTCAGCAGGGCAACCGTTGGAATTCTTGTCACAAGGAAGGCTCAAAATGACACACATACATACACACACCGGCCACTTCTTATCATACAAGCTTTTCAATGCTTTTGCTGCTGATGGACCATTGGACAGCTACTCTGCCTTGTCTTCCTTTGTTCCTATTACATAGGCTTAGTCTTCCTTTAAACGAACAAGGATTGACCAAACAGATGAGAGACGGAATAGAATTGGACCTACATACATCTCTGTTTCAGAGTTGAAGATCTGTCTGGGGGAACGGGGGTGGTGGTGGTGTGTCACTTCCTCACTGGAGAATGCAGCTCATTAGAGGTCTCCCATCTTGAGAGGTGGATGCAGAATCCAGACATCCAGAGGTGACCAAACACGTCCACCCATCTCGCTCTCCTTGGATTGTGCCAAACATACCTATTTGTTTCGCCAGGAAAACTGGAAGCAAATCCAGGGCAGCCAAGGTTACAGCTAAGAGCGGGTGTCTCCATTTCTAAGACCTACGAGGAAGTCTGACCCAGAAGCCTTTGCAGAGGTCAAGGCATGATCGCTTGACCTGCTCTGGACTCTTGGAATAAAAGGAGGAACTAGTAGCCGGCATTTCAGTGCATTTGCCTTCTTTGACCAGGACTGGGCGAGGGTGCGGAATCTAAACCCTTGGCCTGGCACGCCTCAGGTCACTGGTTCAAAGGCCACTGTGGGTTCGAACTTTGACAAGAGGTCCAAGCTTCAGGCTGTGAATCTGATGTGCCACTTTGAAAGTATAAAAATTGGCCCAGACAGCTGGATTGAAATATGAAAGGACGTAAAGACAGAAAGAATTAGAATGAGGTGGATGGCGAGAGCCTCTGAAGGCTGGAGGTGGGAGGGGGTGGGTGGGAGCTCTCACTAGCAGTATTATGCAGTGGATTGGGCTGACAGACTCCCCAGAGTTGACAGCAGTGCCGGGGCTGAATATTGAATGTGCTCGGCCTTTGAAATGCTGAGCTAATCTGGCTGGATGTGCCTGTCATTTATGCACACACACACAGCTGCACATTCGTTTAATGGGGGCAGATTTCTTTCCTTGTGGGGAAAGGGGGGCGCCGGGGGGAGAACGTCACTCCTGGAGATTCTCTTACTCTTTATCCTGGATTAATAAATCAAGAATGGCTCGCATGCTGCCCCCGCTGCCCCAACTCCATCCTTGCAGTCAAACATGGTTTAGAATTGCTGCTCACTGCATGGGTATAAGGGTAAGGTTTTTTTTTAAAAGAAATTCAGTGAAACATCCCCATCACATAAAAGGGTTCCACATGGAATCGTTTTGCAAAGAACATGCAAAAGGGAGATTTCGCTGTCGGAACATCAGGACTCAGCGTTTTGATATTAGAAATAGCTGCCAAATCAGAAGCTCTCTACAATGGGAACCCCCACCCCCCAGCTCTTCTAGAAAAGCAGGTGCAAGGGTGGGGATTGGGTGGGAGGGAGACTTGTTCCTTTAGCCCTGAGTTAGATGATGACAAAGGCCATTCACAAAGGGCTTAGCCGTCAAGTGTAAAATAGCTCTGGGAAATGCTCCTCCATGTAGGTTGGCCCTCCGTCTTGTCCCCAGCCTTGATTCAAGTCCAGTGGGATGCGCGATTGCTTAGGGTGCCAATGGACCAGCCTACAATGGCAAAATCGACGGTTAAAGCATTTCTGTGAGATTGGAAGAGCTTCTCTGTCCTCCGCCTCTTTACGAGAAGTAGGAGTGAACAAGCGAAGCTGCACCAATGATAGTAATGTCACTTACATCACTGGCTCTCAAGCTGTATTCCTTGGGACCTTGTAAGACGCTTGCCAATACTGAAAGGCTGAGTTCCAAGGCACCGCGTTCTCTGCAAAATGATTCCGTGAGGATGTTTCCATGATCTCCTCAATAAGAAGATGAATGTCAGCAGACACACAAGTTCCCGAAAGACTGTTTGGTCTGTTGTTACTGATCTTCCCCAACAGAAGGGGAATTCTGGACAAGAAATCACAAATAAACAAGCAAATGCAAGGAAGTCTCTAATAATAATAATAATAATAATAATAATAATAATAATAATAATAATAATAATAATAATAATTTCCTTTAATCATCACTTCCTGCATACTTTAAACAAACATATCTAATAAAGTGAAGAAAAAGCAACCTACTGTGTCCAAAAAGGGACAGAACTTGGCTTTAAGAGGGCTAAGTTGAAAAGGCCCCGGGTTGGTCTTCTTCTTGCAGATTAATCTACCGTATTGCCGTGGCACTAACGTAGAGGAAATCAGGAGCTTTTTCACAGAAAGGCTGACTAGCTCTGCAGGCTTCTCTGGTGGGGCCCTGATCCGCTTAAAACTGCTTTCTGCAAAATAAATAAATATTTTTTAAAAAAAAAACAGAGTGGAAGGCAGGGAAGAAGACGACAGCTTTAAAGATTGCGGTCCGTATTCCAATTGATCCATTTGTAAGGTTAAAGCAAGGACATCATTTTGTTTGACTAAAAAGGTGCCGTGGTTAATTGAACAGCAGTTTAATCTATCCATCCTCCCACTTCAAAGATGTTTAAAAACAAAATCCTGCGGATGGAAAGCTCTGTCCTAAAAGAGGCATTCCACCGGTTTCCTCACGGAAGAGAATGCCTCCTTCCAAGAGGATGCTTGAAAAATGTATGCAACATCTAAAAACAAAGTAATCTTCATGCTTCATGCTCATGATGCAAGTTTAATTCATCAACTAAAACTCATGTGATGACCCAAATAAATGGCCACAGGAGGTTGGATCCAGGATCTGCCCTGCCCAATTTTGGGGGATCCCTCCACACCACAACTCATCCCATTCAGCAGGGTTTGTTGACTCTCTGTGTAGCATTTTTGGGGTCTGGAGGAGCTGCTATAGGAAGGAGGAAGAAATCACTTCCAACCCAGGGAACTGTAATAGCTGAAGGGTGGGCAGACATCAGGCTTATAGGAAGCTTTGGGTTGGTTTGTTTTTACTAGAACTCAGAGGTCTACCAACAGAGAAAGGGAAAAAAATCACATCTGAGATGGCGATTTAATGACAGGGCCAATCACTTCCTGCACACTCACCCCGTATGCAAGTACAAATCCACAGCTGTGTTACTACAGGTCCAGGCTTCTCATACCAAGCTCCAAAACTTGGACAGTAATTCAGATCATTAAACTCTTGTTATTTTCCCATCTCTATTTGCCTAACTTATGGTTTTAGGTAGTCACAGAGGAGCAAAGACACACCCACCCTCTGGCTTGAGATTTCAGCAGGCATTGCCAGCACTGTTTCAGATTCAGAGAAACCCCACAGGAATTGAAACTTGCCCTTTCAAAAAATAAAAGCAAACGCTGAATCACAGGAAGCTGCATTCTGTGGTTTTCCCCCCCTACAAATATTGCAACATGCATTCAACCCTGCCTGTAATCTACTTGTCAAAATCGATGAAGTGTATTTGAGGTTGTGGCTTAAACATCCACGGAGGCTACAGAAGATCCGTGGGATGCAAGCCCCATCCGACACAAAACCTGTCCAAAAAACATCTCGGGTGCTGTGCAAGATCAGTCAAAATGGGTTATCCTGGATAGCGGGTCAGTCCAGTGCTTACGGAGGAGGATGAGTGCACTGCAGGGGGGGTGACGAGGCAAAGCTTGTAAAGGAGGGCTTTGGAAGTGTGGGTGAAGGAAGAAACCAATGACGGGGAACAGGAGACAAAAACTTCAGAGCAACAAGCTCTGTGGAATTTGGATCGCTCCGTTCTCATAGCAACCCCAGCTAAAACTCCCAAGACAGCTTCTGTGCCCTACGCGTGAGGACAGATGACAGAACCAACCTCCGTTTTTCCTCTTCGGCTTCCTTCTGAATCTCTTGGATGATCTTCTCATCATCTTCCTATGAAACACAGAAGCAAACAAAAGTATCAGCAGGGCTGAAGGTCTCTTATGCTTAAAAGACGAAGCTACGCCAAGATTCTGTGTAAAGGTGCACTGAATTCTGCGATGAGATAATCTGAATTCCGCAACCTGTGCAGGAAATACACAAATTTATGGCCTCACTCATTTTGCATATTCTTCTGGTTTACTGCTTTATCTTGCAATTATTTCCCTCACCCTTCCAACTGTTGGGAAACTTATACAGCAACCCCCTCTGGTTCTGAGATTTCACCCACAACACACTTTGAGGCCTATCTTTATAGCCATAAAGACTAGGAACGTATTTTTAAAGATGAAATCCGAGAGTTTTCAGGCATCTGAATTTGGTAACCAATAAATATCGCTTCCTGTGGAAATACGGCTTCACACACAGCGCTGGTCACAAGTTAATGACGGTCCTGATGAGAAACACAGATTCAGACTGACCGAGTGTGCTTAGGTTGTGCGGCTGAGTGTTTTTCAGTGACAACTTGGATCATGGAAGGAAGTGGGAGGGGAGGGCAAAACAGCAGGTGCGCTGCCATGCTGCTGACCATGTACTGTGTGCTTGTACGGGATCCTCACTCACCGCAGAGCATGGCTAAGCTGCTTACAGACAGAACACTGATCCTACCACAAGCTTGCTGGCTTGACAGAGCAGATGGTAACAAGCAAACTCCCCCCCCCCCCCCGGTCCTTTTCATGCCCCTCCCAGCCCTTCCAAGGAGCAGCTGGAGCAACGTTAAGCTTTTAAATGGCCTTCAACCATTAAATATTTAGATTAAAGCTACAACTCCCACCCGAAGGCCCAACAACGGGACAGGGCGTAAAACGAAAGACACCGGCTCCGGCAGCCAAAGAACGGGGGCCGTTGATCTTAGCTAAGTCAGGAAGGATATGTGCCCGGCAAAAAGATGGATTCAGGTAAAATCCTCTACGGTAGGGTGGCTTCCCTGTGCCATTTTCTTTTTAGAAACCTGCTCATGTGGCAAGAGACATGCGAAGAGTGAAAACTATGCAGAAAAGGTCATGTTCGCCGTTTGGATTCTCCGCACCCTGTTCCTGTGTAATCAATAACCGCCAGGCATCCACTCCCATGACAAGCAACATCTCGGGGGGGGGGGGGGGGAGGCAAAGTGAAGGTTCTTCTGCAGGGGGTCCCTGAATGCGCAAGGGTGCAACTGACTGCGTGATCCATAAGTTTGGGGAAAAACAGACTTCAGACTCTGAGCATGTACCGGATTTCTTTGATTCGAAGACGCACTTTCCCCACCATATAAACATCTCTAAAAACGGGGTGCGTCTTAGAATCGCGAGTGTGATTATTATTCTTAGAATCAAAGCTTTTTTTTCTGTTGGTGGTACTGAAATTAGTGTGAGTCTTACAATCGATGGCGTCTTACAATCGAAGAAATACGGTATTTCGGGACCATCTCCCTCCATTCCTTCAAATCCCTCCTCAAAACCCACCTTTTCCACCTAGCCTGAGGCTTAACCTCCTAAACTTCATTCCAAATCCGTAGCCAAGCTTTAAGTACATTTAACAGCATTCACCCTCGTCTCACCCACCCATTTGGTCTGCTGCTTCCTCACCATCTATTTTAGGTTTGCAGCCCCTTGGGGGCAGAGACCTGTCTGTACTGCTTCCACAAGTCACTGCGTACACACACGGTTGATGGTGATCTCTCTCTCTCTCTCTCTCTCTCTCTCTCTCACACACACACACACACACACACACACTAGAGAGTGTCTTTCAAACTGTTGCAGTTTTGGCCATAGCACGGTTGTTTCTCCACATGCTTCTGGAGAATGTGTGTAGGAGAAAAGTGATATGGAAAAATGATTTTAAGAATGCTGGAGTAAAATGGGAGACGAAAGCAATCGCTGCATATGGGCTCCAGGAATGCTGGGGGCTCAGCCACAGATATAGGTCAGGAATTTAGGTATGCCCAGAGCTGAGTGGACCAAACTCAGAAGAAGGCAATGAAAGCTGGGATTAGCAGCCCTGACAGGCAGGGCCAACCCAAGACATTTTCTGCCTTAAACGGAGTCAGACCACTGAGCTATCTAACTCAGTATTGTCTACACTGACTGGCAGTAGCTCTCCCACGTTTTCCTAGCTCTACCTGGAGATGCCGGGGATCGAATCTGGGATCTTCTGCCTGCAAAGCAAGGGCTCTACCCCAGAGCTACGGACCCTCCCCTAAAAAACGCTGCAATGCAGCATCCGTCATGCCAGGCGAGCAATGAATGCAGATGTGAACACACGCAATTCCTGCTGGAGCATCTGGTGTGTTGGGCAGAGCTCTCAACGGATGTGGCTTCCTGTCACCCGGCATGGCTGCTACTATTTACCTGGACTACATATATCCTCAAAGCAGGCTCTGCTTGCCCGCTTTTTCCTTTCTTCGCATGCTTCCACCCTCTTCCTCTCGCAAGTCCCCAAATCAAGTTCCCTGAAAACCTCAATCTTAGAAGCAGGGAACACGTGCAGAGTTACACATTTTCAGCCCCTCGTTCCAAGTGCGGAATCAACAGAGGGTAGTATATGGAAGACGACTTGCTGCGGGGAGGGGAGGAGCAGAGGCTGATGCTGGCTGCAGAACTACTTGGAAAGAACACGGCCATCTCGTAAGGAAAACGTTAAGCAGCACAACCCTAGCACATCTTGTTTTCATTTCCACCCTTTTAATGTCTTCCTGTATCCCCCTCCCGCTTCCAATGTGGAAAATTTGGTAAGCGCCCTGGGATCCTCCTATGAAATATGCTGTGTCTGCATTCAGCAAACATGGACACTGGAGGCTGCCAACTTCCTGGTTTGGAGCTGGTAAAGCCCAGCGCGTCTAGAAACCCTGCCAAGGCTCCCTGCTCCGTTTTCTGCTGGGTGTGGTGGCTCAGCGCCTCGCCAGGCTGGGTGGTGAGCGGGACGAGGCCTCTCGGGATTCTGCCCAGCGAGGCTTGTGCCTCAGCTCCCATTCCTTTTTCTGAGTCAGCAGTTTGAAGCCAGGTCTCTTGCCGAAAGGGTCCCCCGGGCAGAGTGAGGCCCGTGGATCTTTGCTAACGGAACAGCCCATCTTTTCCCCTCGCAGGAAGGGTCCTGGCGCACACTCCAGTTAAAGAAAGATTTTGGAGCCAGGCTCTGAGCATCAATGGGCACACACACACCCCACCGCCTCAAGTGAGCAGCGGAATGTAGCTGTGGATTTCTACACATACCGCAAAGGGCTACAGGGCGTGGCTCAAAGCACAGCATTTGAAACCAAGCCCCTCATAAGAACCTAAAAAGAGCCCTGCTGGATCAGACCAAGGGTCCATCTAGTCCAGCATTCTGTTCCCACAGTGGCCGACCAGCTGTCCACGGAAACCCACAAGGACACATGTACAATAGCACCCTCCCACTCGTGTTCCCCAGCAACTGGCATACAGAGGCACACCGGGGGTAGGATACATGTGCATGCACACAGGAGGGCATGCACATGCGTATGTATGTGCAATAGATCTGTCTGTACAGACTCGGTGGCAGCATCAGTGGCACAGAGGAGACAAGTGTGGTGTAGTGGTTAGAGCGTCGGACTGGGAGTCGGGAGATCCGGGTTCTAGTCCCCACTCGGCCATGGAAACCCACTGGGTGACTTTGGGCCAGTCACAGACTCTCAGCCCAACCCACCTCACAGGGCTGTTGTTGTGAGGATAAGTGGGGGCTAGTTCCTCGTTTTGAGCACCACCAAGGCCAATCAGATTTCCCACAATCCAGCCAAAGTTTCAGGACTGGTGTGCACTCTCCCTTTGATGCATTCATTGAGGGCGCAAGCCTCTGCATGTTTAGATGGAAAAAGTCCTACAGCTCCCAGCCTTCATGCTGACTGGGGAATGCTGGCGGTTTTAGGACTTTTTTGTGTCTAAACATGCAGAGGATTGCGCCCTAAGTGGCTAAGCCTCTACACAGATGTCAGAATTGAAGCAGAATGGCTGTCATGAAAAACTGCCTGTTTCCAACGCATCCTTCTCCACTTAGCTCCTGATGATGATTATTTTGGCAGGCGATTAACGCCTCATGTGGATTTGCATACTTTTAAACAGAAATCAGAAACTCCTCTGGAATGGCGAGGGGACAAGAATGTGAAGCAAATGCGCACATGGCAATGTTAATGCTTGACATTTATATGGGGCAAAGTTAAACACCAAGATTTCTGCTTGGCAAGCACGCAGCGTTAACCTGGTATTGCCAGAGCCGCCTTCTCCCAGCCCAGAAACTGCCCTAACATGACCACGTGGCTGGTTCATGCAAAGGCATTCTGTACCACGGTAAATCCAATTCTTGCACAAAGAAAAAGAGGAACTCTGCATCCCGCATAAGTTATGCACATTAAGCAAACGCTTATGGGTTTGCTCGTTTTGTGAAATACATTGTTTTGCTTCACACTCCTGAATAACTTCTCCTAGCATTGCTAGTCATGAGCAGAGAAGGATGTTGTACAGTAAAGGCGACAAACCTCAGGCATGGGGGATCTACTTTGTTTTTTTGTTAGAACCCTGAGATCCATCATGCCTGGTGCAAAGGGCAAACCTAGAATTAAAGGATTCTCAGACCAGGGATCTGTTTTGAGTACCTGAAATGAGCATAGCACACAGTGCTTTCTATATACCCCTTCCACACAAAAATCCACTTGCGTTTGCCCTAAACTTTCTACATTTCAGCAGTATAGTTTAGGGTGGGAGGGCGGGACTATGGCAACGTGATATTGCAAATATTTATTGGGAGAGAAAAATTAAAACAACGGTTCTAGTCCACATGATTCCAGAGACCAATGGTTAACGCATGGATGTGTGCCTGAGGCCTGCATCTCGTGCGACTTGTAAATAAGACGTTTTGACTATCTGACTAAGAACTGGCTATGGCAACTTATTGCTTAAAGTAGCTGCACATTTTCTCATCCCTCTTTATAATTGTTTATATTTACTTCAGAAAAAGATCGCTTGAGGTCGCATGCAATGAAATTACAAAGAACACATAAACCACTGGTCTCTTTAATCAGGTTATCTGACACGCCTTTCTGGTTTTTATCTTCACTCCTCTGGACAAGACGGCACAGCACAGCTCTCCTTTGCTGCCTATTTCTTTAAAACTACAGCCTCCTTGGCCAGGATTGCTGGCATCCATAGCTCGCTAAAAATACTGCCCGTCTCTCCTGAGGTTTCCAGATCCACAAAACAGCAAGCCTTTTGATGTTATCAAGTCTGCCAGAGGTAGCTGGAACAATCTCCCTTTTCGAATTAACACTTCTCTAGCCCCATGCCTAGCCAAAAAGGTGGTAAGAGGGTTTTCTCCTAGACACCAAAAGGTGAGAATGAGGTTTTTCAGCTTAGGTGTCACTCATCCTTGTGAGTAAAGAAATCCTACCCAGTGGGGAAGAGTGGTGAGGAATCTTTTGCATACAGGCTCAAGTGGGTAGAACCCTTGGACGCCTCCTGTGACCAGTTTGCATTGCCCTGTGCAGATAAAACAAGGCTTCTGCAGGTCTACTCAGAAGTAAGCAAGTCTGAATCACTCAAGAGCACTTGCAAATCGCATCCGAAATACCAAGCCTCTGCCCGTCTGCTCACAAGTAAACAGATCTGCCTGCCTGCAAAATGCACACCTCAAAATCTTTGCAAGGTAAAGGCAATCAGAGATTACAGCAACAACAAAGTTCCTGGGCAGAATCCAGCTGGTTCCTCATCCTTGCTATATAGGGACGCTGCAAAACAAAAAGCAGAACACCCAGAGATCCGCTCATATAGGAGGCAGTTTTAAATTTAGGAATGTAACATCGAAAATTATGAACAAGATCTGGAATGAGGTGAAGTTTTAGTGCTAGTTTACAACCAGACTCTCCTAAAGTGCTTCCTAGCATTGAAATACTGGTTTAGGGGGCAATGTTTAGACAGAAAAAAATCCTACAACTCCCTGCATCCCTTCAGCCAGCCATGTGGGCTGGGGAATGCTGGGAGTTGTAGGACTTTTTTCTATCTAAACGTGCCTCAAACTGTGCCCTTATAGACTCATCCCCAATGAGACCATCTAATCCCCTTTTAAAGCCATTTAAGATAGCAGTTGTCATCACCTCTGGTAGGAGTGGAGTCTGAAAGTGAGTTATGTGTTGTGTGAAGGTGTCCTGAATCTAGAGCCAAAGCAAAAACCCACATACTAGGTATGAGAGGGAGAAAAAGAAAGGAGCAAAAGAGTTTCTTGATTCCATCAGGCTGCAGCAGGGGGAGAGAGGGGAAGCAGGGGCCATTCCATCGGCTCTGCTGAGACACTGCCTCCTTTTGGCTCCTCCTCTCCCTGAACTGCCATCTAGCAGCAGCTATTTCCTCTGGTTGCAGTAGGAGGAGACATGGGGCATTGGAGCTCACGCTAATGGTACAGCTGAGACACCAGCTCCACTTGGCTTCTCCTCTCCTTAAACCATTTCCATTATAAGAACAACTATTTAACTTTTAACAACTGAATTCTGAATGCCTACTTCGCTGGTTTTGCTTTACCCCCTCACCTCCCCCCCCCCTTTTTGGTATCTAAAAGATTGTAAGCCTATGGGCCAGGGGCTGTCTTGTTTTCATTGATCTTATATAACCCCCTTGGGTATTTTTTCAGCTCAAGAGCAAGGTAAAAATGCTTTAAACAAACACACTTCTAGAAAGGCATTGAACGCTAAGTCTGTTTTTTAATGGACCCCAGAATTGTTGCTTTAAATGGATGCTGCTGTTTTTATACGGTTGTTTTTATGTCTCTGATGGTTTTTAAATTTTGTATATTTTTAATGTTTACTGTTTTTAGCTTTTGTGAACTGCCCAGAGAGCTTCGGCTGTGGGGCGGTATATAAATGTAATTAAATAAATAAATAAAGAGAAGTCTTTGGGGAAAATAAAAAAGTAAGGAGTTATTTTTGTACTTTGCAACAGCCCTCCCGCCCCAAAAGGAAAAAGAATAATGCAGATTAGAACCAAAACACAGATCAGAGCAGACAAAGATCCAGCTGTTAATTTGGTCTTGTTTAACTTCAGAACCTGCACCAGTTGGATAACCAAGCGAAGTCTCACAAGGCAAACATCATCACAGGCTAAAAAGAAAAAGTCAAATTCATTAAATGCGTTGCAGGGAAAAGAAGGCATCAGCCAGAACTCCTTAAGTAGTTGTGTTCAGTTTAATGCAAAAAAAAAAAAAATGCTATTGCAGAGTATTTTTTATAAGGGTTTTTGTATGGTGCTGCAACCTCATCTATATATCGAGTGAGACAGAAACTGGCTAATTATTCCAGGGTGGAGGGATTTAAAAAGAGTAAAAGGAGACGGTTTCTCCATCTGTAATGCAGAATATATAGTAAAAACGCTTCCTTTTTCATGCATGTGTGGGCAAAGCCGTTCTCAATCAGCTCTAAAATGGTTTCATGAGGCTGTTATTTCTTTAAAATCATTCCCATCTTAGCCAGGGAGTATTTGTGTAACAACAGGCAGAGGGTGCCTTAGCCAAGTATTTTCAAGGCAGCAGAAAAGGGTGCAGGGATGGAAGAAACCAAGGGGGAGGATGACAAATCATTTATTGGAAGGGGGGTGGGAGAGAGAGAGAGAGAGCACATGCACGCACACACACACACATGTGCACTGGCAGCTTGGTCATCAGTGAGATCTACCAAATGGCTTGTGAACTAAAGGACTGAGAGTAGGGGGAGGAGCCTGGCTTAAGTTATATATGGCCTGGTTAAAGAAGTTGCATGTGGCCTGTTAAAGCCTCTCCGTAAACATCAGACCTCCATCTAGAGGCAATTCACAAAGCCGTCATAGCAATCTGCACCGATCAGCCTTTGCTGGGAATGATGGAGACTGCATTCCAACACATCTTGAGTGCACCAGGTTGAGGAAGGCTGTCCTAGATAAACTGGGAATAATTCTGAACTCACTATCTGGCCCAGTCACTTATTTATCTGACTTGTTCCCCTGCATTTCTACCCAAACAAAGGTGCTCAAGGCGGCCTGCTGCTTTATCCGCTGCCCAAACTACCAATACGTGAAGACCACATGGGATATGCAGTTCGTGCAGGGCAATACCGGCTTGGTTCCAGAGAACTGTGAGCAGAAGGGCAAGATACATTAGTGTTCTTCCACAAACTCTTAGGCAGGGAAGGGAGAGACGGTGACGTGCAGCACCACAGCACGAGAGACGAAACGGAAGACGTGGGCTCTGGCACACAAGTACTCTGGGTGCTGTACTGGCTCCTACAGAACCAAATGGGCTCATCATGCCGCTGTAGAAACTGCTACTCCATTTGCTGGCACTGTGCGGAAAATTGTGACAATTCTGCAGTGATAGGAAGCGTGCAGGGGGTGTGCATTCAGTTTATTACAAGCTGATTCGCGCTTCCGAACCTCCCAGAAGCCTCCTGGGAGTACAATGTGGCTTCTAAACAAGGTGTACACCCCCCCATGCGCCTTGTTTCACTGCAAAACTGCCCCAATTTCAGCAGCCACATCAGTGGCAGGGGAAGACGCAGGGGCCCAGGGCGTAGGAACTGCCTGTACACTGTGTGCTGTCCACTCCTGCGGAAGTGTATAAACTCTAGCGGGCTATGGAAAAGTCTTCTCAGCTTGTCCCACACAGTGCTCTATGGCTAAGTCAGGAGTAGCCTGTCCTTGAGTGACACCTCTAGATACAAACCAGTGGCTTCCAAGAGGCTCGGCCGGTGCTCCGTGTGAACACAGCACGCACCTAACAACACTCCCAGAATCCTCTAGAGTGTGCTGGAGTTCAATGGCAGACACCCAAACGACGGTGAAGAGAGCACGTTGCAGATGAAACATTCATACACTCACCGCTTTAATCAATTAGCGGGTGAATGCTAGTTTCACCTGACGGGACTGAAAGATATGAAGGACGCTGCTTATTTTCTGAAGTTACTTCGGACACCGCTTATTTTCTGAAGTTACTTACATTATTATTATTAGAGGAAAAAGAAAAGGTTAAATAGGGCCATTTTTTCCCCAACAAATGAACAGTCACTTTGGTTTCAATGATCACTGAATCAAGCATTCTTTAAATCGGCAGACAGTCCCAATTTACATACAGTATATCTCCACAAAAAGCTAAGACTTGGAGCCAACAGCACAGCACGCCTGAACATCCCTCAAGAGAGCCCAATATGACAGTGCGTTGATTATAGGAGGCACCCAGCATGCTCCACCCTCAAACGGCGGGTGGGGGGGCATCCGAGGCACTTACCGTGGGGTTTGTCCAAAGGGAACATTTTTTACAATGTTGGCAGGGTGTTCCCGGGGATTGGGGATGCTTGCAGAAGTGGCCGTATCCTTTCACGGCGGCTCGGCAGAGGTAGCACATCTGGGCGCCGCAGCGACACGTCATGCGGTTGCAGCCTTCGGATTTGATCAAGCCGGTCGCGCACCTGTGGCATTTCCTGATGCAGGCTGCCGTCATCTTCTCTTCTCTGCAACATGCAATCGGGGGGAAAAGAGTAAGACGGAGACGCCTGCCTGGGGCTCAACGGCTGAGGACACTTGATTTGCATGCAGAGCGTCAGTCCTAGGCACCTGCAGCAGCAGGGCTGGGAAGAACCTGAGCCTCGAACCCTGGACAGATGCTGCCAACTGAAACAGAGAGTTATTTAAAACTACCATGAAGACACCCATGAAGTTGCTGAGGACACAGTAGGAGCTCTAGCTAGGTGGAAAAGCATGTGCTTTGCATGCAGAAGGTTCTGGGTTCAATCCCTGGCATGGAAACATTCCTGCCTCCAGAGCTGCTGCCAATCCGTGTCAATGGTACTGGCTAGATGGAGGAACGGTCTGGCTTGGTGTAAGGCAACTCCCTCCTCCCCCAGACAGCGACAGCTTCTCAGAGACTATGGCGGAGAACCTGTAGCAATCCAGATGATGTTGGACTACAACTCCCACCTTCCCTGCTCACTGGCCATGCTGGTTGGGGCACATGGAAGTTGGTGCCCATCATCGTCTGGAGAGCCACCGATCCTCTAACCGTGTCCTAGACCCACACTGATTTCTGCCATGCGGATGGCAAAACCCACAGCAGCCCTGCGAGGGTTGCAGTGTGGGAGCGGAGCGGGGGTGGGGGGGCGCTCAAACAACCAAAGGCACCACGATCATCCACTAAATTGGAGAAATGAACCCACTGAATAATAAACTACAGAAATGTATTTATTTCAATGTATGACAAGGGGCTGCAACACCTTAAAGATCAATTCAAAATTCAAAATGACTTGAAGCATCCTAATTAATTGGATATATTATATAAATTACATACACACACACAATAATAATAATAATAATAATAATAATAATAATAATAATTTGTTACCCACCTCTCCCTCCAGATCGAGGCGGGGCACAACACAACTGCAACATCATACAACTAATTAAAACATTTAAAACCAATACATCACTAAACAGGGGCAGCATACATACAGTATTATTATTATTATTATTATTTAGCAGGCACTATCGTAGAAGAGGCATTTCTCCATCACTTTCTCACAGGAGGGAAAAGTCTCTTCCAGATGGTGACTATTGGCGACCTGCATAGGATGGCACTGTTCCTTGATTCAAACTCTGGATTCATCAGCAAACATTTCTTCATCCGGGTGGCATCCCTGCGCATTGCACATCAAATTATAACAACATACTTATTCATGTATCTGATCAGCTTTTGTTTCAGTGGGCGCTCTCATTCTTTGGTCTGTGGGCCTTGAGCCACGCTAGACCCCAAATGCTAACCCCACTGTTGTCAGAGCACCCACCCCCATTCTTTAGCAACCATCTCCCTAGCACACTGCCCCCCAAAGCATCCTCTTCCCAGGAAATGGGGCTGAAAGCATCCCTTCTCTCTTCTTCAAACCGCCCCCCCGAAAGTCAATAACGTTTCCAAGGATGTCTTTGCTGCCATCTACTTAGAATTAACTTTTGATGAGTTGGAGACAAATTAAGCGAAAAAGTTCATTGTAGGCCAGCATTCTGTAGGCTTTGGAGCTGGTTTCCCAGAGAGCAAAGAGGTGGCACAGCTAAGCTTCAACCCAGAAGTAATTTAACCCCTGGAGTCAGAGGGCCACAAGGATTCTTACAGGAAACATATAGCTGAGACAGTGAAAGAGGCAGTAAACACAAACTCAGCACTGTGGCTTGACAGCTTTTAAAAATTCAGTGCTGGTTGCTTTGGTTACTGGGATGCTGCAAAAGGACTTCCAGCTATTTTGGTCTGTAAACACTAAATGTTCAGAGCCTGACACCAGTTTAAAGTTTTCCCTGCACAGGTTTAAGCGTTGCACACAGCCTTTAAGTCACTCTCCATTGCTACAGGTTTTGCATAAAGTTATACAACTGCGTGACTTATGCAGCTGTACACCGACATCTCGTGTTCTTTTTTCTTCCCAAAACACAGCACAGTATTCCAAGGATACTTGCAAGCGATCTCGGGTTTACATCACACGCTTTCTATTGCAGACTATTTTCTCTGAGGGAAGCAGATTTAGATTTTGCATTTATATCTGGGTTTCGCCTCCCTTGAATCCTGGGCAAACCCAGCCACAACCACAAACAACCCTGAAAGAGAACCCCACTTTGTTGTTGTATTGTGAACTATGGCTTGTTTAAACCATGGTTTGTCATCATGTGTGAACCCAGAATTGTGGGTTGTTCATAGGTTGTTTTAGTCGGTGGGGAAGAGGGGTTAAAAAAAAACCCAGCCACTTTATATGCCAGTTCTACAGAACCACAAAGGCATTTGGAATACAAGGATGGAGCAAGCGAAGGAGAGGGAAACAAACAATGCATGGACTGAGAATATAAAGCACCATTTGTTTGACTGTCTAAAAGGCAAACCATGGGTAAGGCAACAAACCATCGGTTAAATGAACCATGGGTTAGTGTTATGTGTGAACCAGGACAATGAGTATGACACCTTTATTAGAACCAAGTAATAGTTGTGAAGCTCTGAGCTAGCTTTTGAGTTCTACAGAACTCTTCCTCAGGCTTGGTGGAGGGAGAAAAAGGCAGAAGAGAAATAGAGGCTGCTGGAAAGAGGGAAGTGTATTAAGATGAAAAACCAACAAAAGTCTGTAACAACGCAAGTCTCAAAGATCTATTGTGGCAGAAGTTGGGCATGTAGGAAGCTGCCTTCTGGCCCATTCAGTTCAGTTTCCTCTCAACTGACTGGCAGAGACTCTGCAGGGCTTCTTCCCAGCCCTACCTGGAGATGCCTGGGTTCTTTTTTTCACTAGAGCCTAATTCAGGGGTAGGCAACCTGGAGCCCTCCAGTGGTTTTGGACTCCCCTCAGTCCCAGCCAGCATAGCCACTGGCAAAGGATTGTGGGAGTTGAAGTCCAAAACATCAGGAGGGTGCCAGTTGCCTATCGAGAGCCGGTCATCAGGCCCAAATTTTGCTAATGGGCACCTGGATTTGTGCACCTTGGTCTATTACTATCCTTTGACAGAGAAACAGGTTTTCCTCCCTAACCGCCCCCTGCATTATCTTTAAAGCCTTTCTTCTTCTTCTTCTTCTTCATCATCATCATCATCATCATCATCATCATCATCTATTTATTTCTTACCCGCCTCTCCCTTTGGATTGAGGCGGGGAACAACTTTAGTACAGGAATCAACACATCTTAAAAATTCTTGATTTTACCTTGATTTGGGTAGGCCTGCCCGAAAAGGCTAGTCTTAAAAGCTGCCTTAAAATTACACAGAGAGTTAATTTTACGAATCTCCTCCGGCAGGCCGTTCCACAATCCGGGGGCGACAGAAGAAAAGGTCCTCTTGGAAACTGATGTCAGCCTAGTTTTAGCTGACTGAAGTAAGTTCTCCCCAGAGGACCTGAGTGTGCGGGGCGGACTATATGGGAGAAGGCGATCCCGCAGGTAACTTGGACCCAAACCATTTAGGGCTTTAAAAGTAATGACCAAAACTTTGTACTTTGCCCGGAAACTAATTGGCAGCCAGTGGCGTGATTTTAATGTTGGGGTAATATGCTCACCCCTAGATGTACTGGTGACCAACCTGGCTGCCATATTTTGAACTAGTTGAAGTTTCCGAACTAGGTAGAAAGGTAGCCCTATGTACAGCGCAATGCAGAAGTCAAGCCTTGAGGTTACCAGCGCGTGCACAACCATCTTTAGGTCTTCCAACTCTAGAAAAGGTCGCAGCTGGCGCAACAGCCAAAACTGATAGTAGTTTTCTTAATATGTAACTCAAAATCCCACGGACTTGATAAAGGTGTCTCATATGGTCCCTGCAGCTTTCATACTGGTAAGGGCCATTTGCCAGCGAGACACAACCTGGCATCTCTTGGTACAGTCTCCCCATTTCAAACCCCTTCTCGGCAACCCTGCTCACACTGAGGGCAGGCAGGAGATCAGCGTGCAACTGGTCATGCGCTTTCTCTCTGTTTCTCTCTCTCGTGCTGTTCGCCTCCCCCCGCAATCCTCCCAAAAGGAAACTCCAAGCAAAGCAGGAAACCGGGCCTGAACTCCAGCTGCGTTTCCTCTTCCTTTGGCTCAAACAGGAAGTTTTATTGTCTACAACAGAGTAAGATTTCAGCTGCGGAGCAGCAGCTGCCCCAGGCAAACACGCTCTGTTAAAACGATACCCAGATCAGCTCTCCCCTTCCTCCACATCCTCATGGTAAAGCTAAAACACTGTTATTTCACAGGGAGTATAAGTAGAGGCTTCTACACCCTTAGCCCCAATACTCCGCTTTAGCTGCCGTGCAATGGCGGTTTTCTTTTTTAATATGTTTGTAACCGGCTTTGTGGTTCCTGGTGATTGTCAATATAAAAAGAAAATCAATTTTAAAAAAACAAAGAAGACATGGCTGTGTACTGCTCCTTCTTTCAGGAGGGAACAGGGTGGTTGGAAGGCACAGGATGGCGCCTATGAAAAGAAGACGTTGCGTTCTCAGTAGCAAAGCCTCTGCTCCCCCCGTGCAATTCAGAAGGACTGCCTTCTCACGCAGGAGCTCGCCTGCTTTCTTTGGCCAGCAACCGAGGCCGCCCTGCTCTGGCATTGGAAGTTGCGTGATGAGAACCCAGTACAGGCCCTTTGTTGCTACTGCACCCAGGCACTGGGACCCTTTTCTCCTGGCCTTCACGTGCAGCGTCAGACCTTAGTGTCCAGGTCCGGGCCCGATTCAAAGTGCTGGTATTGACATTCAAAGCCCTAAACGGTTTGGGGCCAGGCTACCTGAAGGAACACCTCCTCCCATATGTACCTGCCCGGACCTTAAGATCATCTACAGGGGCCCTTCTCTGTGAGCCCCTGCCAAAGGAAGTGAGGCAGATGGCTACTAGGAGGAGGGCTTTCTCCGCTGTGGCACCCCGGCTGTGGAATGAGCTCCCCAGAGAGGTCCTCCTGGCACCTACACTGTACTCCTTTCGTCGCCAGCTGAAGACCTTTTTATTCACTCAGTATTTTAACACTTCATTTTAACATTTTACTGTTTTAACTCTGTATTTTAATCTTATATCAATTTTTGCTGCGTGGTTTTATCCTGGTTGTGCTTTTTACACTGTATTTTGTATTTGTGCTTTTAACCTGTTGGTTGTTTTATTATGGTTTTAATTTTTGTGAACCACCCAGAGAGCTTCGGCTATTGGGCGGTATAAAAATGTAATAAATAAATAAATAAATAAATTTTGGAATGTCAGTGGGGTAAAGCAGGAGTGGTGTAGCCCTTTCGGCCCAAGGCCTCAATTCCATTTTATAGAAGACTGCATTCTATCATAGAATAGTAAAGTTGGAAAGGGCCTATAAGGCCATCGAGTCCAACCCCCAGTCATGGGCAGAGCTGAAGGCAAGGAGGTGTAGGCAAACCCCCCCAAATCCCAGCATATTTTAGTTCAAGCTCTTATTGCCACTACCTAATCCATCCAATCAGCCCCCAGCTTTACTTGCGGGCAGAAAGCGAGTTGTACACACAGCAGAACTCCATCGAGCCAAAAGAGAACTGGACTTCGCAGCGATGGACATCCCTAGTTGAAAGCTGGCCAGGAAGGAGACCAAGGTATTACTTCAGTCCTCCTGGCCTTCACGTGCAGCATCGGACCTCTGTGTTTTGGAAAGTCGGTGGGGTAAAGCAGAAATGGTGCAGCTCTTTCGGCCCAAGGCTCAAATTCCATTTTATAGAAGCCCTCTGGGGCTGCATTCCAGTCATGGGCAGAGCTAAAGGAAAGGAGGTGTAGGCAAAAAATATCCCAAAATCCCAGCATATTTTAGTTCAAGCTCTTATTGCCAGTACCTAAACCATCCAATCAGTCCCCAGCTTGACTTGCAGACAGAAAGCGAGTTGTACACACCGTGGAACTCCATCGAGCCAAAAGAGAACTGGACTTCACAATGACGGACATCCCTAGTTGAAAGCTGGCCAGGAGGGAGACCAAGGGCTTCCACCCTAGCATCATCCGCCCCGTCATCTCCCGGCTCTCATGTAAACAAGCCAGTTGTTATTGACAAGACCCTGCTTTGCACGCAGAAGGCCCCGGGTTCAAGTCCTGGGAGGGCGAGGAAAGGATCCTGCCGGAAACCCCGGAGAGCCCCTACCGGTCGGCGTTAGCAGTATGGGGCTGGATGGACCAAGCCTCAGTATAAGGCAGCTTCCTCTGTACAAAATCAGCACACAAATCTGCATGCTGGACGAACACAGAATCAGTAGATAACCCACAGCATTTATTGGTCTGAGTTTTAAAAACCCAGAAAATATATTTTCCGCTTCTCTCTCTCCCCCGACACCCAAAAGTTACTTACATAGATGTTCTATATTTTATGTCATCCTTCTCAGCCAGCTCTTCACAGGTAAGGTTCATGTGTTCCTTCCACGGGGCTTCGCATTTTCTACAGGTTTCCTGGAGAATGAGAAAGCCATATGAAGCAGCAGGAACATCCAACAGACACATTTATTTATTTATTTTAAAGGAGACCAAATAAATTATCAATACCATGGCTATAATGTAATGAATGCAGAACTCAAATTATGGTGCCGCAGCAAGTCTCTGGTTTGTTAGGAAGCTCATTGCACAACTCGGGTGCCACAGCAGAAAAGGCCCTCTTCCTAGTTGCCACCTGCTTTCTTTCCTTTGGTAGGGGTTCACAGAAAAGGATTGCTGAAGATGATCTTAGGATCTGGGCAGGTACTTATGGGAAGAGATGATCCTTCAGATAACCTGGTCCCAAGCCATGTTGGGCTTTGAATGTTAAACCAGCATTTAGAATGGGGTCTGGGCATGGACCGGCAGCCAGAGCAGTACTGCCATAATATGATCATGTTGGCCAGTCCCCGTTAACAATCTCATTGCCTCTGGACCATTTTCAAAGGCAGTTCCATGTATAATGTGTTGCAGTAAACCCGACAAAGGGGTTATCAGAGCATGGATAACTGTAGCTAGGCTACCTTTGTCCAGATAAGAACATAGCTGGTATATCAGCCTAAGCTGAAAAAAAGGTGTTTCATGCCACTGAGTCCACCTGTGCCTCAAGTGACAGTTCTGGGTCCAGGAGCACCCCTAAACTACAAACCTGATCCTTTAGGGGGAGTGCAACCCCCTGCGGAACAGGCTGGACATCACTTAGCTGGGAAGACGGACCACACACTAACACTACCTTCGTCTTGTCTGGATTGAGTCTCCATTTATTGGTCCTCATCCAGTCCATCGCTGTGCCCATGAATGATCTGGTCCAAAAGGTGAAAGGCTGCCAGAGGCACTTAGCGTTGCACTTGGAGATGCACAGAGGAGCATATAGCAGATGCACCCTACCTCGGGACATCACCGGGGTTTTTTAAACACAGAATTACTGGGGGAAGGCACGGGAACTGTGCAGGAGGTCGCCGACATCATCAAAAAGACCCACGAACTTCCATGAACGGCCCGTCATGAGTACACCTTATTTCGCTCATGTGAAGAAGCCCAATGTCTGTTTCCCACCCCCCATTCCCCCTCTCTACCCCAAACTTGCTTTGGGGAACATCTTTTGGAGACCTCAAAAGCCTGCACATTTTTTCCTGATCGTTTAATTGGCCTAATAAAGGTTTTACACTTGCATGGATTTTGGAATGTTTCTTACAGGCATGACGGCCACCGCTGTGGTTGGTTTTCCCTTCTTCTTATGAAATGTATATTCAGCGGATGAATTCGTTCGCCAGCTTGCACTGCCGCCTAGTGGCCATGGGCAGTCACAGCCGGCGCCCTTGCTATACCATCGAGAGGCACTGCGGCCACATGACTGTCCCGGCATCAAGGTGCTAAGAGGATGAAATGAGCCCTCGGCAGCTGTGGAGCCAAGGAAGATGGGAGCCAACCCTCTTTAGTGCTTTGGGGAACTAGAAGTGTTGACATGAATCAGGAAGCTGTCTGGGCTGGCTTCCACCGCCCTGCAATCCAAGAGGATTATATGTACACTGAATCTCATGGAGTGCCAAGGATATGGAGAGATTATCGTGAATCTCACAGTATTTGAAAGGGACACGACCACTTTTATTGGACCAGCCAGTCACTTTAAAACCTCACAAGATCTGAGAGCTTCTATGCATCAAACAGGCAGAAGAAATATAAATTGCCCGTTCATACATCTGGTCCAACAGCTGCCAAGAATAGAATCATAGAATAGCAGAGCTGGAAGGGGCCTACAAGGCCATCGAGTCCAACCCCCTGCTCAATGCAGGAATAGCATTCACTTCTCTTTAGGATACTACAGCAGCCATGTAAAATTACATAAGAACATAAGACGTGCCATGAAACCATCTAGTCCAGCACTCTGTTCACACAGTGGCCAAACAGCCATCAGCCAGGGATGAACAAGCAGGACATGGTGCAACAGCACCCTCCCACCCATGTTCCCCAGCAACCGGTGCACACAGCCTTACTGCCTCGAATTCTGGAGATGCAAACACAGTTGCGTCTCATTCTGGAATCCACTCCTTACCTTCCTGCAACGTGGGTTAGGACAGCTGAACCGCTTCACATCTTTGTCCAGTAGAGCTGTGAAGTTGCAGAAGGGACACCTGTGGACCAAGAAGAAACAGATTGAGGGCATCATAACAGCCCCTTGCTGTATTTGTCAGTTAGAGAACCTTAAGAGGGGATTAGACGACATCACGGAGGAGAGATTGATCAGTGGTTATTAGCCATGATCGCTATATGGAGCATCCATGGGCCAAGGCAAGTACGCCCCTGAATGCCACTTGCTGGGGTACGGTAGTGGGATGTGGCTACTATCTGTAAGGCCCTGTTTGCGGACTCCCCAGAAATATCTGGTTGGCTGCTGTAGGATGGAGAATAGTAGACTAGACAGATGCTGGTCTGGTCAAGTAGAGCTCTTCTTATGTTCCAGATTATAAAAATGCTGAAGGTAGTATTTTATCGCGATTCCAAGCCCTCCTGCCAAGGGTGGATTCTTGCATTGAGCAGGGGGTTGGACTCGATGGCCTTGTAGGCCCCTTCCAACTCTGCTATTCTATGATACTATGTGTGATTTACCTTGAGAGGAGGATTGTAAAGTGTTAGTTTGGCCAATGTTTAAGTTGCCATATTTAGTGGATTTCCTTTATTAAATATGGGGCTTCCTCCCACTTCTGTCCTGATAATCTAGCTTGATTTATTTGCTATGTTTACAGCATGCTTTTCTGCCAAAGCAGACAAGGCAGTTTATTTTACATTGTAAAGGTTAGGGTTTGTGGTCATGTATTGTGTGCCTGGGAATCCCTGCACAATTCAGACCAAATTGCTACCCTTACCTGACTAACTCATTTGCACAAGCAGCAGCCACCTCCTCCTCTGCTTTCCTCTCGTAGTATTTACAAAGGATGTTTTTGGAAAGCACTTTCTCCAACTCGCTGGTTGGGAATGAGCACGTACAACTCCCTTTCATGCAGCTGAGCTCTGACTACAAACAGGGGGAGACACACAGAGAGAGAGAGAGAGATCAATTATAGAAAATGAGCATTATTTAGTTTTTAATCTTTCACATCCTAACATGCAGAGCCAATTCCATTTCTTTCCTTTTTTAGAGGGAGGGAAACTAGGGAGACAAGACATTTCCCCAGGGCTACTCTTAGTAAATACAAGGCTGGCTACATGGGTAAGAATTCCTGTTCACAGGTCCATATATGAACAACTCATACACTGGGTCTCCATACTGTGCAATAAAAACAGTGCTGTACACATAAACTCCCACAAAGACATCCCTCATCCAAAATAACTTTGATTAGAAGGATGACGCTGATAAGGGACTAGGAGCATCCTTCTAATCAAAGTTAATTTGGATGAGGGATGTCTTTGCGTGCAACGCTCTTTTGATTCAGCAAAAGACGTTTAAGAGGGAAAACACACACACACACATTAGAATGTGAGCACCATCACACTGAGGGCCAGGATTTCTTCTCGATCATTCCAGAGTGCAGGCCCCAGGATAATGGGCTCAAGTTACAGGAAGCCAGATTCCGGCTGGACATCAGGAAAAACTTCCTGACTGTTAGAGCAGTATGACAATGGAACCAGTTACCTAGGGAGGTTGTGGGCTCTCTCACACTAGAGGCCTTCAAGAGGCAGCTGGACAACCATCTGTCAGGGATGCTTTAGGGTGGATTCCTGCACTGAGAGGGGGTTTGGACTCGATGGCCTTATAGGCCCCTTCCAACTCTACTATTCTACAATTCTATGAGAGAGAAGCAAGTACTGACCTAAGATAGAAACTACCATTTAACATCTAGTCAGCAAAACAAAACAAAAACTCAATAGAAAATGATTTAGGAAAGAACAGAGGTTTGTACAGACAAGGAAAAGCAAATGTGTGTTGTGTTCCACAACCAGTTTCTAACACTGCATAGTTGCCTGGTGATAATTTTCTTACAGGAGGCAGAACACACATTACGTGGTAGTTTCTACAGAGCCAAAGCAAAATGTTCCCTGCTCCAAGCACTATCAGTCCATGGAGGCAATCCAGTCAGGTCTGTCTAGCTCACACCACCCTGTGACAAGGACAAGAAACTTGGCCCAAAATGTGCAGGGACACGGCTGTACATAGAGCCACATGGAAAGAGACAGGCTAAACACCAGAAGTAAAGAAGTCAGAGAATAGGAAACACATAGCCGAAGGTGCGAAAGAGGAGGAAGTTTGGTGACCTAGAAAGACTTTGCAGAGAGCGTACTTTCCCCCCAAGATCTAGATATGGGTCTCCAGTCGCATTTCCTGGGGAGGGTGTCCTTACCTTTCCAGAGCCAAAGACAGCCTCCTGAGCGTACTTTATTAGGCACTCCTTGCAAAACAAGTGTCCATCTGTGCACTGCGTCAGCTCCTCAAATGCAAACTCCCCATAGCAGCAGCGGCACTCAATCATCTGGCCATCCTGAAAACCAATTCCTAAAGATTAGCTCCCGCTTCACAACGTAACGTGGAGCCCTGTGTCCCTAATGTGACGCCACATGTCTGGGGGCTGCAGGTGAGCAAGGCAGCCGTGCCAGGCCATATCGCCTGGGTTTTGAAGATTTGAATTGGCGAAGGGGGGTGGATCGGGAGAGACCCACGTGACCTGCTCCAACCAATAGCTGCGTCATTCACCAAAAGCGCCTCCTCCTGATGGTGGGCAGACAGGGCTCCATCAAGAAACGACACCAAGCAGAGGGGCTTCCTCTCAGCTCCCAGACCAAGCCCAGAGCCTGGGAGAAAACCCCTGGGAAAAGCATATACACAAATGCAAGAAAGCCATTCAACAGTATTAGTCCACTAAAGGAAGGAGAGATTCAGAGGTCCCACTGGACTCAGAAACTCTAAGCGGGTTTTGTGAACCGCCCAGAGAGCTTCGGCTATTGGGCGGTATAAAAATGTAATAAATAAATAAATAAATAAATAAATGAACAAACCAGAGGCCACTGGCGCATGCCTCTGCCTCTGCTTGTCATGTTCAGATTCTCTCTCTCTCAGTTTTTATTTATTTATTTATTTGACATGGGTGGGAAGGCTAACTCCAACCCGGAACCCCTGAGAATGGAAATTTACAGTAGGTACAAATGATCCTTTCTCCAGTGGTTCTGGAGTGGGTTACTTGTGCTAACAACAACAAAAAGTATTGCTTATTTTCATTTGTTTCCCCATGGCTTCAAAATTTCCAGAAATTTTACAACTCTTGGGCCTAGTATGCATTTGACATGGAAGCGTCTGTGTGTCACTGCGCTACTTACTTTTTGATACTGCTCTTCGTTCATCTGCAGGGCAACAAGGAAATCTGCATGCTGACAGAAGAGACAAGACACACTCAGGGCCATGGACGTCACTTCCTGTCTTCTACAACAGACTTCCCCAACCTGGTGCCCTCCAGATGTTCGCCATGCTAGCTGGGAATTATGGGAGTTGCAGCCCAACAGATCTGGAGGGCACCAGGTTAGGGAAGGTTGGACAGTAAAGTTGTACACACTATGATCAGCTCTCAAACAACGGCAGCCATGCTCAGGTTTTTTTTTAGATTAAATGTCAACTGTGCTCACCCACCATGGTTGATTGTCTCACCCGGGAATCCCCAACAAGTTTCCAAAGGACCCCAGGGCTGTTCAGAACATGTTTTCAAACTATGTGATACTACGGTGGCCTAGATGGTGAAACCGCTAAGGGCAAACCTAATTCCTGTATGGATGTTCAGGGTGTAATGAAAGAGTTTTAAAAGATTATTGTCCATGTTTTGTGGCATTTACAGTAGGAAACACCCCCTAGAACTGCCAGTGGGCATTCAGCAAGTGTGCTTGCCAGATCAAGCATGGGGGTGAAAATATTATAGGATATCAGAGTCTGGGCGGGTGAGAGAGGAGGAGGACCCACAATGCACTGAGTCTCAGCTGCTATAAGAGCCCCTGAACGTGTGCCCAGGACACTACTTGCCTCTGCCATCTCTTTAATCTTCTGTTCGTAGAACTCCCGCTCCAGCTGCACTGCAGGGAGGAGAGAGAGCTGGTCAAAGCCGCTGCAGTACCGTCGCTTGTTCTCCAAGAAGAACATGCGCTTCTCAATTTTCATAGCACCTAAAGCGAAAATGGAAAGAAAGTCAGAGAGATGATTTAAAGAAAACCAACCCTTCTTTGAATAAGGAAGCAATGGCAGGAGTGCAAGGGCTCTCAGCAAAGCGGTCCCCTTTGCAAGTTTAGCCCCCATTCCAACCCCATACCAGCTCTATTTGTTCTGGTATGTTCTATAGAATCATAGAATAGTAGAGTTGGAAGGGGCCTATAAGGCCATCGAGTCCAACCCTCTGCTCAATGCAGGAATCCACCCTAAAGCATCCCTGACAGGTGTTTGCCCAGCTGCCTCTTGAAGGCCTCTAGTGTGGGAGAGCCCACGACCTCCCTAGGTATCTGGGTCCATTGTCGTACTGCTCTAATAGTCAGGAAGTTTTTCCTGATGTCCAGCCGGAATCTGGCTTCCTTTAACTTGAGCCCGTTATTCCGTGTCCTGCACTCTGGGAGGATCGAGAAGAGATCCTGGCCCTCCTCTGTGTGACAACCTTTCAAGTATTTGAGGAGTGCTATCATGTCTCCCCTCAATCTTCTCTTCTCCAGACTAAACATGCCCAGTTCTTTCAGTCTCTCCTCATAGGGCTTTGTTTCCAGACCCCTGATCATCCTGGTTGCCCTCCTCTGAACACGCTCCAGCTTGTCTGCATCCTTCTTGAAGTGTGGTGCCCAGAACTGGACAAAATACTCTAGATGAGGCCTAACCAGGGCCGAATACAGAGGAACGAGTACCTCACACGATTTGGAAGCTATACTCCTATTAATGCAGCCCAAAATAGCATTTGCCTTTCTTGCAGCCATATCGCACTGTTGGCTCATATTCAGCTTGTGATCTACAACAATTCCAAGATCCTTCTGGTTTGTAGTATTGCTGAGCCAAGTATCTCCCATCTTGTAACTGTGCATTTGGTTTCTATTTCCTAGATGTAGAGCTTAGCATTTATCTCTATTAAATTTAATTCTGTTGTTTTCACTTTAATGAAAGCTCTAGTTAGGGAGGGCCATTAAGTGATCCCCAAATTACAGGTGTGGGAAACGGAAGGCTGAGCCCATGTTCAAAGAGAACCACAAACGCTCCAAAACAAATCAAGGATGGGCGCACTCCGCGCCACCCAAACCCAGTACCAAGAAGGATGGCACTATCTGTATATACATTACGCAAACTTGCATTCAATGACCCGTGCATTAGGGGCACTGGCCATCTAGCGTTTTATTGCTTGCCACCATCAGCACCCTGCAAGGCAACAGAGAACCAGTGGTCAAGTGGCACCTACTTACCTTGTTCAAATTTGAAGTCTATGTAGCAATACTGGTCCATTTCTTTCTTTCTTTTTCGCTTTCCACTGGTTTGAGGAGACAGTTCCTGACAATTTTTGATGGCATCAGAAAAGGCCTAAAAAAAAGGCAAGGTAGCAAGTGAACACAAATTCATGAATACAGGCAGAGGTTTCTGCAGACGCCTGTGATGGAGATCAAGGCTGCACATTATTTTCTGGGTTCCCCCACCCCAAGCTGGTACCAATTCCAGTTCTATAGACATTGACTTTTGCACACAGTTGTCTGCATACCTACAGATGATGAGTGCAAGGATTTGTGGACCGAGGAGCTCTAATTCAACTCAGGCACTGGAATGAGAATAGAACATGATCTCACCAGGGCCGGCCCTACCATTAAGCAAAGCAAAGCATTTGCCTCAGGCGGCAGATGTTGGAAGGCGGCAGCAAGGTGTTGGAGAGAGACCTGTGTGCCATGCAGCCAGCTCCGCACCTTCCAAGTTGGCCTGCTGCCTTCAGGTGCACTGGAGGATGCTTCATCCTCAGTGTTGAAGACAGATTTATCTGCCATTCCAATTGGCTTTTGTGCATGGAGTGGAAGTGGGCACCATCTTGTCCTTTGCCTCCAGCAGCAAAGTTTCTTGGACTGCCCCTCCTACAGCCACGAAGTAGCAATTCTCCAAATGAGATTGGAATTATGAGGCAAGTGGAGGAGCAGTTGCTCCCACAAAGCCAGTGCAGATCGATGAGATATGCAAAGATATTAAGAACATCAGAAGAGCCCTGATGTGATCAGTCCAAGGGTCCACCTAGTCCAGCATTCTGTTCACACAGTGGCCAACCAGCTGCCCACAGGGAGCCCAGGAGGAGGATGCAAGTGCAACAGCACCCTCCCACCCATGTTCCCCAACACCTGGTGTCCACAAAACCTTATGCCAGCATAAACGTGTTCGTCCTTAAACTACTACAAGACTCCTTGTTGTTTTTCACTACTATTAGTTGTTTTGTAGGCAATAGGTTTACATTTCTACTAGCATGTTTTATTAACTCTTGATATTTTTAATCACAAAGTTGCTAGTTATTTGGATCTTATTTCTTGCTCTGTTCCTCAATATTGTTGTTGAGAAAAAGAGGAACCAAGAGGGAGAAACCTTTCGTGTGATTGCATAGTGACCCTTGAATTGGCGCAGCGCCCACTTGATGTCCTGGCTGCTCAGCATTTTGAAGTCTGCCATGAGGAGGTCAGCTGCTTGGCTAAAGCAACGTTGGTCAAGCGGATCAAGTTTGGAGAAGTCAAAGTAGTCCACTTCTGGCAACTGAAAAAGGAGAGGCGTGGGGAGAAGAGGAAAGAGTCAGTGAGCACTTGGCCAGCCTTGAACTTTTTTTGCGTTTATTAAAATTTTATTCCACCCTTCTTCTGCCAAGGAGTTGAGGCCCAAGGCACCTCAAAAGCTGGACAAGAAGGTTCTGTGTAAAATGATTGTTTAGACAAAAAAACAACAACACCCAGGGGTGATATGAACATTCTCTTGGTTTTTGATTTTTGGTTTTTACATGGGTTGAGTTTGTTTGTTTTTAACTGACTCCAGAAGAGCTGTTTTCACAAGCGGCCAGAACAGCGTCTTTGAATGGGGTAGAGATTCTTCCGCTGCCTAGCTCACAGTACACACAGTAAAGAAAGAGGAGCTTCTTTTAGGTACATCTTTAAAAAAGGCGCACGGAAGCACCTTCGCAACGACGTGTAGATCTGGCCCTGGTAATTTAAATCAATTTCATGCTGCTTCATGGAAAGTCTTTCAAACTTGCCCTTACAAACCTCAACAGAAAACCCAATGCACACACGAGAATGAAGCTAGAAGAGCAGCCTCCTTTCATATTTTCAAATGTATGTCTCTTTCTAAAGACAGGGGAACCTTTTTTTGGCCGGAACATCGGACAGACCCTTGGGAAACATCATAAACACAAACATATTCATATTTTCTCTCTCTGATTCCCCTCCTCACCACCCCCAGCCCACCACTATGCACCAGGAGTAACAGCGTGAGCCTCTTAAAGCAAAACGAGCCTTAATAAACATTACTGATTTTGCAGAAGAAAGAGTGTTTCTCACTTGCCTTTGTCTTATCTGGGCTGGGGAGCAGGCTGCTAATTGGATTTAAAACCACCCTGCCTGCCTTCTTTGGATAATCTGGATTTTCCAGAAGTAAATTACAAAGTCTGCAAAGCAAAGGAAGACAGACAGTTACTTGGGAAAGACCATCTTCTGCACATCCCTCCACCCTGCGAATTAACAACCGAGCCTTGGTAGATGGATACCGTTTTAATGCAGAAAGTAAAAGAGAAATAAGAGGACCCAGTGCAACAGGGAAGAGCAAGGGGGAGTCGGACCATAAGCAAAAGATGTAGTGGCATCAGGAAGAGGAAAGGAAAAGAGTTTAGAGGGGCAAGTGAACGATATCAGCTGGCTGCAAGCTATATGAGACATTTGCCAAGGTTGACTGAAAGATCCTGCTTAGATTGAGTGAGTTAGGACCATTACTCAACAAAAGAAATCTTAACTGATCAGTCATAGGTATTTAAAATTGATCAGACCTGCATACTTTTGCATAGAAATAAGTCAATTTTTTCTGAAGGGAAAAACATCAACACTATTTTTTAGATGCATGGGTTTCAAGTAGGCACCATCTCAGGAGCGGCATTCCTTCAAGGTAGGATTTGCAAGCAACCTCTTCTACCAAGGCAAAATGCCAAACACCCTTTCTTCAGCAGAGTGCTGGAAACCCCGCTCTTATCTCCAATGACCAGAGATAAGACGGTATTTCAAGGGCATTTAAACGTTAAATAACCTGCTCTTAAAATGGAAAGGTATTTAAAAGAGCAAGGTATTTAAACTAGTCCTGTGAAGAAGTGGGATAGAAACAGAAGGCTTGTGCTTTAAAAGTCTGTTTCTATGGCTTACTTGTGCGTAGAATGAGCTGTGATTTGCATGCTTGGTGGAAAAATGTCCAAGTGGGTAGGAACTACATCTGGCCAGACCCACTGCTGGAATGGAGCCCCCAAGACCCTTTGCAAATTCACCCCCGGGCTGAAAGAGGTTCCCCGCCCCTGGTCTAGAGATGCTAACTAAAGAGTGGGCTAATATTGGAGCTACCATATTTCTTCAATTCTAAGACGCACTTTCCCCCCCATATAAACATCTCTAAAAATGGGGTGCATCTTACAATCGCGGGTGTGTCTTAGGTTTCTTTTTTCTGTTGGTGGTACTGAAATTAGTATGCGTCTTACAATCGAAGAAACATGGTAATAAAGGAGCAAGAATCCCATTCCTGCTCCATTAGGAAAGTGAAATTTACAACAGGCGTGTCTATTTCAGACTAAATGTCCTCAAGGTGGTTTATAAGGTGAAATTTTAAAATGATATAAAACACAACTAGAAGAGCAGCATAAGACATTCAAAACTAAGTCTTAGTTGTCGTACGTTTTTAAGTGTCATCCATAGGATTATGACTGTGCCACAAACACCTTGGCTACTTACACGTTTAAGTCACAGCAGTTTTTGCTCTGGATTAGCTCTTCAATGTAGTCGGTCGCTGCATCTGGAAACCTTGCTTCCTGGATTTAGGTGGGTGAAATGGGAGAGAAAGACCATTTGGATTAACAAGCAGTTCACACACAAAATTCACATTTAAAGTGACAAGAGCAGGGATGGGGGGGATTCTTAATGCAAACAGGGCAACAGTTGTAGATTAAAATCTCCTCACTGTAGTATCTTCTTGGCTCGCCGCTCTGACCATGTAACTCCACTTCTGAAATCTCTTCATTGGCTTCCAATTCACTTCAGAATCCAATATAAACTTCTCCTGTTGACCTACAAAGCTTTTCACTGTCTAGCTCCTTCCTATCTCTCCTCTCTCATCTCACACTATTGCCCCGCTCGTGCTCTTTGCTCCTCTGATGCCATGTTTCTCACCTGCCCAAGGGTCTCTACTTCCCTTGCTCGGCTTCGTCCATTCTCTTCTGCTGCCCCTTACGCCTGGAACGCTCTTCCAGAACATTTGAGAACTACAAGTTCAATCGCAGCTTTTAAAGCTCAGCTAAAAACTTTTCTTTTTCCTAAAGCTTTTAAAACTTGATTTTGTTCTGACTTTATACTGTTAGTTTTACCCTACCCTGTGCCTGTTTACCCTACCCTGTGCCTGTTTGCTTTCTCTTCCCCTCATTGTTTTATTATGGTTTTATTAGAATGTAAGCCTATGCGGCAGGGTCTCGCTATTTACTGTTTTACTCTGTACAGCACCATGTACATTGATGGTGCTATATAAATAAATAAATAATAATAATATCAACACATCAGCCGCCCACTCCCAACTATTGCAATATGCTAAGGAGCATGTTCCATAAACATCATTTTAAAGATGCTGTTATTCATCTGGAATTTTAGACTGTGTGGGATGAAATTCTATTTCTTTATTGATATATCATTATTCCTGTATGCATGAAGGATTCCTTGGAGGCAGGCAGTTTGTAAGCCATTGTTTTAAGGCCTGCATTACGCTTTCCACATGTGCCCAGTCACTTTATATGCACTTACCATGTGTAGGGTGACGCTATGGAAAGGAGGACAGGGCTCCTGTATCTTTAACAGCTGTATAGAAAAAGGAATTTCTACAGGTGTCATTTGTACATATGGGGAACCTGGTGCAAATTCCCTCTTCATCACAAGTTAAAAGCTGCGGGAGCCCTGCCCTCTTTCGTATCTGTTCCTGTGGTCTGCACCCTGTATAAAATTAGGCCATAGTGATCATGTCAAAATGAGTCCCGCCCAGCTGCACGCTCACCATCTCTCTGATGAGCGAAGCAATGATGTTTTTGTCTGATTTAGCAGAACCTCCCTTGGGAAAGTCACTGGAGCCAGGAGCCAGCGAGACTGGAAAAGCTGGGCCAGCCTGTTCATTTCTAGGAACTTGCTGGCCTCCCTTTTCCTCGAGGGGATGACCCAGCTGAGGGAAAGCAGGGCCTGCAATCCCATCTTGCTCTGGTTCGGGCCTACTCTGGTCTGGGCCTGCATCCTCCTGGTGCATCTTTGGTGGCAGGCCCAATTCTATTTGCAACCACTTTTGCTGAGGAGAAAGGAGGTCGACCAGAGTCCGGGCCTCCTTCTCAGCGGGCTGGATGATCCAGTTGCGTGTTCAGTTCTTCCAAGGGTTGGCAGCTAAGAACTACCTGAGCGCCGACGTTTGTCTGATGTTTCCTGCAGGGCTAAACTGTCGCAGCTCCTTTGGCCTTATCTCACTTTCCCGCCAATTTAGTCCTGGCTTTGGAGAGGCCTTTGTACTACCTCAGGAACCACGGCTTGAGTTCCGACCCTCTTTACGACATGACATTTCTGCTTAAATCTGGGAGTCATATAAAAATATGATAAATAAGCAACATTTATAGCTCAGGCAGAATTCCACCTGGCCTGTGTCAAACAACCATTCTGGGAGTTAGGAGAAAAAGCAGGGGAGCTATTGGCAATTCAGAGGAAACCATCGTAGGTTTGTGTGTAACTAAGATTGTTCCATGGAAGGAAGTGCTACATGCATGCAGTTCACCTGAGGACATGTGAGAAAACATGTTGCAAAATGGGCGAAGCAATACTTAAAAAAAAATGTTTATTGCAGTAACATGACAGATGTGCATTGGAACTCCTGACATTTCAACATGTTATAATTTACATTTCATGTTCTCTCTACCCACTCACCCACCCATAACCTCCCTGATGTGTGTACCATCTTTATTCCTTGGTTTTGTTTTGGCAGACGTTAGTATAAAGTTTTTTTATATTTAACTAGTTGGTTGTGCCCATTCTTCCTTTTTTGAACGACTCTGACATGGAGTTTGCGTTTCTAGACTAATTTCTCTTTGCAGGCCTCTATTTGCACTTGCAATTTGGCTTATATGGAGTTTGGAAAACTAGTAAATTAACAATTACGGCTCACTAGATGGTTTCAGGTAAGCCATTCTCTCTCTCAGATTAAAATACAGGGGAACTCTTTAAGAATTACACTAAAATGTGAAGTGCTTTGGACTCTCTAAAACGCTATTCACACCCACTCATACACCATTCTTGCCGTTCAGTGTCAACAATACTGCGACGGACCAAGGGGCCTGACTCAGTGGCTGGGTTCACACAACACGAAAACTCTCACTCGATGTTAATTGTGGGTTATGGTTGAACTGTACATGGTTGTGCTTTGTTAGCCAGCTGTGCTAACAAACCATGGTTTGTTAACCACGAACAGCCCACGGTGAAGGAAGGAGCGTTGTGAACAAGGCTGTAATTCAACTAAGGCCTTGGTTGAGTTTTATGCTAGAATGAAAGGCTGGAAACTCCTGAGATTTTATTGCCGGTGGCTGCGTGTGGCTTTTCTCCGCCTTTCTTGCCATTTGGAAAACAATTAAGATTCTGTGCTAGGTTTCAACCATTTCCGCCTAGAAACATTTACTTTTTTGAGTCGCTGTGATGTGAAAATTTGCAGACAACTGTACCGTATTTCTTCGATTCTAAGACGCCATCGATTGTAAGACGCACACTAATTTCAGTACCACCAACAGAAAAAAAAGCTTTGATTCTAAGAAATAATAAACACACCCGCGATTCTAAGACGCACCCCGTTTTTAGAGATCTTTATACGGGGGAAAAGGTGCGTCTTAGAATCGAAGAAATACGGTAGTTACCTAGCTGCTGCTCCATACCACCAAGAACAGCAAAACGTTTCTGGGTACAGATTCTCTCTAGGAAACCAGGATACAAAAAACAGAGTGCACAATGGTTGTTTTTAATTACAAAAAATTCAAATTACAATATAATACAGAGACTTTTTACATACAGAATATTAGAACAGTTTCTTACCAGAAGGCAAAGAAAAATATTCTTTTTTTCCTGTTTTTTCCTCTCTTTTTTTTTTAATAAACCACATATTCATTTTCAGCTATTGTTATACAAAGTTGCAGAACATGCACACCTTCCCTTGACAGGGTTTGCTCTTTTTTTTTTTAATTCATCTTTTTTTTCTTTTCTTTTTTTTGCTAAGTGCAAATACTAGATTTCTCTCTCCACCTTTTAAGGCAAGTTAAATGCGACACTGCAAATTTGATAATAGAAAGTACCTGTTAAAATGTCAAGCTTGGGGTATACAAAAAAACCCACATACTTCCCCTTGTCTACCCGTAAAGAGAGATGGACTTCTTTTTTTTTTTTTAAAGGAAGTCACAAATAAAGAAACAAACACAAGAAAGTTCATAATAATAATTAAAAAAACCTTTAACATATGCACATTTTTTTAAAGTATGCAGGAAATATTGATTAAAGTGAAGGAAACGCAACCTAACTGATGCCGAAAAAAGACGGAACATGGCTTTAAGAGGGTGAAGCTGAAAAGGCCATCTGAGCGTCCTTCCTTACAGATTAATCTGCCATATTGCCGTGGCACTAATGTAGGAGGTTTTACCCAGAAGGTCTGACTATCAGTGGACATTTCAAAACTATCCCGTGTTACTATGTATTAGTTCTCACCAAGGTGGGTGTTTCTGGGCTGTGTACCTCTTTCACGTGAATGAATGCTGTATTAAACTATTTTTTAAAAAAAAACACTGCATGTAGAAAACTATCAGGGCAAGGGATAGAGGCTAGGCGAGAATTCCTTAACTTGCTAGTTTTGTGCATGAAGGGAGTTATTTTTTGGAGAAGCATTCTTTCACATGAGCTATTGTCACCTGCAGTCCATAGAGGTATAATTCAGACACACGTTTACCACCGCAGCAAGAACTATAATTCAGTGAGAACGCTACATTACAGCCGGGTCATAATGTTCCCTGTTTCAGACACAACCTGGGCACACAGGTTTGCACAGGCAACTCTTCCTTTTCTTGGTCAAAGTGCAACAAGCCTGTTGCTTATAAACAGGTCATGATCTACTGGTAAATTTGGAAAACGTCAAATAGCCGACATATATCAGACTCAGATACTTGCTGCAAAATCCAAATTCTTTGAGCCTCTTGCCAGCACATGGCTGTCTTTTGCCAAATTCAGTGTTCTTACCATGTGAAGGAGTGATCAAGGAACCAAAACTTAAAAGCCAGTTCAAGGGGCAAACTGTTTATCCTAAACAAGTCACACACACCCAAACAGGCAAGTCGCAAATAGAAACAGAAGTTAATGCTAAAAGAACCTCCCATCCATAACAGGGAAGACAGTTCAACGAAACGGTTCAAGGCAGAGTCAACCGTGGACTTGAGAGAAGCTATGAAATCTGAGAGGAATTGGGTCTTGGCATCTCTGACTTTTCATGATCCAGAGTTAAGGTCTTTGCTTCAGTCTCACACATCAAAAGGTGCTGTTCTAACATAAGAAAGGCCAAAAGATTTGGAAACTCAATGCCAGCGTGAACTCAAGAGGCTTTCCCCATTGTTAGTGGTCAAGCACAGAACAGTAGAGAATGGAGAAAGAGAGTTTGCTTTAAATACAGACAAAATGGCAAAGATTCAACAGCCCAAGCAAAAGAGAGTCTTCCTTAGGCTGAAACTAAAAAAAAAAAGAAGGATTATCCCTTAATTTCATTAGAGCACTAAAAATGAGGGGGGTAATGCTCAGTGAGCCATTTTAGTCGACAAATATTAGTGATATTCCTTGGTCTTTTTTATTTAAGTTAAACACCCTCTTATCAAATAGAAAACCCATTAAAATAGGCGCCATTGTATGGGAAAAAATGACTTCCCACTGTCCTGGCCTATGGAAGCTCAGCTGTCCACATTCTTAATATCCAATAGATTTAAAGCACTGTTTAATACAGGCTTAATCTGCCCAGTGCTAATGTTGTCATTAAGATCTTTAATTTCCATAGGGGAAGAGCAGGAACCCCACTGAAATGAACAGGAGGTTACAGTGCAGAAAGACTCTGGAGTTGGCACCAGCCTCCTGCTCTCCTGTCTCAAGGAAACCCTAAAAGCAAAAACTCCTAGGGGGTGCGTCCCTAATTATGAATTAAACCACAGGATTGCATCCACAAATCACTCCTGTGTCCAAAGTTGTGATGTGCCGGGAAAAGAGTCAAGGTGCTTCAGAATCCCCACAGCATCAAGTCTTCTCATCAGCACACCAGGCAATTGCTACTTTAAAAACACGGCACTATCAGCATGCTTTGCAATTGCTGCTTCAAGAAATAGGTTAAGGTGCTGATTTTAAAACCTGAATAAAGACCACATGAGTAGCATCTGATCAGCTCTGTCTTTTGCGCCTTTAAAAGTATATATTACGAAAGAGCAGCAATGTCAACAACGGCTAACAGCATGATTGTTAATTCAGATATAGCTACGGATGAAACTGGAACAGAGAGTTAATGCAATGGAATTTTTAAGCCAGTATAAAACTTCAGGATGGCTGAAATCAACTTGGAATACAGCTATTGCCCGATTAATCCCACCCCATCCCACCTGCATTCAAATGTCCTACAGTTGGGTGCACCATATACCTGGGACAAAGGGTGCCATGTTTCACCATGGGAACATTCTCCCACATACTACTTTGATCATCATTTACTGTGCATGGCCCTACATGAAGCCTGTGGGCTACACACTATTAAAAAAGAAGACAGACCCTGGCTTGCTGCCTTGTGCAGGGAGCTATACAAAACACTAGAGAGATGTTTTTAGAAATGTAGGTATTTTTAAGGAAACCTAGCCATAAAAATATTTGGGTTCAATTTGCTTGATTACTAAATTAAAAAAAAAATCACTTAAGGGCAGCTTCCAGATTCCTGAACACCCTTCTGTTCAGTAAAAAACAAAGCAAAGCAAAAAAGAACAATTAAAACATTAGTTTGGTGGCATGGCAGGGGGAAGGAACGCCTCTGTACTTTTCTTTGTCTATGGCCCACAGTCACAGCACTACCACACTGCAGAGTTGCTAATGCTTCTGACTGAGGTCAAAAGGAAAGCGGGGAGTGGAGAACGGAGGGGAACAGGGAGAGAAAGGATGGAGAGAAAGAGCAGAACTCAGAACCAGTCTGTTCAAATTCCCCAACGGGGTTGCACTATATTGCTTCTAAAAGGAATAGAGGCCAACTTTTCGAAGGGTGACAGCATTTTTTTTGTATTAGCAAAAGGGTGGGTGGGGATTCCTCCCAAATGGATTTTAGTTTTTAAGGGAGGGGGGGATGATCTTAGCAAATAAGACTTTCAACGGTCGTTGCTGTTTGACGACGAAGTGCTGACTCAAACGGGTGGCAGAATACCGTGAGGACGGGCTGTGAGCGTGGACCACTTGCCCTCAGGGCTTTTGCAGGACTGCTGATCACATGGAAGCCTTATGGTATGATTCGGCTTGACACACAACCTCCGCACGCATGAGCAGTGCGCTCCATCTCTGCGATGGCGACGACGCTTCGAAGTGGGGGGTGCAACGACAGAGATGGAAGAGTGATCGCGTGTCAAGTCGAGGCACAGCACGAAGCCACCGTGTGATGTGTAGGCGCATGGGAGGAGCGTTCTGAGGACAGGAGGCAACCGTAGTACGTGCAGTTGCGGGTCTGGATATAAAACCAGCCCTTCGATCGCTCTTGAGACCCAAGGTTTCCACAGCTGCGTGTGGCGATCCAGCAGCTCAGTCACGCGTACTCAAGGGGGCTCTGTGCACGCAGATGGGCACGAGAATGCTTTGGATCATAGCCGCTGTTGTTCGCGCGGGCACCACTGAGCAATAACCGCTGTGCACCCAGAGTGCCCGAGAGCACTTTGGGGTGATGGCCACACAGTCGCTGGGGCAAGTGCTCCCATGTTGTAACCTGGGCATGAAAAGCGCACCCCCACACACCAAAGCATTCTGAGGCTTCCAGTTAGCTAACCAGTTTGCACAACTGCCCTTCCAACAGTTCCAGATATTTGAACCTCTTTGTCTACAAAACTCTCCAACACAAAGGCCTCCGACCAGTGCTGTAATTCAATTACAAGCCTGCCGCGCGCAGCGTAACCCTGTGGGAAGCAGCCCTAGTGGGGCCATTGGCACACAAGAATACATTAGGCCATGACTGAGTAGGGAATCCAACTCCAGAGGTCCTGTCCAGACACAGAAACATGTACCCTCAGCAATGCTCGTATCACCGAAGTTGCACCTGTTTTGAAACAGATCTCGTTCACTGAGATGGAGGTGAGCAAACCTTTACATGTAGCATCTCAGAAGAAGCAGAGATGCCCAAAACCTCTTTAGGAAATCCTGAGCCGCCAACCAGCCAAGCCCAGGACAGCCATTTGACACTTGCGCCCAGAGCGGGAGAGAGTTATGGAGGAAAGCTTACTGGTTGTCCGGCGAGAGCCCTGACCGGATTTCTTCCTGACCATGTGGCTTTAGAAGCTGCTCTCCTGTGGTTTCAAGCAGCCTGAAAGGGGTCTCCCTGCCAATTTCTGCTTGCTGCCAAAGCATTAAAGCCTCTGTCAAGAACTGTGAAACGGTATATAACTCTGCCAAACAAACAACCTTCAGCACACCACGGCTAACCCTTCAAATACAACTCCCTCCCGCTCTCGGCATCCTTTTGGCCAATGGGTGAACTATGGTTTTGGCACAAGGCTTTTAAGGGTGCTGTCCTGTGCCCATCTCACCAAGTGCTTCCTTTCTGAAAACAGCATCAGGACACATGCGCACACCACCCTTCTCGAAGCCGCAGCCCAAATGCTGTTCTCCAAGCTTAAGCAACGAAAGCCCATTTCATGACAACTGTTGAAAGAACCGGGGGGGGGGGGGGGACGGGGACAGTGCCTATGGTTTGCTGGAATTGGGGAGTGGGGAGGGGTGGAGGGGGAGCATCTGCCAGTGTGTGGACTTTCCCTGCAGTGACTTCCAAAAGTCCTGTCGCCTCCCAGAATCAGAACCGATGCCGAGGCTGCGGACCAAAGTGCATAGGAAGATTGTGCTCCAGCTGCAAGTTCATCTGGGGGAAGTCGAAGTTTACCCGCATGTTCGGCATGTTAGGCAGGGGGGGCACATAAGGGGCAGGGATGGGGCCGAGATTAATGGGGCCAATGTTGTTGTAGAGCGGGCGGACAGGGGGCAGCGGGAAGGGAGGGTGCACGAACGGGTAGGGGGGGATTTGGTGGTGAAGGTTCTGTGGAACCGGCCTGGGGATGGCTTCGATCCGAGGGATTTTCTCGGCAGGCTTCTCGGCCGGGGGCCCGATCCGCTTAAAACTGTTTTCTGTAAAAGAAAAAGAGAAACACAGAGTAGAAGGCAAGGCAGAAGGCGACAGCTTTCAAGGGTGCCGTCTGTATTTGAATAGATCACAATTGTTGTAGATCACAAGCTGAATATGAGCCAACAGTGCGATGCGGCTGCAAGAAAGGCCAATGCTATTTTGGGCTGCATTAATAGAAGGATAGCTTCCAAATCGCGTGAGGTCCTGGTTCCTCTCTATTGGGCCCTGGTTAGGCCTCATCTAGAGTATTGTGCCCAGTTCTGGGCTCCACAATTCAAGAAGTGAATTGTCTATGTTAATGACTTATAATTTTGTTGTGTATTTTAAACGTTTATGGGGTTTTTTTCAGTTTTTTATACATTTCTTTTCCTAGGTTTTACAATGTATGCTTTAAACTTTGTAAGACCGCCTTGCGGCCCAGTATCTGGCAAAAGGCGGGATACAAATAAATATTATTATAATAACAACAACAACAACAACAACAACGGGGAAGAGGAGACAAAAACTTCAAAGCAACAAGCTTTGTGGTATTGGCATCGCTCTGTTCACATAGCAACCCCAGCTAAAACTCTAAGACAGCTGCCGTGCTCTATGCGTGAGGACAGATGACGGAACCAACCTCCATTTTTCCTCTTTTGTTCCTCTTCAGCTTCCTTCTGAATCTCTTGGATTATCTTCTCATCATCTTCCTATGGATAGAAACAAAGAAAAGTATCAGCAGAGATGTGGGTCACTACGGTTAAAAAAAGAAGGAAAGCTAAGATTCTGGGTAAAGGTGCACTGAATTCAGCACCAAAAAATAAATAAATCTGAATTCTGCAACCTGTACAAGAAATATGCAAACTTGTATGACCTCGCTTATTTTGCATAAGTGTATTCTGTGAATATTATACTTTTATGCTGCAAAACGTGTTTATTCCCCGCACCCTTCCAACTGTTGGGAAAGATATAAGGCAATTCCCCTCTGTTTTTCGAAGTTTCACCCACAACACACTTTGAGGCCTATCTTTGTAGCCATAAAGACTAGGAACGTATTTTTAAAGATGAAAGCTGAGAGTTTTCAGGCATCTGAATCTGGTAACCAATAAATATCGCTTCCTGTGGAAATACAGCTTCACACACAGCGCTGGTCACAAGTTAATGACGGTCCTGATGAGAAACACAGATTCAGACTGACCGAGTGTGCTTAGGTTGTGCGGCTGAGCGTTTTTCAGTGACAACTTGGATCATGGAAGGAAGTGGGAGGGGAGGGCAAAACAGCAGGTGCGCTGCCATGCTGCTGACCATGTACTGTGTGCTTGTATGGGATCCTCACTCACCGCAGAGCATGGCTAAGCTGCTTACAGACAGAACACTGATCCTACCACAAGCTTGACAGAGCAGATGGTAACAAGCAAACTCCCCCCCCCCCCAGGTCCTTTTCATGCCCCTCCCAGCCCTTCCAAGGAGCAGCTGGAGCAACGTTAAGCTTTTAAATGGCCTTCAACCATTAAATATTTAGATTAAAGCTACAACTCCCACCCGAAGGCCCAACGACCGGACAAGGCGTAAAACGAAAGACACCGGCTCTGGCAGCCAAAGAACGGGGGCCGTTGATCTTAGCTAAGTCAGGAAGGATATGTGCCCGGCAAAAAGATGGATTCAGATAAAATCCTCTACGGTAGGGCGGCTTCCCTGTGCCATTTTCTTTTTAGAAACCTGCTCATGTGGCAAGAGACATTATGACGAGCAACGGAAATGCAGGCATCCACTCCCATGACAAGCAACGTCTCTGAAGGGTGAGAGGCGAAGTGAAGGTTCTTCTGGAGGGGTCCTTGAATGCGCAAGGGTGCAAGGAGAGATGTGAAGGCCCAGGGGCAAAAACGGGAAAAATCAGAAAAAGATCCATGTTTTGTGTGTGGGTGTTTCCTGAGGACCATTCCCCCCTCCCCCCCCTAAAAAACCCCTGAAAAAATCTACTTGGATTATGAAATATTTTCTTTTAGAGTTTGACAAGAGAATTTATATGTTGTTCTCTAACCTCTGCTCCTCCCAAAATGATTTCTACAAACTATGTAATAAGAACACATTTATTGAAAGACTGCTTACACTAGTCACTGTGTACACACTGACGATGAGGATGATGTCGATGTCTTTGTCTGTCTGTGTGGATCAACAGAGGATAATATTTGGGAGAAGTGTTTCAGGGAGGTGGAGACTGATATTAGCTGCAGAACTATGTGGAAAGAGCGGGGCCGTCCCATAAGGAAAATGTAAAAAAGTAACAACACAGCACATCTTGTTTTCATTTCCACCTTTTTAATGTCTTCCTGTATTACCCCCACTTCCAATGTGGAAAATACAGTGGATTCGATGAGCGCCCTGGGATCCTCCTATGAAATATGCTGTCCCTGCATTCAACACACATGGACAGGGGCGGCCTGCCAACTTCCCGATTTGGATCTGGTAAAGCCCAGCATGTCTAGAAACGCCTGCTCTGTTTTCTGTTGGGTGTGGTGGCTCAGCGTCTCGCCAGGCTGGGTAGTGAGCGGGACGAGGCCTCTCGGGGTTCTGCCCAGCGAGGCTTGTGCCTCAGCTCCCATTCCTTTTTCTGAGTCAGCAGTTTGAAGCCAGGTCTCCTGCCGAAAGGGTCCCCCAGGCAGAGTGAGGCCTGTGGATCTTTGCTAACGGAACAGCCCGCCTTTTCCCCTCGCAGGAAGGGTCCTGGTGCAGCAGCCGGTGGCGCACACTCCAGTTAAAGAAAGATTTTGAAGCCAGGCTCTGAGCATCAACGGGCACACACCCACACCCACACCACTGCCTCAAGTGAGCGGCAGAACGTAGCTGTGGATTTCTACAGATACCGCAAAGGGCTACAGGGTGTGGCTCAAAGCACGACATTCGAAGCCAAGCCGCTCATTAGGAGCTAAGAAGAGTCATGCAACACACCTGGAGGATGCCAGGTGAGGGAAGGCTGATTTACACATTTGGAACCAAGGAGCGGGGGCTTTTGTTTGATTACTTCTGTAGCTCTGGGCGTGTGCGCACAGACATACACATTGGCTGCGTTCGGACAACACAATAGTCAATGGTGGGTTAATAGTCAACTCCAGGGTTGATTATCAAGGGGGTACTCCCCACGCAATACGTTCCTACACAACTGTGGAGTGGTTGGGGTTGGCGTTGAGTGGACAAATAGTCCATTTGACTGACACGGCTCCTGCCCCTCTTTTCGCCTTCCCTCCTCCCTCAGTCCTCCCGGTGCTATCCCAGCAGCCTCTGCGAGTTGTGCCAGCTGTAGTAGAGCAGCCAGCGCAGTTTCGGCCACTCTTGCCCGGGAACTCTGTAGCCAGCCGAGATAAGTCAACTCAGCCCTGCAAAGTAGTCCACTGAGCCCGATAGACTACATGCTAACCAACGGTTGTGCAAGCGAGAGAGAAACTGGCTAATTATTCCAGGGTGGAGGTAAAAAAAAAAAGGCATTTAAATAGAGTTAATAGCAGCTGGTTTCTCCATCTGTAATGCAGAAATATCACAGTAAAAAAGGCTTCCTTTTTCATGCATGTGTGGGCAGAGCCGTCCTCAATAAGCTCTAAAATGGTTTCATGAGGCAGAGATATTCGGAGGGAGGAGGATTTCTTTAAAACCATTCCCATCTTAGCCAGGGAGTATTTTAGTTACGGTAGGCAAAGGGTGCCTTAGCCAAGTCCTTTCAATGCAAGGAAGGTCAAGAAGATGTAGGGATGGAAGAAAGCAAGAGGAAGGGGGACAAATCATTCATTAAAAGGGAGAGAACACACACACACACACACACAGACTGGCAGCTTGTTCATCAATGAGCCCTGTGATTTAAAAGACTGAAAGTAGGGGAAGAAGGCCAGCTTAAGTCCCAGAGTGCAGGACACAGAATAATGGGCTCAAGTTACAGGAAGCCAGACATCAGGAAAAACTTCCTGACAGTTAGACCAGTACGACAATGGGACCAGTTACCTAGGGAGGTTGTGGGCTCTCCCACACTAGAGGTCTTCAAGAGGCAGCTGGACAAGCATCTGTCAGGGATGCTTTAGGGTGGATTCCTGCACTGAGCAGGGGGGTCAGACTCGATGGCCTTATAGGCCCCTTCCAACTCTACTATTCTATGATTCTATAAGTTATGTATGACCTGGTTAAAGAAACCTGCCTCTTGCCTCTCAGCAAACGTTAGACCCCCTATAAACTGGCAAAACCATCTCAGGAATCTGCCTAGATCAACCTTCCCCAACCTGGTGCCGTTCAGATGTGTTGGACTACAACTTCTATCATTACCAGCCAGCCTGACTAAACTGGGAATAAATCTGAATCCATTCTCTGCCTTATTTCTCTGATTTGCACCCCACATTTCTATCCAAAAAAAGGCACACAAGGCAGCCTGCTTGCTGCTTTTGTCCTCTTCCCTTAGAATCATAGAATAGTAGAGTTGGAAGGGGCCTAAAAGGCCATCGAGTCCAACCCCCTGCTCAATGCAGGAATCTTTAGTCTTTCCTCCAATGGGGAGGGAAACAAAGCAGGTATCCAAAGGGTAAGACTTGGTGGATGCAGAAGACTTCAGCTTGGCTTTGCCTTTTCATCACCTCTGGACACAAACACCATTGCCAGAATGCCAACCCGTGCTTAAATAGCAACACCGTAGGGCAGTTCTTGGGCTGCTGCTTCTCAGAAGAAACGCAGATGCAAACAAAGTACTTGCCAATTACTTCTTACACCAGTCTCACGAGGAGCAAGAGCGAACCAAATCATTGAGATCTGGTGACATGCAACTGCGTTTCAATTTTAATTGATCAGTTAAAAATCAGGTAACTGAACCACGTGATCTTTAAATCAGCAGACAGACCCAATCTACATACATGGATCCAACAGCACGGCACACCTGAACATTCTTCAAGAGAGCCCAATATTATAGGCGGCACCCAGAATACGACGCCATCAAACTAGGGGAAATAGAAACAGGGATGGGTGAGGGGTGACATCAGAGGCACTTACCGTGGGGTCTGTCCAAAGGGAACATTTTGTACAATCTTGGCAGGGGGCTCCCGGAGATCGCGGATGCTGGCAGAAGTGGTCGTACCCGTTAATGGCAGCTCGGCAGAGGTAGCACATCTGGGCGCCGCAGCGGCACGACATGCGGTTGCAGCCTTCGGATTTGATCAAGCCGGTCGCGCACTTGTGGCATTTCCTGATACGGGCCGCTGTCATCTTCTCTTCTCTGCGACATGCAATCGGGGGGGGGGGGGGGAGAGAGTAAGACAGAGAACACATGATTTTGCATGCAGAGTGTCAGTCCCAGGCACCTGAAGCAGCAGGTTTGGGAAGGACCTGGGCCTCGAACGCTGGACAGATGCTGCCGACTTAGGCAGACAGTGTTAGGCTGAAATGGGCCAAATGATTGGTTCAGTATAAAGCCGCTCCATATGATCACAGGTGTTTGTGGTGGCTATTTTTAACTACACATGAAGGTGTGAAAGTGTACAAAATTTAGAGGTGTACAATATTATGCACGGTGCAGAGAACGCGGGCAGGAGACACTGCTCTCCCTCTCCTGTAATACTAGAACCCAAAGGAGTCATCCCATGAAGATGATTGGTAGGAGATTCGAGATAAATAAAAAGAAGGACTTCTTCACACAAGGCATCGTCAAACGATGGCGTTCACTAGCACAAGATGTAGTGACGGCTGCCGATTTGGATGGCTTTAAAAGGGTTCCCTGTTGCAGTGTGGGAAGAGGGAGAAAGAACCAGAGAGATCTACAGACAGAAAGGCAACGTGTGTGTGTGTGAGTGTGTGAGTGTGTGTGTGTGACGGGGACAGCTCAAACAAGAAACGGCACTATGATCATCCACTAAACTGGAGAAATGAGCCAACTGAATAAGAAATTACAAAAAAAATATTGATTTTAATGTATAACAAGGGCTGCAACAAGTTTAAATTTATTTATTTTTTACATTTCTTTTCCTATGTTTTAAAATGTATGTTTTAAACTTTGTAATACCGCCTTGAGGCCCAGTATTGGGCAAAAGGCGGGATACAAATAATAATAATAATAATAATAATAATAATAATAATAAATAAATAAATAAATAAATAAATTAAGATCAGTTCAAAATCATTCCTTCGACTTAAAAGCACCCTAATTCATTGGCCATGTTATGTAAAGATACTTCTATTTTTTAAAAAAAAAGAATAAGTAATTTAAAAAAAATGTTAGCAGGCACCATCTTAGAAGAGGCAGTTTGACACAGTAGGAAACGCCTGTCCATGGCTCCTATTGTCAGATATCCACGCAGCCTCTAAAAACAAAAGTATGCTTCTTTTCATCCAAACTACTGCCTGGTTATGTGCAAGTTTTATTAAGGTGGCTTGCAATCTTATACTCCGCCCTTCCGCAACTTGGTGCTCACAGCGGAAGGCTGTTATGCACACTTACCTGGGAGTAAGTCCCATTGAACTCAATGGGGTTTACTTCTGAGTAGACCTGCACAGGATGGCACTGTTCCTTGATTCAAACTCTGGATTCATCAGCAAACATTTCTTCAGCCGGGTGGCATCCCTATGCATTGCATTTCAAATTATAATAACGTACTTATTCGTGCATTTGACTGGCTTTTGTTTCAGTGGGCGCTCTCGTTCTTGGTCTGTGGGCCTTGAGGAACGCTAGACCCCAAATGGGACCCCCCTATTGTCAGAGCCCCCCCCCAAATTCTTTAGCAACCATCTCCCTAGTACACTGCCCCACAAAGAATCCACTTTCCAGGAAACGGGGCTGAAAACATCCCTTCTCTCTTCTTCACCCACCCCACCCACCCTGGGCCAAAGTCAATAAAGTTTCCAAGGATGTCTTCGCCACCATCTACTTAGAATTAACTTTTGATGAGTTGGAGACAAATTAAGCGAAAAAGTTCATTGCAGGCCGGCATTCTGTAGGCTTTGAAGCTGGTTTCCCAGAGAGCAAAGAGGTGGCACGGCTAAGCTTCAACCCAGAAGTAATTTAACCCCTGGAGTCAGAGGGCCACAAGGATTCTTACAGGAAACATATAGCTGAGACAGTGAAAGAGGCAGTAAACACAAACTCAGCACTGTGGCTTGACAGCTTTTAAAAAGTCAGTGCCGGTTGCTTTGGTTACTGGGATGCTGCAAAAGGACTTCCAGCTGACAACCAGGGTGGATAAAAATCAATGATTTTTTTGATTTAAATCGATTTTTTTTTTGATAAAATGCTGTTTGAGGAAAAATCTATCTAAAGATAGTTTTCTATTTAAGATACATTATAGTCCAAAGGTTATTCATCATGAAATAAGAATTAGTTTTTAATTATGTAGCATCAGGCTGTATATTCATACAATGTTTAATTTTGGGGGGGTAAATGAATTCCATTAATCCATTCACACTGTCATGCTCTTCCAGAGGTTTCTGTAAGATTATTGGGCAATTTTTCTGTCTAGAAGATATGATCACAGCTGCTTGGTTTTACAGTTCTCAAAACTGTGAATTTATGTCTGCAGAGATCACAATCCCATTGTTCCTTTGCAAATCTATGGAAACAGAATCAACCCCTTACCTAAGTGCTAAGTTTCAAAAAAATCATTGAATAGAGTGCACTTTTTTTGGGGGGGGGGGGGGAAAGTCACATGATTAAATCAAGACTTTCTGAATAGTGCTTTAAATCGTGATTTAAATCAAATCCACCCTGCCGACAACAGTTTTTAAGTTTTCCCCATGCATGTAACTCAAAATCCCGTGGCCTTGATAAAGGTGTCTTATGATTCCTGCAACTTTCATACTGGTAAGAGCCAGCTGCTAAGGCTGCAGAGCCTGCCATGTTTACAGGAGTTTTAATTTGTCAGTAAGACCCAGCTTTGGGGTCTCTCGGTACAGTCTCCCCATTCCAAACCCTTTCTCTGCAACTGCGTTCACAATGAGGGCGCACAGGAAACCAGCAGGCAACTGGTCCTGCGCGCTCTCTCCCCACATGGGGCTCCCGCCTCATCCTCCCAAATGGAAACTCCAAGCAGAGCAGGAAGCTGGTCCTGTGCTTCCTTAGTTTTGTCTACAACAGAGTAGAATTTCAGCCGCAGAAAAGCAGCCCTGCAAAGCAAATAAACTCTGTTAAAACGATACCCAGATCAGCTCTCTCTTTCCTCTCCATTCTCCACATCATTAGGCTAAAACTAAAACTTTGGTATTTCAGAGGGAGTGTAAGTACCTCATCGGTTGTCATTTGCACAAACTGCAGAACCTCCACACAAAAATGCGCAAATATGTTCCCGGAATCTGGGGAACAGCCCCCAGCTAGACTTGCGGGCAGAAAGCGAGTTGTACACACAGCGGAACTCCATCGAGCCAAAAGAGAACTGGACTTCGCAGCGACGGACATCCCTAGTTGAAAGCTGGCCAGGAAGGAGACCAAGGTATTACTTCAGTCCTCCTGGCCTTCACGTGCAGCATCGGACCTCTGTGTTTTGGAAAGTCGGTGGGGTAAAGCAGAAATGGTGCAGCTCTTTCGGCCCAAGGCTCAAATTCCATTTTATAGAAGCCCTCTGGGGCTGCATTCCAGTCGTGGGCAGAGCTAAAGGCAAGGAGGTGTAGGCAAAAAAAAAAATCCCAAAATCCCAGCATATTTTAGTTCAAGCTCTTATTGCCAGTACCTAAACCATCCAATCAGCCCCCAGCTTGACTTGCAGACAGAAAGCGAGTTGTACACACCGTGGAACTCCATCGAGCCAAAAGAGAACTGGACTTCGCAACGACGGACATCCCTAGTTGAAAGCTGGCCAGGAGGGAGACCAAGGACTTCCACCCTAGCATCATCCGCCCCGTCATCTCCCGGCTCTCATGTAAACAAGCCAGTTGTTATTGACAAGACCCTGCTTTGCACGCAGAAGGCCCCGGGTTCAAGTCCTGGGAGGACGAGGAAAGGATCCTGCCGGAAACCCCGGAGAGCCCCTACCAGTCGGCGTTAGCAGTATGGGGCTGGATGGACCAAGCCTCAGTATAAGGCAGCTTCCTCTGTACGAAATCAGCACACAAATCTGCATGCCGGACGAACACGGAATCAGTAGATAACCCACAGCATTTATTGGTCTGAGTTTTAAAAACCCAGAAAATATATTTTCCGCTTCTCTCTCTCCCCCGACACCCAAAAGTTACTTACATAGATGTTCTGTATTTGATGTCATCCTTCTCAGCCAGCTCTTCACAGGTAAGGTTCATGTGTTCCTTCCATAGGCCCTGGCATTTTCTGCAGGTTTCCTGGAGAATGAGAAAGCCATATGAAGCAGCAGGAATATCCAACAGACACATTTTTTTAAAAAAAGGATAGAAGAACAAATTCTCCGATTTTTTTTTTTTAAAATCAGAGCTATGGCTATCCTGTAATGAATGCATAACCTAAATTATGGGGCGGCAGCAAGTCTGGGGTCCGCGCATGTCTCCCCCTGCCAAACCTGAAGATGGTTTATTTACCTAAATATTCTGGCCTTTGCTTTAAACACAACAAAAGCCCCTTCCAGGGTGGCTTGCTATAAAGTTAAAACAGAAATACAACAGCACTGTCTACCAGTAGCACCAAATGGTTCCAAACAGATTAAAACAACCGGGGAATTTTTCCCTTTTACCCCTATGTGAACCTCCCAGAGAGCTTCGGCTATGGGGTGGTATACAAATGCCATAAATAAATAAATAAATAAATAAATAAGGTGCCAGAAAGACATTAAGTTTCAATGCCAGGCGAGCCTCTCTTGGAAGAGAATTGCACAAAAAGGAACTCGGCACCTGAATAAGAACCTCTGAAGATGATCTCAATATTTGGGCAGGTTCATACGGACATGGCTGGTGTTCCATTGGTGGTGGTGGTGGGTTTCCCCCTGGGAATAATGCCTATTCCACCTGAGGCTCCTAACTGATGGGGTCCCTTAGACATCAGGTATCATCTGCAATCGGATCATGAACGCATCCTAAACTTGTTTATACCTCGTCCATGTGTGGAGTCCTCCCTCTATGCCTTGGCCAAAGGTTTTGCCTATAGTCTACCGAGTTGGGGAGAGGCGGCTGAGCAGGCTCACAGAGGCAACAGGAGAGCAGGTTGCTTCTGACACAACTAGGCCACGGGACACCTTGTTCCACGAGTTCCGCAACACACTGCCTTCCTGTATCCACTGAGGGGCACAAGTGTCACAGGTAGAAAGTTAAGCATCCCCCACTACTCTCTGCCCAAGATTTTGAAGTGTTTAGTAGCACTTTGAGTTTACACCTGACTGTATGCTGTTTGGGAGGGGATACAGAATACGCTACTAGCAAGAGAAAGGGGGAAAGAAGACTGCCTTACATGAGCAAACCCACACGGAAACAAGAGGCTAATTTCCTGGCCAATGTGTTAACTTAAGCCACAAAGCTTCCTTATACGGCTGTAGAAGACAGGAAACTTTCAAGTCTGCACAATGCTCAGAAAAACTACTAAACGGCCGTTTGAACTCGGCTGTTACGATGCAACGCCCTTGAAACCCTGGCACCTGAGCAGCAATTCTTGTCCTCCTGAATCAAAGAACCGAAGCTATCACTGTTTAGGATAAGTTCAGCATTGGAATGGTGAGGGACTTGGGATTTAAATCTGCGTTTTCAAAGAGAGGAGCGTGTTATGTTCACACTTTGGTGCTCAGGAGGAAGAAATCCAAATTGCACCTTCACATGTGTGAACTAACAAGGGACACCGATCCCTGGGGGGAAATCTCTCGACCAAACTCCTGCTGAAATGAGTGGGAACTGGGGAAGAGCCCAGTAGTTGCTCAGTTCAGTGGGGATTTGCAGTATTTCATTTCTAATTCAAGCACCAAAATATTTGAGCTGCGCCTGATTAGACTCTGTTATAAAGTCAGATTCCCTGCCCCTCCTCTATTCCCCCTCTCTCCCCCAAACCTGCTTTGGGGAACATCTTGCCTTGTGAAGAGATCCGGAGACCTCAAAAGCTTGCACATTCTTTCCTGATCTTTTAGTTGGCCTAATAAAGGTTTTACACTTGCATGGATTTTGGAATGTTTCTTAGGGCATGACGGCCACCTCTGTGGTTGGTTTTCCCTTCTTTTTAAGCAATGTATATTCAGCGGATGAATTCGTTCGCCAGCTTGCGCTGCCGCCTAGTGGCCGAGGGCAGTCACAGCCGGCGCCCTTGCTATACCATCGAGAGGCACTGCGGCCACATGACGGCTGCAGCATCAAGGTGCTAAGAGGATGAAATGAGCTCTCGGCAGCTGTGGAGCCAAGGAAGATGGGAGCCGACCCTCTTTAGTGCTTTGGGGAACTAGAAGTGTTGACATGAATCAGGAAGCTGTCTGGGCTGGATTCCACTGCCCTCCATTCCAAAGGATTATATGTACACTGAATCTCACAGAGTGCCAAGGATATGGAGAGATTATCGTGAATCTCAAAGTATTTGGAAAGGACACGACCACTTTTATTGGACCAGCCAGTCACTTTAAAACCTCACAAGGTCCGAGAGCCTCTATGCGTCAAAATATAAATGGTCCTTTCATGCATCTGGGCCAACAGCTGCCAAGAATAGCATTCACTACTCTTTAGGATACTAGAGCAGCCATGTAAAACTACAAACACAGTTGCGTCTCATTCTGGAAAAGTGAAGATATCAATAAGATTTACATCCTTTCAAGTATTCAATCTTAGCTCTGCTCAAAAAACACAAAACAGTGCATAATCCTAGGTTTTACAGTAGTGCCACAGACATAAAAAAGAAAATGCTCCCAGCATACATGCCTCTGAACGCATTGTGGACAGACACATTCATTTGAGGGTGAACAATTGTGTCACTAATAGTATTTAAAAGGTGAGCTAACCCATGGTATGTATGGGTTGTTGCACTCTGCACTGTCACGTTGTGCGAATTCAGCCGCACAAGGATACCAGAATTTATTAACCATGAACCACCCAGAAAGAGAACTCCTGGTTTGTTTTTGAATTTTGACCTCTGGTTTATTTAAACTATGGGTTGTCCTTACATGTGAACTCAGAAACATGGGTTGTTCATGGGGTGTTTAGCCAGACTACAGGACAGAAGTGGTAAAAAGATCTCAGCTGCTCTACAGGGCCGTAAAGGCATTTGGGATTACAGGAAGGGAACGGGCAAAGGAGGAGGGAAACAACCCAGGGATTGAGACAACAAACTGTGGTTTGTTTGGTCATCTGCCAGACAAACCCTAGGTCGGCCAACAAAGCATGGTTAATCATGGGCTAAATAAACCATGGCTTAGCTTTATGTGCAAACCAGGTCACAGTCAAGACTGAGAACCACATTCTTCACAGGAAGTCTCACGTATAACCTAGACAGCTTGTATGGATTACTGCAGGGCTCTTTCATTTTACAAAGAAGCTGGAAAAAATAGCAGCATGCTTAGTTTTGCTCAGTGCGTACTTGAGAACAAGCTCTCTCCGCTCAGTTTGTGACTTTTGAGGCAAGTCAGGTTATCTGGTTGGGTTTATATAGCCAGGATAAATATAGCTGTGACCTCACGCTTTCAGATTAGCATATGTAGGCCTTTTTTGCCCTCAGCTGGGCAGGAAGCAGAGTTGCGATTTCTGCCATTTGATACTGGAAGCGCACGCGGTTACTGCTAAAATGCTGGGTCTTTATCAGCCTAGGAAATCTGAACCTTGCAACCGCTCAAAGTCTTCCCAAGCGAAAGTAAATAACACTAATCAAATACAAATGGGATAATTGGAAACCACCGAAGTCTAGACCTCCTACAGCCATACCAACTGCGCAAGAATAATTACCACTGAACAGAGTTAAATGAAATTGGCACCCAGAAGAGAACTTAGCACAAAAAGTGGCACATTCTACTTACAGGTTCTCCCCCACCTACCCACCCAAGTAAAGAAACCCAACAACAACAACAATCCAAAGCTTTCCGCCAATTTTATTAGAGAATTATCATTCCAAGACATACAAATCAGAAGTAGATGATGTGCTTGTGCAGGAACAAAGTTACTCAGTTTCGATGGTTTGCTGAGTATTTTCCATATTGCAGAAGAGAACTGTACAGCTGTCTCAGAACGGTGAAGATTTCAGAGGCTGGCAGGAATGATTTGCAAACTACTTTTAATATTGAGAAGGGAAGAAGTCACAATAGCTCTCCCAGGCCAAACGCTCAGGATTGGGGCCTGAGGCAACTATCGGCAAAGGGTGGTAGAGCATGCCCAAGTAAAGAAAATACTCTTTAGCTAGTTAAGGGGCTGAGATATGAATCAGGAAGTCCCTGGACCAAATCTCACCTGCGGCATAAACTGAGCAGGTTGCCTGGGGAAGCTGTTACGTTCTCAGTCCCACTGCTCCCAAACTGCAAGACGGGGAAAAGATTAAAATCCTAGAATCATAGAATAGCAGAGTTGGAAGGGGCCTACAAGGCCATCAAGTCCAACCCCCTGCTCAATGCAGGAATCCACCCTAAAGTATCCCTGACAGAGGGTTGTCCAGCTGCCTCTAGAAGGCCTCTAGTGTGGGAGAGCCCACAACCTCCCTAGGTAACTGATTCCATTGTCGTACTGCTCTAACAGTCAGGAAGTTTTTCCTGATGTCCAGCTGGAATCTGGCTTCCTTTAACTCGAGCCCGTTATTCTGTGTCCTGCACTCTGGGAGGATCGAGAAGAGATCCTGGCCCTCCTCTGTGTGACCACCTTTTAAGTATTTGAAGAGTGCTCTCATGTCTCCCCTCCATCTTCTCTTCTCCAGGCTAAACATGCCCAGTTCTTTCAGTCCTGATTCCTCCCCACCTGTCTCAATGTAAGGCAGACTCAACCTGTCCGGTAGGTTCTGTGAAAGCATTAGACCAGAGCTTTCCAAACTGTGTGTCACGACACGTTCGTGTGTCAGCTGCAGTGTGTAGGTGTGTCACGCAAACGTAACGAGAAACCTCTGAGTCTACTTGAAATAAGCAATACCAACTTGCATGCATTTTTACGCAGCAAAGGTGCCGATTAGTATGGTGCACTAGTATATTCCCCTTCCGTCGTATCCATGTATGCACACCACAGTCGAGGGATCATACAGGTACTGTGCATGCGCAGTATGCATAATCGGGTCGAAACAGCTGATTCCGCGTCACTTCCGGTGACGCGGCTGCACCTGAAGTGACGCATTTGAGAAATTCCATGGGTCAGTTTTTTGAAAGAAGACCGTCTCAACCGCCGCTCGATCGCAGCTCGACAAAATTGGTTCAATGTGAAAAGTCTTGGAAATATATGTTATTATCTTGCAAATTATATATTTTTTAAAATATAAATGAAAGGTTTTCATGAGATATGTTGTGTCCCCATCATACATTTCGTTATTACAATTTATGTATGTGTCCGTATCTCTTATAAGGGGTTAGTTTAACCTCCGGTGTCCTAGTCAACCTGAATTACTGTGTCGTAAAATGATGCATGTCTAGAAAGTTTGTCACCAACATGAAAAGTTTGGAAAGCTCTGCATTAGCCTATCCTGGATGTCCTGCCCTCCACGCTCGCCTCTCACCTGCTCCCACCTGTCCTAAGACCAACCTTGCATGTCATCATCTTTTGGCCATATAAGCCAATTCTTTCAACAATGAAACACAAAGAACAAGGAAGCTGAGAGCCTGGTTGACAAAGGCAAGCCGTGAACCCACGTTTTTTCCCTTTGAGATTAAGAAATATCTCTCTCTCGCTTTCTCTCTCTCACACACACAAATGTTTAAACTCTGAGTAAATTTCCAGGTTTATTAGCAAGTCACTTTTATGGTCCTGTTGCAGGAAAGTGGCTTGCGCAAGGAAGCTTTTGCTGCGTGCTCCACGCATGGGGGGGTGGGGCGGGCTTGCATTTCTACAGCTGACTGTTGCACAATGGAAAAAGAGGTTTTGTTTTGATGAGCAGATGCGTTGCAGAACTCTCTCCAAAGCGTCCTCCTGGGCATCTGGGCTGAAAGCAGGGGCAGATTTAGGTGCAGGTGTCCCATGAAACAGCTGGGGTTGCACCTCTTAACTACCCAATAACACAACAGTTAAAACAAAAGTGGCTTAGTTCAAGACCTCCCCATCCTAGAGCCCCCTCAGATATATTGGACTACAACCCCCAGCATCCCCTAGCCAGCTGGGGCACGCTGGGAGTTGTAGGAGTGTTTTCTATCTAAACATGCATAGAGGACTGCACCCTTAATGTGGTTTAACACGTTATATTCAAACCGATTTAAGGTATTACCATAGCATTGTTTTTCTTGAATTGCTTCTAGATATTTAAGATGTGGCCATTTAACAGTGTGCACTTTTACCTTACATTGATTAAAGAAAGAATGAATGACGCTAAACATCGTTGGCATAGAAATTTTAGCATGCCCAAAGAGATAGAGAGACATTTCCTGGGTACAATCGCCAGAAGTTAATTCTTACTATGAAAACGGCCCAGTTTGACTGGTATTGTTTCCATTCATTATATTACTAATTCATTTTATGGAACGATGCATTTTTAGAAACGGAGCATTTTCTACACGGAGAATAACATGGCAGGAAATGTCCTGGGAAAATTTTCTGCCCTGCATCACAAGAAGGCACAGAAGCAGGGCCGGCGGCTCCAGGTCCGAAGGGTCCCTGGGCAAAGTGTCTTCTAGCAGGCTTACCTGGCAGTAGGCCAAGCAGAGCTAGGACTTTAGGTCTAGCCATCTTTTAAATGCCCCACAATGCCCCAGAGCAATGCTACACTGGGGATGTTGAGGGAAATTAAAATGGTGGCCGGACCCTGCTGCCTTGTGCAACTACGAGGGGGGGTGGGGGAGGAAGGCAGACCAGGACAGGGCCCAGTGGTACATGTTGCTAGGGGTCATGGGCTCCCAACAGCTGCCCATGGATACCAGGTACTGGCGCCAGCCCTATGCAAAAAGAAGGAAGAAAACTGGAGATGCTCAACATGTTTACCAGGAGCATCAGCGATGAAGTCAGCTCTGTCTCCCGCAGCACTTAAAGAACACCCATCCCTCAAAGCAGAACGGCTCTGAGAACAGCTGCTCTAGCAACAGCCTGCACCCCCTCAGGGAGACTTGTTTCTGACTAGCAGCTTCTGGGAAGATCTCTGATGCATGAAGCAATGGCAGGAATTAACTGGTGCTGACGGTAGCATGGAGCAGGTTCAGCACGAGTGCATTAAAAGAAGAACACTCCACCACAAGAGGCATCAGGCTGGTGAAATATAACACTTCCCATCTCTAAACAGATTGGAAGCCGGCTGCAGGATTGCTCACTTCCTCCTGTCATGGATGAGTGGGTCTTGCATCCTTTAAAGTGAATATTCCCACTGGCTTTACCCACGGTAACCCTAAACAGGAGTCATTATTTGTTTGATAATTGATTACATTTATAAGCCACCTTTTCTCCAAGGAGTTTTCTCCTCCTCACTTCCATTTTATCCTTACGACAACCTGGTGAGGTAGGTCAGACTGAGACAGAACGAGTCACAGGGCGCTTCATGGCTGAGTGGGGATTTGAACCCGGGTCTCCCCTGGTCCTAGTCCGACATTTGCTTCGCTACAGTGCCGTGACTTCCCAACCAGCTTCAAATCCAGCTTAGCTGCAAGCCCTGGTACCAAAATAAGCCATAACTAAGGTTAAGAGGTCTTGCAGGTGGAAGGTTGGGGTGAAACCAGTACATAAGTAGAAAGGATCTGTGGGGAGGATGTGTGCAGAAAATCCCGTAGGCTGCTTCCATGGTTAAGAGATGAGGAGCGTTTTACCAGCACCGGGCATAAGTGGAAACAACAGAATATGAAAAATGAAATGAGTTTGGAGCTGAAGGATGAGTGGATTCATTCATGCTTTGTATTTCTTTTTATCTATCTATGGCAAAAAAAGTAGGCTCCTAACTGGCAAAGCCGGGGTGGGGGGGAAGCAGAGCGGAGGTCGGCGAACCCCTAATCAGCAGAGCATCAAGGCCCGCAAGTTGCCGACAAGGAACAGAAGACTGAATTGGCACTGCAGACGTCACAGCATTGACGGCAGAATCCCGCAGGCCGTGGGATCGCAGACTTCGGTCTTGGCCAGGGCACCATGGCATGAATTATATACTGGTTTTAACTTGATTGGCGGTTTAATTTGTTTTTAGCTGTGTATATTTATTGTCTTATATTGTATGATTTCAACTGTATGCAGCCCTGAGATCCTAGTGATATAGGGCGGGATACAAATGTTTTAAATAAATACAAATAAATAAATAAATGAAGGTGAACCACTGGTCACCCCAGTGTTGATGGGGCAAATTAATAAAGAGAAGGACCGTGAAAGCAAAAGCCAGAAGCGGCCCAGGGTGCAAATGCAGGGCTCGCTGGATGAGAGCGAGTTATTCCTTGAAACCCTTTAGATGACCTGCTGTACTCCCAAATGTGGTGACGGGTGGGTCCCCACATCCCTTCGATTCAAGGGCTGGCATTAACCCGGTCTTAGAAACATAAATTTGGGGTGGGTCACCTGTCCCCCATACTCTCTCCCTTCTTCTGCATCACACCTGGCCCTTTTCTTTTCTGCCTGGAAGGAGTATGTATCCAAGCAGCAGCCTTGGCCACTTCTGCCAGTGAAATTAAGCTCTTCAAGAAATAAACTTAAGAAGACAGCCTCCAGATCTTTTAGATTACAAATCCCATCATCCCCCATCAATGGCTGGAGCTGACGAGAGCTGTGGCCCAAAAGATCTGGTTGGCAACACATTGGAGGAAGGCTGAAATTAAAAAATAATAATCCTAGCATTTGTGAAAATCTTTACGAAGCGTACGGTTTTTCTTTGCAAGTTTTATACTGCTCCTTCATACTGTGGTGCGTTAATGCTATCGTAGCGTCATTTTAACTTCCTGCAAGCTCCCCTGGAAGCTTGTGGAAGGGTGGGATTTAAATCCAATAATTCTAAACAAAACAAAACAACCCCCTGAGCTGGGTCTGTATCTTCATCCTTCAAACATACGTATGTAGAAATGAGGATGACAGTTAATAGCTTAATTAAAAAGCCACCTAGTGAGATCAGAGCAGAGAGAAGATTCAGCCCAGTCTTTTTTTGCCAGCCTTGTTTCACTGAGCTGCTATCCCATCTCCCAATTTGGCCATTTGATTTCTCTCTCCCAGACACCAAATCCACTCAAGTGGGTTTGATCACAGCCTCCAGGTAATACTTAACGGGCTATCTGTCAGGCTGCATGCTTTTATCCACTGAAGTAACTGCTAAGGAATGCATTTGCTGACAAATTCAGAGCCTGTCCTGGAAACCTACCCTAGAGCCTACAAGGCATAACAATAACAATAATAACAACAACAACAATAATAATAATATTTCTTACCCACCTCTCCGATTGGATCGAGGCAGGGAACAACAGCAAGCATAAAATACATAAAATACTGATTAAAAACATAGTATACATAGTATACATCCCAGAGTGCAGGACACGGAACAACGGGCTGAAGTTACAGGAAGCCAGATTCCAGCTGGACATCAGGAAAAACTTCCTGACTGTTAGAGCAGTACGACAATGGAACCAGTTACCTAGGGAGGTTGTGGGCTCTCCCACACGAGAGGCCTTCAAGAGGCAGCTGGACAACCATCTGTCGGGGATGCTTTAGGGTGGATTCCTGCATTGAGCAGGGGGTTGGACTCAATGGCCTTACCGGCCCCTTCCAACTCTGCTATTCTATGATTCTATGAAAAAAAAAACACCCTAAAAACATACTAAAAGCATCGTAAAGGCTCCTGCTGCTCAAAATATGCTCAGTGAAGGCAGACAGAACAGACGCTGGCCGTTTTTACCACTGACCCACACCAGTGACCCAAGAAAGCGCCTTCTCAGTGGTGGCACCATGCTTATGTAAAACTCTGGCACTCCCACTTCTACATTTTAGGTGCCACTTTAAGATTTTCTTCTCTAGTTTGCCCAGGCATTTTAGTTAGTTTGCTCCCAAATTATTATTTTTATCCTGCTGCCTTTTTTAGTACGAGTTTTATTCTGCACCTGGGTGCATGCTGTTTTTATGTCTTTTCTGCTTGTTTTAATGATGATGGTTTTTGTTTTAATGCTTTGGGGCAATAGCTACCAGCTTTTGTTACAAGCTGAAAATCACATTATATATTTGCTCAACAACAGCAAAAAAACATGTATAGGGCCTGTTCCACATGTCCAAAGTGCTTGGCAGTAATCCAGCTCACACTCCTGTAAGGTAGGCCAGCATTACAGAATCATAGAATCATAGAATAGCAGAGCTGGAAGGGGCCTACAAGGCCATCGAGTCCAACCCCCTGCTCAATGCAGGAATCCACCCTGAAGCATCCCTGACAGATGCTTGTCCAGCTGCCTCTTGAAGGCCTCTAGTGTGGGAGAGCCCACAACCTCCCTAGGTAACTGATTCCATTGTTGTACTGCTCTAACAGTCAGGAAGTTTTTCCTGATGTCCAGCCAGAATCTGGCTACCTTTAACTAGAGACTGTTATTCCGTGTCCTGCACTCTGGGAGGATCGAGAAGAGATCCTGGCCCTCCTCTGTGTGACAACCTTTCAAGTATTTGAAGAGTGCTTTCATGTCTCCCCATCCTGATAATGCAGCGACAGACTGAGGCCCACAGAAAGAGGGAGCTCACCGAAAGACACATGATCTACAGCTGAGGTGAGTGACTTCCTACATTACTTTCTAAGGCACAATGTCATGGCAGCACCGAGGTAAAAACGCCTTAATAAAATGTCTCACTTCTCCAAGTCTCCACCCTTGGAGAGCACAAGAAGTCAACAACACAACACTTGAGAGGATTCTTGCCTTTCTTCTGGTTTAAGGGTCAAAAAAAGAAAAAGGAAAAAGCATGAAGCCAATATTAGAAACGGAACAAACAGGAGATGAGCAGGGTCAGAGACATCGAGCCAACGGCCCAGCTCTTGAGGCGACAGCCCCGGCTCTGCGGAATTCCAATCAGGGTGCAGCCAAAAAGGGAGAAAATGAAAGACTTGTTTATTTAAAAAAGCTGCTCGCCAAACATACAATTCACCACGAGTCAGCATGACACAATCTGAATCATTCCACAGGGAAGGGGGAAGCGGGGGAGAAGAAGAAGAGGAAAAAATAGCCGAGAATGAAGATATTTTGAAGACGCGCAGCAGGGTCACAAGACGCAGTAAAAGCCATTTGGAGGAAGAAAAGCAACAGGCGATGGTCACTTGGTTGGGGACGAATTGGCTCATGGTTCTCAAATACCCCATCAGAAAGCAAGCAAAGTATCAAACATAGGAAGCTGTCATGTGCCGAGCCAGACCCATGGTCAATCGAGCCCAATAATGTCAGCACTGGCTGGCAGCGCCTCTCCAGGGTTTCAGGGAGCCACATGCAAGGTCATGTAGATATTCTACAAAGCCCTAAACAACTTGGGGCCAGCAGACCGAAACCAGAGACAGTTCCCCAAATCCACATGTTACTCAAAGGAAGGGGAGTGAATGGGATCTAAAAGATTACCTATACGTCCTTGTCGCGGGGCTATTTGTAGTAAGACAGTGGGGACAGCGGTAGTTTCCACACAGTGGCTCAAGACCGTCCAAATGATGAATGGCCAAAGTGAGGACAATACTTAAAAACTGCCAGGAATATGTATGCTGAAAGATGTAAAAAACAGTTTCCCAAAGGGGACCCTGATAATCAGTTTATATTGGGGGGGGGGGGGGGAGAGGCACTATTTTGCAGATTGCTTTAGTTCTAACAAAGGCATTCTTGGCTTTGCAAGCTTAGATTAAAGGCATTGTTAAATGAACTGAAGGTCTCCTTCACCCCACCCCGAACATTTCTAAGAAAACCTAGATAGCCAAATGTGCTTTGGGTCTAGTTCTGAGCAACAGGAATGACACGCGGGGAATTATCACAAAGTAAACAACCCTTTTCAGAAGATGCTGCAATGACGGTTGCAGCAAGCAATGGTCCCTGCCCCTTCTGTGTGGGTTCAGGTTCCTCTCCCTCCACACACTGAGGTCTCTGACCCATATATGACCTGCATTTTCGTTTTAAGGGCAAGCCATAAAAGGCAAGCCATAAAAGGCAAGACAAAAGGCCACCAACATGCAGTAATGGTCTGTGAGCAGGAACTACGGGACTTCCTCAAAGCCCTTGGTCTTTGCAGGATTTGTTGTCATTTTCATTTTGGGATGCTAGACAGGACGGGGGTTCAAGGGGTGTGACCTGCATTGGCAGGATCGTAAATATAAGATCAATTTCTCAATAATAATAATAATAATAATAATAATAATAATAATCATCATCATCATCTAGATCTCATGATGGTAAAGGTGCCGTCTGCTTTTGCTAATACAAGGACTTGACATTAAGCATACTTGAGTTATTATTATAGTGATGTCTAGCAATGGGCAAACTTATGCCAAACATATTTGTGATTTCGGACAAGAGTTCTCCTTTAATTCGAGATCTGAAATTGCATAATGCACCATGACGCCACTCATCACATTATGTACCTTTTCCTGATCGGTTGTTTCCATGTGGCTTTTGTACGTGACGCTTATTTGCCAATCGGTCTATGGAGAGAGAGATATAGAGGGAGGCATGTGGAAGCGGCTTATTCACACACATGGTTGGTTTGTGGAAAGAGTTTGTATGCCAACTTTCCCTTAGAGGGTTAAAATGGCATCATTACACTTCCTCCTGAAAGAAATCAACCAATTCAGCGCATACGCAGAAAGGCCATAGTTTAGGTACGGACTGTGCATGTTCCAAAGCACACAATGTATTTCGAAATTAAGAAAGGGTTCGTAAGAGAGCAATCCAAGGTGAGCATTATGAATGCAAGAGTTCTGAAAAACCACCTGACTAATTATGATACTTGGGGGCATCGCAACTGATATCCTATCCTTTCTCCAAGGAGCATGGCGAAGGTTAATTGCTGTGTCGAAGACGCTGATCTTATTTCATCCTTGTGCGGTCTTATTACGGCGGAGAGTATGGCTGGACTGTGCGCGTTAGCGAGCTTCATGGCTAAGCAAAGATTTGGGCCCAGGCCTCCCCCTGCTACAAGTCTAACACACTACCTGCTAACACAGCACTGAGTTTGAAAAGCCTTGTTAGAATTGCCATTTATCAGAGTGGTGTGTACATTGCAAGCATTTCAGGCTCCTGTCAGGACTGTAAGAACTCATTGGGCAGGTTTTATATATTGTATGTTTGAACTCTGAGTCTTTGAGGATGTGGTCTAAGAAATAATAATGAGGAGGAGGAAGAGAAAGGATGAAGACAGAATACAGTAAGTTCTTCAGGCTCATGCGTGAGCGTCTGCTGACCTTAGCAACACGTTTGGCACATGCTGAGTTGCTGACTCTTGCCATATTACAAACCATTTGTGGAGTGTGTGTGTGTGTGAGAGAGAGAGAGAGAGAGAGAGAGAGAGAGAAAGGGGGGAAGCTCCCATCAGTGTCAAAAACAGTTTGTCATGCGGCATAGTGGGGCTGAAACCCCAAACCTAAGGCTCACAGAATAAGTTGCAGAGTCCTGTTGATCCTGAATGGAATGTATGATGCAAGCTGGCATTCTCCAAATGGACTGCTACTCCCATGGGCCATGTTGGCAGGGAATTATGGGGATGGCAATGCAACACATCTAGAGGGCACCAAGTTGGGGGAAAGGCTGGTATGATGACTCTCCTCCTACCCAGCACCCCAAATATGGACAGGGCAGGCAAGGAGCCAGGAAGCACAGCGGCGTTCCACCGCACAGTCCCGCCGCCTCCATCCTGAAACTGTGCAGTCCTTTCAGAGGCTTTTGCTGGCCATCTGAATCCACCCCCAAACACCACTGCAAAAACAAAAGCTGCCAAATGGGGAAAACATGCCGAGTAGGACGCTCCATAAATATAGAAGAATGACCCATTGTGTGTTGTTTTGACAAGTTATTTGAAGAGTGACCTTGAATAATCCTGTTAGCTGAGCATTATTATTTTTCTGACCTGCTGGACCTCTCCTGAAATAAATGGCCAGGTGTTGAGACACCATCACCCCAAAAAAGGAGAAGAGAGGAAAGGAGGCATCTGCTCCTGGAAATGGGAAAATACTTAACATCTGCGAGCCCTGCATTATCTTAAGATAATTAATACTGGCGTGGGCGGAAGAGATGGCAATTTTCTATACAACCTCATGAGGATAAATAACAGAAAAGAAGACTTTGCTATTTCAGTTTGGATTAACTGCTCACCTGATGTGAGCTGTGGTCTTTTTAATACCTTTTTTATTTTCCCAGGCTTTGTAGCCCCCTTTTGTTTAAAAAACAGCATCAGTGAGTTTTTCGATTTTTGCACTGCTACTGGGTTTTTATCTTAGTTGCTACTTTGGTTTCATTCTTTTTTAAGCTTATGGTTTTATATTATGTGCTATTTACGTTATTGTGTTTTACGGTTTTCGGCTTTGTCTTGTAAAATGTCCAGAGAGCTTCAGTTAATGGGTGGTACAGAAATGTAATCAATCAATCAATGTTTAAGGACGATTAAGTTTACTGGGCTGTGTCCACACTTCCTCACTGTTGTCACATCTCCCACCCGCCCCCAGTAAAATCACAGCTTTGCATTGTGCAACCTATATGTGCATGCAGATATTTGTTAATATTTATACATGTGTTCAGAAAATCCATATGGTATCCGACCCCCCCACCTCAAACAGTTAATGTGGGGCATAATTCACCACAGTGATCTCATGCATACTTATATACCTTACTGATATGAACACAAGAGGAACATTATTATTTTTTAAACCTGACTTTAGTTATCTGAATTCACCATTATTGTGACACGGAGCAATGGAAAACAGCTATTTTTAATTCAAATGGCAGCTCCCAGATGGGTGGGTATTTCAAATGTGAACAATATTGGACAGGTAATTTTGCCTAGCATGGTGAATTAATGCAAGCTGAAAAACCCATGGGAGGGAAGGGGCCATAACTCATTGGGAGAACACATGCTTTTGCACGCAGGAGGCCTCACGATCGATTCCCAGTATCCCAGTATCTCGTCAGGGAAACAAAAGCCTTCCATTTGTGACCTTCGAAAGCCTCTGTCAGAGTAGAGCAGCGTTCTCCAACCTGGCACCTTCCAGATGCGTCGGAGTACAACTCTCAGTATCCGCCAGCTATGCTATCTGGGTCCAGGTTATTTGAAAGACCGTATCCTCCCTTATGAGCCTGCCGGTGCTTTGAGAACTTCTGGAGAAGCCCTTCTTTCAGTCCCACCATCTTCACAGGTGCGCTTGGTGGGAACACGGGAGAGGGCCTTTTCGGTGGCTGCTCCAGTGCTTTGGAACTCTCTTCCCGGGGAAGCTAGACTGGCTCCCTCCTTGATGGGCTTTCAGAAACAGGCTAAAACTTGTTTGTTCCAGCAGGCCTTTGGAGAATAATCTGGTCCTCCATCTATGTTAATGACTTATAATTTTGTTGTGTATTTTAAACATTTGTTTTAATATCATTATTATCATTATTTATTTATTTTTACATTTCTTTTCCTAGGTTTTACAAAGTATGTTTTAAACCTTGTAAGGCCGCCTTGAGGCCTAGTATTGGGCAAAAGGCAGGATACTACTACTACTACTATCATCTGGCTGGACATGGTGGGAGTTGGAGTTCAAGCACAACTGCAAGGAGCCATGTTGGAGAAGGTTGGAGTAAGGAATGGAGCTGGGTGGACCTAAAGGATCTGACACAGAAGAAAAAGGCACCGTTGTATGTTCTATATGTTCACACCTGCATTAAAGATCATCACTCTCCTCTTCTCGTGAAGGTTATGACCTATCCCACCACAGATGGTGATGGGCATAGGTGATTACAGGCGAGACAGAGGTCCAGGAAATTAAGAAGCTGTTTAAGCAGTATTTGTAAGGGCACCTTGAGCATCTCCCTTGTGCCATCTTGCCATGGCTGTCATCCAAAGAACCCGCTCACAGGTCTTCTTCCGCTAGCCACCAATGTGCTGTCAATTCGATCCATTTGACAAGAGTTGGCCCGGTGGGACTTACCGCCAAGACAAAAGAAGGAAAAAAGAGGTATTTCCCAAATTCAAGCTTATGGTGCCCCCTTATGGCAGCCACTTACAGATGTGGAAGAGCTTAAAATGCATGCCTCCCACCCGGCATCTGCAGTGACAGCTGACCAGGGAACACTGCTAAAATAATTACGAATGCTGATCTTGTAACTTGATGGTGCTCAAAATACTTAAGAGACGCTGAATTTGCTGCATTTCAATTTAAATACAGCAAATTTAATTGCAGCAGCGTTCATTTCATAAGCGAGGAATGAAACGCTGCCTCCCCTAGAGGTCCCTGGAGTACTTCTTAGACTCCGAAGAGGCAGGGGGAAAAGGAAGGAAGTTGGGTCGCATTTTCCTGCCTGTTTCGCTCTTCGGTAAAGATAAATGCTTCATCTGGAATAATCTTTACATTGTCCTCCTAGCACCTAGTTCATTCCAGCTTCTATTTGCCCTGCCTTAAAGGCAGGGGTGGGCAACTTTTTTGGCCCACGAAGGACACATACTGTGCTGGGTCAGGGGCTGCTTCTGCACACATAAGAACAAAAAAAAAGAACCGTGCTGGATCAGACCAAGGGTACATCTAGTCCGGCATTCTGCTCACACGGAAGCCAAGCAGATGCCTGTGGAAAACCACAAGCAGGGCATGAGTACAACAGCACCCTCTCACTCATGTTCCCCAGCAACTGGTAGGCATAGGCATACTGCCTCTGAGACTGGAAATAGCAGCTAGTCACCAGAACTAGTAGCCATTGATAGCCTTATCCTCCAGGAATTTGCCTAACCCTCTTTTTAAAGCCATCCAAATTTGCTGGCCATCACCACGTCTTGTACTAGCAAATTCCACAGTTCAACTCTGTGCTGTGTGAATCATAGAATCATAGAATAGCAGAGTTGGAAGGGGCCTACAAGGCCATCGAGTCCAACCCCCTGCTCAATGCAGGAATCCACCCTGAAGCATCCCTGACAACTGGTTGTCCAGTTGCCTCTTGAAGGCCTCTAGTGTGGGAGAGCCCACCACCTCCCTAGGTAACTGATTCCACCGTCTCACTGCTCTAACAGTCAGGAAGTTTTTCCTGATGTCCAGCCAGAATCTGGCTTCCTTTAACTTCAGCCCGTTATTCCGTGTCCTGCACTCTGGGAGGATCGAGAAGAGATCCTGGCCCTCCTCTGTGTGACAACCTTTCAAGTATTTGAAGAGTGCTATCATGTCTCCCCTCCATCTTCTCTTCTCCAGGCTAAACATGCCCAGTTCTTTCAGTCTCTCTTCATAGGACTTTGTTTCCAGACCCCTGATCACCCTTGTTGCCCTCCTCTGAACACGCTCCAGCTTGTCTGCGTCCTTCTTAAATTGTGGAGCCCAGAACTGGACACAATACTCTAAATGAGGCCTAACCAGGGCCGAATAGAGAGGAACCAGTACCTGCCCCAGTCCTTCCTTTTATTTGTCCTGAATCTCCCCCCAGTCAGCTTCATGGGATGACCCCATTGGGTTCTAGTATGATGAGAGAGGGAGACAAATGTCTCCCTGTCCACATTCTCCACACCAGGCATAATTTTGTCCACCTCTATCATATTCCCCCCTCGCTCGCCCTTTTTCCAAGCTAAACAATCCTAGCTTCTTTTCCCATAAGGCAACAGACCCTCCAACAATTGGTGTTTCACAGAACATTTGTGGATTTCCCCCTAACCAAGGTAAAGAGCATACAGGTTAAAAAAAGAAAGGCAGACGATGGGAAAGATGAAAGCCACCTGACACCTCAACACCTGCTTGTTCTGTACGAAATGCCCTTTGCAAATGTTTCCTACCAACTTTTTTGCGCTACTGCCAGGCACAGGGATCGTGTCAAACTTGGGGACTGAAATGCAGCTCCTATGGGGGGGATGTATGAGCCTCTTTGAATAGCCACATGAATCGTCTGTACGTGCCCCTGCCTGATAGTGTTCCTCCTCTGAATGAATGCTTGGAGGCAGTAATGGGCTGGATGAGGAAAAACAATCTGAAGCTGAATCCAGACAAAACAGAGGTGCTTGCTGTCAAGGGCTCTGACCTAGGTTTGGAGGTGTGTCAGCCAGTTCTGGATGGGGCTACACTCCCCTTGAAAGACTGTGTTCGCAGTTTGGGGGTGCTCCTGGATCCATCGCTCCAAATGACAGCCCAGATGGATGCAACAGCCAGGAGTGCCTACTATCAGCTTCGTCTGATACATCAGCTGCGCTCCTTCTTAGAGTCAGAAGACCTAAAGACAGCAGTGCAAGCGCTGGTAACCTCAAGGCTTGACTTCTGCAATGTGCTCTACACAGGGCTACCATTGTACCTAGTTCGGAAACTTCAACTAGTTCAAAATATGGCAGCCAGGTTGGTCACCAGTACATCTAGGGGTGAGCATATTACCCCAACATTAAAATCACGCCACTGGCTGCCGATTAGTTTCCGGGCAAAGTACAAAGTGTTGGTCATTACCTTTAAAGCCCTAAATGGTTTGGGTCCAGGTTACCTGCGGGATCGCCTTCTCCCATATAGTCCGCCCCACACACTCAGGTCCTCTGGAGAGAACTTACTTCAGTCAGCTAAAACTAGGCTGACATCAGTTTCCCAGAGGACCTTTTCTTCTGTCGCCCCCAGATTGTGGAATGGCCTGCCGGAGGAGATTCGTAAAATTAACTCTGTGTGTGATTTTAAGGCAGCTTTAAAGACTAGCCTTTTCCAGCAGGCCTACCCAGATCAATGTTAAATCAAGAATTTTTAAGATGTATTGATTCATGTTCTAATGTTGTTCCCCGCCTCGATCCGAAGGGAGAGGCGGGTAAGAAATAAATAGACGATGATGATGATCAATAGGGAAAAAAGGCTTTAAAGATAATGCAGGGGGCGGTTAGGGAGGAAAACCTGTTTCTCTGTCAAAGGATGGTAATAGACCAAGGTAAGAAATAAATAATTTTTTTATTATTATTATTATTAGCGTGTAAAGACTCCGTGCTTGCAGGACGGCAGAAAGGGGGGAAAGAATGTCGTGTTCCAAGAAACAAAAACCTTTCCCGCTGCCACTTTCTGCTCAGCGAGATCAGCTAGATGCCTTGCAAGTGAAGGGATAGCCAAGCAGATGCCCGCCAGTAGTAGGACGTTATTTTGGCAGCGTTCTGGTGGCATTTCCCTGTTTTAAAACGACACTAGCTGGCATGAAACAAACGGAGGAAATGCAACCACATCATTGCTAATGGCCCCATAGCGCTGCGAGGGGCAGATCGAGGAGGTGAGCGACATCTGTTTGGTATTTCGGCTCCCGATTTATCGCGGACATACTTGTGCTTCCATTAGCTGCCGTTTTCCCAGCTGACCTCTTGGCATTAAGGAAGGCATATCCAGTGTTAAACTCCCATCAGCTTTGAGTGGCGCTGACCTCATTGCGAAAAACTGCAGTTCCGCTTTAACTTGGCCCGGATGGTGCATTCCATTAATGCTGCCCTCTTGGAAACATCTGCTCTGTTTACACTGGGGGCACCGTGGGGGGGGGGAGCCATTTACTTCAACACACACACACACACACCCCACTTTGAACCCTGATCAAGCACAGAGATAGGAGCCATCTCAGCCATGCACGATGGGGGCAGGCACCGCTGTGGACCTATGCAACAGAAGTCTGGCGCGCAGCAGAACACATCAGGCTTCGGCAAGGAAATGTGTTCTATTTCTACCATTCAAAGCCGCTCGCAAGAACTGAACACACAAAATAACACACGTTAGAGGTCAACAGGTATGGCAGACTCTTCTGGTGCCTGGAAGTAGATATCCCCTGGAAATGACAGGTATTGAACCTGGGACCTTCGGCTTTGTCACTGAGCTGCATCCCTTCTGGGGGTTCGTCCCACCCTAAGGACCTGCAGAACTCACTGCTACAAGACGGCAGGGTTGACGTCAAGGGTGGGAATGGTCAGGCACCTGCTGAGGCCCACGCCCCAGCACGGGACCACTGACAAGAACCCCATGGGGTTGTTCCTCCTCCTCACCACCATCACTGGAAGCTGCTTCTTCACCTGCCTCTCACTCTGGCCCAGACCAAGGTGGTGGTGAAAAGGAGGAGCAGGAGATGCCCTGGCCTACTTGCTCCCTGGCTCTCTGCCTGTCCAGCAAGCAAGTGGGAGCCACGTTGAGAAAGAGGATGAAGAGCCATAGCGACTGGTAACAAGGGCAGTGAGAAGGTAGGCTCATTTAGGGAGGGGGCCCCACTGAGGGCCTCTTATCCAAGACCCTTCACAAACCTGCAGGATGGCTTTAAAAGGGGGTCACACAAATCCCACAGCGTATTTATGAGTTGTATGAAGAAATACCTCCATTTATCTGTTTCTGAATCTCCCACCCATCAGCTTCATGGGGTTCTAGTATTATGAGGAAGGGAGGAAAATGTCTCCCCATCCACGTCCTCCGCACCATGCATCATTTTGTACATCTCTATCATGTCTCCCCTTACTGGTCTTTTTTCAAAGCTAAACAATCCCAGCTGTTGTAACCTTCCCTCATAGAGGGGATGCAACAGCCCCTTGATCATTTTAGTTGCCCTTTCCTGCAAGTTAAAGAACATGCGAATAAACTCCAGGAAAGTACTTAAGCCCAGACCGCAACCTGATATCCTAATATTTCTAAGGAAGCAGCCACATGCTTAACAGTGCGCTAGGCAGTGGTCTCCCCTTTCGGCTGTGGCATGCTTCGTCGCCACATTAAAGGCCCTGTCTCCGTAAGAGACGCACAGGAGCGAAGTACTTCAATAGCACAAAATCCTGAAACGTGCTGCGAAGAGAAAATAGGAATGTACATGAAATAGGGTCTGCATTTTTCCAAGCCAAAGTTGGGAACTAACTGCTTCTGGTTGTTGTTGTTTTAGCTGCGTCCAGTGCGCACTCTAAACACCGAAGCTAAAAGGGGTTTGGAAGGTTTATAATTCTTGCATTATGACCTGCACTAACTTGGCCTTCGTCTGAGAACATTTAATTTAAACCACAGAAGCCGTCAAAGCTCGCTAAAATTTGAAGGATATTTCTCCCAACAGGTTGTTTTATTAACTCCTATTGAGACGAATAGTCTCAGCCGCAACTGCCCTCCAGCGGCTCGGATGTAGAAATGGATCACTTGAGTTCCAATACATTAACCTCCAAGTTTTTCATTTCCACTCCAATAAAAATAAAAGGGAGTTAACAGTACTGAGGACTGCACTGGAGGGCAAAGAAGACAGCGACACACTGTGTGAAACGGCAGGCTGTGCACTAACTGTGCCTTAGTGTTCATGTGCATATGATTACTGGCATGCGCACTAGAGCCCAGATGCATCTCCCACTCAGGAAACACAGGGAGCTGATTTTCATGAAGTCAGATCATGGATCTATCTAGTACTGTCTAGATCAGCCACGCCCCGAACTAGTGCCCTCCAGATATTTTGGACTACAACTCCCAGCATTCCTGGACATTAGTTATACAGGCTGGGACTGAGAGGCACTGGAAGTCCAAAACATCAGCTTGGGGAAGGCTTGGTTTACACAGACCAGCAGGGACTCTGGAGATGCCAGGGATCTGTTTTTGAGGGCCTTTGGGCAAGACAGCCTCCATGGTTCCCCTCAATGAGTCCAACTTCTTACTGCCATTGTCACCTGCTGCTGTGGCACCTCATTCTCTCTCTCTCTCTCATCATGGCTATTACTTGTTTACTTGATAGGCAGAGCGTCAATGAACAAGTAGAACGTGGCCTCTGGTGCTCCTCCATCTCCTTATCACCGCTGTCTGGACCAGAGCCAAAGGCAGGTGAAAAAGCAAGGTGCAATGGAGAAAAGGAGGAGCAAATCCAGAGGGCTTTTCTCCGTGGGGCCCCTGCTAGGAGGTGTGGGTCCTTGGGAAGTGGCCTGCCAGGGCTTGAACCTTGGACCTTCTGCATGCCTAGAGAGTGCTTTACCAGGCTATAGTCTATCCCTAGGCAGATATTTAGGTTGCTGAACCCGGAAGAATTTTATTCATTCATTTAAAACAGCCTTCCTCAACCTGGGGCGCTCCAGATGTGTTGGACTGCATCTCCCAGAATGCCCCAGCCAGCAGAGCTGGCTGGGGCATTCTGGGAGTTGTAGTCCAACACATCTGGAACGCCCCAGGTTGAGGAAGGCTGATTTAAAACATTTCTCGGCAGCCTTTCAGGGCAGAAGCCCTTACAAGGCGGCTTGCAACTATGACAGGTCAACAAACCTAAGCCCCACAAAATGGTAATAAGGCCTCCCCAAAGGCCCAAAATAGGGGCAGGTGCCAACAAAGAGAGAGTTTTGGAGCCTATGCTACCCAGCTCAGCAGGCAACAGGCCGACACCAGATCAAAATATGGGACAGTCTGCAGATGTACTGGCAGTACATAAAAATGTGATATTGAAAACATAAAGAGAAGCAGAAATAACCTGTGGTGTGGCTGCTTTGATTCCAAGCGGCCGATGTCAAAGCACCTAAAAGTCCCTTCCAGATCCTCACTGTGTTTCTATACAGACTACAAGTGACTCCAATTGCATTGTTTCCTTCTCCAAGTTCACATTTCTTTTTCTTTTTCTAAGGACTTGGCCTGCTCGCTGCCCTGTTACAAAGAGCATTTTTAAAACGTCAGCATTCTAGCTAGACGGATACAGCTCCATTAATAATGCAACGGCAGTTTTAGGTTGAATGCATAACAAGGGAGAGGCTTCAAGGTTAAAAAGCTGCCGTGGATGGCCTGCTTTTGCTGGGTGGGGGAGAAATTAGTACCACAGTGACGGCCCCGTCTTTCAAGGTACTGTTGTCCTGGGAATGCAGAGCTGAAGGGAGGCACTAGCTGCTACCAGCCAGGAGATTGAGGGCTACCGGGGGGGGGGGGGGGGAGAGCTGCATACACACCCCGGCCTCCCAGGAAGAATATCCTGCCAAGGGGGAGACCAACCAGGGCCTTCTTCATCAACCTGTGAAGGTGTTTCAATGTCTCCGTAGCCCTTACAAAGCGCCTGGGAGAAACCCAAGTGTTAAATCAGTATCATCAGAAAATCCTGATACTCTTAGCTTTCATTAACAAAAACCTTTCTAGGTTTTAAGGCTGCAGATGGGGTGGTGCGTGCGTGCGTGCGTGCGTGCGTGCGTGCGTGAGTGTAGAAGCCTTGGGAGTTTTTTCCCCACATCCTGGCCCATGATGGCCAGAAGGAGAATAATGTATACAAAGGAAATGGGATTCATATTGCAGAATTCGACATTTCTCGGTGCAGATGCCGTATCAATTTGGTTGCCATTTTTCCTAGTCTGGAGGCCTACACAGCTCCGGGTGTAGAAGGCCAGGTCTACACACGGCAGAAGCACCGAGGAACATAATTGCTTCACCATTTACGAGCGCAAGCGGGGGATTCCATTTTTTAATGCTTCCCCGCGCAAATGACTCCCTGTAAGTAAAAACAAAAGTTAGCATAGCACAGAGAAACTTCGGGTCCATCCCTTTCCCTGCTGTGCTAGTTTTCTACTTGCAGGGCTCAGATTTATGTGTATATTTTAATGTAGGAGAAAACTTAAAAATATGATTCCCCAGCTACATTCTAAAGCGGTAAAAGTTAACCACCTCTTTCTGCAGCAAAGAAAAACACACACACAGGTCTGATGCCTTATTAAACAACAAATGACTTGCCTAAAATCAATTATGTAAAAATGTTTTTGCTTCAATTTTGTTCTAAGGTACATTAACAATTTAAACGTATCACCATAATCTCAACAGTATACAATATATCCAGTTTGTCTTACTTTTGTCAAATGTGCTCGTAGACTATGGTTAGAATCCAACGTAAGCCCTACCCATTGAAACGAATGGGACTTAAGATACCTCCCTAACCTGAACCTTCATCCTAACTCTCACGTGTCACTGAGTCTTCCCTTCCAGCCACTCAGTCGGTAGCCAAACAGTCCTGGTGGCCCACTCAGTCTGTCTGGCCCGGCTAGGCTCTACCGATGCCCCCGTTCCTGTCCGGGAAGCTGTGCCTCCGAAACCCTTTTAGAGTCAAAGTTTCATTTCTGCCTGTAAGGTAAGACGGGAGCTGGTGCAGATTCTGTTTTAGCAAATGTACCGTGAGCTTTGTGGGGTCCGTTCCAGTTAACTCATCCAAGCCCACCATGTTTTGAACCGGTTGGAGTTTGAATGCTCTCCAAAAAGCAGCATCACACACGTCTACCTACACTAATTCATATCCAATCCTTTGCTCGCACACACGAGTCTTGCTATACTCTTCCTCAACTGAGACAGCTTCTCTGTGGCCTCCTCATGTGATTAATTTAAAATGTCTCTAGGCCGCCTTGGATCTTTGCAACTGAGGAGCTCTCTTATCTCCAGAATCGTAGGAGGAATGGTCCACCTCCAGGGACCATTGGGGGTGGTCTGTGCCAACCCAGACCACCCCCAACACTACGCTTATGGAATTTGATGGCAGCCACACCTCCACAGGATAAACTCCCTAGGCCTTCTGAGGACTGAAGTTCCTCTCTATTCGGCCCTGGTTAGGCCTCATCTAGAGTATTGCATCCAGTTCTGGGCTCCACAATTCAAGAAGGACGCAGACAAGCTGGAGCGTGTTCAGAGGAGGGCAACCAGGATGATCAGGGGTCTGGAAACAAAGCCCTATGAAGAGAGACTGAAAGAACTGGGCATGTTGAGCCTGGAGAAGAGAAGATTGAGGGGAGACATGATAGCACTCTTCAAATACTTAAAAGGTTGTCACACAGAGGAGGGCCAGGATCTCTTCTCGATCCTCCCAGAGTGCAGGACACGGAATAACGGGCTCAAGTTAAAGGAAGCCAGATTCTGGCTGGACATCAGGAAAAACTTCCTGACTGTTAGAGCAGTGCGACAATGGAATCAGTTACCTAGGGAGGTTGTGGGCTCTCCCACACTAGAGGCCTTCAAGAGGCAGCTGGACAAGCATCTGTCGGGGATGCTTTAGGGTGGATTCCTGCATTGAGCAGGGGGTTGGACTCGATGGCCTTGTAGGCCCCTTCCAACTCTGCTATTCTATGATTCTATGACTGCAAGCAGCCACCTCCTCAAAGTTGCAACTTCTCTGTTACGAACCCCATCTCTTGAGGGTGAATTCCTCCGTGAAGAGGAAGCAAGGCCAAACTTTTAAGTCCTCCCCTGTGCAAAGTTTCCTCTTGTCCTCCACAATGTCAAAAGGAAGCCTTCCTCCACTGCCCCTCCTCTTTAAAGAAAGAGGTTAAGCAAGACAGCCCGGCTCACAATGTGACCAAATTAGGAAACAAAACTCCAAAAGGCTCCAACATGGACCTTGGGATGCCGTGGCCCAGCGCTTAGCCTCTCTGACCAGACTGAGCAGTGCTTGAGGCCGCATACGCAAGGCCAAACATCCCAGCGCACTGAAGGCAGGCACACAAGCCCACGATTGCTGACCACTTCACACATGACGTTAAGATGTTTCCAGTGCATATCTAGAAAAGTATTGGGCGAAGGAAACACGCACGCGCGTGTGTGTGCCGTGCAAATAAGCCCCTCGGCAAGCTGTAATTGGCTACAGCTCCTTCTTCGGTGCCTATTGTGGCAAAATGGGTTTGCCTCTGTATAATGTTGACATAGAGCCTCCATGCCGAGAAGCAGTATACCACAGAGCGCCAGAAGCAGAGGGACGTTACCTTCATGTGTTGCTTGTCCTGCACACTTGGGTAATCAGCATGGGGAAACTGAAGGATTAGGACTACACGAGAGGTGGGGAACCTCAGGACCAGAGGCCAAATCCAGCCTTCCCACCCCTTTTCATGCAACCACCAATCATCTGGCCGTTTCCCAGCTTTTGTGTCGTTTCTTCACACACACACACCATTCTAAAAGGTAGTTACTGGCAGTAAGAGCTATAAGCGAATATAGGCGGGTATTTTCTTATATTTTTGCTCCACCCCTTTTGTTTCAGCACCGCCCCTTTCCCTAAGACCACGCCCACCACTGGAATGTGGAGCCCCAGAGCATTTCTGAAATACAATTTGGTGTTCGGATGGAAGACGTTCCTCCTCCCATAACTAGAAGGACCTCTGCAGAGCTCTTACGTTCTTTAATAGCCCTGAGAGATTACTGCCCATTCCACTTCTAAGCTATTCATGCTTACAAGTTACTCCAGACAATGCCTACTATTTTTCTGCCATGAATTGGAGTGAAGTTCTTGGCACCAGCTCTGCGGCTGCCTTCACACCACTCTGGGAAAACAAACTTCTTTGGCCCACATGTTTGGCTCAACAGTGTGTCTGTTGGCATGTTGGGCCCGTTCAGACAACATGCTAAGCCATGCTTCGGCCTCTAACCCTTTTGCAACAAGTGGTTAGTGAGCCTGGTTAAACTGCGGTTACGTAGCCACCAGGGTTAAGAATGGTTCACATGACACACTAAGCCATATTGGGCCCATTCAGAAGACACCTGAAACCATGGCTTTAAGCATGGTGGTTAAGCCAGAAAGCTAGGTTGTGTTCAGAAGACACCTTAAACCATGGCTTTAAGCATGGTGGTTAAGCCAGAAAGCTAGGTTGTGTTCAGAAGACACCTTAAACCATGGCTTTAACCACAGCGAATTGGAGCGTGTTCAGAGGAGGGCAGCAAGGATGATCAAGGGTCTGGAAACAAAGCCCTATGAAGAGAGACTGAAACAACTGGGCATGTTTAGCCTGGAGAAGAGAAGATGGAGGGGAGACATGATAGCACTCTTCAAATACTTGAAAGGTTGTCACACAGAGGAAGGCCAGGATCTCTTCTCAATCATCCCAGAGTGCAGGACATGGAATAATGGGCTCAAGTTACAAGAAGCCAGATTTCGGCTGGACATCAGGAAAAACTTCCTGACTGTTAGAGCAGTACGACAATGGAACCAGTTACCTAGGGAGGTTGTGGGCTCTCCCACACGAGAGGCCTTCAAGAGGCAGCTGGCAACCATCTGTCGGGGATGCTTTAGGGTGGATTCCTGCATTGAGCAGGGGGTTGGACTCGATGGCCTTGTAGGCCCCTTCCAACTCTGTTATTCTATGATTTTATGAATAAGGCCTTTTGCTTTATTCACCATGGTTAAAGCTGTGGTTTAAGGTGTCTTCTGAACACAGCCTGGCTTTCTGGCTTAACCGCTGTGGTTAAAGCCATAGTTTAAGGTGTCTTCTGTTTTTTGTGGTTTTAAGTTTTGTGAACCGCCCAGAGAGCTTCGGCTATTGGGCGGTATAAAAATGTAATAAATAAATAAATAAATTCTGAATGGGGTCAATGTTTAGCTCAAAACACTTAACCATCACGGTTTAGCACGTTGTCTGAACAGGGCCACTGTTGACCTGCAAGCAATGCCACATTCCAGGACTTCAAGTCGAGAGTAGGGGTAAGTTCCCATGTGCCAATAAGCTGGCATACTGAGAGCATGTCCCAGGGCTATACACAGCTTTTCAACCTCTATTAGACTGCAAGTATCTTCCAACCGACAGCCATTCAGACCACTGCAGAATCTTGCCACAAGAGCTGGAACCCGGCCCTCAAGCCTCTTTCAGCTGCTGTTGCCATAAACATGTGCAGGTGGTGAGGAAAGATCAGAGCAGTTCAGATACCCAACCTGGGAATTTGGTTTTTATGTAAGCAGGAAGCACGAGGGAGACCTAAACTAACGGGCTTCAACTGGCGAGCCTTTAAAACATTAACAAAATTCTCCACCCTACACAAGGTCAGACGGGCCCAAAGGTCTAAGCTAGGAAGACAAACAACACGTCCTCTTATGGATATATTTCCAAGTTGATAGGCATAAGGCAGAATCATCTTCTCACTCAATGGTATGGCTATATATGGCAGGAGCCTAAGGCAGGACAAAAAAAAAAACCCCAGAAAAAAGCATGTTTCTCTTCCCAAACTTGCATGATCTATTTTTATACCAGCGGTTTGTGAATTCCTGTTTTTGAGAGGTTTTGGGTAGTACACACAACCACAAATAACTGTGGGGGGTTGGGAAGAAAAGAAAGAAAGAAAGTGGGGGGGGGAGGGAGACAGAGGAAGAGACATTTAGGGAAGACATCCGGCTTCTGGCAAAGAAGTCAGTTCCAAATAGGTTCTGCTGATTTTCAGCACATTTTGAACGGAGCCCATTTATCAAGCTTTTCTGGACTATATATTCCTACAAGCAGGTTCACTGTGGGGGGAAAAAAGCTAAAAAATGTGTATTCTTGTTGCAGTTATTTGAAGTGAGGCAAAAGGAGCAGATCCACACTTTGAGGACAATTACACGGTATAGACTTCCTGAGACTGTACCGTTTTAGAACAGTGGAAGAGAGAGGAAGAGAGAAGGATACAGCTCTTCATCCTGACAAGCTAACCTTCTACAGGCGGGGGCCTTTTTGGCATGTGAAAGCCTTCAAACCGCCAGAGTTGCACCAGGAAATAGTGGGGTCCAAGGAAGGCAGAACCAGGAAGCTGCTCTCTGAGCATGAAGCTCCGCTCTCAGAAAAAGCCAAACCAGATGCGTGAAACAGGCAAGAGCTTGCCTTGCGCTCAAAGCAGAATGAATCTCCAATTCCCTGCTGGTCACATGGTACCAACAACAGATCGGCTCCACTGGTCCCGTAGCAGTTCACAAGGTCAAGAGAGGAAAACGTCCAACGGGCTACGCATTTTAGGGTACCACATATTCTGTGTGAGAGTACGCAACTTGAGTGTAACGCTTAGCACCGGGTATGTCATTTTCCAACAACCTTGCAAGGAAGAAGAGCGTTCTCGGCTGCATCATGGACCTGAAGGTGGAAGCTGAAACTCAAGACTGAATGGCTTTGCCTGAAGCCACGTAATGAATGCACGGCAGAGACAAGATTTCAAGTATCAGAAGTAGTAAGCCCATATACACCAGGGGGTAAAGCAACATGCCGCCTTCCTGATGTTTTGGACTACAACTCCTATCAGCCCCAGCCAGCGTGGCCAATGGTCAGGGACTATGAGAGCTGTAGTCCCAAACATCTGGAGGGCACCAGTTTGCCTACACTTGTCTTAGAGAAACAGAGCATGTTCTGCCAACCAAGACATGCAAAGGAGCCCAAAGTTATTCCGCCTGTAGAGTTCAATTCCTTGGCGCACGATTAGGACTCACTTTGCACACAGAGCCCTACTGAAGCTCAGCCTTCCAGCGCAACCTCCAGAGAACCTAAGCGCTCGTTCCTCTCTTGTGTGGTCCTCAGCAACCCACTTGAGGAGGGGGCCGAGCTGCCACCAGCCCCTGCCACAGCGCCACGGCTGACGCCTCCGCCCACTCTCTCCTCCGCCTCTGTTTCCTCATCGGTTGTGCTGAAGAGCAGCACCAAGACTGCAGCCGAGTTTTCGCTGCCCTTTTATGGTAGAAAAATGAAAACTACTTGCCCGGCAGCAAGCGGAGGGGAGGGAGAGAGAGAGAGCAGATGGAAACTTGCCATTTGTTGTGGCTTTGGCAAGAAGTCAATGGAGTATGTTCCCAGCTACACCATTCAGAAGGGTGAATGCCACATAGACAATTGAATAGAAAACGGGGGAAATGGGGAGGAGGGGGAGAGAATAGAAAAGGAAAAAGTCATGGCTCCACAGACTCAACACTCCTGGCTTACAGCTGAAAGGTCATAGAATCATAGAATGGTAGAGTTGGAAGGGGCCTACAAGGCCATCGAGTCCAACCCCCTGCTCAATGCAGGAATCCACCCTAAAGCATCCCTGACAGATGGTTGTCCAGCTGCCTCTTGAAGGCCTCTAGTGTGGGAGAGCCCACCACCTTCCTAGGTAACTGGTTCCATTGTCATACTGCTCTAACAGTCAGGAAGTTTTTCCTGATGTCCAGCCGGAATCTGGCTTCCTGTAACTTCAGCCCGTTATTCCATGTCCTGCACTCTGGGATGACCGTCCTAGCAGGCCGTAGCTAGGCACATTGTGAGACAAACATGGGGAGCAATACATTGAGTTATTCATACTCCCATGGCAAGCTTTGTCAGCACACTCTCTATAAGGCTCTTCCCAAGGTTCTGTGGCCCTCTAGCTCGGTTGAATAGAACCTCTGGGCCACCTGGAAGACCAAAGATCCCAGAAATCCCATATGGCTGCGACCTCCCATTCAATTGACCATCACTTTGGTGGGTTCACAGCCTGAAAGGTGCCTCTCCTAAGACTTCATTACTAGTAGCAAGAACTCTGAGCTAAAATACAAAGGTATTTTCGGCCCCACCCTGCTTTGCCTCCAGCTGTGCCTGTTGCTGAAATGCAGACCCCCAAAGGGCTTCTGCAAAACGAAATTTGTCCCCTTGGGCTGAAAGCGTTTCGATACCCCCTGCTCTAGTTTGACCAAGGAATGGAACTGAGGGTGGAGCCAGCTCAGCTGCAAACGCTTAACGACATCAGAAGAACCCTGAAGGATCAGACCGAGGGTCCACCTAGCCCAGCACTCTGTTCACACAGGGGCCGACCAGTTGTCAACCAGGAAACCCCTAGCACAGCGGTTCTCAACCTGTGGGTCGTGACCCCTTTGGGGGTCGAATGACCCTTTCACAGGGGTCGCCTAAGACCATCAGAAAACACATATTTCCGATGGTCTTAGGAACCGAGCTACATAATTTTGCTACATAACAGTAGCAAAATTGCAGTTATGAAGTAGCAACGAAAATAATTTTATGGTTGGGGGTCACCACAACATGAGGAACTGTATTAAAGGGTCGCGGCATTAGGAAGGTTGAGAACCACTGCCCTAGCAGGACACGGGTGCAATAGCAACAGCAGCCTCCTGTCCATGTTCCCCAGCAACTGGTGTACATAGGCTTGCTGCCTCCAATTCTGGAGGTTCCTATAGAGTTCTATGAACTGCAATCAAGGGCACAGAAAGGGGACAGGAAAACCTGCCCCTTGCCCTGCAAGCCTGACTTAACCTGGGGCAGATTCATTCTCCCTAAGGCAACTGGCAGTATACTGCTGTATGGAGGAGAAACGTAAGTGGTGCACAGGGTGGAAACTGCTGCACTGGAGGCAGAAACTGCCCTCCAGCCCAACATGGGGCAGCCCCAATGAAAGGGGGGGGAGCACGTAGACACACAATGGACTCCCACGGAGGTCCTGGCCAAATACACGCCCTTCCTCCCACCAGCTGCTGCCCATCAAGAGGACGGACATTTCACTTGTCCACATCACTCTTTCTCTCCCAATCCTAGAATGTTTTCCTCCCTCCCAAAACCCAGGTAACAAAAAGTTTACGGAACCAGGTATACAAAAAAAAGCTGTATAGGACTGAAAAGGTGGGGGGGGGGGAGAGGGGGAAACGCAGGCAGCTTTAAGTGTAGCCTCATTTCCCAGAAGATGTCAAAAAACAGACGCCGCAACCAAAGTCCTGTCCCTTGAAACACAATGGCTGCGTTCGGACAACCCTTTAGTCAATGGTGGGGGGAGTAGTCCACTACACTTGGTTTTTTTGTGGGCGCTCCCTACGCAACATGTTCCTACACAACTGTGGAGTGGACTAATAGTCAACCTGGCATTTGACTGACACAGCCCCCGCCCCTTTCCCCACGCTCCCTCCTCCCTCAGTCCTCCTGGTGCTATCCCAGCAGCCTCTGCGAGTTGTGCCACCTGGAGCAGAGCAGTCGGCGTGGTTTTGGCCACTCTTGCCCAGGAACTCTGTAGCCAGCCGAGGTAAGTCCACTCAGCCCTGCAAAATGGCCCACTGGCTCCGTTCGGACCACATGAAAAGCAACAGTTGTGAGACTAGTCAACTCTGCAGCCAGTTGTGTTTCTCCAGTGGGTGGTGTGTTGTTGTCTTTTGAGAAAAAAGTCAACCGTGGGGTGTTTGTTGCTTGACAGACGGCACAAATACCTACCATTGACCATTCAACTGATAGTTGACTACTAAAACCACCAGTGTTTATTGCGTATTGTGTCCGAACTGAGCCAATGAAAATCAGCTGGCAAGAGAGTATTCTTTTTACTTTAAAATTTGTATCTCTCCCTCCCACCCACCACCGCATCAGCACAGCTTTCAGGCATGAGATGGAAAACTGGTTATAGGGCATTTAAAAAACTGTGTTGCCACAGAGAGGGGAAGTAGAAAGCAAGCATCAGGAAACTCAACAAATGGAGGAGGGGGGGGGATTGCAACACCGGGATTGAGCAATTATCCCTACGCTTAGAATTCTCGACAGGGAAAGCTGAGCTCAGCCAAAGAAGACTGCTGACTAGAAGACCTCTTTTCCCAGTTGTGTCTGGGAAAAGGATTCAACTGACGGTCTTTTGCCAGGAGGAAGAGAGCACGAATTAGCCATGTTCCAAGAACTCTACCGACTCATCACGTGCCAGAGAAATACAGCATTCAATATGTACTCGATATCATCCATACAGAAAACATTTTTTCCTCCTCCCTCCCAATCCACTTTCCTTTTGTGCCATGTAAGCTTGTGGGCTGGGACTGCCTTATTTCTGACCTTTGTAAGCCACTCTGGGAGGCTTTTTTGTCTGAAGGGCGGGATAAAAATGCTTTGAATAAATAAATAAAGAAAGAAAGAAATAGACCCTATTATTTATTCAAAGACTTCGATCCAGTGCTCCAAATGCAACTCGTTGTAAGGAGAAGGAAGGAGCTTGGGGAGCAGCCACAGCCCGCCAGCAGAGCAAATATTTTGCATGCACAGGGCCTTGGGTTCGAATCCCTGGCATGCTCAGCTAAAAGGGACTCGGGGGGGGGGGGGGGGGAGAAGCCTGCTCTCCATGGGAGAGAGAGAGAGAGAGAGATACTGCCAGCTGGAACAGGCAATACTGCAACAGATGACCTGACTCAGCAAGAGGCAGTTTCGTGCATTCATACTTCCGGGCAAGAAGTTTCAGCCATCTTGTTCTGCCAAGTTTTTTCTTTGTGAGCTATTAATCTGCAAGCTTTGGCCGTGAGTTGCTGCCTCTAGCTTCTTTTGGTATTTTTATAGCATCCTTATTTAAAAGAATAATTGAGACCCATAACTGTCACAGCAGTCCCGTTTCTTTTATTGCTGTGTGCCACTTTGAGCATTCGTAACAACGGAAAGAGTGCGCGGGAACCTTTAAAGTCAGGGATGCTGACCTTCTTTTAGCCTGAGAGTCAAATGCCACTCTGGGGAAGCTCTTGTGTGTGTGTATGTGTGTGTGTAGGGGGGATTCCAGTGATCGGGGGAAGGCAAAGGCAAAAGAGGCACACACAAAATACCAGCAAATTGTAGCTTAAAGCTCTTGCTGTCAGTAACTAAGGGGAGGCAGTGGAACGTCTTAGAATGGAGAAAAAACTGCAGAAAAGCTGGAAAACCAAGAAATGGTTTTTTTTGGTGGGGGGCAGAAATATGACCTTCTGGGGAACACTGGAAGGCCAGAGGCCAGAATGGGAATCCTAGAGGGCCACATCTGAACCTCAGTTCTTCACCCCTGTTTTAAGTAAAGAAATTAATGAGCAATGTTCATGATCGTCCAGCCATCTTTTCTTGGAGGGGCGTTATAAAGGGATGATAGCATTCAGCCTCTTCTTGCTGGAGATGCTGTACCCATGCTCCACCAGGAGCAGTGGATAAACTGTATGCTAAGGTGTACAAGAGATGCTAATAAGTGAACATGCGTGACTTAGGCTGGTGTGATGTCATTGCAGAAGTGCAGGGAAATTGAATTCTTTATCCATCTTGCACAGTTGTATAGATGCTGGCAGGCACTCGGGTATCGCTCTCTTTCAAACCTTGGCTATTGGTTTGCATTGTGCGTAAGCATGCAGGGACATGTGGGGGGGGGAGGGAGAGAATCTACACCGCAGTTAAGGAACTAAGCTTTCTAAATAGGAAAGGAGGTGAAGTCATTATGCTTGGCTTGCCTTACACCTGAAAGGGAGCCGGCAGAAGTAGACGCTCACCCTTCTGATGTCCTAAGCTCCCATCCTTCTGCCCTCCTTCCTTACCCAGCGCCCAAATGTCTTCTCTTTCAAAGATGAGTTATTACCATGGCAACAGCATCTTTCACCTTCCCATCTTCCAGCTCGCTGGAAACGCTGCAGTGCCCTGTGCTGAGACTGCAAAGAAGAACAGTGCCTCTTCTCTGCCCATAATATACAAGGGTATATACAATCCTGGCACAGAAACTGCAATCGTCAGCAAGTCACACTGTCTGCTAGACACACACACACACACACACACACACACAGAGACGAGCGACCAACGCAAGCCAATCACGTCTGGGGCAGGCAAGGGAGGGGGGCAGCTGAGCTGATTACCTGCCAACATCCATCCGGGCTGAGAACTGAGGGAGAGAAATAGCCTTCTTAATTTACCAAGGATTGGAGGGTTGTAGCTTTCAAGGAAGAAAAAGAAAAGAAAAAAGGACCCAAGAATTCCCTTGAAAGCAAGGTCCATTGATTCCCCACCAGCATGCTTCTGACAGTGAATAGTCAGACCTCTCTCCAAGTTAACAAGTCCAAGCTTTCACCTTTTGTTTATCCCTGGCATTCAGAGATAAACATCCATGTATATGTTTTGAAAACTGTATGACACGTTCCCGCAATAGCTGGCAATCAAGGCGGGTTAACAAGATAGCACAAAAACATCCCTGTAAATAAAAACAAAGCAATACATCCAGTCAGAGAGCATGCTCTCGTTAAATGTAAACAGTAAAAGCAACAGCCAGCAGCCAACAAACCAACTCAAGACGACGACGACAACAACAACACAAGAAGCATACCCAAATCAGCATCTTCAAGAAACTAATTTAGCCACTCAAACCCTGCATAAACAGGCCAGGTTTTGCCTAGAGCCTGAAATATGGCAATAAAGGAGTACCGGATGGATTTTCCATGGCAGGGAGACCCACAATTGGGGCACAATCACAGAAAAGGCCCTTCAGAGCCAAAGTAAACAGTCAATTTAGCTATCATGGCAGAATGCATTTGGCAAACCTATCCACCCTTAATCTGTTTCGAGTTGGACGGTATCAGGTAAGAGAAAGTGACCTGGTTCGCACACAGCAACCCAGAGTACGGATTCTCATTGAATCGTGGGTTGTCACTATGTGTGAACCCTGCACTATGGGTTAACCACAAACAACCCAGGAAGAGAACCTGTAGTTTGTAGTTTGGTTGTGAATTTTTGGCTCTTCGTGGTTAACAACCATAACTAAACCATAGCGCAAGGTTAGCACATAATGATAATCCAACCTCCACCCAAACTCTGGGGTTTTCGTTACATGCGAATCAGGTCAATGTCACTTAAACATGCAGAGGCCATGCACTATAAGCCACTGGTAACAGCTGCAGCCACCCTTATTTAGAAGGACTGACACAGCTGTGGCCACAAACACAAAAACGAGTTCTGCCTACTGCATGCTAGCACAAGGGTTTCCCCACAGCTCCAAAATCTACTACCACAGGTCGTCTTAATATTCACCCGCCAGCCATTAGGTGAACTGATGCAACACAATAAATGCATTGGAAGGACACAACCTGGAACAAGCCAATTCTTTTGACTCCAAAAAGACATTCACGTATACTGCAATGCCCATAAAATAGTCTCTTAGTATGTGCATAACTATTTGCCTTTGATGAATTAAGCTTTTAACATATCCATCCACCCAGCCCAGCAATTAATGATATCTTAATGGAAGTCTTGGCTGTATATATGTAGGGGTTTCTTTCAGACATCATGAAATAAGCCCCAATAGACAACCCTTCAGTTTTCAATGCCTGAGAAGCATTTGCTCTTTGAAAAGTGGAGAAGGACTGCACGGCTCCACGCCTTGGAGAATTTCAGAATCTGAGAGAACCGAGCAGACTTCTTCCTAAGGGAACTTTAATGGACCGCTCTTCATAGAAGCATAGAGTTGGAAGAGACCCATAAGGCCATCAAGTCCAGCCCCCTGCTCAATGCAGGAATGCACCTTAAAGCATCCGTCAGATCGTTGTCCAGGTGCATCTTGAATACCTCTAAGCGTGGGAAAGACCACAACCTCCCTAGGTCATGGGTTCCATTGTCATACTGCTCTAACAGTCCGGAAGTTTTTCCTGATGTCCTGCCGGAATCTGGCTTCCTGTAACTTGAGCCCTATTTTAGAGTCTTTACCTATTTCAAGACCCTAAAGCCGCTAAGGCACTTTGCTGAGATAGAGTGTTGGAGCTGAACCACAAAGATGTTAGTTCAAGTCCCCAATGAAGCTCAGTGGATGGTCTTTGGCAAGCTGCCCTGTCTCAGGATTAAATGGGATAACTCCTTAGAGGAAGGGTGGAATTGCATGAAGTGACGGATAACTAAACAAAAGGCTTTGAAGGTCTGAGCTCACTGGCGGCACATAGATTCTGTTTCACTTTTTAAGAAAGAAGCCAACTTTTAGAAAGAGGGCCAGACTGCATAGAATTATTTCCGACTGTGGATAAATCAAGGGTGCCACCTAGTGGTTTTCACTTTTCAACATCTTACAGGTGCACTTCCCATATTTCCCGATTTCCAAACTAATACATATTATTGAGACTGTGCTGCCAATCGCGGACTCACTGGAAAGAAAGCTTTCACTGGGTTGTTCGCTCCCTACAGCAGAAACTATAGCTCGAAGTAAGGCGCTTTACGCAATTGCCTGGTATTCTGAGCCACAGGCACTGAAGGAACACGGCACTCAATGCTACGGTTGAAACCAAAAAAACCACGACGTGTCGGCATTAAGCCTTAGCTCGTGGGAATAAGGCAGGGTGTGTTACATAGCAGATTGGCTGCAACCGTCAAAAAGTGGACCAGAAGGACTCTTTCTGCAAAACAGACATCTGCACATTTAAGCTGTGGCTTGGCTTGCCCCGACTTACACTTTAGCCATATTAAAATGCCCAAATCCACCTTCAAGTGATTTGTTTTGCCAGGCCGATGTTCCCATCTCTCCAGCTGCAACACTCGGTTAGGCGCACACGGTTCTTACCAAGCGCCCCCAGCAAGAGATTCTTTTGCTCTGAAACACGTTACTGTGCAAAGCCCGCTCCGGAGATCTCTGGGCCGCTCTAGGTACCAGCGAACCAAACAACAGGAGCCATCGAACTGCTCCTCCAATGCTGTCAAGGACTACTGCCTGTGTTGTTGCATCGCCAGTTCGTCACTAGATAAAAGATCCACTCCTTACCTTCCTGCAACGTGGGTTAGGACAGCTGAACCGCTTCACATCCTTGTCCAGTAGAGCTGGGAAGTTGCAGAAGGGACACCTGTGGACCAAGAAGAAACAGATTGAGGGCATCATATCAGCCCCTTGCTGTATTTGTCAGTTAGAGAACCTTAAGAGGGGATTAGACGACATCACGGAGGAGAGATTGATCAGTGGTTATTAGCCATGATCGCTATATGGAGCATCTACGGGCCATGGAAGTAAACCACTAAATGCCACTTGCTGGGCTACCATAACAGCGTGGGGCTACTGTCTGTAAGGCCCTGTCCCCAGAAATGCCTGGCTGGCCATAGGAGGATAGAAAATACTAGACTAGATGCACCCCTGGTCTGGTCCAGCAGAGTTCTTTTATGTTTCCGGCTACAAAGATGCCAAAGGTAGTATTTGCTGAATATGTAATTTTCAGATTGTCCCATCACCCCAGTTTAGAGTAAACCTATTTGGGGGGGAATATTGGGTAAGGGTATTATGACCTATAAAGCCCTATATGGTTCGGGTCCAGGTCATTTGCAAGAACGTATTCTCCCTTATGAGCCTGCCCGTGCTTTGAGATCTTCTGGAGAAGCCCTTCTTTCAGTCCCACCTTCTTCACAAGCATTTGGTGGGAACATGGGAGAGGGCCTTCTCGGTGGCTGCTCCGGTGCTCTGGAACTCTCTTCCCGGGGAAGCTAGGCTGGCTCCCTCCTTGATGGGCTTTCGGAAGCAGGCTAAAACTTTTTTGTTCCAGCAGGCCTTTGGAGAATAATCTGGCCCTCCATCTATGTTAATGTCTTATAATTTTGTTGTGTATTTTAAATATTTATGGTTTTGTTCCCCCCCCCCATGTATATTTTAAACTTTGTAAGGCCGCCTTGAGGCCTAGCATTGGGCAAAAGGCGGGATACAAATAAATATAATAAATATAATAATAATATTATTTATGTGTTATATTTATATCCCACCTTTTCCCTAAGCAGCTTCATGAAGCATTCATGGTCCCCCCTCTCATTTTTATCCTCACAAGAACCCTGTGAGGTAGGCCTACAGATACTAACGGGCCCCAAGGTCACCCAGTAAGCACTGTGGCTTGAATGGAGATTACTTATTTATTTATTTATTACATTTTTATACCGCCCAATAGCCCAAGCTCTCTGGGCGGTTCACAAAAATTAAAACCATAATAAAACAACCAAGAGGTTAAAAGCACAAATACAAAATACAGTATAAAAAGCACAACCAGGATAAAAACCACGCAGCAAAATTAAATATTAAAATACAGAGTTAAAATTAAAAGAGCAAAATTAAAATACAGAGAAAACAAAAAGGTCTTCAGCTGGCAACGGAAGGAGTACAGTGTAGGCGCCAGGCGGACCTCTCTGGGGAGCTCATTCCACAGCCGGGGTGCCACAGCAGAGAAGGCCCTGCTCCTTGATTTGTACCTGGGGCGTTCCCACTCCTAATCTGATACAATTAACACTACACCACACTGCCTTTCTTTTGGTCGGAACTCTGTAGCAGCATAAAGGCAGAAGAAAGGTGCTGTGTGAAGTGGCCCAAAGTGCCTGGGAATCCCTGCACAATTCAGACCAAATTGCTACCCTTACCTGACTAACTCATCTGCACAAGCAGCAGCCACCTCCTCCTCTGCTTTCCTCTCGTAGTATTTACAAAGGATGTTTTCTGGAAGCACTTTCTCCAACTCGCTAGTTGGAAATGAGCACGTACAACTCCCTTCCATGCAGCTTAGCTCCGACTACATACAGGGGGTGAAAAGAGAGAGAGAGAGAGATTGAGACTGTAAAAGCTGAGCATCACTTAGATTTTAATCATTCACATAATATGCCTTCACATGCAGAGCTGTTTTGCACCTCAACAAAAAGTAATGGAAAGAGGGGTCATGATGAACTTCCATGTTTTAGAGGGGGACACTCCGAGTGAGACAGACTTTCCCCCAAATACCATCAGTCCATGGAGGTAATTCAGTCAGGTCTGCCTAGCTCACACCACCCTGTGACAAGGACAAGAAACTTGTCCCAAAATGTGCAGGGACACAGCTGTACATAGAGCCACATGGAAAGAGACAGGCTAAACACCAGAAGTAAAGAAGTCAGAGAATAGGAAACACATAGCCGAAGGTGCGAAAGAGGAGGAAGTTTGGTGACCCAGAAAGACTTTGCAGAAGAGCGTACTTTCCCCCCAAGATCTAGATACCGGTCTCCAGTCGCATTTCCTGGGGAGGGTGTCCTTACCTTTCCAGAGCCAAAGACAGCCTCCTGAGCGTACTTTATTAGGCACTCCTTGCAAAACAAGTGTCCATCTGTGCACTGCGTCAGCTCCTCAAATGCAAACTCCCCATAGCAGCAGCGGCACTCAATCATCTGGCCATCCTGAAAACCAATTCCTAAAGATTAGCTCCCGCTTCGCAACGTAACGTGGAGCCCTGTGTCCCTAATATGACGCCACATGTTTGGGGGCTGCAGGTGAGCAAGGCAGCCGTGCCAGGCCATATCGCCTGGGTTATGAAGATTTGAATTGGAGAAGGGGGGTGGATCAGGAGAGACCCACGTGACCTGCTCCAACCAATAGCTGCGTCATTCACCAAAAGCGCCTCCTCCTGATGGTGGGCAGACAGGGCTCCATCAAGAAACGACACCAAGCAGAGGGGCTTCCTCTCAGCTCCCAGACCAAGCCCAGAGCCTGGAAGAAAACCCCTGGGCCCTAACAAGGGAAAAGCATATATACAAATGCAAGAAAGCCATTCAACAGTATTAGTCCACTAACTGGTTTATACTAAAGAAATGGGAAATTGAAAGACCCCATTGAGTGGGATGCTGATGATTTAGACATCCAAAAAGAACAAACCACAGGCGACTGGCTCATGCCTCTGCTTGTCATGTTCAGAATTTCTCTCTTTCGCTTATTTCTTTCTTTCTTTCTTTATTTGACATGGGGGGGGGGGAGGCTGCCCCCAACCCAGAACCCCTGGGAACAGAAATTTACCATAAACACAATATTCTCCAGTGGTTCTAGGCTGGGGTGGTTGCACTAAAAGTAATTTTTAAAAACAGGATTGCTTATTTTTCAAATGTCCTGTTTTTTCCACGTCTTCAACGTTTTCGGAATTTTTACTTCTCTTCTGCCCAATATGCATTAGGCACGGAAGTCTCTCTCTTTCTGCCACAGAGCTACTTACTTTTTGATATTGCTCTTCGTTCATCTGCAGGGCAAGGAGGAAATCTGCATGCTGGGGGGAAAAAAGAGACAAGACACACTCAGGGCTGTTGACATACTCCAGTCTTCCATGACGTATCACTTCCCATCTTCTGGTGCCGTCCAGATGTCCACCAGGCTAGCTGGGAATTATGGGGGTTTCAGGCCAACAGATCTGGAGGGCACCAGGTTTGGGAAGGCTGGACGGTAAAGGCTTACCCGTGATGAGCAGCCCTCAAACAATGGCAGCTATGCTCAGTTTTTAAAAATTAAATGGAACACCCACCATGGCTGATCTTCTCACTGAGGAATCCCAGACACATTTCCAAAGGACCCTCGGAGCGTTTTCGAAGTATGTGATGCTACGGTGACCTTGATAGTGAAACCGCTAAGGGCAGCTCCACATTAGATGTAAATGCCTGTACAGATGCCAAGGTGAGCATTTTAAGAGAGTGCTGTCCACATTCTGTGGTAGGGAACACCCCCTATAACTGCCAGTGGACATTCAAGCAAGCGTGCTTGCCAGATCAAGCATGGGGGTGAAAATATTATAGGATATCAGAGTCTGGGCGGGTGGGAGAGGAGGAGGACCACAATGCACTGAGTCTCAGCTGCCATAAGAGCCCCTGAACGTGTGCCCAGGACACTACTCGCCTCTGCCATCTCTTTAATCTTCTGTTCGTAGAACTCCCGCTCCAGCTGCACTGCAGGGAGGAGAGAGAGCTGGTCATAGCTCCTGTAGTGCCGTCGCTTGTTCTCCAAGAAGAACATGCGCTTCTCAATTTTCATAGCGCCTACAGCGAAAATGGAAAGAAAGGTAGAGAGATGATTTAAAGAAAACCAACCTTTCTTTGAATAAGGAAGCAACGACAGGAGCTCAAGGGCTCCCAGCAAAGCGGTCCCCCCTTTGCAACTCGTTCCAACCCCACACCAGCTCTATTTGTTCTCGTATTCACTTGAACAAAAGCTCTAGTTAGGGAGGTGCCAGGAAGTGATCCCCAAATTACAGGTGTGGGAAACGGAAGGCTGAGCCCACGTTCAAAGAGAACCACAAACGCTCCAAAACAAATCAAGGATGGGCGCACTCCGCGCCACCCAAACCCAGTACCAAGAAGGATGGTACTATCTGTATACACATTACGCAAACTTGCATTCAACGACCCGTGCATTAGGGGCACTGGCCATCTAGCGTTTTATAGCTTGCCACCACCAGCACCCTGCAAGGCCGCAGAGAGCCAGTGGTCAAGCGGTGGCAACTTACCTTGCTCAAATTTGAAGTCTATGTAGGAATACTGGTTCATTTCTTTCCTCCTTTTTCGTTTTCCACTGGTTTCAGGAGACAGTTCCTGCCATTTTTTGATGGCATCAGAAAAGGCCTTAAAAAAAAGGCAAGGTAGCAAGTGAACACAAATTCATGAATACAGGCAGAGGTTTCTGCAGACGCCTGTGATGAAGAGGTCAAAATTCCACATTATTTTCTGGGTCCCCCACAACAAGCTGGCACCAATCACAGCTCTACAGACGGACATACACAGACGTTTACACACAGTTGAGCGCAAACATTCCGCCCCGCACACCCAGGTCCTCTGGGAAGAATCTACTTCAGTCAGCAAAGACTAGGCTGACAACCATTACCCAGAGGACCTTCTCTTCTGCTGCTCCCAGACTGTGGAATAGCCTGCCAGAAGAGACTCGTCAGCTTGACAATCTTTTAGCATTCAAAAAAGCTATCAAGACTGATCCCTTCCGGTAGGCCTATCCAGTAGAATTTTAGGATATCTTTAGTATGTTTTTAGAATGCTTTTAGGATGCTTTTAAACAGAGTATACCATGTTTTTAATCAGTATTTTACATATTTTATGCTTGCTGTCTCCCCCACCTCGATCCAATCGGAGAGGCAGGTAAGAAATAAATTATTATTATTATTATTACATATAGCTGCTGACTTTCATGACTATCGACCACAATTACATGTAGCTGCTCTGTAGTTCATTGGTTTAATTTTTTACTAGCATGATTTATTTATTTCATTTATATCCTGCCTTTTTCCTCCAAGGAACCCAAGACAGCATACATAATCCTTCTCCTCCTCTCCATTTTATCCTCTTAACAACAACGCTGTGAGGTAGGTTGGGCTGAGAGTCTGTGACTGGCCCAAAGTCATCCAGTGGGTTTCCATGGCTGAGTGGGGACTAGAACCCTGATCTCCTGACTCCCAGTCCAACATTTTAGCCACTACACCACACTGGCTCTGATCTGACTTTTGATATTTTTAATTATTAAGCTACTAGTTACCTGGATTTAATTGCTTGCTCTCTTCTTCAATATTGTTGCTGATTTTAATGTTCTATCGGCTTTAATTATTGCAAGCTGCCTTGGAAATTTTATAGCAAGGTAAGGTAGCTGTGTTTTACAGAAATAGCTAATGAATAGATTGTCAAGGACTACTTTGACCACTTGGTCGGTTCTTCTGCTTCAGCAAAGTATACCTTAGATGCATTTGGTCCATTCTCTGCCTTCCCGGTGGGATTTGCTTCCTAGCACAGACTGTACATCTCCCATCTAAGACTGAGGAAATCATACAAGGGGGCAGGGGAGGAGGAAAAGAGGAACCAAGAGGGAGAAACCTTTCGTGTGATTGCATAGTGTCCCTTGAGTTCATGCAGCGCCCACTTGATGTCCTGGCTGCTCAGCATTTTGAAGTCTGCCATGAGGAGGTCAGCTGCTTGGATAAAGCAACGTTGGTCAAGCGGATAAAGTTTGGAGAAGTCAAAGTAGTCCACTTTAGGCACCTGAAAAAGCAGAGGTGGGGTGGGGAGAGAGAAGAGGAGAGAGTCAGCGCATACTTGGCCAGCTTTGAACTGTTACTGCGTTCATTAAAGTTTTATCCCACTCTTCTACCAAGGAGCTCAAGGTGGCATTCACGACCCACCACCTACACTGCCGCCCACATTTAGTCTCAAGACAACACTGCGACTGAGATCGGTCTAAGAGACAGTGGGGCGGGTTTGCACGATCGCCTTGGCTAAACAAGCCACGGTGGCTTGTTTAAGTCACGGTGCATGCCCACCTCTATATGTTGGGGTGAGGTAGGTGCATATTACACCACCATGACATTGTGATCACAGCTTGTGACTGACAACAATTCCAAGATTATTTCCCCACGTAAAATTGCCAAGCTATTTATCATCTATACCTGTGCATTTGATCACTGTTTTTTTTTCTTTGTTTTTTGCTATGCTTTTGTTCTTTTTGGAGGCGGGGACTAATCAAATTTTATTTATTTATTTATTTATTTAAGGATTTTTATGCCGCCATTCAGCCAAAAAAGGCTCTCACGGCGGCTTACAAAAGTATTTCTTGACAGTCCCTGCCCACAGGCTTACAATCTAAAAGACATGACACAAAAGGAAAGGGGACTGGGAGGGAGGAGGAGGAGGGGGAAAAGGAAAGCATATTCAGGCACTACAATCTTAGTTGCAAAGTTCAGCAGCTACAGTTGACAGCAGGAGGGAGGGGGCTCTCAGCTGGAGCTGGACCCAGGCACGGTGGAGAGGTGCCTGGCTGCTGCTTCCTCCCTCACTGGTGGCCTCTCCAGAGACAGTAGGTAAGTCCTACAAAAGCCGACCACTTTTCACAACTTGCCGTCTTTTCCTCCTAGAAAAGGCTGACTAGTTCTCTAGCACAAAAGGCAGGTTGGCTGCATCACCAAGGGTTCTGGTGTTTGCTCAGAGGCAGAATAAGATGTTCCATACTATCCAGTGTGATTGATTGATTGCAGTCGAGTTTTCTGCCTTTGGGGAAATCACAGGGGTTAGAGCACACCCAAAGTACAATGGATGAGCCTCACGCTGGGAAAACCTCCTTCATGATCAAGGTGTCTCCCCTGCCAGGTAAGTATTAGGGGGCAGATTCAAGAAAATCCCAAAGAATATTAGATGCTGCCCCTGTAATGACATCGAGGTGGAGTCCATCTTGCATGTACTATTTTACTGCAGTTACTATCAAGAGGCCAGGAAAGTCCTAATATGTCCTATTATACAGCGTTTCCCCAGTCGCTCTCCTGAGTCTCTTATGATTATTTTACTTCAGGGCACCAATAAGCCTATTACTGAACAAGTGGCTAAATTTTTGAATCTGGCTATTCTCATTAGGGAATACATCATGGCTGTCTGAGCATAATTTTAAACCTACCGATTAGCATTTCTACAGATTTTGTATCTCTTCTTTTTTACCATAATGTATTTTTATTAACGTCTGTGTACTTATATGCTGTAATGGTGGTCTGCTGACTGTAAATAAAGATTGACTGATTGATTGCATTTTTATACCGCTCAATAGCCGAAGCTCTCTGGATGGTTTTGAGGATTCTTGGACATGTGTGGACCAGAAATGAATCGCAAATTGGGAATTTTGAAGATCAGGCACACACTAAAGACCAACTTCCACCACCATCCCTCCCTGGTAATTGAAATCAATTTCATGCTGCTTCACGGAAAGCCTTTCAAATTTGCCCTCACAAACCTCAAAAGAAAACTCAGTACACACATGTACACACGAGAATGAAACAAGAAGAGCTACCTCCCTTCATATATTTAAATGCATGTCTCTTTCAAAAGAAAAGCAGGCGTAAACTCGGTTTTGGCCAGAGGGTCGACTGTCTCCCGTGCAAAACGTGAATGCAAATTCGTATTTTCTCTCTCCGATTCCTCTCCTCTCCTCACCACTCCCAGCCCACCCCTGTGCACCAGGAGCACAGCCTCTTAAAGAAAAGCCAGGTTTCATAAAAATTACTGAATTTGCAGAAGGAAGCGAGTTTCTCACTTGCCTTTGTCTCGTCTTGGCTGGAGAGCAGGCTGCTATTTGGATTTAAAACCACTCTGCCTTTCTTCTTTGGATAATCTGGATTTTCCAGAAGAAAATTACAAAGTCTGCAAAGCAAAGGAAGACAGACAGTTACTTGGGAAAGACCATCTTCTGTACATCCCTCCACCCCTCAAATTAACAACCGAGCCTTGGCAGACGCATACCATTTTAGAGCAACAGATGAAAGAGAAATAACAGAGTCCGACGCAACAAGGAAGGGCAAGGAAGAGCTGGACCATGTGCAAAAGATCCAGTGGCATCAGGAGGAGGAGGAAAGTTTAGAGGGGTGAGTGAACGATGTCAGCTGGATGCAAACCGTATGAGCAATTTATGAGACATTTGCCAAAGTTGATTGAAAGATCCTGCTTATGTTGGATTGGGTAAGTTATGACTAGGGCCGTTGACTCAACTAAAGAAAACTTTACTGATTAGTCATAGGTATTTTAAATCAATCGATCTGACCTGCATACTTTTGCATAAGAATAAGGCTTTTTTTTTTCCTGAAGGGATAAACAGACTATTTTTTAGGTGATGCACATGTGGGTTTCAAGTAGGCACCATCCCAGGGGCGGCATTCCTTCTTCTGAGACAAGGCAGGGTTGCAAGCAACCTCTTCTACCACAGCCAAGGAGCCTTTCTTCAGCACAGTGTGGAGTAACCCCATTCCTTTTTCCAACGATCAGAGGTAAATGGGGATTTAAAGGAACTAAAAATTTAAAGAACCTGCTCTTTAAATACCTTTAAAGGGTATTTTAAAACGCGCGGTATTTAACCAGGTTCTGTAAGGAGGTGGGGTGGAAACAGGAGGCTTGTATTTCTGTGGCTTACCTCTGAATAGACATATACAGGATGAGCTGCGATTTGTATGCTTGGTGGGAAAATATCCAAGCGGGTATGAATTACATCTACTGGAATGCAGCCCCCAAGACTCTTTGCAAATTGGAATCTGGCCCCCCGGGGCTGAAAGACATTCCCCACCCCTGGCCTAGAGGCGCTAACTAAAGAGTGGACTAATAGGCAGCTAATAAAGGAGCGAGAATCCCATTCCTGCTCCATTAGGGAAGTGAAATTTACAACAGGCTTGTCTATTTCAGCCGAAAGGTCCTCAAGATTTAAGAGGTGAAATTTTTAAAATGATCTAAAACACAACTAGAAGAGCAGCACGAGACTTTCAAAACAGCAGCAGTAATATTTAATTCTCAGTTCAGTTGTACATTTTAAAGCATCATCCATAGGATTATGACTGTGCCGCAAACATTTTGGCTACTTACATGTTTAAGTCACAGCAGTTTTTGCTCTGTATTAGTTCTTCAATGTAGTCTCTCGTTGCATCTGGAAACCTTGCTTCCTGGATTCGGGAGATGGACGGGGAGAGACAAATACCATTTGGATTGACTAGCAGTTCACAAAAACTTCACATTTAAAGTGACAGTAGCAGGGGGCATCTTTCGATCCATACAGGGCAGCAGTTATATATTAAAGTCTTCCCAGTGTCGTATCTACATATCAGCTGCACATACCCAACCCTTGGAATAGGCTAAGAAAGGAGCATGTTCTATAAACATTGTTTTAAAGATGTTGTTAGTCATCTAGAATCTTTAGATTGTGCTGATGATCTTTAGAATCATAGAATCGTAGAGTTGGAAGGGGGCTACAAGGAATAGTCCAACCCCCTGCTCAATGCAGGAATCCACCCTAAAGCATCCCTGACAGATGCTTGTCCAGCTGCCTCTTGAAGGCCTCTAGTGTGGGAGAGCCCACAACCTCCCTAGGTATAGAATCATAGAATAGCAGAGTTGGAAGGGGATAGCAGAGTTGGAATCTATACAATATAGATTGTATATAAATATTTATTTATTTATTTATTTATTACATTTTTATACTGCCCAATAGCCGAAGCTCTCTGGGCGGTTCACAAAAATTAAAACCATCATAAAACAACCAACAAGTTAAAAACACAAAAACAAAATACAATATAAAAAGCACAACCAGGATAAAACCACGCAGCAAAATTGATATAAGGTTAAAATACAGAGTTAAAACAGTATAATTTAAATTTAAGTTAAAATTAAGTGTTAAAATACTGAGTGAATAAAAAGGTCTTCAGCTGGCGACGAAAGGAGTACAATGTAGGCGCCAGGCGGACCTCTCTGGGGAGCTCATTCCACAACCGGGGTGCCACAGCGGAGAAAGCCCTCCTCCTAGTAGCCACCTGCCTCACTTCCTTTGGCAGGGGCTCACGGAGAAGGGCTCCTGTAGATGATCTTAAGGTCCGGGTAGGTACATATGGGAGGAGGCGTTCCTTCAAATAACCTGGCCCCAAACCGTTTAGGGCTTTAAATGTCAATACCAGCACTTTGAATTGGGCCAGGACCTGGACTGGCAGCCAATGAAGTTGTAAAAGGACTGGCGTAATGTGATCTCGTTGTTGATTTCTAAAACAACAACAACTCACCTCCATTCTTGGATTCTATGGCAGTGTACAACAGATATCAGTATTCAAACATAATACAAATGAAATAAAACCACATCCTTCATCAAATGTATGGACCAAGACAGCAAAATTAGACTGAGGCAAGAAATTCTGAGTAAATCTGGCACTGCAACTTTTAACTGATTGAGTGAGCTGGCCAATCAAAGCCCGTTTTCATCAACTAAGCACACATCCAACCAGCGGAAGAAAAACAACTCATACGAACATAAGAAGAGCCATGTTGGATCAGACCAAGAGTCCATCTAGTCCAGCACTCTGTTCACACAGTTGCCAACCAGCTGTCAACCAGGAACTCACAACCAGAAAACCAGTGCAATAGCACCCTCCCACCCATGTTCCCCAGCAACTGGTGTATATAGGCTTACTGCCTCTGATACTGGAAGTAGCACATAGCTATCAGGACTAGTAGCCATTGATAGCCTTCTTCTCCATGGAAATTCCAGTCTCCTTTTAAAGCCATAGTTTAATTATGCGAACTCCCTCGTTTAGCTATGTGCTGTGTAAAGGTCTTCCTTTTATCTGTCCTGAATCTTTCACCAATCAACTTCATGGGATTATCTCATTGGGTGCTAGTAACCCATCAAACACTCATTCAACTAAATTGTCTTTTACTGAGCAACAGTCCTACTTTTGTTTAATAAATCACCAATAAAATGAGTTGGGAAAGGGTGGGAGAGAAGGACCTGTAGAACGCATCACAAAGCAGCATTGTTTTACTTTGTCTCTCTGGGACAAACCCAGGGCAAGATGTGTCACAACACACATAGTCTGCATTTTCAGTACTTACAATGCAACTTTGCAAACAGTGGCAGAATGATTTTTTTTAGTGATGTGTCTGCTCTGTCTACACCAGCCTTCCTCAACCTGGGGCGCTCCAGATGTGTTGGACTGCATCTTCCAGAATGCCCCAGCCAGCAGCTGGCTGGGGCATTCTGGGAGTTGTAGTCCAACACATCTGGAGCACCCCAGGTTGAGGAAGGCTGGTCTACACATTTATGTACAAGTTTTGTTTTGTTTTGTTTAAAAAAAAGAACCACCAATTTTTGTAAAGTTTCCCTACCTGGAGGCAATTCTTACTCATCACAACCAACCAGACAAGCGGCTAGTTTACAAGCCTGCTGTAACTTAACTCCAATTAACTTGCGCGTTAAATTTCACATAAAAAAACCTGACTGAGAATGAGTCATTACAAGAATCGGAGGCGAGGCCCATGTGAAAGAGGATGCTGAGCGAAGGCAAGTATGCAATCCTATTGTTCCATAAATTTAAAAGATTTGTATCCTAACCTTTCTACCCATTCAGATATTCTATCAGTATTTATTGAAAACATGGCATCCCACTCCCCTGAGCAGCTTACAATCATTAAACAAGACAATCTCAGCCCACAGGCTTGTAACCTTTAAAAAAAGGAAAGAAAAAGACACAACGTACAAAGAAAAAGGGTTGGGGATGTGAACCTTGCTATTTACTGTTTTACTCTTTACAGCACCATGTACATTGATGGTGCTATATAAATAAATAATAATAATAATAATAACCAGCATAACGAGTCCCATTTCGGTCCCCAGTGCCTCCTTGCCTCTCGTACCACAACTCTGCCGCCTCCCCCATTGTGCATGAGCCCTGCCCAGTGACCTGGCCACGCACTCACCGTCTCTCTGATGAGCAAAGCGATGAGGTCTTTGTCCAGCTGAGCAGCACCATGCTTGGCGACGTCACCGGAGTTAGGATCCAGCGTCCCTTGGACTGGAAAAGCCGGGCCCGCCTGTTCGTTTATTGCTAGCTGCTGGTCTCCCTTTTCCTCTGGCGGATGAGCCAGCTGAGGAGAAGCAGGGCCTGGAATCCCATCCTGCTGAGGCTCGGGCCTAGGAAAAGCAGGCCCAGGGATCTCCTCTTGGTACATCCTTGGTAGTGGCACCAATTCTATTTCCAAAGGCGCTTGCCGAGGAGAAAGGAGGTCCACCACAGTCCGGGCCTCCTTCTCAGCGGGCTGGAAGTAAGGATGATCCAGCCGCGTGTTCTCCTGGATGCACCTGACCGTCCCTCCCAGTGCAGGCACTAGCCTCGGTTGCCGTTCCCGGTCCTTCTGGTCCAGCCCTTCCTGATCAGCTACCAAGACCACCTCCTCCAAGTTAATGACCTCCTTTTCATTGCTGGGTCTTGGCTCTCTCATGCGAGCCACGCTGGGCCCAGGCTCCGGAAGAGTTCCGGCCACCTCCCTCGGCTCAATAGGCTCCGGGGACTCTGGCAGCTCCAAGACCTCATTCTCTCTCTCGTGTCTGGCCGGGGCCATGCTGCTTCCCTTGATGCAGTTCCGGCGAGCACCATGAAGCCTCAAAGGAGAGCACCTTGTCTTCTGCCCATCGTGAGAGCTTGCAGCTCCCTCGCCCTTGGAACCTCCTTCCCCTGACTTGTTCACGCTTTGCCAGTGAGCAGCTGGCCTGATCACGTTTGGACGCAGAAGCTTCTTTGTCGCCGTCTTTCAAAGGAGACAAACAGAAGTTAGAATCAAAGGCCCGGTTCATACAGAATGCCAATTTATGGATTGTTTAAGCCATGAATTGGTGGGACTGTGCCAGACAAACCATGAGTTAAAACTCTGGGTTCCTTGTCACTCAAAAATCCAGAGTTCTGGGTTCGGATGTCACATCCAATAGTGATGCCTCTGGGCCTGACAACGGGCCTCCAAGCTACCCTGGAAGCTCTGTGTTGTCAAAATGTCTGAGTTCGGACTCAAGATTGATTAGCTGCCTCCCCATTTGTTTTTAAACAGTCTATTTTGGAGATGCTTGGTGGATTTTACATCCCAGTTCTGGAAAACAGCATGCCTGAGAACAGGTGTGGGCAGAAAACAGATCTATCCTGATGTTTTGGACGTCATTCCTGACCACTCATCATCTTGCATTGATCTCGCTGAACTCCAAAACATCTGGAGATCTACATTCTGCCCACCCTTGTTCTAGAACAGCCTTCCCCAACCAGATGTGTTGGATTGCAACTGTCAACATTAGGAGATGCTCTAAAAAAGAGAGAAGTAGGTGGCCCTGAGTTGTTTGGGGTGGGGAGATGCTGATATAGAAAGGCATGTGGGGAGGAACGAATGATAAAGGGGAAAGGCGGGAGCAGAAGAATGGGAGAGGGTGTAGACCAGTGGTTCCCAAAGTGGGCAGTACTGCCCCCTTGGAGGTGGGTGGGATTGCATAGGGGGCCATTAAGAGGCAAAGGGGCAGCAGGGGGCGCTCGAGGTGGTCTTTTCCGAGAAGCGCCTCTCCAGAAGATCTTAAAACCCAGGAACAATTTTATGGGAGAAGGTAGTTTGGTCCCAAGCCATATAGGGGAAGAATCCACACATGTATTAATATCGTTTAAGAAGCCCATCCATCACATTAAGAATTTACAGAATAGTGAGGTACTCTACCCTAGTTACTAAATGTGATATCTAATATTCTTGCTAAATGACTGTCAGACTTTGAAAAGATGGTATCACTGGATCAAGTTCATCAATTATGCTTAATTGAATAAACTAAAAAAAATGCAATTGGATTTTGAATTAATATTCAATTAATTGTTACTGTTCTGAATTTTACTTATAATTTTTATAATTTTTATTGTTATTTATAATTTTTATTATTTTTATAATTTTGTATTATAAAAGCTTCGGCTATTGGGCGGTATAGAAATGCAATAAATAAATAAATTATCTTCCATAGTGGGTCGTTGAAAACCACTATTCTGAATAATGTTTTTTATAGTGTAGGGTAGGGGGCACTGGGCACGAGTTTGTTACACCCCACAAATCAGTTCCCAAATGTATGTCTGAAGTTTGTAAGTCTGTGAGTTTTAGAACGTTGGCCTGAGTGGGCGGAGTTAGAATGCCTTGGGAGGGGGGAGGAGTGATATATAAGGGAAGGACGGAGGGGATTGTGGGGGACTTGTTAGGTCCTCTTAGAGTCTTTAGTGCTCTCTGTGTTTAGGGTACTTAAGTCCTGGGAAATTTGAGGGTCAGTGTAGAGAGTGGTATCTTTAGAGTGTGGTGTGCACGTACTTGATGTATATTAATCAATACTGATAATAAAGTTCAAGATTGATTGTGTGAGAAAAAGGAAAGTGCATATGTGAATGAGTGAAAGGATTGGATGAAAGGTTTCAAAAGGGGTTTTAAATGTTTTATTTGAAACAAAACTTGTGAACTTTTAAAAATAAATTTTAATTATTTTGTTTTTAACTACCACAAAAATCCCACATGACTGTTTGGCATTTATCATTTGAAGTTTACACATTTAGCACCCACTCTGACAATCATTCACCTCAGCACATATAACACACAGTGTTTTATTTTATATATTGAAATCCTTCTCCATTTAAACCCCTTTCTCCACATAGTTTGGAGGAAGGTGGTTTTTATCCCTTGCCTCAGGCGTATCAAGCGGTGGTGCTTGGCTTGAGCAGGGAGTAGCCGTGGCCAGGCTTGGTGTTCAGAGCCTGTGTGGTGGCAGCGGTTACCTGAAAAAGTTTGGGAACCACTGTTGTAGACCAATAAAGGGTCGCCTTAAGGGGATTACTCGCCTGCACAAACAGACAGGCCCCAGAAATTCATCCCTTCGCTGTCGCTGCAGCTTTAGTTTTTCCTCCATGCGACAGTTATTCCCCCTCCCCATAAAATTCCAAGTCATTTGGAAGAAGAGTGAAAATGACTTCAGAATGCAGAATATGAGAAGGGAGCTGGATTTATGCTGCTAATGTTTTACAGGGGTGTGGCAGGGGATAACACTCGGTTTTGTGTATTATTATAATGTCTGTTATATCAGGGTAAGCTGCCTAAATCACTAGCGGAAAGTTGGATCAAACACTTTTTAAATTCAAACTTGGGAGACTCTTAATGGGCAAAAATAATCTGGTATGCAACTCATACAGTCTTTTCCTTCTACATTTATTCATCTAGAATCCTTATTTTTGAATTTACATTTTAAATGCAACCATTTTTTCCTTGATAAAATAAACATACCCTCCCTGCCCCCAGCCCCCCAAAAAAGGACTACAAGTTGGACAGTAGATTACTGTTGCCCATTCAACGACGATCCCAAGTTTTAATTTTGCCATGACGGAGGGGTGGGTAGGAAGAGTTACCTCCATCAAGATGACATCATCATCTTCCTCATCTCCCCACTGCCGGCAAACAGGTAGGTCCAGCATCACAGGCACGTCTTCATCCGAGGAATCCGATATGGTAATAAGCCCCTCGTCCCTGTGGTTAATCCTATCTAAAGGAAGGAGAACAAATTTATCTACCAGCTGAAGGTCTGCAGCAGCTCATAAATATGTATTCTTCAGTCCGTACGACTACAGACTTATGCTTTCTGAGTTTGCATTGTAAAATGTGTTTGCATGGAAATGAGGTGCAAGAGGGACTCAACAGCACCCACTCTATTGGAGCCTGCCGCTAGCGCAATCTCAACACTTGTCAGAACCAAAGATGCAACACACACACACACAAACACACACACACACACACACATCTTTAATGCTGCAAAGATGCCACTGTCCCGATTTGCATCAGGAGGTCAGTAGAAGGCTGCCGCAGATGGCAGAAGATTATTTAGAGATATGGCAACTGCAGTAAATTCCCTCCCCAAAATGGGAAAGAGCCACGTGGGATATGGTTGGTTCCTTGCGGTAGCACCTAAAGGTCGTGGAAAACTACTAAGGTTGACGGCTCCAGCTGACAAGCACTACAAAGTGCAGTGTAGCTTCTGTTACCCATCTCCAGCCCATGGAGACCACATTCACACAGACCTGCAGTGGTACAATCTTACACTGAAGCAGGAAGTGCAAGAATACTAGAGCCATATGGGCAAAGCCCACATGGGACTTCCTCAACTGGGAAGAAGACGTATGCTACCAGCCTTGTGTATCAGGTGTCTATGAATTTGGGTGCCCTTGGTAACCATGCTCACCACATCCCCATTCTAGCACAGGAGTCATCTGTAAAAAAACAACAACAATCAATCCAGGCTGGACCTGGATTGAGATATACAGCAATTACTTTTGCTATCCCACTGAATAACTGAGAAAGTGGAACCGGTGCAACGTTCCGTCTTTTTAGCTCTTAAGAGAGTTAGTGAGGTGCAGAGGTAGAGCATGAGTGCAGGAGCTCTTCCAGCCCACGGGTCAAGTTCCATTTTGGAGAAGCCCTCAAGGGCCGCGTTACAGTTCAGACAACACGCTAAGCCATGGTTAGGCCACTAACTGTTTTGCAGCAAGTGGTTAGTGAATGTGTTTAAACCGTAGTTATGTAGCCATCGTGGTTAGGAATGGTTCACACGACACGCTAAGCCCTAATGTTTAGCTCAAAATGCTTAACCACTGTAGCTTAGCTTGTCATCTGAACAGGGTCAATGTAACAGGAGGGTTTTTGAAATAGACAAGAGTATTTCCTCAGCTTAGACATTCAAGGGGGGGGGGAAGGGTTAACAATAAAGTAGTAAAATTAGGTATGTCTTCTCCTTTATGTTTTTCTTGAACATCCAACCTAGGGAAATGTTCTGTGTAATGAAAAAGGTGACCTACTGTATTGCGGATGTTGGTCCAAATAAAGGCATTGTTTTTATTGATGCTGTGAATGTTCTAGTTTCCCTGTAATTATTTTCTGATGTGTGGTAGTTGCATACAGACATTCACATTTAAAGTTAGTTCGGACTGACATCTCCCAAGAGGGGTGCAGACTGTGCGAAACACAGGTTATTGCATACAACAGAGGTGGGCACAAAATAGAGCTCCAGATTTTTGGGGACTCTAACTCCCAGCATTCCTGACAATTGGCTATGGTGGGATGGGCTTCTGGGAGTTGAGGTCCAAAACATCTGGAAATCTACCTTTGTATACAATATAATTCAATGGTTTTACCAACCCCAAGTAAAGAAAATGTAAGGACCAGAAAATAAGCTATTTACCTTTCCCTCGGTGGCTCCGGAAACTATTCAAGTCAATTACTTCTTCTTTTCCACCTCCCTCTTCCATGTTAGAAAGCTATGCACGCAAGAGCCCACACCCAAGCATGGCACTCACTCCTTCCAAGAGCACCTAGAAAGGACAAGAGACCAGCATGATCACACACCTGGTTTTTCCACATGATAATGATTCCTACAGACATAGCTTTAAACAAGGCTAGCTTTTTCTCATCTTATTACGTTCAGCAGCAGATACTTTGGATTTTTTTTCAATCAAAAGGGTATTTAATGAATTAGATGAATTAGCAAAATATTGCAGCACCCTTGTGCGAAGGTGATTTTGCTTTCTGGAGCTAGGCGCTGTACATTCTTCTTACACTGAACGCAATACTGCAAACTCTTATTTTTCTGGCATAAGCAGTAGCCTATGAGCTGGATGTAGAAAAGCAGGGTGGATACAAATCAATGATTTTTTTAAAAAAAAAATCAGATTTTTAAAAAATTTAAATCGGATTTTTTTATTTAAATCTATTTTTTTAATAAAATGCATTTTGAGGATTTTTTTTTAATAAAATGCATTTTGAGGAAACATCTATGTAAAGACAGTTTTGTATTTAAGATACATTATAGTCCAAAGGTTATTCATCATGAAATAAGGATTAGTTTTTAATTATGTAGCATGAGGTTGTATATTCATGCAATGTTTAAATTTTTTGGTAAATGAATTCCGTTAATCCATTCACAATGTCATGCTCTTCCAGAGGTTTCTGTAAGATTAATAGGCAATTTTTCTGTCTAGAAGATATTATCACAGATGCTTGGTTTTACAGTTCTCAAAACTGTGAATTTGTGTCTGCAGAGATCACAATCCCATTGTTCCTCTGCAAATCTATGGAAACAGAATCAAGCCCTTACTTCTTAAGTGCTAAGTTTCAAAAAGTTCAATGAATAGATTGTTGTGAGTGGAACAGAACTGCACAAGAAGCTAAGATTAAAACTAATCTGAAAAGTTGCTATTCTAAAAAGGAAACTTTCATCTGGTTGTAAATATTAAGATTATACCAGCAAGAATGAGACTTTGGTAACTATGAGTTGTGTAAAATATAGTGAGGAAGAGTGCACTTTTGATTAAATCGAGTCTTTCTGAGTAGTGACTTAAATCAAATTGATTCAAATCAAATCCACCCTGCAGAAAAGTCATATAGTTTAAATGGAATGTGTTCTACTGCTGAAACAAACTTTCCAGTCAAAGGAGGAAGAAACACTTGCTAACTGTACTGAAACTTCTGCTGAATCCCAGCTATGAGAAATCCGTTTACAAGCTGCAAAACCTGACTAAGCCACCTAATATTGCTTCTTGGGAACTGAAACCAAAAGTTTTCAGACCTGCAGGGCGAGAAACTAGCACAGGGCAATCGTTTAAGAGAGTAGAAAAAAATTAGAACACTGGGTACATGTGCAGCCATGTTCCTAGAAACCAAAGCACCAAACAAAATCATAAGCCGAAAAGGTAGACCTGTTATGCACCACAGAAAAGTCAGCTGGCACTAATTGCTTCAGAAACTGCCAATATTGTTTGGAAAAGAGCTTTTTGAGGGGAGCAGAGGAAAGCGTTTACACACAGTTTCTTTGGACTTCCGGTAAGACCCTCTGATGCATGACAATTTCAACTTGGATATTCACAATTCAGTGAATAAACATATTAGAAATGTTACAAATTGTATGCAAGAGGCTTGGATTCCATCAGCTTGCTCCTTGACAGAAGTATAGAAATTGCCAAGACGCTTGCAGGATAGATATAAAAGCTGAGAACGTAGCCCTCAATTACTTTAAATTCGGAAAATGGGGCATTTTTATACCCTTCCTTGCAAAAACAAGACTCCTTTGTAACAGTGAGCAAAATCACAAACTGAGCAAAGTGCTAGTCTGAGGAAGTCGCCTCTTTGGATCAAACGAGAAGGAATCCTGAGCAGCAGCCAGGAATATAAGTCTAAAAAAAGGACAGGTTACATTTGTGGGGGATTTTCCCCTCGGAAGGCTGAATCCAAGACATTTTCCTGCCTAATGTAGAAGGCAACCCTCCTGCCCCCAAAGTCAAGGCGCATAAGAACTAAGCCTGCCCAACAGATTTTGGCAATTCCACGAAGGACATTTCCAGGTGAGAAATTTTTGTAGTCTTACATACAAGGCTGGGCCAAATGAAAAAGGGACACTTCACACCTGCTCTGAAGAAAACAAGACTCAAGAGTGAACAGGGACAGAAGTCCTTTCACCACCCAAACTCGACAGATGTAGATACTGCAGACCAAAATAACCATGGCAGCAATTAAGACTTTCAACTCAAGTCACCCTTCTTTAGACAGCCTTTCGGCACTTCCAGTTTGAACTTCTATTTTTTAATTTAAGAAAATGTGTCCGCCGTTCCCCTTGAGAATGTCCAGGATAGGTAATGATATACAAACACACAACCCCATAACATTAAAAGTTAAAGATTAAAACCACAGAAAAAGCAGTTTGGAACGGACGGAGCAGCTGATGAAGTACCAGAAAAACAACCTAGCCAGAAAGAACTAAAAATGCTTGCCAATATAAGAGTATCCTTAAAGGCACTGAAAATACATTAATAATGAGGCATTAACTAGATTCATAAATTGGCACAACCAATAACAAAGTTCTATGCCAATTATGCCTCTGAATACAACAGTACAGGAGAGCCTCCTCAACCAATCTCAAAGATTAGGCAGGTTCACGGAGAAGCAAGATGGTCCTTTAGGTCAGAGGTTTGCAGACAGAAGATCTCCAGATGTTTTTCACTCAACTTCCAGCATTCCTGAGCATTGGCCATGCTGGCAGGGGCTTCTGGGAGTTGGAGTCCCAAACTTCTGAAGACCTACCTTCTACCCAGCCTGGCTTCAGGAATCCTGGTACCAAACCGTTTAGGGTTTTAAAGGCCATAGCCAGCACTCCGAATTAAGCCAGGAGATGCATCACCAAGTAACCCTATTCTTTTGCTTTATGCAGCATTCAAAAATTAGGAGATAAAGCTAAGAAAGAAGAGGTTTACATCAGGATATCTCACTGAGATTCAGCTTTTATCTTCCAACATTAACTCCAAAGAAGCTAGATCCACCAATGCTCCCTGCCAGGAAGCTCGTTTGCATTTGGCTCTGCTGACTACAAATGCCCACAGCAGCCAGCTTGAAGCAAAGCAGTTACAACTGCCTCCTGCAACAAATTCCTTCTGTTAACAAGGTCACAGCCTGCCTGTAATGAAGTATCAGTAACACACCATTTAATAGGAGAATTCCTTCCTCATTCTTGCATCAGCTCAGTTCCCCCCAGAATTAAAGCCTCTGCCTACTGCCATCCCATCCTTTAAGCTGCACTGGGGGGGGGGGGAGAGAGAGAGGGGTCCTACGTTAAAAGCACATCCAATTCTAGCATGCCTGGGCCAACCAGAAGGAAAAGATTAGGAGGACTAGGAGCAACCAAGACTTCGTGTATTTCTACATGCAGCAAAAACAAATGGTTAATACCTCAAATGAACTGGACCACCTCGGGCTCCAGGTAGGAGTTTAAACATTTCAGTGCTGCCCCGTGGGGAAAAAACACCATGCACATGAGGTAAAAATCATTCCAAGGAGAAAGCTAGGCAGAACACACACACACACACACGCCTCATTCAAGGGATCTCTTTCGGTGGAGGAACATTCAAACATGCCAGTCTCCACCTGCACCACTAATACAGCCCATAAGAGCTTTACCACGTTTTTCTTTTTAAGATTTACATCCTGTTGACTGACCGTGTAGTTCATACTATTTGGAATATATAGAGGGAGATGAGAGGGGAAGTGGGGCCATTCCACCAGCCCCCTTGAAAGACAACTTAATCTTTCCCTCTTCCCTCCCCACCCCTCCTTCCTTGTGTGAGATGTCTTTTTAGACTGTAAGCCTGCAGGCACGGACTGTCTTGTCTACATACTCCAGGAGCTTTTTTGGCTGAGGAGGGGGACAAAACCACTAAATGGGCACAATCCTATTCAAGTTTACACAGGAGAAACGCCCTACAACTCCCAGCATCCCCCAGCCAGCATGGGTAGCTGAAGCATGGTGGGAATTGTTGGACTTTTTTCTGTCTAAACATGCATAGGGTTGTGCCCTAAATAAATAAAGAAAATCCATTTTAATTTCTTCAACCCCCTTCCCATTTCCATATTGTGCGTTGTTCTGCAATAGCCTATCCTTCTTCCACTCGCCTTTTTTTTTTAATTGGCTTGAAGAAAACCAACACTATTTCCTTCCAAGATCCAAAGTACTATTACCTATTACTGAGCAAGTGGCCAAATTTTTGAATCCGGCTATTCTCATTAGACCACTCATGAACGTCTGATCATTATTTTAAGCCTAATGATTAACATTTTTACAGATTTTGTATCCCTTCTTCTTTACCATCACATATTTTTATTATATCTGTGTACTTATATGTTGTAATGGTGGTCTGTTGACTGTAAATAAAGATTGATTGATTGATACTATTACCGGACATAATCGGATCTCCGCAAAGGGCCAGCACCTTTCGCACTGCCCTTTGGACGCTTCCTGAAGGCCAGTCATAGAATCATAGAATAGCAGAGTTGGAAGGGGCCAAAAGGCCATCGAGTCCAACCCCCTGCTCAATGCAGGAATCCACCCTAAAGCATCCCTGACAGATGGCTGTCCAGCTGCCTCTTGAAGGCCTCTAGTGTGGGAGAGCCCACAACCTCACCAGGCAACTGATTCCAGTGTCCTTAACTCTTTGCAAAATTCATGTGCCATATAAAACTAAAATAAATAACGCCTAGGCAGGAACGGTTGTAAAAAAAATATTTATGAGCCAATAACAATTGGAGACTTATTTGAAAAACTAGATTATGTGAAGGGGCACGGCACAGAGGTAAAGCACAAAGCAAAGCTTCCAACTCTAGCTTCTCTAGTTAAAAAGATCTCTGGAAGAAGGGGTTGGGAAGAACCTGAAGCACAGCTAACATCGGTATGTCACTCCAGGGCATTGTAGGAAATTAAACAGCTCCCAGACATCACTGCACTGATCGGAGCATTCTGTTGCCTGTCTCCCAGGAAAGCCCGTAAGGGGAGGGGGGCGCTAACCTAGAGGGACCCTCAAACTTAGAACCAGTCCTGATTAATGCTGGACTAGACGGATCCACGGTCTGACTCAGCATAAAACAACTTCATATGTGAAACATTGGTAAGCTGCCCCTCACCCCAATATTACTATCCCATGCCAGAGATTCTAGATAGGCCACAATAGGTTTAGAAATATTCTAACACAAGCTTACCAAAATCCCAGAGCAACCTGCGCCAATGCTGCTCCTTTATTATTATTATTATTTATTTATACCCGTGCCAAAAGGAAGCCACAAATAGCCAACCCACGTAAGACAAGCTTTGTGCAGTCAGAAGATGCTCGAGAGGCAAAGGCTAAAGAGAAGCTAGGGATCAGGGGAAGGGCTGTATATTTATTTATTTTATTTATTAAATTTATATACTGCCCCCATAGCCGAAGCTCTCTGGGCGGTTTGCAAAAGTTAATAACGGTGAACGTTAAAAAATATACAAAATTTTAAACCATCAAAAATATAAAAACAACAGTATCCATTTAAACAACAGCAGTTCTGGGGTCCATTAAAAAAAAACTTAGCATATGTTAAATGTTAAATGCCTGGGAGAAGAGAAAAGTCTTGACCTGGCGCTGAAAAGATAACAATGTTGGGGCCAGGCGAGCCTCATCGGGGAGATCATTCCACAATTGGGGGGCCACCATTGAAAAGGCCCTCTCCCTTGTTGCCATCCTCTGAGCTTCCCTCGGAGCAGGCACTCGGAGGAGGACCTGTACACACACAAGCCATCTCTTACTTATCAATAACAGGCAGGCTTGGGCAAATGGCAGATACTGCGTTGCCCATGTGTCTTTTAAAAAAATGGTTTTAAGCTTTGCCTTGTCAAAAAAAACCCAGAGAGCTTCAGCTTGTGGGCAGTATAGAAATAAAATAAGTAAGAAAGAAGTGTCTAGCACAGAATCCTTTCCCAACTTTGGTTCCTCCTACCTTGTTGGGCCACAATCAAGCCCAGCCAGCATGCTCAATAGTCAGAAGTGATAGGTCTCCAGACGGGAAACCCTGGTCTAATGTAAAAAGAAGAGACCTGCTGAAAGAGACTGACCGGCCATCTTGTCTTATCATCCTGCTTCCCACAACAGCCAGCCAGATGCCTCCAGCATGTCAACACAGAAACATGCTCCAGTACGCAAGTCATGAAGAAGGCAGCAGCACCCTTCCCTCATTCTCTAGCGTCCATCATTCACCAGTACGAACAAGAAGACCCCCATTAAGGTATCATGGCTATATCATAGAATCATAGAATAACAGAGTTGGAAGGGGCCTATAAGGCCATCCAGTCCAACCTCCTGCTCAATGCAGAAATCCACCTTAAAGCATCCCTGACAGATGGTTGTCCAGCTGCCTCTTGAAGGCCTCTAGTGTGGGAGAGCCCACAACCTCCCTAGGTAACTGGATCCATTGTTGTACTGCTCTAACAGTCAGGACGTTTTTCCTGATGTCCAGCTGGAATCTGGCTTCCTGTAACTTGAGCCCATGATTCCGTGTCCTGCACTCTGGGAGGATCGAGAAGAGATCCTGGCCCTCCTCTGTGTGACAACCTTTTAAGTATTTGAAGTGTCCTGTTATGTCTCCCCCCAATCTCCTCTTCTCCAGGCTAAACATGCCCAGTTGTTTCAGTCTCTCTTCATAGGGCTTTGTTTCCACAACCCTGATCATCCTGTAATTTGAGCCCGTTATTCCGTGTCCTGCACTCTGGGATGATCAAGAAGAGATCCTGGCCCTCCTCTATGTTTGCAACATATGGAAGTGTGTTGCAAACAAAACAGCCAGAAGACAGAGAAGTAGTTTACCTTGACTTTTCTCCTTTTTTAAAAACAAGATATTCATTGCATTTTGTGATGCAGTTCGAATTTTATCTGTACCTCTTAGATGCAAATAAGAGAGAGAGAGAGAGAAAGGTGATACTGAAGTATATGGCAAGGAAGTGGGTGGCTGGGATGTTGAGAGATCATACTTCTCTTCGAAAACACTGTACATTTACAACAGGATTGGGACAGAAAAAATAGCATTCAGGATCAGCGCAGTATAGGGTAACAAGCTCTTTATCAGTACAATAGTGTAATCACATGCATGTCTACTCAAAAGCAAGTCCTATCAAGTTCAATGGAGCTTATTTCAAGATAAGTGAAAACAACAAGTCTTGGGTCACCTTAAAGGTCTTGTGGCAAATTTATTCTGGCATAAACTTTCATGGATTATAGTCCATTCATCAGGGGGGAAATGGATATAGGGCTGCAGGGTAAAGTGTTCCTCCCAATATTGTGTACAATTGTCCCGTTTTCCAATCAGCATGCTCCCCAGACTAAGTTACAGACTTAAAACAGTCCTTTCTGCCAAATCCAAATTTTTCAAAGCTGCCACTACAAGGCTCCATCTTCATCTCTGAAGAAAAGTAAGCTCATTCAGCCAAAGTCAACCACACTGTGGGTAGCAGAACACCTTTGACTCCACAATGCCATCTTTTCCAAAGTCCCACATCCTCAACTCTCCCCCCATTCACCCCCAAAAGTTCAGATTTGATTGTTGCCTTTGCTTTCTCTGCCTATGCAACTAGGCACTGCAACTTGAAGGACTTTACCCCTGCACTGGAAAAAAATGAGGGGGGGGGAGAGAGAGGGAGCTCATCCCTGCAACAACAGTGAGCTATTTTCCAAGGAGAAATGAAGAAGTCCGTGGAAAAGGAATGTAAAGAGAGAAAGGAACTGGTGGGGGTAAGAAAAGGAAGGATAGACAGGCATAGCCAAGGAGGATTGTGAGAACAGGTGGAGGAGAGGACAACTGGGAGACAGAAAAGAGAACTAAAGGCCAGTACCAGAGGGGTAGGAGAACAGATGGGAGAGAGAATGAATGGGAAAAGGAGCAAGAGAACCGACAGAAGCATGGGGCAGAGAAGCGAACAAGCAAGCAGATGTGAAAGGTGCTTAGGAGCTGGAAGTGAAAGCAAAGAAGAATATGCGTAATTTCCTGGGAACAAGCCCCACTGACACAGTACAACTTATTTCCAAGTAAATATGCACAACTTTGGGCTGCATAGAGGGAAAGAATGTCTGAGGAGGAGGCCAGCTGATGCTAAATGAAAGCTGCTGGGGAAAAGTGGGGAGGTTAACACAGAGGGTAGAATTCAACTAGTCCTACTTAGAGTACACCCTTTGAAATGAATGAGATTTTAGTCACAACTAACAAATCCCATTCATTTCAATGGGTGTACTCTAAGTAGGACTAGTTGGATTCTACCCAGAAGGTAGAAGAGCAAGAAGTACTAATGGGGAACGGATGCAAAGAGGGAAAGAAACCAGAGAAGGTGAAACTGTTAGGACCATAGGAAGCTGCCTTATATCCTTGTGAGACCACTGACCCATCGAGTTCAGTACTGCACACTCTACACTGACTTCCAGTGGCTTCCCAGGGTTTCAGGCAGGGCTCTTCCCCAGCCCTAATAGGAGATGCTAGAAACTGGAAGCCAAGACCTTCTGCATGCAAAGCAGGTGGTTTGCCACTGAGCTACAACCTCAAGAAAGTTGGGGGGGGGGGGAGGAGATAAATACAATTGGGTGGAAGAGAGGGCAACTGAGGACAAGGGAAGGGGAGTGAGTGAGAAAGGCGAATTGGCAAGGTGGTTGCTGAAATCAAAGGAGAGAGGCCTCATGGAGGTTAAAATAAAAAACAGGGAACGAACTTGGGAGAGTGCAAGTGAAAGTAAAAAGGCAGCAGAGGGACATGCCTGCCTGAGCCTAATTGAAGGGGGGTAGAGTGGGCGACTCCCTTCTGGGCTTCCTTCACATGAAGGGTGTGTGTGGGGGGGTGAGACTAGAAGAGAAATCAGAGGAGGAAATCAGTAGGTTGAAGATATGAGGGGGGGGGGAGAGAGAGAAAGATATGTTTGGGGAAGGGCTGAAAAGCTAGGCCTAAATGGGGAGGAGGAGGAGAAAGGAACGGAGTGGAGATGGGGGGGGGGGAAGGATGTGGCAGTGGAGAAGGAAATCAAGGGGTGAGAGGTGAAGAAATGCTGAACCAAGGTGGTGAGGAGGAAAGGCCTTGGGAGGGAGAGAAGAGAGGGGGAGACTATGGCGTGGAGGAGGGAAAGGGGGAGTAAAAAGGTGTGTGTGGGGAGATGATGTATGGTGTGAAGGTAAGATGGTGTTTGGGGTGAGGTAAGAAGGGGATAATGTGGGAGGTGTAAGATGGTGTGTGGGGTGTGTGTAAGATGGTGTGTGTTTGGGGTGAGGTAAGGTGTGTTTGGGGTGGGGTGATAATGGGTGGGGTGTAAGGTAATGTGTGTGGGGTGTGTGTAAGATGGTGTGTTTGGGGTGGGATGATAATGTGTGGGGTGTAAGATGGTGTTTGGGGTGGAATGATAATGTATGGGGTAGTGTGGGTGTAAGACGACGTGTGATTGGGGTAAGGTAAGAAGGTGTGATTGGGGTGGGGGGAGATGATAATAGGTGCGTGTGTGTGCAAGGTGACGTGTGTTTAGGGCGAGGTAAGAAGGGGGGCACAAAAGGCTGCCAAGGACTTGAAGTTGGGAGAAAGGGGCAAGAGAGGGGGCGGTTGCCAGGCAACTGTGGGGCAGGTAAAAGAGAGCGCCCGAAAGGTGGGCAGAAAGAAGGGGGGCGGCAGGGGGGAGGGCGCCCCTCGGGGGAGGACCGGCTACTCACCAGCCCCGGCCTGCCTTCGCCTCCCTGCGCCTTCTCCGGCCCGGGCCTGGCCTGGCCTGGCCTGGCCTGGCCTCCCCGTCCCCTTCGCCCCCGACCCTCACGGCTCCAGCGGCCGCTCTTCCGGCTTCCTCCTCGGCGGCCGCTCTTTCCGCCCCTCGCTCTTCATGCAGCCGCTGCCGCGGTCGAGCCACGGACTGGGCTTGTCAGGGCTCCTTCCGGCCTGCGCCCTCGCCGCCCGCCCGCCACGTGACCGCGGGGAGGGGGGGCGAGAGAGAGGCGCGCGCGGCTAGGACCATAGAGAAGAACTTCGGTTGGGGGTGCACGGAGAGAGGGGTCCGCGCCTCTCGGGCCACGCACCATAGAGTTGGAGGAACGGTTGAGAGAGAGGGGCGGGGGGGGAAGCCGCTGCGGACCTCGGGCTCACGTGACGTCTCAAGGGGCGGGAGAAAAGCAGCTGAAGGGTTTCTCCTGCTTAGAAGCACGTGGGAGAGGTGGATGCGTGTGCGCATGCGTGATGATACAGGGCACTACAAGTGAGTAGGCTTTTTACACCTTTTTTTAAAAAAAGTTATTTTCTTTTTCAACCTCTCTTTTTTTTTAAAAAAATCTAGCCTGATGAAGAGTTCTGGAGAACCTGGAAGCTGCCACAATATTTTGTTTCATTCATTTCACTTCTGTACAGCCCAACAGTCAAAACGGTCCGGACGGTTCACAAAAATGACAACTCAAAATTAACAATAGTGATAATAGTAATGCATAAAATACAGAATAAAATATAAAATGTTATATACAAAATGTAAAAATAAAAACAGCTAAAAAAAAGAGAATGACAATAATGTAACATTGACCATAAGGTTTTTGTGGCATTTTGGTTCTTCCTAATAGAACACTCTTGCCTACCCGCATTTAGGATTCCCGCCCCTATGGATTCTGTTTTTGGTTTTTTTCTCCTGCTTCATTAACAAAGGCTAGTTTGGGGCTTTTCAAACAGCTTGCAAAGCAGCAGGCAGAAATGCAATGTAGCTTCGCATCCCTTATTTGTCTCAACTGCACCGGTTTATTTAGATTTAAAAAAAACCTCCTACAATTCTCAGCATTCCCCAGCCTTATGGGAGGTAAGGACAAGCCAGGAATTTAGTTAAGAATGTGTTCTAAGGCATTACTTTGCAGCACCAAAAGAAAGGGTAAAACAAAACAAAAAACAGACTGAGAAACATTGTATGGAACTCGCTATCACAGGATGTAGTGATGGCCACCAATTTAGATGGCTTTAAAAGGGGGTAGGATAAATTCCTGGAGGCAAAGGCTATCCATGGCTACTAGCCCTGACGGTTGTGTGCTACCTCCAGTATTCGAGACAGTAAGCCTGTGTGCATCAGTTGCTGGGGAACATGGGTGGGAGGGAGCTGTTGCATCATTTCCTGCTTGTTGGACCCTGGCCGACGGCTGGTTGGACACTGTGTGAACAGAGTGCTGGACTAGATGGACCCTTGGTCTGATCCAGCAGGGCGCTTCTTATGTTCTTATTTAGAGCAACAGGAATGGGCCTCAGTTCATTAATTACAGCAAGATTAACAGAGGTCAGCAACACAGAAAAGCAGCACACAGAATGATATTTTAGGCTGAGGCCACTTATCAGTGATTGGAGGCAGTGGGGAGGGACTCATTTTATATACAGCAAAACTGAGGCAGCAGGCAATTGAATTCAATGCTGCGTTTGGGTTATATAATTATTGGGTTATGTAAGAGCCTGAGCTGACCCTATTTTTTGTGCTGCTTCCCCGCTTACTGGAGCCACCCCTGCTTATAGATCAATAAAAACAAGGTAGTTTTAGGTTTACAAGCTAAAAGGTATGACAGAAAATGAAAAAGGAATGGGGAGGGCTGATCTGTTAAGGAGAAGACAGAATAGCTGCACACTGTCTTTTGATTGCTAGTGATAGGAGCTGTCCATCTAGAAACACCCACAATACACTGTATACTCTAATAATAAGAGCACGTGTTGTCTGTCTGTCTGTCAGCACCGTAGCTTCAAGGCCATAAAACCTAGACATCTAAAATTATTATTATTATTATTTATTATTTATTTATATAGCACCATCAATGTACATGGTGCTGTACAGAGTAAAACAGTAAATAGCAAGGCCCTGCCGCATAGGCTTACAATCTAATAATAAGTGGCATGCATACTAAGGGGAACCTAGGAGTGTGCACCTAGGGGTTATTTACTTGCTAAAATGAATTAATGGTAATTAATTTTAATTTGACATTGTGTTTGAAGCCTGCAATACTACCTTCAGTCACTAGATGACCTTGACTGGCACAGAGCTTTGCATTCAATACAATTTGAAGTCAGAGGGAAGTAGTCTAAGAGATATATGGCTGCCCCGTTCCCCTGCTCTGGGGAGTCCTCCCTCCAGTCAGGGGATTGGAGTGGGCAGAAACTTTCCTCAGGGGGGCTGTAGGGATGAAACATGGCAGGGGTATGGCTTCACCCAAACAGGGCAGGCCTAATGTGCCAGCTGTGTAATTTTGCTTTAAGACTTAGTTGTATTAAACAAAGGGCTATTCCGTGCTGTGCAAAGCATGGCGCATTCGCTAGTCAACAAATAAATAAGAATAAATCCACTGGTCCGTGCATAATCCATTGCCCCGCCTCCTCCTCCAGATTTAATAGGTGGCATTATGGGATGCTGTGGAAGAGCTGCTGGCTTCCACCCAATAATCTGCATTGCACTGGTCACTATAGGGATTTCTTTGAAGAGTTGAAGTGCCTCTGGCTGCGTCCAACTGAAAATCCTTCTATAATGATTTGCACACTGTCATTCTTCTCAAACCCCTGGAATGGTTTGCAGCTTTTTCCTTCCTCGGGCAAGCCTAATAATCCCTGAGTCACTATGAGAGTTGAATTGATTCCAGCCACCCCCCTGTTTTTAAGTTATTCCTGAGAGTTTAATTTTGCATTATTTGTATTGAACTCGGATCAGATTTCTAGGAGGGCGACCCGGGAAGAAGTTAATGGAGATTAACAGAAGGCAGTGTGTTCCCATGCGTCTTCTGAAATTAATGGGGAGGTGGTGCTCAGTGTTCGCTAGATCTCACCATAGATCAGGCTCCAAGCTGTGAGGGTTAAGGGCCAAGGGAAAGATGGTTGACAAGTCCATTGGATGTAATCCAAGACAGGCAGCCATCAAATCAGAAAAGCCAGAAGGTAGCATGTAATCAAAAGGGTTGAGCTGCAGAAGCAACAAATGCAGTCAGGGCTGGCTTGAGTTATTTTGCTGCCGCAAGCGAAGTACAAGATGGTGGCCCCCTCCATTCCATGTTCAGAGGTTGACTGGCCTGGCAGTTGAATCTCTCTTCAACACTGGCAATGAGTTAGCAGTCTGCGATGCACTTGATGGCAGAAGGCCAACTTCAGGGGCTCAGGGAAGACTAGTTTGACTGAATTTAGGAAGCCCCGTCGCGTCCGCCATTTCCCCCCTGCCTTAAAGCGGCCGCATGCGCAGGAGCGCACCAATGGCCAAGGTAAGCTTTTTTTAAAAAAAAAGTATTTTAAAAAAAAATCAGCCGGCTTTTCCTGTTGTCGCCATGTCCGGCCTGTGATGCCTGCTCAGCAGGCATCACAGGCCGGACATAGCGACAGGGATCGTCATGTCCTGCAGGCCGGACATGGCAACAACAGGAAAAGCCAGCTGGGGACATCGGCGGCAGCAGGACACAGCAGGTGGGGACAGGGTGGGGATCAGAGACCAGGGAAAGTCGTGGGGGGGGGGAAATTGTGGGGGAGTGCTGCAGCCCGTCCGCCACTTTTCCCAGCTATTCACGCTTAAGTGCAGTAGCCGGAAAAAGCGGCGAAACGGTCCACACGCCCACAGTCCCAGCCTCAGCCCGACCTGAGGCCAGGACCGCGGGAAGAACCGCCCTACAAGCGGTTCCTGTTAGCGCGGTGCCAGGGCGGCTCGAGTCCTGGCTGAGGCCAGGATCCCCTGTGCGTCATCTGGATGCACAGGGACGAGCACAGGCCTCGAACCCTGCTAACCCGTTGGTCTAGCAACGGCCAGAGAGAGAGAGAGAGAGAAAGAAAGAGAAATATTTTTAAAAACGTAAATGTAATGAAATTAATTTAGGATGTTCAAGCTACGAAGCGCTGTTGCTTATGTAGCCAAAATACACAGTTATCAAAATCTTTAGAAGTCCCCTCCCCCTGCAAGTTTATTTATTTATTACATTTATATACCGCCCCATAGCTGAAGCCCTCTGGGCAGTTTACAAAAAGTTTCTTCCAGCCATAATCTTGTTTATTTATTTATTACATTTTTATACCGCCCAAGAGCCGAAGCTCTCTGGGCGGTTCCCAAAAATTAAAACCATGGAAAGCATAATCTTGTTAATTCCTTCTTGTTCTGACCCGATTTTATAAGCAGCCCGTCAATACAGCAGAGATGGCAGGCGTTCGGTGTGAAACCTGAACAGAATTAAGACGCAAACAAGCATCTTCCTAAAAGGCTTCTCGCTCTTATTTTCTTTTTGCAATGAGTCATGGCTTCGTGCTATTTCCCTAATAGCTCTGCATGCTCTCCAAGACTGCTCTAGCATTAGCAGAGGAAGGGGTTAGCAGCTGACTCACTATAGTTTGCAAGGGCCTCTTCAGAAGCCATCTTCCGTTCATTGACCGACAGATACCCAAGGCTATGTTGTTGTGACCAGGAAAGTCGGTGTGAAGTAGCGGACAGAGCAGATTTCCCCCAAACTTTGCACCATTCTGATGGGTTGGACTCCAACACCCATCATGACCAGCCAGAATGGCTCTGCTGGTTGGGGGGGGGATGATGGGAATTTGTAGAGCATCAGGTTAGAGAAGGCTGAGTCGAGTGCCAGATCAGGGCTGGGAGCAGGTTTCTCAAAGAACGGAGAGAGAGACTAAACTAGCTCTGAGAGGCAGTATCTTTAGTAGCTTATCACAATCACAGAATAGCAGAGTTGGAAGGGGCCTATAAGGCCATCGAGTCAACCCCCTGCTCAGTGCAGGAATCCACCCTAAAGCATCCCCGACAGATGGTTGTCCAGCTGCCTCTTGAAGGCCTCTAGTGTGGGAGAGCCCACAACCTCCCTAAGTAACTGGTTCCATTGTCGTACTGCTCTAACAGTCAGGAAATTTTTCCTGATGTCCAGCTGGAATCTGGCTTTCTGTAACTTGAGCCCTTTATTCTGTGTCCTGCACTCTGGGAGGATCGAGAAGAGATCCTGGCCCTCGTCTGTGTGACAACCTTTAAGTATTCGATACCATCGACCAAGGTATCCTTCTGGATAGGTTGTCTGAGCTGGGAGTTGGAGGTACTGCGTTGCAGTGGTTCCGCTCCTACTTGGATGGCCGATACCAGAAGGTGGTGCTGGGGGATTATTGCTCTGTGCCGTGGCTCCTAAGCCATGGGGTTCCACAGGGCTTTATTTTATCCCCTATGCTGTTTAACATATACATGAAGCCGCTGGGGGAGGTTATCCGGAGATGTAGACTGAGGTGTCATCAATATGCGAATGATACCCAGCTCTACCTTTCCTTTTCATCAAACCCAGGTGAGTCAGTGACTGTTCTGAACCAGTGCCTGAGCACGGTAATGGACTGGATGAGGGCTAACAAACTGAGACTCAATCCAGACAAGACGGAGGTACTGTTAGCGGGTGGTTCATCTGTCCGGCGAGGTGATGTTTGCCCTATCCTGGATGGGCTTGCACTCTCCCTAAAGGATCGGGTCCTTAGTTTGGGGATGCTCTTGGATCCAGAACTGTCACTTGAGGCACAGGTGAACTCAGTGGCAAAGAGCACCTTTTATCAGCTTATACCAACTACGCCCTTATCTGGACAGAGATAGCCTAGCTACAGTTATCCATGCTCTGATAACCTCTTGTTTGGATTACTGCAATGCGTTATACGTGGGGCTGCCTTTGAAAACGGTCCGGAAGCTTCAGCTGGTACTAACAGGGACTGGCCGGTGAGATCACATTACGCCAGTCCTTTTACAACTTCATTGGCTGCCAGTCCGGGCCCAATTCAAAGTGCTGGTATTGACATTTAAAGCCCTGAACAGTTTGGGGCCAGGTTATTTGAAAGAACGCCTCCTCCCATATGTAGCTGCCCGGACCTTAAGATCATCTACAGGGGCCCTTCCCCGTGAGCCCCTGCCAAAGGAAGTGAGGCAGGTGGCTACTAGGAGGAGGGCTTTCTCCGCTGTGGCACCCCGGTTGTGGAATGAGCTCCCCAGACAGGTCCGCCTGGTGCCTACACTGTACTCCTTTCGTCGCCAACTGAAGACCTTTTTATTCACTCAGTATTTTAACACTTAATTTTAACTTAAATTTTACTGTTTTAACTCTGTATTTTAATCTTATATCAATTTTGCTGCATGGTTTTATCCTGGTTATGCTTTTTATACTGTATTTTGTATTTGTGCTTTTAACCTGTTGGTTGTTTTATTATGGTTTTAATTTTTGTGAACCACCCAGAGAGCTTCGGCTATTGGGCAGTATAAAAATGCAATAAATAAATAAATAAATAAATAAGTATTTGAAGAGTGCTATCCTGTCTCCCCTCAATCTTCTCTTCTCCAATTAGCACCTTCAGATTCTAATGCTAACCTGTCCCCTCTTTTTCGGCAAAGTGTTAGTGGCCACCCTAGCTCAGGGCAGTGCCTGGGACGAGCAAAGCGTCGTCCGTGTTTGCGCGACGATTCGCCATGCTCCCCGGCTCGCTTTGTTAGGCTGCGTGAAGATTTGCAGAGGGTCCGCGGCGTCGAGAGCAGTGAAAGAGGAAAACCTTGAGTGCATTCTGTGGGACTGAAAAACTCCTGCAAGCTGTCACGGTTAATAAAAAATAAAATGTCACCAGTGTCGGCATCTAGACTGGAGATTGCAGCGGAGATAAAATACCAGCAAATTCGTGACATGTGTTCGAATGCCTTTCTCGCTGTGCTCGTCACTCGACCCTGACCCCATCCTTGAAAAAGGCCGTGCTTTTGGAAGAAAAGAAAGATAACACAACACTTTCCGTTTGTTTCTTTCCTTCAGGTTTATATTTAAGAAGAATAGAACCAAGTAGGTGGAGTGAGGCAGTTGTGTCAGGCAGCAGAGGCTGGTGGTGTGAAGGGGGCAGGAGTCACTCCCCTTTGTTAGAGGACCGAGCAGTGTTCCAGGTAGCCTGCCACGCACACCTCAGCTGACCTGATTTCTTCAGGTTCAGTGGAGGACGCTGTGAAAATCAGGGCTGTGAAACCTGTTTTAGCCCGAGGGCTGAATTCCATTTCTGAGAAGCTTTCTGTTGGTGGTGCAATACATGTTCTTTTAAGCATATGTTTGGGTAATGTGCAGTAGTTTCTCCTTTTTAGGGATGAGGTTATTCCAAAGATAAATGTTGTACTGGAACAGTCTTTAGTATTTTCTTTCCCCAGTGATATAGGGCGGGATACAAATGTTTTAATAAATAAAATGATGCACACACTCTTTTAAATTATTTACCTGCTTCGTGGAAATTAAGAAATGGTCAGTGTAAATGGATGCTCTGCGACCTTTGGACAGCTAAATGGCTGATATTACAACAGTGGAAGAATCAACACTCAAACTTCTCCTGTTGACCTACAAAGCTTTTCACTGTCTAGCTCCTTCCTTTCTCTCCTCTCTCATCTCACACTATTGCCCCGCTCGTGCTCTTCGCTCCTCTGATGCCATGTTTCTCGCCTGCCCAAGGGTCTCTGCTTCGTCCATTTTCTTCTGCTGCCCCTTATGCCTGGAACGCTCTTCCAGAACATTTGAGAACTACAAGTTCAACCGCAGCTTTTAAAGCTCAGCTAAAAACTTTTCTTTTTCCTAAAGCTTTTAAAACTTGATTTTGTTCTGACTTTATACTGTTAGTTTTACCCTACCCAGTGCCTGTTTACCCTACCCTGTGCCTGTTTGCATTCTCTTCCCCTCCTTATTGTTTTATTATGGTTTTATTAGAATGTAAGCGGCAGGGTCTTGCTATTTACTGTTTTACTCTGTACAGCACCATGTACATTGATGGTGCTATATAAATAAATAATAATAAATAAATAAATAATAAACCTCCTATAATGCAATGGATTGAGGACCGCAGAAAGCTTTCAATATTTTAATGGGCAGCAAATGCACACACACTTGGATATTTGGTCCGCTTTTGTTGAAGCCGATGTATAACTGCTAGAAAGTTATATGCATTTCATATGTAGTGTTATGGGTGTGTGTGTGTGTGTGTGTGTATGCACATTTATTTTTAAAAATTGCAAACAACATTTTTTAAACGTTTTGCAGGTGCCCGTGGGTGCCACATTGGGGACGTCATTGGTGGTACCCACAGGTGCTTTGGGAATCTCTGCTCTAAGTCACTTCCCTGAGAGTGTGTCCTAGCGAACTGAATGGAGCTTTCTTCTGAATAGACATGACTAGGATTGTGCCAGATGGCTTGCACCCCCAACCGATTGAAGAGAAAGAATCCGAGCATTTCAAAAGGATGGTTAAACCGCACTAAATGGTGATGTGAATACTCGTGTCATGTCCTTTTATCACAGGGTATATATACACCCCCAAGTGATTATGCTGCCCAGGTTTTTTGGGTAATGATGGAGTTGCGAGTAGTTGGTTTTAATTTTTTAAACGTTTTTAAATGCTTTATATAAATCTTTTTTATCTATTATGATGCATTTTAACATATATTAGAATATATTTTCATTTCCCTGCATATATGTATTTATTATTATTATTAATTATTTATTGCATTTTTATACTGCCCAACAGCCGAAGCTACCATGGTAAGCATTTATTTATTACATTTATATCCCACTTGTTTCCCTACTGCAAGGATTCCGAGGCGACTTGCATGATCCTCCTCCCCTCCACTTTTACCCTCACAACAACCCTGTGAGGTAGGTTGGGCCGAGAGTCAGTGACCGGCCCAAAGTCACCCAGTGAGCTTCCATGGCCGTGTGGGGAGCAGTACTCCAAGTCCAACACTCTAACCACTACACCACACTAGCTCTTGGTATATTTATATACACACCACATAAATTGTGCGTGTGTGTGTATATATATATACACACAACACACACAAACACAGAATGAGCTCAAACTTTGCATGTATTTTGAATAGTCGTGAAAGCCTCTCTTAAAAGAAAAGAAAAAAGATGAACCAGAGTCATTGTATGTGTGGGCTGGGAAGTAATGCATGAGCTAGCTTGGCACAAACAGAATCCACCACCACCACCCTCACCATTTAAGCCCTTCCTCCTCCGAATATAAAGCTGGCTCAATGGGAATGGGCCATGCAGGAAAGAAAATTACAGCGTTTGCCACGCAAGAGACAAAAGCCCCGTCCCCCTTGAGCGCCTGAAGCAAGACCACCCAGACAGGGTTACAAAGGCCAGCAAATTGAAGCTTCGACACTCCGCTTGAGCCAAGAAACACGAGCCGTCTCCCTCCCGAGTCGTGCAGCCAGCAGGAAATCCCTGCTTGGCTGTCGGTATCCCAGGTCCCCCCTCCTCCTCCTCCTCCTCCTTGTGGCCAAGTGAATGGATTTACCAGCAGAGAGAAAGCGAGAGAATGAATCCGTGGCGATAGATCAATTCATTCCCAAGATCCGGCACACGCACCCAGCACAGACCGTACCCACGCAACTGTGTCTTCAATTAGTCTTCAGCCTTTGCATTTCCCCATCGCCAAAGGTCCACTGCAATTATCTCTCTGACAAAAAGCAGCCGTGCTCGTTCAGAGAAACGGTGGTCGATTGTTGCACAAGGAAAGGAACTTCTGGGAGGTCCGGAGATGCTCAGCCATCACCAGCCGCAGAAACCAACAAACCTGGATGCCGACGGTACATCAGGTTGATGCAGAATGCGAGCCACTCAAAAAGATCAGGGGGTTGCCTCACGGATGTACAGTCACAAGGAGGTGATTTTGAACCAAGGAACAATTTTCTCCATTTCCCTGCCTACTGGAACATGGAGTAGGACGCAAGAGCAGTAAAACCCACAAGTTGCCTTTTCTTCCAGCCTCTGAACCCCAGCCTCATCAGTGGCTTTATTTTCTGCCTAACAAAATTATGCACTGGATCGGAGCAGCATAGAGCTGGTAGAAAGGCTGTAGAGCTGGCAGTAAAAGCAGAGCGGCACTCGCTGGGTGTATAGCAACACTCAGGCAGAGAGATCATTGCAGCATCTTGGATGAGAACTGACGTTCCAGCACGTCTTTGGGGTATGTTGACCTGGTGCATGATGCGGACATAATGGAGCTGGGGCAATGTGCTGACCCGCCCTGCCGTTTTAAGAATGGCAGTGGTCACGTGAACGCCACTTCTGAGGTCTTCAGCAACACCAGCGACATCTTGGTGACTTCCTTGCTGGGATGCATTCTGACCGCCATGTGCCTCATCGGGATGGTTGGAAACATCTACACACTGGTGGTCGTCAACCTCTCCGTAAGATTGACTGGCTCAATGTACATTTACATTGTCAACTTGGCCTTGGCAGACCTCCTGTATCTCTCCACCATTCCTTTCGTAGTCTGGACTTACTTCATGAAGGACTGGTACTTTGGTGATGTGGGATGCAGGGTCCTCTTCAGCCTGGACCTGCTCACCATGCACGCCAGCATCTTCATCCTCACCATCATGAGCACAGAGAGGTACCTGGCCATCGCCAGACCCTTGGACGCTGTCCAGTGGCAGAGAGATTACAGGAGGGTCATCACCTGCTCGGCGTGGCTCGTCTCCTTCCTCCTCGCCTTGCCGACCATGATCCTCATCGACCTGCGGACGAGCAGCCACGGCGGGGTGACCAAACGCATGTGCCATCCCACGTGGCAGATGGAGGCGTACAAAGTCTACCTCACCATACTCTTTAACACCAGCATCTTGGCTCCTGGCCTGGTCATTTGCTACTTGTACATCAAGCTGGCCAGGACCTACTGGCGATCTCAGGTGAACATCTTGGGCAGCCACGACGTGAAGAGGTGCCCCAGGCAGAAAGTCCTGTACATGATCTTTAGCATCATCCTCGCCTACTGGACCTGCTTCATCCCGTTCTGGCTCTGGCAGCTGCTCAGCATCTACCACCAGCAGCTGGGCCACCTCAACAGCAGCACCGTGGTCTGCATCAATTTCCTCGTAACTTGCCTCGCTTACAGCAACAGCTGCATCAACCCTTTCCTCTACACATTGCTCTCCAAGAATTACAAGGAATACTTGCGGAGCCGGCCCAAGAACAGCATCCTCCTCTCCAAGGTCAAGGCCAAGAAGGGCTCCTCAAGGAAGTCCATGTGGTCTGCAAGCCAAGCGTACACAGAAAGCGTAGCCGTCGCTCAGATTGAAGGCATCAACTGCGGCGACGCCATCTCCTTGTGAGCACGTGAGTAAAACTGGGTGGGGCAAAGGAAGAAGCACAAGGCCCAGTGCAGGGCAGCCCTGCACCATTTGGCTGGTTGAGGCAAAGAACAAGATGGCGCCCTCTCCCATTCCATGTACAAAAGTCAACTGGACTGGCAATGGGATAGCAGCCCCCCACTTACACCTGAAGGCAAACTTAGTGGGCTCAGGGAAGGTTAATGGCCCATAACACCTCCAATACCTTGCTGCCGCCTCCCAGCATATGCTGCATGAGGCAGCTCTCACTCTGCCTAATGGTAGGGCCGGTCCTGCCCAATGTCAGCCGTCACCTGGCACTGGTCCTGGCAAGGCCCAAGGCTGAAGGGAATAGGGCTCACCCTGCCCCCAAAGGCTTAGCATTTGACATGTGGGGTGGCACATCTCTCTCTCCCATTTGCAGGGTCCCTTTTCCCATCAAGGCCATCTGACTGGTTAGCTGGGAGCTGTATATAAGCACTTTCCCTTCCTGAACAGCGGAGTTCCAGTCCTGGGATTTTCAGAGTTTCAGACAGTGACATACCGACAGAATTTGGGTGCGTTCTGCAGAACCTGCTGTTCGGTCCTGAGAAAACAAAACAACTCTCCCCACTCCTGGTTTTAGAGATGTCTTTGCTTTTTGTAGCTTGATGTGTTTTCTCCTGCTTATCGTACGTTGCCTCAATGGCGCGTTCAGCAGATGGGGAATCCAAAAAGAGTCTAAATAAATAAATATGTACATTCATTTCATTTATTGCATTTCTATACTGCCCCATAGCTGAAGCTCTGTGGGCAGTTTACAGAAATTAAAAGCCATGAAAAACACATTTCCCCTTGAGTCCATTTTTAGCTTGCAGGCTTCATGGAAAAGCGAACGTTTACATCTCAGCCAGCTGGAAGATCTTTTTGATAAAAATTCAAGGTGTTTTATCCATTGAACCTATGCAGTCAGAAAAAGATTCAATGGAGTTTGCTCTCAAGCTTACAGACATGCTGGCTGTAATAAATTGAGCGTTTGTACTGCTGCACTTTGGTGTGTGACATACACAGTCATGGCGAGGTCTTGCACTTCAAAAATTACCCCCTACACCACTGCCTGGGGCACCAACATAACATGGTATTTCTAGTCATGATGGTGCTATAATTTGGATTTAAAATGCAAAACTGCGCATGTTCAGAATACTATTATTATTGTTATTATTTTAAATGACGGTTGGCAATCAATTTGTGTTGCTATTGTTCTAACTCATCAGGAATGTAGAAGCAGTTGCAAAGCAGGGAATGGTGAAATGGGCAAGAGAAATGTCGGCTGTGTGGTTCACCACTGAAGTAATACACATGGCTGTCTACAGGAGGGCCTTGCAAGACCATTTGCTACAGGGTCTCAAGTTACCTGGCCGCACCGCTGGGATCCGGCAGGGACTTGTCTCTTTTCTATCTACATGTAAAGCACCATGAGTGTCTATTGACGTAATTATTTATTTTAGGAATGATGGGAGATGCAGTCCCAATACATCTGGAGGGCATCAGGTTGGAGTAGCCTGGGTTATAGGATTAAGTGCACGAACTAGGAGGCGTATTTACAAGAAAAATCAGCTGGAAAAGACGATTGTGGGTCCTTGAACTAGAAGGTATTTGAAAGGAAGTTTTCCCCTGCCTCTTTCCTAGCTTAGAGACCTTTGATTCACATCTTGGCCTCCCCCACACCTGATTTACTAAGCTGCCTGGGATTGCAAATCCCACTTAGAATTAGCCAGCCGCCAGAAACAATTAAGGAATTCCAATGTAAGACCTATTATATTCAGCTCCTCGTGGACCTCAGATTGTTTTCCAAGCGAGTGTTCACACACAGCTTTCTCCCCTCCCTCATCGCTTTGGGCTCAGACTCTGAACTTAACAGAGAAGGAAGATACAAAAAAGAAGCATACAATGGTAGATGCATAGCTGAATATGACCAAGGTTCGTTTGCCATCACAGCAAATCCAATTCCTGCTGCTTGTCGCGCCTTCGCATTTTGTGACTCACCGAGTAGCAATTAAGCCTGTAAATTCTGTGATAGCCCAGAATGTAGTATGAGGTATAGAATTCATTTTTAAAATAACAGCAGCAAACCCAAGTTGCTAGCCCTTATGACTGTAAAGATATGTCTGGAAGTGTGCAGGAAAGGTTCTCAAGGAGTTCTGAATCTCCAGGGAATCTTTTGGCTGCAGAATTGACTTTTTTGAGGGGGTGCAAATTTTGATTTACTTAAAACCCAATCTCATCAAGTCCTCAAACTGACACAAAAGGGTCTAAAGGGAAGTGCTATTCCATCATATGGCCAGATCCAAGAGCCAGCAGGGTGTAGTAGGGAGGGAGATCAGAGTTCAAATCCAGTCATAATATGTTTGTGTGGTGACCTTGAGTCAGTCTCTTACACTCTGCCTAATGGAGCTGTTGTGAGGATAAAGTGAAGTAATCTTATCTATCTATGCCAAGGATCAGGAACATCAAGATTGGGGGGGGGGTGGTTTTCCCTTCCAGGTCCTGCCCCTTCTCCCAATGCTAGAAAAAGACATTTTCTCTCTAGCTCTGAGGAGGAAACCCCACTCTTATCTCTGATAATTGAAAGGACTTCAAGTCAGAAAGGGACTCCTCAGCAATGAAGAAATGCTGCCTTTCTCCAGCGCAGAGAAGTGAAATTCACTGGTCTATAACATCATACAGGAGAGTGAAGTGGGAACTGAAACATGTTTTGCTTCAAGATTTTTAACAAGTTATTAAACCCACAAGAGTTTTTAGTGGCTCGCCTAGCCACGTGGACTTACATTGCGGCGTATAGGAGGCCAGCAAGAAAAGGAACAAAACTCACCCAATGTATAAATGTATCCCTGCCACAGGATCTGAAGGCATTTCTTATTCACCCGAGACAGGGAGGAAAGAGGTGATGGAAGAAGAAACCATAGCTCAATGGCAGAGCAGCACCTGCCCTGCATGGAGAAGGTCTGAGATTTAGTTCCCAACATCTCTGATTCAAAGCATTGGGTAGCAGCTGAGGGGAAGCTCTGTGCTTGAGGCCCAGGAGCAGGGGTCTCCAACTGTTTTGGGTCAGGGGCACATTTGGAATTTAGAAACAGTATCGAGGGTGTTCTTAGGCAGCAGTAGGGGCTCAACTCCAAAACACAAAATCAGACGGGTCAAGAAGTCTGGCGAACACCAAGAGAGGTGTCTGCGGGCACAGTGGTGCCCATGAGCACCATGTTGGAGACACACACACACACACAGTTCTGGAGAGCCATTTCCACCATGAACTGTGAATGCTATCATGGTGGGACTGTTGAAGCTTTGTTAAGTTTTAGTACATCTAACACAGAAGCAACACATCATAAAAAAGATCCAGCACACGAAACTTAAAGTTGTGAGAGTTTATTGCATATGTAACAAAAATGAACATGACCTCTTGGGCCCAGCCTACTATACAATCACTGTTTATTCCAGCTGGCTCCATAACCACGTTAAATAGAACTAGTATTTCATTAAATACTTTGATTTAGACATAAAATGAAAAACATTAGTGTACAACTTTTTCACAAAATAAAATCCGCAATAAAAATGGTGAGAAGAATAACAAGGGGTAGCAGCATTACTTAAAAACAAGACGTTACAAAATAATAAGTTAAAAATACATTATAAAGTGGTTGAGGAACAAAAAAAAAATTAACAGAGTAAAAACAAATACGTACTGCATTTCTGGAAAACGTTCTGTGCTCTACAGTGTAGAATACTGGGTATTGGCTGGAGGAGGGTTGGGAGGAGGAGGAGGAAGAGGGGGATTTTGAATGATAGTTGAGGTTTTATAAACCGCACCCAATGCTGAGTAAAGCAGTCTCTTTAAAAACAAGAAGTTGGTCCAATATATTCAGGTTTGACTTAGAGCTACTCAACCCGTCCCAATTTATAACACAAAAGGAGTGGTGATTTCCTACATCCCTGAGTGCATAAATGCAGGATGATGTATTTCAGGGCAAGTGAACAGAAAGAAAACAAAACACACACCAAAAAGATTGGTCTAGTTACTGAAGACCATTTTCGGAGGCTCTGGGTAGGATGACCTGGCTGAAGCCATCGGAAGCAGATGCCTTTCCTTTCCTGTTCCTCTGTAGCTCCAAGGTAACTGTTTTGCACCTCCTGGGTGGGGGAAGAAACAGCGAAGAGGAGTAGGAAGTTTCTTGTTCACTGCACTGTTCTGCCTTCAGGTGGGCTTACACATTTGCCTGCCCCAAACCTACTCTGGAGGGTTTTATACTCAAGGGGCTGCAGTAGAGAAAATGCAGAGCATCAAGTTTGCTTTGCGTCCTTTGTTTGGATGGTAGAATTGCCCCAAAGCTGGCAGCGATGCTGATGCTTAAGCTTCACAGATTGCAAGCACAAAAGAATCCCACCTTCTCACTCATCTTTTATAGCTTCTGTGCTGGAGAAGGAGATGTGGAATTTGCAAGCCTGAGCAGAAGCAAGTGGTCTTAGGGCTGTGCTTGCCAGCAAACTGGAAAAACAAGAAGAAGCCAAGCTTTTGTCTACCCGGCCTCTTTTCTCCAGCCCCGGCTGATCCTGCCTCAAACATACAGAACTGTAGCAAACGCTCTGTTTGGACTCTTGGCTGTTGGAATAGTGGCACAAAATCTTTCGGACACAACCAGGGCAAACGTGCAGAAGCTTTTGGAGAGACACTGCTCCTACCTTCCTCTCTACTATCCTGGAGGAGCCAGCTACACTGTGGTCTGAATATTGACTCAGGGCCAACTCCCATGCTGTCTTCGGAGTGCGGCTGCCCTGTCTATGCGGCCTGAAGCATGCCACCTGCTCATTTGTTAGTCTTCTGTTTCAGACATACTACTGGTACAGAATGGACTCCCGGCGACTCAAAAGCTGCAACCACATGGTGAGAGTAAGCCTCTCTGCTTATAGAAAACGTCTTACCTTCAAGCCTCAGATCTGCATGGAAACATTGGAAGGGGGGTTGTATTTCTACGGACATCTTGCACATTCAAATTCCACTGACAAGAGTCCAATGGACATCATCTGATCTCCACAGGTGTTTGGAAAGTCAGGGTCATTAGATTTCCATTACTCAGAGGGTTGCAAAGATGCTTACCTAAAGATTTGAATTCCAATTTCCTCAAACTCCCTTTGTACACCCCCACCCCAAATAACTCACAATGCAGTTAATTGGTCCCTTAAGTGCAACTGGATTTCAAAGGCCATTCCACATTAGGTCTCAGTTCACCTATAAAATCCAGCCCTTTAGCCACACGGTGCAAATATCACAAAAATAAGATTTCTTTTCCACAAATGGAATCCTCATATTTCCATCACCAAATCACACAAGTTACAGTCAATCGAACAGGAAGGAAAGATTTTCGGATCCTGACAAGTATCTAACTTTAGTTTGTCCTATCACAGTTTAAAGCTATCAATGCCAATTTCTTTAAATTGACAACAGAAATATACTTGTAGACCAAAGAACATTTGACCCAATTCATTACACGATGCCCAATTTCATCACACGTCCAAAGCAACATCAGTTAATATGCTTCTTTGTTTTTAAATTAGGGGAAAGTCTTATGATCCAAGTCGCATTTGATGGTTATTGGGCCTTTCTGCCAAGAAGTGTTAGGTTGTTAAAAATTACAGCCTTGTTGCCTGTTGTGCAAACTAAGAAATGTGTCTGACTAGGTCAATCTCATCACTTTGACTCTCCTCCATCAAGGAAGTCATGCTAAACCAGTGACTTCATCCTAACCATGAACATTAGCTTCAGGTGTATGGAAGTGGGAGATGGACGCGGGCAGGGGAAGGTGAGGCTGAAAGCAGTACTCTGGGTTATTCAACATCTATGGGCTAAAACCACTGCGTTAGACCTTTTCACTATATACTCTTCTTTCAAAAGAGTCATTCTCCAGTCCCAATGGCTCAATGATGGAACTTGGTTCCATTAGCTTTTGCTTTTAGCTATTTCCTCTTTAAAGGATTTCTGCAATTTCAAGTCAATGAAAGCATCTGAGAAAATGTCAGGAGGGAAAAACACACACATTTTTTTCAGACTGGGCTGTGCCCCCTTGCCATACTCTCTCACATATGCCAATAATCACACAGAGAAGAGAAGCAAGTCCACAGAAAAAAAAATCTGTCCCATGTACAAAGCATCCAAAATGAAAACTTACCTCCCAGTTCAAGATGGCTTGGAGTCCTCTCTCTTTCTCCCCCACCCTCCTAAGAATCAAGCCATCGCACTCACACAAAGAGCTTCCGGTCAAGGAATAACCCTCAGTTATGTGTGCCTGTGGAGCTGTTTTCTGCTAACCATTCTTTAATGGGTATTCTGAAATGTGCAATTTGAAATTCCTGTGCCAGTCTTATTTCCATAGCTTCTGGACTCTACAAGGAAGGGCTCAGGACTGCGTTAAGACGAAACATCCATATACACCAATCTGTTGAAAGTCCTCAGCAAACCAATCTCAAGATACTCAACTACAGTTTGATACTCCTATAAAAAAAGACCACAGGTCATTGACCTTATCACAATATGTGTTACGAGTCTAGCAGAATATCTTGGGTCACCAGAGCCAAATGCTGAACCTGGCTGCCTTTAGTTTTGTGGGAAATGAAAAGAAAAAAGGGGGGAGGGATTATTGTAAGAAAAGGGAGGAAAGTATGGTTGGGAACCACCAACAAAAGCCACCCCCCACCCCAATACCACCACAGGAGGGGAAACAGCCTCAGCTCCCCTGGTTGTCGAGTGTCCCAACGCTTCAGACAAAAGAAGTTCACAGCAAGCTTCTTCTTACAGCTTTTGATTTGGTGGTCCATGAGCTAGTAACTGTTTCCTTTGGTTGCCCATTCACTCCACTGCAAACCCACACGTTTCTTCCACAGCTGTCAGGAGCTTCTCATAAAGCTTCTCGTAGGACTCGTAAGGCGGAATGTCAATTCGGTTAAAGCTGCAGGTGGTTAAAAAAAATATTTGGTGTGAGTGTGCTGCTGCCTCTGACCATCAGTGATTTAACTTGAAAACGTTACCCTGCAAAAAGAATATACATGGGGGGGGGGGAACACCCAATATAAACAAACAAACAAAAAGCGGAGACGACTCGCCACTCAGAAGCTTCCAGAGGCCTTGACCAGAGGTGGGAATGAGAACGCTAAACTCTAAAAGGCAATTTAAGCATTCTGATAAAATGCCTTTTTGTTGCCATTTGGCTTTTAAAATTGGTTCTTCGAATTCCTCTGTTGGAAGAAGTTTAAAGCGTTTGCCTAAAAAAGAAGTACAAAAAACTAACACATCTAGAGTCTCAAATACAGTAGGTATTTTGTCAAAGCGGTGATGTTCGCCGGGAAACTGGCACAGGTAAAAACATATTGCTTGCAGAAGAAAACCATTTTAGTAACAGAAAAAAGCGCACAGACACACAAATTGGTCATCATCCCCTCCCCGTGAGCAACTAACCTCTCTCCCATCCCATGTTATGAAGCACAAACTCAAAGCTTTTACTCACCCATATTCCTAAACCACCACCATCTCTCTTTAAGTTAGGCACACAGACAGCCAGGTTGTCGCTGCTCATGAGAATAAACTGGTCTGAACCTCCTCGCACACTACAGCCACCACCTAAGGCCCCTTCTCCAAGTGCCTCCTCCGAGGGAGGTTTGGAGGATGACAACAGGGCCTTCTCAGTGGTGTCCCCCCCCCACCGCCTGTCATGGAATGCTTTCCCCAATGAGGTCTGCCTGGAGCCATTGCCATATTTTCGGTGCCATGTTAAGACTTTTCGCAACTCCTAGGCATCTGTCAATGTAGGATAGGAATTGTAATGGGTCCTAGGTTTTCTTTCTGTTAGTAGTTAAAGTTGTGCGTGTGTGGGGAGGGAGTATGTAAATAGTTTTTGTATTATACTTCTGTATTGTATTTTTACGATTTTCATCTTTGTATACTGCCAGAGAGCCTTGGCTATTGGGCGGTGTAGAAATGTAATAAATGAAATGGAAAAAAGATGACCCAACTGCTGGGTCAAAGAAGTAGGAAGTGGCAAGAACTGCCCAGTGAATACCAGTATGCTTGGGGGGGGGGGGGGGATATGACCCTTGTCCCTTCAATAATAAACAATTTCAAAGCACTTCCAGGATTCCAGAGGCTATTTAAAGGGCCGATGACCCCAAAAGAGGCTAGCCAGTAATTACTGAACTAAACAGGGCTGAACCCCATCCTTAATGTGGATAAGAAGCAACTAACAGATTGGCAATTTTGGAGGGATCTGCAACTAATGAAAAACTCCACAAGGTGCCATTTGAACGCAGACTCTGCATCTGTGGCCAACATCAAGTGGAAGACATTGTTCACTACATGTCAATTTGCCCTCTGTACAGGGACCCAAGAGAGAGATTCCTGAAACCCTTGTTAACACGTGGATGTAGGAACGCCCTTGCAGAAACGGTTCTTTTTCTTCTGAGTGATACCAACAGTTATGTGACACATAAAGTGGCTTTGTTTGCACTGGCAGCAAAAAAAATAAGCAAGAGAGAACTAGACAAAACTGCCATAAACTGCCATGGAGATTCAGACTGCTGAGTAAAAGCTGAGTTTTTAGTTATGATAAATTTCAAGTTATCTGTGTAATTTCAAGGTATTTGTATTGCTGTATATATGTATGGATGCTTTCTTTTGATGTATTTGTCATGGCCTTTGGCTAGGACAATAAACTTTGGATTGAAAGTAGAACTAAACAGGGTAGCATCTTCCTCTCAAATATAGGGGAGGTTGTTTCGAACAGACACCCCATTTCCCACACAACACAGTATTTCCACAATACTTTAGTAAACCAAATGAATAAAGAATAGTTCGAGGTTTTTAACGATGCCCTGAGTGTCTTTTGGCAAAAAACGTTGCTCGGATATAAGGAACTTCACAACCAATTGGGAAAGAATACTCCAGCTTCTTCAGCATCCTAAAATGCCAAAGGCAAGAGTTTTTTCTTTGCCTTTACAAGAGAAAAGACAACGTCTATCTCTTTTCCCTGCTGCTCTGCTCCAAATTGCTCCTCCATTTGCTTTTGGGCCAGCGGAGTGGAAGTCTGCCGTTTTAGCTAGGCAGTTGTGTACCCACACATTCACAGGCACAGCCCACCGCAGGTTTGCGGACAGAAAAGCAGTCTTACCAGGTATGAGCTTTTGGAAGGTTGTCCGTGTTTGCATCTATCAAATGGATAGTGAAGAGCCTGGGCCCTGCAGCGCCTGTAGAACCTTGCAAAGAGACATTCTAGTTAAGGTCCTTCAAAAACACTGCTATACAACAGCACCCATTTCTGTGAGGCACACAAACTCTGACATCAGCAGCGCAAGACCGCCAAGGCACAGATCCCATGCATGGGTGTGTGCACGCTCACACACATGAGCCCGCAGAGAAACCACATGCGAGTTCACACACTTCATCGGGGAAGAGCCGCAGAGCACACACTTTACAAGCGAAAGGTCCCATGTTTCAGCTCCGGCATCACCAGTTACAACGATCTCAAGGAAGACTCCACAGTGCCTGAGACCCCGGAACGTTGCTGACAGTCCGGACAGGCAGTCTTGAGATAGGTGCACCTATGGGTGGTTTCAGTGCAAGGCCACTTCATTTATTACATATGGAGCCAAAGATTTCCCCAATGGAGGATTTTAAAGTACTGTTGCAGAGAGCGCAAAATCACAGGGGAACTGGGGGCAGCTTACCGAGACTGAAGAGGTATGCCGCTGACAGGCCCCACCCCAAGCGTGCTAACTCAGCCTCCCTATCAGTCACCTTGCAGAGCCTTGAAGCCCTGAAGCGGAACCCGCGTGGAGCCGGTCACAAACTGCAGCAGCCTCGCTCTTCTCTCCTCATCAAAGGCTTCCACCGCTTGCCAGAACCACTTGACAATATTGCTGTCAGCCGTGCAGTGCTTGAGGCGCGTGTTGGACTTCCAGTCGTTCAAGTCAATCTTATCCAGGCCACCTATTATGAGCTGATGCATCAGAAACACACATTTTCAGTAGCAAGCACCGCAACAATATGGGACGGTACTTTTGGAGTTACATGGGACTGGGGCTTAACCTAGTTAAAGCTAGTGCGCCAGCTGCGCCCGTTCCTAGAGATGTCGGACCTGGCCACGGTGACACATGCCTTAGTTACATCCCGATTGGATTACTGCAACGCGCTCTACATGGGGCTGCCTTTGAAGAGCGTTCGGAAACTCCAGCTGGTTTAAAGAGCTGCAGCCAGATTGTTGACCGGGGTTGGTTACAGGGAGCAGACAACTCCCCTGTTAAAACAGCTCCACTGGCTTCCAGTCTGTTTCCGGGCACAATTCAAAGTGCTGGTTATGACCTATAAAGCCCTATATGGTTCGGGTCCAGGTTATTTGAAAGAACGTATTCTCCCTTATGAGCCTGTCCGTGCTTTGAGATCTTCTGGAGAAGCCCTTCTTTCAGTCCCACCATCTTCACAGGCGCGCTTGGTGGGAACATGGGAGAGGGCCTTCTCGGTGGCTGCTCCAGTGCTCTGGAACTCTCTTCCCGGGGAAGCTAGGCTGGCTCCCTCCTTGATGGGCTTTCGGAAGCAGGCTAAAACTTTTTTGTTCCAGCAGGCCTTTGGAGAATAGTCTGGCCCTCCATCTATGTTAAAGTCTTATAATTTTGTTGTGTATTTTAAATGTTTATGGTCTTGTTTCCCTCCCACCCCCATGTATACTTTAAACTTTGTAAGGCCGCCTTGAGGCCCAGCATTGGGCAAAAGGCGGGATACAAATAAATATAATAATAATAACAACAACAACAACAACCACCACCTCAGGCAGCTGCCCTAAAAGGAATGTACAGACACCTCCCCACCATTCCTGCTACAGTGAGGCCTTCTCAGTTCCCCGTTACATCATTTCTTATGGCAACTCTTTTTACATGGCAAACCACACTAACAAGCCTCTACTTGAAGCTGTTCTCTAGAACAGAGGTTCTCAAATCGTATCCCCAAGTTCCATTCAGGTGGTCTGTGGAAAGCTGGTGGAAGTAGTACTTGGTCCTGCACTTGGTAATGTTCACTTCATTGGCCAAATGAACCACAAATTGAGTTAATTTGAACGATCTGATGGATACCTCAAGTTCCTTCTGGTCAAAAGGCTTCAGTAGATGTTGAGGAATAAGTTCATTAAAACCTTTTTGAAGAGCCAGAAACTGAGCCTCAATTCCTCTCATGAACCGCCAGTTGACATACAACCTGGGAAGAGGGGGGGAAAACGCAAATTGAGAACTATCCCATATGAGGGTAGAATCCTAAGAGTGAAATAAAACCTTGCAAACTGGGCATACTCAAGCTGTTTGAGGTTTTCTACCAGTTCCCAAAGAGGCAAAACTGGGCAGACGAAGACATTACTTTAGACATATCTGATCCCTATGTATAGTGAGGAGCGGAGTTTCCTTTCCCACTGGATCACTGAATCCATGCACTGGTGTAACTTTAAAAAAAAAAAGATATCAAATGCAATGCACTGTAGGCCCAGATCACGCTGACAATTCCCACCATGCCTATGGGGAAGATCTGGATAAAGTAATCATCCAATCTGGCCCTTTGCAACAAGTTCTAAATTCAGTGTCGGAAAAACTAACAGGAAGAATGAGTGCAGGACACGGAATCATGGGCTCAAGTTACAGGAAGCCAGATTCCGGCTGGACATCAGGAAAAACTTCCTGACTGTTAGAGCAGTACGACAATGGAACCAGTTACCTAGGGAGGTTGTGGGCTCTCCCACACTAGAGGCCTTCAAGAGGCAGCTAGACAACCATCTGTCAGGAATGCTTTGAGGTGGATTCCTGCATAAAGCAAGGGGTTGGACTCGATGGCCTTATAGGCCCCTTCCCTTCCAACTCTACTATTCTATGATTCTATGAAACACATAGCTGTTTGGATAAAGAGGCACAGTAGAGAGAAGGCAGCATCCCAGAGAAGAAGAGCGAGTGGTACAAAACAGAAAAGGCCCATCTGCAAAAAAGTCTACAGGATCCACTGAGGCCACTTCTGGATCCTGAGCTTTCAGTAGAAACTGTGCAGCACTGCTCAGGTGCTACTGCAAGAATTCAGTTTCACAGCTTAAGTGTGAGACTCTAGCCTTGTGACAAAATCAAATTATCTAAAGCAGCTTAGTAGTGCATATGCAGACATGTCAAGAGGCCACTGGATAAAATTAATCTCTACAATTGCAACACAGAACTCTTAATGTTCTCATCACACCTCTGAAGGAGTCAAGAGGGGAGAGACTACTATCCCCATCTCATTATCGGGAGGGGGGGGAATCTTCTCCTCTGGCGGTACCTGACATATTCTTTCTTGTTCTCCTCTGTAACGGAAACGTTTCTCCCATTTGGTTTGAGCTCGTGCTGTAGGATCCTGCCGAAAGCATTGTGCTCCACACAGAAAGTATGGTCCAGAACTGGGGTGATGTCATTTTCTCTGTCAGCAACAAGCCAAAGAAGACAAGTCATTTCTGCATCTGCCAGTATACACACAGCACCGCCCTTCGCGACACATTTCAACAGCATAAAGACATGGAGCAGTTTAATAGGCGCCGGTGCCAAGTGAAGGCCTTTTCATTCGCCAAGGTCTTTTAAATAATGTACGCTTTTAATATCTGAGCTCTCAATGACTGCTGTGTTGTTTATTGTACACTGGTGCAATTAAATTGTCGGGGGGGGATTTTATGCTGCGATTTAATTCTTTTTTGAGAACTGAGTGTTAATGTCATATTTTACTCATTTATTTCCATGAGATGCCCAGAGAACACATGTTATTGGGCAGCCCATATAAATATTTCAGATAAACAACATAACATTCTAAAAAGTATTTTAGAAACAAATTCAGCCCCCATGTCCCAAAATGGGCCCTTCTCATGTATTGCCTGCTGAATTTCATAGACACCTAACACTTCAGATATTTCCCCCTTTCCCTGTTATGAGGTTGCTTATGTTGCGTATCTAAAGATTACCTTGGCTGTTATATAAGGAGATCTGATCAATTTGTTATCAGAATAAAATCAATGTTCAAATGAATTAAAATATGTTTTCTAATTAGGTCGGGGGGGTTACAGCTCCCCCCACCCCCAAGTAAGCATCCAGGATCGCACTCCTGATTTTCCAACCCCCAAATTAGCTTGAAGTCTTGCTGGACAGCTTATCTTATGAGTCTTCCCACACGTTACTTAAAGGAACTATGGACAGGGGTCAAAGGGGGCTGGCCAAGCAGAGCTGAACCCCCTTCACCTTTGTCAAAAGCATGGCTTTCAGTTTTTGTATTCGATACTTACAAAATCCAAACTAAACTCTTGTGTAGTTCTGGGTCGACTGATTCCAGATCAGATAACTGGATGGGTTTGCCCAGCAGCTGTTTGTAGAAAGGAACTGTGAAACCCCCATTGATGTAGTGCCCATGGAACACAGCCAGACCCATTATCCGACCAACAAAGTGGAAGTAAGACAGATGATCCTGCAAGAAATGCCAAAGAGCAAGACTCACACACTGGAAGAGAAGCCCAATGCTGACATCTTGTGGCTAGATTTACGGCTTTAGCCATTTCTTAGTATGACGGAGACGTCACTTCATTATCTTAAGCCCTCTAGATGAGAATACAGAATTCAATATCACAGATAACCCAACACAGGATTGCCAAATTGTCATCTTATATGCAGGCTCTTACTAGTAGGTGGGCTCAGAATAGCTAGCCTTCAAAAGCAAATGAAGGGTCTCCCAACACTTTGGGCATGATGCCATCTGACATTTAGCCACAAACACGGTGATTCGTGTTAAAATCTGATCTACAGGCGCCATGAACAGCAAGTTAGGCTAAATTAACAGTTAAATTGGATGCTGCTTGGGAAGGTTATTGTCCCAGTGCGTCTCAGTACAGTTTTCATTACCACCCCCACCCCCAAAACTCGGTGTTTGGGGCATCGAGCCTGCTCAGTCCTCACTGAGCTACTTTGGGGGTTTCCACTCCCCCTTAGCCCCCCAAAAGCATTTGGTACCACTGCAAAGCTCGAAGCACCCCAAAGCCTGCTGATACCTCCCCTCTTGAGTATGGATGGTGCCATTTTGGTTATTTAAGGAACGGCACTCCAAGAATGAGTTTGCTATTAGTCTATAGGATGCCACCTTTATCATTCCCATGAATGCTTAATGCATTCAAAAGCCACAAGCCCGCCTTCCTTGATTTTAAGACAAAATGCGATTAAACCTGTTGTGCTTTGGCAAGACCCTTTCCAGGCAAGCGAACGCTTACTTGGGTAACCAGCTTACACCAAGCACCACCCTGAACTTTGTGAGATAGAAAAATAATTTAGGCTTTGGACAGGATGGAGAGACTTGCGAAATGCTGTTACAGTAGCCAATTCTGCAAGATTTTGTTTCTTATATATAGTTGTTAACATGCAGCGGTTGTTCTAAAGGGCAAATGTCCAAGCAGCTAATTACGCAATGAGTGTTTAATGTGACAAGGCAATTAATATGAAGAGCTTTAATTATTCCTTAACTAGAAGAGTGGAGGCTCTACAAGTTAGTTCATTACAAGCAGCGGATGCTGCAAGGTCCTCAGCCATATGAGGCATACTTACCTTCCCGTGTCTATTTGGGGTCAACTGGAAAAGCAATAGAAATGGACAGATTCGCATAATATACAGAAAAGCTAGCAAGCAAGAGAAAGCTCAGACCTTGTATTTGGCCTAAACTGGAGCCCTGTGCAGAGACTCAAACTGCACACTGTGGAAATTGGGAACGGTGCCAGCCCACTCCCATGCAATGGACTGGGCCTACATGCGCTCCGCTCTCAACGTGAAGCTGAATGTGGAAATAAGAGGTGGGGGGGGGGGAGAGAAAGTGAGAGCTTGGCCCCTATTGTGGACGCACTTTGAATATCTGCACAGGGCTTAGGGCTGGGATCCAAAGAGCTACTTAGAGTCACCTAAGAGTTTGCACACACATACACCTGGTGAACATTTCGACCTCCCCTCCCGAACGGGGGATCCAGTGCCATCTCTCTAAACGGCTTTTGAAACTTCCCGAATTCAAACATGATTTGCTACGTGGCGTAGCGGGCTGTTGCTGGAGAATCGCAAGTCTCTAAAGCCACGTGGGGCTCATGGAACCAAGTTGAGTCGCTCTTTCGATCCTGGCCTTTATCACTGCCATGGGCCATGGCTAGACCAGGCCTATATCCCGGGATTGTCCCGGGATCATCCCTGTGCATCCAAATAACACACAGGGGATCCAGGGAGCAGGCAGGGACGACCCCTCCATCTGCCTGGGATAATCCTTAGGTCTAGCTAAGGCCATGGTTTCATAGAAGTTGCTTTTTTCTAACACACATCTGCAAGCAACACACACACACACACACTCCGATTTTAGAATACTTACGGGATTGATAGAGGAGTCTGGATTTATTTGCAGCATGTAAATGTTATCTGTGGAGTACTGGAAGAGTCCATAATAAGGGTTCAGCATTTCATGGCACAATAGGTACAGCCACTCCCTGCCAGACAAGAGACATTGTTTTCAATGAAGGTTTAGAAGAGGTTGGGGGGGAGGGGTTAAAATTTGCTCCACCCAGTAATGTCTGAATCTGTTACTCAAAGAAAACAAAGACTCCAGACTTGTTGCAATACATGGAGACAAATTAGGAGAAGAATATTCCTTTGATCAGCCTCTACTGGGAAAGAAAGAATACAAGCACTCACTTGTTTTACAGAACTCTTTGGCTACCTCCCAGTAGAACTATAACATTCAGAAATTGAGTCATTTTTCATTACCAAATGATGGTCTATGAATGCACTGACACTGCAAGACACTTTTTAAGAAAGCTGACGTCGCTGCTAGTGAAATTGTCAAAAGGAAGAAAGAAAAATTGGCGATCAGAGCCCAACCATATTAATTATATGAGTGGTATCAGCTTCCTTGGATCTCCTCATAATCCCATAAATTTACACAGGAAGTAGTATAAGAATAGGGGATACAGAACCAATTATATGTTCTATAAACTATTGTTTTAGTAGCAAGTAGTTCTATGCACTACTTGCTAGTTAAATAAAATCTTACAATTTTCTGTAATATGAATTTGATCTAATCATCTGCTTCTGTTTCTCCATACATTTTGCTCTTGTTAATGCTATTATAATATAAACAAGACAAGAGGACTCCCCAGACAGTGTTGAGACTTGACTGGCAAAAGAAAGCTCCTACACAAAGGGAGGAATAAATACATTTTCATAGGAAAGTTAGTTTCTGTAAGAACTCTGGTGAGTGACAGAATTTCATGTAAAGGTACTTGGGGCCTGTTATGTTATAAGCTATTACCTGGGATAATAGAGTAGCTTAATTGCATAATGTGGATCCCTCTGAAGCTAAATAGAGGCATTGGTTAAGCCATACCAGAGGATTCAGCGATTGTCTAGACAGATTTATAGCACAGACAAGATAAAGAAAATCTTGCAACACTCCAGTGATGACAAGGGAGAGGTCAAAAGGGAAGAGCTCCCAGACAACAAAAATTTTGTCTAGAGAATTTGAGATTAGAGAACGTATCGGTGGAGTTAGACAAAAGGGAAAAAAAAGTCTTACTCAGGGTGATTTTAGACACTGACGCACTCAGCCTTTGGATGAGCTGCCAAACCCAGGAAATGATAGGTCAGATGCAAGGCAGTGATCAGCATTACAAGAGGATCCCAGTACGAAACATAGACCTATCACTGGGACAAGAGGGCCAGAGCTGATGGAACAGGAGAATGTGAAACACCCTCCAAAGCAGTGAGAAGCAGTTATAAAACACACGCACACACACACACACACCTCAGTCAACACACCTCAGACAACAATCTGAAGAGGTAACTACATTTCTTGTCCAATAGTTCTTGCAGCATCATAAAGGCTAACAGATTTGCTGTGGCACACTTTTTTCAAATAGGAACGCTTAAAAACAGAAATTAGAGGAAGAGGAAAAAAGAGAGGAAATTATTGTGTGTGAGTCTAACTGTTCTGAAAACAGTTCCACAATTAGAAATGGCAAAAGCACGGGAGTCTTATAGGATGTGTTGTAGAGCCACAAGCCATTTGAGAAGATGAAATCAAGTCCTACTAAATATTAAAGCATTTAATTCTGTGATTTTGCAAGGGGGGAGCACCAACTGGTGTGGGTAGAATGTATGTGCTTCCAAACACATAGAATTCTAATGTAAACAGAAACATGGGGATTTTTCAAGTCTATTGCTTCTGAATCCTCGGAAATTTAGATGCTTGAATATTTTTTTACCATATTTTTTATTATTTAAAAAAAATACTTGCATCTTACATTTCTGCTTCAGAATGTGACATTCAATGCAGCTAAACCATAGTTTAGCATTATGAGGATGATCCGTTGTGTGAGCCTTGGGGCTCACATGCTCCTCCCTGCCCCAACCTAGCTGCAAAGTGTTTGGAAGCTTTCACATCCATTTCGGACTAACCCTAGCTTGTTGTGACATTTAACCTCAGATAAACTGTGGTTAGTCTTAACTACTGCTTACAAAAACAAGCCAACTTCACACTACAGTTTATGAAGCTGGCTTGTTTTAGTAAACAATAATTAAGATTAATCACAATGTATGGCTTGGATGTAACGCTAAACTGGGGTTAATAAATAAACAGATGCTTTCGATCTCCTTGTGGCTATGCTAGAGGGGGAGGAGGAAGGGGAGCATATAAGCCTGATGCTCACACAGACTCATTCTTGTAACCCTAAAATAAACACTAATTAAAATATGGTTTAGTGTTGTGTGGTAATCCCTCCACTGGTAGTTGGCTTGATAAAGAGTTTCCCGGAATTTCTATCTGCAATATTCAAAGCTCCCTCTCAAGGCTCCTTTTGCCCAATACACGTCCTTTTAGGAATTTGGCTTGTACCTTGCCACTCCACCATAATCCAAGCCTTCTTCTCCTCGGAACTTCACCATCAGTCTCTTCTTCAGATCTTTTGGCCTCATTTTCATTATCTGACGGTATGATTCCTATATAAACAGAAGTACATTTTCTGGAAAGGAACTTTCCACCCCCACCCCCCAAACGGTAGTTACACTTCATGTACCTTTCCCGCACACAATATTAGAAAAAGAGGAGAGCCTTTTCAAACATGGCTTATCTAAACATGCTCCTCTTGCATCAGTACTTACGTCGGAACCTTTTGAACGCTAACTGCTCTTAGAATGGCAAGTGTTCCCCGAAAATGTTTACTGGTAAACTTTTATAGTAGCAAAAACTCAATTGATTTTAGGTTAATTTTTTTGATGCTCCTAGCAGATTCCAGTTTTATGGGGAAAAGCAAGGCTTTCACATCACACAACGTATGAGCTGGGGTGGAACGGGACAGTAATCAATAACCATGATCCAAAGAACTGCACTAGTCTAAGTGCTTGTCTCTCTTGGACAGAGAACCAACATCTCCCCACAACACAGCAAGCAGTTTTTTCAAAGGCAATGGGCCAGTTTGCATGATCAAACAAATCATAACCCTACAAGAGGCTATGGGTTATTTGAGGGTTATTTCCCCCTCAAACAAGCCATGCCACCCAGGTTCAGACAACATGACAAGCTGCACTCAGACAGGCAATCAGGGAAATGGTGACTGGAACATGCCGGCAAGCACCAGGGATTAAATAAGCTTATTTTGATCATGCGAACCAGCTCAATTTGTGATACCGCATGGAGATCTTATGTTCGGTGAGGAGATAGTTGTCCCTACCCTTCCACCATTGGGCATGCCCAATTTCTTGAGTGCGCTACGATAGTTCTTGGAATCCTGAACAAAGCAAGTTCCAGGAAAACACAACCAGCTACAGAGAAGAGCCAACAGCACTAAAATAGATTTCCTTTTGTAATGCACATGTTTCTATGTGAAAGTTTTATGAACCCACCCACTTACAATGCTGATTTATGCTGCAAAAAGTTATTGAGGTTTGAATGGTAATGAGTCCATTTTTTATCTCTTTACTGGAGAACAACAACTGGAGAATTAGGCCTGCTCTACGCATGCAGCAGAATGAAGTGGTAAAATGGACTGTACCACTTCACGCTCTAGGTGGGTGTTCACATATCTGAATGCTCTTCTGGGTGTTAAGGAGTCCCTGGAAACAGAAATCTAGCACAGCAAGAACAGGACTGGGCTAGACCTCTCCCTAATGTTCTAGTTGATTTCCCCCGCAGAGAGTTTTATCTTAAAAAAAAAACACTGAGGGAGCTTTCAAAAGAAGTATTTACCCATCAGCAGTCTGAAGAGGTATTATCCATTCTACTACTTCAGCCCTCTGCATGTGTAGACTCAGTATCCAACCGTTAATTAACTCTTAATATTCACTAGCTTCAATTATAGGAAGTTTGAGCATTTGAGGGAATTCCTCCTATTCCAAGAATTCTAGTGAAAAAATTTGTCAAAAAATTCAATTGCAAAAATAAATAAATCTGAAACTTACTTTAAAAAAAAATTAAGACAAACATTTTCTCCGAATACTATTTTGGCACTTTTTATCAATGAAATTTGGTACCTGTCATACTGAATTTGTCATTTATTTGGGGAAAAGATTTCGGTTCTGTGTTTAGGATCCTAAAAGCTCTACACAGTGGCTAACCATCCCAATGCTTAAACATACAAAATGCAAACATACGAAGCAAGCAAAACTAAAACTAGCACAGTAATATGCAAGAAGAAAATGAGACGCCAGCAAGTATAGCCAGGAAAGAGAACCTCTCAAATATCTTTACTTACTTTAGTAATTAAGTTTTGGTTACAGAAGTTTATCACTATTTTAATTATCACCCTTAGTGTTTATGAGGTTTATCAATGTCACCTTCGAAAGGCAGACCATAAATAAATGAAACAATACTTAGCACCAACACTTAGATTTTAACTTTGGCCAGAAGTGCCCTGCAGCTTTACTAGATGTTTAGGCCTCACACAAGAGCTGCGTGTATTTTACAACAAGCAACATTTGCAGAAATCCAGAACCATTTCACAGAAGCACTAGGAAGCTATTTAACCTCATGCTATCAGACACAAATCTACAAACCTCAAATATTTCTTCCCTCGATACTTCAATGCGGCAGTGGCCAGCCTGGGGTTGCTGGAGAGAGAGTTCGTGCCTGAGTATCTTTAGTTTCTGCACCAAGTCTCGTTCGTATCTCTGGGCAGGCAGCTCCTCGTTGTCTTCCAACGACCCTTCATTCGGCACTGTCAAAGGCTGATTGGGTTCTTTTAGTTGGCATTGGTGACTTGGGGAGGGGGGGGGAAAGGAGGAAAATGTTACTCTCAAAAAGGGCAGGAGGAAGGAGGAAAAGTGATGCAACAGTGGTGCGCTTATGTATGGGCAAAAAGCCACCTGACATCAATATTGAAGAAAGGAGATTAGACAGACCTTTGATATTTTAAAATAAGTACACATGGAAATGGATGAAGATCCAAAAGTGTAGGTCAGCTTGGGAGCATAACTATTTATATTTCAGAAGGGACTCTGTGAGCTAGTCTGTTGCAGCAAACACATTAGCATCCTGGGTGGCATCTTAAAACAGTTACTAATGTATTGTGGAACAAACTTTATTCATATTTCAGCATTCAAGTCGATAAGACAGCTACATGTCTCAAAAAGATTTCTACACCTCTTCCATATTACTAGTGCTTGTATCTTTTGGCTGGGCACTAACGAATCTTTGCTTCTCCAAAACAAGTCCAGTTTCAGGGCTACACAGTTCCACTACTGACGTCCCGAGGTAATATTTTGGACAAATGGAGCTAGAAGCAGACGTGAAAGGATTTCAAAACCGTAAATTTTATTGAACGCCAGCTTTCAATAAAGGATGCGAGTAGTTAAAATGATTCTTCAGATCAGCTGTCCAAAACTTTAAAACGATACAGAGCCTTATAATACCAACTAATGATCAAGACACTGGAAATTACACAGACCTTTTCATTAGGCATAGGAGCTCATGGTATAAATCAGAGGAGCTACTGACCCATGTTCATATGAGGGGAGGGCATATAGCGAAGTGGAAGAGCACACGCTTTGAATATAGATATTCTGTCTATATTTGGCAGGGGCTCTCAGTCCTTCCCTGGAAGCGCCTGCCAAAGGAAGTGAGGCAGGTGGTTACCAGGAAGAAGGCCTTTTCTGCTGTGGCACCCTGTTGTGGAATGAGCTCCTTAGAGAGGTTTGTCTCGCACTTAGTGTACCCCTTTCGGCACCAAGTGAAGACACCCACCCACCCCCGGCAGGCATTTTAGCGTCCTAGTCTTTTAGCTTTGCTGTTTTAAATCTACATTTAAAGGCTATGCATTGCTGCTAGGTTTTATTACGGTTGTACTTTTATATCGTAGTTTTAAGCTTTCCTATTTTATATTGTTTTCATGCTGTGCCCCGTGGTTTTAATTTTGAGGAACTGCCCAGAGAGCATTGGCTATGGGGCGGTATAGGAATAAAATAAATAAAGTTGACAAGTTAACATGGATGCTAAAATAAAATAAAGAGTAAGAACAGCGCTTGTCTGTCCGAGACCAGCAGAGCTGCTGCCACTCAGTGCTGACGATACAGGAATAGATGGTTAAATAGTGTTTAAATATCACTATTTAACCTAAGTATCAGATTAAATAGTGACCTGATATGGGGCAGCTTCCTAGGTTGTTATCACACACTGCTTTGAAAACACCTGCAGTTTCAAAAGTAATTTGGTACGTAGTGCGGTGGGTGGGTGGGGAGACAGCCAACCCACCCTTTGGGTGTGAGACACAAGCTATGCTGTTTTGGCTCCCACTGTATGTTAATTTGTTCATCAAATAATAGGCCTTGCTGGAGGGTTATGACATCCCTCTCTTAATACCACATCATAAAATATTTGCACATTTTTATGCCAACATTGCTATGACTTCATTTGCTTCATTTGTGTTTTATGGGGCCTGGTCTGCCGATATAATCCCAAGTCTCAGGATCGAGTAATAACGCACTGGCTCCTTACTTCATGATGTGATGCAGTCTTGGGTCTGTGAACTGGGTGGTTCTGTTGTTATGATCTACAAAATATATCCTTCCCGACACCGTACTTCTAACTTCCCAACCTGGTGGCAGAGGTCCAAGTTCATCACAGTTCACACTGTTAAGGTCTCTACAAAAAGCAGAAGGGGAATAATTAAGGCAGGCTTGTTTAACGTAACACCAACGTTGTGCCAGAAGTTATCTGAGCAAGCCTGAAGGAAAAAATAAAGGTGGCAATTCTTGGGCAACAAAGCCTAACATTTCTAGAAGGAAACCCACCCCCCGCCCCACTCAAGTCTTAGGCTTTACAAGACACTACTTTAAGCATGTTAACTGGGGTTGGGTGGAGACCTGCCAAAACCCAGATGAACTCAGGCTGCATACATACCTTGGTATCCTGGGGTCATGCCACGTGCTAACACCAGTTTGTGTGTGTAAAAAGTAAACTTGTCCCTGTACTGTTGTCCTTTGTTCTACACAGAAAGAGAGAAGGGGGTGGGGGGGAAGATACAGTGAACATTTTGAAAGAGAGATGTCGCACCAACATACCTAGTCAAGCCCAACTAATGCTTAGAGCAGCTGTTTATATTTAAATCCATTACATGTACTTAGATGTACACTTTGTCTTCGTTAGGATGAGTAAAGGGAACAGCAATACCAAAATGGCAACAGATACTCCGCAACGCTTGCACGTTTATGAAAATAGCTTATCCATTTCTATTTGTCACCCACACAATTCCCAAAGGTTCAGGAAAGGTAGAAACACGGCCAATATACCAACTAAAACTGCTTATTATTCCAGCTTACCTCACCTATATCATCCCTGATCAATCCAGACAGACATTTCTGTGTTCTGGATGATTATTGAGCTGAGCGATAACACATAACGTTGCAGCTGCTTATACACCACCCTCTTTATATGGGTTTTCAGGTAATTCTCACTTCTTTGTTCTGTTATTTGCTTTCACACTGAGATGCTGGGACAGTGGGGGGGGGGAGAGGAATCAAGCTTTGGCAGAAGAGAAGTATGTATAGACACACTGCATAAGCAATCTGCACTCTAGCGAACTTGTGCTAGACTGTGTTTTGGGGGTGTTATTAACATCTAATTGAAAGATATTTGTTTTAGAATAGGCAAAATACTCCCCCCCTTCCCTTCTTCTCACCTATCCCTCCCAGATAACCTGGCGACACAATACCCATTCATCCCATCCAAGAAAGAAAAAGATAAAAAAAGAAAAGGGGAAACCAGAAACGAATCACACATTCATACACAATAAATGTCATTACAGCTAGCAAGTAAGGACAGAAGAGCTCCAAGTGAGAAAGTGAACATAGCTGACATGAGGTTTTTAAAGTCTGGGTAACCTTGCAGAGAAGCGTGCCTCGAGTGATGATGCCCAAAGAATGAGATGATGCCACTTCCATGTGCAGTGTAGTACATACGCCACCTCCCACAATTCCAGAATCTTGTTTAGCCATTTTATTAGCTGGGGAGAAGGCAGCAGCATAGCACAGCCTTACCATAGCCTTCAGGCAGGTCAGGTGATGGTGACTGATGACCGTGTGGCCTATTTTGGGGGGTCTGTACATGGCCTCTCACATCAGGAGTCCGTAATCGCTGCACTTGCAATGTCTGGTCCTGATTAGGGGATTCCACAAATCTACAATTCCCTCCTCCAGCAGCACCAGTGCTGTCCGTATATGGCGCTGGCTCCTCCATGTAACAGCTCAGTGGCCTTCCCGGTCCCGAGTCTTCATAAACCGTTCTGAAAGCAGGGAGGCTCACACAGTTAGAGAATTTGACACAAACCCAGAGAAATGTTGTAGGAATGTCCCTTAGGGGAACAGGCTCCATCTTCTCAAGCACACACCATCACTGTAAAGGACAGACAGTCACGATGAACTCGAACCTAGAGGAAGACATATTGAAACTCAACTACCAAGAAACTCTCTCAGATACTTTCTGCATCAGTGGGATGCAGGCAAGAGGCTTACACTTTACAGGCTCAGCAACTTGCCTAAACACTGTAAGTCGGAACTGGGCATAGGTGACAGGAGGTAACAAAGGTTAAAGTCTGATTTGCCCCTTAAACTAGCTCAGTAAGAAAAGAAAAGCATGAAGGAGCTCTCCTTTACTAAGAGACTTCACAGAACTGCAAATGCTAGAAGAAGAGCTACTGCACTCTTCTGTTAAGATTTCTTTGCCACAATATCCTTCCTGACAAAACTAGCTTCTTACTCCTCCACACCACAAAGCCACTGTGCTGGATCGAAGAGTACGATGGGGGAGGAACAGGGACAGTGATCTGTGACTGTCAAGGAGCCCCACACAAGCAGATCGCTGATTACTAGGAACACAGGCAGCAGCATGCAGAAAGCTTACTGGGCCACAACGGCCTCTTATAGTACATCAGACTGAGTTAAACCATGGCAAAGGCAATCATATGGCGGCTACAGGCTGAACATGCACCCATTTTGTAGTTGGTCAAGATTGATTAGTTTAGTGTGATTGCTTTGTTGCCCATTTTGTGTTCCAATTTCAAACCTTAGAAATAAGTTTCTAAAATTATTCCCTGCACTTTTTCTGTTCAACACAATGAACAAAAGCAAGACCTATTGATAGGGTTTTGATCCTATTCCTAAAGTTTTTTGCTCATATTTTACTCAATCGTTGGCATACTCCAGAAGAGAGAGAGAGAGAGAGAGAGAGAGAGAGAGAGAGAGAAAGAGAGAGAACGATCATTAATTCATTTAATTATGTAGGATTCAGGTGAAGAGATCCATAAAGTCACCTCAAGAATGAATACCTACCCTTCATTCTCCAACAGCCCCCTGCAGTCTACAACTGACCCTCCTGTGCCTATTCTGTCCCGTGTCTGTAAGCTGACTGGAATGAGAAAAAGAAAAGCCAACATTAAAATTCAAAAACGCAACTTGCAAAAATCTATGAAAGCCCAGTTAAAATGCAAGGAACTTCCAGCAGTTTAATTTGATGTGGCAAGCATTTCTACAGCTTTTCATAACCTCGGAGATCTGGCCGTCCTCTACATGTATAGCTAATTTTTACTCTCCTTATGAAGGCAGAGAGTTTAAGTATTTTGGTAGGGTGGGCTGACATTTTTATATTTATATGCATTTTATCTTTATATTCTGAGAATGCAATAAAAATTTAATGACAAAGAAAAACATTCCAAGAGAAAAAAACCCTTCCAGTCCTTAAGGGAACAACCATATGTAAGTAATTAGCACCACCACAAAAATATGCTACTCAACAATCCAGGCTTAGTTCCATTTACAGTCTCAAATGCCCCCTACTTTGGTTAAAAAATATGAAACAGTCTGTATAAACAGTCATCTGCAAAGTTCTCTCATCTCTGAAGATAGCCAGAAAACAAAATATTTGCCACTAGATGGCACTATAAAATGGAAAGCCTTTTTTGCCTACTATGCATTTCTTACTTCAGAGAAAGACGAGTCCTCACATCCGATGCGTTCCAAATACATTTTCCAGACAGCAAGATGGAGCAACACTCCACTGAAGGTTGAATATGCTGATCCAAGTCATAATTCAGCAGCTTTGTTTTCAAGATGGCCACATGAACACCACAATAGTGTTGGGCAAATCAAATACCATCTAGCGGCTAGAGTAGAGCTGGTTGCCAATCAGCATTGCCACCAACATTTATGTGCTACCCACTTAAGGTATCTATGTGTTACAGAACAGCTTGAGCAGTAAGAAGCTACTCACTCTAGAAAGAATTGTCCGCCATCACTTTGTAATTGCAGCATACCCTGGCAAGCTTGCTACATTTAATTCGTTTAACAGCTCCAAGGAGGTTTTAAGACACCTAAAAGTTTTAACTTGCTTTTGAAAAACTGCAAATAAGCCAGGCTTGCAAATCTTCTCTGGAAGTGAATTCCAAAGTGAGGGCACTCAGCTCTATTAGGTTATGTTTGATAAAGAAGGCACCCAGTGGAAGAACCAAACAAGAGATCTTAACCAGCTGGGGAGGTCTAATGGGAAAGGTGCTCTCGGGTAACTTTAAAAACTCCTCAGCAATTTGGCTTAAGATAGCATCTAAGGCTTGAAGCTTTCCCAGAAACCGATAACCAGCAATTCAGCACGGGTTTTACATGTGTCAGGCTGCTTGCTCCAATCAGTAGCAGGCATCCACATTTGGAACTGGATGAAGTTAGATGCATAGCATTTTAGTACTAGAAGTGACCCTGGGGGTCATCTCGTTTTAGTACTGGAAGTGACCCTGGAGGTCATCTAGTTGCACCCTCTGCTCAGTGCAGGATCCAACTACAGCACCCCTGACAGAGCTGAAATACCTCCAACTGAAGGAGAGTCACCACCTCCCGAAGCAGTCTCTTCCATTTTCAAGCTGTTCTTACCATGAGGACACACCTCCTAATCTTTAGCTGAAAATGGCTTCCCCTACAATTTCCACTAGGGATTGCTTGAGGATTTTGTTCAGTCTCCATTTTTAAGTGAACCGACCTGATTCACACTTCCGGGATCAGAATGCACTCCTTTGGCTTGCAAGCTTTTCCGATTGCACAGTTCTCAGCTCAAACGTTGTACGAAAATATGTATAAAAAGTCACATACGAGGTTAAAAGATGTACAAACTGCATATATAATGCAAATTTGAATACGTGTTTTTTTTTAAATGCAGATAGATGCAGAAACGGGATGGAGTGGACTTTGAACATGTCCGATGGTGACATGTGCTGGAAATAGACCATCCCTAACTTGCACCCATTGGTTCTAGTTCTGCTAAATAATCTTCAGGGGGCAGCTTGACATAAATCACTTTCCCCTGACATTTTTGAACTTGAGTGCTTCTCTCTAATCCAAAGAGCTGAAGGAAATAGCGACTGTTTGTGTTGTTATCTATGCAGACAGGAATGTTTTCTTCTTACCCACTATCTGGCCTCGCACTGCATCGGTATCTGTGGGGTTTAGTTTGCATAGATCCAAACGCTGGTCTGCAAATGAACAATTGGAAAAAAAAACTTGACCCAAGAATGTACTCAACTGGCAATCAACATTCAGTACTCAGACAAAGTATTGCCAATCATAGCAAAAATTCGGTAAGTAAAGGTGCTTACATCCAGTATCTTTTAGCCGGCTGATGGCATTGGACAGGAGTCGGACACACCCCAGGAAGCCAGCTCCCTGTTTTTTGTGAATTTTCTTTTGGTTCCAGACACTGATGGTGATAGAATCTGACTTCCCAACATATCTAGAATGATCAGTTTGAGAAAGATATTTAATTGAGGTTCACCCTTTGCTATGGCACAACATCTACATTTGCGAAGATGGGATTCATTTTAATAATGCTTTGGTCACGCTGCAGTTTTATCAAATATAGAAACATGTAATTAATCATTAGATCACTATAATTTTGCACAGTGCATTAAACTGATAATGTGCCAGCACTTGTTAATTACAGACAACCTTATTAGAAACTGTGGAGAGCTGAGTTCATTAGGGTTTGGAGACGTTGCCTCCCTCCTTGAATTTTGAGCTGCTCCATTAATACACAGTGCTGTAGCCTTAACAGACATGGCAAGTGACGCTTACAGGATATGGACAGGATCCAAGGAACCACACAACTCATTTTGTGCGCCTAAGGGCACTGGGGCTTGAGTTTCTCAAACAGCAACCCCCAATATTAAGTAGCAAGACACTTTTGAAACTAAGAAGCTTTTAAACAATCAGATTAGGAATTTTGAAAAATCCCCCTAAGGCATGTTCAAGTGCTTGGGCACATCTAAAGTAGCCCTATGGAGCCCGGCTAACATATTTAGGCATACCTAGAAGCTTTTAACTCACACTTGAGAGAGTTCAGACTTGCAAGTTACTACATAGCCATGATCTCTAACAATCCCAAACCATCACTACCACTGCTTCAGTCACCATTGCTACTGGAAAGAGCCAGGAGTCATAGATGATCCAGCTGCCCAAGGGGAAGCATGGAGGGGTCAAGTGGTCCCTGTGGAACCTTTAAAGAGCAGCTGTGGGAAGACCGTACCTTTTACAATCATCACTGCCTTTTTATTTATATAAAAACAATCTTAGGCTTGTGTGCTATTTTTCTTTTGTTGTATTATTTTTATTTAGTTATTGTATAAATACAAGGTAATATCAACAACAATAAACAGAATAAACATAAACAATTCAACAATATAAGCCATCTTGGAGCCCGCTGTCTGGCAGAAATGCAGGATATAAATATTTTAAATGAAAATGAAAAAAACACGAGGTTAAGTGTGAGCAAGTATTTTTTTTCTAGCTAGACCTCCTTTGATAAACCAACCCCCGTCCCCATTTTGTGAATTACCCTTTTGCAAAACAGGTAACTCACAAGTCATAATGTTGGTTCCACTTGGGATCTAATGTGTTTTTCACAGTGTCAGTCGAATGGCACTGACCGGATCCATCCACCACCACCTTTGCAAATGGGTCAGGAAGCCCTGCAGAGAATCAAGACAGACAGTATCACCCAAAAGAACCAAGCAACCAATTCAGAGGGAATAATGCTATTTATTATTTATCTCTAAAATTCATAAGTAATTCTTCATCTACAATGGATTCCAGGGCAGCATTTGCAATATTAAAAGACAAACAAATTAAGACAGTATAAAGTCCGGGTGGGGTGGGGGATACAAGGCAGGCATCCTGGGGGTGCTTGACCCAGTGGACTTGCAATTTAAGCATAGCTGACTGGAAAATTCTGGGATTTGTAGAATTTTTTTCCATCCAAGCAAGCATAGGATTGTGCCTTCGTAGTGCCAGTTTTGATTTAGAGCATAAAAAGTGAGAGTGGACAGAAATTTATTTGCCTATGATTGTCAGAATCAAGATCTGATTTTAAATAGCTCAGAGGGAAGAAGCACAGCCCACTTCAACAAGGGTCTGCATAACAGAAATTTCAGACAATTATGTTTCCGATTCCTGAGAAACTATCCTTAAATGCTCCCAACAGAAAGACGCAAGCAAAGAGCTAGCATCAGTGTAATAGCTTAAATATGCAGATGGAAAAAAACATGAAAAAATGTATAGACATTTGCCAACTACTTACTGAAGAAATCTTTTTTTGCAAGGTTCTTGGCACAAAGCACTGCAAAAAAGAAGGAGGAGGTTATCGCGTTCCACTCATATTTCACCACAAACTCAAGCAGGGAGAAAGAAGACTTCTCTTACACAACTCAAGTTCATAACGTGTACAAAGCTAATAGAAAGATATAATGAGATTAGCAACTAGCAACATCAAATGCACAGTTTTCACAGGGATTCACACAAAATGCATGGATTTGGTTGCCTTTCCCTTGCAAGCCTGGGCTCCTAGCAACTCAACAATAATTCATTACCAAGATAGCACATATGTTGTGTTAGGACTATTTTTCTTATTTGGCCACTTCTAGGACCTGAAGAATGCAGCTGGGGCTGAGGGGGAGTAGACTCTAATGAAAACCGTCAATGTTGAAGATGTTTTTCTAGGTAGTTCTGTGGATATTACAGATGATTTTTAAATGTCATTCTGCTGTATAAATTCAGTAAGCACCTCTGAGGCTTACTGCTATTTTCTGCGTGTAAAGAAGTGTGCTCTTGTAAAATCAGCACGCACTGAACATTTTGCTTAAAGCTACACTAAGGGCAGCTAGTAGTGTAGTGTATAAAACTGTATATATTGAAAGCTCAACATCAGCTGTCTTAAACAGGAATACTTGTATAAAAAGCTGGAATCATGGTATTCTCTGCATCACAGGAGTTCAAGTGGGGTGGTTATTGGTGCATAGTCTCTTCTATTCATACCGCTACCATGATTAATAGTGGAGGAGGAGTCATGGATCACATGCTCCCTCCCCGTAACCCTGCTGGTTACTAACATATTCTAGCTAGAATTAACTATTACGTTTGATTCCAATATAACTTGTAACCGCAGTTAAAGTTGGCTGGGAGAATTCATATGGGGAAAGTGCGTGAGCCTTTTGTCTGCTAACAAGACCACACCAGCAGTTAAGGAGCTGAAAGCATTACACCCGCAACAGCCTTTAAGGGTTTCACAAACCAAGGACATTCATATACAGAAAGACTGCATCTGGAAAGCTCATAACTTCCCCATATTTCACTGATGTATTTTAAAATGTATACAACATGCATGTATGCTTGGGACTCTTGACACTTAAGGCACAACTATTCTACAACATTAAAGTCACCCTGAGGATGCAATCTTCAAAAGTTGGGTAGTAGTGTTGTAGGATCAGATGAAGGTCTATCATTCAGCATTCTTTGCAAGATTCCCAGAAAACAGTAGGCACTAGGTAATCCACCAATAGGCTTGTCTACCTGCTGTTACCTGGCTTAGAAGAGTGTGTTACTACTTGAAGAAGCAGAATTTGGCCAACAGTAAGAATGTTTTGGTTTCTTTATTTACTGTACTTTTAAATCACCAATAATCAATGTTCTCTGGGCGGTGTACAATATATTAAAAATGAAGTACATACATTAAAGCAAGATAAAACCAGTGCAGAATAAAACCAATATAAAACCAGCAGCAGAGATAAGATAAACACTGAACTGACTCACACGATCAAAATAAGCCACCGTGGTTCAGACATGACAAGCCGCATTCAGGCAGCGATGATGGAAATCGCACGCAGTGCGATTTAAATAAGCTACCATGGCTTAAATAAGCCGCCATTGCTCATTTTGTTCAAGCAAACTGGCCTGTTATCTCTCTTAGGAAACCAAATTACTAATGAGATAAGGAAGTTGCCTTATTCATAAGACGCGGCAGCTTTCTAAGGTGCACTTTTTCCATAACAGATGAGAATCTCACCATTACTCATGAGAGTTCATACAGGCTAATTTAAGGCTGATACCTAGGGGCAAGGGAAAATGAGAACCAGTAGTAAAGCTGACCTGGGACCATACTACTTCAGAATGCAGGCATGCTCAGGGGAAAGGTTGAGCCTACCCACCTGTCCTCAAGCAAGAAACTCCCAGCCCACAGAAAGCTAGCATGCCAGGAAGAAGGCTTATCTACTTTCCATGAAGAAGGAATGTTTGACATAGAACATTCAGATATGCGTTTGGAACACATGGGTAGTTAACAGGAGCTTTTTATCAATTTGTAGATTGGCTCTTCATAGGATACAACAGTAAGCTCTTCTGATAGACAAGAACATGTATGCATGTTAAATCATATGCAAAACTAAGTGGCCCTAAGGCTGCATTCAACAAAAAGACTTTGCTTCTGTATGCACACTGAAAGACATCTCTCTTCCATAATGCTATTTTATTTTTATATGCTGAAACAGTTTTAATGTTTATGCTTCTGCTATTTCTGCTTAATTGACTTAATTAGATTTCCACACATTTAACAAAAGGAAGTTTCCATTTTGGCAAACTTAAGCCTTAAGGGCCGTGCACTTTCTGTGAGATGTTAACCAGCTCAAATGTTACTATAAATGTAGAGGTCTGTGGTAGGATTACTCTCCTTGTTAAGTTTCAGAGCACTGATGTGGGACAAGCTCACAGAATAAAGGACACAAAAGCAAAACACAGTTTAGACTCCTTTCAGAAAAGAATACCACACAGGACCTCTAGTACCTAAAGATACCACAATAGTGCTACGCTCACTATGGATTTCAGAGTTCCAGATTCCCTTGACCAAAACTACATTCGAGTTTTTCTTCAGTTTTTAGATGCTTTTCAAACAAATCTTAAAGTATTTAAAATTCTAAAATACAAACAAGAAAATGATCGTCATTCTTAATGAAACCCATTAAACATATCTAGGGTAACAACCTTTCTCCTAATGGCATTTCCAGCTGTAGTTTGGTAAAAAGCTAGTGAGGAGATACAAGGTGATACAAGTATTCTATAGTTTGCCACAATGGTCAAGAGTGTATAAAAAACGGTTTTGGGGGAAAGACGTTAAATGGCAGTGCCAGGCTTGATGTGGTTGGAGTTGTTCCTGCCAATTGTGTAAGGTTAGGAACAACTTACTCCAAAAGCAAACTTAGAGAGTGTGCACAACATGTATGTTGAGGTTAATATGATCAGACTAGAGAATGTGGGTAACACTGACCGCTATACATATTCACCAGCTGTTGTGGAGGCATTGCACATATTAGAATAATGAAAAGGGAATTGTGTTTATTGCCCAACACGTGTAACTTCCAAGTGATGGTTGTGGATGGGATTTCCACACATTGACCACTAAAAATGTATATTAAAACTCACTATGATGTCCACATAGAGAACAATCCTATGGCTCCTAGATGGCTTTTTTTTTGGGGGGGGGGGCGGTCATAGGCTACTACAGAGGTGAGGAGGGAGGCACTTCACTCCAGCTAGATTCATTCTGGCCAGACAATTACAAGACGTCTAGAAACTTCCATTCCTCCTGGAAGATAAAAAGCTGGCTGTGGCTTTTGCACTGATGGGAGGGAAGTGAAAGATTGCTACAAAGCAGGGCTGAACAATTGGCAGTAGGTTATAAGAACGCACCGGACTGCAGGACTACCAGGGATGCCTGAAAACCAAAGAGTGGACCCTGGTCCAATGGAAATTTTGGCACACAGCTACTAGGACTAGTGCCAATCAGCTCCCTGGGAATTTGCCTACATAAACAATTCTGAAGTTCTTGTCATTAATGAGGAAGTAGAGAAAAAGGGGGAGCGGGATCAGAAAGAGCATTAAGCCAGGAGCACACAGTATATAATGACTGCTAACAAAAACTGACCAGACTAGTTTTTGTTGTCAGAGCAATCGGCAAGAACGTTTTTTGTATTTTTCAAAAATATGAATCCTCATCATTTAATAGCATCTGCAGAAACATCTGAACAAAACGAAATTGCTTAGAGCCAAATTCAGTTTTCTTCTCCTTCTGGAAATAATCTTTAACGAGGCAAAAGTTGTTATTAGTTGTTCCAGACAACTCTCTCAACTACAATAATCAGGCCGCATTATCATCCAAAAGAGCAATTTAAGAAAACTGTCTCCCATGTATGCTGGGAAATGCTTGTTTGCTAAGTTGTCTGGCTGGTGGTAGAAGGGCGGAGGGGGGAGGGAAGCAGGAACTGAACAGGTCATTGCCCTCCATTCACACAAGGTGGCCTTCACCAGGGGCATTTCCCTCCTCCCGAGGCCACAACAGTTCCAACATCTGTCCTATAGAAATATTTTGCTCAACACACATCTCTGCAGGCCCTCATCATATCATTCCTGGATGGAAGAAAGAAGACCACCATCTAGTGGTTTTCAAATTGTGTTCTCGGCAAATCTGGGGTACCTCCATGGCGTAAAGGGCTTTTCAGTGGAAAAATCAGCTATGGCAGAAAAGCGAAAACAGACAAGAGCACTGGACGTGTTTTTAGATGTACTAGTTTCAGTTTAGTTTATTGCATTGGCAGCCAGTCGTTCGCAAAACAGTTTCCCTATCTACAAGTCTAAAACATGTGTAATGGCTACATCCTGGAAAACAACAGCCCCTGAAAATTTAAAATTCAAAGCTTAAAACCATACTGATGTACTAGGTGATGGCGGTGGTCTGTGTGAAGTTACTGTGTGCCAAAAAAAAATGCACCCAAGAATCCTTTCCAATACACGGTGGTTTTGTGACAGACTCACAGAAGTTCATCAGCAGACAATTAAAAGGGGAAGCCTGAAAACCAATGATGCAGCTAAATGTATCAGATGGAAATGGCTGTCTCTATCACATCTCCCTGTACTTGTTTCTTTTTTCTAAGCAGAACAGATATTGCAACCTTTCTTCAAAGGAGAGTTGCTCCAGGCCCTCGATCATTTTGGTTGCTCTTTTTCTGCACTTTGACAGTTTGAGGCTAACAGTGCAATCCTATACATCTCAGAAATACATTCCATTGAGTTCAATGGGGCTTACTCCCAAGCTAGATGCACACTGCACAATTGTCTTCCTTTTTTTCCTTTTCCAGTGTTGATCCTTTCTGCTTCACTCTGCGTTGGCTGAGTCTTGCCCTCACAAAAACAAAGTAGCAAATAAAAAATGAAATTTCCATAATTGATAGGTCAAAGCAAGGTTTGGTAGTTACTGGGAAGACTAAAACAGGTTATTTTCATCAGGCGAAAATGAAATGTCTATATTTGGTAGGTAAAGTCTTAACATTTATATTTGGGAAATGTTTCAGTTCCATAGAAAAGCCTCCATTAATTAAAATACCTGGCAGAGGCACCGGTTTGGTTTAGAGATTAACTGTCAGCTAATATGATTATGGTTTGTTTTTTAAAAATAATAATATTTACATTTAAAAAAATTAAAAATCCAGTTTTTCTGATAATTTTTATCCATCTTGCTGTATTTTTCCTGTCTTAACTCCTCTGCCTTGCTTTGCCCAATTCCACTACCACATAAGCACAGAACAAAAATCCTATTCAGTTTGTTTCTTTGCACACATGATTTTAGTCAGAGAAACTGAAATTGGAAGCTCAGAACTTCAAGAAGCAAGACCTAATAATTAAGCTGGATGGACGGAGAGTCATTTTCATGAGGTGATACTTAGGAATGCCCATGTTTGATCCACCCTGATACTATGGTCAACAGAAACATAGGAAGATAGAGAATTTTGAGAAAGGAAGTTGAGGAGCTTTATTCTGGAACTGATTATTCTGTTGTGATGATACAGCCATCACAACAAATTCAATTATGTGTGTGTCAAGGACGAGGGAATTGGGATTTCCTGGCATAAGACAACATTTGCTAAACAGAGGCTTAAAGTGTTTTAATAGCGAGCATGTAAGGGTCATCCTATTTGCCCCACTACTTCAGAAGGACAAAAGTGGGGGGGAAACAACTGATACAGGGAGGAAAGATTCCTATAAGCAAATTAGGTTGTTTCATTACTTCTGGCTAAACCTACTTTATACTTTCCTGCTCCTCACCCATCCTTACCCCAAATCTGAAAGCTTATAGGAGTTGCAAAGCTGTGGGTGGACGCTTATAATATGCAAATTCAACCTTATACTCCTTATTAATTCAGTTTATATATTCAGAAATGTATAAATCTTTTTCCTGCAGCTACTTCTATAGTGAGCATCCACCTTGGGGAATGGGGTGGCCTTCTCAGGTTACTAAAGGATTAAATGCATATGTAATCTATTTTCCTCTCTTTGCCAATAACATTTGATATACTATACTATGGGCTTTCATCAGTGAAAAATACTGTAGCTTGTCTAGAGATTGGTTTCAGATTCAAACATTTTTTTTGCTCCTTCTATTCTGTAGCCAAACAAAAAATTAACGTCCCTTTCTGTGGTAGCCTTAAGGTCAGCAATATCTATCCCAAACAATATCTAGGGCTTTATCCAACCACATATCTTACAGACCAGTCTAACTGCTAGGTTGAATAAATGAATTCAAAAGTACTACTGCTTTTAAGGCTGCCTATGAAATTAATATCATTTCCACAAAATACGAAGATCCTTAAATCATTCATAAAGCAAATTGCAATTCAATAACAGCTTAATATGCTTCTCTAACATCAATTTCAGACCAGAGAATATAAAATCCTTATCTGCTTAAGATAAAAGTTGTTGTTTTAGATTGCATTGAGGCAGGTTTAGCTTGTATTCAGATATGGGCTGGGATCCAGAGAACTACATTCTCTGCATTGAGCAGGGGGTTAGACTCAATGGCCTTATAGCCCTCTTCCAACTCTACTATTCTATGATTTACATTGTGTACGCCCAAGGACGTAGACATGTGTTGTTGTTGTTGTTTGTAATGGGAGATTTTGCATATATATATATATATATATATCAGTGACCACCATGCCAAGTCATAAGCTACTTTTGAAGGGCTCCTCAGTTTCAAAAGTAGCTTGCCATGTGGTACACTGGGGAGAGGTGGAAGAGCATTTCTGCTTGAAAAATTCAACCCTAGGATGCAATGGAAATAAGGTGCCCGAGGGTGCCTGAAAATAACTGTGGGGTCTTTAGATTCCAGCCATGAATGAATAGGTAACCCTTCACCACACATCCATCAAATCCTCCACAAATGGTTGATCTCACCTTCTTAGCCATTGAAATGCATTTCTATTAATCATATTCTTAATACTTCAAATCCAAATTTAAACGGGTTTTTGGAGGTTGTGACATTATATGTTAATACCATGTTAATGTTATCCATACTAGATGGAACTTCAAGAGTAGAGGGTTGAAATGTAATTATTCTTGAAGTAATATGTTAATTCACTAAAGACTCAACAGAAAGATCACCTCTTCTTGCTTCCAAAAGGGGGGGGGGACACTCTGGAAGATATTTCAGAGTTTTCTTTGATCAGCTTTGCACTCCTTCACCTGAACACGGCTTTTACTTGTGGCATTTCTTCATTGCATTTCAAGAAATGTTTATTTTTAGTTTCCTGTATGACTCTTCCCTCTTAATCTCAGTTGAAGCTATCTCAGTGCATCAAAACTTCCTATTATTATTATTATTATTATTTATTTATATAGCACCATCAATGTACATGGTGCTGTACAGATAACACAGTAAATAGCAAGACCCTGCCGCATAGGCTTACAATCTAATAAGTTGTAGTAAACAATAAAGAGGGAAGGAGAATGCAAACAGGCACAGGGAAGTGTAAACAGGCACAGGGTAGGGCAAAACCAACAGTGTAAAGTCAGAACAAACTCAATATTTGAAGGCTATAGGGAAAAGAAAAGTTTTGAGCTGAGTCTTAAAAGCAGTGATTGAGTTTGTAGTTCTCAAGTGTTCTGGAAGAGCGTTCCAGGCGTAAGGGGCAGCAGAAGAAAAAGGACGAAGCCGAGTAAGGGAAGTGGAGGTCCTTGGGCAGGCGAGAAGCATGGCATCGGAGGAGCGGAGAGCCCGAGCGGGGCGATAGTGTGAGATGAGAGAGGAGAGATAGGCAGGAGCTAGGCCGTGAAGAGCTTTGAAGGTCAGTAGGAGAAGTTTATATTGGATTCTGAAGTGAATTGGAAGCCAATGAAGAGATTTCAGAAGTGGAGTGACATGGTCAGAGCGGCGGGCCAAGAAGATGATCTTAGCGGCAGAGTGATGGACAGAGACCAGCGGACTGATGTGAGACGAAGGAAGGCCAGAGAGAAGAAGGTTGCAGTAGTCCAACCGAGAGATAACCAGTGCGTGAACGAGAGTCTTGGCAGAAGAGACAGACAAAAATGGTCGAATCCTGGCAATATTATACAGGAAGAAACGACAGGATTTAGCTACTGCCTCGATGTGAGGAGTAAAGGAGAGCGAGGAGTCAAATATAAAGCCAAGACTACGAGCTTCCTTGACCGGAGTAAGCGTGACATCGTTGACAGTAAGGGAGAATGAGAGGTGAGGAGAAGGTTTAGGAGGAAAAACTAGCAGTTCAGTCTTTGCCATGTTAAGTTTCAAACGACGATGAAGCAGCCAGGCTGAGATATCTGAAAGACATGCCGAGATACGATCGTGAACATCTGGAGAAAGTTCCGGAGATGAAAGATATAATTGTGTATCATCGGCGTACAGGTGATATTGGAGGCCGTGAGATTGAATGAGCTTGCCCAAGGGCAGCATGTATAGAGAGAACAACAACGGGCCAAGCACCGAGCCTTGCGGAACCCCAACTGAAAGGGGAAAAGAGGAGGACGAGCTGCCATTAGCCGACACGCTGAAAGAGCGACCCTCTAGATAGGAGGCGAACCAGTTATAGACAGAGCCACAGAGTCCAAGGTCGTGGAGGGAATCTAAGAGAAGATCGTGATCAACCGTGTCAAAGGCTGCGGTTAGATCAAGGAGAATAAGAACAGAATAATGGCCTTTAGACTTGGCAGTAAGAAGATCATTGGTGATCTTGGTAAGGGCTGTTTCAGTGGAATGCAAAGGACGGAAGCCAGATTGAAAGGGATCCAGAGCAGAGTTATTAGAGAGAAAGTCAAGACAACGAGAGTAGACCAGACGTTCCAGGATCTTTGAGACAAAGGGCAAGAGGGAGACAGGTCGGTAGTTAGACAGGGATAGTCGATCAAGAGTGGGTTTTTTGAGAATGGGAGAGACTGTAGCATGTTTAAAAGCAGAAGGAAATGAACCAGAGGACAGAGAAGAATTAATGATGTGAAGCAAGGACGGGAGGATAGCGGGGATAAGATTAATAAAGACGCGAGAGGGAATCGGATCACGGGAACAAGTGGAAGGCTTCGATGAGTGCAGTATTTTAGACAGTTCATCAGCTGAGACCGAAGGGAACGCCGAGAGGGTTGAAGGAGGAGCTGACAGGTGAGGGACAGGAGCTGGAAGCGGAGCAGAGTTGGCTAGATCGGAGCGTATAGTTTGGATTTTAGCATTGAAGAAAGAGGCAAAGTCGTTGGCAGACAGGGAGGCAGGGAGAGATGGCGGATTAGGCTTCAGAAGAGAATTGAAGGACGCGAAGAGCCGCTGAGGGTGCTTAGCGTTTGACTGGATCAACGTTGAGTAGTGCTGCTGTTTGGCCAGTGAAATGGCAGAAGAGAAAGAGGAGAGAACAAATTTGTAGTGGACAAAGTCCGCCCAGTCCTTGGTCTTACGCCAGAGGCGTTCGGCTGCCCGGGAACAAGAGCGAAGGTAGCGGAGGAAAGAGGTGAGCCACGGTTGGGGTTGAGAGGGGCGAACTATCCGAGTTGTAGATGGAGCAAGATTATCAAGAGGGAAAATCTTTTCCATCAGTGCTATGTGCAATATTCCCAACACCATTTCTGTGTCCCAAGTTTAAAATTTATTTTCCAAATAGGTGGTACTGTATAATTTGAAGGGCTGTGGTCACAAACAAACATGGAATACTTCAGCTAAAACCGTAAGCATAGTGTATACAACAGGAAGAACTTCTCCAAAACAGTTTAGTGTGAAGAAAAACAAACCAAAGCAGCTTGCTATATACTGCATTAAATCCCATTAAAGCCTTGAGATTAGGCTTCAGCAGAAAACTGATCAATAGTTGCTTCTCATCATATACATGTGGTGTGTATGTTCTGAATACCCCTACAGCAATCTTCTCTAGTATCTATTTCTGTCCTTAATTCATGTGCTTGCTTATATGACATTCTGCTACAGGCAAAATGCTCACATGTTCATGACTAGGCAATATAGGCAGCTGTTGTTTTCAACTTCCCTTCCTCCAGGTAAAACAGGCAAGGAAACCATCTCATTCCAATGGGGTGCTTATCATCTTCATCCTCCTACCCACAAAACTATATGAAATCACTGCCACAAAATCCACCCTGCAGAGCAGGCCATAACCTTAGGTTTAGCTTTTATTCCTCCTTGTCCTTTGCTCCTCCACATTAGATCTGCGATGTCATTTCTCTTTACACAATGTTGTAAAAATCTAGCCCTTCTCCAAACCTTTGGAAAACTTCTTGTCATCTCCCAGCTGGACTACTACAACCTTCTTCACCTCACCCAGTTCTGGAGTGAGGAAAATCACAATAGTTCAGCCAGGAGACTATTGGGAGACTCATCTCAGTGCTTTCACGTCTGACAACTCAGCTGTGAAAGTAATTCACCTCTTTGTCCAGGCTATGCAACTTCCCATCTCGAAACCCTACACTGGCTCCTCATGCCCTTCCATATTCAGCTCAAACTCCTTCACCTTATCTTTAGAAGGTCTTCCTGGCTTTGCAAGGAATATGAAGTTCCATTCTCTACCATTTTTTCCCTTGCAAAAATGAACCCTAAACCCTACTGGCATCTAAGGACAATTTTGTTAAATTATACCAAATTTGGTTTCTCCAGTCTCTACAGACACACACACATACACAGATCATGAATTAATCGTTGCTTCTTTAACTATCCCTCCAAAAGTCTCCTCTTGTCTTAAGATACTCTCATTCTTCCTTGCTGTATGCCTAGAACTCCCCAGAACACCTGTGTCAGGTCACCTCTCTCCCTGTCATCTCTCAAACTCCAGCTCATGTGCATATCCTGAAGTTAAACCCAAAACACAACTTATTTTGATTGCATTGATCACTTGTTTACTTACTTCTCCCTTATATTGTCTTCTACCCCCCACTGTCCAAATCTGTGAGGTGCCATACACACTAATGGTACATTTCATTTGTTGCTTTGGCTGCAAATATAATATCGCACTGCTCTAAAAACACACACAGGAGACAATTACGCATTTAAAATTAGGAAGAAAGGGAATTAGGAAGAAAGGAAAGAAAGGAAAGGAGAGCTTCGGCTATTGGGTGGTATAGAAATGCAATAAATAAATAAATAAACTGCCTTATACCACAGCCACTTTGAGGATCCTTTTATAAAGGTTATAAAAGGTGACAGAAGATTTCAAGCATTTTGTTTTTGTTTTTATCTTTCTTTCCAGTAGCCAAACACTTAGCTTATAGGTATGCTTAAAATTCACCAAACAGGGCATAAAACAAAATCCTATACAGATGTCACTGCAATAACCCTAGCACATTATATGGTTGACCTACATCAATACTGAAAATTACTACTATGAGGTCAAACTTTGCAAAATGACAAGCCAGACAGACAAGCTTCAAGCAACATTCAAGTTCTGCTCCATTTCCACTGCAGTTAAGCTAGAACTTAGCAAGATTTACAAACAAACAAAATCTCACTCTGGGCTCATAATATACTAACAGCACAATGTCATGCATGTCTAAGAGCCACTGAATTCAACAGGCCTTACTGTCTGGTAAGTGTGTACAGGGCTGCAGCCCAATAGAAGTAACACCATGAGACACTTGTGTGTGTGTGTGAGTGAGAGAGAGAGAGAGAGAGAGAGAGAGAGAACGAGAACAAATGCAGAGAGAGCAAGCCGGGGTGGGTGAGAATTGTATCTGCAGCTTCCTGTTTCTAAACCTGATATACCGGGAAAATACTATTACTTCAATTTCTCCCACATGCTAGTAGAAGAATTCTTCTTATCCCCATTCCCATAAGAATGGGAAGATCATAACATAACATCTTCCCATGACATACAGTCCATCACAGCAACTGGAAGACCTTGCCTCATAGTAAGAAAGTGTACACATTTTACTTGGGTGGAGCTGGAATAATGGCACTTTCAAATTCCTAAGAGCCAAAAAAACCTTTTAAGCAACAAACCTTAGCATAGATAGGAAAATAAACAGGCAGCATTTTTTGGCATTAGCACCAGGTTTCGATGCTTAGGTGATCAGGTACCAATTCCCCTCCCCTAGTCCTGTCCCTTGCACCATTGATGTTTGATCTTTGTCCATTAACTATGTCTGAGCACATTGCCTATTCTGTTTTTTATTGCGAGATCTCAAAACAAAACAAAGGTTATGGTCGAGTTAGTTATGCATTAGACATTTTTATTTAGTAATGTGTGTCAGTTTTCTGAACAAATAACTTCAAGGGTAATAAAGTTAAGGCAGCAAAGAAATACACCAGAAACCTAAACTGAATGCAGACCTGTAAACTATTCTTCTCCTGGGCTTCCTCAGTGTGTTACTGAGAGGAGAAAGGCAAATCCCCATCGAACCTCTATTTCACATGCAGCTGAAGACTTCCTTGTTAATTATTCACTTTCTTCAATTGCCTGGGAGCAATCCTTTTGTTTTTCAATAAACCATGTCAGACTGAGGAAAGATCCATGGAACTTTTTTAAAAAAACCAAAAACCAAGCTGCATTAAATGCTTACTGCTTGCATAATTTTAACAAAAAAAAATCTCCATGTATGAGAACCGTGTTCTTCCTCCCACTAGCAGGCATAACTCAGATTCCAAGCTGAAATTCACCTGCCAAAAATATTTTGCATGTTTAACGCTTCCAGCTCACTGAAAGCTGTAATTCAGTGCAGTGCTGTACAAGCATCCATATGGACCAATGAAATTAAGGATCGGCATGCGTTGCCCAAGGTCATAGATAAAATCTGGGTTGGAGTTGAAATCTGATTGCTTCACAAGCCTTAATTCTACGTTATTAACACATCACTAACTTGGGTCAGCACGTTAGACCTGAAACAAGCATTTTTTACTAACAATTAGTAGAACACTTAATTTTCTACTAGCTCAATAGAACTGGAGTGACAAAGCATTCCAAGATGTAAACATAAATACTGATTAGTCAGCTACCAGCAGCTCTTTCAATTTCCCCCTTTTTCGGGAATGCCACAATTTCAGATACACCCAACATAAGATTCCAGGAACAGCAACTGTGTTATTTTCCAATTAGGGCATGGGACTATTACTATGCTTGTGGCCCAGAAAGATCAACAAGAGCTGTGTTTTGTTAACCAAGTTATACATTTCAGAAACCTCGGATACTGTTGACCAGCTTTCCTCAGATGTGTTTGGACTGCAACTCCCATCATTCCCAGCCAGCATCATTGTTAACTATGAAGACTTGGAGCAAGATTTGGTAGGCACTTGCAGAATGCTCAAGTTGTTCTAATTCCTGGTAAACTGGTCCCATTATATGGTGAGAAGGATTATTGGTTATTTTCTCAGTAACTGCTGCACCGAAGTCATACAGGAATTTATCTTCCACACCCTCCAGTGCAGTGTGTACACAAAGCTAATGGGAGACATTGTGCAAATGCTAAACATGTAACAGTACTCTACCTCTCCTGGTCCCAAGATGTTCATTTTTATTCAGCCTCCAGAGCTATGACTGGAGGAGAGATACTGAATTAAAGACCCAGGTATTCATTCTTGGTGGGTCCTGTAACCTACCATGGAGTGGGAACACCTGCAAATGATCAGGTCAAGACTCCCTCGGTCACCAGGGTTTACAATCCTAGAGATACTCTTGGCTTGGGCTCTTTTCTGTGACTGGTAATGTTAGGATTTGACAGTGGCTAGAAATACCTTGCTCTAGGACTGCAGCTTCTCCTCCCTCAAAACGGCCAGTGCAAACATAATACTGCCCATACTATAACTATGGCTAAGAGACTAGAACAGACTGTGAAATTGCAGTTCCCTTCCACTATCTTCTCTTGCAGCCTTTTAAGAGTCAGGGCAACATTGTTCTTGGCTGTGATAGCACCACTTTGATGTTGCAATCGCTCACAAGTTGCCTACCAACGGGGGTTGGGAGGGGAGGGAAAGTACCTATCCAAGTAAGCAGCAAGTTATATGACTTCTTTTCCATCACCTCATGAGAAGACCATGAGTTTCAGATTTGAGCATACCAACCATTGTTCCAGCATTTACAAACTCTGTAGAGAGGACTTAAACTCTATTCAGGGACTACAGCTGGTGCAGAATCTGGTACATTACTTCCCACAAGGAGCTGGGAACACAGGCAGAAATCTGCACCAGTTTACAACACACCTGAATGCAATTAAAGGTACTGGTTCGGATCTTAAAACTACACAGTGAAGAAGCAGTTCTCAGAACTCTTGACTACACTATCCATATTTGAAAGATAACACATAAAAGCATACTTGGAGTCTGCCTTGTAACTATGTAATTCCTTTCCCATAAAGAATCTCTCTTTGTGTGTGTGTGTGTGTAGGATAGATCTCATGCTATTCCTCTTCTAAATGCCAACATGGGACTACTAACCTTATCCACAGCCCCTCATCTACAGAAGCTCACTGTATGCACCCAATTCTGTGCAAGGAAATCAGCACATTAACTTGTGGAACAGGTGACTGGTGTTGGGGTGGCTTCTCCACCAACACCAAAAGTAGTTAAAAAAACACTCTCTTCCCCCACCACCCTGGTCAAAAACTTTTAAGAAACACTGTCCTAATGTCTTTATTATTCCACTAAAGTCTATAAAACAAGGTAATTACAGCTGCCATTCTGATTGGGAAAAAGCATCTTTATACTTTTGAATCCTAATCATGAGAGTTTTCTTTTTTAAAAAAACCAAAACCAAAAACGAACAACATTTTAGAGATGGCAATTAGCTGCTCAAAGACAACACATTCCAATCTACTCTAAAAATGCTTTTCATATGAAATATCTGTCCAGTTATTGTACTAGTCAAAATGTGATTACAAAAACTATGTACACATTTGCTCCACATTGAGGCAGGTCACATGCTACTCATGCAAGTGTTCTTTCCACTGAAGTGCACTAGTTACAATCATCTAGATATCTACACTGAAATTCAAATGTTTACACTGACATGGCAGACCTGGAGGGGTCTAGTAGGAATGTGACTTAGGAACACACTGCTGTTTGCAAGGCACATACAGAACACATTACTGCCTGAATAAACAGATTTGGATCAGTCTACTCTAGCACAGCACATACTAATTTGTGATACAGAAATTCAAGGAATTTTGCATATGTAGCATCCATTGTGAAGAAAACACCTTCCAAGGTGTTCTGCTAAACTGCTCCTGACCATTGTTCCACTTAGATACAGCACAACGGGTGTGTTGTTGTTTTTTCCAGTTAAGAGTTCAGCAGGAAGTCAAAATGTGTGAACAAGTTACTCAAGGAGAGAGTTGGAGAATGACTGCCAAGCATTTCAAGTCAGTAGGTGGCCAGTGGATCTGTTAATACTTTCACTGACTTAACAGTGCAACCTGGAAAAATGGAGAATCCCTGACAGTTCAAAGTCCAGCAAATAAGAGAGTCCTTTACCATCCTTAAACAATATTTCTTTATCAAGTCTATCTTTTTCATATATTCGGTTACTTTATACCTAAAATAAGGAAAAGATACATCCAAAAGAGAATTCTGAATTTTAGAAAAAACCAACTGCATGGAACATAAGGTAGCCAAGTTTACAATACATGCTATTATGAAAGAGGGCTTTTATTCTAACTAAAGCTGTATCAGCCTATGTGATGCACTTTTGTTCCTCAAATATGACAGCATTATTTCAACAGCCAAGTTAATGACTTCAAATTTGAATCAATACTTTGTTTGCACAGGCTTTCACTGCTAACAGGGCTAACAAAACAAACGTTAATATTAAAAAATCCCATCTGAGCTATTTTAGAAGTGCCAGAAACAAACTGTGTTCAGAACAACCACGGTGACAAAGATTTTTGTCTATAACAACATTTAATTATCTACCAGGAAAGTCCAAGTGTCTGCAGTCTGCCAGTACTCAGTTAACTGGTTTGACCTGGACTATCTACACAACTTTAATGCCTGTTCTTCTTGCTCGCAACCAATTTTCAGGTTTAGGGCACTCAGGCATAACTGAAGAGCACTGAAAGAAGCCCAAGCTTTATCTTATATCATCCTGAAATGTTAAAATATTTAATGCTTGCTCTCAGCTCATACCTTGTGAGTCACAACAATTCCCTGGCCTTGGAATGCAAGCATAAGCTGCAAGTTGTCATTCTGCTCACTGAGAGGACTGTAAAAGGCCATTTAAGGCTATTAAGGTACATCCTGGAAAGAAACCTGGAAAGGCTGTAGAAGAATCATCTCAGTAGGAGAGAGAAAGATGTACAATTGTCTGAATTGTGTTAACAGATGTTACAAATCTTGCAGACAACCTACGAAGTAGACAGGGATATTCAAAATATATTTTATGTTTTGTTATAGTTTAAACTTAGCTAAACCTAGAAAGCTAAACTTAGAGGTCAGTTTTCCATTTTTCTCATATTTTAAGTATTAACTAGTTAAGAGTTATTTGAAAATAGCTCCTTATGTAAGGCCTCACATGTATATTAAAGGGACTGTGACATTTTTGCCTACCTGGAATAAAGGCAATAATTAAAAGCTGATGGGCAGGGTGGGGAGAGGATTATAAAAAGGGAGATAAAATGAAATGCAAAAAGTGCATGCAGTGATAGTTATCCTATTAACAGTGGCCATTCACACAAAATTGCTGGGTGATAATAACACATACATCCTTAACACTAATAAGCAAAACAACACATGTAGCGTGAGGAGAAAACCTTTGTCTCTATTCAGCATACACCTGAAATAGCCATTATTTTAAATAAACTTGGTAAGAAGAAATTGATTAAGACCCAGGGCTACAGGCTCAGCCCATAACTCATTTTACCACTGCTTTCATTCATATACAAACAAGGGACTAGTTGACACACACTTCCAGCAAATGGCTGTCATAATTGTCATACAAATACTGACAACTAGCTTTGGTGTGTGTGTGGGGGGGGGGTGTTTGCCAGAGCAGTCCCAGATAGCAGATCCATACATTTGTATAAATTCTTAAAGATCACTCATGTTTGCAATAGTCATTTGAGCACTTTCAAATTAATTCTCATCCATCTAGTCTAGTCTCACGTTTTACTCTACATTTTAATACTTAACACTGCAAGATGATAAAAACCAAGCTGTTGTTTTCTCAGCAACTCCTTTTAATCCATCATCTCTCCTTTCTACTAACTAACCATCTGGGAATAACTCTGGTTCAGTTTGGAAGTAAAATGTTCTAACTTGATCAGAATTCTGCACAGGAAATGCTTTGGATTGCAGACTATTTGGCACATTTCATAGTTTCCCTAGTGAGCTTTTATAAATTTAGTTGAGGAGAATTCTTTAGATTTTTAATTTCCACTGAAGAATATAAAACACAATGGCTTGACAAGAGAAACTAGAAGAGGAATATTTTGTTGGCTACAAAACTTCAACAAAAGCCAGACTGAAAGGCAAGATATGCTGTTAGCAAAACCTAACAAGAGAAGGTACAGATAAAAACTATCACTTGTTGCAAGGGACTACTGAGGAAGACACACATAGATATCATTAGACTGACTCTGGTAAATATGTTTAGGGTTACAGCCTTAATTTCTCAATTAAGTAGTTGAGCCTTAAACTTGAGGCTGGAGTCATTAAGCATAGGTGATAAGATCATTGGAAAGGGTGTAATTTTAAGTGCCTGACTACTGCAGATATAGTGAAAGTGAGACCATAATTGCCAGGCAGGGAGAATAAGTGCTATGTGTAGCATTTGGCCACATGTGGAAAAAGCAGCATGGGTATTTGCATAGGGATTACACATGTGATTTCATTTGCCTGGTTCACCCACTTGTACCCAGCTTAATAAGATGATATATGAACAAGAAATTTTGCACATCCACTCAGCCCCTTCATGGTGCAAGCAAACCAGGAAATCTATAATTAACCATAGTTTCCCAGTTCATCTGAACTGGAAAATTATAGTCAAGATCTTTGGAACAAACTAGGATCTTAAACCAACTTCAAACCATGGCTTAGGACCCTGGTAATCATCATTTCCAGATGGGAAACAATGGTTAGAGACTTTCTAGTTTAATTATGGCTTGTGCGAAGGGGCTATGTGTTCATCTCTCAGCTTTGCAAGTCAATATATGTTCACCCAAATGGAGCCACTGTATCAGGTTATGCAAAAAATTGCCAACTACTGAAAAGACCAGGCAAGAAAATTCATTTAAGTTAGACTGCCATAGATGCACATCCAAGACTGTTCTGCACCCCTGTCATGAATCAGACTTGGGTCATACACATATGCATCTTCCTGCCTAAAATAAAACATATACACTTATGCAGTAACATGTAGATTGAAAATTAAATTATCATGAAAATGAGGATGCTGCATAAATTTCCCTATTACGTCAGTTACAGGTTGTTCTAAACCAAGGATATTATTATGCCCCCTTGAAAGGATGAGTATTTTGTGAGCATCACCAAACATTACTTTGGCACAATGACTTCTAGCCTCTGCTCATTCAGAGAACCTACAGGACTCCATCTTTCCCGAACAGTTTAGATCTCAACATATAATCTTAGTTCAATACACAATAAGAGCCAGTATAGTGTAATGGCTAGAGTTTTAGACTGGAAGTCAGGAGATCCGGGTTGCACTCAGCCATGAAAGCTCACTGGGTGACTTTGGGACTGTCAAAGACTCTCAGCCCAAGCTACCTCACAGGGCGGTTGTTGTGAAGATAAAATGAAGGAGGATTATGTAACTGAATTTCCAAAGGATCCATGAGTTAGTGCAGCCTTGTAAATGAAGCCCACAAAAGTTTATTACCTGCAAAAATGTTTACCAGCCTGCTGAGGGCTTGCAGAGGAGGGAACTCAAGCTACATTTCTATACTGTGCACAGATCATAGAATTTCATGCACTGGCCTTCATGCAATTCTTGATCACCTATGGTTATCAGGGTAGTACTTAAACACAAGGGTGAGTTAGTGTTAGAGGCACACTCAATAACTGCTGAGTTTTGTATTTTCAACAAAAGTTAGGTCATTAGTTTTAGAATGTTTAATTGGTTTCAAAGGCGATATTATACTGGTCCTGTTTGGACTTTTTCTAGTGAACATGGGTGCCTATATTTCTCAACATATGACGTACTATATACTAGATAAATCTCCCCATAACAATTTCATACAGGGTGCTTACTACAAGAACATCAGTACTCTTCTATGTAGCTTAAAAACAGCCTTAGTCCTTTTCGTATGGACTTCGACAGAATAACAGGCAATACATGAGTAACACACTAGCAATGAAAGCAGTCCTGAAAATTCACACATCAGTTTCTATGAGAAAGTAGTTTCAGGTAAATTAGAATATACCCAACTTGCATTTTGTAGCAAATTTAACATTGTGAATAGCAGGAGATCATCACATCAAATTACATAAGCATTCAGTTTTAATGTTACAAGATCTTCATCTGAACCACCCGACAACAGCCAGCAAAAAATATTTCTAGTTCGTGACACAAGATGCTACAGGCACGCCTGATCCAGAGAGAATTCCTTTCAGCTGCAACAGAGGTGAACACAGCTGGAAGTATGCACCACCACACCCTTTGTGTATTATTTCAGTTTCTTGAACAATAATGGATTGTTTTTTCCACAAACAGATGCACAGACGTGCCAAATAAATGCTTAAATTGTATTTATCTGCATTAGCAAATGGCTAGGATCCAAAGAGGTACTTTAAACATACTCAATGGGATTTTTGCCATTTCCCCCTTAGAACAGCAGTAAACTCCCATGCTATATCACAATCTGCTTTTGAAGGCCCTACTACTTTCAAAATCAGGTTGCTATGTGACATGGGGAAGAGGAACACAAGCCCCAAATAAATACATGGGCACATGAACTAGTTCTATAGTTCTTTGGATCTCAACCAGTATCTTCCAAACCCTGAGAGATTTCGTTCTAACTCACAGTTAGCTGTGAATTGGTTGGCCTGAGGGATTTGTGTCCGCTGCACTTGCTTTGCCCTTGACACAAGCCAATGTGAGCTATGGCCTTTAACAGGATTAAGTGTTGCTGAAAGAGGTTAACACCAAATTATTCTGCCATTTATTCATTAGTTTTACATATGAAATTTACTTTCCCCTTGTTTCTACACCTCACTATGAAGTGTCTCGTTATTCAGAAGTTATCAAGTCGCTACAACAAATTCTTTTGAAAAAAACATATTTGCTAAATTAATAGAGCAGTTCTATACATGTCTACTCAAAAGTAAGCCCAAGTGACCTCCCTGAGACTTACTCCTAGGAGAGTGTGTACAGAATCACAGTCAGCTAAGTTTTCCATAAATTTAGGAATATTTGTTTTTGAATAGTTTCAAATACAAAAGTAGTATGCTTCCACATTTTCCTACTTCCAGAAGGAAAGCAACGTTTCCAAAAAGGTAACTGGTTTCTAAGGAGAACACTATCCTAATTGTTGTTGTTGTTGTTGTTGTTATTCTTATTAGTAGTAGTATTTTGTCTAGAATTCCAATAGAGAAATCAGTAAGGTAGTATAAAACTGTGCTCACTCCTCAATAGATCAGTCAGTAAGCCACCTAAAGGAATTTATTTCTGCAGGATTAAGCAAAAGTATTTTTTTTCATTGTACAGCTCAAATACAGAAAATAATTTGCTGAAGAAATCAAAGACTGGGTTCGCAGACTCACCCCAGCCCGACGTAACTTATATAAGTCACAGTGAGTTGTAGTGTGTGCTGGCATCCATCTTGAATATTTAACCCTCCGTGGGGGGTTGCCATAGTTTGTTGTGCCGTCTGAACCTGAGTGGTAGCGTTTTTTTGAGGGTTAATCAACCCTTAAATAACCCATGATCAATGATGTTTTTCAGTTCTAGCAAAACAACACAATTGACTGTAAACCCAGAGTTTTAACAAGAAGGCCAGAAAACATATCATGCATGACACGTTTCGACAAGATGAAGAGCCTATTGTTGCCATTCACGATTCTTTAAAATGACACACAAAATTGTCTGGGTCAGTCAATATCAGTGTCATTGATCAGCCAGTTAACTTTGCCACATCAGTCAATGTTGCACTCATCATGAAAATTAAGTAAGAGATGCCAGTACACTGATCACAACCTCTTACATCTCTTTTTTACAAGTTGTCTATGAAGAACCCAAAAGCTATTTTACTTTGAAGAAGCAGTCAGACATTTCCTGTAGGGTTTAAACTTGCTTGGAAGGAGTTCAGTTCTTTGTCTGAATAATTTACAAATGTCTTAAATATGTCTAAACTATGTAGATTACATTTCTCTCAATATCAGCTTACAACACCACAATTTTGTTGCTAACTAAACTCATCATATAAGATGAGTTCTTTTTTAAAAACAACAACATGAAACATTTGATCCTCATCTAAGATTAATGTGCCTTTTCCTTCACGGATGGTTCAAAATTTGAAAATTTCTGTTAGAACAGATTTTAAAATATTACAACCCGTTTGAGTTACTTTAATACCTGTCCTTTTCTGATCCAAATTTGTTGTGAACTATGAAGTCATTAATTTCTCAGTTCTCAAAGAGTAGGTCAAGGGCACCTAAGTGCTGGAACATGGGAAGTAATCCACTCCTGCCAAGGTCGTCTTACTCTCACTGATATGAGTAAACACACATTTACAGAACAGGTGACAGGTAAGGAAAGGGTCCTGGAAGGCAGGGTAACTTTAAAATGTCTACCTCCAAATTCAAGATTTGAGCAATCACTGCATGAATCTCCATTACCTCCAATTAAGTTATTTTTATTCTGCCTTTCCAATTGCTTACTTGGGGCATTTCCTTAACTACTCTATACTTTCACCCACACAATATGCATTATTTATATAAATATCTACAAGTTTATTCTATTATTTCTGAATCTTATCCACTGAAAGGGAAAATATGTAGAAAAACTTGAGATTTAAGCCAACTATTTCTTGGCATGCATAAGAACACAAATTACTTTGAGACAGTGGGGAGATCCCCTTTAATTTGCAAAGTGATCCTTCAATCCCAATATCTTAAATATAAAAAAGATAGTTGCACGTTGACTGAGTTTAATGCATGCCCAGATGGTTCATCACCGCAGCATAACAAAATTAGTCACAGGGGCTACACACTATTCAACACTTTGCTTTAATAGGGTCCTATCTCAAAATTCTGCAGTATTCTTGTCTACTATGGATATCAAAAGCTATTAGAAATTTGCAAAGGAAAGAACAAAAGATATGTTCACTTTATTTATTCATTTAAAATATTTCTTGGCCACCTTCCAGTTCACAAGCTCTCCCAAGGCGGCATTCAATACTAACATTCACATAATAAAAACTGATGCAATAATAAAACCAGCAAACATTCTAAAGAACAACAAATACCAGCATAAGAAAAGAAAAAAACCTACTACACACAATCGTAGCTACAACCCAGCCCAATAACACATAATCAGGGGGAGCCCAAAGTAAAGAAGTGCTTAAATAAGCCACATATTTCTATTAACTGCAACTTCTCCAATGACATGTACATAATTATGAAGAGAAGAATGCCATTGAAAGCAAAGATACAAATATCTGTACATGACTGCTTGCATTAAAAAAATGAAACCAATCACTTTGAAGACAGCTGTTTATGAATCTGAAACTATCATAGAATCATAGAATAGTAGAGTTGGAAGGGTCCTATAAGGCCATTGAGTCCAACCCTCTGCTCAATGCAGGAATCCACCTTAAAGCATACCTGACAGATGGTTGTCCAGCTGCCTCTTGAAGGCCTCTAGTGTGGGAGAGCCAATGACCTCCCTACGTAATTGGTTCCATTGTCGTACTGCTCTAACAGTCAGGAAGTTTTTCCTGATGGTCTGGCCAGAATATTCTAGATCTCACCAAATAAGAGTCATCTAGCTAAAACTAGGCTGACATCAGTTTCCCAGAGGACTTTTTCTTCTGTCGCCCCCAGATTGTGGAATGGCCTGCCAGAGGAGATTCGTAAAATTAACTTTCTGAGTGATTTTAAGGCAGCTTTAAAGACTAGCCTTTTCCGGCAGGCCTATCCAGATCAATGTTAAATCATGAATTTTTAAGATGTATTGATTCCTGTTCTAATGTTGTTCCCCACCTCGATCCAAAGGGAGAGGTGGGTAAGAAATAATAATAATAATAATAATAATAATAATAATAATAATAATAATAATCTTGGCTCTGAGTTAGAAATGCAATGCTAAATAGCTTAAGAATTATTAATTAACTGCAACAGGAAAATTCTTTAGAAATACATCCAGGCCTCAACTTAGCTCTAGCTTTATTTACATACATGTTATTAATTGGGACCCCATGTGGAATTAGGAGGGGGCGCTGCTCAGAGAGATAACATATTTTGCATGTGGAAGATCCCAGGTTCAATCCCTGGCTCTCCAACTTCAGGATCTCAGAGAGAGGATTGGGAAAGACTCCCATGGCGAGCCACTGCTAATCACAATACATAGTACTGGGCTACACAGACCAGTGGTCTAATTCAGTATGGCAGCTTCATATATTCATATGAGTGATATCACAAACCAAAACAAAGCTTAAGTACATGTAAATACTCAATAACTCACTCCTACTCTCTGTGGTTCCTTCTCACTTAGACCGTTACTTATGGCAAGACCTCTTTTTGATTATGTAACTCTGCATAGTACCCAATATGTATGTACATTTTCTTCTTTTTTAAAAAGAATAACCTCAGCTGTATTCTTTTAATACATAACTTGTTTTTTATAATGGAAAGTCAGATCCGACTTAAGACTGTGATGCTAAACACACTTACTAGAAAGTAAGCCCCACTGAACACAGGAGTTATTTCAGAGAAAACTAGCATAAGATGGTGCTGTTGAGACTATTCCTGCAATCTTATCATTCAGGATAATTCTGCATTGAGAAAAAACATGTTTGATATGTATAATAAATTATAACCTGAAATATCATTAACAATTTCTTGAAAATACACCTGTTACCTTTCAGAACCTGGTGTGGGACTTAAATCAATAATTCATAATGCTGTCAACATAAGAGAATAATGGCAGAAAATCCTCTTAGATATACAAGATGAAAACATAATTAAAGCTATAAAAAGAATGGTTCTTGAAGATATGTTTTGAGGAAGTTAATGGGACTACTTTCCAAGTGTGGTATTATTTATATAGAGCTAACAGTGTGCATGGCGAGTGGTACAGGCTATGGGCACAAACAAAATATTATTACCAAATTGCATCTAGGGTGCAAACAAATATTATTTTCCAATATTAGTTTAGTGGCATAGTATAATGTTTAAGTTGAAATGTCCAGTTTAAATGTCTCAGAAATGAACTAACTACTCAACCTCTGCCTTAACAAAAGCTACTTCTCAACCTTAGCCTGTCCATCTACAACAGCCTTCCCCAACCTGATGCCCTCTAGATATTTTGTACTATAACTCCCAGCATTCATGACCAGTGGTCATGCTGGCTGAGGCTGATGGGAGTTGAAATCCAGAACATCTGAAGGGCACCAGGTTGGAGAAGGCTAATTTACAATATGAGGATAATAGCACTGAGCTATCTTGTAAGGCTGCTGTTATGATTTCTCAGATAATGGTGTGAACCCTTGTCAGCCTTGACTAATTAAATCAGCCAGAGTAGGACTAGCCACATGGCTAAGGAAAGTGATTCCTTTTTGCGTGAAGGGGGCAGTAATAAGTCCTTTCTTAAAGAAATCCTCTCTTAGCCTAACAGATGTGCAAAATTATAGGCCAGTCTCAAATATTCCATTCTTAGCCAAGATGATCACGAAGGCGATGGCCTCATGACTCCATATACATTTGAATGATGCTGATTATCTGGACCCATTTCAGTTGGGTCTTTGGCTGGGGTACAGGACTGTCACCTCGGTGGATGACCCATGGATGGGGGGGGGGGGAGTACAGCCCTATGAATTCTTTCAGAACGCTCAGTCACTTTTTGCACTATTAGCCATGGAATCCTTCTAGAACACCTGGTGGGACGGGGCCTTGAGAGCACTGTATTGCAGTGGTTCTTGTCCTGTCAGGTAATGACCAGAAGGTAGTGCTGGGGTGGGGGAAGATTACTGTTTAGCACTGTGGCCGTTAGTCTGTGGCAAGAAGTGCAGCCCCCACAAGCTCTGCTGGCAGCCCCCAAGACCCGTAGCATCTCTCGCCACCAAAAAAGGGAAACGAACAACACTCTAGGAATGGGCTCTATAGTTCCTGCCATAGAAGTCACATTCCTAGAGGATTCTAGGAAGCAGTGCTTGAAAATTCCTGCCTGCTTCCTAAGATGCTCCAAGGATGAGGCTTCTACGGCAGGAGCTATACAACCCATTCCTAGAGCTTTTCTGGGTTTTTTCAGTGTTGGCAGAGGAAAGGGAAGGGTTAAAACTGTGAGTGAGGTCTGCCTGTGTGTAAATGAGTGGGGGGGGGGAAGTGACTATGTGCGAGGGGGAGGAGTAAATGGATGTGTATGTGAGGGGGTAGTTTTTGTATGTGAGTGAGGCATAGAGGGACACAGTCGCTGACAAGGAAATGCAGTACAAGTTGCCCACCCGTGTCTTAAATTGAAGGTTTTTAAATATTAGAATGCACTCAAGCCAAGCACAGTTGTCTGTGAATGTGCCTTTTGAAGACACCCTCACTTGCAGAGGCCTGTCTGTTAGGCACAGGAAAAAGAGCTTCCTCTTGAGTTGCTCTCCAACTCTGGAATGCATGTCCTTTGGAGTTATGACCAATTCCCACTCTCTGCATTCAAGAAGGGGGTCAAGGCATACTTATTTAACTTGGCTTTTTAAGTTATGGTTTTAAAAGCTGTTTTTAATGTTTTGCTATGTTTTTACTGGATTATGTTTTTTATCCTTTAAACTTTTTGTAAACGGTCTTGGTTGGCTTCAGAGAGATGGTACAGAAATACAATAAATAAATAAATAAAGGTGCAATCCTATGCCTCTTTAAACAGAAAAAAAGTCTTACAACTCCCAACATTTCCCAGCTATGCTGGCTGGGAAATGCAGGGAGTTGTGGGACTTTTTTCTGTCTAAACAAAGATAGGACTGCGCCCTAAATGTTTGCCGCTACACCTAGATATTGAAATGCAAGAGAACTTTCAACAGACAAAAAACATCCAACAGCATAACAGAAATAGAAGAAAGCAAAAGGAGAAAAAGACTGATATGCATTTTGTAAGTGTTTCATTTCTCCTTCTCTTCAGAGCATGCAATTGCATTTGGAATATGCTTTCATTTTTTAAAAGGGATTTATTTATTTATTAGATCTCTATGGTACTCATTAGCAAGACCTCTCTGAGTGATTCACAAAACAAAACTTAAAACCATAAAATATAGTAACATAATAAAACATAGTATATACACTTCGTTTAAAACATAATAAACCCAAAGAAAAAAAATCAAGATCGATGTAGAGCTAAAAAATTGTGAGATTATTAGATTAATAAAGATAAAGAAGAAAGAAATCACAAGAAAGCCAATAGTGACAACACCTGAAGAAAGCACATCAAGTTTATTTCTACAGTCAATACCTCCATTGCAACAGTTAATTTGCAGCTCACAGAAAGCAAAACAGGCAGAAAAAATACGATTAATCATTACCAGGTGCTCAACATGTACACTGGTAAATGGGAACATTAATTTTCTAAGAAGTAAATTCACTACTGAGCAACATACACACCCAATAATAAAGGGACAGACTGTTTTCTGAACTGCATTTGGCAAGCATCACTGGGATGTCGGCTTAGAGACAGGCAGTTTCCCGCAGGAACAATCTATCAAGGCCTTCGCCAGTCATCTTTTATGGGATCAGTAGACACTCCCTTGGGGAATCCAAGTTCCATTCAGAAAGGGGAAGGGGGGGGGGGAACAGACAGGAAGTTAACCATTGTCTGGATTCCAATGGCCAGTTCACACATTACATATCTGAAGTCTGCACACAGTCTGCAATGTACAAGCCATGCACACCCTGCCATGTGTACATGCAGCAGTTATTAATAAGAATTTACATAAAATCGTTTCACATACATTATCTCAGTAATGTCTGCAAGAATTTTGTGCTGTAGGTCAATATTATTATCCTCATAATGCAGAAAGACAGAGGCAGGATGCCTGACAGACAGTGCTTTGTCAAAGGCCACCTAGCAAGTTCATGGCTGAAGTAATATTTGAACCAGAGATTTCCTGGGTACGCCAGCTCTCAAAATAGCCACACATGAAAAAGCTCCAACTGGCTGGAGACCCCTATATGGTTAAATAAACACATGTGTGTTCATCACACCATTTCCTACACAGATGTGAGAGCCCAAGACATGTACGCATGTGCCAAAGAAGCTGCTATGGGCTGAGCTTCACCACATCTCTCTTTTTCAAAACACATGTTTGCCTCCCATAATGTGTGAAGCAGCCCTCAGTGGAGAAACCCACAGCTACAATCCCTTGCAATGTGTAAATCCACATTAAGCATCACCTCAAAGATTCCAACTGACACTCCTCAAGAAACCCATCCCAACAAGTCCTTAATAAACCCAACCTTCCCTTCAGGCCCCATAAAGTCTGGTTGGCGAAATGCAATTCTCAAAGAGACACACACTTTGGAGTCTGCACACAGTGAATGAGTACAAATTTACTCTGTCAGACATTAAGAAGCAACAGTGTTCCAAAATAGGGAACTCCAATTCCATTCAAAGCTACTACAACATTCTGAAATAGGGGCTGCCCTTTAAAAAGAGAAGATAAACCCACAAAACGGAATCCTAAGGGAAACCCATCAAAATGGCCCATATTTACGAAGAGAACCAGAAAGAAATCTACATTTCTTATAAACTGCAGGTGGGAAGAAGAGAATCCTTCCTTCCCCTAAAGTATCCCCTAAATGCAATAAATAAACAAAGTCTAGTGGGTTAGGAGGGAGTGAAAGATAGACATACATACACCCCAGCATATGCAAACTTTGCTGCAAGAATCAGAATTCATTTTTTCTCTCTTTTTTGGGGGGTGGGGAATTAACACACACACCTTTCCCTTTCACCAACAGAAAGTTAAGGATGATAGAGAAGAGAAGCACAAAAAGGGATATATAACATCTAACCTACCTCAAATGGGGGGGGGGGGGATGGTTGTTGCCACCATCCTTAATAGGAAAAGGGAAGGAGACGGGGGGGGGCTCCCCAATCTCAAGAGGAAAAGCTATCCCAATATCAAGCGCTATACATAAACTATTGTTTTGTCACGACACAAGGGATATTGCCAGAGTATGATTTGCGCACTAATATTTCAGTTAGTCATATCTCTATTTTAAAATCAAACATTCTAGATCGGACGCAACTAGACACCCCTTTCCCCCCCATCTTGGCACAAAACGAGTTTGAGGCAGAAAGGGAACATATATCCCCTTCCTATCCCAAATTCTATCAGGGAATAAGTGGTGGGAGAACAGTCCTAACCTAATGCAACCCCCCCCCCCCCCGTGCATTAACATAAAATAAATGCATCACATAATGAATGTAGTAGGTAGGACAAACCTATCCCACCCCCATGGGGAAATTAGATTTGGGGGGGAGAAGAGGTGAAGAAAGACCCTTAACCTCTTGGCTTATCTGCTTTTCACACTATATTTGGGGGGGGCGCTATATCTGGGTTTGGTTTTTTTTGTAAAGTGGCTGTTCCGACGGATGGGGGGGGGGGGAGAGGGAGAGAAACTCGTCCCCTTTACACCCAGCTCCCCGCCCCGCTCTCCTCACAGCCGCCCTCTGGCTTCGCTCGAACCTTGCGTGACCCGCAGCGGGGCGGGATGGCGCCCGGGCGGCTGTGGCTGTGGCTGTGGCGGCGCCCGCCGTTGCCGTTTCCAAGGCGGCTGCGGGGCGCCGCTTTCCTCTCTCTCTCTCTCCCCCTCCGTCCCTCCCCTGCTTTTCAATTTACCTGTGAGGCGGATTTTGATACTCGAGCCGGTCCGCCGGGTTCCTGCGTTCGACATCGCTCCCCTCAGACACACGGACGGACGGACAGAAGGCAGGGAAAGGAGGACGCGGGGCTGAGGAGAGAGGGGGGCCGGGGGGAGGGGGAGGCGGAATCAGCCGCCGGCCACGATCGCCCCCATCCGGGACCCGCCGCCGCCGATCCCCCCTCTCCTTTCTTCGTCGGCCTTTTCTTCCCTTTCCCTCCCTTCTCTCTCTTTCTCTCCTTCTTTTCTTTCTTTCTTGGTCTCCTCACGCAGCAGCGGCGGCGGAGGCGTCGCCGCCTCACGGAGCTCGACGCCCGCCCGCCCGCGCGCCCCGCCGGACGCGAACGACGACTGCGCGAGCTCGCGCCGCCTCAGAGCCGCTCGCGGAAGCCTCCCTCCCTCCTCTCCTCTCTCTTTTCCCTTCAACCGAGCTCGCGCCTCCTTTTCCCGTCGTGCGTCAGGAGAACGGCAAAGGTGTGGGGAGGGAGGGAGGGAAGGAGGGCGGCGCTGATGCGACTGTCGACGCCGCCACGTCGTCACGTCGTACGTAACAGCGAGTACCGAGCGGCCATCTTGGGGAGGTCTTGGCTGAGGTGGGGGGGAGGGAGCGAAGCGCCACGCTTCTCACAGTGCTGTAAGAGGGAGAGAGACGGGCATACGCTTTCCCGCGCGCCCCTAGTGGAAGAAAAGGGCATTGCAACGGTTTGCAGGGAGAGAGGAAGGACCAATTATTATTATTATTATTATTATTATTATTATTTATATAGCACCATCAGTGTACATGGTGCTGTACAGAGTAAAACAATAAAATAGCAAAATCCTGCCGCATAGGCTTACATTCTAATAAAATCATAATCCAGAAGGAAAGCAGGAGCAGGGCTTCCTCCACTGTGGCACCCCGGCTGTGGAATGTGCTCCCCAGAGAGGTCCGCCTGGCGCCTACGCTGTACTCTTTGCGTCGCCAGCTGAAGACCTTTTTGAATTCTCTCAGTACTTTCACACTTAATTTTAACTTAAATTTAAATTTTACTGTTCTAACTCTGTATTTTAATCTTTTGCTGCGTGGTTTTATCCTGGTGGTGCTTTTTATACTGTATTTTGTGTTTGTGTTTTTAACCTGTTGGTTGTTTTATCAGCTAAATAGTCAATTTTATTTCGTATAAACATAGGGTCTTAGAATTTTTCCAGAAAAGAGACAATAATCAAATGAGGATTTTTAAAAAAAACACCACCAAAAACTTGAGCAATTGAAAGAATCCATCACATACAAAGCTGTCAGCAACCATTTTAGGACCTTTGCTCTGATCTTTTCAAGCAGCCAAAGCGAATAAAGCTACTCAGTTGGTTACATAAGGATCTATATCTACAAGTCGTTTACACATGTGCTCCACCAAAGTGCTATCAGACATTCCTCCCAACAAAGGTGCAAGAAATCTTTCCCAGGGATCTGCGTACAAGTCACAGAATACATAATGAATAACGTCCTCTTTGTGGAGCCTCACGTATGCAGAGGCAGCGAAATATGAGGGCATTTGCATGCCTCCCGTATAAATATGAAGAAGGCAAAGTCAAGGTATTAAAGTAATGAGAGAAAAATCGCTCAGCCTTATAAAGGTAGCACCACCTGTTTTTCACATTTTCATTAGTATCCTGTGAGTATAACCGATCTCTAATATTAACTTTAGATTCACTTAGAATAGGGGTGCAGGAACGTCTTTCAGACAAGTTCTGAATTCCATTTCGGAGATTTCAGGGGCCACATTCCGGGAGTGGGTGGGGCTAAAGCAAGAAAGGGCGGAACCAAAAAGACAAAACCTAGGAGCATATTGTAGGAGAGGCATTCCAAGGTTTTAGAAAAGCTGAGAAATGATCAATGATCAGGGGGAAAGCGTGTGGCCGGTTTTGTCCCCCGTGCCTGGGATTCTACACCCCTAACTTAGATGAAAGGAATCTTATGAGAGAGAGGAATGAGCAGGAGAACACCCAAAGTAACAAAATTTGGCCAAATGGTGGTCAGGCATATCAATACATGTTTTTAAATAAAAGAAAATGGCCCCATTCCACCGAATTATGCTGGCAAAATTAGAGTGAAGCTGTTAGCCCTCCCCAACCTGGCGTCATGCTGCCTGGGAATGATGGGAGTTGTAATCCACACATTGGAAAGGCAAGGAGTTGGGGAAGGTTGTTCAGAGTAGGATGCTGCATGCCAAATGACTTTTACTCCAGAGTAGGATGCTCCATGCCAAATGAAAGCCACAAATGTCCTCTTGTAAGGAACGCTCATTGCCAATCAAGGGCATTGTAGACTTGGGTTCATTCAGTTGCAACAACTGCTCAGCACGTAGGCCCGAGCAATAGCATTTTTGTGATCTCCCCTCCCCCTTTTTTTTTTTGTACTGTCTATTCAGGAGGAGCTACCCAGAAACAAGTTTTGCTGGACTTTCTTGTAGAGGACTGTATTCATTCACAATAGAAACTGTTTTAAAAGGAGAGAGAGAGAAAATCCCCACTATCAGTATGTGGCTTTTATGTGCCTTCTCCCCCTTTAAAACCATAAAACAAAAACAACACGTAAGCATATGCTTGCACATTAGGAGAAATTTTAACTTCAAAGTCCTTAAAATAAAATTATAGTTTATACACACACACACCCCACTAGGGAGCCATTTGCAAAAAAATTACAGTCAATCAGGAGAGGGCAACTTACTCTCACTTAAGTGGTTATACGTTTGCAACCTAAAACTGTAGGATGAGCAGTGCCCTACGACTGGAACCCTAAGCACACTTACCTACGAACATAACATAAGTAGTGCCCTGCTGGATCAGACCAAGGGTCCATCTAGTCCAGCACTCTGTTCACAGTGGCCAACCAGCCCTCGGCAGGACACGGTGCAACCTGGAGGTAAGTCCCATTGAACTCTGCAGGACTTACTTCTGAATAGACACGTATAGGATTGTATTGTTAAAATTCCTAATATAAAACCATTAAAAGGTCTGCTATTCTGCCATCCTACTGCTTTGTAATCATTTATTGTATTGTGGTTTTACTTAGCTCTTTTAACGTTCTAATTTGTTAGGGGCTCTGGGGACCCCTTGGGGTTGAAGACTGGCGTATAAAAATTTGAAAACAAATAATAACTATGACCAAACAATACTCGGTATCTTGCTGTCTACCAAGGGCAAGGATTTCTCAGCTTTAAATATTGAAGCTTCCTGACAGAGTGTGAGGCTGTACATGGACAAATGCAGATCCCCTACCTGCCCTGGGGGGATTCCACACGTCGTACTGAGGGTGCTTCAGTGCGCCCCCAAAGCAATCGTGTAGCTTGCCTGTTCGAAGAGACGAGGAAGAGGCGTCCTTGCCACCACCCACCTACCTCCTCGCTGGCCTGGTCGGAGAGCTCGGCCGAAGCTCTCCACCCCGCCTTCTTCCTCCGAGCTCTCCGACCCGGCCGGCGAGGAGGTAGGTGGGTGGGTGGCGGCGGCAAGGACGCCTCTTCCTCGTCTCCTCTTCCAGGCAAGCTACACGATCGCTTTGGGGGCTCATTGAAGCGCCCTCAGTACGACGTGTGGAATCCCCCCTGACCTGTAATGCAACAATAGTGATGGTTTTTCTGCTCTGAAACATGTTTCTGTATCAGCTCCAGAACTCGTCTTTTATATTAACGCTCACTGTCATCACCCTCAACACTCATGTCGTACCCAATGTCCAATCCCCCTTTGAATCTTGCAATGGCTTTGATCGCAAGGACATCTTGAAACAAAGTACACTCTCTGACAGTGCGGTGCTAGGAACTCAGAAACGATATTGTAAGACACTTGCCAAAAATAGATTTTTAAAAAACCATTTGCAGCAGTGTGAAACATTTCTTAAAGGCTTTCTTATGCACAAAGCACAATGGGAGTAAGATCTGTAATAGGAAAAATGCTACAAGTGTTTGGCCAGGGACAAACCAGTCTTTCTCAGCCACATTTCACTATCTGTAAAATGGGAATAGTAGTGACTTAATCTCTCCGGGTTCCAGTGAAGATGAATGAGAAACATTGCGTGTTGCAAGGAGTAGGTAGAAAGATGCGATGTCGCATATTTTTTATTTATTTACTAATTTCTACAACATTCTCTGGGAGGTTCACGAAAGTAAACCCCCTGAAAAAACAACATGATAAAACATAATATTTTATTTATTTATTTATTACATTTTTTATACCGCCCAATAGCAGAAGCTCTCTGGGCAGTTCACAAAAATTAAAACCATAATAAAACCATCAACAGGTTAAAAACACAAATACAAAATACAGTATAAAAAGCACCACCAGGATAAAACCACACAGCAAAAGATTAAAATACAGAGTTAGAATAGTAAAATTTAAATTTAAGTTAAAATTAAGTGTTAAAATACTGAGAAAATAAAAAGGCCTTCAGCTGGCAACGAAAGGAGTACAGTGTAGGCGCCAGGCGGACCTCTCTGGGGGTCTCATTCCACAACCGGGGTGCCACAGCGGAGAAAGCCCTCCTCCTAGTAGCCACCTGCCTCACTTCCTATGGCAGGGGCTCACAGAGAAGGACCCCTGTAGATGTTCTTAAGGTCCGGGCAGGTACATATGGGAGGAGGCGTTCCTTCAAATAACCTGGCCCCAAACCGTTTAGGGCTTTGAATGTCAATACCAGCACTTTGAATCGGGCCTGGACCTGGACTGGCAGCCATTGAAGTTGTAAAAGGACTGGCGTAATGTGATCTCGCCGGCCAGTCCCTGTTAGTAAACGGGCTGCCCTGTTTTGTAAACTTTAAAAGTTTAAAACATGAAGTCTGTGTCACATAGCATGAAAGAAAATGCATTGAAGATGAGGTACGGATTTGCCCACTGGACCAAAGGGGTTAGGCCCAGGTCTTTGCTTTCACCAATGAGTTCACACAAGATATAACTATCTACAAAAATTGGATCTACTATCTCGACTTTGATACACATAAAGAGCTCCTGACTTTTTTCTGGGGAAAAGGTTGGTCATAGCTGCTAACTGGAAATCAGCAAATGAACTTTCTCTTAGCATTTGGAAACAGAGAATTTGGGACTTTGTCCTAATAAAGAAACTCACTATCTTCAGGTACAGAGGCCAAATAGAAATTGACACATTTTATGGAATATGGTACCCATTTATTGAATTTTCTAGTACTGAGAAGAATACACAACCTCCTGAGACACACGGAACTCTATGACGTGATCCATTAGGATGATAAGTGATAATTTTATCAGATAATCTTGCTTGCACCAAATAGGAGTCCTGAGTGATAAAAAAAAAGACTATAAAGAAATTGCCTCCCATGTGGTGTATTTGGATTTGTTACCATTCAGTTTGAAAAATTCATTTAGAATAACAAAGCAAAAATCAGAATAAAAGCCAGCAGCAGTGTAAAGATGTAAAAACGTCCCAACCACAATAACTTATTTAAAAATAAAATTGAAGGACTAAAAAGCCCTGGGGAAATAAAAAGGGCTTCGCCTGGCAAGAGAGAAGCAGTCCACAACAGGGTGTCACCACTGAGAAGCCTCTGTACAAATAGAGCATTGGACTTGGATTGGGGTGAGAGACCTGGGTTTATATTCCTTTGCAAGCAGGAGGCTTTCCCGAGGACTCTAGGCCAACTACTACGTTTCAACCTAAACCTACCTCACAGGTTTGTTACAAGGTCTAAAATTAGGGAAATTCTTCTGCACCAACGCACACATACACCACCCATATACTGCCCCGATCTCCTTGGGCTACAAAAGTGATAAATAAAAAGCACCAGGCAAAATACCGGCTGACCTTCACGTCTATTCTTTGAGGTCATGCCAATGCACGACTGGGGGAAAAAGGCCAGCTGAAGCTGTGAATATCCAGAGAGAAGTAGTAAACACTAGCACGTAGCATTACAATTTTTCTACAGGCAAGGAAGTGACCTAGTTCCCCAATCCGGTTGATTTATCGAACTGGAAGCTGGAATCAAAATGATGTGCCGTTGGATTATGCATTGTTCCGGAGAGCACTTCAGTTCATATCATCAACTGTTGAATTTAGATTAAATTGACGGGGCTGGCTCCATGTAGAGGCTTTGAATGATTTTGGGTTTTTTGTTTATTTGCAGTTCTTGTCTATTTGGCAAAACCAAACCTGCTTTAAGATATAAATTAATATATATATATATATATATATATATATATATATATATATATATATCTCAAACACAAGGTTAAGCAGACACTGGATGGGGCTGTAACTGAATGGTTGATTACACACATTACATGCAGAAGGTCCCAAGTTCCATTCCTTCATTAAATTTATATCCCATCTTTCCACCAAAAATGGTACCCAAGCCACTTCATCCCTGGCAATTCCAGTTTTCACCATTGTGAGCTTTTGTTTACCTTAGCAGCTCTTCCCATATTCCACTCGCTCATGATTAAGATGACTTTGAAATGGGTGGAGGAACCAGAAGTTGGTTGAGCATTTTATTGTTTGCAGTTGTATGATGCATTCGACAACTTACTTGACGCTTCGAGGAGCAAACTCGTTGTGGTATTAAGCGATGTCATGGAGCATTTCCCCTCCACGCCTGTGAATTAAGGACAGTTCCAGCTCCAGGTTTGGGAGGTCCCTCCATGGGGCCCCTCCCTCAATGAGTCTACCTTCTCACTTCCATTGTCCCCAGTTGCTACTGGCTTTCTTGACAGTCAGAGAGCCACTGAACAAGTAGGCAGTGGCATCTACTACTTCTTGGATACTTCTTTGTCTCAGACTCTGTATATTCCTCTAATTTTTCCTCCCAAGCCTTCCTCTCTCCAGGCACTCCCCTTATCCATTGACGATGTCACCGTCTACTCTGTTGAACAGGTACGAAGTCTTGCCTTTATCTTGGATTCTCTTCTTTGTTCCCCAAATTTCATCCCTCACCACGTCACGTTTCTTTTTGTAGTCTACTTTGGTCTTTCATTCAATGAAAACATGCGGTATTGTTTGTAAAAGGTGTGCAGGGGTTGAAATACAGCTTGGCAGACTTCAGATTTGAGTTCAGCACATCCAAATCATATATTAATAAAATATGTCTGCCCGTGTCTACTCAAAAACACCTCTAGAAGTCACCATTTCTGAAAGCCTGATGAGTACCCTTGATCTTACCTACACGTCAGTACATTGGCTAGTGACTAAAACTATTTCAAATATGATTTCATTGGACTAGGATTGCACAGAATCTCTCCTGGGCTAGGAAAAATGGAGAAGAGTGCCTCCAAGGTCCCAGAGAATTATGAGGTGGCCAACATCCTAAAGTATTTGGTTTAGAAGAGCTAACTGTCCTCGCACTTCCTTGTTTCCCAACACAATCTTTTTGCGTTCTCTTTTGTTTTCATCTTCCATATTGTCAGTTTGAGCTGCAGAAGTTTCAGACATCTGCTTGCCAAGAGATGGCTTTACTAAACATAGCATTAGATCAGCTGAGATTCAATTGAAGATGATTCTATCAGGAGGAGATGGAGAAACTGCTTTAATAACCATTACTGAGCCTGCAGATCATAGAATCACAGAATGGAAGGGGCCTATAAGGCCATCGAGTCCAACCCCCTGCTCAATGCAGGAATCCACCATAAAGCATCCCTGACAGAGGGTTGTCCAGCTGCCTCTTGAATGCCTCTAGTGTGGGAGAGCCCACCACCTCCCTATGTAACTGGTTCCATTGTCGTACTGCTCTAACAGTCAGGAAGCATTTCCTGATGTCCAGCCAGAATCTGGCTTCCTGTAACTTGAGCCCGTTATTCCGTGTTCTGCACTCTGGGAGGATCGAGAAGAGATCCTGGCCCTCCTCTGTGTGACAACCTTTTAAGTATTTGAAGAGTGCGATCATGTCTCTCCTCAATCTTCTCTTCTCCAGGCTAAACATGCCCAGTTCTTTCAGTCTCTCTTCATAGGGCTTTGTTTCCAGACCCCTGATCATCCTGGTTGCCCTCCTCTGAACACGCTCCAGATTACAAGAGGGGGGCAGGATTAATGCACGCTTGGTTAGCAGACTGTAAATAAAGTCTTCAGGTGCAGTTAGAGAAGAGGTAAGGTCTGATCCATGAAGCTGGAAAGCATTCATTTCAGTACTGATGGCTCCAGACACTTTAATTTCAATTTTCAAAATGAGAATGTAAGCTGCACGACAGAAGCAGGGCAAACCAGGGTTGAACTTCTGCTTTAGGGACCTTAGTTCAAATTCCTCTCTTTTTATGGACCCATTCTTCAACCTGAAGCAAGTGCCTAGCTCTCTGCTTCAGTTCCCATCTATAAAATGGGAATAACAGCGAACTAAATAACTGAGCTGCTGTGAAGACAAACAGGCGAAAATAATTTTAAAAATTAAAAAAAATGTTATCATAAATCACAAGTGCATTGGACCAACTGTCAGTTGATAAGACAATGCAAGCTTTTCAGCCTCATGGAGAGCTTCAGACGGCATGAAAAAGCAAAATTTAATTCTGAGCTTACACGCAAAAGTTAGGTAGCACAGTCAGAATCAAAGAGAAGCAGCTTCTCGAAGATCAACATCGTCTCTCCAAAGGTTATCTTTGCTTGCTCCTTGAAACAGGAAGGGGGAAGTCATTGTTCTCAAAATTCAAACAAAAATGTTGGCCGTAAAATCTCTTTTCAAACATTTTAACTCTACGCATCTTCAAACTTCCTTTTGAATGGGCTACGAGAAGAGGCCACCTTGGTACCAAAATGGTATTGGTAGCCGCTATCCCTTGCAACGAGAAATACCACTCGAGGAAGACAATTCGTTTCTCTGCTGGCATCACTGATTGAAGGGATGGGTAGGAAAAGCACTTTTAAAGACAGCTGAAGCACCCCCATCACTGTCCATCCACCTGTGCAGGTAACCTCTTGGATTTGTAACCTACACCCATTTATTCCCAGAGCAGATTATCATTCAGATGGCTTTTTACAAGATGTCACAAACATCTTATAAAAGAAATTCCAGTTGTCAGCAGGGAGGTGAATTGGGCAGAGAATCATGTACCCATAAAAAGACACGACAGACAACAAGGTGATTGCTTCACCCCCTTAATAATTAACGTTACAAAGGAGACACTGTCCAGACAGAGAGTCACCACACCTATTGGCAACAGGGAAATCAAAAGGTGGCGGTTCCCTGTCGCCTCCCTGACTTGCCATGGGAAACTACTGTGGGGGAATAACTAAGTCAGGGGAACATGAATTATAGTTGTCTATCACATTGTGGATCAAGAGAAGATCCCCCCTCCCCAACTTCATCTAATGAATTTGACAGGCAGTAGATGCAGGACACACAGCGTAGAATTCTTAACACGACATGTCATTCACATAGATTGCTCTTTCCCCCACTCCCAGGAGATGAGAGGAAGAACAGGGCCTTTCCACCAGCCCTGATGAAAATCAACTTGTTTTTCTTTTCCTCTTCCCTCTTCGTCCCTCTTTCCTTGTGTGTTGGGTCTTTAGATTGTCAGCCTGCAGGCAGGGATGGTCTTGTTTACCGATTGATGGTGAGCTACTCCAGGAGCCTTTCGGGCCGTGGAGTGGGATAAAAATACCGTAACTAAATATGTCAATCATTTATGGTGGAAGAAGTAGTGCGGTGATGGCTTAGATAGCTATCAAAGAGGTTAGACGAATTAATGAGTTCTACGAAAGATATTCTGTGCTGATGCCTTTTGCCATGTGCCACTGGCATGCACCATCAACACTACCTCCGTTGGCCCTTGATGACTAGATCGGGAGACGAGAGGAGCAAATGCTACTTTCTCCACAGGTGCACCCAAGCTTTCCTTCACCTCCCTCCCTCCTGGAAGCAGGTTTCTTCCACTGCTTTGCACAGCCAGCAAGATGGGAGAACAGTCCAGAGGGTTTTGCCTTCCTGGCTGCTCTTGCCTGCTTCCTACCCATGTTCAGAGCAAATGTGCCACTGAGTATTGCTATTTCTCTCTCTCTTATAGATGGCTTCAAAGGCGGTTTGGACCAATTCATGGAGGACAAGGCTCTTGGTGGCTCTACATTACCTCCAGGGACAGAGGCCAAGGCCTCCGAGGACCAGTTGCTGGGGAACAACAGGAGAGAGAGAGAGAGAGAGAGAGAGAGAGAGAGAGAGAGAGATTCCCTTCATGTTCTGCTTGTAGGCTTCCCAGAGGCATCTGTTCCTCCCCCTTCCTTTCCTTGTGAGTCGTGTCTTTTCAGATTGTAAGCCTGCAGGCAGGGACTGTCTTCTTTAATTGATTATATGTAAGCCATTCTGGGAGCCTGTTTGGCTGAGGAGCGGCATAACAAAACACTTCAAATAAAACACATAAATCTTGCTGGCCACTGTCAGAAACAGAACGCCCGTCCAAAAGACGGCCCTCAGTTCAATCCGGCAGGATTCTTCTTCTGTAGAATGAACGGGTAGATTCAGTTTTGACCAGCTGGAACCGTCGTTTTCAAATTGCGTTCCAGAGAACCCTGAGGTTCCTTCAGGGCATCTCAATAGAAGATAAGTCACAGTGGACAAGCCCCCCCCCCCCCTCTCTCACACACACAAACTTCTGCAGATTAGGGATCTGGAGGAAATCTGCAATAGATTCAAATGAGTTTTGATCTCTGTTAACCTGACCTCCACAGTGGATCAGATTTTCTGCAGGACTCAGTTTTCACATTAGCGCATTTGTGTAAGGGATGCTTATTGCAAGTAGAACAAAATTCTGGTTTTAAAAGATCAATTCCAACAATGAGCAGACGACAGGAAAAAAAGCACCTGACAATCTCCAAAACTTCACTAAACCCACAACTTCACACACACAGAAAAAACTTCACAAAACCTCTTCTGGATGCATGGTGCCATTTTGGCTACTTTGCGATCTGTGCTTGGAGAATGGGCTTGCGATTAGCCCATAGGATGGAAGCAAGCATTTGTTAGGTGACAACAAGATTCTTGATTTTGATTTTGCTCCTTTGAAAAGGCACAACTAAAAACGGAGCGAGAGATCTTCTCTCTTCTTCCTCACACCCCCCACCCACTTACCCCCGTATTGCAAAACCTCAGTAGTGATGAATTGACTAGCAGTAAAAATTCTTGGGATGCCTGGCCTTAGGACAGATTTTCAGTAGGTATCAGGAGACTTTGCCTCACCTTGCCTACAGGCAGGTCCCCTTAAAAAAAAACACAAAAGTACTTTTTCCACTCTTTTTGTCTTCGGCCTTTATGCAACGACCTCCTGACCTAAGGTGACGGAGCGGGTGGTAGCTGGGGATAAGTGAGATTCTGACACAATTGCAACATTCTTGTCAGCTGCCATTCTCCACACACCCCCTCGGGTACAAGGTAGAACAGGTGGAGTAGGAATACGAGGAAGAGGCAGCTTGGTGCTCCCCTGAGCATGGGAGAAGCCACACGTTCAGCAAGGCAAAGAGCGGAAAGGGGGAAAATGCAAATTTATCTTCACCACTCCTAACCTCTGCCTGAAGGCCGTCTCCTCAAGTTAAAGATAAGGCGGCAACGTTAACGGTAGTCTATTGTTAGCTCTGTTAGTCTATTGTGGCACAAACAGCCAAGAGTCCGGCGGCACCTTAAGGACAAACCAATTTATTCTGGCATAAGCTTTCGTGCCAGGATAAATTGGTTCATCTTTAAGGTGCCACAAGACTCTTGGTTGCTTTAACATGAGTGAAGCAGCCGAGGAGATTCCAGCTACCTACCTACCAAGATGTTTTCACTTCACCAAGCAGTATTCATCAACATTTTTAGCCCATTCTTCCTTAGAGATACACATAAGATGTGAACACCCCTAATTTATCTTCACAACTACCTTAGGAGCAACCACCCAGGACATTTTTCTGCCTGAGGAAAAGGGAAAGATGGCACCCCCTCTCCCAGTTCTACGTTCAGAAGCCAACCAGACTTTCTTCAGTACTTGAGATGGGTCAACGGCCTCCACCACACCTGAGAACAGCAGCGTAGCTTAGATGGCACAGGGTGGGCCGCACGGCACTGTCATATCTCCACTGGAGAAATCCTCCTCAGAGGAAGAGCTAGAGCTCCCAGATCAGTCACTGTCACCAGACCAGGAGGAGCTTAGACCCTCAGGGGAGATGGTTACAGATCCATCCTTGTCAGGGAAAAGGGACTCCACCTCTGAGGCTGAGCAACTCCCTGGCCCCCAGTCATCGCCTCAAGCAGCAGGCCAGTAGGGCTCCTGCGAGAAGGGATGCTCACTTATACAGGATTCCCTGGAGAACATGATTCCTCATGAGTAGGGCTCTGACCAGAGAGCTCTAGCTATGGAGGAGGATGCCGTCATATCTCCAGTGTAGAAGTAAGATTCAACTGCCAGGAAAGCTTCTGTACGTGGAATGGGGTTGGGCGCCATTTTGTCCATTGTCTCAGGAAACAAGGTATCTTGGGCCACCCCTGGCTCTCCACCTTTATCACAGCAGTCAGTGGGATGGAAAAAGCAGACTCCTGACACAGGTCCTAGAAATTCAGCATAGTGATTTATTGTCACAGACAGAACTAGAGATGGGTCCTTTAACCTTAGCTTCCCCTGTAGTGCCTAAAAAGCCAAGCCAAGTGTACTATCCATCACCAAATTCACAAGGTGCCTGAGCTGGGCCTCCCATTTCACGGAATCCTCAAAAAGATTCATCTTTCTTGGTTTTCTTCTGGATGCAAGGATTTAGAATTGAAGTCTTCAGCTTCCTATCATCGAAGTTGGAGGAAGAAAGAAATAGGACCAATTCAACTTATCTCCACTACAGACTTACAATGGGGGTCTAGGCTGCTTAAAGGGCCAGGTCTACCCCTCAAAGAATCCTGGGAAATGTAATTTGGCAACGTGCCAAACTACCTCCAGCATCAGAGGCAGTATGTTGGGGAACATGACCGAGAGGGCAGTATTGCACTCATGTCCTGCTTGCGGGCTTCCGATAGACATCTGTTGGACACTGCGCAACAGAATGCTGGACTAGAGAGAGACGGGGGCATTTGGTCTGATCCAGCATGGCTCTTGTGCAGTCTCTGTTGCAGGTCCCCAACACCCAGTGGAGGCTGGTGGCTTCCATTCCAGGGGGCTGTAAATCCATTTTGGGCTTCGGTCAGACCGACCAGACCTCTAAAGGAGCTATCCAAGGTGCTGAACCCTATTCCCCAAATAGTTCAGTCCCTCGCTTCGCTCCTGTAGAGTTCTTACTGAAACCCAGAGCAGATTCCCAGCTCTCCATCTCCCAGCACTGCCCAGCCAGCATGAACTGTAGGACATTTTCCGATCAAAACATGCATAGGATGGTGTCCTAAACTATTTAGGAAAGTTGGTTGGATCAGCCTTTCCCTTAAGAGTCCTCAAGCCAGCCTTCACACAATACAAACAGAATAAGCCGTCTTAAATAGAACACGACCATCAGGCTAAATATCTACTGTTGCAGGAGGGCCTCAATCAGCCTTCAAAGCAAGCCTCAAAGCTAGTAATGCCAAACTAGACAAGGCTTTTCATCTGCATTGCCCTGCCTCATTCATGGGAAGTTACCCGGGATGATGACCCCTCTAGTGTTTCCCCGACTGCTCTTCCATCTTTTTTCTTACTGTAGAAAATCTCTTACGGAAGAAAAGACAGAATCGCCGCACAATGCCTCCTGATTGGTAGCGCTAGGAGCCCCTTGTCTGGAAGCATCCATCGTTCCAACTGCATTTGCCCAGGAACCGAATTACCTAGCTGAGTCGCTACTACTTCCCTCTCTTCTCTGGGTCTTAAGACACACAGGCTAAGGGAAAATGTGGAGTTCCAGTTTCTTACCTCGGTAGAAAAATATTTATCTATAAGACGCAGCGCGGCTCGGTAGACCAAGTTGTTCTCGTGGGTCTGGAGACGTTCGATCTTCTCCAGGCCGTCCAGCTCTTCTACCAGAAGACAGAGCTTTTCCGTCTCGCCAAGCTTCTCAGCCGACTGGTATTGGGAGACAACACAAGCAACTGTTGGACTCCCGTGATGCTTTGCCTAGCCAGCAGCAGTGAACCTAGGGGATCCATTTTGTCCTCAGGGCCATTCATTCATTCCCTGCTTCTGTACAGGGGTGGTTCTCGTAGAACCAATTCTGTAAAAATAAAAAGTTGGCTACTCGTTTTGATTTGCTGGCTTGGTCCAAAGTAATGGAACCAAGCTTTGGTACCCACATGCTGTGAAGAAGACTAAAAAGGAGCAGGGGAAATGGAGGCATTCGAAAGAGCACCTTATTTGTTATTATTTATTTATTTAGAATATTTATATACCGCTCCCCATTGAAAAATTTCGGAGCGGTGTACAAGGTAAAATGAAAATAAAAACAGAGTAAAACAGTTAAAACAAAATTTAAAAAGAAGCAAAAATCAGAAATCCAAGGCTGCATGTTAAAGAAAGGCTTCTTGGAATAAAGATGTTTTCAGGAGGCGCCGAAAGGAGTACAAGGTTGAAGCCTGCCCGACCTCCAGAGGCAGGGAATTCCACAGGAGGGGCGCCACCACGCTGAAGGCTCTTCCCCTGGTGGATTCCAATTGGAGGATGGATCTAGGTGGAACCACCAGGAGCAGGCCCTCGGATGACCTCAGTGACTGGGCAGGTTGGTAGGGGAGAAGGCGCTCTCTCAGGTATCCTGGTCCCAAGTTGTTTAGGGCTTTGTACACAAGTACAAGAACCTTCAACCTGGCCCAGTAGCGAACAGGCAGCCAGTGCAGTTCCCTCAGCAGAGGAGTTACATGCTGGAAAGGGGCAGCTCCAGACAACAGCCGAGCTGCAGCGTTCTGCACTAGCTCCAGCTTCCGGAGCAGCTTCAAGGGCAGCCCCACATAGAGTGTGTTGCAGTAATCCAATCTTGAGGTTACCAGTGCCTGTACCACCGTGGCCAAGCTATCCCTGTCCAGGAGAGGCCGTAGTTGGAGAACCAACCGAAGCTGGTAAAAGGCACTCCGAGCCGTGGCGGCTACTTGAGCCTCGAACGACAGAAATGGGTCTAAGAGTACCCCCAAACTACGAACCTGTTCTTTCAGAGGCAGTGCCACCCCATCCAACCTTTTTTTGACACTAAGTGAAGACCTTGTTACTTCTCCAGTATTTTAACAGTTTACCATCTTAGTCTTTTAACTCTGCTGTTTTAAATCTGTATTTTAAATCTGTATAAATCTCTGCATTGCTGCTCGGTTTTATCCTGGTTGTGCTTTTATATTGTACTTTTACATTGTGCTTTTCATGTTGCGGTTTGTTTTCGTACTATGAATTGTATTTGATGGTTTTCATTTTGTGAACTGCCCAGAGAGCTTCAGCCATTGGGTGGTATAGAAATGCAATAAATAAATCAGCTTACCCAGTCACCAAGATCATCATATGAGGTGCTCCTGGTGGTTTTGCATGGACCTGAGGTCCGTTTAGGGTCTACTTGGGAGTAGAGCTTTGAGTGTACTGACTCTCTCTGTGTGAAACTCCCTGCCTGATAATGTCAGGCAGGCACCAATGTCACTCTGTTTTCAGCGTCTGCTAATGACATTTTTATTTAAAGCAAGCTTTCCTTGAATGACTAGCCAGGTTTTTTTGGGGGGTATAACTTGACTTTAGAATATTATTTTATTCTTTCGTATTCCCGCACCCACCCCTTTACTATTCACTGCTTGGTAATCTTCTTTAGAAAAAGAGCAGTTAATACATTAGGTAAATAATCACTACGTTCAACATCTAAGGTCCTCCTCCGGGTGCCTACTCCGAGAGAGGCTCGGAGTGTGGCAACGAGGGACAGGGCCTTTTCGGTGGTGGCCCCCAGACTATGGCCCCCAGACTATGGAATGATCTCCCTGACGAGGCTCGCCTGGCACCAATGCTGCTATCTTTCCGGCGCCAGGTTAAGACTTTCCTCTTTGCCCAGGCATATGGTGGCACATCCTAATCACCCACATGTTTAGTTTTTAATCGGTTTTTAATGTTTTATGTGTGTATGTTCTGTGTTTTAGAGTTTTAAATTTTGTATACTTGTTTTTACCTCAATTTTAGAATTTCTGTAAACCGCCCAGAGAGCCCTGGCTATGGGAGCAGTATATAAGTGCAATAAATAAATTAATAAATAATAAATTAATAAAATAAAAATAAATATAGGGTTTGAAGGCAAGTCTACGTGAACAACCAGGTCTGGTTCTCAGGGAGGCCTGTGCAATCTCAGGCTTTCCCTTCTGTAGCTCAGTAGGTAGATCCCCTGCTTTGCATGCGGAAGGTCGCAGGTTCAATCCCCAGCATCTCCAGGTAGGTCTAGGAAAGAATCCTGCCTGAAACCCCAGAGAGCCATTGCTGCCAGTCAGTGTCAACAAAACTGGGCTAGATGGTCCAATGGTCTGACTCAGTATAAGGCAGCTTTCTATGTAACCTCAGAACTGTGCAGGGTGGAGAAGTGGGGCTCTCTCTTGCTCCCCGCTGGCTACAGTCTTAACAGAAGAGTAGGAAGGGGGGATTCATTCAGTTCACACTTTAATGTGAACACCCCTAACGTTGCTCTAACATCCAGAAGCCTGAGCAGTCAAGCTAGGGGAATTTGGCAGAGAAGCAGTAAAACCCAGTCACACACTTTCCTCTTATGAAGGAAGATGACAACAGCTGGGATTGTTTAGCTCGGGGAAAACGGTGAGAAAGGGGAGACATGATAGAGGTTTGTTTACAAAACTATGCACGGTGTGGAGAAAGTGGATAGGAAAACATTTCTCTCCCATAATAGTAAAACCCAATGGGGTCAGTAGATTGAGGGGAGACATGAGAGCACTCTTCAAATACTTCAAAGGTTGTCACACAGAGGAGGGCCAGGATCTCTTCTTGATCCTCCCAGAGTGCAGGACACGGAATAACGGGCTCAAGTTAAAGGAAACCAGATTCCAGCTGGACATCAGAAAAAACTTCCTGACTGTTAGAGCAGTATGACAATGGAATCAATTACCTAGGGAGGTTGTGGGCTCTCCCACACTAGAGGCCTTCAAGAGGCACCTGGACAAGCATCTGTCAGGGATGCTTTAGGGTGGATTCCTGCATTGAGCAGTGGGTTGGACTCAATGGCTTTGTAGGCCCCTTCCAACTCTGCTATTCTATGGTTCTATGATCCCAAGAACCTGATTGGTGAGGAATTCAGGGAAGATCAAAGGAAGAAACTCTTTACACAGGGCAGAGTTAAATTATGGAATGTGCTACCACAAGACATAGTGATGGCCACCAATTTAAAAGAAGGTTAAACAAATTCCTGGAGGAGAAGGGTATCAATGGCTACCAGTCCTGATGGCTATATCTACCTCCAGTATCAGAGGCAGTATGCCTATGTACACTAGTTGTTGGGGAACATGGTTGGAGGGTGCTGTTGCACTCATGTTCTGCATGAGAGTTTCCCGTGTTTGGCCACTGTGTGAACAGGGTGCTGGACCAGAGAGACCCATGGTCTGATCCAGCATGACTCTTATGTTTTTATACCCACACACACAATCTTACCAGGAAGATAGTGGAGATGCTATCCAAGATCACAAGAATGGTTTTGCCATCTTTGATAGTCAGTAAGTTCAGCAGAGGCTTCAGGACTCCTGCCCGGACCATTTCCACCACTTGCTCTAAATTGCCTCCAGTTGTGAAGTTGGCTATGGCCCAGACAGCCTCCTTTTGGGCCTTGAATTCTCCCTGTAGAATGTGAGGGAAGGATGAGTGAGTAACATGGCAGGTGTGATGTGCCATGAGAATGACTGCACAATAACACTCTGTAGCTATTGGCAGTATCTCCACAATCAAAGTGAAATTCTGCACCAATGCAGAGAAACCTGGAGTTTCTGCTGATATTGCATATTCAGAATAAGCATGAGTTAGTTCTGGTTCCAAAACTCATCACAAGGAGGCATCATAAGCCATGGAGGGCATCAAATATGATCCCTCCGGCTTCTAAGACTCCTGTAGGCATTTTCCCATACCTCTGGCTTCTGAGATTTCCCCATCCCCATGGCTTCTGAGATTCCTTTGGCTTCTGAGATTTCCCCATCACCCTGGCTTCTGAGATTCCTTTGGCTTCTGAGATTTCCCCATCCCCCTGGCTTCTGAGATTCCTTTGGCTTCTGAGGTTTCCCCATCCCCCTGGCTTCTGAGATTCCTTTGGCTTCTGAGATTTCCCCATCCCCCTGGCTTCTGAGATTCCTTTGGCTTCTGAGATTTCCCCACCCCCCTGGCTTCTGAGATTCCTTTGGCTTCTGAGATTTCCCCATCCCCCTGGCTTCTGAGATTCCAGCAGGTATTTGCCATCCAACACATTTCCAAGCACATCCTGGCAGCCAGAAGGACTAGAAACTTTTTTTTCACTTGACAAAAAGATTTTCTCGAAGTAGATCCCCTTTCTGCACCGCACAATCAGCATCAATACCCAAGCCTGATCAACAACCAAAGAACTTCTATTACAGGTTGTTGACTATAAAATGAACTATAATCCCAGTTGCTGCAAGATGTTACCTTGTCCAGCAGTTCCACCAGGGGAGGCAGCAGCCCACATGTGATGAGCTGTTGGATCTGACTACACGGCCCTGCTGCGATGTTGCTCAGCGTCCACGCTGCCTCCTTCTGCACGGTGGATTTATGGTGCCGCAGGAGCTGCGGCAGGACTGACAGAACACCCGCATCAATGGCCATCTCTGTTTGCAAATCCGTCCCAGTGACAATGTTGCCCATAGCACGCAGAGCTGGAGTCTAAAAGACAAACCAGGGTGGGAAATGAATTAATCTTAGGATCCCTTCCAATAGCCAACTGAGCTGGTAAATGCCAACATGATTGGAGCCCAAAAAGGGGAGCAGTAAGAAAGGGTTCTTCAGACTACAAGCCCAATGAGGACCAGGCATGTTTAGAAGTCATCTTCAGCAGTGGCCAATAAAAATCATAGAATAGCAGAGTTGGAAGGGGCCTACAAGGCCATCGAGTCCAACCCCCTGCTCAATGCAGGAATCCACCCTAAAGCATCCCCGACAGATGCTTGTCCAGCTGCCTCTTGAAGGCCTCTAGTGTGGGAGAGCCCACCACCTCCCTAGGTAACTGGTTCCATTGTTGTACTGCTCTAACTGCCAGGAAGTTTTTCCTGAGGTCCAGCTAGAATCTGGCTTCCTGTCACTTGAGCCCATTATTCCGTGACCTGCACTCTGGGATGATTGAGAAGAAATCCTGGCTCTCCTCTGTGTGACAACCTTTTAAGTACTTGAAAAATCCTTGTAGCATTGCTTCCCCAAAAGATCTCTTTGCTTACCACAATAGACAACTCTGAATTGTTCATGAGCTTTACCAGCTGTGGCAGAAACCCCGCCTCAACCACAACTTGGATGCGATCATTGGACCCATCAGTCAGGTAGGACATGGCCCAGCAGGCGTCCGAAAGGATGTCCTTGTCTTCATGTTCCAGTAGACTGCTCAGCGCAGGCAGCATCTCCTTCACAGCTCCCAAAGGAGGGTACGGGTTTTTGTTTCTACAAAGGTTGGACAGCGTCCATGTGATGTTCCTCAGGAACTCAACCTGAAATCAGAACATGCTTTGCTTTAATGTATCTGATTGGCTGAAAAACTGAAGAGAGGCCTTCTAAGAACTCAAGAAGAAGGTATAGAAACTCAAGCCAGGGGCGCAAACCCAGCCCTTCCCAGATGGCTATATCTCCTTCCTCTCCCCCATCAATCAATCAATTATTTTGTGGTTTCATGGCTTTTGCTGTTTTCTCCCCCATTCTAAAAGGTTGAAATGCTTCTCCCAAAAGTTACTGGCTTTAAGCTTACAGATGCTTTTTGGGAGCCCAACTAGATCTGGAAAGCTCCAGATTTCCCTTCTAGTTCTAGATCATCCATTTCCAGATTAAGTTCCGAGCGGATCCTCAAGTTGGTATTGTCACGGGCCTTTTCCAATCTGGTGCCCTCCAGATGTGTTGGATGAGAACCTCCAGCACTGGGAATGGCTGTTCAACACATCTGCACAGCACCAGTTTGGAGAAGGCTGAGCCAGGGCAAAGGGATTACCTGGTTATCTCAGCACAAATAGAGCCATAACTGGCTACTCAAATGAGCAGAAGCATATACAGGAAGCAGCTAATTTTGCTTTATTGGACCTGGTGAGAACGTTATTAAGAAAATGCTAACGCACCTCTCTTAAAACAATACAAGATGTCTTTTTATAAAATCCAAATGCCAAAAGTTTAACGATGAAGAATTTAAAAACGTAAAATTAGTGAAAAATAGTAATTGTATTACAGGGGAGATACACAGACACAAGCAGGCTTGCACTGAATTTGGCTAACAGGCATAAAAAATAGTTGTTAAAATGACGTGGATGGTATCCAAAGTGAAGATGCTTAGTTAAAGCCCTTTCACTTAGGCTGAAGGGTCATTTGAGTAATAGACAGGCGTCAGACTGTATTCCAGGACAAAAGTGTAATTAAAGTTTTCACTTATCAATCAATGAGCAAAAAATACTGTGTAAGGGATATGCATCTTATGTGTAAGGATATATATCAAAAAAGCTTGAGCTGCAGATGTCTAGGGGGGGAAAGGTTTAATTAGCAGATTTTTGAGTAACAAATTATCTTCTCAAAAAATATGATTCAGAATTGATCGTATCTAGCCTAAAAGGTGCACAAGCCTTGGTATGTTTTGATTTTTCAGGAATGTTCAGTAATAAGATAATTAAAACTGTTAGCCCTACTTTATGGGACAGTAGATAACATTGGCTTTGTGGTAATTTTTACACAAAAAAAGTATAAGTATATGCTGATTTTAAAAGGCTTCTTTTGTCCCTGTCACTACAACAGACTATTCAGTATTAAACAGGGAACTTGATACTCAGAACAAGATCTCTCCTTTTAAGTTCTTAGGTCTAAAAGTCTAAAAACAAGAAATGTTTAAGAAGTTCTATTTCCTGTTAAGCTATTAAGATCTTTAGCAAAGCTCTGTTTATCAAGAAACGTTTTTATATTATTTGATGCAAATTATATTGAGATGTGATGTTACAAGTATATTTCTAATTAAAAAATTCAGAAATGGATCCAAAGATATTTTTTTTCTTTAGTAGTTCTTGCTAGTACAAAGCCAAAATTGAATCCACCTAAAACAATTTCTGGTGTATGCTTTATTTGAAGTGTATTGCTCAGCTATGGGTAGTTCACTAGCAGCCAAAATCTCCTTAAACAATGAAACTACAAGTTTGAAAACACTCCACAAACGCCAAATCTGTAACAATACATACCGGAGTAGTAGGTACCACCAGAGACAGAAGGGGAGGGATCACGTTGAAGTTGATCAAAGTGTCTCGGTACATGGGCCCGTCACCTGCAGAAAATAGGTATTTTATTTATTTAATGACATTTGTACTGCCCAATAGCCAAAGCTCTCTGGGCAATTCACAACCATTAAAACCATAAAATACAAGACAACAAAATGCATTTTGAAAGTTTAAGACTACAATTCTTTTTTAAAAAAATGCATTGTAGTCTGACTCGCTCCTTAGTTGGGTAGGTATTATTATTATTATTATTTATTTATTTATATAGCGCCATCAGTGTACATGGTGCTGTACAGAGTAAAACAATAAAATAGCAAGACCCTGCCGCATAGGCTTACATTCTAATAGAATCATAATAAAACAATAAGAAGAGGAAGAGAATGCACCAAACAGGCACAGGGTAGAGTAAAACTAACAGTATAAAAGTCAGAACAAAATCAAGTTTTAAAAGCTTTAGGAAAAAGAAAAGTTTTTAGCTGAGCTTTAAAAGCTGCGATTGAACTTGTAGTTCTCAAATGTTCTGGAAGAGCGTTCCAGGCGTAAGGGGCAGCGGAAGAAAATGGACGAAGCCGAGCAAGGGAAGTAGAGGCCCTTGGGCAGGCGAGAAACATGGCATCTGAGGAGCGAAGAGCACGAGCGGGGCAATAGTGTGAGATGAGAGAGGAGAGATAGGAAGGAGCTAGACCATGAAAAGCTTTGAAGGTTAACAGGAGAAGTTTATATTGGATTCTGAAGTGAATTGGAAGCCAATGAAGAGATTTCAGAAGCGGAGTAACATGGTCGGAGCAGCGAGCCAAGAAGATGATCTTTGCGGCAGAGTGGTGAACAGAAACCAGCGGACTGATGTGAGAGGAAGGAAGGCCAGACAGAAGAAGGTTGCAGTAGTCCAACCGTGAAATAACCAGTGCATGAACAAGCATCTTGGCGGAAGAGACAGACAAAAATGATCGAAGCCGAGCAAGGGAAGTAGAGACCCTTGGGCAGGTGAGAAACATGGCATCAGAGGAACAAAGAGCACGAGCGGGGCAATAGGTATAACAGGTGAGCGTATTTCTTTATTTGTGCCCCATCACTCAAGGTAGCTTACAGGCATGATTAAAACAATGAAATGCAATAAAGCATAAAAAAAGAGTACCCAACCCAGAAGACCCATTTCCAGGCCAAAGGCCTTTCTGAATAAAGCAGTCTTTGACGGCCAGCAGGAGGACAGCATGGAGGGAGCAACCCTAGCCTCCTTTAGGAAGGAGTTCCACAGCCTGAGAGCGGCCACTGAGAAGGCCCTCTCTTGGGTCACCACCAAACATGCATCTGAAGGCAATACTCTCAAAAGAAGAGCCTCTTTAGTCAGCTATCCTTGCAACTACATAGAGTATCTATCCCCAACCTGATGCCCTCTACAGAAGAACATAAGGAGAGCCCTGCTGGATCAGACCATGGGTCCCTCTAGTCCTGTTCACACAGTGGCCAACCAGCTGTTGATGGGAGAACCCCAAGCAGGACATGAGTGCAATAGTGCTTGTGCATCCCTGGTCGCTGGTTGGCCACTTGTGAACAGAAGGTTAGACTACATGGACCCTTGGTCTGATCCAGCTGAGCTCTTATGTTCTTAACAGCACCCTCTCACCCATGTCCCCCAGCAATTGGTGTTCATAAGCATACTGCCTCCGATACTGGAGGTAGCATATAGCCATCAGGACTAATAGCCATTCATAGCCTTTACCTCTAGCAGTGTTGAACCACGATTCTCATCATTATATAGGTTACACAGAGAGCTGCCCTATACCGAGTCAGAACATTGGTCCAACCAGCCCAGTATCGTCAACACTGACTGGCAGCATCTCTCCAGGGTTTCAGGTAGGGTTCTTTTCCAGCCCCACCTGGAGAAGCCAGTGATTTAACCTGGGACCTTCTGCATGCAAAGGAGGGGCTCCACCCACTGGGCAACCCTCTTTTCTAGCCAGCAAGACCATTGGCAATGTGGCGCTCCTGGCCAAAGCCTAGCTGTCCATCAACTGACGCTCTTGAAAGTCAGAAGGCACTACTGCTGCTTACCTGCGATGTTGCCCAGCGCCCACACAGCCTGCTCACAGATGTGTATATGTGGAGAAGACAGCAGGACAACCAAGCCCTGGATGCCGTTGGCCTCCACAACCACTCGGGTCTGGTCGGACGTCCCTGACGCTATGTTCGTAAGGACCCAGGCAGCCTCAAATTGCAAGTTGGGGGAGTCGTGGTGATACAAGAAGTCCACTATTTTAGGAATAATCCCAGTTTCGATAACTTGATTTATGGGTGGATTCTTCTGCTTGGACAGCATCTTTCTGTTGAAGACACAGACAATAGCCTGGAGAGCCCATCTCAGGGGCTTTGAACCTTTTTCAACCCAATGGCCAAACCCCATTTTAATAGCATATTGTAGCTTAAAGCTTTTACTGCCAGTAACTAAGCCTTAGGAGAGGCATCACAACCTTTAGGGACTGCGAAAGAGCCAGGAAACTGCCAACCAATTGGTGGTTGGTCAAAAGGGGGTGGGGCCAAGGGAAGGAGGTGGAGCCATCTGGACAACCCTGGAGGGCCGAATGTGGCCCCAGTCCAAGGCTGCACACCCCTGGATTATCCAGAGGAGTTGCAATGCTGATAGAACTACAACAGATTTGCAACAATAACTGAAGTGTGCTCTCTCTTTTCTTTTTCCACAGATTCCTGGAGCCACAGGCGCATCCTAGAAGGCCATGCCGGGATGTTCTCAGATAGTATTGAATGATACCAATTCAACGGTGTACAAGCTACTGCAGCAACAGATGATGGTCTTTTTAAAAAAGCACGGACCCCAGTATTGTAACTGGGCAGGGCCACTTTGAAGTCTGGTTCCTGGAGACAGAATGGAAGTGAGTACTGGAAGTATTCTTCCCGACTTTTTGACTGAGGCTACCCTATGAAGCAGGTTTGGCTCTAGTATACCTGACGGCCTGAGCAGCTTTCAGCTGAAGATGTGGCTCCTCCGATTGGATCACCTCGACTATTTCCTCCAAAGAAAGTTGGGAAGCCTGCATCAGGGGAGAAGAAAGGGAAATAGGTGTCATCCAGGAGGGAGAAGCAGCAGCATGCACAGATGTTTGTGGCCAAGCCAGAAGCCCAACCACCAATGCATTGGCCACAACCACTCTGTTGAATTAATCCAGGAGAAGGGGGAAAAAAAGGAAAAATCTCGTCATCTGACCCCGGCAATGGGCAGAGAGAATTCGGCTCCATTTTCCTGCTATGCAAATGTTCCAATAACTGCCAACTCAAGAGACAAACAGAAACCTTTACACAGCTATGGGCCAATTCATGCATTAGTCGCACACTTTAATTGTCACTGCTGCTATAAAGCACTCGCCTCCAACCCATGGGTGGGGAATCCAACCTGGGTTGCAGCCTCACCTAGGATGGGCTGTGCTAGCAGAACCGTTTTTTGTTGTTTATTCGTTCAGTCGCTTCCGACTCTTCGTGACTTCATGGACCAGCCCACGCCAGAGATTTCTGTCGGCCGTCGCCACCCCTAGCTCCCCCAAGGTCAAGTCTGTCACCTCCAGAATATCATCCCTCCATCTTGCCCTTGGTCGGCCCCTCTTCCTTTTGCCTTCCACTTTCCCTAGCATCAGCATCTTCTCCAGGGTATCCTGTCTTCTCATTATGTGGCCAAAGTACTTCAGTTTTGCCTTTAATATTATTCCCTCAAGTGAGCAGTCTGGCTCTATTTCCTGGAGTATGGATTGATTTGATCTTCTTGCAGTCAAAGGCACTCTCAGAATATATGATGGAGCAAGGATAGGTAACCTTTTGGGGCTGTGGACAGATGTGGCCATTTGGGAAAATGTCCAGGGCGCCACCACAAAATGGCTCCTATGGGTGGTGTGGCAAAGGACAAGTAACCTGCTCAAAAGACTAAATACACGGCAGAAGAGGGGGCTGAGCCCCAACACACTAAAAGGCTCCCTTTTCAGCATCAGCAGAAATGTATTCCCAGCTGCTAGTAAGAAAAGGTGTTTAAAGAAGTGGAAGGGTAGGATACTTGGTGGGTACCCAGAAAGGTGTCTCAGGGGTGCATTGGTGTCTAAACTGTAGTACAGAATTCTGACTGTGTCTCCTAATACATGTTTGGACTAAAGGTGAGTGATCTGAAAAGGTTGATTACTGCTCTTCCGCAACCCGGTGCCCTCCAGTTGTTTTGGATTACAACTCCCATCAGCATTGCCAATATTCAGGAATGGTGTGAAGTGAAGTCCAAAATACCTGGTGGGGTGCCAGGTTCGGGAATGCTGATATAGAAGACACTTCTTACTCCAGTCTGCTTCTACCCCCATGCCCTTACCTCATTCTTCTGATCTTTCTCTGGAAACTCATGATCTTCCGGGTTGAAACAGATGTTCCTTCGTTTCAAGATCTGTTCATCTTTCTTAGCCTTACGAAGTTCAACTCCAACTTCTATTCTTTGCCTCCTCATTTCCTGCCAAGGGGAGAAAGACCAGCACCGGGGTGTTTGTGACAGCAGAACTTTGAGTATTATAGTCAAGGGCGGGGAGAGAGAACCTGGCAACTGACAAATCAAGAAGACATTCTGCAACCTGAAAAATGCAGGACCCAACATTTCCAAGGGTGCAAGATGTCATTTTCGGGGTGTGTGTGTGGTTATGCTGGAAATATGCAGATACAATAATTGTTTAGTTTTTTGGGTTTTTTTTACTGAGAGTACTGCTTTTATTATGCAGGGATGCCTTAAACTTCACAAATAAGAGAACACCCACCCACAAAGAATTTCCTTTATGTCACACCATTCCCAGGAGGAAAGCAAAAACATTTCACTTGCAATGTCTCAAAATTTGAAGTGTTGAAACACATATCATTCACTATCCAGTTGCACAAGGGCACCTTTTGAAAAATAAAATGTAAAAAGCCCCTCCTACGTGGAACAATTCTAGAAGTAATAACTTAACGTAGTGCATAAGTAACCAAGTCTATCCCCAACCCTTCCCAGCCAAAGGTAGTTTAATCAGGATATTTGATGTGGGGAATAGAGTACACAATGTGGTTACTGTGTTATGATGAAAAAACTCAAAGCTTCTCTTGGAAATATTAATTGGAACACTTGTCATGCCTTAAAATATTTACATCTCAGCATCTCACACTTCCTTTATGTTTAGATTTATTTTTTTTAAAAAAAGAAGGCACTGAAAACTATCAACATGCTAATTTTTCACTCTTCATGTATGCTATGCATATATATGCATATATATATATATATATATATCTCCCCTAGGGATAAAAATGTTAATTAAAACGTTGGTTTTAGATTTGACAAGCTCTGTATCCATTTGTGTCAACCAATTTGACTAGTGTTGCATTCATTCACCATACTACTAATTAATTTTATGAAACAACGCAATGCTGAAAGCGGAAAAATAGAGCAGTGGAAAATTCCCAGACCACCGCCGTGGAGATAAACTCTAAAGTGTAGGAGACGCTCCAAGATAATCCTAATGTGCTACCTCTAAGGCACCTATATACAGCAGTTGCTAGGATCATGGGTGAGAGGGTGCTGTTGCACCCGGGTTCTGCCTGGGGGTTCCTGGTCGACAGCTCTTTGGCCACTGTGTGAACAGAACGCTGAGCTAGATGGACCCATGGTCTGATCCACCAGGGCTTTTTTTATATTCTTATGTTCACCTCTTTATTACTTTGACGGCCTACATTGTGCTTCATACACCATCAAGCAGCCACCCAGGGTGGGGATCCACATACTTACTGCAAAGTCCTTGCCTTTGTTTTTGAATTTCTTCATCCGTTCATCTTGCTCATTTGTGGTAGGCATCTTCATCACAGCTGTCCAGACGACAGACGACAGACCAGTTTGTTGGCAGGCTGCAGTCCCCTCACACCTAAGTGATCAGAGACACATTTCACACCAGAATCTGGATTTCAGCAAGGTTTTTTTAAACCTATTTTAAGAGATCAACATGTACCCTTTCTATCCTGTGATGCCTCATTTCCCTGCAGTTTCTCCGGAAGTATATACCTTTCTTTGGAGGGGTGCCCTGTCAGCTTTGCAGATGTACAACAGACATAACAGGCCACCCCTATAAAGAAAACAGTTCATTTAAGGATTTAGCACAGTGCTGTCCCTACCATTAGGCAGAGCGAGGCAGTCACCTCAGGCAGCCGATGCTGAGAGCTGTGGGTAACATGGCCTACCTTATGCCACCTAAGTTAGCCTGCTGCCTCCAGGCTTGGCCAAGGACGCTGTCGCATTGCCAGTGTTGAAGCAAGACAGTCAGTCTAGTCAGCTTTCGTATTCGGAATAGGAGGAGGCACCATCTTATCTTTTGCCTCAGGCAGCAAAATGTCTTGGGCGTGCCCTGATTGAGCGTGCTCACTGTTGCGGGTAGGAATAGCAGGTGGGAATAGCTAGCTAACTGGAACTTCGCAGGAAGATACTGCAACATTTTGTTGCAGCCCACTATGGCCTCTACTACTTTTTATGCATTTATTACATTTCTATACTACCCAATAGCCAAAGCTCTCTGGGCAATTCACAACAGTTAAAAACATAAAATACAAGTATATAATATATAAGTTTAAAACTACAGTACAAAAAATAAAAGTAAAACACATTGGCTGTTTTAATTGAAAGCTACTTTATGGGGTCCTCCCCCTTAAATCAAAAGGCAGAGTATGAAATATGAATGATAAAAAAATGCTTCTTCCAGCCTATACTTTTAAAACTCATTACTTCTCTAGTCTTAGGAAGGTTTAGAACACTGCTTGAAGGTAGCTAAATATTTGATATTAAAAGAGGGCAAGGAAAGTGGAGTTTATTTCAAGCTAAATCAAACTCAGTACTTATAGTATATTTAGTTATTTATTTATTTATTATTGCATTTCTATACTGCCCAATAGCTGGAGCTCTCTGGGCGGTTCACAAAAATTAAAACCGCTCAAAGTATAAAGCAACAGTATAAAACCATAATATAAAATACAATATAAAAGCTCAACCAGATAAAATATCTATATTAATATCTATATTAAATGCTTATATCCCATTTTCCCAGCTCACAAGAAGCTCAAAGCAGCTTACAAGTATTAAAAACATTAATCAACAGCGTTCAATTAAAAACAAACATCAAGCAAATAAACAACGCAAAGCAAGAGAAACACCCGGTGACATGCACTGCGATTTTCAAAGTGTGTTTTAAGGCCATCTGGGGAAATGGCCCCCTTTAAGCACTAGTTCAGAAGCTAAGACTGCAATCCTATACTCAGTGGTCCCGTTCAGAAGACACCATAAACCATGGCTTCAAACATGGTGGTTAAGCTGGAAAGCCAAGCCATGTTCATAAGACACCTTAAAACCATGTTTTTTAACCACAGTGAATAAGGCCTTTTGCTTTATTCACTGTGGTTAAAGCCCTGGTTTAAGATGTCTTCTGAACAGGGCCAGTTTCTTGGGGCCGCACCCCATTCAACTCAATGGGTCTTGCTTCCAAGTAGACACACACAGGCTTGCACTGTTAAAGCACCAACAAAGTATCTCTCAGGTTCTAAAATTAAAACAAACCCCCTATTCCCCCAAGTAGTTAATGTGGTCAATATAATAACGTCTCGCACCACAGGACTGGCCCCACATATTTTGCTACCTGAGGCAGAACAGCAAGTAGCATCCATTATCCATTTAGTCATCTTAATTATTAATTATGTTTTTAACACACACACACACACCCAAAAATAAACAACCTTCTCCGGGTGTATTACAAACAGTTCAACTGAAGTACTATGCAATCAGTTAAAGATATAAAATACAATGCAAACTTTTATCATAATAAAATGCAAAGCAACAAACAGCACAGGAATAGTTAAAACACTACTCAGGTCAAGTGCATACTATCTAAAGCCAAATAAATTATTTTGGTACTTAAAGCAGAAAATTCCCTAAAACATCTTTCTCCACCCCTGGCAACAACAAAAGAACAAATACCAAAGGAAACACACAATATTACCAAATAAAATAACTAACAATATCCTATCCTTTTGATACCTAAAATCTGCTAGCTAACAGTAGGATGGCCCAGCAGTTAAACTAGGGTAAAGAACATACAATACACAGGAAAGACTTTAAAGCTGCATCAACCCCTGCAGACCATAATTTGCTCACTGCCTTCATTGACAAATTGCTTCTTAAGGAGTCTCTGAAGGACGCTTAAATCTCCCGGGAAATTCACCCATCGCTTTTCCTCGCCTTCCCATTGGTGCATCCACAGAGAATCTCCGCCCCCTTTTAGGACTCCAACATTCCTTTCATGATGGCAGCTGTTGGGGGAAACACTCTTGGCTGGAAGGCGGACGCTTGGCGCGGGATGAGACGCGGGCGGCTCCGCACGTGGGAATAGTGGATTATCAAGACCCGCAATGCCCAGGAATCAGATCTCGAAAGGAGAGAAGGGCACAGACAGTAGTAACATGTACTTGTTGGGTGGGATAAGGCAGGGCGGTTATGGCGCTTAATTTCTCCATAAAACCGGTTATGCTGAGCGATCGTGAAGATGTTTACTCAAAAGTAAGCCCCGTTGTGTTGAATGGGATTCACTCCCAAAGTAAGCCAGCATAGGATAATTAGCAGGTCTTCAGCCTGATCCAGTTTGTGTTTTGGGGGAAGTTAAGCCATAATCCTTTACATGCTTTCTTGGGATTTACTTCTGCGTAGACAGGCATACGATTGCACTGGTAAATGCACAAAGCTCACAAATTCTGTTTGCTCATTTGGCATTTTGGGGAGTAAAAATATTAAGTATAACATGTACCATGTAGCGGAGCAAGTTTTCTACAAGAAAAATAATGGCATGTTGCACATAAAATCTCGTGCCCTAAACTCCCCCCCACACACACACTCTGAAGTAAGTCCTATTGATTTGGATGGGTTTGACTTTAAAATAAGTAAGCATGCTTAGATCAAGCCTTATTTTAATTTCCAGTTTATAATTTCCATTATAATGTGTATACAAAATGCCTTTCGTTCAAGTAACTGCAAGGGTGCAGCATTGTGTGTGTGTAGGCGTGGGCAAGCTACTTGTCTGGGGCAGGGCTCCTGCAGCATTAACTGTTGTGACAAAGAGGGAATTTCACCAGGTGCTGCATGCATACGAATGACACCTGCTGAAATTCTCTTTTCTACAGGGCTGTTAAAGATACAGGAGCCCTGTCCTCCTTTTCATATGGTCGCCCTAAGTTTGCATGGCCCACCAGACAATGTCCAACCTATTTGATGGCTTCTGCAATCAAAAAGGAACTATAGAAGCAAGTGTATTTTCAGGAGCGCCCACAGGGACGGAATTATCGGGTCCTTGTTGAGGTCCACAGGGGACCCACTGTTAATCCTCATAGTCTCTTGACCTTTCTTCTCGCTGTTGCTGCCTGTTCAGATGATCGTTCCAAGTATGCAAACCAGGGGTGGACAACCTGGTCCCCTACACATATTTGGGACAGCATTTCCTGTAGGGGTAGGAGAAGTGGCACCGTGTCTTCCAGGCTTTTTCTTTCCAGTATTTATACGCCCATATTTCTCTCTGCCAGAGAAACTGGGCAGCTTCTGTAAATAGAAGCCTGGAAAAACGCTCTGCCCTTCTTTGGACCAATACCCGGCCTCTGCCGTGACTAGAACCCCAGTGGGAATATGCCAGGCCTATGCAACAGCTGGGAATGGAGCTGAACAGCTAAATGGATGCATCAGCATTTCTGAATATTTGTTTAGTGACTAAGAAAATACCCCCATAACCCCCCTCCCCACTTCTCTATTCACCCAGAGCTTAATATAACTATATTAGTTATAACTAATATAACTTTGCAGGGTCCCTCCCCCCTCTCTCACACACACATTCTTTTTTGCTCTCATTCTTTATGTCAAATAACAAGTTTCTCCTTTTTTTGGTCAATTGGTGCTGCTAATTAACTGCAGCCTCCATAAGCATAATGGAGTTTGACAGCAAGGAAGCGTCTCTTAATCTTTCTTCCGGGGGCTCACTAGAACAGAGCGGCAGAAATGGCAGGGGCAAGGGAACAGCTACTGCTCAGGCAGTGGCCGGCGGCTACTAGGAGCTAGCGTGGTAACAAGCCAGCAAAGGGATTTCTCGGAGCTGGCTGGCCAATAGATCCAGAGGAGTCAAGTGGTGAAGCTTTTACTGGACTGTTCCACTTCATGCTGTGTGAGTGTGTGCTAATTTGACATTCCAACTTGGAGCAAAGTCCTCCCTGAATACAGGACAGTAGTTAATCAGGAATAAGTCTACGCTGAATTATTTTCCCTTTCACATGCTCAGTTTCACCGCACGGGGAGTGCTTCAAGTAGAAGAAGCATTCAAATACGCAAACCCCCCATCCCACCCCCTGATAATGGTACAGTCTGGGGAAAGCTCTGTCACTTGATTTTGCTGAAAGCAGAAACAGTCTCGGCCTCTGCCAAGCTGAGCTGGGATTATCTTCTGCTTTTTTTCTGATGCGTAGAATGAAAATAATTTTATATTGGATTTTTTTAATCGCTATATTTGTATTAGTTTGTTTTTAAATGATACAATCACTTCAACGTTTCGGCTGCAATCCTATATACATTTGCTTTGGAGTTAAGCCCCACTGAACTCACTGGGATTGTGCTGTTCAGCAATTACCCAGAGGGGTAGCCATCTTCATTTCCGAACATAAGAGCAATGCTGAATCAGACCCAGGGTCTGCATAGTCCAGCATTCTGTTCACACAGTGGCCAACCAGATGACTATGGGAAATCCATGAGCAGCACAAGAATACAACAGCACCCTCCCACCCATGTTCCCCAGCAACTAGTGTACTTAGGCATACTGCCTGTGACACTGGAAGTGGCATATAGCCATCAAGATGGGTAGCCATTGATAGCCTTCTGCTCCAGGAATTTGTCTAACTCTCTTTTAAAGCCATCCAAATTGATGGCCATCACTACATCTTGTGGTAGAGAATTCCATAGTTTAACTATGTACTGCGTAAAGTAGTCCTTCCTTTTGGAAGCCCAGGTAACCGCCCAGATGTACCTATTGACTTTTGTGAACCGCCCAGAGAGCTCCGGCTATTGGGCGGTATAGAAATGTAATAAATAAATAAATAAATAAAATAACCAACGTCTACCGGATCACCCCTGCCCACATGTTTATTGACACTCTCAGTGAATTCTAAAAGCTTAGTCAGACGGAACTTATCTTTGCAGAAGCCATGTTGATTCTTTTTCAACAAGGCTTGTCTTTCCATATGCTTGCTAATTTTATCCTTAATAATGTTTTCAGCCAATTAATTCAGAACAGATGTTAAGCTAACTGGCCTGTAATTTACTGCTCCCCCCCCCATCCTGGGGGATTTTGGGGACGTGTCACATATTTTATTAGAAGATCAGCAATTTCATATTAGTTCTTTAAGAACTCTAGAATAGATACTATCTGGGCCCGGTGATTTCTTTACGTCGAATTGGAACGTTAATGGAAGAAAGCAAACTGATAGATTAGTTCATCTGGGCCTAGGTTTTAATCCTTAGCTCTTAAAAGCCTAGATTTGAAGAAGAACCCCCCCCCACACACACACACACACTGTGTTCAGCCACATTTGTGGTGCTTAATTAAGGTTGCCACCTCGTTTGTCTGTCAGGCTCCCCAAACTTTATCACCTATGTGGCAGGTGGATCCACCATGATCCTTTCCATGTTGGAAATTGCTGTACCTATTGACTTTGACCAGTGCAGAGATGTGAGAATTCAGGGAGACATCTTTGTTGTTTGATAACAACTCACCAGAATTTGCACATTTCTTCATAAACAGGGATGCAAAGAACTTCTTAGTTATGACATAAACTACTTTGTTTGTTTTATACTGTTGTTTTATACTTTGAATGGTTTTAATTTTTGTGAACCGCCCAGAGAGCTCCGGCTATTGGGCGGTATAGAAATGTAATAAATAAATAAATAAATAAATAAATTATATCTTTTGGTATCCCCTTGTTCAGTGTATCCATAACATCTATTTTCCCTAAGATACAAAAATAAAAATAAAAAATATGCCAGTCATTAATTCCTGGTTCATACTAAATTCTATGTAGAGAGCCGGTGTGGTGTAGTGGCTAGAGTGTCAGACTGGGAGTTGGGAGATCTGGGTTCTAGTCTCCACTCAGCCATGGAAACCCACTGGGTGACTTTGGGCCAGTCACAGACTCTCAGCCCAACCTACCTCACAGGGTTGTTGTTCTGAGGATAAAGTAGAGAGGAGGAGGATTATGTATGCCTCTTGAGTTCCTTGTAGGAAAAAAGGCGGGATATAAATGCAATACTAAAATAAATAAATAAAATATGTTAACTTGACCTTTATATAGCCCAGTATGTAAGTTACATTCTACACGTGGAGGAGATGGCCAATGTCTTTCCCTTCCTTTAACATGGCTGCCACATCCTCTCCACCCATGAGTGGCGGTGGGAATTGGCTAGCATTAAACCTCCCCTCACAAAATGCCCCACTTTGAAATGTGGCTGCCCCATCTAACAAGGAAGGTTGGCTGGAAGACTTGGCCTGAAGGAACACTGGTATAAAACATTCCCACCAGGGTGAAAGGCACAAGACTCATTGCTGAGGAGGGCGGTCTCTGGACCTGCCTTACCGTTAGGCCGGAATGAGGCAGCTAATTTTGGGTGTCATGACAGGGCAACAAATAGTTGCTCAGTTTATTATCGTTGTATTTTTACTCCCAGGGAGAGGTGCTTGTGGGATTTTCTGCCTCTCAGGTGTCAGATAACTTGGACTTGAGTAGGGTGACCCTATGAAAAGGAGGACAGGGCTCCTGTATCTTTAACAGTTGCATAGAAAAGGGAATTTCAGCAGGTGTCATTTGTATATATGGAGAACCTGGTGAAATTCCCTCTTCATCACCACAGTTAAAGCTGCAGGTGCCCTGCCCTCTTTTAAATCTGGTCACTCTGGTATAGCTCTTGCAGCTTTAACTGTGGTGATAAAGAGGGAATTTCACCAGGTTCTCCATATATACAAACAACACCTGCTGAAATTCCTTTTTCTATGCAACTGTTAAAGATACAGGAGCCCTGTCCTCCTTTTCATAGGGTCACCCTAGCCTTGAGCACGTTGACTCGGGGAAGGTGGTGCCATTTCCACCTCAGGTGGTGAAACTGAGGTGGACATGAGGCAAAGATGAGGTGGGGCAAGCCCCCCACACAGCAGAAATGTAGAACTGAGGCCTGGGCAGGAGAGCTAAATCCAGCCATCCTGGGGTACAAATTGGGCCCTGTGGCATTCCCCAGATAGCCATTCCTCCTTCTACCGGCCACCACGGCCTTTCAGCCTTTGTTCATTTGGTGGTTTTCCAGTTTTTTGTGCAGTTTTTGCCCCTTGCAGAGGCCATTCAGCCATTCAAAATACTGCTGGAGGAGAAAAATGTCACCCAGTGCCTACTGACCAAGGCGTGCAAAGCTTGTTAGAAGGAAGCAGAGGCATAGCTCAGTGGCAGAGTACCTACTTTGCATGCAGAAGATTCAATCCCCGGGTTCAGTTCCAGTAGGGCTGGAAAAAAGTCCTGTCAGAAACCTTAGAGAGCTACTGGCAACCAGTGTTGGGCTAGATAACTCAGTTTAAGGCAGCTTTTATGTTCCTACTGGATAACTGTGCTGAGGCGTGTTTTTTTTTAATTGATGATGTTGTATTAAATACTAATGAAAAATAACTTCAAACATATTAGGGTGTCCATATTTTATTTCCTTCACTGATTCCCATTCCATCTGGTGCCCTCCACCACAAAATTTCTGCCTCTGGACTTGAGTTGTGGACACCCCATGGTAAGGGTTTTAAGTGGGCATCTTATGGCTACTGGTTGTCAGAATCCTACTCTCAGTCCTGCCGGCTTATTTCTCAACGCTAACTGGCCCAGATTCCTTTCCTTTTGCCCGCTGTAACTGAGCCTCTCAGCTGAAACCGGTGTCTTTAAAAGAGAAATTTGCAAGGCAGAGGGTTCTATTTCAGCCTTCCTCCGGTCCCTCGAGCCACGAGGCTGAAATTATTAGATGCCCTATAAGGAGAAGAAACGGAAGAAGAAGAAATCCCCAAGAAACTGGGGCATTACTTGATCTCCCTCCTGAGGGATAAGGTCCTGGGCCAATCAGCTTTCCATAGACACAGTCGCTGGCACACGTTTGTAAGGAGAAAGCGATATCTCAAGACTGATCAGATGGGTATAAAAGACGCAAGCCAGTCTCTTGTAAACAAGGGGTGTTTCTCAGCCTTGTCTCTCCGGTAGGTACTCTGCGTCTCAATGGAAACTCCATTGGGAAGGGGCTGTAGCTGAACGGTAGACCACTTGCTTCAGGCAGAAGGTCCCCGGTTCGTTCCCTGGCATCTTCTGGTAGAGCTGGGAGAATGTCTGCCTGAAACGCTAGAGAACCACTGCCAGTCTGTGTCAACAGTACTGGTCTAGATGGATCACTGGTCTGACCCAGTATAAGGTAGCTTCCTGTGTTTGTAACTCTTGGGAAGAGATAGTGGGAACGGTCCAGGGCCTATACCATAGGGGATGAGAAGACAATCAAGATGGATGGCTCTATGAATAAATGCCATGCAATCCCTTCTTTTGTATCTTACATTCTTCACTTTCTCTTCTTCCAGGAGCATTGTGGGTAATACTGTTCTCCCAGTGTCTTCCTTTCTGGTTCTGCTTTGTGCCTAAATCCAAGCCAAGATGCCTGGCGGATATAAAGGAGAATGCGGGGACGATGTGGATCCCCTGCTGTTCCTGGGTCCCAGCGAAAAGGAGAAAATCGAGGCCATGAGCAAGCCATATGATATCAAGAAGTCATGCTGGGTCAAGGACGACAAAGAGGGGTTCGTCGCTGGGGACATACAGTCTGAGACTGATAACCAAGTCACCGTGAAGACGGTGACCAATCAGGTGACTGGATGGGACAGGAGATGCTGCTCTCTAGGCTTTGAAAGACTTGATTTGTTCATTAGCTTAAGGATCAATGACAGCATTTGTCTGACTGGGGAGGGGGTGGTATAACCGATTTTGCCGATTGAAATTGGTCATGTAGGCCTTGAAACCAGAAGTGGGCAAAGAGAGATCTCCAGCTTTTGGACTCCAAATCCCAGAACCTCTCACTAATATAGTCAATGCTCAGGACTGCTGGAAGCTGATGTCCAAACATCTGGATATTTACTTTCTGCCCACTCCTCTAAACCACCAAGGCTTTGGAATTCTTCGAGTTACAACCTAACTCGGATCATTGAAAGGAAGGAGTAAACCACCCTTCCCCAACCAGGGGAACATCTCCAGACATTTTGAACTTCAACTCCCATCAGCCCAGCCAGTGGGGTCCATGGTCAGGAATGGTGGGAGTTGTAGTATAAAATATCTAGAGGGCACCTGGGTGGGGTAGGCTGGAGTAGGCTATGGTGGATAGTGAGGCCAGCAATGTTAGGCTGGGGATGAATGTGTGGCAACCAGAATATAAGAGCTAGCTGCATGCTGGCCTTGATGCAGGATGTTCATTGGACAAATACACTCAATTGAAATTCCTAGGTTTTTATTTTTATTCTGGCTTTCTTCCAAGGACCTCAGGGCACTGTATGTGCTATTGTCCCTATTCTCATTTTAACCTCACAACAACCCAATGTGGTAGGATAGGCTGAAAAATGGTGGCTGGCCCAAGGCTACCCTATAACCTTTGTGGTAGTGTATGGAACATTGAGGTCCATCCAGGAATAAATGAAGGCCACATAAATTCAGGTCTAATTTTCTCTCTGCAGTGGCGTAACAATGAGCAACGCGCATGCCTGACTAGAGAAATCAATAAGGTGCATGGTCACCAGCTGACCAGTAGTTAGCCAGCATAGCTGGTTTTTGAATGCCCAGGGATGGGGTACCTTTTTTGTGTTGAGAGCTGGGGGGGATTCCACACGTCGTACTGAGGGTGCTTCCATGCGCCCCCAAAGCGATCGTGTAGCTTGCCTTTCGAAGAGACGAGGAAGAGGCGTCCTTGCCGCCGCCACCCACCTTCCTCCTCGCTGGCCGGGTCGGAGAGCTTCTGCTCTCCACCCCGCCTTCTTCTGCCGAGCTCTCCGACCCGGCCGGCGAGGAGGTAGGTGAGTGGCGGCGGTGGCGGTGGCAAGGACGCCTCTTCCTCATCTCTTCAAAAGGCAAGCTACACGATCGCTTTGGGGGCGCACTGGGGGCGCATGGAAGCTGATGTGTGGAATCCCCCCTGCAGTCCCTCGGGGTGATCGTGCCAGAGGTCTGAACTAATCACTTGCAGAGGGCTTTTGAAATTAGGCTAAGGGCTGCCATGTTTAGGATGCCCATATGAAAAGAAGGTCACGGCTCCTGTATCTTTAACAGTTGCATAGAAAAGGGAATTTCAGCAGGTGTCCTTTGTATGCAACTGCAACAAAGACGTGATAACCTTAACCTAACACAGTACAAATGAAAACAAGGAAGTTAAAGAAACAGGTAAAAATGCGGTTTTATATACTAAAATATAATGTTAAAAATAACATACACAGAGCATTTCACAAGTACAATAATACAACAAGACGATCAGAATGCTGGACAGAAAATGCTCAGAAAACTTGATCCATTTGGCCAGACGCGTTTCGACCCTTGGTCTTCCTCAATGGCCAGTTTGCCAAGCTGATTAGTACCGTGGGCTATTTTCTCCCAGGGCTGACTTAAAAGTTCCAAAAATTAAACGAAATCAGATGTCACTCCCCACAATATACAGTATGAGTCCAAACATTCAAAGAAAGCCCATGGAAGGTGTTCCAAACAGCCACTGCTCGCAAGCACGATAATGCTGGTATGGGCTTCCTTTGAACATTGCTGTAACTTGGCTTTCCTTAAATAACACTAACTTGACCACACAGACAGTCACCATTAAGAAGGATGATGTCCAGCAAATGAACCCACCCAAGTTCTACCAGGCCAGCGACATGGCCAACATGACCTTCCTGAATGAAGCCAGCGTCTTAGACAACTTAAGGCAGCGTTACGTGATGATGAGAATCTATGTAAGTGAGCACAAAGACATCTTGCATGGAGCATGTGGGCATTACTGAGACTATCTCTTGTCCCCAATGCCAGAATTTGGGGCAGGGTGGGGGGCGCTGAACAGCATAATGCATCAAATGCATGCCCGCACTTCACATATCCCTGGCTGTATATTATTTGTTGTTACATTTATGTCCCACCTTTCCTACAAAGAGCCCAAGGTAGTGTATATGTTCCTCCTCCTCCTCTCCATTTTATCCTCACAACAACGACCCTGTGAGGTAGGTTGGGCTGAGTATCAGTGCCTGGCCCAAAGTCACCCAGTGAGCTCCATAGCTGATTAGGAACTAGAACTCAGATCTCCTGAGTCCCAGTCCAACACTCTAACCACTACACCACACTGGCTTCCAAGTCTGGAAACGTTGACCTGGTGGGTGCTTCCAAACAAGGCTTTTTTTGACCCAGCGCTCTGCCTCATTCATGGAATTTTATACCAGGTCAAGGCATCGTTGGCTCTTACTCGTCATATCCCTGTGTTTTCCCAACTATTCTTCTGCCTTTTTTCTCACCACGGAAAATCTGCAAAGGAGAAAAAGATGAAACAGCTGCCCAATGCCTTGTACCGTATTTCTTCGATTCTAAGACGCCATCGATTGTAAGACGCACACTAATTTCAGTACCACCAACAGAAAAAAAGCTTTGATTCTAAGAAATAATAAACGCACCCGCGATTCTAAGACACATCCTGTTTTTAGAGATGTTTATATGGGGGGAAGTGCGTCTTAGAATCGAAGAAATACGGTAATTGTTGGAAACACCCTGTGTTTGGATTTTTAAAAAGTAATAATAAATAGCTGGCTTCAAGCTCAGGACCAAAGTTGTGAGAACAAGACACAATTGCCTTTCGTTTCACATCTGATTCCTCAGTAGCTCCACATCTGGAATGATAAAACATCAGTCATTAACACTTATCTGCAGGTGTTGTGAGAATTTATCTGTATTGCTAATGCTCAATGCAATGCTTAAAAACACTTTGCGGGAGAGCAAGAGGTATCGTGAGGCTTTAGAGAGAGCTAATCATTTATCTGAGGCAGAGTCTAGCTTTTTGCTCCCCTGAAAGGATATAATATCAAAGCAGTGGCCATTTTGGATAGATAAGAGACAGGAAGTAGTATTTGATGTTCCCAATCTTGAACCATTCATTTGCAAAACAACCCAGTCATTCCCATTTTATAGACTGGGAAATCAGTAAAGGCCGTTTGATACATTTAGCAGATTCAAGTGCTTTTCCTGAACTGTACTACTTTAAGCTCCAGGTGGGAGTTGTTGGCTTGAGTGGTTCTCCATTGTGGGGGGGAAACTTCATGCATGTAGAAAAATGACATGTCCTGGAAGTAACATTCAGCTGAGCCCTGTTTCTGACATGCTGTTTTTCTACTTGCAAGGCAGGCAGGATTTTTGTGTTGTTTGAGCATTCAGACGTGCCATCCCTCACCCACAATTTGAAGAAGTTCTGTCCAGAATAAGCTTAGCCTCTGGGATATATCCGCTGGGGAAACAGATTGCCAGAATTGAGCCCTTAAACAGCAATAGGGCCAAAGCAGCCTTGTGCAGAGATTCAAACTCAGGTCTTTCAGCTCTTAATCCGAGACCACACTAACCCATGATGGGAGGCTCATCCTGGTTTCTTTTGTTCTTCCTCCAGACCTACTCTGGCTTGTTCTGTGTCACCGTCAACCCTTACAAGTGGCTGCCCATCTACGGATCCCGAGTTGCCTTGATGTATAAGGGCAAGAAACGCACAGAGATGCCCCCTCACCTCTTCTCTGTCTCTGACAACGCCTACCATGACATGCTTATGGGTGAGTGCTGGGAAGGAGCTCTAAGTCTCTAGAATTGTCCTCATCCTAGTGACTGGGAAGACCATATGTCCAGAAAGTAGAGTGTATGGACCGGGATGGAGATAGTAGCCCAGTCAGGAAGTCCTAGGGACCCAAAATATGCCAGAACCAAGAAGACTGGTTGTCCACACAAAAGATCCCAAACAGGAAGTCCTGTATAGCTCTTCCTGTTGAAGAAGTCCCAATGGTCAGCCTCGATGGACAAGGCTAGTCTGGGTGGGTAAGTCAATCCAGAGTCTGAAAACTGCCCTAGGATGTGTTCCAACCCACAGTTCCGGCTCTGCATTTAGCTGACACATGTAGAATGGCCAGCATTGCACATGAACTGACACACACACTTGCTGAATTTTTATCATCACAAGACATTCTGGAGTATATAGTTTGTTTATAGAACCCTGTGTCACGGACCCATCCTGCCTAGGGTGGCAATAAACTCCTCCTCTGTTTCCCTGTCAACTTCCAAAATCCACATTTTCAGGTTTCTGGGCAGACAAAGAAAGGAATATGCTATAGGGAGAGAGAAGAGGAGGTTAGTTGGTGCTCCTACATATCTGTAAATTAGCCCCGTAGGAATTTTAAGACCTTTTTATTAACACCTGCAATGTTGTTTTATTTTACCCCACACAGAACGTGAAAACCAGTCTATGCTGATCACGTAAGTGTATATCTTTTGTTTACTTATTATTTGTTAAATGATTATTCGTCAAGTTGGGAGACAGTTTTCTCACTCTCTGATAATACTAGAACCCAATGGGGTGATCCCATGAAGCTGAGTGGCGGGAGAGTCAGGATAGATAAAAAGAAATATTTCTTCACCCAGCGCAGAGTTAAAGTATGGAATTTGCTACCAGAAGACGTAGCAATGGCTATCAATTTGGATGGCTTTAAAGGGGAATTGGACAAATTCCTGGAGGATAAGTCTATCAATGATAGCTTTATGCTATCTCCAGTATCAGAGGCAGTCTCCCTATGTACATCAGTTGCTGGGGAACATGGGTGGCAGGGTGCTATTGCTCTCATATCCTGTTTGTGGTTTTCCCATGGGCAGTTTGTTGGGCCCTATATGAACAGAATGTTGTTATAATCTGACTTTAAAATATTGTAATGTTGTACTTTGATTCTGTTTACTTCTTTTATTGTTCACCACTCAGGAATTCTGCTGGATCTAGAGTGGTGTATACATATTGTAAATAATAAATAGTAACAATAATGAATGCTCCTCCCTTACAGTGGGAGGCTGGAATAAATGGCTTCTAGGTTCGTTTCAACATTTTGGTTCTGATGTCTTCCTCCATCGTTTCTTTCACCTGTAGCGGAGAATCCGGAGCTGGCAAGACTGAAAACACGAAGAAAGTCATCCAGTACTTTGCCAACATGGCCGGCACTGGCAAAACCTCTGCTGATGGAAAGGTAAGGGAGTTTTGTTGGATAAACTGGTGACCGTTGTCATGTAGCAAATGGATCTGCGCCCCCTGTTGGTATTGTCCAACAGAAAATGTTCCATCATTAGCTGTTGAGAAATGTCCCATGATAAAATTCTGTTTTGTTTTTGTCTTGGGCAGGGGTCCCTGGAAGATCAAATCATTCAGGCTAACCCTGTCCTAGAGGCCTTCGGAAATGCCAAAACAACCAGGAACAATAATTCCTCTCGCTTTGTAAGTACCTGATTCTGAAAATGTGCTGCACCCCAATCAGTACTCTCATTTCCCCCTCATTGCACAATGTTCCACACATGCAAGCACATCACTCACTATCTCTTTAACTAATAATGTATCACTTAATGACTCTCAACAGTCTCTGTTGAAAACAATTACGTTTGAAGTCTTAGGAGGCGATATGAGATCTTTTACATCTGTGAAATCATCACAAATCAAGTCTTCCCTTGTTGTTGCACTCAATCAGTGATAAACATGCATGTGTGAACTCCTCTGGGTCCAGCTCATACATAAGGAACTTTTGTTTTCTTTTTAAAATTTGTAAGTGGGGCCTGAAGCAAGATGTTGCAGCATGAAGTGATTGTATTCAGGCTTCCCCACGCACATTTCCTTTCCCCAACCCTCACATTTCCCCATATTTTCCTCAATAGTCAGTTAACATTCTAAGGGCTCAGAGCATGTGTAGTCCTCGTACTGGACTAGATGGTCCAATGGTATGACTTGGTTTAAGGCAGCTCCATGTGTTCCCTATAAAATCTTTGTTTATTTATTAATTATTAATTATTTATTACATTTCTATACCGCCCAATAGCCGGAGCTCTCTGGGCGGTTCCAGTCTTGTCTCCAGAAGCAGCCCTCTTACTCACCTGCATGGAATTTCTGATCGCCTGTGGTTACCAGCTGAGTTGTTAAATACAACCATCTATGCATCTATACTGTTTGCTCCTCCTTGTGCGAAGGTATTTCAGTGTTGAACAAAAGGCCTGTCTCTTGTTTTCCTTTCCCAGGGTAAATTTATCCGAATTCACTTTGGCACCACAGGAAAACTGGCTGGGGCTGACATTGAGAGCTGTAAGTAGAATTCCAATGGAATTTTAGGATGTTTTAATAATGTATACTATGTTTTTAATCAGTATTTTATGTATTTTATACTTACTGTTGTTCTCCGCCTCGATCAAAATGGAGAGGCGGGTAAGAAATAATGTATTATTATTAGTAGTAGTAGTAGTAGTAGTGGTAGTATCCACATCAGGCCAGTTTCTCCAAGGATAGAAACCCAAATCTTAACCCCCCAACACCATTTTGGATGGAATTTGGAAGCAACCTAATTAATAAGGCAATGTAATTATTATTTTTTAAAAAATTGGTAGTGCAGAATCTCTGTCCCTTCATTGAATTTGGGTTCTGGTTCTGCCAGGTCCAAGTCATCAGTCATGTTCTTTTGGTTATCAAGTTGAAACAAGCTACTTGTGCAAAAAGATGACAGTTTGTTGATAGAAAATGGATGCAGGATGTAAACATGCAAAGGAAATTAGCACTTCTTTCTAGCTAACCAAGCTTATATAGCTGTGTGTCTATTGGGGCCCTCACTATAGAATCATAGAATAGCAGAGTTGGAAGGGGCCTACAAGGCCATCGAGTCCAACCCCCTGATCAATGCAGGAATCCACCCTAAAGCATCCCCGACAGATGGTTGTCCAGCTGCCTCTTGAAGGCCTCTAGTGTGGGAGAGCCCGCAACCTCCCTAGGTAACTGATTCCATTGTCGCACTGCTCTAACAGTCAGGAAGTTTTTTCTGATGTCCAGCTGGAATCTGGATTGAAGCCATCTTTTTGAGCCAAAGCAGGTTCCCCAGGCTAGTTGCACAGTTGTTCTTCCAGTGTGGGTTTCCACACAGCCTCAGAGTAAGGCATTGGCAAGGCTTCTAAAACACACCTTGTAGATTTGGGGCATGATCGATGTTCTCAGCACAAGCCTGATTTTCCTTTTTGTTCCAGATCTCCTAGAGAAATCTCGAGTGATTTCTCAGCAGCCTGCTGAAAGGGGCTATCACATCTTTTACCAGCTGCTCTCCAACAAGAAACCAGATCTTGTTGGTAGGTTTGTTTGTTTGTTTGTTATATCCTCTCTGTTTTATCTTCACAGCTACCCTGTGAGGTAGGTTAGGCTAGGTAGGTTAAGCTAGGACTGAGTGTCTGATCCCAAAGACACCCAGTGAGCTTCATGGCTGAGTGGGGATTAGAACTTGGGTCTCCTGAGACCCAGTCCAACACTCTTACTGCTTCACCACCCTGGCTCTCACACTTTCCTTGTGCGTATGTGTGAAAGAATCATAGAATCATAGAATAACAGAGTTGGAAGGGGCCTACAAGGCCATCGAGTCCAACCCCCTGCTCAATGCAGGAATCCACCCTAAAGCATCCCTGACAGATGGTTGTCTAGCTGCCTCTTGAAGGCCTCTAGTGTGGGAGAGCCCACAACCTCCCTAGGTAACCGATTCCACCGTCGCACTGCTCTAACAGTTAGGAAGTTTTTCCTGATGTCTAGCCAGAATCTGGCTTCCTTTAACTTGAGCCCGTTATTCCGTGTCCTGCACTCTGGGAGGATCAAGAAGAGATCCTGGCCCTCCACAGAAAGAGATACTGTGCGTGTGTGTGTAAGAGAAGGGGAGCTCTTCCCATTTCTTAATATGGCTGTCTACTGCAAGATAAGAGACATGCATACCTATAGGTAATCTCCAAGGCTGACACAAGGTATTTTGCAGCTTGGGGCAAAAAACAAGATGGCGCCCACTCCCATTCCATGTTCAAAAGCTGAATGGACTGGCAGTTGAATCTCTTCAGTGCTGGTGACAGGACAGCGTCCACTGCACCTGAAGGGAGAGGGCTAGTATAGGGGAGACAGGGCATACGGCTTTCTTCTCCAATGCTTTGATGCCACTTCCCAGTATCTGCTGCCTGAGGCAACCATCTCTGCCAAATTGTAGTACTGGACTGCAGGGCAGCGTGTCACTCTAGCCTTTTTCTTAGCTCTGTGGTTCTGAGACTGCCAGATGCCAGTGCTGGAATTCAGTTAATTAAGTAATTATCTGCTGAGTATTCCAGATGCTCTAAAGGGATTCACAAATAAAAACACAATGAAAAGAATCAAATTTCAAAATCCAAGTAGCGGGTGATGATTTAGATTAGAGGGAAATTGTATAGGGAAGACTTGTATATAATTAAGGGAAGACTTGTATATATTAATTGTTTGATTTCATTTCTATACTGCCCAACAGCCAACGCTCTCTGGGCAGTTCACAAAAATGTCCATATGCATGCTAAATGAACTCCATTGGTGCCTATATACAGGGCCGGCCCTGCCTTGAGGCAAGGTGAAGCAACCTGGTTTAGCTGGCACTATGAATGGGAGGGGGAATAGATGAAGGTGGGATTTTTTGTCCGAATGATGCAGCGAGACTTCTTAAGGTGTTGGCCCCAGGGTGTGTGAAGGCCCCTTTCAGGTTACAATTCGGGGTAGCAAACCATCTTGGGCCACATGGCAGAAAACAGGCCACATGGTTGGTACATGGCGAAAAAAGAACCCCAGCCAAACAATGATATACACAGAACAGGACTTTTTGGCAGATGGCTAGCGCTCCACCCAGCAGAAGGAGCAGGAAGGTCCCCATTCTTGCAAAGACTTGCTAACCACATACTGATACGGCTTTTTTGCAACAGAATCCTTGCTTTGCGTGCCCGATCCCAAGGAGTATCACTGGACGAGCCAAGGTGTAACTATCGTCGACAACATGGATGACGGAGAAGAGCTCCTTCTCACAGACGTAAGTTTGCAAAAGCAGTCCCTGTTGCATCTCGGACATAATGGCGGCTTTGGTTGAAAACAGAAGGAAAGCAGCAGAAAGATATGATCAAAAGGCCTTATTGCAGCTTTATAAGAGCCAGTGTGGTGTAGTGGCTAGAGTGTCGGACTGGGAGTTGGGAGATCTGGGTTCTAGTCCCCACTCGGCCATGGAAGCTCATTGGGGTGGCTTTGGGCCAGTCACAGACTCTCAGCCCAGCCTACCTCACAGGGTTGTTGTGAGGATAAAATGGAGAGAAGGAGGATTATGTACACCACTTTGGGTTCCTTGCAGGAAAAAAGGCAGGCTATAAATAAATAAATGATCTAGTCTCTCCCAGATAGGTTAAGGCAGTGTTGGACTAAAATTCCCATCTTTCCCAGCCAGTGGGGTACAATGGGTGTTGTAGTTCACCACAACTGGAGAGGGCCGGGTTAGGGAAGGCATTTTTTATTGCAATGGTGGCACAGGCCGCCGAAAGGGGCATCCGTTGTCTACGGCAGAATATAATTAGCAAAAAGGAGGAGGAGAAGGAAAAAAGTTGGTTCTTTCATGAACCTCCCCAACATTTAAGACCTATTATTGAGGCCCTGCTGGGTGTTCCATCTTATGCAGAGGTGAGATTAGCTCCATAATCAGCAGAGCCTTTTTGGTTTCAGCCCCAGCACTTTGGAACACCCTCCACTGGGAAACGTATGCGGCTTCCAACCCTGGCCCTTTATTTTTCTGGAAGAAAATGGGAACTGAACTACACATGTTAATTGTGTGGTTTGCCCTTGATGGCAGAACTTTTTCTTTCAAAAATAGCCAGTGCTATGGCTCCCCCCTTCCCCACCCCCACCCCGTGTACCTTGGGGCAAACCACGTGGTAGAATGTCACGTACAGTTTGGCCCAACGTGCCTGCAGGAGGCGAGGTATTTAAAGCTGTTTTCTACCGCAGTTCGTGCGAGTGATGTTTTTTTAAAAATGTTTCAGTTGCTGGCTTTACTGTTTCAATTTCCGGAGGGAAGGAATTGTAAACTGCTTTGGCATCTATTGAAAAAGGGTATATAAAAATTGCAGAAGTATTACAAATCACAGCATGCCCGTCTTCCCCTCCCTGACAGGTGGCTTTTGATGTCCTCGGTTTCACTCATGAAGAGAAGATTGGCGTTTACAAGCTCACGGGTGGCATCATGCATTTCGGCAATATGAAGTTCAAGCAGAAGCCACGGGAGGAGCAGGCGGAAGTGGAAACCACAGAAGGTAGTGAAGCAGGAAGAACGAACGGAAACTAGGGTTGGGCGAGCTCACCCCAGTCCGACTCGTGGGACGCTCGCCCCGCCGCCGTTCACCCCCACTCCCGCAGCCCTCCAGCCATTTCTGGAGCCTCCAGTGTGCGCAACAATGGAGCCTACGGAACTTACGTAATTCCCCCCCACACACGGTGTAAACGGCAGCCATAAAGGCCCCACTTATGCGAGAGTAAAGGTGTGAATGGAAGGCTCCGTACGGCCGCCGTTTGTGCAGTGGAGGGGATGTGCAATTTCTGGAGCCTTCCATGGAGGATGCTGCGTTGGAGGAGGGTGCAGTAAGGAGAAGGCGGCCCTGTGGTTGGGTGCAGTTCGATTCCTGGCTCGTTCCAGTCGGAGCGTGTCCATAGGAGAGCAGACGGGATGGTGAGGGGGTCTGGAAACCCAGTCCTAGTTGAAAGAGCTGGGTTATGTTTAACCTGCAGAAGAGAAAATTAAGGGCAGACATGATAGCGGCCTTCTAATAGCTGAAAGGCCATCGGGCAGAAGATGGAGCAGAATCGTTCTCTGAGAGCAAGACTAGAACCAACGGGTGGAAATTGCAGGGAGGCGGATTTTGGTTCAACATTAGGAAAAATGTGGCAACAGCGAGAGCTGTTCAGCAGTGAAACTGGCTGCCTTGGGAGGTCGTGAGTCTTCCTTTGCTGGACGGATTTAAGCTGAGGCTGGACGGCATCGGTCAGGGAAGCTGCGTTCTGCATTGATTGGGGTGGGGTGGGGTGGACTAGATGATCTCCGAGATCCCTTCCAATTCTTTGATGGTTCTGTGCTCTTCCCCTTTGGGTCTTTCGTTTGGCAGTGGCCGACAAAGTCGCCCACCTCATGAACCTCAACTCGGGGGATCTGCAGAAGGGCATCACCAGACCCCGGGTGAAAGTGGGCAACGAGTTTGTGCAGAAAGGCCAGAACATGGACCAGTGTCACAACTCCGTCGGCGCCCTCGGCAAAGCCGTCTACGACAAGATGTTCAAGTGGCTGGTGGTCAGGATCAACAAGACCCTGGACACCAAGATGCAGCGGCAGGTCTTCATCGGGGTGCTGGATATCGCCGGATTTGAGATCTTTGAGGTACGAGGAAAGCCAGGAGCGGCCTCTGTTATAGAAAGGGTGACAAGGGGGACCTGCAAGACTAACATTGCAATGGAAGGGCCGTGGCTCCGTGTGGTAGAGCCCTTGCTTTGCGTGCGGAAGGTCCCAGGTTCAATTCCTGGTATTTCCAAGTAGGGCCGGGGAAGAATCATGCCCGAACCCTGCAGAGCTGCTGCCAGTCAGTGTTGACAATACTGGGCTTGATGGACTAATGACTCTGTTCACACCACGTGCTAACCCACGCTCAGTGGCTGAGTGTGGGTTGTTGTTGAACCATGGGTTAATACGTTGTCTGAATCCAGGGGGGATTCCACACGTCGTACTGAGGTCGCTTCCATGCGGCCCCAGTGCGACGTGAAAGCGATCGTGTAACTTGCCTGACGAAGAGATGAGGAAGAGGCGTCCTTGCCGCCGCTGCCGACGCCCACCTACCTCCTCGCCGGCCGGCTCAGAGAGCTCGGCAGAAGAAGGCGGGGTGGAGAGCTTCTTCCGCTCTCAACCCCGCCTTCTTCCGCCGAGCTCTCTGTCCCAGCCGGCGAGGAGGTAGGTGGGGGGCGGCGGCGGCAAGGACGCCTCTTCCTCGTCTCTTCGTCAGGCAAGTTACACGATCGCTTTCACGTCGCACTGGGGCCACATGGAAGCGACCTCAGTATGACATGTGGAATCCCCCATGGATATTTTCTGCAGGGCTTCTTCCCTCCCTGTAAAGTTCTGAGAAATCTTTTCCTGGGACCCTGGCATACAGAGTTCACCAGATAGATAGATAGATATAAAATAATATCTTCTGTTTGTGGAGCCCCACATATACAAAGGCATTGAAATATGGGAACATTTAAATGCCTCCAGTTCTAAGTTGTTTTATCTGCATTTTATCGTGCGCCAGACTGACCCTGTTTTTCATGGAAAGGCGGGATAGAAATTGAGTACAAAGACCCGAATGTTTTCCTTCCGCAGTTCAACAGCTTTGAGCAACTGTGCATCAACTTCACCAACGAGAAGCTGCAGCAGTTCTTCAACCACCACATGTTCGTGCTGGAGCAGGAAGAGTACAAGAGAGAGGGCATCGATTGGGTGTTCATTGACTTCGGCTTGGACCTGCAGGCTTGTATTGAGCTCCTGGAAAAGGTGAGCTTCCTCTACGGCACAAAGAGGGCGGAATTCCACTTCGGAGAGGCTCTTGGGGGCTGCATCCTAGTGGTGGGAGGGGCTTGAGGCCCAAAGGGGGTGGGGCCAAAAGACCAGAACGGCCGGCATGTTTCAGCTTCAAGCTTTGATTGCTAGTAAAAGAATAAAGCCTATGGGGAGAGGCGTTGCAGTGTCTTTGAACAGGGGGATAATGTGCAAACACCTGGAAAACAGCATACGATTGGTACTTGGGGGAAAGACATGGGGCCAGGGAAAGCAGAGCGGGGGGACCACATAGGGAAGGCCTGAAAGAGGTGGATTGGGATCCCCAGATAGGCTAGATTTGACCCAAGAGCTTTGGGTTCTACACCCTCCTCTAGGGCCTATGGAGAGAATTATCACTGGAGACATAGCATTCAATCTGATAGAGCAATCCAGGCAGTTTCTTCCTAGATCCTTCTTTTTGCCTTGCATTGGGACCATGTAAAGCTGTGCCTACACTGTGGCCTGGTTCAGACAACACGCTAAACCATGCTGCTTAACTGCAAAATGGTTAAGGGAATGTATTGACCTTAATGCATTCCATTAACCATTTTGTGTTTAAGCAGCATGGTTTAGCATGTTGTCTGAACCAGACCTGTGTGTGTGTGGGAACTGCTCTCCCCTTGGATGCATTAATGTAGACCGTTGCATGAGGATCTGCAAGTCGTCCTGGGTGAGCCTGTGAATCCATTCTGTCTCTCTCTCTCTCACACACACACACACCTCCTGGGTATGCCATTTCATGCAGCAAAATGAGCTGGCAGAATGCTGCTGGAATAAACTGTTCCACTACAGGTGTAGGAGTACCGTTTTTGAAAGCACTCCCTGTCAAAACTCCTACAAGTAAAAGAATGACACACACTCACACACCAGTAGCTGAAGAGCACATCTGGGAGGAAGAACCTAGTATGTTCCTCACTGTAATAGTTTAGGGTAGCTTCCCCCAATCTCCTTCACTACTCGACATCATTACATAAATAACCCCTACCGTTCTTCGGCGTTTTCATCGCTGACTTTGTCAAAACTATATTACAGGGAGTGCTTCTTAAATATCTGTGCTATTGCGTGTGTGGCGGTGTGGTGTGCATATGTGTTCCTCATCAGTTCTTCTCTCCTTGTGCTTTTGTTTCCCTAGCCCATGGGTATCTTCTCCATCCTTGAAGAGCAGTGTGTGTTCCCCAAGGCCACCGATGCTACTTTCAAGGCTGCCCTCTATGATAATCATTTGGGCAAGTCCCCCAACTTCCTGAAGCCCAAAGGCGGCAAGGGCAAAGGAGCAGAAGCCCACTTTGAGCTGGTGCATTACGCCGGCACGGTGAGGACCCGAGCTTGGATTTTATTTATTTATTTATTTATTACATTTCTATACCGCCCAATAGCCAGAGCTCTCTGGATGATGTTTGAGTTTTAACTGGTGTGGAGATGCGAGACGGATCTCCCTACAGGAGCCAGCTATTTTTTTTCTGACTGTGGACTTGTCTAAACCAGCTATTTATAGCATGGGCATGACTGGCCACTCATGGAAGTTTCTGGGTCTGTTACATGATGCTGTAAACATCCAGTGCCTCTCTTGTTCTTTACAAGGATTTCGTCACCTTAATTTGAAACAGAAAAAAACTAGTAACAAAAAGATCCCCTTTCTGTTTCAGCATGTAAAGAGGAAATTGCGCTATAAGAAGAGGTAGACAAGCGCCATCTTGTGCCTATATAAATGAAATATGTAGAACTCCTGGAAGTGTGTGTAAAGAGAGCATGTGATGATCGTGGGATGGAATCAGAAGCAGAAAGCTGTAATAAGGAGAGCCAGTGTGGTGTAGTGGCTAAGGTGTTGGACTGGGATTTGGGAGATCCGGGTTCTAGTCCCCACTCGGCCATGGAAACCCACTGGGTGACTCTGGGCCAGTCACAGACTCTCAGCCCAACCTACCTCACAGGGTTGTTGTTGTGAGGATAAAATGGAGAGTAAGAGGATTATGTACACCGCCTTGGGTTCCTTGGAGGGAAAAAGGCGGGCTATGAATGCAATAATAAATAAAATAATAAATAAGTTGCAGGATTTCCCCTGGCCTAGAAATACTCTTCGGCAAGAAGCCAACAAGGCATCTTGGGGGCACGTAACAAGACAGGCTAGTGGTTGCCACACGTCAAAGAGCTCCAAATGAGCATCTTGTTCTGAAAAAAGGTCCGGGACTCAACCGAAGCCCCAGCCTGGCTGCTCATTGAGATCAGAGGTGCTTCCAGACGGAAAGCTCCCATCCCTACCAAATCATTTCTTTTCTCTTGTAAGCTACAAACGGAATTGCAGTCGAGCGTCTGCTCTTCAGGGGGTGCGCTGCTCTTCTAGAGTGTGCGTCACGCTATGTTCCGTCCACGTTGTGGGCGGGCCGTAGCCAAATGGCAAGTGTTGCCCCTCCCCCTTTCCTCACTCCTCACAGTCGCCACACATTCCCTCCCTCCCTCATTTTGAAACAGCCTTACTTTTGAGTAAACATGTGTTGTTGTTTTTCAAGTTTTAATGCTTTATTTATTTTAAAAATATATATACAACATACTGCCATACAACATATTCATTATACACTGTCAATTATTTCAGCTATTTAACAAAAAACAAACAAACCACTCAGCATAGCACGCCTATTAATATCTAAGAACAAATTAAGTACATTTTGTATCAAATAAATAAAATTTTCATAACACTACACAAAACATCCCAAAATAAATTAAATGTAAACTGAACTAAATAGATTAGATAGCACATAAGATCAGAATATCACATATCTCCCAAGCAATGTTTTATTATATAGTAAAGCAAGAATATATATTAATTTCTCTAACATAATTATTTTTCCAATAATCAACTAAACGTGTTTGTTTTTTCATTGTGGCCCTGTAACTCCTGTTTTAGCAGAAAGCCTCCCCCAGACTCAGAGCCTAAAGCAGCCCCGTTTTAATTTTTCTCCTCAGGACTTTTGTTTTGCTGGGTGAGCACTGTGCAAATACTCAGTCAATTAAAACTGCTCCCACTGTGTCTCAGCCGTACATTTTCTTATCCCCACATTCAAAAGGATTGTCCTTTTTATTCCTGAACTCTCCTTTCTTAGGGTGGCCAGGTGGCCTACTTTACGAGCGTTCATTTCTTATGTTTTTATTCTGCTCAGTAGCTGAAGCTCTCTGGGCAGTTTACAAAGATTAAAGCCTTAAAAATACATTATAAAAACCACTTACATACAAACATATAAACAGACAGCACACACAAAGACACACATAAGTCTAAAACAGTTTTGAATGATCAGCAATATGAATAAGGACTTGATTAAAACCTCATTATATGTTGGCAAAAGACTGAACGGAGAGGAAAGTCTTAACCTGGCGCTAAAAAGAGAATAATGTTGGGGTCTGGCAGGCCTCATCGAGGAGATTATTCCATGATTGGGGGGCCACCACCGAGGAGGGCCTTAGAGGAGGGTCTTAGATGATGAACGTAGTGTAGGGGTTTGTTCATGCCAGGAACGGACAATCCTCTATTTTTTAGAACTGGCAGGATTTAGACCTCTATTTGAAGATGTGTCCAGTCTAAGTCCAGGTTAAAGAGTAAAAGCCCTAAGAAGATAGAGCAGCAGGGACTTTAAAATAGCCCATTCAGTGAGCACCAGACTTGAACAGGTATGCACACAGACCACCTAGTCAGGTTTTTCCACTATGGTGAGACGTACTGCCTTTCTATTTAAATTATTGTTTTTAAGTGTGCACCTAAACATATACATTTTCCAGTGGAGGCTGGTGGCTCTGATTTCAGTGGGATTGCGATTCCATTTTGGGTTTCCATCAGGACCGTCCCGAACTCTAAAGGAGCTGTCCAAGGAGCTAAAACTATTCTGGGGATAAGGTTCATCACATTGGAGAGCTCTTTTATTGTCAGTCCTGGCTGCTTCTGACTGAAACGCAGAATGCATCCACCGCCCCACAAGAATCACAGCCCCCAGCCTCCACTGATATTTGCATGCACAGGTATTATTTATTTATTAATTTGTTGCATTTTCATAACTCCCCCAAAATTGGTGTCCTTTTTGTCCTCTTTCTTGTGGTGGGATGATGCATTTCCTCTTTTGGGGCAATGTGTTAGCGGCCTCCACCATTGCCCATGCCTTCACTTCTCCAAAGACACCTGTCCCTGGCTTCCCAATCCAGGGCTGATTTTTACCCCTTCCGCCCATGCTGCAGACATCCACTAGGCGCTGCTGCCTGCAACATCTCTGTACCATCTTTTCTTTCTCTCTTACTTCAGGTGGGCTATAATATCACCGGGTGGCTGGAGAAAAACAAAGACCCCCTGAATGAAACGGTGGTGGGCTTGTTTCAGAAGTCTGGCATGGCCTTGCTCTGCACACTCTTTAAAGAAGAGGAGGCCGCAGGTCAGTGAATTTCTCTTTGCAACTATCCCCTCCCCCTGAACAGCGGCAGGTTGGTCTGCCTGGAGGTGATACCCATTTGCTGCTTGCAATAACCCTGTGAGGTAGGCTGGATTCAGAGAAAGAGTAAACATCGTGGTCCTATAATGCTAACAAAGCAGATGCCTGACAAAGAAGTTCTTGGGGAGGCAGTTCTGAAGATGTGGGGCCACCACAGAGAAGGCTGTACAGCGTGTCACTACCCGCCTCAAAGGCGAGAGCGTCCGGAACATGGCTTCCAACAAAGTTCCTAACCATTGGGCAGGCTCATATTAGGCAAAGGCAGAACTAATTGGTGGGAATTTCAAGGGAGCAGAGTTTGGCTAAACATTAGGAGAAACGTCTGAATGCTACAAGCTCTTGGGCATCGAAACGGGAATCCCATGTGAGGTGGTGGGCTCTCCTCTGTTGGAAGTATTTAAGCCGAGTCTGGACACCCATCTCTCAGTGACGATGTAGTTGCACCCTGCAACTTAGGCCCTGCGCTGAGCAGGAAGGTGGGCTCAGTCAGCCTTCCCCAACCTGGTGCCCTTCATCTCTTTTGGACTTCATAGAATCATAGAAAAGTAAAGTTGGAAGGGTCCTATAAGGCCATCGAGTCCAACCCCCCTGCTCAACGCAGGAATCCACCCTAAAGCATACCTGACAGAGGGTTGTCCAGCTGCCTCTTGAATGTCTCTAGTGTGGGAGAGCCCACCACCTCCCCAGGTAACTGGTTCCATTGTCATACTGCTCTAACAGTCAGGAAGTTTTTCCTGATGTCCAGCCAGAATCTGACTTCCTGTAACTTGAGCCCGTTAGTCCGTGTCCTGCACTCTGGGAGGATCGAGAAGAGATCCTGGCCCTCCTCTGTGTGACAGCCTTTCGTGTGTTTGAAGAGCACTATCATGTCTCCCCTTAATCGTCTCTTCTCCAGGTTAAACATGCCCAGTTCTTTCAGTCTCTCTTCATAGGGCTTTGTTTCCAGACCCCTGATCATCCTGGTTGCCCTCCTCTGAACACGCTCCAGCTTGTCTGCGTCCTTCTTGAATTGTGGAGCCCAGAACTGGACGCAATACTCTAGATGAGGCTTAACCAGGTCCGAATAGAGAGGAACCAGTATTTCAATGCCCATCATCCCCAGCCAGCATGGCCCATGGTCAGGAATGGTGGACTTTGTAGTCCAAAACATTGGCAGCACTACATGACTTCCAAGCCTTCCTCTGACTCTAAAATTCTACGATTCTTTATGGTCCTTTTTCAGATATGAGCAGCGCTCGCAGAGATGCAGCCCCGGTACTTTTCGATGAGCAGGGATGCTGACATGACCTATCATCCCCTTAGAACTCCCTATTCCCTCTGAGCTTACCTGCAGTCCTCTCAGTAGCTGGCGGGAAATGAATTTTCCCAGCAACAAGATATCGTTCTCTGTCGTAATACAAAATATTTTGAGGCAGCTTTGTGTTGGACGGGCAATGAAGACCCATCCAGGAGCAGAGCTTTGCAAAAGACCTGTTCCTGGTGAAAACTGCTAGAACTGGTTTGTTGATAGGAATCGACACAGCTGCCTGCATTTTCCAGACCCTCCTTGGAGGCGTGGCTACGGGGACTGTCATGATGAGTGCCTGCACTTTGAAATTTACCGCTGGACCACTGGATTGGGGAAAAACAACAAACTTTACCATTGTGGCAAAATAAAATCAATCTACCATTTTATTTGGGGGGGTGTATTGAGACTGCAGCTTGGCCCGGGGTTCTGTGAGGCCTCCCTTTCTTGCAGCGGAACGTGCTCTTCAAAGACCTGTGTTCCCCGCTCGTTCTGCCTTTCGGTATTGCCGGAAGCATTGGGTGCTCCATGATGCTTGACGATGGCTTTATTTGAATGACGGCATTTTAAAACAGCTCTCTAGGCACACACTGATGTTGGAGAAAAAGAAGCGGGAGGAGGATTCCGCTTCACCGCTGGCTTAAAGAGAAAGCAGAGCGTTCCCTTGTGGTGCTGAGTGTCCGCCAGTTGACCAGATAAATGTCAGGCATCTGCCAGCCTGAAAATCTTTCTGTCTGCGTAGCAGTTGTTGTTGTTCGTCTATGGCTCAGCAGTTTTAAAAGGCAACTTAAATGCCTATGAATGGGCGTTATTTTTTTTACATGCAAAGCCACGTTACCCAAATCCACTGGAAACATTCTGCTGGTATTGCAACGGTTGCCTTAGAGGCAAACCATGCATTACTTTGAAGACGTAGCTAGCAGTGATGTCTTTTTTTTAAAAAAAAACTCAGTGTGGGAGGTGTGGGGCTTTAACCCCTCGTCCCTCGCTATGGTCCTGATCCAGATCGGCAATTTTTCATGGCCAAAAAGTGACCTGGGGCAACAAATGAATCAGCTTTTGGCAATGTAAATTGCAGGCATAGCCCCCTCCCACAATCTGGATCAGGACCATAGCTGGGGGGCAAAGACCCTCTAATGTCCATACTTCTGCCCTTTGTGTTGTGGTCCAGAGCTTGATTGGGTTTCCTACATTTACTTTTGAGTAAAAAAAAGAAGAAGAAGAAACTGCTAATTATGCCTTTAAAGCAGGGGTGAGGAATCTGTTTCCCTCCCAATGTTTATTTATTTTATTTATTTATTCATTACATTTATATACCTCCCCGTAGCCGAAGCTCTCTGGGTGGTTTACAAAAGTTAAAAACAGTGAACAATGTTGCTGGACTACATTTCCCATCAGCCCCAGCATGCACAATCAATGGCCAGGGGCCATGAGTTTTATAGTCAAACGACATCTGGTGGGTCTCCAGTTCCCCATCCCTGCTTTAAAGTAACATATAGGTTGACCCTTAGTCAATCAACAGTTGGTAAACAATTAGAGATGTGACAGAAAGTAGCCTTTGGCTGTGTGTGTGTGTATGTGTGTGTTAAGTACACTAATTTCGGTAAACCCTTGAGTCACCTGCATTTCATTATTATCTTCAGCTTCAGGAACCAAGAAGCAGAAAAGAGGATCCTCCTTTATGACTGTCTCCAACTTCTACAGGGTAAGATTACCTCCATCTCTGACCACAGGCTACAGCGCACCACAACAAATGAGTTACAACACAACACATGAATTCTTTCTCCAAAACAACAAGAAACCACTTTCCTGCCAAGGATTTCTGTGTGGCAAATAAATCTGTGTGTAGATCATCCCATGCACCAGTTTGGGATGCATTTGTTTCGCTGTGGAGTAATGCGCATGTGCTAAGAAACTATAGCTAGTTACTTATGGCTACCCAGCACCTGGGAACACAGTGATCCAGTTCGCACATCGTAACAACCCAGGGTCTGTTAACCGTGGGTTGATGAGAAGACGAGCGGGAGCATGCTGGTTCCTGTTCAGATGCCCACTCTCACTGCGATAAATACCATGATGTCTGAGCCCTAAAACCCTGGGTTGTTGAGGAGTGAACAACTCCAGACTTGGAACTTATGGTGGCATTTGCTCAAACCGGGCCTTGTTCCTTGAGTTTCTGAAGAGATAGCGATGGTTTCTACCCTAAAAGGAGCATCCTGTTGTTGGGGGGAATTCCTGCGCTGACTCAGGATGACTCAGGGTGCTCCACAGGCTGTTTCTGAGAGCAGAGCGGCCTTTTATACCCATTTCGCAAGTCAGCCAACGTATATTTTTCAGCACCCTTCTCTGGTTCTATTAATTTCTCCTCCTCGCGTTTCAGGAGCAGCTGAACAAGCTGATGGCCACCTTGCACAGCACCTCCCCTCATTTTGTGCGCTGCATCGTTCCCAATGAGTTCAAGCAGTCCGGTACGTGGGTTGGCTTTTGACCGCGAAGTGTGAGAATCGTTCGACATCTCTTAAAGGGCGACAGTGTGGTGTAGCGGTTAGTGTGTGGGACTGGAACTCGGGAGACCTGAGTTCTAGTTACTACTCTGCTGGTCTATGACTGTAATAAAATTTGATATTTGACTCTAGGTAACTTTGGGCCAGTCTCAGCCCAACCTATCCCGCAGGGTGGTTGTGTGGATAAAAGGGAGGGGAGGAGAATCATATGCTGTTAAATGCTGTTAAATGCTTGGGAGAAGAGAAAAGTCTTGACCTGGCACCGAAAAGATAACAATGTTGGCGCCAGGCGGGCCTCGTCGGGGAGATCATTCCATAATTGGGGGGACACCACTGAAAAGGCCCTCTCCCTTGTTATGCCCACCCCAACCCCACTCTAGGTGGTAATGTGTATTGATTCACTTCAAAACCACACTTGGGCTCTCCCCTGCTTCCGGACAGTAACACTGCGAGATCTCCATCTGATGCTATCATAGCAAGGGCCTCCATTTGCATCAGGCCTTGGCAATGTGCTAAGACAGGGCAAGGCAGATGATAGGGTAGACGACAAAAAGGAAGGTCAAATTCGAGGACAAGTCAGCAAAGATCAAAAAGGGTTAGAGGTAGGAGACATGGCCAAAGATGGGTTGGTGGTCAAGTCCTGGATTGGGGAGGTGGGGCGGGGAAGTCTGTGTGACAACTCAGCAAGATGTATTGCACAGAGATTGAAATTCAGACCTGGTTTTTGGGGTCGGTTCCTCATATCTGGAATCCAAGCAAGCTAGAGCTCTAGATTTAGCAAAGGTGTCGGGATCCGTAGAATGGGTGTATTGATTGTGGCAGGGCACTAAGACGGAGGGAAACCAGAAGAAACTGGAGCCAAGGCAAAAGTTCCCAAGAACTGGAACAAGGGGCTGCCCAAAGGGGACCTATAGGGAGCTGTTATCGCAGCACAGGCCCGAGAGAGTCTGAGAGGTTTATAGCCCTACAGTCAGCCCCTCTCCTTCCGGGTTATGTGTTCAGTTATAAGGTAGCATCCTGACTGGGTTGGTTTGAGTCTACCATGATCAAGCGAGAGTCTCGTGGTGGTCGTGGTTTTTGCAATTGCAGTCATGGTGTGGCCATGCTGACTTTTGTTCGATGGCTTTGCAGGAGTGGTTGATGCCCACTTGATCTTGCACCAGCTGGCCTGTAACGGTGTACTCGAAGGCATCCGTATTTGCAGGAAAGGTTTCCCCAACAGACTGCAGTACCCTGAGTTCAAACAAAGGTGAATCTTCGCTCGTTTTTACATTTCCTCTGTTCCTGATGGCAGAGGTGCTCTCTAGAGCTCCCTTTTCCCCTGGTCCCAGCCCCTTTTCCCTGGCTACTGACCGGTTTCCCGGGTGGACCAGGGGAAGGGGGCATGGTGTGGCCAGATCTGGCCCCCGGCTTATGGTTCCGCATCACTGATACAAATAAATAAATGTGCTGTGGGGTGGCGAGGAGGTTAAATATCCATCTAGATATGAATATGTGAATTGCTTAGGAATTTTATTATATTTAGCCGTATATAAATATTACAAATAAATTAATAAAATAAAGAATATCTGCGCACTCAGATAGCTGGGATTTATTTATTCATTTTTTTAAAAAAAATCTATACCATTTTTCATTTTTTAAAAAAGGAATAATCCCAAAGCAATTTACGATAGATGATAGTTAATGTACAGGTGTTTCTCTTCAACCTGGATAAAAAGGGCTTTGCCAGGGAAAGCTGAAACAGGGATGAAACGTTCCCCTTTCTTCTTAGCTTCTTTGTTTCGTTTTGGTTTTTTTACTGTGAATTGAACAAAATAGAATAGAAAACAAATCATGGAAAGAAAAGAAAAGAATAAGCATTACATGCATAGGATACACCATTCATTAAAAAATGTATTTATCCATTCATAAGTGGCATCTATATAACACCCGTTCAAATGTTGAGAGCGTTGTTAAATCCTCAGTCCATTGCGTTATGGGAGGTGAACATACATCCTTCCAACGTGATAGTATCAGTCTCTTAGCTGTCATAAGGGCTCGGAAAATTAGGTAGTTTAGGAGGACATGCACATTGTTCCATATTAAAGATTGTTCCAATACAAAGTTTATCCTTATTCTTTGGGACCTACCATCCTAATGGATATTGGTTGTTAAACACTTCTCAATGTTTGTTTGTGTTTCCCTGACTTCAGATACCAGGTGCTGAACCCAAATGTCATCCCTCAGGGATTTGTGGACAATAAGAAGGCCTCAGAACTTTTGCTTGGATCTATTGAATTGGGAGAGAATGAGTACAAAATTGGACATACAAAGGTATTGTTATGGGTTTCCCATTGGATTTCTGGGAGTAGGGTCATCAGTGTGGGTTGGAATACCAAGCAATTTTCAAGCTCAACAAAATGTTTCGAAAGGCAGCTGCAAGCTCATTTTGCATTTCTCCCATTTTTCAATCTGGTTTTCAGCTTGTTCAAACGGGACGCGCCCATTTCGAAGGGCGAAAATGTGCATTTCTGTACATATTTTTCAAAAGTGTGCACTTTCCGCCATCGACTAAAACATACAAATGTGCATTTTTACCCCACAAAAATGCATTTTTCGAATGCTGGCACAATTTTTTAGAATTTGCGAACATTCTACCGCTTACGTTTGGGATTGTGAACATGACATTTCGGGATGTTTCGCGAACACAAACAAAATCTTTGTACGTCTTCAAACATGGGTTGCCCAATACACAGCCAGCATCTCAGATTTGACATTCTGGGGATGTGCAGGGACGAGGGAGAAATTTGTGCTGTTCGCGTTTTTTCGTATCTTTTAGAATTCCTTGATGGAGTTCTCCAGTCAGAACATGTGTGTGCTAGTGAAAGTAAAGTACAAAAATGCGTTATAGTCAAGAAAAATTGCCAGCCACAAATGCATATAATAGAGGGGGGAAATGTGTATTACATATATTAGGAGAAAAGTGCACAATATTTCAACTCCCAGAATAGTCCAGAGAGGACTGAACATGCTCAATAGCAGAAGAATGATGAACGAATTACTGTTGGGAGGGGGGAAATTTAAAAAAAAACTGGGAGGGAGGGGGAAATGGAGTATTGCGGAAGAGGAAATGGCTGGCTGATTGGAACCCTGAAGGGGAGCATGCTACAACATTTCATTGCAGTTCCCACTTGTCCTCACTAGTGGCCACGGATAGAATCATAGAATAGCAGAGTTGGAAGGGGCCTACAAGGCCATCGAGTCCAACCCCTTGCTCAATGCAGGAGCATCCCTGACAGATGGTGGTCCAGCTGCCTCTTGAAGGCCTCTAGTGTGGGAGATCTTTCTGCTATAGATCTTTCTGCTATTATTTGTCTATAAGAGCTCCCCTTGAACTTAGAAATCGCATGCATGGTAGAGCTTAGCGACTAGCTGTGAGAACATTAACCCTGTGCATGGACTGATGGACACACGGATCCCTGTTTTCTAAGGTGTTCTTCCGTGCCGGAGTCTTAGCCAAGCTGGAGGACATGCGAGACGAACGTTTGGCCAAGATCATGACCATGTTGCAGTGCCGTCTCCGTGGCTTCCTGATGAGGATTGAGTTTAAAAAGATGCTGGAGAGAAGGTATTGATCCCCCCCTGTCCCCCATCTCGTATCTGCCCTTCACTCCTTTGATCCTGGGAAGTGATAGTTGCACCCTACTCTGCACTGGTCAGACCTCACCGGTTCTGGACACCACATTTGAAGTAGGAGTCAGATAAATTGAACTGAGTTCAGAGAAGGGCAATAAAAATGATCTGGGGACTAGAAACTAAGCCCTGCAAGGGAAGATGGAAAAAACTGTGTATGTTTATCTCTGGAAAGAGATGACTGCAGGGGAACAAGGTAGCACTTTTCAAATGCCTAAAGGGTTGTCAGGCAGAAGAGGACTGAAACCAGTTCTCCATCAGCCAAGACTGTAGGATGCAAACAGAAATTTCAGGGAGGCAGATTTTGGTTGAACATCAGGAAAGCTTCCTAACAAATCAGAGTAGTCAGACAATGGAACCAACTGCCTAGGAAAATGGTGGGCTTTCCATCACAGGGGCGTAACCCTCTAAGGAACCGTGGAGTGTGGGATCCCCCCTCCCCCAGCAGGCCAGATTTAACCCCTGGGCCCGCGGTTCTGTACCCCTGGGCTAGATAGACCAATGGCCACCTGATGCTGTAAAGTTGAGTTTGGTATGTTCTTTGGCTCCCATCCCATGGATTCTCCGTTTGTGTGAAGCAACAGCATTGTTCAGTGTTTCAGCTCTCCCCTGCCCTTCGTAGGCACACGTTTGCTGTTTGTTTATGGCCCAACCCCCTGTTTCTCTTTCCATCACAGGCTGGGCTTGATGCTCGTCCAGAGAAATGTCCGCAAGTTCTTGCAGATGCGGTTCTGGGGCTGGTGGAAGCTGTACAACAAGGTGAGGAAATGGCGGAAGGAGCGCGGCGCGCAGCTCAGCACCCTGCGCTATCAGTGGGTGGGGGGATCGTTGGGGTTTGAAAATAAGAAATTGCGAGGGGAAGTTCTCCGGTGTGTTTATTCAGCGATAAGGAGCCTCGTTGTGAATCTCAGTTAACCGTTAACGAGGTGAAAGGAAGAAACCATTTCCCACGAAAAGGGATACCTCGATAAACAGCTGGCACTATTGCTGGAACCTGAATGCAAACTGTCTGTTTTGCAGCTCCTACCAGCGTCCCTGCTGCTGAAATTTGGTGCCTCAGCGACCAAATGCCTGGCAACTTCTCTTGAAAACAAGGAGGGGGGGGTGAGGAGCAGGTGCCTTGTTTTGAAGCAAAATTGCACTCCAGCGTGGCGGTGGCAGCGGGGACAGATGTGGCCTCCAGTGGCTTCTGAAGGCCACATCTGTCCCCCAGAGACTTGGAAGTTGCTCATTCCTGATAGATATGAACGAACCTATATGCCACCTTTTAGCAGATGCTCCTCAAATTCGTCTACAGTAACATAATTCAAATCTAATATTCAAAGTCCCATAATGGCTTGGATACAGAGATCCCGTGAATAAAATTCTGCTCACGGCAAAGGTCCGAAGCCTTTTTGGGTGTGCCGGAACATCTGAAATTTGGAGAGAATCTTGTAGGTGTTCTCAGAAAATGGCGGCCAAGGGGGCGCCTTGCCCATTCATAAAATAACTGCCAAGGTGGGCATGGCTGGTCGCAAAACACTCTTTTCCCAAAAGGCAAACTGGTGAGACTAAAAGAAAAGCCACCAACGGTAGAACAGGAACCCACAAGCAAGACGTGAGTGCAACAGCACCCTCCCGCCCATGTTCCCCAGCAACTAGGCCTACTGCCTCAGCTACTGGAAGTAGCATATAGCTATCAGGACTAGCTGTCGTTGATAGCCTTCTCCAACGGGAATTTGTCCAATCCCTTTTCAATCCATCCACATTGGGGGCCATCGCTACATCTTGTGCTAGCAAATTCCCTGTGCGCTGTGTGAAGAAGTCGTTTGATCTGTCGTGAATCATCCACCGTTCAGCTTCATGAGACGATCCCATTGGGCTCTGGTTTTATGAGAGGGGGAGAAAAATATCTCCCTATTCACTTTCTCCATCCTATGCGTAATTCTGTCGACCAGTATCATGACCCAGCCTGACTCTCCTATTTTCTTGGGTCCCTTTCCAGATGTCTCTGGCATGTGCATTCCTGGGTGTCTTGGTGAGATCCAACCCATTCAGGGCTCTCTAGTTCTTACAGCCATCTCTTTTAGGAAACCTCCAACCTCTGCACACACACACCCCTCCACACACACACTTTGCTTAAAAACCCAGCAATGAAGTGAGACCCACTTAGCCGCATTCTGAATAGGGGGTGATTAAAGGGGAACGTCCCCTCCTGTTCTTCACTTCGCAATTTGGGTTCCCCTGCCTGCAGGTGAAGCCTCTGCTGAACGTAGCCCGGCAGGAGGAGGAGATGAAAGAGAAAGAGGAAGAGCTAAGGAACGCCATGGCGAAGACACAGGAATTGATGGATCGGATCAAAGAGCTGGAAGAAAAAACGGCCACTCTTAGCCAAGAGAAGAATGACTTGACCATCCAGCTGCAGGCTGTGAGTCTCCAAAGCCCATTCTAGGGTTGCTTTCTTGGCTATCGTGCCCAACTGTTGCACGTGCACATGCTTGAGCTCTGCATACACAAGGAAGCGGTGATTGTGTCAGGCCCCGGGGGGCGGGGGTTGAATCTGCAAAGAGTCAGAGGGGCCCAGAGGCAAATAGCTTGGTTGAGGGCAGGCATGGATCTAAGAACGGCAGTGAAAGGAGCCAGAGGCAGATAGCATGGTCGTCCAAAGTTTGCAAAAGTTCAGATCCCCACAGATCAGCAACTATAAGTTCAAGGGGTCAGAGATAGGAGACGTAATCCGGTATAGGCAGGTGGCCAGGATTCCAAAAGGCAAATCTGTCTATCGAGCAGCTACTCCATCTGATGAGTTGCTAAGACTGAGGCAACAGTTCTATAAAGCTAGCCAGGCCCCTGTTAGCTTCCCATGTCACTTGGCCCAGCTAGGCTGATGAACTGCAATACCCTTCGCTTCCCATTTTCCCAGTGGCACTGTAGAGCAGCGAAGTTCAGACCAAGAGCTCCCTCTGCTGTGTGAGAGCTGCCCCAGCAGTGCAGAGAGTAAGGTGCTGGGATCCTACTGCCAGATACCCTGGATTGGGTCCCTTGGCGCCTTATGGATTGACTGCAGGCTTAGCGTGTGTGTACTTCTTGTACGTGGCACAACCGATCCACAGATACGATAATCAGATGTGAAGATCTACACGTGGGTTTCATGTAGTAGTACAGTGAGGGTGAGGCCACCATTGCGGGGCACAACCTGGGCAAGGATGCAAAATGGCCCAAGTTCATGTAGCATGTTGACAGCTGTTAAAATAAACATCCCGTTATGTCATTATTATGTTGCACAGGGACCATAGCTCAGTGTGATAGGGCACATGCTTGGCGTGCAGAAGGTCCCTGGTTCAATCCCCAGCTTCTCCAGATAGGGCAAGGAAAGAATCCTGCCTGAAACCCTGGAGAGCTGCTGCTGCCAGTCAGTGTCGACAATACTAGGCTAGATGGACCAATGGCCTGGCTAAGTATAAGGCAGCTTCCTATGTTCATTATTGTTGCTGTGCACCTAGGTTTAATGAGGGCCGCAGGACAAGTAGAGCGGAGCTGTGGCGGTTTCCCATTGATCTAGTGCCTGCATCCTAACACAGTAAAGCACATTCATCCATAGAGTATGGTGATTTGGGCTATTGAGTGGTATAGAAATGCAATAAATGAATAAATAGAGTTCTCTTGGTGGTAAGAAAGGGTGAAATTGAGCTTGACAGATTGACCCATCTGTCCTAACTGTTGTTGCTGCTCCTTCACAATCTCACATTTAGCCCCCTGAAGGGGTCTCTGCACTCTTCAGATTTAGCCCCCTGAAGGAGCCAGTGTGATGTAGTGGCTAAAGTGTTGGATTGGGAGTTGGGAGATCCGGGTTCTAGTCCCCACTCGGCCATGGAAACCCACTGGGTGACTTTGGGCCAGTCACAGCCTCTCAGCCCAACCTACCTCACAGGGTTGTTGTTGTGAGGATAAAATGGAGAGGAGGAGGAGGATTATGTATGCTGCCTTGGGTTCCTTGGTAGAAAAAAAGGCGGGATATAAATGCAATAATAATAAGTAAATAAATCATGGTAGGTCTGGCCCTGCCTGCAGCCTGAGCGCATGGCACAGCGTTCCCACCAACCGGCCCACTGTGGTTCTTGAGAGGACATGTGCAGTTCTTCTAGAGGTAGTTGCATTCCGCGCAAGAGGACCACAGTGGTCACGGTTTCCAAGTGGGTTCATCCGTACGGGTCCGTCCCTTCTTTCAGGACCAAGAGAACCTGATGGATGCCGAGGAGCGCCTCACCCAAATGATGAAGGCCAAGATGGACATGGAGGGCCAGATCTCCGACATGAAAGAGCGCCTGGAGGAGGAAGAAAGCGCCGCCTCCTCTCTGGGCGCCAACAAGCGCAAGCTGGAGGGAGAGCTGAGCGATCTCAAGAGAGACCTCGAGGGTCTGGAAACCACCCTTGCCAAGACCGAGAAAGAGAAGCAGGTCTGCCTTTTTTTTTTTAACAAAAAAAGTTGTATGTGGTGTTGATTGTAGGCTGAAAATCCCAAACAGCTTTGGGGATGGTTCCTCCAGAGCTTCTCCTCAGAATATCATCTCCCGCGGCCAGGGAACTACTGCCCCAAAGGATAAGCTGTGGGTGGGGCACAGACAGTTTGACGAAGGGGCACCAGGGCAGAAGGTCTGGATTAGGCCTAGTGAAGAATATGTGGGCTTCTATCTTCTGTGACTTCCGGAGAAGACAAGTTCCTTTTCCTGGTCAGGGCCTTGTCTTTGGTTAGCATCCAATGCAAGTCCTACTTCAACCCAGTGAAATGAATGCAACCGAAGTTAGTCATGAGTAGGGATGTCCCAACGCCCAACTCGGCCCAGGATTCCAGCGGGTGCTCCAAGACCCAGTCGGGCACACTTGGCGTCAGCATGGAAGGGCACTCAAGCGCTTGTAGGCCCCCGTGTGAGTGCTCGACAGCTGCCCACACTAGCTGCCGAAATCGTGAACTTCCCCATTAGCACCGTAGGGGGAAGTGTACAATTTCAGTCGGTTGGGCAGGGGCCTGTTGAGCACCCAACGGGCCGAGCCGAGCCTCAGGAGAACGGCGGCAGACCACCGTCATGAAACGGCGAGCGTCCGCCAAGGCGGGTGAGAGTGAATTCGCTCTCCTCTAGTCACGAGTAACTTGCCCCGTTCGTTTCAGTGGGTCTACTCTAAGCAGGATTCGTGCTCGATGTAACCCTTTGATTCTGCTAGGCTCAACGAACTGGGTCATGTCTTCGTCCGTATTAATTCGCCTTCCTTCTCTCCAGGCTCTGGATCACAGAGTGCGAACCTTGACTAGCGACCTCCAGGCACGAGACGACACCGTCGCCAAACTCCAGAAAGAGAAGAGGGCCTTGGAGGAGCTACACCAGGTAAGGGGGGGCAGCTCCATTCTCTGTTTTGTCTCCACAACCCCAAATTCATGGTTAGGAACTGTTAGCGGTTTACCTATTTATTTATTGGACTTTTTAAAACTTTGCCTTTCGCCCCTGGAGGCCCCAAGGGCGTGGCTTACACTACGCTAAAAAGGATATACGATAACATGCAGCTAATATAACAGTTGAAAAACTAAAGATGAATAATATCATTAATAGCAGCAGGAGGAGAACTCCAAATAAATCAATAGAAACTCCTGATGAAACAAATTTTAAAAATAATAATTACACACACATACAGTTTGCCTAAAGGTCCAGCTGGACATCAGGAAAAACTTCCTGACTGTTAGAGCAGTACGACAATGGAACCAGTTACCTAGGGAGGTTGTGGGCTCTCCCACACTAGAGGCATTCAAGAAGCAGCTGGACAACCATCTGTCAGGGATGCTTTAGGGTGGATTCCTGCATTGAGCAGGGGGTTGGACTTGATGGCCTTGTAGGACCCTTCCAACTCTGCTATTCTATGATTCTGTGATCCAAAGGAAAGGAAGCTCACTGGGCCTTCCCAAACTAGGCAAGTCTGTAGTTTTAGTGCCACCACTGAGAAGGCCCTGTCTTGCCTCCCAGCTAACCGAACCTCCAATAGCAAAGACAAACGGAGCAGAACCTCCAATTATGACTGCAGTATGCAGGATGAGCCTCGTGTGGCACAGAGCGGTAAAGCAGCAGTTTCTGCAGCTGAAACTCTCCCCACGGCCTGAGTTCAATCCCAGCGGAAGCTGGTTTCAGGCAGCCGGCTCAGGGTCGACTCAGCCTTCCATCTGCACGAGGTCGGTAAAATGAGTACCCAGCTAGCTGGGGGAAAGGGAATCATGGCCGGGGAAGGCAACGGCAAACCACCCCGCTATAAGGCCTGCCAGGAAAACGTCAGCGAAAGTTGGCGTCCCTCCAAGAGTCAGTAATGACTCATTGCTTGCACGAGAGGTTCCTTTCCTTTCCAGGTATGCAGGGCGGGTGAAGAAGATGGACCTTCAAATAGCCTGGCCCCAGACTATTTCAGTTACATTTACTGACTGATTGGGTTTAAAAAAAAACAAAACTATACTGTGCCTTCAGGAGCAGAGGCGATCTAAAGGTGCTGAACATTGGGGTGTTGAGCCTGTTTTAGCTCAAGGCCCAAATTCCACTTCGGAGAAGTTCCTGGGGGTGTGGGAGCTGCACACGGCCAAGATAATGAACATTTATTTATTCATTTGTTTATTTATTTATTTATTGTATTTCTATACCGCCCAATAGCCGAAGCTCTCTGGGTGGTTCACAAAAATTAAAACCATTCAAAGTATAAAACAAACAGTATAAACACATGATATAAAACACAATATAAAAGCACAACCAAGATAAAATCAGCAGCAGTGCAGAAATACACGTTTAAAAAGGAAATTTAAAACAGCAAAGTTAAAATTAAATTTATAGACTGTTAAAATGCTGAGAGAATAAAAAGGTTTTCTTCACCTGGTGTCTGAATGAATATAGTGTAGGTGCCAAGCGAACCTCCTTAGGGAGCTCACTCCAGAGCCGGGGTGCCACAGCAGAGAAGGCCCTGCTCCTCCCGGTAGCCACCTGCCTCACTTCCTTTGGCAGGGGCTCACAGAGAAGGACCCCTGAGGATGACCTTAGGGTCCGGGCAGGTACATATGGGAGGAGGCGTTCCTTCAGATAGCCTGGCCCCAAGCCGTTTAGGGCTTTAAATGTCAATACCAGCACTTTGAATTGGGCCCAGACCTGGACTGGCAGCCAGTAAAGCTGGAAAAGGACTGCCGTGATGTGGTCTCATTGGCCTAAAATACCAGCATCATCTAGCATCCAGCTCTTAGTGCCAGTAGCCAGGCCTTCGGAGAGGCATTTCAGCCTTCTAGAATGGGGGGGGGGGGAATGCACAAGAGGTTGGGGAACTACCCAATGGTTGATGGTCAGTGCCAAGGAAAGGGGGCCTGGGTATCTCGGCTGAATGTGGCTCCTGGGCCTGAGGTTCCCCACCCCTGATGTAAAACCAGGGGGAGGCTAGGCTTGTTCTTATAATGCTAAACCATGGGGGTTGTTGTTGCATGTGAACCAGCCCTGTGGGTAAGGGAACACTTAGAGTAAGAGACTACTAGCCCTATTGAACTGGACACCATTATATCCCTCGTTAGCTTGGATTCTTTTGATCTTGCTCAGGCAGAAATCTGGAGCACAATCCAAAACTAAGGCATGCTATCATTTAAACTTGAAAGGACATTCCTAAAACAAAGTCGTGTTTGAGATTAGCTGGCATCCTGGGGTTTTCTTGCTCCTGGAGATATTGACAATTAATCACCGCGGCTTCTTCCGTTTGCTTTGGTGGTGACAGGTTTCTCTTGTTATGTGTCTCTTCTTAGAAAACGCTAGATGACCTTCAAGCTGAGGAGGACAAAGTGAATCATCTAACCAAAAACAACAGTAAACTCAGCACTCAGATTCATGAGGTCAGTGCCGTTCGGTGGGTGGTGGCAGTTAACTATGTCAGAGAGATCTGTTTGAGAGGGTAGAGTTTGACGGGTTTTCCTTGGCTTGGCCCCCCCTGGACTTTGGTTTGGTTCCCGCTGTGCTGCTCAATTCAATCTGCAGAGGGTTGTGCCAGTTTGTGGATTTTCTGGGAGTTTTGCACATTTTTAAGGTTCTGCAATTTGCACGAATTACAGGCAAATTTGTGCGAATTACAGGCAAATTTGTGCAAATTACAGGAATTTCAGCCAAATTTGCGCAAATCTGGCAGTAATCTGCAAATTCAGATATAATTTCTGCAAATTGCAGGAAGTTCCAAAAACAACAGGTGCAAAAAAATTCCTGGCGTTCAGAGAGAAGCCCGCAGCTCAGCTTGCTGATGCAAATCCAGTCATATACGCCATGGAACTCCGTTGAGCCAAAAAAATAACTGGATGTCCCAGCGATGGACATTCCTAATGGTGGTGTTTTGATCAGCATTTTGAATGGAACTTGTTCTGCGCTTTCCAGCCAGTGTCCGAGATCGAGGGAAGGTGGTCTCCAATTGCAGAGATTGAATCCGCCCCCGTCAGGAAGCCATCCACTTATTATGGAATGCTCCTCCCGATGAGGCCCGCCTGGCACCAACATGGCTATTTTTTCGGTGCCAGGTCAAGACTTTCCTCTTTTCCCAGGCATTTAGCAGCATAGGTTGAGTTTTTAATCGATCCCAAATCTATTTTTAGGTAATAATGCTAGAAAGTAAAAGGGTGCCCTCCTGAACCACACAGAGGTGGAATCTAATCCTTTTTACTATCCCAGCCATTGAGAATCAGCTCTGCGGATATTTGTCTAGCCCTGCCGTTTTTCATTTGCCCCTCCTGGGTCCTGCTTTGGGTCACATGTGGAGTAAGGAATGCTGAGGGTGGGCTTACCATTCCCTTTATTTCGCATGTTAAGGGATGAGCGCCGTTGCTTATGTCGTTAAAACAGCACCGTCCATGCATGAGAGGGAGGCATCCTGCAGGCTCAGCAACATTTTCCTAAAGTATCTTTAGGTTAAAACCAACCACCACGTAATGGGTTGGGGAATCCTCAAAACAACCCAATAAGGACTTGGCCTGCTCAGTGGCCGTGGAGAACTGAATGATTGTTGTGGGAGGAGAATGGAAAGGAATGGCTGGAATCCTGATCAGGGAGTTCGTCACGCTGCAACTTTTTGTTGCAGGTCCCACTTGTTGATAGATAGAGAAATGGATGGGAAAGTTGCCCGTCTCATCAAAATGACTCCCTCCCATCGCCCTCTTTCCAGAGTGTTTTTCTTTCTTTGCTCTGATAACTCCCTTTCTTTCAACTGTTTTTTCTTCTTCTTCCCCCCCCCCCCACCCCCAACCAGTTGGAAGACAACTGGGAGCAAGAGAAGAAAATCCGCGCCGAGGTGGAGAAGGCCCGTCGCAAAGCGGAGGGCGACTTGAAAATGACCATTGACAATCTCAACGAAATGGAAAGGTCAAAGCTCGACTTGGAAGAGGTGGTCAAGAAGTAAGTTTGTGTGCGGAAACGCAGGCTGCGCTGAAGGGAAGGCTGTTGAGGCAGTAGGGGAGGAGTGTGGGTTGGCCAGAAGAAAAACACAGGAGAGATGTTTGTGGTAAGGGCCAGATAATAATAATAATAATAATAATAATAATAATAATAATAATAATAATAATAATAATAATATAATAATAATAATATATTTATTTGTTCCCGGCTCTCCCTCTGGATCGAGGCGGGGTACAACACAAATGCAAACACCATAAAATACATATAACTGATTAAAACATTTGAAATAATAATAGCACATTATTAAAAAGGCATCTTAAAATTCCACTGAGTAGGCCTACCGGAAGAGATCAGTCTTAAATTCCTTAAGACTGTTAAGTTGATGAATCTCTCCCGGCAAGCCATTCCACAAACGGTTGCCGTGGGTTCAGGTCAGGGCCAGCATCAAGGGTAGGCATGGTGGAACACCTGCCCAGGGCCCACACCTCAGCCAGGGCCCAGTAACATACGCCCCCTGGAGTTGCTCCTCCTCTTCACCATGGCAACTTGTTGGTTCACCTGTCTCTCGCTCTGGCCCAGACAACGATAGTGGTGAAAAGGAGGAGTGGGAGATGCCGTGGCCTCCTTGCTCACTGGGTCTCTGCCTCTCAAGCAAGCAAGTGGCAGCAATAGTGAGGAAGAGGAGCAAGAGCGGCTGGTGACCATGGCGGTGAGAAGGTAGACACACCAACGGAGGGGGGCCATGGAGGGTGTCTTGCCCAATGGCCTTCCAAAACCTGGAACTAGCATTGGCTGGTGTTGGTCTCTTTGACACCTTTACTCCAGCGTTCCATGGTTTCGGCTCCCTCCAAATGTTCAAGATCTTGAACAACAACTCCCATTATTCTCAGCACAGACAATTGCCACATTGGTCAGGATGATGGGAGTTGTAGTCAAAGACATCTGTAGGACAAAGGCTGACATACTCCATATGTCATTAAGTCATTTGGGGAGGCCTTGCTTTTAGTCCATTAGCCTTTGGTGACGGCAGCTCCCTGGAATTCCAAGCGGTGACTTTTCCAACCGGCTGAGGTGAGTTTTCAGAAAACGTTGAACTGGAAAAATTTCCAGACTGTTTTTCTGAGGGAAAAATCCCAATGCCCTATATAAGTTGTGATCAGATTTTGCATGTTCAACATTCAAGTAAACAAATCCTTTAAAAGTATGGCATGTTAATTTCATTTCCAAACCCAAAATTATTTCAACTGAAATATCTGAGCTGGTGACTTTTTAAAGTAACGTGTGTTTAATTGTGGTTTAAATCTTGTATTCAAATGAATACCAAGCATGACTTTGTTTGGAATGCTTGTAAACGTTTAAGGAAAAAAGGAAAGGAACCTCTCGTGCAAAGCACTTGAGTCATTGCTGACTCCTAGAGGGACGCCTGCTTTCACTGACGTTTTCTTGGCAGGCCTTATAGCGGGGTGGTTCGCCGTTGCCTTCCCCGGCCGTTATTACCTTTCCCCCAGCTAACTGGGTACTCATTTTACCGACCTCGGGAGGATGGAAGGCTGAGTCGACTCGAGCTGGCCGCCTCTATATTCATAGTCAGGGGCTTCTTTGTTACTAGAGCAGAATCCCTTAACAAGCTTGCTGCGTTTTTCTTCGCAGGCGAGACCTTGAGATCAATTCTATTACCACCAAAGTGGAAGATGAGCAGTCACTGAACTCAACACTACAGAGGAAATTGAAGGAGCATCAGGTAGAATCATAGAATCATCGAATAGTAGCGTTGGAAGGGGCTTATAAGGCCATCGAGTCCAACCCCCTGCTCAATGCAGGAATCCACCTTAAAGCATCCCTGACAGGTGGTTCTCCAGCTGGTAAAAGAGAGAGAGGCTGAGGCAGACAGCCCTGACACCATCCTTTGGCAGTATTTGGCCCAAATTGACCACTTTCACCCCATAATAGCAATGTAAGGTCAGCCCACTCCTGTCAAGAACTTGGGCCCCCTGCCAGATCTTTTGGCCTACAAAAAACAAAAACAAAAGAAAATAAAGCTGTACATTGAATTAGACCAATTTATAAAAGGTTTTCAGCCACATTGATTCATTTGAATAAAAAAATGAATCCTTGGCAGGACCATACGTTTATATACTTTATAGCACTCTTTTTCAGACTAGATGTTATGTTAAACAAAAACAGGGTGTGTTTTGGGACATGGTAGAAAGATCTCCATGTGGGCCAAGGTGTAATTTAAGAAATTTAGAAAATGCAATATTACAGTGAAAATAACCTTTCTTGACTCATGAGATGTTTGGGATTGTTTTATGGTATGTATGGGAGAGCCCATGTTATACCTTTGTACGGCCTCCACCACTACCCCAAATGATGCTTGGTCCCTTGCTACCCACACCTACTATGCGCCTAAATATTGCTTAGGTTCTCACGGTTATGTTTATGTCTGACAGGCCCGAATAGAAGAGCTTGAGGAAGAACTTGAAGCTGAACGTTCTATAAGGGCAAAGGTAAGTAGAATTTTCCATAACCAATATATCAATGTCACAACACACTTTAGCACCTTTAAATTGCTTGTCTTCGAAACAGCCCTGTAAGGTAGTTTGCATGACACAGCAAGACAGGCACCCATGGGCGCCATGCAAAAAGGACACCTGTGGGTGCCCAGCACAACACAACAGCTCCTGTAGGTAAATTAAGCCATGGAAGGCTGCCGTGTCATGCAAACCAGGTCAGTCTAAGAGTACCCACAGGAATCCCAAACCCAACAGTGACCTAAACCCAACTTTCCTGAATGCAAGCCCTACATTCCATCCTGCAGACTTCGTTGGCTCGTGTTTAATGTAATTACGATCTAATCAAAGGCAGAGAGTTCTTTTTAAAAAGCTCAAGTGGGCAAATGTGAACGGCACTTATTTGGGGTTGCTAAATAACAGAACAGAATATCCGTCAGTTCGAGACCAGCCACCGCAAATGTTTCCCAAATGATTTTTTTGTAGGCAGGGCAGATGGGCTGCAGTGTCAACGATTTTAAATGTGCAGAAAAGTAGACCCAGCCAGGTTGAGGAGTTAGGAGTAAAAGAAGACGGAATAAGGGAGGCGGGGCCACATTATAATTGCCAGGGGTGCAGAACCTCTTCTATCCTGAGGGCCGGATTTCATTTCAAATAAGCGCTTGGGGGCCGCATTCCAGCGGTGAGTAGGGCCCAAAGGCCTAATGGGTGGAGCCAGCATACCAAAGATATTAGCATATTTGAGCTTATGGGTCTTACTCCTAGTAACTAAGCCTTAGGGCAGGCATTTCAATCTTTGAGCATGACGGGACACAAAAGCGGGGAAGCTACCCAGTAATTGGTGGTTGGCAAAAAGAGGGCGGAGCCAGAGGAAGAGGGCGGGGCTGGGTTGGGATCCCAGGAAGACCAGATTCAGCCCCTGGGCCTCAGTTTCTGCACCCCTGCTCTAAACTGACAGGTAATCGCCACTATTGGAGGAAGGTTTTGCGGTTCCAAGAACGATCATTGTTCAAAACCCCCGTCCTCTGTACCTTTCTGTGAAGGCTGGATTCCCCCATCAATTATTTCAGGAAGTGGGTGGTGCTAGTTAATCCCTCTCCCTCTGGTTGCTTTGATCTGCCTCTCCCCACCCCCAATATCAGACAATGGGCCCATTCAGAAGACACCTTAAACCATGGCTTTAACCGTGGTGGTTAAGCCAGAAAGCCTGGCCGTGTTCAGAAGACACCTTAAACCACGGCTTTAACCACTGTGAATAAGGCGTTTTGCTTTATTCACCATGGTTTAAGCCCTGTTTTAACGTGTCTTCTGAGCACAGCACAGCTTTCTGGCTTAACCACCGTGGTTAAAGCCATGGTTTAAGGTGTCTTCTGAACGGGGCCAACGTATATCTCATTGCATCACCCTACTTTTCTCCGTCTCCGCATTTGTGAAAGATTTTAAGATGGTGGGTTTGGAGTATATCGCGAAGGACAAAGCAATGCTAAAAATTTGCTTCCTCGATTTCCTTCAGATTGAAAAACAGCGCAGCGATCTCTCCCGGGAACTGGAAGAGCTCAGCGATAGACTGGAAGAGGCCGGAGGGGCTACCACCGCTCAAGTAAGCAGGCATCAATCAAGGTGGTTAGTTATTATCCTCATTTCATAGACTGAGGAACTGAGTCTGAAAGTCCGCACCATGAGCAGTCCTTCTTTCAAATTGCCTTCAGCTGTTGGGAAAATGATGTGTCAGATGTGTGTGAGAGAGCACATAGGATAAACATTGATTTTTTTTAATTTTAAAAATAAAACTTTTTGTTCCAGGTTTAGAAATGGTGAGATGGGGGCGTGAAAAACGTGTTGTGGAAAATGTGTTGTGTGTTGTGAGATGTGTTGTGAAAAACAAACAAAATTGTACTAGTCACACACACACACATCCCGACTTTAAGAGTAAACATTCTTCCAAGGCAGCAACAATAAAATTACAAACATGATATGACATAAAACATTATTAAAACCCAGCAGTAATTGCATAATATAAAACCTGTCCAAATAGGTCTTAGAGAACAAATAAGAGGTTTTAGTGCCACATCTAAAGACGGGCTTAACAGAGATTCCAGGGAAGAGAATTCTACAATGGTGGGGCCAACGTAGAAAAGGCCCTGTCGGTGGGACCTGCCGATCTTACCTTCACTCGTGATGGACGGGAGAGCAGGGCCTCCAAAGCCGATCCCAGGGCCCTCTGTCATATCAACGCAGGCATTCTTTGAAATAACCCAGTCCTAGCCTGTTTTAGGGGTTTAAAGATTAGTACCAGCACTTTAAACTGAGCCTAGAAATGGATTGGCTTCATTTCAGTGAAGGCTATAAAATTGTTTCGTTTATTTATTTAAAGCATTTTTTTATCCCACTCCTCAATCAAAAAGGGCCCCTGAGCAGCTTACAATTAGTTAAACAAGATGATCCCTGCCCACAGTGTGATCTAGAAAGTCACGACACACAAGGAAAAAGGAATGGGTAGGGTAGAGGGGAAATGTAGTAAAAATGAAGTAGAATGGCCTTGCTTTCCACACACACACCCTCATTTCCCTCTGTTATAGCCTGATGGAATGGCTGCTGGGTGGAGCCGTTAAGGGTTTGAAGGGATTGACGAGGGTTACAATTCCCGTTCTGCCCTTCCGTTTCCAGATTGATCAAAACCGCAAGCGTGAGGCTGAACTGCTCAAGCTGCGGCGGGAGCTGGAAGAGGCCGCCTTGCAGAGCGAGGCCACGGCCTCCACCCTGCGTAAGAAGCACACGGATGCTATGGCCGAGATGACCGAGCACCTGGAGAACCTGCAGAGGGTGAAGTCCAAGCTGGAGAAAGACAAGCAGGTCATGAAGGCCGAGATTGATGACCTCAGCGCCAGCATGGAGACGATCCAGAAATCCAAGGTAAGGAGGAAGCGAAACCAACCTGTGAAGTCAGTGGGAGAAAGGCTGTCCAAAGCTACTCGCAGGGCTGGTAGAAAAAAAGGTGACTCCAGACAGGCTTTTAGCACCATGTCTAAAAACTAGCAGACGGAGGCCTTGACAGAGCTTCTGGGGAAGAGAATTCTACAATGGTGGGGCCAACATAGAAAAGGCCCTGCCTATGGAACTTGTCAATCTTACTTTTACTCATGACGGGCCTCTAAAGCCAGTCCCAGGGCCTCGTGTCATATCGACACAGCCAGCCAATGAACCGGGGAGGGGAGAGGCCTGGGAGCTGGTTGCGGGAGACGAATGGGAGCCTGGCCTTTCCCCAGATGACAAGGTTGCTCAAGCCTAAGGGCCAAGCCAGTGTCAGAGGCTTTATAGCAAGGGTGTGGCACCTCAGGCCCAAGAGCCCCAATCTGGTTGTCCTGTGTTTCCCCAGATGGCCAGGGCCCTCACCCTGGCTCACCTGCTTTCCCTCAGTCAACAGCCATTGGGTAGGCTGCACAGACCAATGGTCTGACTCGGTGACTGGGTTCGCACAACACGCAAACCCACACTCAGTGGTTGAGCGTGGGTTGTTGTTGAACGGCGGGTGGGTTGTCGAACCCCGGGTTTGTGGGTTGTCTGAACCCAGTGCGTTTTCTGCAGGGTGGTTTGTTAACTATGCTGTGTGGCTTGTTTTCCTCGAACAAACCACCTTGGTTTGTCGTTGGGTTGTTCAGCTGGACAACCATCTGTCAGGGATGCTTTAGGGTGGATTCCTGCATTGAGCAGGGGGTTGGACTAGATGGCCTTGTAGGCCCCTTCCAACTCTGCTATTCTATGATTCTATGATTCTGTGAACAAACCACCCTCCATAAAATGTCCTGGGTTCAGCCAACAGGCTAACCCACGGTTCAACAACAACCCACACTCAACCACTGAGTGTGGGTTAGCGTGTTGTGTGAACAGCCCCAATATTAGGCAGCTTCCTATGTTCCTATGACCTTGCCCCCAGCAAGGTCTGTAGCCCAAATCTCTTGTGCGAATAGTCGCTTCTTCTCCGCTGCCGTCTTCTCTCTACATCCACTTCACCCATAAAGCCCGAGACGAGCGGCTGTCTGTGTGAGCCCATAAAGCGCCTGATTGAAAAATTTAGAAGGTGGTGAGGGTCCATTGGCAGTCACCTCTTGCTCTGCATTTTTGCAGATGAATGCCGAGGCTCATGTCCGCAAACTGGAGGACAACCTGTCTGAAGCCAACGCCCGGCTGTCCGAGATGGAGAAGAACCAAGCGGAAATCAATGCGCTCCGGAATAGGCTCCAAGGTTGGTTCCTTTCTCTTATTTAACAGCGCTGCAACAAACCGTCTAAATTGGCCTTTCCCCATTTAAACTGTCCTCCAGAGGTGTTGGACTACAACTCCCATCACCCCCATCCAAAAGCAAGAATAAAGGGATTCTTGAAACACATTTCCTCCACCCAACGCGTTTTGGAAATACAGGGTAAAATCTAACCTTGGTCCTACTTAGATCCATTGAAGTGAGTGAGATGTAAGTTAGTCAGGACTAACTTAAGCCCTGTTTATTTCTATAGGACTGCTCTAAGTAGGACAGGTTGGGTTTTAGCCACAGTTCCTCCTTCGGGAGCTACTGGAAACACACACACACAATGCTGAAAGCTGATCTAATCCAATTAAAAAGTGTGTTTATTCAGAAGTAAGTCCCAATTCGTTCAGTATGACTTTGTCATGAAGGAAACCAGTGGTAGAAGACAGCGTCATTGTCTGCCATTTCAGGTCATCTCATTGAGGGACGCTTGGAAGACCCGCAGGGCTCCCCAGGCCGCTGTGTGACAACCAGGGGCCTAGGGGTTCCCCTTCTGTTCCTTCCCTTGTTTGCCAGGTTACTCCTGCAGAACTCTTCTTCTGCCCTCTCCCCTTCTCCTCATCCTCAGGCCTTGTAGCCTGCAGACTCTGAAGACTCCCCACCCTGTGGCTTTCCAGACAGTGGTGTAGCAGAGACAGGGCTTGCAGTGATGGAGCGCCGACACATTTTTATTAGGGATGCTGACGTCATCTGCCACCCCCCTCAGAATTCCCCTGTTCCCTCTGTGTTTAGCTGCAATCCTCAGTGAAACTGCCAGGGAATGGATTTTCCCAGTAGTGATCATAGTGTTCCTTGTTTGTAATGCAAAATAGACCCACTGGCTTTACAAAAGACCTGATGGAGATGGAAACTCCCGGAACTGGTTTGTTGATATGAACGGACAGAGCTGCCTGCAACTTTTGGACTGTCGTTGGGGGCGTGGCTATGGGTATTGTCCTGATGAGTACCCGCACCTGAAAATTTACCACTACACCACTGCTTCCAGATATTGTTGGGCTCCAACTCCCATCAGCCCAAGTCAGGGATGGTGGGAATTGTAGTCCAACATCTGCCAGGCCATAGAATCATAGAATAGTAGAGCTGGAAGGGGCGTATAAGGCCATCGAGTCCAACCCCTTGCTCAGTGCAGGAATCTACCCTAAAGCATCCCTGACAGATGGTTGTCCAGCTGCCTCTTGAATGCCTCTAGTGTGGGAGAGCCCACAACCTCCCTAGGTAACTGATTCCATTGTCGTACTGCTCTAACAGTCAGGAAGTTTTTCCTGATGTCCAGCTGGAATCTGGCTTCCTTTAACTTGAGCCCGTTATTCCGTGTCCTGCACTCTGGGAGGATCGAGAAGAGATCCTGGCCCTCCACTGTGTGACAACCTTTTAAGCATTTGAAGAGTGCTATCATGTCTCCCCTCCATCTTCTCTTCTCCAGGCTAAACATGCCCAGTTCTTTCAGTCTCTCTTCACAGGGCTTTGTTTCCAGACCCCTTGATCATCCTGGTTGCCCTCCTCTGAACACGCTCCAGCTTGTCTGGGTCCTTCTTGAATTGTGGAGTCCAGAACTGGACGCAATACTCTAGATGAGGCCTAACCAGGGCCGAATAGAGAGGAACCAGGACCTCACGCAATTTGGAAGCTATACTTCTGTTAATGCAGCCCAAAATAGCATTTGCCTTTCTTGCAGCCATATTGCACTGTTGGCTCATATTCAGCTTGCGATCTACAACAGTTCCAAGATCCTTCTATGGGGACCGACTGGATACGGTCCTCATGACCTAAAGTCTCCCTGATTGTTTCCCTTTAGATGACGTTAGGCAATGGGCCACTTACGGTGGTCTTTCTTTCTTCCTTCGAGCGTTACTGTATTCTTCCTCCCCCTCCAGCTGAGAACAGCGAGCTGAGCCGGGAGCATGAGGAAGGGCAGACGAGGCTGAACCAGATCATTCGTGTGAAGACAAGTCTCACCTCCCAAGTGGACGACTTCAAGAGGCAGCTGGATGAAGAGTCAAAGGTAAGGATGTGAAAATACCGGCATTTATTCTGCATAATAAAAACAGGCACGGCTTCATTCTCACCAGGTGCTATCTTTAAAGACTGCAACCACGTTTTGCCAGTGTGCGTTTGTCGTAGCAGCAGCACAAATAAAATAATAATGATGAAATAATTAATAATAATAATAATAATAATTGTTCTTGTTGTTCATACTGTGCTAAGAGTAGAAATAATCCAAAGAGCATTTGGGAAAAGACTATAGCTCAGTGGTAGAGTCTCTGCTTTGCCTGCAGAAGGCAGGGCCGGTGCCAGACTATTTTGCGCCCTAGGCAAGGTGAGCTACTTTCAACCCCCCCCCCCCCAAAAAAAAATGCCAACTTTGATTTTTAAGAACATATGTTTCCTGGAAAAAATAAGAAGCAATAACTTGAAACTGCTAAATTTATTTTAAAGTGCAAGAAACATGTCATGCCAATTATAGCAAACAAATTGGAAAGGAACGTCTATGGGTCTAAAATGCATTATTTAATAGGAATATCATCCCCCCCAACTCACACTCGTGCACGCACACACACACTCCGCATCACTCACTCCAAACACACGCATGAACACATGCATTCACTCAAAGACCCCCTGCACCCCATTCACCCATACATTCTCTTTCTCTCTCTTCTGGGTGTGTTCCAGAAGTCCGAACGTGGAGCCGCCCCACCCCCACCCCAGCGTCCCTGGCTTTGCTTCAGCTGGGCGGGTGCGGGGCGCCATCTCGCCCCCCCAGGCCCAGCTGAATCCTCGGGCTGGGCCAGCTCACAGCCAATGCGTGTGAGTGCTGCGCTGCGCCCGGCGCCCCTCTTAGCTTGGCGCTCTAGGCGGCCGCCTGAGTGGCCTCTATGGTAGCACCGGTCCTGGCAGAAGGTCCCAAGTTCTGGTTTTCACCCTGGTGGCTCCTGACACTGGAGAAAGCCTTCTTCATTGTCTTCTAGCCATGAGAAGCAGGGCCCTTTCTATTGTGGCCCCTCTCCTTCCACAAAAATCCCAGCAGGCCCAGTTCATTCAGGTTTTTATCCAGTCAGTCAACATTTGCCAGGCCTTTGGCAATCAGACAGATCCAATGAACAAAATATTCTGCTCTTTTTATACCTTTTTTATAAAAAAAAACACCCGAAGTCGCTGCTATTAATTGCAGGTGTTTATCTGTTTGTTTAAAATGTGTGTCTAATCCTTGCATCCTTCTGATCCCCTTGAAGGTCCTGGGGTTGGGTTGAAGGGCAGGGCGGGCATTTCAAGGGGAGAAAACGTGCCCAGTGGGGAAAGGGTTAACCGGCTGTGGCCTCTTCAGGCCCGCAGTACCGCGGTCGTGAGCCTGGCCAACACCAAGCACGACCTGGACCTGATCAAAGAGCAGCTGGAAGAAGAGCAGTCGGGCAAAGCCGAGCTGCAGCGCCTGGTCTCCAAGCTCAACACGGAAGTCACCACGTGGAGGACCAAATACGAAACGGACGCCATTCAGAGGACGGAGGAGCTGGAAGAGACCAAGTGAGCGGGGCGGGGGAGTGCTCGAGGGAGCTCTTGGGGCGTGTTAGCTGGGGGCAGCACCACATTTTGGGGAGGGGAGGAGATATCTTTGGAAGGGTCCCCTCTTGTGTTCTCCACTCCTTCTGCTCACCCACCCAGGGAGCAGGGCAGCAAGCAAGTGAATGAGTGGCATTGGCAGAAAACATTGGGTGCTGCTACCTTCCCCTTCTTCTCCTGGCAGTGCTGGTGGGTGAAGGCCCTGTCCTCATTGCTGCCCAGGAAGAGAGGGCAAATGAATAAGCAAATGCTGGCAGCTGCTGCTGATTTTTTATTTATCAAAAGTATATATTTTTTATCCCGCTCCTCAGTCAAAAGGGCTTCTGGGACAATTTATATGCACTCAGTAAAATGAAACAGTCCTTGCCCTGCAGGCTTACAATTAAAAAAGAAGTGACACATAATGAAAAAGGGCGGGGAGGGTAGAGGGAAAAAATTAAGCAGGGTTGGTGGAATGGGCTGGCTTCCCCCTCTCACCTCCCTCTGTACAGCCTGCTGGAATGGCTGCAGACGGCAACAGTTGAAAGAGGAACCTCTATTCCTTGCCACTATCCCTGCTGGCCTGCCCAAGTAGGGTAGGCAAGGATGACGAGGAGCAACTGCAGTAGCAAGTCTGGGTTCAGATGCTCTTTAGGCCATGGAGCGTCAGCAACTACCCCAAGATGCCAGCCTCTGGCACCAGCCCTGACCCTGGCCTGCCTGGGAGCGATTCACTCATTTGGTGCTTTAATGCCAAGCTAGTTGTATAAAGGGCGGAAGCTGTGGCCTTCCAGGTTTTTTTTTTTTACTCCAACTCCCATTATCCCCAAACATTGGTCATGCTGGTTGAGGTTGATGGGATTTGGAGTACAACAGCTTCTGGGGGCCTCTCATTTCTGACCCCCATTGCATAGGAAGGAGTTCCGGTATAAAGTTTTTGCTGCAGCGACGTTGCCCTGTAGGAAGGATGGCTGCCATGTTCACTCTGCATTGTTGACTCACCTTTTCTCCTCTTGTCAACCCCTCGCAGGAGAAAGTTGACTTCCCGGCTCCAGGAAGCAGAGGAGACGGCAGAATCTGCTCAAGCCCGGGTGGCCAGCATGGAGAAGAACAAGCAGAGGCTCCAGATGGAAGTGGAAGACTTGACTCTGGATCTTGAGAAGGTGAAGGCATCCCCTGTTGCTGCTGGGTGTCTCTGGCATGTCACGTCGCTGAGACAACGTTTTCAGACTCAGTGGTGGCTAGTGACTCCGATGTCAGTGGGCAGTGAATCCACTCTGGGTTTCAGTCAGAACTCTAAAGGAGCTCTCCAAGGTGCAGAGGCCTTTAGAGTTCTGACTGAACACCAGAGCAGATTCAGGGAAGGAAAGGCAAATCATAACGCCTAACAAGACCGTATTTTAATCCACGACTTGGAAGAGACACGGGAAAGCTGGCCGCTGGCCCTCTGAACCCCACTGCCAACTCGGCTCCAAAGGGCTGGCCGGGCTCTGGGCAAGGAGTGATGTGTTGTGGGAAATCTGGCTGTGCGTGACTGAAAAATGGCTCCTTTTGCGTTCTTCCTCCCAGGCCAACGCAGCCTGTGCGGTCCTGGACAAGAAGCAGCGGGCCTTTGACAAGATGCTGTCCGAATGGCAGCAGAAGTGCGAGGAACTGCAGCTGGAGGTGGACAACTCCCAGAAGGAGTGCCGCATGTACATGACGGAGAATTTCAAACTTAAGACGGCCTACGAGGAGGCCCTCGAGCACCTGGAGTCTGTCAAGAAGGAGAACAAGACCCTCCAGGGCAAGTATTTTGGGGACTGCGAGGGGAAGCCCCCTTAAACAGAGCGAGGCCGTGGGTCCAGAGGCAGAACCTCTTTCACCCCTGCACGCAGGGGCTCATTTGATAACGCAGCCAGGGTTGAATGATGCCGGGCAATTCGAACCGTCTCCCACGAGTGCTCAGTGTGGGACTGTTGGCAGTCCTGGCATAGAAGCGCCGCGTCAAATACCTTCACGTTTTGCACGTGTGTTTCCTTTTCCTTCAGAGGAGATCAAAGATCTCGTTGACCAGCTGGGCGAGGGTGGGAGAAGCGTCCACGAACTGCAGAAGATGAAGAAGAAACTGGAGATTGAGAAGGACGAGCTGCAGGTGGCCCTGGAGGAAGCCGAGTCTTCCCTTGAGGTAACGATACTTTTCAAAACAGATGTTCCAAGCCAGCTCTGCAAAAAGAGAAACTTATAGCCCATGCCCTGTTGGCCCCCCAATCTCAAAGGAGGGAGATGAGCCAGTAGCGTAGTGGTAAATTTTGAAGTGTGGCTACTCATCATAACAGTCCTGCTTAGCCATGCCCCCGAGGAGAAGCCCCAAATGCAGGCTGCTGAGATGACCCTTATCAACAAGCTAGTTCTAGCCATTTCCTTATAGAATCATAGAATAGCAGAGTTGGAAGGTGCCTACAAGGCCATCGAGTCCAACCCCCTGCTCAATGCAGGAATCCACCCTAAAGCATCCCTGACAGATGCTTGTCCAGCTGCCTCTTGAAGGCCTCTAGTGTGGGAGAGCCCGCAACCTCCCTAGGTAACTGATTCCATTGTCGTACTGCTCTAACAGTCAGGAAGTTTTTCCTGATGTCCAGCTGGAATCTGGCTTCCTGTCACTTGAGCCCGTTGTTCCGTGTCCTGCACTCTGGGAGGATCGAGAAGAGATCCTGGCCCTCCTCTGTGTGACAACCTTTCAAGTCTTTGAAAAGCGGTATCATGTTTCCCCTCAATCTTCTCTTCCCCAGGCTAAACATGCCCAGTTCTTTCAGTCTCTTTTCAGAGGGCTTTGTTTCCAGACCCCTGATCATGCTTATTGCCCTCCTCTGAACCCACTCCATCAGGAGCAGATCTTTTGTAAAGCTGGTGAATCTTGATTGCCCATTCCAAACCAAAACACTTTGCATTACAGCAGGGAACAGTACACAATTGCTGGCAAAATTCGTTCATTATTGCTGGGGACAGGCAATTCCGAGGGGGGGTGACAGATGAGTCAGCATCCCTGCTCCTCAAAAAGTGTCAGGGGGGCGGGGGCTGCGTCCCTGCTGGCCCTGAACCCACTACGCCACTGGGGTTACCCGGCACATGCATGCCTGTATATTCAGAGCCTCCAACAGGCCCCCCACTGCACTAGATGTTGTCGTCTCTTAAATGCAGCCCTCCTTTCATGCCTCTGCTTTTGCGTTTGCCGACAGGTGGAAGAGAGCAAACTCATCCGCATCCAGCTGGAGCTGGCCCAAGTCAAAGCTGACATTGACCGAAGGATCCATGAAAAGGAGGAGGAGTTTGAAGCCACAAGGTATGGAGGATAGGACCCGTGCGACAGACAGGTGTGCGTAAGAAGTGGAGGGCTCAAACCTGCATGAAGGAAGAGCCAGGACTGTGCAGGTTTCTAAGGTCCTTTGGGCAAGACCCTCCCCTCCATGGGCCCCCTCCCTCGGTGAATCTGCCTTCTCAATGCCGCTTTCGCTCCTCGTCCTCCTTTCTCTTCATTGCTCCCACTTGCTTGCTGGACAAGCAGAAGGCTTCATCCCACGTACCTGTTTCCCTCGAATTACCCCCATAGTATAAAGCTGCTGCTGCTACTGCTGTTGTTGTTAGCTAAATCACACCCTTAGGAGCGGCAGCGCTCCTAAGATCCTTTGCATACCAGGAAAGGGTTTAAGGGGGAGAAATGTAAAAAAATCATTAAAAAATCAACGGATGACCCAATCCGATTCAAATTTGGTGTGCTTACAGCTCTCCTTAATATCTATCACTGTGCCAATTTTGATGCCTTTATCTTTAAAACTCAGGCAGGCATTTGTTTAATTTGCATTTTAAACGTATCAAATCCTCCTCCTGCGCCCCCAGTGGCCGCTCGGAGAACAACAAATGATTCGCTCCTAAAGAGGTAGCAAAATAGGTCGGGTCTTTTGGCTTTAAAGCACAATTAAAGCAGGATGCCTGGGAGTGTGCTTCACAGTCCAAGCAGATTATGAACTGGAAAACTTCGGAGTCCTTTGCACGCAATTCGCAGTGATTGCACAGAATAACCCTGGTGTGGTGAAGCTCAGAGAGGCGGGGAGCCATGGCATCTCCGTCTCCTCCCCCTCATTACCACCTTTGTCTGGGCCAGAGCAAGAAGTAGGTTGCAATGGTGGAAGGAAGGAGCATCTTCAAGGGGCTCTTCTTAGCGGACACCTGTCCTCAGCAGGTGTCCAAACAGGCTCCTTTAGATTCTGACTGATTTATTTATTTATTTATTTATTTAAAGGTTTTTATGCCGCCATTCAGCCAAAAAAGGCTCTCACGGCGGCTTACAAAAGTATTTCTTGACAGTCCCTGCCCACAGGCTTACAATCTAAAAGACATGACACAAAAAAAAAGGGGATTGGGAGGGAGGAGAAAGAGGAGGAGGGGGAAAAGGAAAGCAAATTCAGGCACTACAATCTTAATTGCAAAGTTCAGCAGTTAGAGTTGACAGCAGGAGGGAGGGGGCTCTCAGCTGGAGCTGGACCCAGGCCCGGTGGAGAGGTGCCTGGCTGCTGCTTCCTCCCTCACTGGTGGCCTCTGCAGAGACAGTTGGTAGCAGGAGGGAGGGGGCTCTCAGCTGGAGCTGGACCCAGGCACGGTGGAGAGGGGCCTGGCTGCTGCTTCCTCCCTCACTGGTGGCCTCTCCAGAGACAGTAGGTAGCAGGAGGGAGGGGGCTCTCAGCTGGAGCTGGACCCAGGCACGGTGGAGAGGTGCCTGGCTGCTGCTTCCTCCCTCACTGGTGGCCTCTGCAGAGACAGTTGGTAGCAGGAGGGAGGGGGCTCTCAGCTGGAGCTGGACCCAGGCACGGTGGAGAGGGGCCTGGCTGCTGCTTCCTCCCTCACTGGTGGCCTCTGCAGAGCTGATGCACACACACATCCGATATCATAGCCACCGGTCTCCACTAGCACGGGATTTTCTAATACGTAAATATGCATCCGTCCGGGCTGTGCATCACATTGCTGGGAGCTGCGGTTGACAGGCTTGCTGGCCCCCCGCAGGAAAAACCACCAGCGTGCCATTGAATCGCTGCAGTCCAGCCTGGAGCTGGAGGCAAAAGGCCGGGCTGAGGCACTCCGCCTGAAAAAGAAGATGGAGACGGACCTGAACGAGATGGAGATCCAGCTGGACCATGCCAACAGGAACAACAGTGAGCTTGTCAAGACCCTGAAGAAACTCCAGCAGCAGATCAAGGTGAAGCAAACTGAGGGGAAGGAAGCGAGAAACCCGTTTGAAACAATCATGGCACTGAGGCCTTTCTCCTGAGAATAAGGTGTCCAGTTTAGTGCAAGCCAGACAAGACTCTAGTTAGTTGTTCTTTCACATTGCAGGGTTAGCAGTGGCAGGGCCGGCCCTACCATTAGGCAGAGAGAGGTGATTGTCTCAGGCGGCAGATGCTGGGTGGGGGGGGCAGTGGCAAACTTCAGGCTGCTCCTCCTCTATTCCTTGGCTGTTCCCCACTGTCAGAGGGCAGAGTTTTGTATGCCACAGAACCTGTGTTCCACCTGCCCCACCCAGCTCACCAAACTAGCCTCAGGTGTGGTGGAAGGTACTATCCCATTGACAGTCTTGAAGGAAGATTCAACCGCCAGCACGTGGAGCCGGCTGGCTCCTCTTTCAGTGAGGCTGTAAATCCATCCTGGGTTTCAGTCGGAACCAGTCAAAACTCTCAAGGAGCTCTCCAAAGTGCTGAATCCAATAATAATAATAATAATTTATTTCTTACCCGCCTCTCCACTTGGATCGAGGCAGGGAACAACAGTGAATATAAAACTCATAAAAACTGATTGAAAACATAGTGTATTAGGTGGCTTGCACAAGGCCCCTTGAAATCCTGGCCTGCAGGTGCAGTGTTCCAATTTGGATAGAGCGCACTTCGTTTTCCTCAGGGCCATTTGGCTGTGGATGATTGAAAAGGAGGGTTGGCAGGTGTCAGACCCAGTTCTTGTCAAACAGGAGGTGAGGTGAGGTCAGAGCATTTCCGTTGAAGAACAGAACCTCTAAGTCACTAAGCCCTGAAAGCAGCCCCAACCTGGAGCCAGTTATATAGCGCTCGAGGAGTATCACGTGATCAGTCCTGGCCTATGGGGGTTGAGAGACTTGCTTGGTTTGCGTGGCGGTCGCAGTGCCTTCCTTTGGCCAGAGATAGGTAGTACCAAAGAGGTTGAATCCTTTGCCCAGCTCCCCTCGTATCAGTAGTCTTCAACCCATCTCCCTGAAGTTTCCAGACCTCTTGCCAGTGGGCCCCTGCTGTCGTGTGAGCCCTTGGCCGGTGCCCGGCTATGCTCACCCTTGGTGCTGACCCTGTGTCCAAGCCTCCTCTTGGTTTGCGTCGGTCCAGTCCCGTCTTTACGCCGCTGCTCCCTTTCTGCCTGCAGGATCTCCAGATCCAGATGGACGAGGACGCCCGCCAGCACGAAGAGCTCCGTGAGCAGTACAACTTGCAGGAGCGCCGCCTCAGCCTCCTCCAGACGGAGCTGGAGGAAGTGCGCACAGGCCTGGAGGGCAGCGAGCGCTCGCGCAAACTCATCGAGCAGGAGCTGGTGGAGGTCTCCGAGAGGCACAACGAACTCAGCGTCCAGGTGAGTCAGAGGGTGCTCTTCACCCAGTGGTGACAGCGGAGCCAAGGCTCACGGGGCCGAGGGATGTCCAGGATTTGTGCACTGCGCACTGGCGTCCTTTCTGCTGTCTGTTCACAGATGGATTTGATTTACCCCCCCCCATCACACAGAAAAATATGCAAATAATCCCGTAAGAAAGTTCTCAACAATTCACATAATTTAGCTTAGTACGTAACATCTACCGTATTGTCCCCTTTTCCGTTCAACGTTTCTACTGGTCGGATTCTTAGCAATCCAATCTCATTTTAGTCTGCTTTGAATTTCTCTGGCCTCCCTAGAGGGATGCAGCCCCGGCACTTTTTGATAAGTGGTGACGCTGGCTTCCCCTGACACCCCTGTCTCTCCCGAATTCCCCGTTCCCTCTCAGCCTAGCTGCATGCTTCACAGTAGTTGTGGATGGGATGGATTTTCCCAACAGCAGTATCTTGCGCCCTGTTGTAACGCGAAATCTTTTCAGGCGGCTTTGAAGTTACGTGGCAGACGCACAAGGCAGCCTTCCGCCCTCAGAGACCAGTCTCGATTTCTGTCTGGCTCCCCGTTTCTGTGATGAGAGGTACCACCGTTTCCCTCCTGGGTCACCAAAGTCTTCTCTTGCCTCTACAGAACCAGACCCTGCTGGTGATCAAGCGCAAACTGGAATCTGACCTCGTGCGCATCACCAACGAACACGAGGAGCTCATCAGCGAGTTCCGGACGGCGGATGAAAGAGCGAAGAAAGCTGTGGCAGACGTGAGTTCCATCCCATCTTTTGGGGGCGGGGTGCACCGAAGGGCCATGTCATAAATCAGGGTTTCCCTGCCTGATGTGTTGGACTACAACTCACATCACCCCCAGCCAGCGTGGGGAATGATAGAAGTTGTAGTCCAAGCCGTTTGGGAGGCAGCAGGTTGGGGAAGATTGTTCTATTGTCCCTCTTTAAATAAAAGTGATTTCTTTCTGAAGAAATGCTGCCTAATTTTAATAAGAAGTTATAATTATATGGGATGATGATAATGGCAAATCCAAAGGAATATATGCATGCTAGAAACTTTGTGTACAAATAATGTGAGGACAGAGCCTGAGGAATTTGTATTCGTATTTCACCCCCACAGACACACCTTTTTGCCAGTGTGTGTATGCACCAGGCTGTATACTCCTCAGAGGTCCTCAACCTTTTGAGGTTAGTGGGCACATTTGGAATTTTGAGAGCGTTGAGGGCACTCTCACAAAATGGTGGTGGTGGTGGGTTTGCCCCATCACAAAATGGCAGTCTTAAAGCAGTCACTTTCCAGAAGGCAAATTGGTGACACTGAAAGAGAAGTAACTTTCCCAAGAACCTAAACTCAGTGAAAAAGGTGGGGTCCGAGTCCAAAACATAAAAACACTTCTTTTGAACCCAAATAAAGATGGCACTGGAGGGCAGGTCTTTGCTTTGCAGCAATCCAGCCACCCAATTTATTTATTTATATATTTTTTAAAAAAACACCTTAAGAAATAACTTAAAAATTGGGAGAGGCGGGGAACCTAGCAGTCATCAAGAGAGCTGCCTGCAGGCACCACTGTGAAGCCCCCAGCTCCGTGGTAAAATAAATAAATAAATGAATAATTCTATGCCCAAATTAAAAAGTTGACTTACGTGGCTTGCCTGAATCACGCAGATCGAGCACGTTCGTATATTTTTTGTGTGTGTCTCAGAATTACAGCACACTCACACACAACACAACTATTTGATTGTCACTTAACATTCCCTCTCCTCAATTGGGGCCGACGTGAGCACATCACGTCCCGAATCCACGTGAGACGAGTTCCTGTGACACTCGCCGCTCGCCGCAAAATGTACCGCCCTGTTTCTTAACCTCTGTTTCCAGGCCACCCGCATGGCGGAAGAGCTGCGCCAGGAGCAGGACCACTCCATGCACCTGGAGAGGATTAAGAAGAACTACGAGGTCACCATAAAGGACCTGCAAGTCAAGATGGAAGAAGCGGAGCAATTGGCCCTGAAAGGAGGGAAACGCACCATCATGAAGCTTGAGACCAGAGTAAGAACACGTTTCCATTGTTTTGTGAGAGCGTGGAAGTCTCTTTACCCCAATATGATGGTTGGCAGATTCGGGCAGTGCTGAATCCAGGTTTTGGAGGACCTTTGAGCAAGACGTCCTCCCTGGGGTCCCTCGGTCAGTGGTCCACCTTCTCGCTGCTGTCGCCACCAGCTGCTCTCGCTCCTCCTCCTCCTCCTTTTTCTCATCATTGCTACCACTTGCTAGCTTGAGAGACAGAGGACATTTCTACATGAAGGGTTTGCCCCGGGGTGGCTTTGCAGTAGCAGCACGTCATCCACATGACGAAGCCGCCATTGCAAAGCTATCTGGGAGCAAACCCTGGAAACTCCGCTCCAAAAAAGCCAGGCACTTACTCCGACTTTTTTGGCAGTGGAGGCAGCCCTGCACCTCTAAAAAAGAAAAAAAAATTAAAACTGGAGGAGAGGAACAGTGCTGTTCCTCCCCCTCCTTTTTTTTAATTTTATGATCTCTATCTGCGGAGCTCCGCAGAAACAAATAATAAAAATAAATGCGGGTGGGTGGAGAGGAACAGGCAGCCAGAGGAAGGAGACGCTGCTTGGTCTCCAGTCCCTCTCGCGTCCTCCTCTGGCTGCCTTGTTCCTTCCCCCCGTTTTTATTTATAAAATTAAAACAAAAGGGGGGGGGAACGGGCAGCCAGAAGGAGGAGACATGTTCAGTCCTTCTCGCGTCCTCTGCTGCCTTGTTCCTTCCCCCCGTTTTTTTCCCCTTATATGAATCTGCGGAGCTCTGCAGACAGAGCTTATTAAATTTAAAAAAAGGGGGGAGAGGAACAGCCTCGTTCCTTTCCTCCCCCCACCCCTTTTTATTTTTAAAAAAAACTTTTCAAGAGTTGCCGGGCAGGAAAAAATCGCACTTGCCTTCCTTCCCGTGCAGCTGCCAGGAAGGAAGGAAAGTGCGGGTACAAGGCTCCAAAGTGCCTCCGTAAAGACAGGGGCAGAGAGACGGAGCAAGGAGGCCGTGGCCTCTCCTGCTCCTCCCTTTCACCTCCGCTGTTGCCTGGGGCAGGTCAATAAGTGGCGAAGGGTGCAGTGGTGAAGAGCAGCAAGTCCACAGGGCTGTGGTCAGGTGGCCCCTCTGGAATGCGGGCCCTTGGCGGGGGCCTAACCCTGCCTACCTATGACACCAGCCCTGAATTTGCTGCCTCTTTCATTAGCATTTCAGAACACCCCCTAAAAATTACACGTCAAGCTATATATGTTACACCAGCATTGGCTCTATTCACAATACGGGAAGCACAAAATGCAAACATGACACCTAAGGAATTAATCATGTTCATGCTAATGGCAGCCTGCAGGAGTAATTACTAAAAATGGGAGAACGGCAGAACTTGGGATATGCAGCTGGGGCAAATAACCCTGGCAGAAACATTGATGCACCCACTGAAATTAGCTAAAGGCAACGTATCTGATTTTTATAAAATACGGAATGATTTGATTTCATATACAAGCCAGGGACAGACGCAATAATATTTGTCAAGGCCTTTCCTCAGCTTATGGGAAAGGAACTAAATATAATTTGTTATTATGAAGGGCATAAAAGAAACCTCCGAGCAGCGGACGAATTCCACCTAGGTTTTTGTCTGTAAAGCAGTGGAGGCTGGTGGCTCCGATGTCAGTGGGGCAGTGAATTCACTTCAGGTTTCAGCCATCACCGGTCAAAGCACCTTGAACAGCTCCTTTAGAGTTCTGCCTGAAAGCTGGACCGGATTTACTGCCCCACTGACTTCGGAACCACCAGCTTCCACTGCTGTAAAGCAAAGTGGGGGAAATGTTAAATGTACTACATCATCATCATCATCATCATCATCAACAACAACAACAACAACAATAATAATAATAATAATTATATACTGCCCCATAGCCGAAGCTCTCTGGGCGGTTTACAAAAGTTAAAAACAGTGAACATTAAAAATATACAAAATTTAAAACCATAAAAAGCATAAAATACAAACAAAAACAGACAATATCCATTTAAAAACAACTATTCTGGGGTTAGTTAAAAAACTCAGCATATGCTGTTAAATGCCTGGGAGAAGAGAAAAGCCTTGACCTGGCGCCGAAATGATAACAATGTTGGTGCCAGGTGAGCCTCATTGGAGAGATCATTCCATCATTGAGGGGCCACCACTTAGAAGGCCCTCTCCCTTGTAGCCATTCAACGAGATTCCCTTGGGGTAGGCACCCGGAGGAGGACCTTAGATGTTGAGTGTAGTGTATGGGTAGGTTCATATCGGGAGAGGCGTTCCGTCAGGTATTGTGGTCCAAAGCCCCACGTTTTGTCCTCCCTCTGTTACCGGACTGTCACCCGACTTCCAGCTTGCCTGCCTGTCTTCCCGCCTATCTGCCCAAAGTAGTCATCCATCTTTGGGCCTGAGCACCTGTCCTGTCTCTCCCTTTCCTTTTCAGATTAAGGAACTGGAAACAGAGCTGGACTCAGAGCAGAAGCGCCACGTGGAGACGGTGAAAATCCTGCACAAGAACGAACGCCGCCTGAAGGAGCTGGTCTTCCAAACAGATGAGGACCACAAGACCAACCAGCGCATGCAGGAGCTGGTGGAGAAGCTGCAGAACAAGATGAAGACGTACAAAAGACAAATCGAGGAGGCTGTATGTACCGCGGCCATTAACAGTATCGCCCCACCCTGCCTCTTAAGTTAGAGGTTCCATAGAGAGCAGTGTGTTGTGACGGGGTGGGAAAAGGTAGTTCAGGATCTACTGGTAGATCCTCTGGATGACGTACACAGGGGTGGGCAACTTGAAGGCCTCCAGATGTTTTGGACTACAACTCCTATCATCCTTCACCATTGCTGGCTAGGGCTGATGGGAGTTGTGGGGCCGCTGGTTGTCCATCTTTGCCTTAGGTATATCGGCAACCTGGTCAGCACATTGAAATGATCACCTGCGATAGATTGTCATGTTCTTCTGCAACCTCCCTCCCATTCCAGTGGGGATTCTGCAGAACGTCATTGGCTGTACTGGCTGGGGGCAATGGGAACTGCAGTACAACACATTTGGAGGGCAACAGGTTAGGGGAGGCGGTTTTAGGCAGTACACCTATCCGTCTCGGCAGGCGCCATCTTAGAGGAGGCATTCTCACCAATGTGAGATTGAAGTGGGGGAAGGCTTATTCCAAGATGGTGTCCGTTACCTGCAATTTTTTTTTTACAAGTGCTTGGATTAAAATCAATCCACCTTTTGTCAGAAGGCATTGCCTGGTTGAGGATACCTCTTTAATCAGTTAGTTTTTTAATTGATCTGTATTGGCCACCAATTGGGATGGCTTTAAACAGGGGTTAGCAGGGTTGGTGCCAGACTATTTTGCACCTTAGGCAGGTGAGCTGCTTTCACCCACCCACCCCCACCCCAGCGTACCTGGGCGCGGGGTGCCATCTCACCCGCCCAGCCAAAGCGAAGCCAGGACGCTGCGGGAGGGCGGCTTTGGAACTGCGCGCCTGGCCGGAAGCAGCTCTGGGAGAGTGACTTCCGGGCGCGCCGTTCCGAAGCCCCCTGCCCGCCCCCCTACCCCAGCATTCTGGCTTCACTTCGACGCCCACCCAGCCGAAGCGAAGCCAGGACGCTGGAGTGTGGGGGGGGTGCGGGCATGGCTTCACTTCAGCTGGGTGGGCGCCCAGCCAAAGCGAAGCCAGGAAGCTGAGGTGGGCGGGCAGCTTCGGAACGGCGCACCCGGAAGCCACCCTCTCAGAGCTGCTGTGGGAGAGCGGCTTCCGGGTGCAGCGTTCGGCGCCCCCCTTACCTTGGCGCTCTAGGCGGCCGCCTGAGTGGCCTCTATGGAAGCGCCGGCCCTGGGGGTTAGACAAATCCCTGGAAGAGAAGGCTATCAATGGCTACTAGTCTTGATAGCTATGTGCTACATCTAGTAGCAGAGGCAGTAAGCCTATGTACACCAGTTGCTGGGGAACATGGGCAGGAGTGTACTGTTGCACTTGTGTCCTGCTTGTGGGTCGGTAGTCAAGAGCTGGTTGGCCACTGTGTGAACAGACTGCTGGACTAGATGGACCCTTGGTCTGATCCAGCAGGGCTCTTTTTGCGTTCTTAATGCCAGCATGCATCAGACCCCCTTGTCTGGCCTACTTTGGGTTCTAGCTGAGGCCAGTGCAAGAGCCTCTTTCACCGCCACCAAACTCTTCATCTGCTTCTGTTCTCCCTGCAGGAGGAACAGGCCAACCAGAGCATGGCAAGGTACCGGAAAACTGTGCACGATCTGGACGACGCGGAAGAGAGGGCTGGAATGGCCGAGTCGGCCCTGAACAAGCTGCGTACCCGGCACCGGATCTCAGCGAGCAAAGCTTTCACCTCCGTGGAAATCGTTCAGGTCTCCAAGTCCGGCAGTTCCAAGTCGGTGTCCGAGGAATAGATCCCGTCCCTTTGCACTTGCGGCTGGTAGGTGTGATACTTCTATCCTTGCTTTTAAGGGAAGAGGGGCTAATTACTGACAGCGGTAGAGCACCTGCTTTGCATGGCCAAGGCTGCAGGTTCGAACCCTGGCTTCTCCAAGTAGGGCTAGGGAAGAATCCTGCCTGAAACCCTGGAGAGCTGCTGCTGCTGGTCAGTGTCGACCACACTGGGCTAGATGGACCAAGAGTCTGACTCAGTATAAAGCAGCTTCCTGTGTCCCTTTGAGTCATAGGAATTGCTTCCATATAGATCCCCCATGACTGTAACTCAGGGGCAGGAAACCTGCGGCCCTTCAGATGTTGTACTTCAATTCCCATCAGCCCCGGCCCACATAGCCAACAATCAGGGGGATTTGAAGCCCAACATCTGGAGGTTTACAGGTCTCCCACTCCTGTACCCTGTCACGTCCAAAGAGGCCTACGGTCTCTCTTCTTTTTCTGTAGGCTGTCCGAGTCATGGCTGGCCAACTTCTGGTCGACAGCTGCTGTTCACGTGCTCTGGCTATGCCTTAGGCATGTTTATAGCATTTATTTATTTTGGATATTTATATCCACTTCTCTAGTCCAAAGGGCTCCTGGAGCAGCTTGCAAATAAGCCAAAAACAATCATACTTTTTTTTAAAAAAAACACCAAAACTATTAATATAGCAGACTCGCAGCAATTAAAAACAGCAGATTAATAGTTCTAAAATTCCAGGGTAATGAAATGGTCTTCACCTGGTACCAAAAAGACATCAAAATTGATGCCAGGTGAGACTCTCTCAAGAGGTTGTTCCAAAGCTGTGGGGGCAGCAGGGAGGCGTGACGGAAAAGGCCCTATTTTACCTGGTCACTTCCTGCCTCATCGCCGAAGGCAGATAGATCTGGTCAAGGTCATCTGAAGATGATGGGTAAAATTCAATGTAAGTCCTACCTATGAATGGGATTTAAGTTCATCTTGACTACCTGAAGTCCCATTTATTTCAATGGGTCTACTCCAGAGAATCAGTGTGGTGTAGTGGCTAAGGTGTTGGACTGGGGTTGAGAGATCTGGGTTCTAGTCCTCACTCGGCCATGGAAAACCACTGGGTGACTTTGGGCCAGTCACATACTCTCAGCCCAACGGACCTCACAGGGTTGTTGTTGTGAGGATAACATGGAAAGGAAAAGGATTATGTACATCACCTTGGGTTCCTTGGAGGAAAAAAATGTGGGAAATAAATGAAATAAATAAATAAATATCTAAGTAGGACTTATGTAGAATTTTACCCTATATTGACATTTGGACAAGTTCATGCGGGGATCTGTAGCTCCCCGCATAAATAACCAGGTCCCATGCCACCCTGGGCTTAAAAAAACCATCCATCCAGCACCTTAAATTGTGCTTTGAAACTGACTAAGAGCTGGTTTATTTCAAGAGTGGCAAGTCATGATCTTGGTCATCTATCTAGTTCGGGGTTGGGCCAAAAGTAAATCTCCAGATGTTTTGGACTTCAGGAGCTTCTGGGAGTTGAAGTCCAAATCTTCAAACTTCTGCCCAGCCCTGATCCAGCAGCTATATTTTGAACCAACTAAAGTTTCCAAACAGTCTTCAAGGGCAGCCCCATGTACGGTGCATTACAGTAGTACACACAGGATATTACCAGAGTGAACCATGGGCAGCTTCTCTCTGTCACTGTTTCCCCCCCCCCCCTTCGCTCTACTTTGACCTTCCTCGAACCAAGACCATCCTTCAGCTCTTTGCTCGACCCTTGCCTTTTCACCCTCTGATTTCTCACGGTATAAATTTCCACCTTCTATATCCTGGGTAGTCCCGACTGAATCAGTTGCTTTCCTTTGCAGTCGGACAGACAAAGCCTTTCCAGACAGCAGCCTCTTGCAAGATTGCTACTATAACAATGAACAGAGCAGCTTAAGCCGATCGAAGAAGACATCTGCGTAGAGATAGAAAGAAGGTGGAAGTGAAGAGCATCTCGACATCAGAGGGGAGAACAGGCGGTTATCTAAGCATCCACATCCTCCAGGGGCTTAAAACCCAGTGTTTTCTTATTTTACATTTTCTTTACTGCGAAGGTTCTACAGTATGTTTTTTGAGTTGGAAGGAGTCTTGTTTATACTGCAGCCTGCTTGCATTTTCATGTCAAGGACGGAAAATGTTACGAAAGTGCGGCTTAAGCTGTCTCTTGTAAATAATCCCCCCCTACAGAAATAGCCTTAAACGCATAGTCTTAATAAAGCTTTCTTCCATGGAAAAGAATCGTGGCGAAGTTTATTCTTTCTCTGCAAGACCGAAGGCTGACTCATTGACACCATCAGTGTCTGGAAGCAGTCTTAAAGAGAGGAACGATTTATTTTTCTCTCTTTTAAGGATTTACCTCCTGCCCTTCAAATACATCCCCAGGGCAGATGCAATTTTAAAAAACGTACACGCATAAAAATACTACTGACAAAAAGCGTAAGGTTGACAAAATGGACAGGGCTTAGGCAGCAGTCCTATACACCAGTGACATTCTGCCTCTTTCAGACTGAGGGCCAAATTCAACGGAGGAGCTGCTGTCAGGGGACGCGTTACAGTGGTGAGTCGTATCGCAGGCAAAAGAGGTAGGGGCAAAAATACAAAAAACAAAACACAGCAGTATGTTGTAGCTTAAGGTTCTTACTGCCAGTAACTAAGCTTCCAGAGAGGCATTTGAATTTTTTAGAATAGGGAACATGCAGCACAAAAGTCAAAAGGTTCCACGTTCAATCTTCAGCCTCTCCAGACAAAGCGGAGAAGGAATCGTGCCTGGAATTCTGGAGACCTGCTGCCAGTCTGTGTTGACAATGCTGGGTTAGATGGACCAAAGTTCTGGCTCGGTAAAAGGCAGCTACTTATTTTTTCTCTCTTTCTCATAATGTCAGAATTTGGGTCATCCCATGAAGGTGGGAGATTCAGGACAGGTGAAAGGAAGAACCTACTTATATAATGCATCGTTAAAACTGTGGAATTCACTTCCATAAGATGGAGGAATATCCACTAACTTGGATTGCTTTTAGAGATTAGACAAATTCCTGGATGAAAAGGCTATCTGTGGCTACTAATCTTGATGGCTATATGCTATCTCCAGGATCAGAGGCAGTATGCCTGTCCTGGGGAACATGGGTGGGAGGGTGCTGTTGCCCCATGTCCTCCTTCTGGGCTCCCTGTGGGCAGCTGGTTGGCCACTGTGTGAACAGAACGCTGATCTAGATGGACCCTTGGTCTGATCCAGCAGGGCTCCCCTTATGTTCCTATTGTGGGGAAAACAGAAAGTCTGAAGACTAAATGAGAGGTGACATTAAATGCACCTTCGCCCGTCTTTAAAATAAAATGGCAGCCACTTGTGGGAAAGAGGGGGAGTATTAATTACTGGGATTGCAGTATGCCAGGAGGGAAATTTCATCCTCTCCAACATTGCCAAGGGAGGATTTCCCTCTAATCCAAACAGCATCTTCAGAGGAGCTCTTTGTGTCATTGCAGCAAGGAAAGACAGGGTTAAATCTCCCCCCACCTGCTGCAATCTTGGTCATTATTAGCTTCTACACCTCCCCAGGGACTGCTGTTTACATTTTTAAAAAAGCATTAAATGCAAGGAGATATTTAACCCCACCTCCTGTTTGGCCTCCACTTGCTGTAGCTGGCAGGCGACAAAGGTGGGGAAATGGACTAGGAGACCAGCAGGGTGAGAGAGATCATGTTTGCATTCTCTTGTGCTGCTTCAGAGCTTTTAAAAGCATGATCACCACATTGCATGATGGCAACCCTGGATCTAAACTGAATTTTATCTCATCGGCATTTACCCGATTTCTTCGATTCTAAGACGTACTTTTCCCCCCATATAAACATCTCTAAAAATGGGGTGTGTCTTAGAATCGTGGGTGTGTCTTAGGTTTTTTTCTCTCTGTTGGTGGTACTGAAATTAGTGTGTGTCTTACAATGGATGGCGTCTTACAATCAAAGAAATACGGTATATTGGGCCGAGGCCCTGCTCTAGAACACTACACAGCATAATCGTCCATCCAGTAAAGATCTGTCATATACCAGGCATTGGTGGCGCTCCTAATTCCTGCAACATTTCTTGCCCCAGAAAAATCAGCGGGAGTGGGAAAGTTTGAGACATGACCAGAAAATATTTCTTGCCGTCTTAAGGTTTATTGCATTAACTCTCCAGATTCCTGCTGTGTGGTTGTGGGAGTGGGGGTAGGGAATTCTTGCTCTGCAGCTTTTCCCCAGCAGCAAAAGACCTTCTGAAAGATAAAACTGTATTTACGTGCAATTGCATTCCAGTTATGCAATTTTTGGCTGACCAAGTTGCAAAGCTTTAATCTGTAAAGAAGGGGGGGGGGAGAAGACCCCTGAATAATGCAGAAGCAGAGTAGTTATTCACAGTATGCGCTTCTGACGATTGTGGTTTTAGTGCCTAATTTTACAGATTTCTCTGGGGAATCCAAGACAGTAATCCTATGCGCACAAACTTAGGAGTACATCCCAATGAATTTGGTTGGACTTAGGAAAAGGAATCAAGATCCAGAAAGTTATTAAAGGGCTGATCATTTCCCTTGCTCTAAAATGATGAAGGGTTTTGCGGCACCTTAAAGACTAACACATGAATAATAATTGGGTGTGGGTGGGTGTGCTGATTTTTCCTTAAATCAATGAATACAGCTATCTCTCTAGAAGCGTACAGGACTGCAGCCTTTACCAGGTTGGGCAACTTTTGGCCCTCCACATTATCAAACCAGTCCATACTCCAGGAAATAAAGCCAGACTGCTCACTTGAGGGAATGATATTAAAGGCAAAACTGAAGTACTTTGGCCACATAATGAGAAGACAGGACACCCTGGAGAAGAGGCTGATGCTAGGGAAAGTGGAAGGCAAAAGGAAGAGGGGCCGACCAAGGGCAAGATGGAGGGATGATATTCTGGAGGTGACAGACTTGACCTTGGGGGAGCTAGGGGTGGCGACGGCCGACAGACAGCTCTGGCGTGGGCTGGTCCATGAAGTCACGAAGAGTTGGAAGCGACTGAATGGATAAACAACAACAACTTCCATAATCTCTCACCAGAGGCTATGCTGGCTAGTGCTGATGGGAGTTGCAGTCCAACATCTGGAAGGCCACAAGACTTAGTGATGGCCACCAATTTGGATGGCTTTAAGAGGGGACTAGTCACTTTCCTGGAGGAGGTGGCTATCAATGGCTATATGCTACCTCCAGTATCTGAGGCAGTATGCTGATGTACACAAATTGCTGGGGAACATGGGTGGGAGGGTGCTGTTCTGCTCATGTCCTACGTGTGGGTTTCCCACGGGCAGCTGCTTGGCCAGTGTGAGAACTGAATGGTGGACAAGATGGACCCTTGGTCTGATCCAGCAGGGCTCCTCTTATGTCCTCAAGTCCCTCACCCCTTTGGTTTAGGAGAACTGCAACATTACAATGTAAGTTTACCCAGGGGTAAACCCAACCGGGAATAATAATAATAATAATAATAATAATAATAATAATAAATTTCTTACCCGCCTCTCCCTTTAGATCGAGGCGGGGAACATTAGTACAGGAATCAACACATTTAAAAAAAGATCTTGATTAACATTAATCTGGGTAGGCCTAGGTATAATGAGGTTTACCCCCAAGCAAGCTTTGCATTCGGATTGTAGCTGTTATCTGACAGAAGCTCACCAAACCTGGGCCCCGGGACCTATTTCGAAAGCCAGAATCCAGTTCTGAAAAATATGGGAGTTTGCACTTCAGTTCATTCTCCCTTGAGTCCCCCAAACAATGATTGCGTTGCTACCTCATAGCTAAAAATAGGGGGCTTTGGGTTATTTTTCACCTAACGCCAGCACTCTTAAGACGACTGCAAATTTTGCAAAATAAAATAATAAATCTTTGCAAATTAGCAGCGTGCAAGACTGAACACGCTTCCTTCTTCGCCTGCACCCACCCATTCACCCGCCCAAGGTATCCAACCCACCCAGTCCTTGGGGATTAGTCACACAGCCCAACCCCTTCATCAAACACTTCCACCCATTTCCTGCGGTTTCATAGGGACTTGAAACTCACTTTCGCCACCCACCGACCTTCCCTTTGGTCTTCTCTGCGCAGGCGCGGTGAGAGGCCGGCGGGTGAGAGCAGCGGCTTCTTCGCCTCTTTCCCACGCCGGTCTTTCGCGCAAGCGCAGTAAGTAAGAGAACGCCGGGCGATTCCCCCTCCCTCTGCTCGAACGCTGCACTTCGCGCAGGCGTAGTGAGCGGACGCAGAATGCCGGCTCCTCCCTCCCAGGCGCGCGTGGGGGGCGGCGCCGACAGAGGAGCGCCCGTCACGCTCGCGAAGGGGCGGGTGGCCGTTGGTGACGCATGCGCGGCTGCGCCCGGGGGCAGCCTGTGCGCAGGCGCGGTGGCTGTGTCAGTGTCACAGAGCCGGGCCCTGCTTGGCGGCCGCGCCTTCCTCTCATTTCCCCCGAGAGCTGCGTGTGAGGCGGTTTCGCGTTGACTGACCAGAGTCCGCGAGCCCCGCTTCCCTCAGGCCCGGAAGGTGAGTGAAAGGAAGCGAAGGGGTTAATCCTGCCTTCCTCTTTTCCACAGTCATGAGAGGAGGAGGAGGAAGAGGAGGAGGAGGGCAGCAGAGCCCCTCTTCTGGGTGGGGGGATAATTTGGGGTGGGGGCAGAATGGGATCAACCCCTCCCCTACGCATCCTAAAGACCCTTCCTTCCCCCTCCCACTGTGGGAACAAGGAAGGGCAACAGGCCCCTTTAAAAGAACAAAAAAGTGGGGAAACACCTTTTTTTTAAAAAAATGCAATATTTATTTGTTTTGTGTGGTAATTTGTTGACTTCCTATGTTTATCTCCTACTCTTCCTGTGAGGAGCTCAAGGCCGTGTCTACGTGGTTCTTTCCTCCCAATATGATTTTCACAACAACCTTGCGGAGTAGGTTAAGCAGAGATGTAGCGACTGGCGCAAAGCCCCCTGTTGAGAGGACTTTTGAGCCGTGTCTGATCCAGCATGGCTTTTCTGATGTCCTGATGAGCTTATGCCCTTCTATTGATGGCTACTAGTCCTAGGGTGACCCTATGAAAAGGAGGACAGGGCTCCTGTATCTTGCATAGAAAAGGGAATTTCAGCAGGTGTCATTCGTATATATGGAGAACCTGGTGAAATTCCCTCTTCATCACCACAGTTAAAGCTGCAGGTGCCCTGCCCTCTTTTAAATCCGGTCACTCTAGTATAGCTCCCGCACCTTTAACTGTTGTGAGGAAGAGGTAATTTCACCAGGTTCCCCATATATGCAAATGATACCTGCTGAAATTCCCTTCTCTGTACAACTTTAAAGATACAGGAGCCCTGTCCTCCTTTTCATAGGGTCACCCTAACTAGTCTCGATAGGTATATGCACCCTCCAGTATCAGAGGCAGTAGGCCTATGCATGGCAGTTGCTGGGGAACATGGGTGGGAGTGTGCTGTTACACCCATCTTCTACTTGTGGGTTTCCACAGTTGGCTGCAGTGGGAACAGAAAGGTGGACCCTTGGTCTGATCCAGCAAGGTTCTTCTTACGTCCTTATGAAGCCTCTTTCTGAACTGGAGCTATATTTTAAGTACTGTGAGCTGCACTGAGAGGAAGGACCTGTCTGCTTTGGCCTATGTAACTATCAGGTGCCATAACAACAATGGACAAAGCGGCCTCATCCACAGAAGCTTAGCCTCGTAAATAAGCCCTCAGACGTTACTGGCCCGCTTTTTATGAGGGTTGGCAGAGGAGGTACAGAGCGTTCTGTCTGCCAGCTCCTCTTATGGGTAAAAAGCAGGCAAGCAAAAAAATTTACAGCTTGGTTCCTGTGCTGGGCATGGAAGAGGGAGTTTCTTCTCCTCTACACTTAGCATACATAGGGGGCTGTTGCTATGGGGAGGGATGAACTGATCTGTTCCTCCTCTACCAGTCCTTTTGCCTGCATCTAATTCCTTGTTGCCTATGGTGAGCACCAGGTGATGGTTACAAGCCTGACAGAAGCTTCTGCCAGAATAAATTGATGCGTGTTGGTTTGTCTGTTTGATATCTATCCCACCGTTTGATCCAGAAGGATCCCCAAACTGACTTATGTTAAAACAAATCAACCAAATATAACTACACAGAGCCTGTACCTACTCCTTGTGACACCTGGCGTTGCTCTGGGAGAGTGTATCCTCTTTCTTCCCCCCCCCCAAGTCCTCATTAAGTTATCGTGGGTGTTCCCGTTAACTTTCATAACAGCACACTCCCCCGAGTGCTAGCAGTTGGGTTGTGAGTTGCCTGACTGCCTCCATATTCCCTTCTGCCGGTTGTTAAGATGCTACACTCTGGGTGGGTGTGATGAATGGAAACTGTGTTTTGAATGAGGATGATACAGCACATTCATATATGTGTTTACTCGGAAGTCAGGCATGCTGAGTTCAATGGGTGAACACCCAGGAAGGTGCGCATAGAATTGCAACCATGATATGTGGTGTGTTAGCTGTCTCTCCTTCTTTCTTTCTCACCCCAACCCTATGGCACTTTCATAATCAATTTTTGGGAATGGAGAAGAGGAAGGAAAAAATACTTTGTATTATTTTGTTAGCGCCCATCATCACGACAGGTATGGATGGTGTGTGTTTATGGAAGGAGGATTTGTGTACTGCCTGGGGGAGTGGAGTATCTTTCAGTGCACAGAAACGTTGTTCCCCTGCAGCATCCTTGCAGAGAGCTTCGGCTATTGGGCGGTATAAAAATGTAATAAATAAATAAATAAATAAATAAATCCTTGTCAATGATGGCTGGACTAAGTAGTGTTGAAGTTTGGTTCACAACAGTGCTCTCTGAAGTGCAGTCCTCTGCTTGAGTTCATTATCTTGATTGGAAAAGCTGAATATTCTTAGTAAGAAAACAGGTGTGTGTGTGTTTTTAAAACATGTAATGATATTTCTTATTTGGTATGAGATTCAGATGGCCTGACAGCAATAAGCAATGGTTTCCAAATTTTAATAATACTGGATGACAGTGGTGGCTGCCAGCTTCACACTTGATAGGTTTTAAATGAAAGTATTTGAACTGGAATAAGTCTCAAGGTACAATATTGGAATGAAACACACTGCTTTTATCTCGGGCATGAGTAGCTGTCAGTGTTACGTATGTTTACAATGTTCAGAAGAGCTTACGCAGGCTTTCCTACTCCAAATAAAAACCCTAAGATGACATTCCTTCCCAACTAAACACTTCCCAGAATTCAAGACCGAGCCTCTTTGGGAAGCAATGTAAACATTCTGTTCAGGATGGCTGGGATTGACGTGAGATGAGTTGAGATTTTAAAAATCTTCTAATGGTGGCAGAAGAGAGATTTTTTTAGAATTATGTGTCTGCCCCATTCATGTGTGAAGCTGTGTGTGCTTGTCTGATTTTAACATCAAAAGTAGGGGTGTGCTCCGCTCCGTTTCGGATCCCTGAAGCGAAGCAGGCCGATCCGGACCTCCAAAGCCGCCGTCCGCCGCCATCCATGTGGCGGCGGATGGAGGAGACAGGTAAGGGGGAGGGGGACTTATTCGGCCCGCATTTTGTCCCCACTTACCTGCCTCCGCCGTCTGCTACAGAGGCAAGTAAGTGGGGAGGGGGGTTGAAATGGGGTCCGAATCTCGATCCGGACCTCCGGATCTCGAACTGGTTCCGAATTGGATCGGGGGAGGTTCGGATCAGGGTCCGAAGTGGTTCGGGGTGGGTGGGTTGCACAGCCCTAATCAAAAGAGCATGGAAGTGAAGATAACTTAATACCTCCCTTGTTTTGCCCCGGTGGCTTTTCTCCCAAACCAGCTTGCTTCTGATATTCGATCTAGGCTGGGATAAAAGTCCTTTGGGTGACTATAAGGCAAGAGAAGGTTCAGCACCCTTCAATGTTTTAAAATTGAAATTTGTATGTCAGTGAGTCTGGTGTGTGATTAGACAAAACAGTGGCTGCCCCTGTCCACTTTGGTGGCCAAGCACACGCCCTGCATGTAGAAGGACCCACATTCAATTCCTGCCATCCCCAATTCAAAGCTGTCAGGCAGCAGGGCTGGGAAAGACCCCCTTGTCTTAGACCTGGGAGAGCTGCTGCTTGTCTGAATCGCTAATACTGTGCTACATTGGTCCAAAGTCTGGCTTTGTCAAAGACAGCCCCGCATATTCATATTTCAAACGCTGCAAACTTGGGTGAGTTTCACTTTTTCTTGTTGAGGGCAGGAGGGGCAAGCTATAAAGACCAAAGTGGGGTTTAGGTAATGGCAGCTGCTGTCAAGATGTTTTCATTTATCTCTTCTTTACGATACACGTTTGAATATTACGTCTTTAATAATATAAATACTTAAAATCAAGTAACAGTTGCTCTTAAAATACTGGATTTGGACCTATAGTTTCGACTTCAGTAATTATAATACACAAGCTAAACTGTCAGGATCTGAATTTGTGGGGGTGGGGGAGTAGTTTGTCCTTCAGTTTTTTAGTTTGCATTTGTTTCTAGCTATGTCGGAATTTTTACCTTGCTCTGTAAATTACACCTTCGTCAACACAGCCAAACCTGGATATCTGGTACTCCAGTGGGTGTGGATGTCTTGAGATGACATCACTAGTTTTTTTCCTTCAATGTATGCAATAGAAAAGCATTTCCTTTAAGTGATTAATGGTGATGTAGTTGAGCAGGAACGTAAGGAGGCTGTTTGGGAAATGGCCGGGGAAGGGTAGGGTCTCGTTGTTCATAATTACAGATGACTTAACTGTTCCATCATGATTTTGGACCCATTATGCTGGGATTTCGGTGTACATTCCAATCTATAAGTCATTGACTTGGCATACATGTTAGGTTGATTCAGTTCTCTTAAATCAGCCTTCCTCAACCTGGGGCGCTCCAGATGTGTTGGACTACAACTCCCAGAATGCCCCAGCCAGCTCTGCTGGCTGGGGCATTCTGGGAGATGCAGTCCAACACATCTGGAGCGCCCCAGGTTGAGGAAGGCTGTCTTAAATTTTCAGGTGTGATCACTCAGTGGAGTCTTTTGGTTATGACACTAAATTTGCCTCCTGTCCTCTTGAAATTTTAAATCAGGATCTTTTCAGGGAGGGTTCTGTCTTCTGGCTGCACAATGATGTCATTAAATAAATAATGTCAACGTAAGTTTCCCAGTTAAAAGTTGGCATATCCTATAAACTAGGGGGACCCTATGAAAAGGAGGACAGGGCTCCTGTACCTTTAACAGTTGCATAGAAAAGGGAATTTCAGCAGGTGTCATTTGTATATATGGAGAACCTGGTGAAATTCCCTCTTCATCACAACAGTTAAAGGTGCAGGAGCTATACTAGAGTGACCAGATTTAAAAGAGGGCAGGGCACCTGCAGCTTTAACTGGTGTGATGAAGAGGGAATTTCACCAGGCTCTTCATATAAACAAATAACACCTGCTGAAATTCCCTTTTCAATACAACTGTTAAAGATACAGGAGCCCTGTCCTCCTTTTCATATGGTCACCCTATATAAACGCACGTGGTTCTGTGAGTTTTCCTGAGGCTGTAATCATAAGCACACTTGCTTGGAACTCAGTGCCTGTGTGTGCAAGTGAAGGTGTTCTAGTCACCACTGTGCTCCTTAGATCATTGCACTTTCACTTACGCATGAGTTTTATATGGATGTCTAATAACTGGCCAAGATAAGCAGAGAGCTCTTTTAGTGGCTATATTTTTAAGAGTTGTGTATATGAAACCTTTTTGTTTGACCTGCCCTGAGCAATCAGAATTTAAACAATTTAGTTTCATATCTGTTGCATTTCCTGTGATCTTATCAGATACATTTAATGTTTGGTAGAAACAAAGTTGAAAACATCTAATTGAAAATATTGCTGCTTATTCCTTTCAGCTTCATCCCCTTGAACCTTTAAGGCCACCCCTTGTTCAAAATGTCTCTACACCAGTTCTTACTAGAGCCAATAACCTGCCATGCCTGGAACCGAGACCGAACACGTGAGTATTCTCTTGATAGTTACTTTTTAAAAATAGATTACATGAATAATAAATGGATGAAACATCCAGTCACATCAAACAACACAATAATCAAGCATGGGATACACTTGATACGCACAATCAGCATCAACTTAAATTAATTAGGGGACACAGTAGACTGCTTGCAATTGTATATACAAAGTTTCAGAACATTTGATGGTTACCTTTTTTAACTTATGTGGCATCAGATTCTACAATAAGCTCAGTTACTGAATTCATGTGCCTAGACAGCTCTTTACTTGATGATCTACTGGAAAGTTAGTGCTGCCAATAATTGAGATTATGTACTAAGATTTAGCATGTGGGGGAGAGTTATACCTGCACCTCATCTGGGCTACTAGTATTAGAGTTCTACTAAAGAGTGTGGTGCATGTAAATGTAATCCAGATGGCAACTTTTCTTGTTGCAAAGCAGCATTGGGAGGGAGTGATTTGCAGTGAAAGCAGTAGCCAGGGGAGGGTTGCTTAAATAAGAACAAAAGAGCCATACTAGATCAGATCAAGGGTCCATCTAGTCCAGCACTCTGTTCCCATAGTGGCCAACCAGCTGTCGACTAGGAACCCACAAGCAGGACATGGGTGCAACAGCACCCTCCCACCCATATTCGCCATCAACTGGTGTATATAGGCATACTGCCTCTGTTACTGGAGGTAGCACATAGTCCTCAAGACCAGTAGCCATTGACAGCCTTCTCCAGTAATGTGTCCAGTCCCCCTTTCAAAGCCATCCAAATTGGTGGCCATTACTACATCTTGTGGTAGCGAATTCCATAGTTTAACTCTGCGGTGTGTTAAGAAGTCCTTCATTTTATCTGTCGTGAATCTCCCACCAATCACCTTCATGGGATGACCCCATTGGGTTCTAGTATTATGAAAGAGTATTATGAAAGAGTTGAGCTTTTAAAGCTCAACTAAAAACTTTTCTTTTTCCTAAAGCTTTTAAAACTTGATGTTGTGCGGACTTTATACTGTTAGTTTTACCCTACCCTGTGCCTGCTTACCCTACCCTGTGCCTGTTTGCATTCTCTTCCCCTCCTTATTGTTTTACTATGATTTTATTAGATTGTAAGCCTATGCGGCAGGGTCTTGCTATTTACTGTTTTACTCTGTACAGCACCATGTACATTGATGGTGCTATATAAATAAAGAAGAAGAAGAAGAAGAAGAAGAAGAAGAAGAAGAAGAAGAAGAAGAAGAAGAAGAAAAATTGCCCCCCCCGGTCCACATTCTCCGCACCATCTGCTGCTTTTCTCCCACTCCATTTGCGTTTTTTCCTCCATGCTTCTGGTGGGGGAAGGGTGAAGTCCCCCAACAGCCCTTCTCTGCTGCAAATCACCCTTTCCTTATTTTCTTATGCTGCTTTACAACAAAGAAGCGACTGACAGGTTTATGTTACATGTAGCTGTGGCCTAATGTGTAATTCAGCCCTTAAAGTGAGCCTTCCTTTTCTCCCAGGCATTTGGTAGCGTGGGTTAAATCTTTGGCTGGATTGATTTTATATTGCTGCTTCTGTTTTAAATTTTCTGCTTCTGTGCTCTTTTGGGTTCTGCTTTTATTCAGGATTTACCATTTCTGTGCTCTCTATAGTCATTACATTGAGTGCTCTTTCAGACGGGAAGACCCCTCATCAGTCTTATGAATCAAGTATGAGTCCGTAGATTTGGGGCAGAGGATGTCTCTAACCCTTTCCATTTTAAAGAAAGAGTTCCTTATGCTAATGAATTTGTCTTGCCAGAGATTGCCATTAGTCCTAACAACCATGAAGTTCACATCTATAAGAAGAGTGGCAACCAATGGGTGAAAGCTCATGAGCTGAAAGAACACAATGGCCATATCACAGGTAAGAGAAGCATCTGCCCCAGCAGTTTCTGTCTTGTGGATAATAAGAGGTGGAAGGTTTTGGTTTCACGTGTAAATCCATTTTGAATCTTCCATTTTGAATCATCTCAAGCTCTTCTACTGAGCTAGGCAACATTGTGTAGTATGCTACTCCTTCCCATTTTGAGTAAAACAGTAGAATTGCCACATAGTCATTTGAGCTGTTCCCAGCCAGGTGTTTTTGTTGAGAACATCTGTCCATTCCTGCGGTGGTGTGTTTGGCTTGCATGTGACTAATTGTGTTTTGCTTGGAGAGCTGGCCCATTCTGGCGTAAAAGCTTATTTTCTTACGGAATTGGGTTACATTCTTTATGCACACCACTTTGTGAATGAAAGTTGAAAGGTGATATATATGTTTCATAAACACATAAGATGCCTTGGTAGAATTTGTGAACCGCCCAGAGAGCTCCGGCTATTGGGCGGTATAGAAATGTAATAAATAAATAAATAAAATGCAGATGTGTGCACTCATCCAAACATGAGCCTGCATACTCATATCCTAATATGAGTCTGCCATCTACTAGGCTGGTGTGCACGTACGTAGTAAACTGCCGGTTTTCTTTGGGCTACAATTCCTGCCCATTCCTGCCCATTTCCCCAGAAACCTACTCCTCCTTGAGGGATCCTTGAATGGCAAAGGGTGGGGAAGCCTTCAGTGGGTGGTGTTATTGGATCTATGACAATACGACAAGGTTTGCACAGTGATGTTGCGCTATCGAGCAGATCTTGCCTTTTACATGAGGCTATTTTCTAATGCCAGTGTAGGGCAGCAGCAGATCCCAAGTGCTGTGCTATGGCTGCTACAGTGAAGAAAGGGATAAAAACTGCTATAGTTCTGGGCTATAGGGACCTTCTTCCTTCCTCTTCTGTAGGGAACCTGTTTAGCAGCAGAAGAAATCCAGGACAAAGTTGCCTCCTTTTCTTAGAATCACAGAATCATAGAATAGTAGAGTTGGAAGGGGCCTATAAAGCCATCGAGTCCAATGCAGGAATCCACCCTAAAGCATACTTGACAGATGGTTTTCCAGCTGCCTCCTTATTTATTTATTTATTATTTATTTATTACATTTTTATACCGCCCAATAGCCGAAGCTCTCTGGGCGGTTCACAAAAAAGCGTATAGAGGTCGCAAGATTCCTCCTAAATGCCTCTAGTGTGGGAGAGCCCACAAACTCCCTAGGTAACTGGTTCCATTGTCGTACTGCTCTAACAGTCAGGAAGTTTTTCCTGATGTCCAGCCGGAATCTGGCTTCCTGTAACTTGAGCCCGTTATTCCATGTCCTGCACTCTGGGATGATCGAGAAGAGATCCTGGCCCTCCTCTGTGTGACAAAACTCACATAAGTGAAAGCATCATACATTGCAAGCAGTGACAGGATTCTGTTTCCTATACAGCAAAGCTTTTTCTGATAGCATTTTGTTATATATAGGTTTAAATGTGTTTGTTTAAAAGCATGGCTTTCATTTGGAAGGTAGTAATGTAACTTACTGATAATGTAAGTTAATGTAACGTAATATATGGTGCAGTTCTTTGGGGCAGCTTTGCTGTGCCAACATTTTACAAATTGTAACGTAGCCTAATTTCCCTCTGAGGAGTATTGCATCCCCAAAAAATAAAAAAATAAGCCCATCTAAGCCACCCTGAGCTCCTTGAAGGAAGAGTTTGGCACAAAGGCAAAGAGATTGTATTAGTATTGGTGAGGCAACTCTACATTCTTGAAATACATCACACAGGACAAGTTGGAGCTTTCCTGTTGAGGGCACAGGGAGAGATTGCATCTCATTATTTTCGACCCTAGGAAGATGTGGAAAAGCCTTACAATCCTCGCATTTAAATTGCCATATTTAGATGAGAAATAACATCTTACTGAGACAGATGGATTTGTTCCGTCGCCCAGGACACCTCTGCACTAGCTATACTTAGCTTCTATTTTGGGACTCCCTTTCTAATCAAGAGTTAGGAAATCTTTTTTGTTATTATTATTAGAAAGCTCAGGTTCTAAAACACAGCAGTAGGAGAAAAAAATCCCACATATGTGGGCTTAACAAAATCCTTGTCATCTTGGTTGTCACGCAAGCTTAAGTGAACATAATCTGCAGGGCTTCAATTAAAATCTAAGAAAAGAAGCTGTCTGTCACTCAGCTATGGTTGCTCTGTTTTGGGCTAACTTTTTGGCTTTAGGCTGTGATCCTCAAGTCATTTAAGCAGACGTGCTTGCAATTAAAACGAAGCCAGACTTCTTTTCTTTTCTTTTCTGCCTTAAGGGTGGAGTGGACTTCATTGTTGGCCTTTTAAATGAGAAATCTGGGCTCTCTTCAAAAGGAAAGGTACAATGTAAAACTTCCCAAGATTTTGGAAGCATTTACCAAACAGTGGAAATTAAAGAAAGGGATGCCGCAGCTGTTTTCAGACAGCTGTTCTATATTCAGTGGGAGTCTGCCCCATTCATCACAACTATATGGAAAGAGCCACAGTTGAAGGTTGGGTTGGCTAGTTAACGCACATCTAAGCACTTAAGCACCTCGAATGCACAAAGGCTTTGTCCTTTACTGAAGGCACTTTGTGGCTTGAGTTCCCTTAGGAATTAAAATGCCCTCTGCTTTTTCGGCATGCTACTGAAGTTAATATATTTACCATTTTTATGATGAGATGAAGGTGTTGCACAAGAAGCTGAAGTCGTTTTACAGGCATCTTCAAGCACCAAGATCTTTATGGAATTTCCTTATAAGGACCCTAGCATGAATCTTTGGAGGGATATTAAATTTTTGAAAAGAACTGCTTCTTGAATTCTGTTTGTGCATCTCACGCCCCAGTTTTACAGCTGATTCTTCTTCTGTTGCTTCTGAAAGTACAAATTGCTTTTTAAATTTGGCTGTGGATTGGGTTATGTCCTGATCTTCAGCTGGTGGTTCACGACCTAAACATGGGTCATGAGATCAGTCCAGATGGGTCGCGGCAAGATGTTGACAACAAGGAAAGAAAAGTGTTATCTAAATTGCAGGCATTGACTGGGCTCCCAAGAGCGACCGCATTGTCACCTGTGGTGCCGACCGTAATGCTTACGTCTGGAGTCAGAAGGACGGAGTGTGGAAGCCAACCCTGGTGATTCTGAGGATCAACCGAGCTGCCACCTTTGTGAAGTGGTCTCCCCTTGAGAACAAGTTTGCGGTTGGAAGTGGAGCTCGACTCATATCCGTGTGCTACTTTGAGTCTGAAAATGACTGGTGAGCAGGCTTCTGTCTTTCTCTTGGCTATTCCTTGGTGTTATTTATTTATTTTAAAACATTTATATACTGCATGCTTCTATGATAAGTGTAGCAGCATGAAATATAGTTCACTAATTATCAGAGGACTCTTAACCACCGAGGCTTCTGTTTCGAAATATTTTCCCTCTAAATTATTTTGGAATGAAACCGCTATTGAGTGAATAGCTCATTATGGCTACATTCCAGAAAACCATGGAGAAGCTCCATCTGCTGAAAGAGCCTTTTAGGGCGCAATCTTAGGCATGTTTAGGCAGACGGAAGTCCTACAACTCCCAGTATTCTGGAAGTTGGAAGTTGTAGGACTTTTGTCTGTCTAAACATACATAGGATTGCGCTCTTAGTCTTTCAGAATGTGCTTGAGAAAGGAACCAGTACTGTTGCTTTCAGTATGTCATGGGTTTCATATACCGAGCAAATGTTAGTGGCTGCGAAAGAAACAAGTTAGCAGTGAAAAAACTTTCCTTGAACAACGTTAATGGACTCAGCTAGTTCAGTTGCGCTCCTTCAGCCTGTTCTGTGGCACAAGGGGAATATTTGCATGGCTTTTTTAGTGTAGCGTCAGCCCTATAAACTTAAGGACAAAGATGAACAGTTCCTCACTAGTTTTTCTCCCCTCCCCCAGGTGGGTAAGCAAACACATTAAGAAGCCCATTCGCTCCACTGTCCTAAGCCTAGATTGGCATCCCAATAACGTCTTGCTGGCAGCCGGATCCTGTGACTTCAAATGCAGGTGAGAAGAAGCCAAAACACTTTTCAGGGGACTTTGGGTCGCTGGCTCAAACTGATTCACAGCAGCAGCGGGCTGATGGATTTCCCATGTAATGCTTCCGCCAGCAGATGGTAAGACCACAACCAGATCCAGCTTCCAAAAGAGGAGAAGAGTTTGGTTAATTAGTGTGCAAACGAGTACCAAAAGTGCGCCACTGTTGGAGCTGTACAATCAGTTTCCTCTTGTGACGTACAGCTGTGTGGAACTGTCTGTATTCTGCAGGGTCGTCACCACCTTTCAGCTGTTCAAAACTCTTGCATTACTCCTGCAATCTAATAAATGCTCTCTTCCCTGGCCTTCTTCACCCCACTCTCATTCTTTTTCTGCAATGCCCTGTTGATGTCTGCAGTCTAAGTTATTGATTCAAGTGGAGCAGCCGTATTAGTCTGTGGTATGAAATATACAAAACGTGTCTGTGGCACCTTAAAGACTAACGGTGTTTTATTATTAAGGCATGAGCGTTCATGGTTTAGCCCATAAAAGCTCATGCCTTAATAATAAAACACCATTAGTCTTTAAGGTCCCGCTGACCCTTTTTGTGTAGTCTAAATTATGTGCTCTTTGAGGCAGGCATCTGTTTGGTTTTCTCACTCTATAACGCTCCACATATCCTTATGGTGCTATTTAAATAAATCAAGCCAAATTGGCTTATTGGGGGTAAATTGTACTGAACAACCCTGAAGTGGTCATTTAGGCTCCCTTCTGTGTCGCTATTTTATTTAGTCGGCTTTTGCTTCTGAAAGAGAGAGACCTTGATTCTCTCTCTTATCAGTAGTATCTTTATGGAAATAGACGTATGGCCGCATTTTTGCCCCCCGAATGGACCACAATTTTGCAGCACATTGCTGACTCGATGCCCTCAATGTTATTTCGTACATGAAAACGACTAGCTTTGAGTGCGGCGGCACTTCCAGTTTGGCAGAAACTGTTAAATTCTCTAACGCTCCTCATCTGAAGGCATTTAGTATTCTGGACGAATTCCAGCTTGTTTAAATCCCCACCAGATCCTGTCAACTTTAATTGGATGTGACACATGGTTTGTCCTGAAGCTTATTTCATGCCATCTTGCTGTATTGTTATTGTCAGTTATCTGGGGGGTTTCTGTACTGGTAGTTCCCCTGCCTCCCTCTCCAACCACTTTTGATGAGGCTCTGATTGGATTCCCCCACCACCACCTCCCGTCCCCATACTCCTGAGACTCCTGGACTTGGGTACCTTGTTCTGTGTAATTAGCCCCCAGTGAGACAACCCCATCTGGCTGTCATAGCTGTCGTCTCCTGGGGCTTACATGCTTCTCTGCAGCTCCTGCAGAGCAACAAAGAAGCAAGTTCATGAAGGCAGGAGCAACAAGAGGAAAAGAGTGACAGATCCATAGGCCAGCTAATGCTAATGGCGGTCGAGACGCCCTCTGAAAAAATGAAACCTCAACCTGGCTTCATAGTAGAGCCAGGTGAGGTTCTTCTTTGAGAGGGCCTTCCGCCACGTAGGTGCCATCACTTAGCCTTACGTTACCCACTTCGAGGGCTCTACTCGAAAAGTAGTGTATAATTGACCTTCAGGTGTGTGGGTGCCCTCCAGATGTGTTGCTGGGGGTGATGGAAGTTCCAGTCCAACACATCTGGAGGGTGCCAGGTTGGGGAACCCTGGCATAAAGAAAGATGAGCGGAGCACGTCTTTGGAGAGAGGCTTTTGCTACACCTGTAACCAGGGTTTGCAAAGGCATCACTGCTCCAGAGCAGGAGACCGCTTTCATCCCAAGGAGGTGCTGAAGCTCTGGACTCGGTTAGGAAAACCACCGGGTACTACTTGAGATTTTCAAGAGGCAGCCCTTGAATAGGGCCTGGTGGCTCCCTTCAGGGTATCTTTCATCCCGTTGCTCCCAGCCTGGGTGAAGAATGTTTGACACCATCTGAAGATGGCTGTCGTTGTGGGCCTTAAAGCTGCTCTCCGGCTCCCTTTGAATCTGGAGACTCGGCACTGAGAAGAAAGGGCTAGCTGCCGGGGGATGGCGGGCAGCTGAAGTCTTATAAAAAGCAACGTTATTCAATTAAAGGATTCCCTTTTTTGTAATCACAGTTACCTGCAGCCTCTCCTCTGGTTCAAAATGATGTATTCGTGCCTCGTATTAAAGCTTTTTCTGCCTTTCATTTCCCATGCCCTATTTCCATACATTAATAGAATTCGTCTCCCTGGGCTTTTGCAAATGGCTCTCTTTCGTTTAGCCTGCTGCCACTGTTGAGTCCTTCAGTTGAGTCTTTTTTCTTTAAAAACATTTTTTTTTAATGGCTAGCTTGATTTTAGCACGTATTTCAGGTTTTGGCTACTTCGTCTGCCTCGACACATCTGTTTCCTTGTTCTACTGCTTGCAGTCTAACTGACTGAAAAATATGCAAGCTTTGGCATTAACACAGGCCACCTTATCAATACTGAGGCCCAGTATTGGGCAAAAGGCGGGATACTACTACTACTACTACTACTAATAATAATAATAATAATCAAGCGGAATGGAGAAAAATTACCACTGCCTTGCTGTGCAGTGAGGAAATCTAAATATGTGTAGAAAAATATGCAAGCTTTGGAGTTAACACAGACCACTTTTATCAAACAATGGGGAAAAAACTACCACTGCTATGCTATGTAGTGAGAAATCTAAATATATGTAGTTGCATCACAGATGGTAGGAAAATAAAAACGTTCAGTTTTTCCTAATGCGCAAGGCATGCAGACTCACAGCGGATTTTAGATTATTGGGATTTCCGCTCACCTCCCCCTCTTAAAATTAAACAACCCTACTGACCCTGTTCACTTCTGACTGTGAGTAAAAATAAGTAATCCTTTTTTACTGAAACGTTTAATATGCCACGCAGATGGGAGAACAGCTGTCCTTCACTGGCTCACTACTTCTGGCTGGCACATTAACCAGCTGCTATAATTGAGCATTTCTGACATCAGGAGTGCCTTCCATGGGAACAGTCACGTACACCATAGAATGGTGGATTTTTTTTACTGTTCCAGGATTCATTGGAAGCTCATTGGGCATTCCTTAGAGGGAAGGACAGTCGTGGTGGACAGGATTTCTTAAATACAGTTTGCCTAGCATTGCAGTGCGGTGTGTGGCTGCAGGAACACATTGGGTATATTCAAGGATTCGCACTCAGTTCATCTGAGGCAACGATGAGGCCCAACGGGCTTGGGCAGTTCACACAGGATGTGTGCTCTTCAATGGCTTTCCATGACCAAAGTCCAGGGGTTCCTGTGCAGATATTAAATGTATGCGGCAAGGATTGCCTGAAGGCAAAAAGCATGAAAGTAATAGCCATTGGGTAAAGGAACCTTAGATTGCAATCCTATGCACACTTGGGAGTCAGACCTATTGAACTCAGTGGGTCTTACTTCTGAGTAGGCACACCAAGGATTATGCCGTTAGAGCAGATTCAAATGTTTAGAAAAAGTATGTAATAAAGTGAGACTGTACCACTTCTAAGCAGACTGGGGAATGTGGCGTTTGGATGTGTTTCCACCTTGAAATCTCCCAGCTTTGTACAGACTTGGCCCAGAGGCAGACTTCTTACTTTCCACATGCAAGGCTTTTCTGACATGAAAGGATGTTTAAATAAACATGTAACTTAACTCGATTGGAATTCTAAGGTGGTACAGTCCAAGTGAGGAGTGTATCACATGCCCTTTCTGAATATTTGAGTCGGCTTGCAGGGGAGTCCCAGCCGTGCTGAATCCGTGTAGCTGACGCCCGTAGTCCATTTCGGGGCTGTGTCAGTTCACATGCTGAGTCCAAGATACGCCAGTGGGATGTGTACGGACGAAAGAGCAACAATCTCACCAACTCTAAAAGTTGGTACCTCTTTCTCTCCCTCCAGCATTTTTTTGTTCAGAGCCACAATCCCTGGGACAAGCAGTCTGTCTCACTTAACATCTCACCAGCCTTCCTGTGTCACTGTTTATTCATAAATAAGAAATAAAAATAAATAAAAGGTAATCTCCCCCACCCCACCAGAAATAAAACATGCGTCAACTCTGATGCAATTCAGGTTGAAAACCTTTTATTCGTCTTGTCATTTGTCATGTGACATCAGTTATTTTTACTTTAGTTTTTTATGGCCACTGCTTATATTTTTGTTACATAGACCCTGTTCAGACAACACGCTAAGCATTTTGAGCTAAACATGTTAGCGTGTTGTGTTAACCATGACTTAACGTGTTATGTCATCTAGAGTATTGCGTCCAGTTCTGGGCTCCACAATTCAAGAAGGACGCAGACAAGCTGGAGCGTGTTCAGACGAGGGCAACCGGGATGATCAGGGGTCTGGAAACAAAGCCCTATGAAGAGAGACTGAAAGAACTGGGCATGTTGGGCCTGGAGAAGAGAAGATTGAGGGGAGACATGATAGCACTCTTCAAATACTTAAAAGGTTGTCACACAGAGGAGGGCCAGGATCTCTTCTCGATCCTCCCAGAGTGCAGGACACGGAATAACGGGCTCAAGTTACAGGAAGCCAGATTCCAGCTGGACATCAGGAAAAACTTCCTGACTGTTAGAGCAGTACGACAATCGAATCAGTTACCTAGGAAGGTTGTGGTCTCTCCCACACTAGAGGCCTTCAAGAGGCAGCTGGACAACCATCTGTCAGGAATGCTTTAGGTTGGATTTCTGCATTGAGCAGGGGGTTGGACTCGATGGCCTTGTAGGCCCCTTCCAACTCTGCTATTCTATGATTCTATGTGCACCGTCCCTAAGCATGGTGGCTACATAACCATAGTTTAAACACACTCACTAACCATTTACTGCAGCCTTAGTGTGTTGTCTGAACAGGCCCATTGTATATTTATATTTTTATATAGTAGTTTTATTGCTGTACAGCGGCTGGATATGTTTTACAGGACAGGCAGTACAGAAATATTTTTAAATGATATTTTTAAAAAATATTTCCTGCCTCCTTCCCACTTTCTATAGCCATACTTTATTTGTATGACTTTTATTAAGAAAGATAAATTGAATTTTGTTGTTGTCAAATCCTGGAGCTTTCTCTAAGGCTCGTTCGTTACCTATGAAACGAGCCATTTTGTGAAAGGGGGGAAAGGGCTGCTTTTCTACGTGGACAGGTCTGTATTTTTTCCCTTCTCACTCCCCCCTGTGCTTCTTGCTTGCAGAGTGTTTTCAGCCTACATTAAGGAAGTGGATGAGAAACCGGCCAGCACACCCTGGGGCTCCAAAATGCCGTTTGGGCAGCTGATGGCTGAATTTGGCGGTGCGGGAAGTGGCGGCTGGGTCCACAGCGTCAGTTTCTCCGCCAGTGGCAACCGTCTCGCCTGGGTCAGCCATGATAGCACTGTGTCCGTTGCAGATGCCTCCAAAAACATGATGTAAGTGACTGAGCCAGGCCTTAGGGCCCGTGTCCTTGAGGATGGCCGTGATCCACCCCTCACACCTGCAGGCAGAATCCCTCAGTGGGGTGCTGATGCCTGCATGCTCTGCACGTTTAGCATCCTATGTAGGCAATCTGCATTCAGGTTACAATGCAAGACGAGCAGGGATTTGGACGAAGGGGCTGCCTAACACCAGAAGCAGTTTATTTATTTTATTTTATCAATAAAGAAGACAGTCCCTACCCTCAGGCTTACATTCTAAAAAAAAAAAAGACATGACACACAAGGAAAAGTGGATGGGGAGGGAAGAGGGAGAAAATAAAAAGAAATTAAGGAGACTGCTTAGGCTGGTGAGAAGGCCCTGCTCCATCCTCTCATCTCCCAACGGAGGGGCAAACCAACAGCTCCTTCTTCCCCACAAGGTGAAGATGTTAGCCCTGTGGGGTGGGTGGGTTTATAGTTGCCTGGTTTATAGCAGAAAGGAGGGACCCTGATTACCTGGCCGTGTGAGCCCAGGCACTCATGAAACAGGGTAATGCCAGCTTCCGTCCTAAATATAACGGGTGATCACTTTCAGCCGTGCACCGTTACAACGAACTAGACATTGGCGTGCTGCACCATTAACATGTCGTCTTGGTTTAGGGTCTCGCAACTGAAGACGGAGTTCCTGCCACTGCTGAGCGTGTCGTTTGTCTCTGAGAACAGCGTGGTGGCGGCTGTAAGTGCCTTCCCTCCCTTTGACTTGCGGCCCTTGAAGAGGCAGACAGCAACGCCCCAAGTTGAGCGTTCTGCTTTTAGCTCTAGCAGCACGGCTCAAAAGCGAGGATGATTGTACAGATGCCTCCTTCCTGACCTAGAGCCGCTTCAGGTGTTCCCCTGCGCTGTCTGTAGGGGAAAGCATGGAAACTGCGCATGCGCCATCATTTTCACTGTATTCACAGGTAGAACCCATGGGCCGAGAAGTCTTAACCAATTGCAGCTTCCCAACGTGTTCAGTGAAACACACATGCATGATTACAGTGTGTTTGTTTGCTTGCTTGCATGTTGATTGATACGTCGCCTTTCCTCCAAAGAGCTTAAGTTGGCAGGCGTGGTTCTCCTCCCCCCCCCCCCGTTTTATCCTCACAACAACCCTGTGAGGTAGGTTAGGCTGAGAGATACTGGCCAGGGAGTTTCCCAGCTGAGCAGGCTCTTAAAAGCAGGCCTCCCCCCATTCACTCTAGTGATCCACAGGACGGTCTTAGGACTTTTCTTCATGGAAGTGCTTTCTATGTAAGAAAATTACAGCCTTCAGAGCTGCCGTTAGCTTCCAGACTTAACCTTTAAAAGCGCTTGGTCGATTTGAAGCATTCACTTGCAGTGCTCTGCCGATTCCTTCCAGGGCCACGATTGCTGCCCCATGCTCTTCAACTGTGACGACCGCGGCGCCCTCACCTTCGTCTCTAAGCTCGACATCCCCAAGCAGAGCATACAGCGCAATATTTCGGCCATGGAGCGTTTCCGCAACATGGACAAGAGAGCCACTACGGAGGATCGCAATGCTACTCTGGAGACGCTGCACCAGAACAGCATCACGTAGGTGCCACGGCTAAGACGGTCTTATCCCAGTGAGCTTTTTCTGGGTGCTGCTTTTAAATCTAACTCTGCCGTTTGCAACCTGGCCTCCTCTACACACATCCGGAGCTTACTAGGTTGGATAAAACTCATCCAACTTGATGCTGTTACTATTTTTCTCCTTTTAAAATTGTATTTAGGCTGTGTTATTGATGTGGTGGTGTGTGTGTGTGTGTGTGTGTTAGCAGCATGATAATTGATGATCTGATTTTGTTAGCCGCCTTTTCCTATTCAAATTGAAAGCAGGGATATACATATTTGAAATAAATCGTTCCCACTTGAACGTTGTGAGCATAGATTGTTTTGCAAGTACAATTGTAGCTGGAGGAATTAATTTTATCAGGCTGCCTGCATTCTGCTTGCTCCCTTCTGGCACGATAATGCTCAGATTATACTTGATCGGTGTGTTCAGGAGGAAAAAAAGCAACAACCAGATTTGTGTTCTGTTTCTTACACAGCTAAAACACGTCTAGTGCTTAAGTACGTTGGAATACACTTTCTGCACCCGCTTTCCCCTTCAAGTATTGAAGCTCTTTCTTTGCCCTTTGCAGCCAAGTGTCCATTTATGAGGTAGACAAACGGGATTGTCGCAAGTTCTGCACCACTGGCATTGATGGAGCAATGACCATCTGGGATTTCAAGGTATGCTTTGACGACGACACCTAGACCAAATGAGCAAGGCCAGGCCTTTAGTTAACTTCATGTGGGTCAGCTCCAGGACTCATTGTATTAGCATTAGGGATCTCAGGATGGTGTTGTCAAACTTCAGAAGCATCGTCCCAAAACTGCTGACTTGACAGATGGTGCTACTCAATACTAATTTTGCTAATGGGATCACTTCTATCCTTTTTAGGAACCTTAATGAAATCCTTTCTTTGTCCTCCAGTCTCTCTCTACTTGGATTTCTGCAATAATAAACCCAGTTGAGACCAAGTCTGGGGTGGTCACAGCTTGGATCCTAATTTGAGGATGTTTGTGGAAGGAACGTTTTCTGGCCCCTCCTGCACCCCCTGAAAAGCCCCCCTGGAGGAGAGGAAGTCCTTTTGAACAACACAGAACAGGGAATGGGGAGCTCTTAAGGGCGGTGGTAATTGCTCCAAACTGCGTGCCGTTGCTTGACAATTGCTACACAGTTTGGGAGGAGTCATAGCTCAGTGGGGGAGCACATCCCAGAGTGCAGGACACGGAATAACGGGCTCAAGTTACAGGAAGTCAGGTTCCGGCTGGACATCAGGAAAAACTTCCTGACAGTTAGAGCAGTACGACAATGGAACCAGTTACCTAGGGAGGCTGTGGGCTCTCCTACCCCAGAGGCATTCAAGAGGCAGCTGGACAGCCCTCTGTCAGGGATGCTTTAGGGTGGATTCCTGCACTGAGCAGGGGGTTGACTCGATGGCCTTTTAGGCCCCTTCCAACTCTACTATTCTATGATTCTATGCTTTGTAGGTCTCAGGTTCAATCCCTGACATTCCCCCCCCCCCATTGGAAGAATCTCAGCTAGCAATTGATGTGAAAGGATTCTGCCTGAGACTCAGAGAGCCACTGACAAACTAGGCAATACTGAGTTAGATGGACAAACGGTATAAGGGCAGCATCCTATGTTCATTCGTAGTATGTACAGATCTTTGGGTATCTCTACACAGCAGATTGGGAGGGGAGGGAACATAAGAACAAGGAAGGCTGTACAGAAAAAGAATATACGAAACACAGTATCGTGCTCCTTTTCCTCTGGAGTATTATATCCGTACTTGCATTCAAGCACTGAATTGGGGGAAGAAGCTTCCGTATCTCTTGCTCTGCATCTGCCACCTGCCTCTGTCGCCTTTCATTTCCTTTTTCCGGCTTGCGACTCAAGAGCCCATTGACCAGCAGATGGCTCTGTTCAGCCGCTGCTTCTCTCGGGATTCCAGCTTTTAGACAGGAGCAGCTCTCCAAGCAGAAGAACTGAATACTAACACTCTCTGCCATTGTGTTGTCTAAAGGCCCTGGCTGAACTGAACCACACACTGACCCTGTGTTGAATGGCAGCCGTTTGCCGCTGGGTCAGGGCTGTGCAAAAAGAAGAAGAAAAATGGGGCCACAAAACGTTGAATTCTGAATCTGGTACAAATTGTGCAGGCGTGCAAAATTTCCAATGTTTTGCATAATTCTGATTTTGTGTGTGTGTGTTCAGCTCAAAGTTGCGGGGAGGTGAAAAGCTAGACAAAGCACTGATGCCCCGTTGCTGTTACCAACCACAGGAAATCTTATTCAGCCACTGTCCTGTCCTCAGCTTCTGACATTTCAGCAGATGTTACCCTCACACTTTTTGGCATGTTTTCTTATCGATACGTACTAGAAACATACTTGTCCTTTTAATGAAAGCTCAGATTCTCTGCTGAATTTGGGGGTCCTGTATAATGTTCCCATGGAGTTGCAGCTGACACCCAGTTGTCACGATTAATATTTATTCTCTCTCTCTCTGTGTGTGTGTGTCTCAAGACATTAGAGTCTTCCATCCAGGGCCTGCAGATCATGTAAAGCTGGTTCCCCGTTCTCTAGCAAGACAAAACTCGCTCTGGCACCTGCACAGACTTGAAAAGGGATGGTGAAGATGGGTCACTTCGTGAAGCACTGAGAAAATGATGACCCGGCGGATTCCCCCTCCCCTCTTCTTTTCATCCCCCAATTTTGGTGAAATGTGTTGGTTTTGCAAATCAGCTGTGATTGTGTTATATATTTGGGTTTGGTGTTTTTTATTATTATTATTTTTATTATTGGTTGTTTCATTCCATTCTTTGCCAAAGCTGCTCCTTGAAATAGTTTCTTGCAGGAAGTATGAATCACTAACTTAAAAGGGGAATTTTATGTGAACTCGTCTGCTAGAAAATAAAAGAGAAAAAAAAGCCATACGTTTTTGTAGTGTGCTTCCTTGGTACAAACAGGGTTGCCTTTTCTAGTCTGCAAGAAAAGAGAAGGAGGAAGCTGGATGAGATACTACGCGTGGTATTTTCTTATTCCTCTCCCCACCCACCCCACACACATACTTAAAATAGCTGATTTGGGACCAGGGAGGTGTAAGTTAGGGCTTTCCCCCCATACTCCTCTGCAAATGAAAGTACCTGTCTCCAAATGGCATCTCCAGGGATAATAGCAACTTGGGAGGGTGGTGTGATACTTTGGTAGGAAAAGAGGACACAGGAAATGCTCATTTACCCCTGTGCCCTGCTACAGTCCTGATCCGGATCAGCCCCCTATGGCTGCCGTTCAAAAAGAAAGAGAAGTATTCCAGTTTGGCCCTCGGTAACGCTGTGTGACGTGAACTTCAGGCTGCGTTCTGTTCCCCTTGGCCTAATGCTGAGCCAGGGCGGAGGTAAATGAGGAGGCAGAGACCGCTTTTGATGGTATCCTGCCCACCTGGTAGAGCTTCGAAAGGATCACGTCTCACTCGCATGGAGGCAGGCGTCTACCCTGAGGCGTCATTCAAGTCCCTGCTGCCCGTGACGCCCCCACTTTTCACTCAGACGGAGGTGGGGTAAGGTAGCCTTCAGTCTGCAGTTATTGGAGGATAGCGGTTGACTGGCTTGGACGAGAATAAACGATCCATCAGAGGCCCAGGGAATCAGTGTTGTACCTCCCAAAGGAGCCAGCTAAATGCCTCTAGAAAGCTTACAAAGAAGCCAGGGTGTGAGAGCCACCTGAAAGTATGTGTTGGAGGGAACTTCATTATTGTGGCATAAGAATTTATGTTTGGCTGGATCAGACCAAATATCTCCTTGGCTCATCGCCCTGCTTCTTAGAATGGTTCACCAGATGCCTCAAGGAACACTGCAAGCAGTGCAGGAAAGCAATAACCCTCCCTTGCTGTTGCTCTGGAGTGAAGCACATATGGATGTTGTCACCAGATGTCAGGGACCAGAAGAGACTTCTATACATATACATACACACAACACATGCATGTACACACCCATGTGTCTCAAAAACATTTTAAGGTCCGGGCCTGATTCAAAGTGCTGGTATTGACATTCAAAGCCCTAAACGGCTTGGGGCCAGGTTATTTGAAGGAACGCCTCCTTCCATATGTACCTGCCCGGACTTTAAGATCATCCACAGGGGTCCTTCTCCATGAGCCCCTGCCAAAGGAAGTGAGGCAGGTGGCTACTAGGAGGAGGGCCTTCTCTGCTGTGGCACCCCAGCTGTGGAACGAGCTCACAGAGAGGTCCGCCTGGCGCCTACACTGTATTCCTTCCGTCACCAGCTGAAGACCTTTTTATTTTCTCAGTATTTTAACACCTAATTTAACTTAAATTTAAACTTTGCTGTTTGAATTCCGTATTTTTATATTAATTTCTGCTGTGTGGTTTTATCCTGGTTGTGCTTTTTATATTGTATTTTGTATTTGTGTTTTTAAACTGTTGGTTGTTTTGTTGTGCTTTTGTGAACCATCCAGAGAGCTTCAGCTATTGGACGGTATGAAAATGTAAAAACACACACACACACACAAAACAAAAAACATTTTACGTTTAGATTTTAATTGCAAGTTGCTTTTGGAGCCAATCTTTGCTGAAAAGCATATCGTTATAAATAAAACCGGATTGCTTGATGCATCATCTGAACAGAAGCCAAGAGGCAGCTCCTTAAATTGTGGTTTAGGCTATGGTGCAATCATATGGCCTAGATGTTATTGCCCCATGAAGTGTGTACCTAACCCATTTGCAGTGGGGCCACGTTGATTCTGTTTTGTTGAGTTTGAGCTGCGCAATGTTAAAACTGCTCCGAAGAGATTTTTGGTACAAGTGGTGGGACGGGGATACGATTAGGGGAAGGCCGTAGCTCCGTGGTAGAGCGCATGCTTTGCCATGCAAAAGGTATGCATTTTCAAACCTCCTAGGGAGGTGGTGGGCTCTCCCACACTAGAGGCCTTCAAGAGGCAGCTGGACAACCACCTGTCAGGGATGCTTTAGGGTGGATTCCTGCACTGAGCAGGGGGTTGGACTCGATGGCCTTGTAGGCCCCTTCCAACTCTGCTATTCTATGAAATAGAGCTGGGAAAAGACCCACGCTGAAAACTGGGAGAGCCGCTGTCCGTCAGTGTAAACAGATGGACCAAGGGTCTGACTCGCTATAAGACAGTTTCCTATGTTCCTAATTACACAAAATGTCTAGAAATGAATTAAAGGGAAGGAAGAGGGGGGAACGCAGCAGCTATAGCCAGATCCTGCTATTGCACTCCAGTAGCTCAGATCCAGTGAGTAACCTGCCCAATGCAAATTCTTTCTGCCTCTTAAATAACTTTAAGAGGAACTTAAAGAGGATACATTTCGTCGGAAAGCAGCATGCGAATTAAAACAGTGACAATAACCGTGTTGCAAACACAAAGGTGTTCTGCCAGGAAGGGAGACAGCAGGCTGACGAATGTCGTGTTGATCGCTGCCTACGGTCCCTGCCCCACAATTTTTCAGCTCGTGTGCCCTGTCTGCGCGCATCACGTCATCTGCTGCAAAGCTGGTTGACACATAGCCTGGAGCTGCATCTAATTCAGCAAGGGGCAGCTTCCGGTTGCTAAACTGCCTAACTTTGGCCTAGGAGGAGGGAAGTTTGCAGCAGGCCCTGCCTTTCTGGCCCGCCCAGAGGAGGAAGTGAGCAGCAGCTTGGGGAGAAAAAAAAGGTGCTTTGCAGAGAAGAGCGTTGATTGTTCATGGTGTTAGTTGACGGGGGAGGTGAGTTTTCTTGAAACAGACTTGGGAAAGTCACTAGTGTTGACAGTGAGTGAGACCTTTGTTCCCAAACGCAGCTGCTGGTGCTGGTGCATACCTATTTAACTTCTAAGTCCTCCCAGATGTGCTGGAGGGAACGTGGGAGTTGTAGTGCTACACATCTGCATCAGGTCGGGGAGGGCTGTTCTAAGCGGTTGCATAATAACTTAAGTTGCCTGATCCAGTGACTCTTTACTCAGAGAATCCCATTGCGTTTGAATGAGACTTCCTGCCTAGAAAGTGTGTTTAGGACAAAGAGAGAGAGAGAGAGAGAGATGGGATTTATTTGTGCTTAAATATCACAAGAAAGGTTTGTGATGGTGGTGAAGGGGGGGCATCCCCCCATTTGTAAATTGTATGCATTTTTGGACGCTTTTTGCACATTTGGAAGATGGTAATTCATTTATAATTTGAACACAAATCCAGGGTATTCCATTCAGCTGGGTGGTGTTGTCATTCCTTTTCGCTTCTCCTCCATGTTGCTTCCTGCTCCTAGTATGACAAGCCAATCTGATCTGTGGGTCGTCTTCCTTTTAATTTATTCTTAAGACTAGACAGGCTACTTTTGGAGATGTGTCTTCTCTCTTGGTGCGAAAAACAACAACACAAACCTTTAGGGTTGCCAGCTTTTAAATTAGGCTCTGTTCCTGTCCCTTTACCACCATCTTTTTTTTTTTTTTTTTGCAGCCATCAGCAAGCAATGATGCCCATTTCCTTAGCCTGGAAAAAAAAAACATTTGCCAAGTTTACGGTATATTCAAAACTGCTGTTCAATGCTCAAGAGCAGGCCATGTTCTTTATGGTCAGTTGGTAACCCCTCCCTTTGCACCTGCCTTCCCCAGAGTGCAGGACACGGAATAACGGGCTCAAGTTACAGGAAGCCAGATTCCAGCTGAACATCAGGAAAAACTTCCTGACTGTTAGAGCAGTACGTGGGCTCTCCCAGACTAGAGGCATTCAAGAGGCAGCTGGACAGCCATCTGTCAGGGATGCTTTAAGGTGGATTCCTGCATTGAGCAGGGGGTTGGACTCAATGGCCTTGTAGGCCCCTTCCAACTCTACTATTCTATGATCAGGAAAAACTTCCTGACTGTTAGAGCAGTACGACAATGGAACCAGTTATCTAGGGAGGTTGTGGGCTCTCCCACACTAGAGGCATTCAAGAGGCAGCTGGACAGCCATCTGTCAGGGATGCTTTAAGGTGGATTTCTGCATCGATGGCCTTTTAGGCCCCTTCCAACTCTACTATTCTATGATTCTGCAATAGATGCCTTACATCAGGACAGGATATAGTGCTAATGACACTGGAAGAAGATTAGCAGATGATTAGCTCCAGAGGTGGGTTATTCCTATTTTAAAAGCCCTAGGGGTTTCTCTCTGGGGGGAGACCTGCTCTAAGATGTTGCAACCTATCTAAAAAACACAGAAAATATGAGATGATACGAAAGTGCATCATCTAAAATGAAAGTTTGCTTTTCTTTCAGCACTTTTTCTTTGCTATTCCTTATAGATATTTTTATACCACCCTCCAATCATATTCCCAGGAGGTCAGTTTGCAAGAAAGAATAAAACCATTTAAATGTAAACATACACAGAAAAACAGCCCTTAATAAATAAAAGGCCACAAAATCCCCAAAGCAACCTAATAAAACAGTAAGATTAGAACAGTATCTAAAAAGCTTGGGAAAATAAAAACAGTTTTGCCTGGCATAAATGATACAATAAAATAGGTGTGTGTGTGTGTAAAGTATTCCACCATTAGGGTGCCCCTGCTGAGAAGGCCCTGCTCTTCTGGGAGCCACATCTCTCCTCAGGTGGCAGGGACCCCCAAAGGAGAACCTCCGCTGAATATCTTTGCTGGGGAGGTACATATGGAGACAGGAAGTCCTCGAGGCACTGACTTATTGATACAAAATGTTACGCACATTTAATTGGTAAATCAGTCGATCAGTCTACTACAATCCACACAATTGCTTAAGAATGCTTTAATTCAGTGGACAGCGTATAGAGAAGAAAACCCACCCGTTTTCCAACAGGGCAGTCCCAAACCTGTTTACTCAGAAGTAAGTCCGGCTATGTTCAACAGGACCAGGCTATTTGCTCTGAGGGAAGCAGGGATGCAACACCGGGGACTTAAACCGGCCCTCCTTTTGCATGTGGAAGCCAGGCGTGGGTGCATTCCATGCCGGAGGAGCACACGTTTGCAAAATCCTCCTCCCTTCCTCACCCATTTCTATACGACTTTTTAAAAGCACTTTGCAGCCCAGCCCATGAAGGGAGAGGCCTAGACAGAGTTGAACTCGGTTTTCCTTGCAGGCTGGGCCTGCTCAATTGCTCTCGGCTGTGGAAAAAGCACCTCTCTCTCTCTCTCTCTTTCTGCCAACACCCACGCAAGGAAGTGGTTACATTTTTTTCCCCTCTGAGGCGAAAAGGGAAGTCCAAGAGAGAGCCCTGCCTTGACTTCTGCGTTTCCTTTGAGGCCGGCTCAGCTGGGTGGCCGTTCATGTCGACTGCTCAGAGTCCATGAACTAAGCGGCCCTCCTTTTTCCAGACCGCGGTGTGTGGAAGACGAGAGCCTCCGTTTTGTTTCCTCTCTCGTTCCCTTCGAGGTAAGTTACCGCAGCTCCTCCGCCTGCTCTGACAAGAGCTGTTCCCTACAGCTCGGTTTCGGGGCTGGCCAGGGTGCAAATGCCCCCCCCCCCCCCAGGCATATATTTGGCTCAAAAGTGAAGAACAGCGATTGAACGTGTGGGGTGGAAAATGACATTTCCCCTCCTTTTCCTCAATTTTGTTTCCTTTGTAGTTTTTTTTAAGGTTGCAAAACCGACTGCCAGAAGTTCGCCTTTGTCTGCCGTCTGAGGACAGGCATTGTGCTTTTTAACCTTTTTTTTATTTGGGGGGGGGCATCCCTGGGGATTTTGCGATCCGAGGTTCAACGTTGCTTTCAGTGCTCCCAGACGCGCCTGGCTCGTGTTCTGCCCTGGTTTTGGCAGTGTTACATTTCTGTGCCAGAGCTGATGCATTTCAGCTGCGGCCACTTCCTCAGTGTTCAAGGTACTTCTAAATGAAAAAGTGAGCTTTTTGTTGTTGGTGGGTTGTTTGATAAACTGATTTTTGGAACATCCACAGAAAGGAGTTCACAACAGAGACCTTTGTAAAACTAGTGGGGCTACGCTGGCTGAAGGTTTCGTGGCCCACGTCATCAGAGGCCCCCAAATATAATCGTCATCTGATGAAATGGTCTTTAATCTATAGGTTCTTTTGTTTTATGTTTGCTGTAACAGATTAACCTGGATTAACCCTGTTGGAATTTGTCCTTTATCTTGAATGGATTTGAGTTTTGTCTAGAAATGTCACAGGGCTTTTACCAAGAGTCGGATTTTGGGGCAAGCAACTTGGGCGATTCCCTGGTAGAGTGGCTTTGAATCCTGTTTTAAAAAAACTAAGAACCACTCCTCTGTTTGAAGGGCTCTTCAGTCTAAAGATAACCATCAGAACTGTTTCTCTAGTTTTGCAATTGGGCAGTGGACTGAACAGGAAACAAAGGAAAAAACAAGAGAGGAACAGAAGAGAAAATATTCTCAGCTTCCTGAAAAAAACTTTTATTAAGCCCAATGCATTCCAAAAAGGACTTGCTTTTCTCAGAGGCCACTTATCTTTCTCCAGATGAGGAAGAATCTTTCTCCAAATGCAAAAAAAAAAACCCTTTCTGTTGCTTCTTCCATCTTAAAATGCTCTATTGTATCTAAGGAGAAACTCTGGCCCTCAGAGAAGTTGGCCTTCTATGTGTCTGTGTTAAAATCTAAAAAACTAAAACAATGAGGGCTAGCGCGGAAACGCTGCAACATTTTGTTGCAGCTTCCAGTTGCATATATTAAGGTTGCAAAGACATTTCTGCTCCTACACTCCCATTATCTGAGAAAATCCTTATTTTCTACTTTTGGGAGGAAAACGACGGCAGCAAATTGTTGTACATGGCTGGCTCAGTTCACCCTCCAGTGCCAGAGCCAAGCTTAGCAGCTTACAAAACAAACCTATGAAATGTGGTACTCTTAAGCTAAATTTGCCTTATTTATTTATGTATTTATTTATTGACAGCATTTTTACCCTACTCTTCACCCCCCCCCCCAAAAAAAAGGCTCCCAGTGCAGCTTACAAAGATTAATAAGGTTTACAGTCTAAAAGACATGACACGAAAGGAAAAGGGATCCGGAGGGAGGAGGAAAGAAACAAAACCCAGGCACCCATTCTTAGTTCTCAACGTTTTTATAGGTGTTCTTTCTGGCAGGGAAGGGCGAAAAAAATATATCTCCCTACAGCTGTTTCTTCTCTAGCCAATGATTTGGGTTAGGTTGGTCTCCCCCTTGTTTTTCCTGGGAGGCAGCGGGGTACAGCCACCCCGTCTTCCTTGCTTCTCTCTGGCCAATGGATAAGACCCGAGTCTGCAGTCCAAGGGATGGTCAGTTGGCACTGTGCCTTCTATTTAGCTTCCGGATACCCTATTGCAGCTTCGTGTTCCTTCCTTAGTTAAACAAGGTATCTGGCAGGGTGGGAACTGTAGAATATTCTTGTATCCTGAATATTTTGTTGTCTGGCTAGGATTTCACCACCTGGAAGAAAGTATTTGTCGTAATTCCCACTGGAGACAGTAAAACCATGTCAGTTGAAGGATGTGCATAGATCAGCCTTCCTCGAAAGGTTGCCCTCCAGATGTGTTGGACTGACACTCCCAGCATCCCCAGTCAGCATGGCCGGTGGCTGGGATGACAGGAATTGCAGTCCCAACCATCTTGAGGGTGCCAATTCCTCCATCAACAAGGCAGCGCCAGGGCTGAGAGGGGTCCTGGGCTGTTGATATTTGCTGAGTTTTAGATGTCCTGCAAGGCCTTGCTTCGGACGGGGATTTTAGCGGGAAAGAACTATGTGCTTCAGGCAGCCTCAGTCAGTTTATCTGTAAGCCACTTTGGATACCTTTCAAAAGCTAGATAAGAAGAAGAGTCCTGACGAAAGGAAGCTCAAGAGCCTGGCTGTGGCCTCCACCACAGGCAGCAGTGTCTCTATCACACCACCTTCAACTGACACTCTCTGATAAGTCTGTCTCGAGCCTTATATGGTATTCTCTCATCACTCTTAGTTAAGAAACTGCGTTTCCTCTTTCTTTCTCTAGCTCCGTCTCCTCCAACCTGGTGCTCTCCAGATGTGTGGGACTGCAACTCCCAACATTAACGGCTGGGAATGATGGGAATTGGAGTCCAACAGAGCACCAGGCTGGGGAAGCCGGGCCGGCTCAAGACATTTTGGGGCCTGAGGTACCCACCCACGTCAAGATGCGTTATACCCCAAATTAGCTGAATTGTTTTCGCACATGTGGCAGAAAAACGCCATCAGCACCTCTCCTCCACTTTGACAGTAGGAATACAATAACAACAAGTAATAACAAAAAGAATACAATAACAACTAAGAATTTGCTGCCCTTTTAGGCCACCCAGAATTTGTTGCCTGAGGTGGCCATGGCTGCTCTAGTTACATCTATAACTAGAGTAGTTATAATATATTAAAGCCCGACAGGACGGACCTGTGTGTGAACCGAATGCATCCCTTGGGACATTTCCCAGAATCCTTTGCACCATGAAGGGGCATCCTTGCCCCATGGAAAGACTTCCCCAAAGCTGCAAAATGTGCAAGCTGTGATGAGAGAACAGGAACCCTTGAATAGCTGTGTAAGAGAGGGGATTTTGGTAGATGCAGCGTCCCAACCACAAGCTGCACCGCTAAACAAAATGGTTTCCTTTGCATGGCTATTAAAGGGGAAGCAACACCCCCTCTCCTCCCCCAGAATCCCTGGTCACCTTAGATGGCTCCTCGCGCCAAAAGTCAAAAGGCACTGGGCCGCTCTTCAGTCTTTCCCTCCAAAATGGATTTTCTGTGGGAAGTGGTGGGGTGGGGGAGACAGAAGAAGCGGTGGGAAAACTTGGGACGGTTATGAGTGGAACCATAGAATAGTTGAGTTGGAAGGGGCCTATAAGGCCATCGAGTCCAACCCCCTGCTCAGTGCAGGAATCCACCCTAAAGCATCCCTGACAGATGGCTGTCCAGCTGCCTCTTGAAGGCCTCTAGTGTGGGAGAGCCCACAACCTCCCTAAGTAACTGGTTCCATTGTTGTACTGCTCTAACAGTCAGGAAGTTTTTCCTGATGTCCAGCAGGAACCTGGCTTCCTGTAACTTGAGCCCGTTATTCCGTGTCCTGCACTCTGGGATGATCAAGAAGAGATCCTGGCCCTCCTCTGTGTGGCAACCTTTCAAGTATTTGAAGATGTCGTCTGGACCCCCAGTAATATTCTATGAACGAGGCAGGCCAATGGTGGGGGTAAAACACTCATCTGGAAGCATCTCCTTAATTCCACCAGACAGGAACTGGCCGCAGAAAAGAAAGCAATGAGTCCTCCATGCTTTTTTTTCTTTTCTTTTTTTGGAGCCAACTTCCGGTTTTTAAAAGTTATCAGAGCTGCTCGGTTTCCTTTCAATAACAGCTTGGAGCCAAAGGCACTGGAGGGAAAAAGAGTTGCATTTTTTGGGAGGTGGAGAACCAGGTCACTGTCTTTCTGCGAATGTCGCGTTTGAAGGCTCAACTAATTCCGTACTGAAAAAGCCTCCCAGACACAAAGAGAGACTCAAACTTTCAGGGCAACGCAGACTGTGGTTCCACCCCACCCTCCCACCCCGTCTCTTTTCTTGTTTATCAAATTTGTAAGCAGAACATAATTTAAGCTGGAGATCAGTTCTGGAACTCCTTATTTATTTCATCCGTTTATTAGATTTCTGTACCGTCCAATAGCTAAAGCTCTCTGAGCATTAAATAAAAATTAAACCTCTAAAATACGACATGAGAAAACATTTAAACACCTTTAAAATGTAATGTAAGACCTTTAAAATAGAATATACCCAGAATAAACCTAAAGAACAACACGTTTGAAGAACAAAATTGAAGGACTAAAAAGCCTGGGAAAATGAAATAGTCTTTACCTGGTGCCGAAAAGATCACAGCATAGGCAGGAAGCGAGCCTCTCTGGAAAGGTCACTCCGTGACCGGGGTGGGTGGGGGGCAGGCACTGAAAAGGCTCTGTGCTTAGCCACCAGCCTCATTTCATTTGATGGGGAACAGCTCAGGAAAATGCCAAGGGGCAATAACAGGGTACTTCAGAACATATGCAAAGTGCATTTCCATCAGTTGTGAGCATTGGCAGTTCATCAGCACTTATGGGAGACTAGGAAGCAGGGATTGTGGGTCAGGACGTCGCTTCCCAGCAAGACAGACAGGCACCAGGTTCTTAGCTAATTAATTGCTAATTGCAACTCATTGGCTGAGTTCAGACAACACACTAATCAACTGTTGTTTCCCATTCGGTTCCTATTACACACACCCCTCTCCAGTTGATTAACGTGTTGTCCGAACTCAGCCCTTGTCTCTGAAAGGCTCCGGGGAAGACCCAGATTGTTGGTCTTTGATTGGGGGAGACCCAGATTCAAATTTTCAGCCATGAAGCTCACGGGATGACCTTGAGCCACACACACTGCCTAACCCACCTCACAGGGTTGTTGTAAAGATAAAGAATAGATTCTTGGGACGGAGGCGTGTAGGTTGGGTTGGGGGAGAAGTCCATGCATGCTGCCTTGGCTCCCTAGAAGGAAGGGCAGGATAATAAAACAAACCGCTTTAAACGTGGGGGCTGAAAGAGATGAACTTTTCTTTCTGTGCAGGTTGAGACGTCATGGCTTACCAAAGCTTCCTGCTGGAGCCCATCAGTTGCCACGCCTGGAACAAGGACAAAACACGTAAGCTCTCTCAGGGTTAGGCTTCCCAACTGTAGGAGTGCCGCCTCTTGAAATGAATAGTTCTGGTTCCTGGAGGGAACTGGGAGCGGAGCCTAGAAGAGGGGCGGAGCCTAGTGGTTTGGAGCCAGTCTAGTGACAGAGCCCAGTGGAGAAGCTGTCTAAGACAGCCCTTCCCCAACCTAGTGCCCTCCAGATGTTTTGGACAATACCTTTCATCAGCCTTAGCCAGCATGGCCAGTGGTTGGGGATAATAGGAGTTGTAGTCTAAAGCACCCTCCAGATGCTTAGGGAGGCTGATCCAAGATGTATGGCTTGATTGCACTTTTCAGCCTTTTCAGGCATGGTGCTCACCTTTAGCCCAAAGCTGCACTTGAGAACCCAGCCCTTAATTTTTTACCTTGTCCTGCCATCATCGGAGGCAGGTGGAAATGGGAGACAGGGCCTTCTTAATGATGGCTCCCCATAATATTTAATCATCTCCCTTTCCTTGTCAATGGCAGCCAATCATGTGGAGCGAATGCTGGGTAAACAACGCAGATCAGCTAAATACTATGCGGAGCGATCATGACGCAGGGTTGCTGTTTTGGGCGGCAGCCCTGTGTCGACACCATAACTGGAAAGAGATTTGGTAACTGGAGATCCAGTTCTGAGGCCAATGTCAGCCTTGGGGGTAGATGTGGGAGAACAGAATATTATTGCCAGTGGCATGAGCAGATCCAAAGAGAGAGAGAGAGAGAATATAGACATTGTTAGTGGGTTAACAGAATGCCTTAGTGAAGTATTTCCTTCTCTCCAGCTGTGGAGATTTGAAAGAACTGCAGCAATTGCACAATTCACCCTAAGAATAAAAAGCACATTCATTCTCTCTCTCTCTCTCTCTCTCTCTCTCCGCCCCCTCTCAGGGATTGGCATTGCAGGAAGGGGAACCGGGAGGAGAAATGAGATCAGGGCATGGGAGAGACTGGAAAATGCCCAAGGCGGGTTGCACGGTTCTGTTTTTCTCCAAGGGCTGCTCCACGAATGGAAATACATCACTGGCTTTCTCAACCTCATTGGAAATCCAAGCGTTTGCAGAGACAACAGGGCTGGGAAACATCTCTCTTTCTCGCTGGTCTTAGATCGGTGAGGGTTACATGTGCCCACGCCATAGAATTGTAGAGTTGAAAGGGACCTTGGAGGCCATCTAGTCCACCTCCCTGGTTCAAGGCAGGATCTGCAGTACAGGATGAGGCTACGGCATCCCTGACAGCCTCTGCTTAAACACCCCCTGCCAAGGAGAGGCTTTGAGCCGAGACAGAGGCAGCCTTTCCTGCTGCTGAGCAGCTCTTACCATTAGGACGTTTCTCCTAATGTTAAGTCGAAATCTGCTTCTCTGCAATTTCCACCCACTGATTCTAGCTCTGCCCTCTGGAGGAACAAGTCAGCTCCGTCTTCTGCCTGATGCCCTTTCAGAGATTGTAAAGGTGTCATATCTCCCCTATCATATCTCCCCTCAACCTCCTCTTCTTCAAAAAGCTATCATATCTCCCCTCAACCTTCAGGCTAAACATGCCCAGCTCTTTCAGCTATTCCTCGGAGGACACCCTCGCCATCCTGTCTGCTCCTCTTTAGACTAAAACCCTCAGCATTCCTAACCTTTGGCCCTGCTAGCTATGGCCTGATGGGAGTTGAAGTCCAAATTACCCAAGAGGCACCAGATGGGGTGTGCCTGCTTTCATTCATCGACGTTCTTCTTAAAATGTGGGTCCAGAACTGGAGACCTGCAAGAACTGACGCTGTCCATCCATCCGTTATGCTCCTGATCTCCTTTGTGTGCTGGAGAATGGGCACGATCCACTCCTTTCCAATGTCTGCATATATTCTTCACCCTCTGGAAAGGGAGGGGGGAATTCTCCTAATTGGTCTCACACACTTACAGGCCTCTATACAGAGCATCCTTCTCGCATATTAAGCTACGAGCAGTGTCCGTGGGGCCCCTCTCTCAGTGGGTCCATGTTCTCACCGCCATTGTCACCAGCTACTCTTGCTCGTCACCCTAAGAACATTAGAAGAGCCCTGCTGGATCAGACCAAGGGTCCATCTAGCCCAGACTTTATTCACACAGAGGCCAACCCACAACCAGGACATGGCGTGGCAGCACCCTCCCACCCATGTTCCCCAGCAACAGAGGCTTACTGCCTCTGATACTAGAGGTAGCTTACAGCCATCAGGACCGGTAGCAATTGATAGTCTTCTCCTCCAGGCTCCTTCTTTAAAGCCATCCTTCTTCTCCTGATTGCTCCCGCTTGCTTGCTTGACAGGCAGAGAGCCCGGGAGCAAGCAGGCAGAGGCATCTCCGGCATCTTCTCCTCACCATCATTGTGGTCTGGTCCAGAGCAAGAGGCAGGTGAAAAAAGCAGATTGCGATGGTGAAGAGCAGGAGCAATTCCAGGGGGCCCTTATCAGTGGGGCCCTGCTGGGGTGTGAGTCCTCTGCAGATGCTGACCCTTGATGCCAGCTGTGGTTACGTGGCAGGGAGGGTTAAGCTGCGAACCTCCTTTTGCACTGCACGGAGAACTTTCCCGGCCTGGTAAGCGCACGAAAGAGGACGCTGTCACCATCTGCTAATTGGCCATCCCTCTGTGAACCACCATTTAGGAGGGGGTGTTTCTGTTTTGTGCCATGGAAAGAAATAATTTTTTAAATACTTCCTGCGGAGCTAAGAAAGATCCTCAGACTTTGCCCTTGCTACAAACAGAGAGGTTCATAGTACAAAGGGTGGAGGCTGAACATTTCTTTCGCGGGATAACTGTGCGCCGTTTTTCGTCTTCTGCCTCGCAGAACTGGCCATCTGTCCTAACAACCACGAAGTTCACATCTACAAGAAAGACGGGGCGAAGTGGAGCAAAGTCCACGAGCTGAAGGAACACAATGGACAGGTGACAGGTGAGCGGGATTTCCGACGCTCTTGCTGGAAGAGGTGGGGGCACCAATGGCCATCTCCTCCTTTTAGCCTTTTCAGATCCAGATCCCACCTTGAGCCCAAATAGGCCTTCAGGGACCTGCTTCTTAGGTTTTTGCCAGGGATGTGTACAGTTTTAGCGCTGCTAGTTAACTCCAGAATGAATTCAGATGAGTTCAGATTTCTATGAACGTGGCCTGTGGATTCCGCAGCAGACAGGCACTCTCCCACCCATGTTCCCCAGTATCTGAGGCAGTAAGCCTGTGTGCACCAGTTGCTGGGGAACATGGATGGGAGGGTGCTGTTGCACCATGTCCTGCTTTCTTGGTCCCTAGTTGACAGCTGGTTGGTCATTGTGTGAACAGAGTGCTGGACTAGATGGACCCTCGGTCTGATCCAGCAGGGCCCTTCTGATGTTCTGAGTTGCAAGGATTCCACAGACCTGTGGACCGGTTTTTCATTGGCGGGGGTTGGGGAGGGATTTGTGCTCATTAGTGCAAGTGGGCATCAACACTAATGTGAATTAGCGCAAGTAGAATGAAATTCTGCTCTTCAAAAATCCGATTCTATTAATCGGCGGATGACGGAGCGAAAGACGCATGTCAAACCGCAGAACGCATATTTCATAAACGGCCACGCTATCTAAGGCGGAAAATATAAATGGCGACACCTGTCTGTCCCACCGATTTGCATAGGTCATGATCCCTCATAGCAAGTTGCTCCGCGCATGCGGTTGAAGAAGCATCACTGTAACTCCAGTCCGTTTAAGTGGCAGGTGTCCTGGAGCACTTACAGGGATGTGCCCTGGTTCCTGAGTCTGGTAGATAGGTGTTCCAGTTCCTGTCCAATGTTCACAGAGATGTCATGGACAGGGGCGCCCTCTCTCGGCTGCTTCAAATTTTATTTCTTTCATCTCCGTGTAAGTTTAAGTTTCACGGAGCTGAGGTGTGCATTTTACAGGCTGGAGACCTGCTTGCTGCAGCGGTGTGATACTTGGGGTCAGGGCCGGTGCTACCATACAGGCCACTCAGGCAGACGCCTAGAGCACCAAGCTAAGAGGGGCGCCGGGCACAGTGCAGCACTCACGCGTGTTGGCTGTGAGTCGACCCAGCCTGAGGATTCAGCTGGGCCTGGGTGGGCAAGATGGCACCCCGCGCCCGCCCAGCCGAAGTGAAGCCAGGGTGGGGCGGCTCCACATTTGGACTTCCGGAATGCGCCCGGAAGACAGAGAGAGAGAGAGAGAATGTATGGGTGAATGGGGTGCAGGGGGTCTTTGAGTGAATGCATGTGTTCATGCGTGTGTTTGTTTGGCGTGAGTGATGCTGAGTGTGTGTGTGCATGCGTGTGTGAGTTGGGGGGGATGACTTGGAGGTGACATTTCTATTAAATAATACATTTTAGACCCATAGACGTTCCTTTCCAATTTGTTTGCTATAATTGGCATGACGTATTTCTTGCACTTTCAAATAAATTTAGCGGTTTCAAGTTTTGTGCTTCTTATTTTTTCCAGGAAACATATGTTCTTAAAAATCAAAGTTGGCATTTGTTTTTGGGTGGTGGGGGTGGTGAAAGCAGCTCACCTTGCCTAGGGCACAAAATAGTCTGGCCCTGGCCCTGCTTGGAGTGCTATGTAAAAGCGCAGCTGTGGGATTCAGTCCTGCTTACTTCTGAGTAGACGTGCCGACACCTTGCCCTGCTAACTTCTGAGGAGGCTTCAAATGAGTAAACCTCCCCTACATACGAGCAGAAGAAAAAAAGAAAGGCAGTATCACAATATCAAAGAGCGAGAAATAAATGGAGGGGTGAGGGCTTAAAAATGGATATTTATTGCCGTCCTCCACCCCCAGTGCTGAGGCCCTAATCGTTCCCACCACGGTTTGGCTCATGTCGATGAATGTACCAATTACAATTGGCGCGGCAGTTTAGAAATGCGCTGTCTTGGACTGCCGTCCTCTGATCTCCGGTGTCCTTTCCAGGCATTGACTGGGCCCCTGACAGCAACCGCATCGTGACCTGTGGCACAGACCGCAACGCCTACGTCTGGACGCTCAAGAGCAATGTCTGGAAGCCCACGCTGGTCATCCTGAGGATCAACCGGGCTGCTCGCTGCGTGAAGTGGTCTCCGAAAGAGAACAAGTTTGCTGTCGGCAGCGGCTCCCGCCTCATCTCCATCTGCTACTTTGAGCAAGAGAACGACTGGTGAGTCTCAGCAAATGCAGGCTGTTCCAGGTGGCCCCTTACCCTTTCTTTTTTTTTTTTTTTTTTTTAATTTTTATTCATTTTCAACACTATATAAACATAGATAAACATTTCCAAAATATAACTGAAACTAACACAATAAGAAAAAAATACATCAAATATCTGCTGCATACATATTGAATAATTGTTGAGTACAAATATCAAAAACTATTACATATGCCTTATCACTCTACAACATCTTCATTCTTAACATAAATGTGCACCCCCCACCTCGGGATCATTCTTGAGTCCAAAATCTAATCATTTCTTCTGCTGGTGGTTTCCCACTTCCCTTAGTAAACACGAACACTAGGAACTGTTTCCAGATTCCTTCGAACTCATTTATTTTAGTTACGCCTTTTCTCCACTTAATATTACATGTCAGTTTATCATTAATGGCTATGTCCCATACTACTTTATACCATTCCTCAATAGAATATTCCCCTTGGATCTTCCAGTTCCTAGCTATCATCAATCGTGCTGCAACCAACAAACTCGATATCAGCTCTATAGTTCCTTTTCCACACTTTATATCTTCAAATAGTGACAGCAATGCTATTTTTGGTGTTTGTTCTATTTTCATTCCCACTATTTCTTCAATTTCTGAAAACACCATCTTCCATAATCTTTGTACATATTTGCATTGCCACCACATATGTAAATACGTTCCTTTTTCCCCACATCCTCTCCAACAATTTGCTGAATGTTGATCACTTATCTTATTCAATCTAACCGGGGTTAGGTACCACCTCCATAAAATTTTAAAATAATTCTCCTTTATTCTTACTGATAAACTTCTCAACACTCTTTGTTTCCATAGTCCCTCCCAGCTCTGTCGCCCTATTTGTATCTTCAAATCTGATTCCCAAATCATTTTCTCTGTATTCTCTCTAAACTCCTTCTCTAACAATATTTTATATATTTCACTCATTAATCCTTTTGAAACTATACTACTTCCTTTTCCTTTCTCCTTACTTACTACTAATTCTTCAAACCTCGTCATCTTTCTGCACATTCTATTATCTTTAATCCACTTTTTATTCCATTGCTCTAATTGACCATATTCTAGCCAAGATAGCTTCTTCTCCTTTAACAAATTTTCCATATCTTCTCTTATTTTAATATCTCTTACCCAATCCTTTAATTTTATTTTATTTTTCTCTTTTAATATTTTACATAATCTACCCTTTAGATCCTCTGGGAAATTCTTTAACATTATTATCGGTGCTAAGGGAGAGTTGCTCGGAAGCAGCTTCCCTTTAAATTTACTCCAAATTTCCCATTGAGTCCTCAGGAGTGGATTATCTATACTTCCAACCCACTTTCTTCCTCCATCTTTAAAAAAAACATTCTCCAGATTCATCTCTACCTTACTTATAATTTTTTCTTCCATCCAATATAAATCTCCTACTCCCATAATTGCTTCTACAACATGTCTTAATCTATTTGCTACGTAGTATAATTTTATGTTTGGGAGACCCATTCCCCCCTTTTTTTGGCTTAGGTACCAATTATTTTTATTCACTCTTGCTCTCTTTTCTCCATTACAATATTTATTAATAATATTTTGCCAACTTTTTATCTCGGTTTCTGATATTTTTATAGGTAACATCCTAAATACAAAATTAATTTTAGCTAATATCTTCATTTTTATCAAAGCTATTCTCCCAAACCAAGATAAATTTAATCTTTTATATTTTTCCAATTTCTCTAGTACCTCCTTCTTTAACCTCGTTAAATTTTCCCTTTCTAAATTCTCTAGATTTTTTGTAATTTTAATTCCCAAATATTTAATCTCGTTCTTAACTTTCAATTCCCTTCCCTTAACTTCCCAATCCTTTTCTTCCCTCTTAGTATAGTTAAACAACATCATCTCTGATTTAGACCAATTTATTTTTAACCCTGTAATTTCCTCAAATTCCCTCAACTGATATTTAATTCTTTCTAATTTTCTTAATGGATTCTTAATGGTCAATAAAGTATCATCCGCAAACATGTTTAGCTTTATTTCCCTTACCTCTCCAATTCCTTCTAATTCTTTATCCTCCCTTAGTGCCTTCGCCAAAACTTCCATAACCATTACAAAAAGGACCGGCGAGAGCGGACATCCTTGTCTTGTTCCTCTGGCTAGTCGTATCTTTTCAGTAAGTCCGTCATTTACCACCACTACCGCCGTATTTTGGGAATATAGCTGTTCTATTACATTTTTAAATTTATTTCCAAATCCCAATTTATCTATAATACTCTTTAGTGCCTGCCAGCTCACACAATCAAAAGCTTTAAAAATATCTAATGCCATAATACCTGCCTTAATATTTGCTTTTTTTATTACATTTATTACATTTAAAACTCTACCCACTAAATTATGCATATGTCTTCCTACCACAAACCCACATTGATCTGCTCCTATATATTCTGCCAAGCCCCTTACCCTTTCAACCAGTGGTGTAGCGAAGCAGGGCCCGTGGGGGATGCAGCCCTGACACTTTTTGATTAGCAGGGATTAGCCAACTCCTCAGACTTCCCCGTTCTCCCTGTGCTTAGCTGCAACCCTCACAGTAACTTGGGGGGGCGGGGGGATGGATTTTCCAAGCTACAATATATTCTTCTCTGTTGTAACGCAAGTATTTTTCGCAGTGGCTTGGCCTTGAATGAGCAATTAAGACCCCATTGGCTTTACGGAAGACCTGCCCGTGGTGGAGTTGAAAATGGCCAGAAGTGGTTTGTTGACATGCGTCAACACGGCTGCTTGCAATTTCTGGACTCTCCTTGTGGGTGTGGCTAAGGGGAATCTCAATGCTGAGCACAGGTGCTTTCAATGCACGGTTGACATATGAAGCCGGGATGTCAACCCACACAAAGACTTGTGAGCGTAGAATTTGATTATTTTTATTTATTTATTATTGCATTTATATCCTGCCTTTTTTCCTGCAAGGAACCCAAGGCGGTGTATATAATCCTCCTCCTCTCCACTTTATCCTCACAACAACAACCCTGTGAGGTAGGCTGGGCTGAGAGTCTGTGACTGGCCCAAAGTCACCCAGTAGGTTTCCATGGCCGAGTGGGGACTAGAACCTGGATCTCCCGACTCCCGGTCCGACACTCTAGCTACCACACCACACTGGCTCTTTGATGGATTGTTCTGCAGTATTTCTATGTTGCCTTTCAGCACAAACTTTGCCCACTCCCTAATGCATACAAAATACAACTACAATCACATATTTATTTATTTATTACATTTTTATACCACCCAATAGCCGAAGCTCTGTGGGTGGTTCACAAAAATTAAAAACCATGAAGAGCATAAAAATGATAAAACTAAAACAGAACTCTAAAAAACAGCCACACTCTTGCAAACAAGACTAACAGAGCAGATGAAACAATTTGAAACAACAAACCAAGGGAGCAAAACTTTAAACCATGAGAATACCCAATTTAGCATCTTAATTCAAAGCAGACTGAAAGAAAAAGTTTTTTGTGGATTATTTAAAAGTTGATAGAGAAGGAGGCAGATGTGTCTATCTGTCACCCTAAAACGGCCCTGTTCCACCAACATAATTAATCTCGGCAGTGGTGGGTGTGTAATATTTATGAGTTTCTCAAAATTGAGTTCAATAAATGGTTTCAATAAACTGTCAAAACATAAAATGCACGTAAATTCAACAAGCAAAAAAGCAGCGCAAATAACTTATCGTGATAGTTAATATGTCACAATAAACACCAATGGCTACACACATCCCAGGGGTTCAGCCAGGCTTACTCGCTTGCAGTGCTGTGAATCAGGCTGGTAACTACTCTGCTTTGTCCTGTGACCCCCCCCCCCCCGCCCCCAGGTGGGTTTGTAAACATATCAAGAAGCCCATTCGATCGACCATCCTCAGCTTGGACTGGCATCCCAACAACGTCCTTTTGGCGGCCGGATCCTGTGATTTCAAATGCAGGTGAGTCTGTATAGTAGGTATTATTTATTATCATTTCTTCAAAGTATTTTTTTCTTTTTTGCTGCTCCTCTGGCAAAAAGACTCCTAGAGTGGCTTGCATATAATCGATTGAAAAAGGCGTCCCCTGCCTGCAGGCTTACAGCCCTAAAAAGACATCACGCAGATGGAAAAAGGAGGGGGGTTGAGGAATTAATTATTTCAGCAGGGGTCCTAGAATGACCCTGCTTTATCTTCCTCTATCATCTCCCTTTGTACTGCCTGCTGGAATGGCACTTATATACAGTGCTTTCATAAAGTAAATACCGTATGTACTTACATTATGTACTTGCTTCCATTCTTCCTTTCTTCCAAGGCTAGAACCAATAGCTGACATCTTTCCCCCTGCAATTTCCATCCGAACGTCAGGGGGAATTTTGGTTCAGGTGTGTTGACCCGGTTACCATTCCTTTACCGGTCCCCGGATCAGAACCAAGCTGGAAGAACTTCAATTTCAGATGAACCTGAACTGGATCTGAAGCGCCCCAACCCACCCGATCCCCCCAAATTGTATAGATTGTCTCCTTGTTTAAAAAACCATGATGAGAAACTCAGCTAGAAAACATACCACAGGTCAGGGAACATCCGCACAAGTCAAAGAGGATGCCAGCATGGCTAATGTACAGAGTCAAGGAAGTTATTAAAGGCAAGCCAGAAGCCAACACCTTTTCTCTTACCTGCCCAAGAGTTTCCACATCTCTCGCTCGTCTTCGCCCGTTCTCGCTCGCTGCCCCCTATGCCTGGAATTCTCTTCCAGTGCATTTGCGGACCACGACGTCAATTTCTGTTTTTAAATCTCACTTGAAAACATTTCTTTGCTCGAAAGATTGTAGATTGCAAGCTGAATATGAGCCAACAGTGTGATATGGCTGCAAGAAAGGCAAATGCTATTTTGGGCTGCATTAATAGAAGTATAGCTTCCAAATCACGTGAGGTACTGGTTCCTCTCTATTCGGCCCTAGTTAGGCCTCATCTAGAGTATTGCGTCCAGTTCTGGGCTCCACAATTCAAGAAGGACACAGACACGCTGGAGCGTGTTCAGAGGATGATCAGGGGTCTGGAAACAAAGCCCTATGAAGAGAGACTGAAAGAACTGGGCATGTTGAGCCTGGAGAAGAGAAGATTGAGGGGAGACATGATAGCACTCTTCAAATACTTAAAAGGTTGTCAAACAGAGGAGGGCCAGGATCTCTTCTCGATCCTCCCAGTGCAGGACACGGAATAACGGGCTCAAGTTAAAGGAAGCCAGATTCCAGCTGGACATCAGGAAAAACTTCCTGACTGTTAGAGCAGTGCGACAATGGAATCAGTTACCTAGGGAGGTTGTGGGCTCTCCCACACTAGAGGCCTTCAAGAGGCAGCTGGACAACCATCTGTCAGGGATGCTTTAGGGTGGATTCCTGCATTGAGCAGGGGGTTGGACTCGATGGCCTTGTAGGCCCCTTCCAACTCTGCTATTCTATGATTCTACGATTCTATGAAAGCTTTTTAACCGTAGCGTAGTCATACTAGTCTACATTTAGTTTTAATGTCCCCTATCCCTATTGGTTTTTCCCCTCCCTCCCCTGTCTGTTATGGTGATTTTAGATTGTAAGCCATATGGCAAATTGTCTTGTTTTGTTTTATTCTGTACAGCATCATGAAAATTGATGGCGCCTTATAAATAAATATTAATAATAATAATAATAATAACAACAACAACAGTAAGTCCTTTTTTTTTGGTAATTGGGAGTGGAGGGGGAGCTCAGACAATGATATTTCACATGTGAGAATGTAGGGGAGTGTTTTACATACACAGGGATATCCCTGTTCCCTGCCTGTGAAATATCGGATAGAATTTATTTATTTATTTATTTATTTATTACATTTATATACTGCCCCATAGCCGAAGCTCTCTGGGCGGTTTACAAAAGTTAAAAAGAGTGGACATTTAAAAAGTATGCAAAATTTAAAACCATAAAAAAATATAAACACAACAGTTCTGGGGTCCATCAAAAAACAAACAAACTTAGCATATGTTGAGAAATGCTGTTAAATGCCTGGGAGAAGAGAAAGGTCTTGACCTGGCGTCGAAAAGAGAACAATGTTGGCGCCAGGCGAGCCTCATCAGGGAGATCATTCCACAATTGGGAGGCCACCACTGAAAAGGCCCTCCTCCCTCAAACACTTTGGCTTCTCTCCCTCTTCCCCACCCTGCAGGATTTTCTCGGCCTACATCAAAGAAGTTGAGGAGCGTCCATCGCCCACCCCCTGGGGATCCAAAATGCCCTTTGGGGAGCTCATGTTCGAATCCAGCAGCAGCTGCGGCTGGGTCCACAGCATCTGCTTCTCCGAGAGTGGCAGCCGCGTGGCCTGGGTGGGACACGACAGCACCATCTGCCTTGCGGACGCCAACAAGAAAATGGCGTAAGTGGGGTGTTGGGCTTTTGGGGGTGGGGGAGGGGGAGGAGTTAGCATTAGAACTCGCCCAATCCAGCCAGAGGCAGAGGGACATGCTGCCTTGGGACGTAGTGACAACGAGACACATGCCAAGTCAAGAGCCGTGGTGTTGAACCTCTTTCAGCTTTCGGGGACCGCGTTCCAGCAGTAGGCAGGGCGAACGGCAAGCCAGACAGGGCCAAAATGCCCGAACTACCAGCTTATTCTAGCGTAATGCTCTTACTGCAGGTAACCAAGCTTTGCTGTTCTAGACCTTGGAGATAACTTTCCAATGGGTTTTTAGGGTTGTTGTTTTTATTTTAATTAAACCTCTCGATCCATGTTGGAGCTTTTAATTTTTGGATTTTTAAGCACTCACGCACACTAGGGGATCATGATAGCACTCCTCAAATACTTAAAAGGTTGTCACACAGAGGAGGGCCAGGATCTCTTCTCGATCCTCCCAGTGAGCAGGACACGGGATAACGGGCTCAAGTTAAAGGAAGCCAGATTCCAGCAGGACATCAGGAAAAACTTCCTGACTGTTAGAACAGTACGACAATGGAACCAGTTACCTAGGAAGGTGGTGGGCTCTCCCACACTAGAGGCCTTCAAGAGGCAGCTGGACAACCATCTGTCAGGGATGCTTTAGGGTGGATTCCTGCATTGAGAGGGGGTTGGACTCGATGGCCTTATACGCCCCTTCCAACTCTGCTATTCTATGATTCTATGATCATTTAAGGCAGTGGTCTTCAAGTGGCAGGTCACCACCCAAAACCAGGTCGCGAGATCAGTCCAGATAGGTCACAGCAAATCTGTTGCCCTGGGCGTGGAGAGAATGGTGGAAGAGGGTCCCATATTGCAGGTTGGAAGTCTGAGGTGGGTCCCGTGTCTGGACCAGTTGAAGACTACTGATTTAAGATACTAGCTCGGTGGTTCCCAAAGTGGGTGGTGCCGCCCCCTTGGGGGTGGTGGGATTGCATAGGGGGCGTTAAGAGGCAAAGGGGCGGCAGGGGGGCGCTCGAGGTGGTCTTTTCCGAACCAGGAATTTTGGTTACAGAAGGAAATTTCTGGTCACTATCCTGCACTACGGAGAGTGGTTCAGAAGCTCCTGGTTGCATTTCCAACATCCTATTTGGTGGAATGTGGTTTTAGTGTGGTCTGCCTACTTCTCTCCAAGCAAAGAAATCGACTCCAGATTACTAAACGTGGTGATTATAGACTCATGTTAAGTGACTTTAAACCAGACACTGGGAAACGGTTATCACTTCATCAAGCCCATCCATCACGTTAAGAATTTACAGAATAGTGAGGTACTCTGCCCTAGTTACTAAATATCTAATATTCTTGCTAAATGACTATCAGACTTTGAAAAGATGATATCACTGGATCAAGTTCATCAATTACGTTTAATTGAATAAACTAAAAAAATGTAATTGGGTTTTGAATAAATATTCAATTAATTGTTACTGTTTTGAATTTTGTTGTTATGATCTTCCTTAGTGGCTCGTTGAAAACCACTATTCTGAATAATGATTTTTATACTGTATGGTAAGGGCCACTGGGCATGAGTTTGTGGAACCAAGGGGGCGGTTACCTGAAAAGGTTTGGGAACCACTGCACTAGCTGAATTCCGTGATACCCTGTTTCCCCGAAAGTAAGACATCCCCCGAAAATAAGACCTACTTCCAGTTTTGCCTCTCGCTGTAATATAAGGCATCCCCCCGAAAATAAGACCTTTTTTTTTGTTCAACAATAAATGTGTACCGTATTCTTCTTCATGGAAAAATAAGACATCCCCTGAAAATAAGGCCTAGCGCATCTTTGGGAGCAAAAATTAATATAAGACACTGTCTTATTTTCGGGGAAACACGGTAGGCCCAGCCACTCTGGGGGTGTGAAGCAGCGGATCTGTGCTAAGCCCTTCTCTGGCATTTTTGTTCCCATCAGCGTGGCCTGCCTGTCCACAGAGACGCTGCCTCTCCTGGCTGTGACCTTCATCACTGAGAACAGCCTGGTGGCCGCGGTACGTTGCCTCTTTGCTCTGTCCAAGGGCTTATTGATGCAGGGGGGGAATTCAGGCCTAACTCATATCTGCAGCACCAGTATGTGGTACTGACTGTACCACTGCAGGTGGTAGATCACAGGCTGAGTTACTGTATTCAGTAGATCAATGGATCTACTCTATTCAGAGTAGATCCATTGAAATGAATGGGACAAGTTAGTCATGACTAACTTAAGCCCCATTCATTTCAATGGGTCTACTCTGAATAGGACTTGAGTTGGATTCTACCCTATGTCATTAGCAGTTGTGTGAATGGCTTTTTAAAAAGGAAATTGCAGGTGTGTATGTGTGTGGGGATCTGGTTTAGGACTGTAGTGCAGGCAAAGGCTTTAAAGCCTCCTCTACACACCCTCATACTTGGGCCCCAATCCAGACCGGCCCCTTCACGCCTGAAATTGACTTCTCTAAAAACATGTTCACGCAATTGCTAAATGCGTGAATGGGGTCTCATGTAGCTTAGCCCTTAAATAATGCATTCTTTCTGCGTTTACCCTGGCCTCCATATTATGGTATCTAAATTGCAATTCCCTTGGGGCAGAGACCTGTTCACTCATTATTTATTTATTTATTATTTATTTAGAATATTTATATACCGCTCCCCATTGAAAAATTTCGGAGCGGCGTACAAGGTAAAATGAAAATAAACACAGACTAAAAACAGTTAAAACAAAATTTAAAAGAAGCAATAACAGTAATCCAAGGCTGCATGTTAGAGAAAGGCTTCTTGGAATAAAGATGTTTTCAGGAGGTGCCGAAAGGAATAGAAAGTTGGCATCTGCCTGGCCTCCAGAGGCAGGGAGTTCCACAGGAGGGGCGCCACCACGCTGAAGGCTCTTCCCCTGGTGGATTCCAGTCGGAGGATGGATCTAAGTGGAACCACCAGGAGCAGGCCCTCGGATGACCTCAGTGACCGGGCAGGTTGGTAAGGGAGAAGGCGCTCTCTCAGGTATCCTGGTCCGAAGTTGTTTAGGGCTTTGTACACAAGTACCAGACTTCTTTGTAACATGCCATGTACATAGCTGGAGCAATAACATCACTTGCACCACCATCATATTATTATTAATGGGTTGCCTTGCAGGGCTGTTGTCAGGATCGTTGAGAAAAATATGTGAAGTTCATTATGTCGATAACATGTCTTACAAGTGCTGCCCCTGCCTGCCTTTGCCCAGGGCCATGACTGCTACCCAATGCTGTTCACGTACGAGGAGCAGCAGAGTGTGCTGACTTTCGGGGGGAAGCTGGACATCCCCAAACAGAGCTCCCAGCGCGGCCTCACCGCTCGCGAGCGCTTCCAGAACCTGGATAAGAAGGCCAGCTCTGACACCAACAATGCCACCCTGGACACGCTCCACAAGAACAGCATCAGGCAAGTGGACACGTTGACGTGGCTACGTCAAGAGTTAAATAAGATCAGCCTTGCAGAACCTTAGTTGCTAGGTGGCAAGGCCGCCTTCAACCGGAGTTCAGAGGCCTGCCAGCTTGAGCAGGGGGAAACAGTTCTAAAAGCTGTTCCCCAAACCTTGCCTTTAGTTCTGATCAGTTTCCACTTCCTAAAAAAGCCCCCAATCAATGGGGAATAAGTTAGGCTGTACAAGACCTGAGCGATACTGAACGCCCTTAAGGTCAGCTTTGCCAGCTAAGTAAAATAAACCTTGCAGAACCTGAGTTGCAGAAATAAATCAGAGCTCTTTCCGAGATCACACTTGGCTCCTTTGCTAGCGAGTTGACCAGGAGATGTGAGTCTGGGAGACAGACCTATGTCTTAATTTCAGTCGACTGGCCTTCTCCATCCTGGGGATAGACATATAAATTAACCTATGCTAATTTTTATCTTAATCCTTTTTCTTGGTGACACATTTCCTTTTCTTTGGCAGTACATAAATGTCTATCCTACTACAATTCCCAGCATTCCTGACCATTGGCCATGCTGCTTGGGGCGGATGGGAGTTGAAGTCTAAAGCATTTGGCGGGGGGAATGAGGTTGGGAAAGGCTACAGTAGGCAAAACAGACAACTCTGAGCTAAATGGTCCAATGGCCCATCATAAGTGTGCCTCTCTGGGGGTGGAGTTCCATAGGGAGGGGTGCTACCACAGAAAAGGCCCTGCTCTTTGCACCATCCCCCTACGGAAGACTATAGCCCTCTGTATCAGCAGTCTACCACAGGTCTCTTCTGCTTCGAGGGCTTCTGTGCTGAAAGTATAACGTCTACACCTGTCTTCTTTTTTTAGCCAAATCTCTCTGATTGCTGGCGGGAAAGGCAATTGCTCCAAGTTCTGCACTACAGGAATGGATGGGGGTATGAGCATCTGGGATATCAAGGTGAGCCACTCCGTCAGGATAGGGTGGTCAGATGTAAGGCAGAACTTGGTGGCATGCAGCCAGGGCCTTTGGGCTCAAGTTTCTGCCTGTTTCGGAGGACCTTGGATGTCTGCCAATTCTTCTCTCTCAGGATGCCAGTCTGTCAATTTCCCTCCCTCCCTCTCCAACGTCTTGCATTTTTATTCCAGAGCTTGGAGTCGGCGATGAAGGGTCTTCGCATTAAGTGAAAAGGACGCTCCTTCTCCCTGCCTACCCACGTAGCCTCCTTAGCTGCCACTGTGGCTCACTTTCTTCCTGCAGTTCAACACACCGATGAAGACGATTTCAGCAGCTACAACTTTGCAGTTTCTCTGTGCCTCATAAGCAAAGGGATGTGCGGGGATTTTTTATATATATATACGCGTCTGTACTGTGCTTAATAAATGACACAGATATGCTGGTCATAATTAGCTAAGGAAAACTTGTGTTTTCTCTCCACAGTAGTATTTAGGTGTGTATTTGCCTGCAGCCCCCTTTGCGCCTCCTCTCCTAATGGCCCTAGGAGTGAGAGAACAGGACTACTTGCTCTTTTATGTCCTGGTCTTGCCCTTTTGTAGCGAAGGGCTGCTTCATGCATGCAGCAGAGCGAGGCATCACAGTGCACTGTACTGCCTCAAAACAGCAGCCACACTTTGAATGCTTACGTTAACTCCCTGCATGCAGACAGCATAGCGGAGGGGTAGGTTGGAACCCTGCTGGGCTAGCCTTCCATCTTCAGGGAGAATATTTTTTTGTATAGGGATGTGTGTCCAGAACTGGATCTCCCCTGTTAAGGCATTCCAGCACCCCAATCTACTGCCTGTATAGACTATTCAAGTCTTCCTGTAGATTTGGGACTACAGCTCCCATCATCCACAACCTCCATGGCTACACTGAAACTTTTCTATCACTGCAGGTGACCTTCCTGGAACTTACTCCAGAGCAGCATTGCAGTGGGCAGCTAACCCCCTTTCCCCCAGAACACAAGACGAAGTATTTACGATAATTTAAACTTTATTCAGCCAAATATACAAGTTTTATTTTCCCAATTAGCATCTGTTCCAACATGTTGCACAGTCAAGCAAGAGTTCTCTGGTTTGGTTTGGTTTGCAGTTAAAAAGTCACTATCCCTTTTCAGAGGAGAAGGAAAGAAATCAAGGATGGCTTTTAAAAAAAGAAAGGAAAAAAGAAGGGAGGATGTAAAGGGGGGGGGCAGGAATGAAGACCAAAATTGCCACATGGTTCTGCTCTGATTATTATTATTATTATTTTGCTGCTCTGCAGCTCCGTCCCATGGGCTGTTTTGCAGTCAAGTGCCTGTTACACACATACACACACGCACACCCCTAGCACATTGGATTTGAATCTGTTTGTTGAGAATACCAACTGTGTGGCCCCCCTCCCCCAGATATGTGATCTTAAATCTAAACACAGCAAAACCGTTCAGTCTGCGGTATTTCCCTCCCCCCCCCCCAACGGCTATGCGGAAAACGATTCGGCACCAGGATTAATAGCTCCTCTAGCCCCCTCCCTTTCCCTCCCTCCCCCCTGTGGAATTCTGTGCCCAGATGAAGACAAACATGTTGCTGTCAGTGTCTCTTAAAGGTGAAGGTGACGCTGCTGCCGCTGTCGCCGCGCTCTCCACGCGGCCTCTCTGGGATGTGATGCGGCAGAGGGCCTAGCAGGCGCCCGTCGGGCACAGTTCCTGGGAAGTTCCTCCTCTCGGATGCCCTGCGCTTACTTGTTAAGGGACAGCGACTGCAGTCTTTTGCCTGTCGAAGTTGCTTCGTCTTTAGCTTGAACGTGGGGGAAGAAAAGAGACACATCTGAAAGCAGCTGCCTACCAGAAGGTTGGCTCTTCCAAAACCAGCGGGGTTTTGCCCAATGGCAAAGAAAAGGTAGAGAAATGGGATTATTAAAGCGAAGGGGTAAGGGAGAAGGAAAGATGAGAGAACATCTTCCGTCAGAAGAAAAGCTGAGGCTTCAACTGCAAAGGGGAACACGAACGGGTGTACAGCTGTCGTCCCCAACAAGACAACTTCCAGATCTGGTGGGACTCTAACTCCTATCGTCCCTAGGCAACCCAGTGGCCATGAGTTGCAGTCCCAACACATCTGTTGGGGAAGGCTGGTTTACAGAATGAGGGCGGCCCAACCCTGCTTTGCACGCAGAAGGTTCCAGGTTTGAACCTTGGCAGCATCTCCAGGTAGGGCAGGAAGAAGAACCGCCGGAAACCCTGGAGAGCCGCGGCTGCTGCTGCCAGTCAGCGCCTGACTCCGTATAAGGCCGCTTCCTGCCCTGGTGCCCTCCAGACGTTTTGGACTCCTCTCCCATCAGCCCCAGCCAGCATGGCAAATGGTGGGGCATTTCGGGGAGTTGTAGTCCACAGAATATTGAAGACACCAGGTTGGGGAAAGCTACTGTAGGGGGTGTAAACTGGGGTGGGGGTTAAATGACCCACGCTCCATAACCATGAATTGAGAGATCCAAAACGATTCATCAGCAGAGCAGACAAAAGCGAAGCGCTGCAGGACTCTCCGTCCCTTTCGCTTTCCTTTCCTCCCTCAGGCGCAGGAAGTACTTTAAAACACTCAAAGCACTATAGAGAAGTTATTCAAAAAGCAAAGGAAGCAATGTTGGTCCGTAAGGGGGAAAACACACACCAGGGAAGTGCCTTTGATAGGATTGCTCAAAGTGTCACAAAACAATGAGCGAGCTTTCAAGTTTTCCAGGACCCTTCCTCAGGTGGGATGTGAATCACCCCAACGCCTGCACAGTACCTAGAAGAGCCTAATTGAGGTAACCGTGAACTTGATGAAGAGTTCTGCCGAAATCAAAAGCTTGCTCACTATTTTGTGATATTGTGGTGATTAGACAGCCAGCCAAAGCTTATCACGGTCCCCAGTTCCTATTCATTAAGGGAGGGGGGAGAACCCCATCCACACCGACTGAGGTTTTGCTCTGACCAGAAGACAACACAGCTTCGTTTGACAAGCAGCACCCGGACAGCTTTACAGAGGATGCTGCCTTGCTGCAAACATGGCCCCAGATGCTTCTGCTAAATTCCTCTAACACGGTTATCGTGAAGGAATTTGCCTGCAGCTACCCTGAGTTAATAACACTGCATTTACAAAGCACTTGATCATTCAGAGAACTCCACGGATGTTGGCAATGCCCTGAACAGCTGGGAAACAGCTGTAGCCCCAGTGGTACGGCCCCGACTCTGCATGCAAAAGGACCCAAGTTTAATCTCTGACATCTCCCTGTAGGGCTGGGATAAGAATCCTGCCTGAAGCGCTGAATGCCAGCAAGTGTAGATAATGCTGAGCTAAGAGGGACCCATGGTTTGACTCGGTATAAGACCGCTTTCTGTGCTCCTACAAGACAGGTCAGTATTACGCTGAGGCTGAGAGGCTGCCTACTGGCGCACCAGTCCAGGCTCAGGTGTGGATGCCCGTGCCACTTCCTTACCTTTCCTTTCTTCCTCTTTTTTTTTGGCCGCCTCTTCCCTCTGCTTCCGGATGATGGCGAGCCGGGCAAGGTCTGCCTTCGCCTGTTCCGTTTTACCCGCTAGGTGCATCTTCATGTATCTCTCTTTCGCTTTCTGTTTTTCAATTTCTTCTCTGTTTGAGAAGATTTCAGTTGAGAAAAAACGAGAACAGAACAAAAGCCCACAGGCGGTTTTTGGGTCTCAGCGCACAGACAGGCTACGATGGCCTAACGTTCCCCCCTTTCCACACGGACGCAAGGGGCGAAAGGTGTCGAGGGCAACCAGGGAATTGCCTCTAAAGCATCCTGGGTGCTTGGGAAGAAGCAATGAACAAAATCATCATTAAAAAATTGGGAATGTGGTAACTTTCAGTGGCTTTGGCATTCCTGAGGAATCAAAAGTCTCACTGCCCATACCTGTTTGTCCCAACAGGGATACGGAACTTCAGACTCCGAATTTGCCCCCGAATAACAGCAGCCCCCATTAGGCTAATAATGTACTGTCTTGGAGAAATAGGGATTTAGATCTTCAAGACATGTGACCTCCAGGAAGTAAAACCCGTGGCCCTGTATCTGTGGGGTTTCTCTTGCTAGCCCTTTCCTCATCTCTGATCTCTCAGCAGAGATGAGGAAAGGATTCCCTTGCTAGTGCAGAAAACTCTGGCTGCAGTGCTTTGATCATTTTGGCAGCAATAGAAGCAGGTTGATCTGGCAGGATGCTTGGAGTGAGGGCCACACTTTTTGCACGGCAGGTCTAAACGGATGAATGGTCTGACTTGGTATATAAAGCAGCTTCACATGCTACCTATGTGGCTCAACCCAGCAAAAGGAGGTGAGCTGCATTTAAGGGCCACAGGGTTGAGTACTGGTTGTTGTTGAACCATGGGTTATCATGTTGTCTGGAGCCAGCCACACGAACAAACCATGGTTTGTTAACCACAAACAACCCACAGTTCAGATCCCTACAACAAACCATGGGTTCTCTTCATGGGTTATTCATTGTTAAACAAACCATGGTTTGTTAGCGTAGCTGGGTTCAGACAACACAGCAACCCATGTGCCAACGAACACCCGTTGTTCCATGACAACCCACACTCAACCCTTGATGTGGGTTATTGTGTTGTCTGAACCCAGCCACTTACTCATGCATTCTTGAAGAAGAATGCATTTACTTTTGAAGCACTGAAGTCTGCAGGCAGCGACTGCAGGCAGGTTGCTTGCACACAGAGGAGGCGTTCGTCCTAGACCAGTGGTTTCCAAACTTTTTCAAGTAACGTCCCCTTTGGTTCCACAAACTCATGCCCAGTGCCCCCTGCCCGCGGCCCCTTTAAATGGGAAGCACCCGCCGCAGGCTTGCCGAGGGAGGGAGGGAAAAGAGAGCGAACGCCTCTGTTTTGCAGCCGGCGTGACGGGGCACACCAAGCAGGGTATGTCTCTTCATTCGTGTTTTGGTGCTTTTGAAATATTTCAATTCACCGTTAAAACGACTCTTCTTAAATGGTATTAATACATGTGTGGATTCTTCCCCTATATGGCTTGGGACCAAACTATCTTCTCCCTTAAAATTCCCTGGGTTTTAAGACCTATTGGAGAGGCGCTTCACGGAAAAGACCACCTCCAGTGCCCCCCTGCCTCTTAGCGCCCCCTGCCGCCCCCCTATGCAATCCCACCACCCTCAAGGGGGCAGTACCACCCACTTTGGGAACCACTGTCCTAGACGCTACTGCCGCCTGTAAATGTTACCACTTGAAAAGTGAACATATGAATCAGACCTACGTTAGGGTAGGCGATTTTAAAGCATCTCTTTATTGTATTCCACTACCCTAGTTTGCTTATTCCTTGTGGGCCACCATATTCAGAAATGCATTCCTCCTGTGCCCTCCTACTACAGCCTGGGCTAAATGACTGTGCCGGGAAAGGAGAAACGGCGGTGGACGCATGAAGCCCTGTGAGGCTGGTGTGTTCCCAGACCCTCTCCACTGCTGATTTGTTCACTGCAGCTGCTCCGGAGGGCAGAAGGAATTAAAATGCTATTCATTTCCCTTTGCTATGGAACAACAGGCCTTGAGCGTTGGGGGTGGTCCTGCCGGCCACCCAACGCACACCACAGGGCACATTTTGAGAACCGGTGCACTTGAAAGAGCGAAGGAAACAGGCCTTACCGTTCTCTCCGCGACAATTCCCTGGGGCTCTCCATATCGATCTGAGTGACTTTTTTGGCTGTCTGTACAGCACGGTTGGGGTTCTCGATGTCTATCATGCCTTCCACTCCTTTGTGCTTTGGCTGGAATGGAAGAACGCAACAGGGGCAACGTGAGCAGCAGCTGTTAGGGTGAGCAGAGCGCGTGGTGTGCAACACTTAGGGCGGAGTGCAGAACCTCTTTCGACCAAGGGCCAAACTTCATTTCAGAGAAGCCAAGGGAAAGGGGGCGGGGGAACACAGCAGGTCGGGGTTTGGACATCCGGGCCTAATGTTCTGCACCCCACCCTATGCAAAAGGCCACTTCTCTTGGCCTTAGGAAAAGCACCTAATAGCTGCAGACCAGAAATAGCTTTTAAAACATAGAAACCTTTTACAAAAATAGCACTGAAAGCAATCAGGTGAACAGAGAATCATCAGGACCCATCATGAGTGAATTGAGCATCCCAACCTTTCTTCCATGTAACAGGAGAAACATCTTATTAGTACCTGGTAGTCTTCATCCTCCTCCTCCTCCTCACTCTCGTCTGAATCTAGTGATTTCTCCTTCTTTTTGGGTTCACCTGTTGCTCCATCTCCTCCTTCCTCCTGCTCCTCCTCTTCCTGTGGGGAGTGAGAAGGATTACCAGCATGAGATCAAAGCAGTGAAGGTTTGAGTGGAATTAGAACTGGGGAGACCCAGATTCAAATCCCCCACTCAGGCATGAAGCTCACTATCCCACCTCACAGGGGTGTTGAGAAGATGAAATGGGGTGTGTGTGTGTGGGGGGGGAGAGAATGGGTGGAACATAAATGTAATAAGGTAAAATTTGGAATATGCTGTTCTGTCAAAGATAATGTTCTGTACATGCCTGAAGGAGCACAAAAGAAAGATCTCCACCCTGTGGTCAGAATAGGAAAGGAGAGTCAACCGAAGGTTCTATTGTGGTGTAAATACCACTGCAATCACATCTGTATTGTTGCAAATCATCCATTTTAGAGGAATAATGAAGGTGAGCATAACAAAGGTGTAACGAAGTATAACACTATAATTACACCACAATAGAACCTTCGTTTGATTCTCCTTTCATATTCTGACCACAGGGTGGTCTTTTGTGCTCTCACAGTAGAGCAGCCTTCCTCAACCTGGGGCGCTCCAGATGTGTTGGACTACAACTCCCAGAATGCCCCAGCCAGCTCTGCAGTAGTTTTCTCTCCTTTCTTTTTCATGCGTGGAGGATGGATGCGTCCTCAAAGATGGCCTGAGCCAGCCCTCTGCAGCCCAGGTCCCTACAGGAGTTCTGGCCTACAATTCCTATCATCCCTGATGGCTGGGGCTCCTGGGAGTTATAGTTATAGAGAAAGTTAAAAACGATACAAGTGAAAAAGCATTTATATGTTTTGAGAACCAGAATGACGTGGTGTCGAGTGCTGGACTAGGAATTGAAAGATCTAGGTCCAAATCTCCACTTAACCATGAAGCTCAATGGGTGATCTTGGGCCTTTCTGTCTCTCTCAGCCTAACCTACCTCACAGGGTTGTTTTGGGAACAAAAGAGAGAGAAAACTACCCCTGCCCCAAGAGAGAAGGTAGGACGTAATGGGCACAACTGTAATAAACATGTTGGAAACCTTTGCCGACGTTAAGGTTAAACTGTCTACTTTTATTATGAAAACGAGGTACAATGTACACGGATGCTCTCCTGTCTCCGAAGTCCTGCTGCCTAGCAACTGCCGTCAAGGGAAGGCTGATTCCATCCAGGGCTGAGCGAGTTCCAGCTGCTCCGCTCCCCCGCCCTTGCCTCAGAGGATGTGGGTGGGAACTGCTGCTTGGTACGACACCAGGGAAATGCCAGGGCCAGGGCAGGAAAGGCTGCCTGAAAAATCCTGGTTCCACACAGACACCACGTGATTCCTGCTCCTGAGCCAGCTAATCGAGAGTGATTCTATTCTGAAAACCTCTTGGTGAACTGCTTCAATAGGCTCTTGGGGCTATAAAGCAAGATGTTTATTCTAGACAAAAAAGAAGTATCCCAAGACGGCAGATTGGAGAACGGGGAATCGGAGATCCCCCCACCTCACAGCTCAGCTCTCGTCCTCTGCCAGCTCTCGACAAGAAACACCCAGTAGAACCCGGAGCCGCTTACCCGGGCCTTGTCTTTCTCTGCTTGGAGCTGGGCATCGATCTCCTCGGGGCTTGTGTACTGCCGCGCCCGGCCTTTGTGGCCTCCTTTTCTACCTGCAAGCAAAGAGTTTAGGCAAATGAGTTCAGGCTGCCGTCGCTATTCCCGCCTCCTCCGCATTAGGCTGCAAGCAGCAAGAGCCCAGCTGGATCAAAAAAGAAGTCCACCCAGTCCAGAATCCTGCTTTCCCAAGCAGATACCTCTTTTGGGAAACTCCTTTAGCTCCCAGTGCTGAAAAGCCATCGATAAATTGGTCTTCTCTAAAAAATTTCACGCCCTTTTTTGAAGCACCCAGCCCAGTGGCCATCACCACACCTTGCAGAAGCAAATCCCCCTACAAATTACATGCTTTAGGAAAAGTCCTTCCATTGGCTAAGCCCATATCCCCTGCCATTCAGCTCCACTGGATCATCCCACGGTTACAAGAGAGGGAGAAAACTTTTCCCTATATGTTTTCTCCACACCAGGCTTAATTTTATAAACTTCTATTGTCCGTCCCCCTGCCCCATCACCTTCGTTGCCTTTGTGCTAAACCAGCCTTCCTCAACCTGGGGCGCTCCAGATGTGTTGGACTGCAACTCCCAGAATGCCCCAGCCAGCTCTGCTGGCTGGGGCATTCTGGGAGATGCAGTCCAACACATCTGGAGCGCCCCAGGTTGAGGAAGGCTGTGCTAAACGAAAGAGCCGCAAGCATTGTAAGCTTTCTGCACGGGGGAGTTGCTCCCACCCTTTGCTGCAGCGCCCCTACGAGGCAAGCGACTGTTCCTTCAGTCTGGATCCAGAAAAGCGCACGTGCAAATGCCCGGTCCACCTCCTTACCCACCTCAAAAGGGGCTCTTGCTCCTTGTAGACCTGTGGATGGAGGATTACTGAGCTGAGCAAAAAGGGCTTGAGGTAAGAAAGCTCAGACCAAAGCCGAAACCAAGAACTTCTTTCAAATTCACAAGTGCCGGGTGGCCTGGGTCTTCCTAAGACAAGCGCCCACTCCAAATCTCAAGTTCCCCTTCTCAGCAGGGAATCAAGGAGTCCTTCCCATGACATCCGCGGCCTTCTTGGAAACAAACACCGCGGTGTCTCCATCCCTTGGCACGGAGCTCTAAGCCGCTGCAGCCTGTGGCTCTGCTTGTTGGCCTGATCAGAGCCTTCCTGTGGTATCAGGAAATCGACGGCGTCACTGTCTTCCCTCCAAGTCCCTATGTGCTGCTTGACTCATAGCCTGGGCTACAGACCAACTGCAAATGCCACAGCTGCTCCTTACACTCTAGTCCCCGCGCAGGAATCCACACAGCTAGCAACGCCACTGCAGAAAGGCGTTATGAAGAATCCACGCAAGCCGCATTGGTTGGGAACTTTGGATCATTTCTCAATGAAACGGTAAATCTGTGTCTGGATTGCACCAATTCAGACTGCAGGTGGGCCCATAGGCCTGAATGCTCCTGGCTCCCTTGGACACAAAACCTAGCAAGTCAGGAAGAAGGCTGGGCGAGAACTGTTCCCTCCAATTTGCTAGGTTTCTAGGTTCAGGATTTGGTATGGAGGAGTGTTCAGGCCAAGGTGATACAGCCCAGAGCCAAGATTTTCCTCCCCATTGAGAACTAGGCTGCTGATGCCACGTTGATCTTTCAGGGTAAACCTACCGAGCTTTTGCCACACACACAGCAACTTAGGCAAGAGGAACAGAAACACGAATTAGGCTGCTAGCCAGTTGCAGATCTGTTGACACAACAAGCCGTTCAGTCTAGAGCATGGGAAAATGTAACTAAACCCGATTCCCTACCAAAGATCAAGGCCAAATGTAATCAATTTAGATGAAGGTGTTCCTGTTTCCACGTCAATGCTCTTAAAATCAGCACAGAAATGATGTTCTCAAGTCTCAGGAAAAAAAACCCTGGGCATGGCTCCAGAAGCCCTACAGTAGTTGAACCTCATACCCACGGGCCAAAACAAGCTGACCTGTGGCCCCAACGAAGCCTTCTGGGATTCCCTGGCAAGGCCTGCTGGGCCTCCCGCCTCTCCCTGCATGGTCAGAGTGCCCCCCTACAACACAGCTGACGCTCACGGGCTACGCAGGTCTGCCGTGACCGATCTTCACAGGAAACTGCTTTAGCTCTGGGTAGACTGCAACTCAGCCTTGTTACCAAACTGGCACATTTTTAATACTGCTTTTAAACCCATAATTGAGATCCTCTTATGAGCAGAAGGCAGCTCGTAAAAGTTATTCTTGCAGGCTAGTAATGCTGCAGGCTGGCAGAGTCAGCGTGGAGCACGGCCAGCCCACCGCCTCTGCCGGCCCAATGAGATTTCTATGCTGGATGTGCAAGAAGGGGGCTTTCACCTCCTGGGTGTCCAACACAGAAACCTTTACTCCCTTCATGGACGAAATGTAAAAGATGGTTTTGCTTTTTAATGTTTCAAGCTGCTGATGTGCCACCTATGACTTGTTGGTTTATTTGCAAGACTGAACTAGCATGAGTGCAGCTGTTTTTGTAACCCAGCTGCTGCGTCCATTTATCTACTGGTCCAGTCTCCCCCTTCCTGGCGGTCTCCAGATGTGTTTGGACTACAATTCCCAGCAGACCCAATCAGCACAGTAATAGCTATTTGGGCTGGGGCTGATGGGACCTGTAGTCCAGCATATCTAGAAGGCCACAGGCTGAGAAAGCCTGGACTAATACATATGGAGTAGCAGCAAGTGTGACAATCCTCATTCCTGTGTGGATTGCAGCTATCCCAATCCACACCACCTGTCACTGGCATAAAACACTCCTCTTCATCTGTAAAACACCCTAGGTTAATCTTACATGTCCACAAAAGTTACTAGTCCACAAGAATTTGTATTAGTTCACCTTACCTACATGTAAATAAATTGCCACATGGATGATCAGGGGTCTGGAAACAAAGCCCTATGAAGAGAGACTGAAGGAACTGGGCATGTTTAGCCTGGAGAAGAGAAGATTGAGGGGAGACATGATAGCACTCTTCAAATACTTAAAAGGTTGTCACACAGAGGAGGGCCAGGATCTCTTCTCGATCCTCCCAGAGTGCAGGACACGGAAGAACGGGCTCAAGTTAAAGGAAGCCAGATTCCAGCTGGACATCAGGAAAAACTTCCTGACTGTTAGAGCAGTGCGACAATGGAATCAGTTACCTAGGGAGGTTGTGGGCTCTCTCACACTAGAGGCCTTCAAGAGGCAGCTGGACAAGTATCTGTCAGGGATGCTTTAGGGTGGATTCCTGCATTAAGCAGGGGGTTGGACTAGATGGCCTTGTAGGCCCCTTCCAACTCTGCTATTCTATGATTCTATGACCTGAAAAGAGGGGTTGGAGAGGAAGATTCCCTCTTTTCCAGTTTAGGAACCAAGAGCCAATTCTTCCTCATTGCAGGTGAACAGGTGGGTAGCTCTTTACATGTTTGTCGCAGGTATAGGCAAATCTACAGAGGCTCCCTTCAGGCAAATCTGAGCCTTGTGAAATAGACATATTTAATATCTACAAAGCCATACAGAAGTGACAGTAAGCCTGACAGTAAGGCACAACGATGTGCACATGAAAGCGAAGCCTTAATATGTTTGTGTTTAATAACAAATCTGGATTGAATAAGCGGCAGGAAAGAGTTTGCATGAACACAGGATGTGGACATATTGAAAATAAAGCTTGCTTCAAAACCACATCTTTAGGTAACAGCTGTCACTTTGAGCAGCTGTCATCCTCCACCATCAAGCCGGGCACCCTTGAGGAAGCAGCGTTATGGGAAAGCCAGCACTTGGGAAAGACATGATAGAAGCATCCCTTGGAAGCCATCCAAACTGGGTGTGGTACAGCTGCAGCCTGACTTGCTAGCTTTCCCTTCCCTCTTCTCGCAAGCAATCAACCACGCTTCCTTACGCAGAGCAGCAAGGCAGCCTCTCAACATAGGTGGGACAAGCTCAGGCATGCCCCCATCTTTGCTAAAAGGCCTGCAAAAAAAATCAAACATATGTATTTCTACATCCCTTCCCCTTGGCTGTGTGGCATCTGTCCAAACTGGCAGGCGCTTTTATTTCATCCATCTATTCTGCACTCTTGAAGGATCAGACCACCAGTGCCCTCCACATGTGATGGACTACAACTGCCATCCACCCCAGCCAGCATGGCCAATGGTCCTGCTGGCTGGGGATGATGGGAATTGCAGCTAACACACCTTGAGGGTACCAGCTTGGAGAAGCCTGGATTGGACTGAAGGTTAAAAACAAACAAACAAACAAAACCACTGGTCTCCTCAAAAAGTACACGTCAGAATTTATTTATTCAAGTAACCCACACTAAAATAATAATAGTGATATACACCTGTACATACACAGGCATTTGGGCAGCATGACACATCAGGTTCTTATTGCTTCTTTCTTCACTAGTAAAAGGCTAGATGGTTCCATTTTCACTTCTAGAAATGTGCTACTTCTTCTTTTAGGCCATCTTTCCTCAATGCTAGTCCCTCTCAATGTTTTGGGCAGTCATGACACTTGGCCATGCGTGCTGGTGCACATGTAGAACAAAACTTCATCTGTCAGGGATGCTTTAAGGTAGATTCCTGCAAATGAGCAGGGGGTTGGACTTGATGGCCTTGTAGGCCCCTTTCAACTCTACTACTCTGTGATTCAGGAGGGCCAAGGCTGCTTTAGACATTCTCTTCCATTTGGAAGTACATCCCCTGCGGTTCCAGCATCAGCTTATTGAAATGCAGCTTCTGGTGTGAAACAGTCTTCTCATATTCACTTGCTACCCGCAGAGGTATATGGGCAAAACACTTGTTCAAGAGGGGAGTATAACAAAATCTCTCTGCTTCCAGAATTGAATGCATCAAGAAAAAGCTAAAGAACGTTGCCACATGGGCTGGAGCAATTTCAGACAAACAACGCAGCAATTATCCCATAGCAAGGTAATGCCAACACGCGAAAGTTCCAAGAACCCTGCTGGATCACATCAAAGACTCATTTAGTCTTGAACCTTGTTTCCGAGCGACCAACCAGATGCCTCTGGGAAGGCTACAAGCAGGATATGAAAGCAATTGACCTCTCCCATGGTGGTTCCTCAGCAGCTGTTATCGAGAGCCATATTACCTCTGAAACATAGGTGCTGCATATAGCCATCATGACTGGCAGTCATGACTAGATTCTTCCTCCACTCATTTGTCTTTTAAAGCAACAGCACAGAGGCAGCACGAACAGCAGACGAAGTGGTAAAGTTGTTCCTGGACCATATTGCTTAAAGCAATGATGGGCAGAAGGTAGATCTCCAGATGGTTTGGACTTCTAGCTCCATGAAGCCCCTGCCAGCATGGCCTATGGCCAAGAATGCTGGGAGTTGAAGTCCAAAACACCTGGAGAGTTACCTTCTGTCCACCCCTGGTTTGAGGCATAAGAGCTGCCCTGCTGGGTGAGATTGTGTAATCTAAGCACCCTATTTTCAACAATGTCCAGCCAATGCCTCCAGAAAGGCCATATACAATTCCAAGTATTTGGGATTTAGAAGATTTCATGATTAAATGCTCCCACATCTAAACAAAAGCCTCCTGCATGAAGAATATTGGAAGACAGGGAAAGGGATTCTCGCCTAGCTCACTCCTTGGCAATTCAGTTTTCTGGTTCTAGTGAATTCTTGTGTGTTTGTTTATTTAAAGCATTTAGACCACGAGGTGGTTTACAAAACTCAAACAAGGCCATGGCTACAAACAACCAAATAAAAACAAAAACTACAATCAATCTAGACTGCTCTGGATTATACTACATTATAAAGAAACAACAGCACTAATAAGATCATTAAGGGGGAATCATCCATGGAAGGATTTGGTATCAAAAGGGCAGTGCAGAAAAAATATCATATTATTATTATTATTATTTATTTATATAGCACCATCAATGTACATGGTGCTGTACAGAGTAAAACAGTAAATAGCAAGACATATGATAATAATTTGAGACGCAGGGTCTCAGATAATGATAATAAGGAACAGGCTGGTTCATACAGGACTGGGTGATTCTTTAGCTATCCTCAGCCTAAGCCATTAAAAGCTTTCTAAATTAAAAATCCATCACTTTGAACCGGGCCCACGAACAACTCAGAAGTCTATCAGAAAGCTTGTAACATCCAAACACTTCCCTGACTGTACCAATTCTGAGCATAGGCAGCAGTAAGAGGGAACAACTCCGGGGTGGGGGAGACACCCTCTAGTTTGGGGAAATGAAATGGTGGGAAACACCACTAAAGGAGCAAGGATTTAATCCATGTTATACAAGCCCTTGTTTTCTGTGTCCAAAGCTTGGGGAGCAAACGGAGCAGTAGGAAGTATTTTTGGGGAGAGTTCCAGCTCCCACTTGGGAATCATATCTGGGTACAGCCCAGGGGCAGTTTTCACGCCCGCTCTGCTGCTTGAGTAAGTCAAGCCGCTGAATCAGCCCTCTGGCCTGCTTCCCACGTGGCTGGAAGGAGCAGCTGCCAGATCTTCCTCTCTTCTGCCTGGAACAAAACTCATCTCGAAACACACTCTCTCTCTCTTTTCTGTTATTGTGCCTCAGCCTTGCCTGATGCAAATGACCAAGCAAACTGTTTAATACTCCGGTTACCAGGAAGCAGAGGGATCCTGGCCCTCTTATGTATTACAGGGAAGCATGACTGGGCTAAAATTGAGGAGGGGGAAAGAGAGGAGAAAATGGAGCTGGGGGAATCCATGAAGCCCCCTACCGCAAAGGTTTCTCCACCAACACTGAAGAAGCATTTCCTCATCTTCTACCACCATCCAGCACTTATGGGCCTACAGAAGCTCATACCACAGCCCCCCAGAGCTCCTCCTCCTCCTCTGATGCCCCCTCCCCACAGCACTTGTGGGGCTATGGAAGCTCCTACCACAACCCCCTCATCATCCTACCCCCCCAGAGCCCCTCCTCCTTCTCTGATGCCCCCTCCCCACAGCACTTGTGGGGCTATGGAAGCTCCTACCACAACCCCGTCGTCATCCTACCCCCCCAGAGCCCCTCCTCCTCCTCTGATGCCCCCTCCCCACAGCACTTGTAGGGCTATGGAAGCTCTTACCACAACCCCCCTCATCATCCTAACTCCCAGAGCCCCTCCTCCTCCTCTAATGCCCCCTCCCCAGAGCACTTGTGGGGCTGTGGAAGCTCCTACCACAACTCCCCTCACAATTCCCCTCCTCTCGGGGACCCTTCCTCCTCCTTTAGTGCCTTTCCACACACACACACTCCCACAACACTTGAGGCGTTTGGGGTTCCTTGGATCACGAACTCGGAGCCCAATCCTGAAACAAAATCCCTCAGAGTGTCTATAGGGAGGGATAAAAAAACAAACACAGGCGAACAAAACCACCTCCTCAATCTACGGGGGAGGGGGGGAGAGGCCAAAAATGGACCCCCCTCCCTCAGGCTAGGCCCCAAAACCTCCACAGGCTCCTCGTACCGCAGCGCCGGCCTTTCCCCGCCTCCCCCGCTTGCCTCACTCACCTCCTTTGGGCATCGCGAGGACGGAGAACGATGGCGGCTCCGGCTGCGAGCGACTCTTCCCGACCCCCCTCGCGCTTCTACTCAGCCCACCTCACTTCGCCCCAAGCTTAGACGCGGCCCGGAAGCGGAAGTGGCGGCCGGCCTGCCTCTAACAAATCTATGGTTTCCTCCATCGCCGCGGAGCGAAGGCCTCGTCGAGGAGGTTGTGGTGTCTTCGTCAGAGCCTGATGGAAATTAGGGGAGAAAATACAAAAATAATTTTTTTAAAAAAGGAGAGCCAAGCTTTGGTGCTCGTGACGCAAAGAAGGCGGCGAGGCGGTTGCGTAGGAGGGTGCGTCACCGTTTGTGAAGCTTCTCATTGGCGCGACTCCGGACAGGCATCAGCAAAGACACGCCTACCCGTGAAGCCCCTTATAAGCGGCGCGTGACGGAAGGAGGGCCTTCTTCTTCTCTCGCGCCGCGGTGAAGTCACGCAGAGGCGACGCAGAGCTCAGAAGAGGCGGAAGAGCGGAACGAGGAACGCGGAGAAGCGTAAGTGTTTGGGGTTTTTAATGGGGGAAAGGGGGCAGTGAAGGCGGGGAAGGCAGGAGCCATATTCTCTGAAGCCGGGGACCTAAAGAGTTTGATCAGGGATCCGCTCGTCTCCTGCCCGTTCTCTTCCCGGCTAGCCCGTTTCTACGCTATTATTATTGTTCTGTTATTTATTTCCTTCCTATGCCGCCCAAGAGCCGAAGCGCTCAGGGCGGCTCACAACAATTCCCAAGATAAAATATAGCACAACAAGATAAAATTCAGCACAACTAGTCGCATGCTAAAATAAAACAATTGCTAGTTTTTTTCACCCTGTGGGGAAGAAGATGCGAGGGAGACTGGAGCAGGCAGGGGCCATCAGAGCCTGCTTTAGTTGGAAAACAACGCCCCCCTCCCAGGACTTAACTGCCATCTTCACCGTGTGGGGAAGAAGATGCCGGGGGGGGGGGCTGGAGAGCAGGCAGGGACCATCACAGCTTGCTTTAGTTGGTAAACAACCCCCCCCCTCCCAGGGCTAACTGCCATCTTCACCGTGTGGGGAAGAAGATGCGGGGGGGGGGGGCTGGAGAGCAGGCAGGGACCATCAGAGCCTGCTTTAGTTGGTAAACAACCCCCCCACCCAGGGCTAACTGCCATCTTCACCGTGTGGGGAAGAAGATGCGGGGGGGGGGGGCTGGAGAGCAGGCAGAGACCATCAGAGCCTGCTTTAGTTGGTAAACAACCCCCCCTCCCAGGGCTAACTGCCATCTTCACCGTGTGGGGAAGAAGATGCGGGGGGGGGGGCTGGAGAGCAGGCAGGGACCATCAGAGTCTGCTTTAGTTGGTAAACAACCCCCCCTCCCAGGGCTAACTGCCATCTTCACCGTGTGGGGAAGAAGATGCCGGGGGGGGGGAGGGCTGGAGAGCAGGTAGGGACCATCACAGCTTGCTTTAGTTGGTAAACAACCCCCCCTCCCAGGGCTAACTGCCATCTTCACCGTGTGGGGAAGAAGATGCGGGGGGGGGGGCTGGAGAGCAGGCAGGGACCATCAGAGCCTGCTTTAGTTGGGAAAACAACCCCCACCCCCCAGGGCTAACTGCCATCTTCACCATGTGGGGAAGAAGATGTGAGGGGGGGGGGCTGGAGAGCAGACAGGGACCATCACAGCTTGCCTTAGTTGGAAAACAACCCCCCCTCCCAGGGCTAACTGCCATCTTCACTGTGTGGGGAAGAAGATGCGAGGGGGGGCTGGAGAGCAGGCAGGGACCATCAGAGCCTGCTTTAGTTGGAAAACAACAACCCCCCCCCCAGGGCTAACTGCCATCTTCACCTAGTGGGGAAGAAGATGCGAGGGGGGGGGCTGGAGCAGGCAGGGACCATCAGAGCCTGCTTCAGTTGGAACCCCCCCCCCCCCAAAAAAAACAGGGCTAACATCTTTACCTTGTGGGGAAGAAGGAGCTGTTGGTTTGCCCCTCCATTGGGGGATGAGAGGACGGAGCAGGGCCTTCCCACCAGCATAAACAGTCTCCTTAATTTCTTTTTATTTTCTCCCTCTTCCCTCCTCATCCCCTTTTCCTTGTGTGTCATGTCTTTTTTTTAAGAACGTAAGCCTGAGGGTAGGGACTGTCTTCTTTATTGATACATTGTAAGCTGCTCCGAGAGACTTTTGGCTGAGTTGCGGGATAAAAATAAATAAATAATAATTGCATGGCAGGCAAAAATTCACAGTGAAAGTATCCTGCTGGCAAAAGGCTCATCTGTTTAATTTCTACACACTGTGTAGCTGTTAAAGAACTGCAGTTGCTGTTTACATAAAAGGGGCCAACCCTATTTATTTTAAAATTTTATCCTGGTATTTAAAGCCATAGGGATAGGGAAACTTGGGAGGGGAGTTCTCCTGGGAATTATATTGGATTTATGTTCCTAAAGTAACAGTGACTTTCAATCTGTAAAAAGTGCTAATATTGCATTACTTCATGTTTTCTGAAAATTTCCGTTCGTCCCCCCCCCCGGGGAAAAAACGGGGGGGGGGGGGAACGGTTTTTTTCCATGGCTTCAAAATTTCCGGAAATTTTACATTTCTATCCCTGTTCTCTGCAGATTTTACTAGATGAGCTTTTTAGCCTGTCTAGCAAGGGTGTTTCGGAGGGAAGGATGCTGGAGGATGCTCTGGACAACTCGTATCCTGGCCTTTCTGGTCTCCTTCCCTCCCACCTTTCCTCCTCCTCCTCTGAGGTTGCTTTTTTGATCTCAGAGAGCAGCCATTGTGGTCTTTTCTGCACTGGTTACTACGGGGCAGCGGAGGAAGTTTGGCTCTCTGTCTCCCCCTTTTGATCTTGGAAAGGAGGATCTGAACAATCTTATGGTTTCTGGGATACTCTCCCAAGTACCATAGGATTGTTCTCTAAATAGATTTTATTTGTTTAAAGTATTATTGTTATTTTGCTGCTCCTCAGCCAAAACAGCTCCCAGTATAAACAGTTAAAGAAGACAGTGCCTGTCCACAGGCACACAAGCTAAAAAGACACAACACACATGAAAAAAGGAAGGAAGAAGGGGATTTTTTTTAACAGGGCTGAAGGAATGGCCCTTCTCTCCCCCTCATCTTCCTCAGTACAGTCAGCTGCAATAGCTGCTGGTGTAACAGCTGAGGAGGGGTCTTCATGAGGGATGCCTTTCAGCAGGGCAGGGGTGGGGTGACAGATCTGTGACTTTCCAGATGTTATTGGAATCCAGCTCCCATCAACCCCTACCAGCCTAGCGAACGTTAAGCTGTCATGGGGGCTGGAGTCCAACAACATCTTGAGGGACACAGTTTCCCCACCCTGATATAGAGTGACCAGGCAGAGGAGGGCAATGTTCTTGCATCTTTAATAACTGTAGAAAAGCAGACAGTTTGGCCAGTGCTATTTTTCTCAACTCTATGACAAGCTGTTCCTGTCTTCCTTTGAATCTGATCATTCTAGGCAAAATCTTTCTACCACCAGCTCTGTTATCCAATTTCCTTGCTACTGGTTGACTATATGTACATCTCAGCTTTGCTATGTCGATATGTCTTATATTTTAGTTGTAAAATGCCCAGAGAGCCTAGGCTGTCGGGCAGTATAAATATGTAATAAATAATTTAAAAAATAGTGATTGTAATGTGCCTTATAATTGCTGTCATTCAACATAATGTCTTATGGACACTTGGGCTCAAAAATGTGGGACAAAACAATTAGTGTAAATAGTCCTCCTTTCTGAAGGTGGAACACATGTTACCAAGTGTTTTCTGTGTGCAGTGTTTCACTATTGTGAACCGCCCAGGGAACTTCGGCTATTAGGCGGTATAAAAATGCAATTACTAAATATTGCCATAATCTTCTTACAGATCCTTCACCTTTGTTTGCCCAAGGTGAAGAGGAGATGCCTAAGGTGAAGAGGAGCAGAAAACCACCTCCAGATGGTTGGGAACTGATTGAACCAACCTTAGATGAGTTGGATCAAAAAATGAGAGAAGGTGGGTATAGAAGAAGAGGTTAACATGATTCCCTGAACCACCCTTGGTCTGTTGCCACCACCCTCCATTAGCCTCATACCTGAAGATGTAGCGTGACCTGCCCCTGAATGCAAGGACTAGAGACCAAACTGTTCCCCCCAGTTCCTTGAGTCCAGACAGAAATTGTGCCTAACCCCAAACTACACTGGATTCAGCATTAACCCGGATAGGCATTTTATCTGATCCAGAATGGCTCTTATTATATATACATCTTTGTATGTTTTAAGGTAAATGTAATGACTGAGAACACCCTTAGAACAGCTTATAAAAATATACTAATGCAAGAATGAAAACTATGTACCTCCTCACCAATGAGTTCTTGCATTCTAATTTTCAGGATGCTGTGGGGGTTTTTCCTTGTAGGAAGTAAGATGGAATAGCAGATGCAATGAACACTTAGAATCATAGAATAGTAGAGATGGAAGGGGCCTATAAGGTCATTGAGTCCAACCCCCTGCTCAATGCTGGAAAAGTAAATGTCTGCTCCTCTTTTCTCCCCTCAGCTGAGACTGAACCCCATGAAGGGAAGAGGAAAGTCGAATCTCTTTGGCCCATTTTCAGAATTCATCACCAGAAAACACGCTACATTTTTGATCTCTTCTACAAGAGGAAAGCCATTAGTAGAGGTAACACAACTATCGTCTTGATCTCTTACTGAAGATAACTGTTTTGTGTGGTTAGGAATGGCTGGAAAATTGGTTTGTGCATGTCTTTATTAGTTATGTAATAAAAGAAACAAATATTCATTTTTCTAGTTCTGGGTGCTAGCAATCAGAACTTTTTCTCTGATACCTTATCTCTTTCCTGCTTAGAATTGTACGAGTATTGCATTAAGGAAGGCTATGCAGACAAAAACTTGATTGCAAAGTGGAAGAAACAAGGTTATGAAAACCTCTGCTGCTTGCGCTGCATCCAGACCCGCGATACCAATTTTGGAACCAACTGCATCTGTCGAGTGCCCAAAAGCAAGCTGGAAGTGGTAAGAATGGTTTTTAAATTAGCTCAGAGTCATTCCAGCAATTCTTCTATCATTACATGTCCTTTGCTTTTTGTGCATTTTCTCTGAGGCCTGATTCATGCAAATAGGCAGGAATACAGCCTCTGGAAATCCAAACTGTATGAAAGAGAAGCGTAGCTGCTTGTGAGAGAGACCTTATCTTTGTTAAATATCAGGAAATTGGGAGTAGCTATTGAACATCCTGCCCCCCGCCGGTTAAACCTGATCACACTAGCATCAAAGTGTAGTTGCCATTTTGTAGCACTCATTGCCTTGTGAAATTTGAAAACTTAATGTTAGAAAACTGGAGAAAAGTCCTGTCCTGTAAGATGTGGTATCCCACATCCAGGCATTTCTAACACTCTTGAGTTAAGAATCTTTTAATAAGGAAAGCTGAGATTATAGAACACTGTACGTGCTGCTTAGGGTGGTTTTTATGTTGATGACCTTTTGAGTTTTAAAAAATTCAGTGGTTCTTTAATAAATGTGTGAAATTAGAATGGATCAGCATCAGACAACTACCTCTAACCTCATTTGGCACAAGTCCCTCAAGACAGTTTTACCAACCAGCAAGACTCCGCCCTTTATATTGTTCTACTGTGTATCTCTGCCTTGTGATGACTAACACACTGGTTTCGTTCCACAGGGAAGAATAATTGAGTGTACTCATTGTGGATGCAGAGGCTGTTCCGGATGAAGCGTTTTCTTTTTTCCACGTGACCACACCTTTCTGAGAGATTCTTAAACGGCTGACTCCCCATCAATGACTGTTCACAAGAGCTATAACTTGTATTTTAAAAGGAACTTGCAGTGAGTGGCGTGCCTTGGCACCCCATAATGCATCCGCCTGAATTGTAAATGCTGTAGTGTGTCTGTGTCTGTTGTAGCCTTTATTTTAAAATAAAAACCTTCCCTACTTCCCGAAGAGGTATGGGGGCATAGTTCTGTGCTATTTTTATGAATTTGTTTTCATAATAAAGGGTTAATTGGGTACATCTTTGTCCTTGAATCATTTGGAAACATGGAGACAACTGATGATCAGTGATCAGGTGTAGTGTCATTGGACTGAGAGAGCTCGCTCATATTTCATGTCAAGCAACTAGAAGCTGGAAACAAGGGGGGGATGGTGTGGTTTGACCCATGGAGAGGGGAGCCAAGATAAATAGGGAACACTTACTTACATCACCTTGTCTTAGATCAGGGAGGCAATTAGGGCTGCTTCAAATGTTATGTAGTAGTCCCATCAATCCCCATGCATTTTACTTCTGAATAAACTTTCATAGGATTTGTACATGCTGTTGTAATGCCAATTTGAAACATAATGTCTACATGAAAAAGACAATTTTCTAGGAGTAATTTGCTTTATTATTGCGCTGTCCCATATGTCTACTATGGGTTTGTGCATCTTCTGTATTATCTTTGCTTTGTGACTGCTTAGGAATTTGGTATTTTGCCCAAGGGTGTGGCGTTTCTTCTGCTGCCATCCACTTCAGCCAGCGGGAGTAGTAGGCTCGAAAGCCATCTATTTTCTCCAGATAATAGTCCTTTGTTTTGTACTGTAAGAGGAAAAGGAACAGAGTTAATACATTTATTTAATTTCATTTATATACTGCCCCATAACCGAAGCTCTCTGGGTGGTTGACAGAAGTTAAAACAGAAAATTAAAAACAAATATACAGAATTTAAAACCATCAAGAACATAACAACTATTCTGGGGTCAAGTAAGGGCAAACAAGCTCCGCATATGTTGTTAACTGCCTGGGAGAAGAGAAAAGTCTTGACTTAAGAAGAACAGGGCTTGTGGAATTAAGCGGGAGGTGATTCGTGTAAAAAAGTAAGATACCCCTTCCTAGATTTATCAGAAGCGACAATCTTTTGCATCTTCTATGTGGAAAGGATGGATGAATTTACTATTTTTTTAACGGTTTCCACAGGGGTGGGGTGGGGGATGACCCAAGGCTTAATTCTCTCCCACTGCACTCAAAATGAGATTTAGGGTTAGGGTAAACAACAGTGCAAGGTATCTTACCCTATCAAACTGAGGAGGATACTGAGCTGCAAACTCCAGCTGACGTAGGACAACTTCATTTGGAGGAACCTGATTATTTCTCATATCCTTTAGGATCTCTATAAGGTAGGTGTAGTTTAGTCTCTTCACGGCTGCATTGATAAGTGTACTGTAGATGTGCACATTGGGATTTAGTCCTGACCGCTGAAAAACACAGCCCCAAGCAGTGAGTGAAAAGCAAATCTAAAGGACAGACATTTGCATCTGTAGGAATCCAGACACAGACAAAAGGCATCTAAAAGGAGACAAAAGGCATCTAAGTCCAATATTCCTCACTATCACTTGTTCATGACAACCCCGGGTTTAACAAACTCTGGGTAGCTGTGATGTCCAAACCAGACCTATAAATACAATTCTTTCAATCAAACCAGTATTCAGACTGCTGGTGCAAGAAGCCAAAGAAAAATCAGTGGGGATGAGAAATCACATACTGTAGAACTGACCTGCTACAACTACAGGTAGGGGGGTAGTGGTAAAGCTAGGTTGGAAAGACAGGATTTATTTATATTAACAAAACTCCTCAAAGCTTGTAGACATCAAAATCACCCAGTCTACCAGAAGCTAGAGCTTTCTGTACCTTCATGTCTGAGAGTAGCTGCAGTCCATCGGTACTTTTACGGCAGGCTATTGCTAAATTACAAAATGTCTGTAGATTGGGAGATAGTCCTTCCTTTAGCAGGATGGGCAGCAGGCTCTGTAATATAAAGACATATGAGCAGGGTCATATACATTCCTTGCTAAAGTTCTGTGCTGAGTAGAGGTGCTTTGCAACGCGTATAAAGCTGAATAACTTGAGCAAGTCTATCATTCATTCTGGTTTTGCTAGTCACAGAGAAGTAGCAATATATGCCACTGAAACACCACTTCCAACCGTGCTTTTAAAGATAATAATTGCAGCTTCGAGAGCTAGGACCTTGACAACAACAGCAGCAGCAGCAGCGAGCCTCAGAAAACTGAATTCTGCAAATGCTGCATTCCGAGCCACACACGCTGGCACGCTGTGATCTTACCTTTGCTCCCACCAGATCTGCTCGCTTGCTCTTTTTCCTTAATAGGGTATTAAAAAACGTTAGATCCGGTTTCAAATTGTTCTCCTCCATCGTAGCCAATAAGGAAGACTCTGACGGACTGTTGGGCTGCACCAACTCAGCTAGCAGTGTGAAAGTTTTGATATTGGCTGGTACGTCGTTGTCCTTCATTTTCTTCAAGAAACCCTCCATGTTCCCCATCAGAGCTAGTCTATCAGAGGGCGTCGCCACAGTCCCTAAGGAAATCACGTTTTTGTTCGGCGTGTCCAAGTCCAGCAAGTTGGGGAAGTTGCAGGTGGCCTCGGAAAAACAGCCCACGTCCACGTCTGTAGAATCTGGAGCCAACCGGCTTTTATCCGAGATCACCAATTCCCTGGTTGTAATGGAATCGGAAGGATTAGAGAGACCCCCTGCCTCTGCCTTTGTACAATCCTTGCTCACGCTTCTGTTTCGCTTGTCGGCTTTCCCGTAATTTTCTGGGAACATGCGTTTTTCCAGTATTTCCACATCCAACTGTACTGCAGCTCCAGCGTCTCCTTTTCCCCCTTTCTGACCCTTTACTTTCTGGCGCTTCCCAGTGGACTCCAGCCTCAGGACAGCTGGGCTTTGCGCTGATGGTCTTAGCAACAAATCAGAAGCCACAAGAGGGTCCCCGATGCCACAGTCTCTGGCAGCACTGAGCATCAAGTTGTAACTGTAACCATCAGGTTTTATGTTCAGTTTTAGCATCTGCTGCCAAACCTGTCTTAGGAAATAGGGCAGAGTTAAGGTGATGTGACATACAATGAATTCTAGATCATCAGCAGAGTTATAGCTGTTACACTGATGGGGAGCAAGGCGCCCATTTGATCCTAAATATGTTTACTCCCCGGTAAGCATTATTGGGGTCACTACAAGACCCAAAGCTGCTCATATATAGTAAGGGAAGGAAAGAAACCTCTCGTGCAAGCACTGAGTCATTACTGACTCTTGGAGGGACGCCATCTTTCGCTGACGTTTTCTCGGCAGGCCTTATAGCGGGGTGGTTTGCCATTGCCTTCCCCGGCCGTGATTACCTTTCCCCCAGCTAACTGGGTACTCATTTTACCGACCTCGGGAGGATGGAAGGCTGAGTCGACCCGAGCCAGCTGCCTGAAACCAGCTTCCGCTGGGATCGAACTCAGGCCGTGGGGAGAGTTTCAGCTGCAGAAACTGCTGCTTTACCGCTCTGCGCCACACGAGGCTCATCATATATAGTAAACTACAATTTAAAATGACATCTACTTCCTGGATTATAGTGGCTCATGTAGTGATCAGCCCTATGCGCCTGCTTATGCAACTCCACTTTAACAACAATTACTCAGGCAGGATGCGTGGTTGGATTGCCACCTAGAAGATGGGCTATTGGAATTCCCCATGTGACACTAGCTTTAGGCTACCCTGCACGAAGGGATCACCTGGACTCTCAGCACCAGTTTTGGGGTTGGGTAGCGTGGGGAAATCTGAAATTGCTGATACTGCAGTATACCCTGTGGCTTGAGGAAAGATGTCTGAAAATAACCACACTCAGTAACTTATAATGAGCATAGTGATGGCAGTCTCAAGAGGAACACCGCCCCTTGCTTTAAAACAAGAAGCAGAACTGACAGCACAGTTGCTGTTTTAGTTATACGATTGGAGGGTTTTATTATTATTTATAATGTGTTCTTATTTTGTACCATGCTGGGCAACCGTTGGTGAGAAGGTTGGAATATAGATATTTAATAACAGTAAGTTCTAAAACACACACAAATGTAAAGATCACAACCAGAGGGTGCAAATACTTTAGGGTACAATCCTATGCGTCTTTAGACAGAAAGAAGTCCTACAATTCCCAGCATTTTAACTCCTTGCTGGTTGGGGACTTCTGGGAAATGTAGGACCTTTTTCTGTCTAGTCTTTCCCCCTCGCATGCTACTTATGCTCCCACTTGGGAGGAAAAGCGCCATGCAGGGGAATCCCTATTCTGGTCATTGATAAGAGATAAAAATGGGGATTCCTCTGGGGTTTTTTTGGATGCAGGGGAAGGCCTTGCATGAAATCCCACAGGCTAGATGAGCCGGTCTGGTGGGCAAAATGTGTTCGCCAATACCAGTTGGAAACTTTGTTGGTTTGCGACGCTGTAAAGGAGGAAGATAGCACACAGACCTGCAAGGCATATCGGAACCCATTCTCTTTGTCTTTTATGCATCCCATGAGCAGGAAGTTGAAAGTTTCTGAGGTGACCCTGTGGCCTTTATGGACAATTTCCTAAAAAGGGGGGAAATATGGTAATTTCGTAAAGACTATTCCACAGTGAAGAGCATTAACAAAATATTGACTCTTCTGTAACCCAGATATGTCACTTCCTGAAAAATGATCCCTAGAAAATTTCTAGGGGAGTAAGAGAACTTCAAGAACACCAGTTTCAAGTTAAAATTAGTGAAGGCAAACATGTGAATCAACCTATTCGGGTATGTCATATAGGATAAAAGGTCCCAAATATTTCTGCTGGGATCACCATGGGGAGCTGGGAGAATTGTAAACATCCTTGTTCCTTAGGTAAAAGAAATGCCACACACTGTCTAAATTTTGTTAAGGCTGGGAAGGAGCAACTTTTGCTTCTGGTATTTCACTTCCCAGTTCTTTGGCAAACAGGAAATTCTATATGGTCTCAGTTCCAAACTCCTCCAAGGACTAAAGTTGGCTGAAGAAGGTAGGCCTCAGTTTACTGGAAAGGCCCTCACTGGTAGCAACCATCAAGACATGATGGGGGAGTATAAGATATATAAGAACTAGAATAGTCCATGATAATGCTTAGATAGGATTTACAATCATTGTAAGTTATTCAAAAGTATTTTAGAAGTCTGGGGTACAAAGGTAATGACACAACCTTTACACACACACACACCCTTCCACAACAGTACATTCTGAGGGAACCTTTTCATAACAATTCACTTGATTTTCCACTGCCTCCATTATTGGCATCTCCTTCAAAACATTATAGCTTTGCTACCTTAAAAGTTTTTGCTGGGCCTTTACGCTGTGCTCATGAAATGCCATTATTTATTTACTTAGGAAGATTTATACGCCACCTTTCTGCTATGAAGCACCCAACACAAGTTACAAAAAGAACGTTAAAAACAGATTAAAATACTTATGCCAGTCAAAAGCTCCTCTTTACCTTAAATACGTCAAAGCACATGTGGAGATCCGAACAGAGGGCACAGACTTTCAGCAGAGCATGGTATGCAATAAGATTCAGCTCCACGTTTTCCTTCCGTAGCTGTTCTCGTAACTTAAGTGCACTTTGCAGGCCTGAGTCTTTCCAGGGCGACTCTGCACAGGCATTAAACAGGGCTGTGTATGTGGCTTCAGTAGGAGTCAAGCCTCGCTTTTTCATCTACCTCCCAGTAAAACAACAATTGAAAAGCTTAATAAAAATATCCAAAACAGGGCATCGTCCTTGCAATTATGCATATTAGGAAACTGAAGCTTACTTTAAGAGTAGGCAATGTGGTGCCCGCCCCTAAATCATCATCATCATCATAGAATCATAGAATAGCAGAGCTGGAAGGGGCCTACAAGGCCATCGAGTCCAACCCCCTGCTCAATGCAGGAATCCACCCTAAAGCATCCCTGACAGATGCTTGTCCAGCTGCCTCTTCAATGCCTCTAGTGTGGGAGAGCCCACAACCTCCCTAGGTAACTGATTCCATTGTCATACTGCTCTAACAGTCAGGAAGTTTTTCCTGATGTCCGGCCAGAATCTGGCTTCCTTTAACTTGAGCCCATTATTCCGTGTTCTGCATTCTGGGAGGATCAAGAAGAGATCCTGGCCCTCCTCTGTGTGACAACCTTTTAAGCATTTGAAGAGTGCTATCATGTCTCCCCTCCATCTTCTCTTCTCCAGGCTAAACATGCCCAGTTCTTTCAGTGTCTCTTCATAGGGCTTTGTTTCCAGACCCCTGATCATCCTGGTTGCCCTCCTCTGAACAATAATAATAATTTTATTTCTTACCCGCCTCTCCATTTTGGTCAAGGCGGGGAACAACAATAAATGATAAAATACATAATACTCAAATAAAACATAATATACATTGTTAAAAACATTTAAGAAACATCTTAATAATAATACATTCATTTCTTGCAATAAGAAATACCTTTCTTGGGGTTCTGAAGAGGCAATCTACGCCCTTCACTTTTTAAAAATAACATTTATTTGAGAAGGATTATGTATATGGGTGGAGAAATAAAAATATGGGGTAGAATGAGTTGGAGTACTGGGGATCAGACTCCGTCCCCAAGTCTTACTTATCAGGATACTTATCCTTTGTAACTAGCCCCGCCTCCCAAAATGGCAGCCATTTTGTGGTGGTGGCCAGGACAATTCCTCAAATTCTCAAAGGAAGTGAGGCAGGTGGCTACCAGGAGGAGGGCCTTCTCTGCTATGGCACTTCGGCTGCGGAATGAGCTCCCTAAGAAAGTTCGCTTGGCACCTACATGATATGCTTTTAGATGTCAGGTGAAGACCTTTTTATTCTCACAGCATTTTAACAGTCTATAAAAATGTTAACTTGCTGGTTTAAATTTGTAATTTTGCATTGCTGCTGTTTTGATCTGGTTGAGCTTTTATACTGTATTTTATATTATGCTTTTATACTGTTGTTTTATACTTTGAATGTTTTTAATTTTTGTGAGAGAGCTCCGGCTATTGGGCGGTATAGAAATATAATAAATAAATAAATAAATAAATAAATTGTCAGATGTGACTGCAGGCCTCAAATGATTGCCTACTCCTGCCTTAGAATACAGGAGTCAATCATGCAAATCTCAATCAACCACAGAGGACTTGGATACTAGGTGGCAAAAAAAGGAGAAGGAGGTATAAACCTGGCAGAAAACATCTAGGGATGGGTTGCTAAGCCCTAGGACCACAAAAACATTTAGATGGAAGGATCTCATAAACTATGGGGATTTTGATAAGTAAAAAAGAAAAAAGAGCACACCCTGAAAGACTAAAGTCAGCTCACCCTTGTCTATAGAATGGCCTATAGAAGGGGTGGGTAACATGCCCCTCCCCTTCCCCGCTGGCCCAATGGTAGCAACTAGCTAAATTTGGTTCTTTTGGCAATCTGTAGATGCGATGGAGAACCAAAAGAGTTAGATCCACCTTGAAAACCAGCTAAATTTAGCCACTGTAACAGTGTGTTGCCAAATATTGGTGGTAAACTGGCAAATTAGGGGCTTTTTTCATATTTTTTGGGGGGGATCCCCCTATGGGCTGCACAGTGCCATGTAGAATGCTGCCTGTGGCGGGGATCCTGGAGTAAAAATGGCTTCCAAACCTCCAGAAGCTGCCTGCCTCAATCTGCCACCTGACGGCAATTCTCTCCAGTATCTGAAAAAAAAAAAGTCTGGCCATGAATATTTACATCATTATATAGCCTGAATGCCTTCTTCACGTAGCCAACCCTGCCGCAGCCACCAATCAGTACTGTGTAGTTGCTCTCTTCTGGCTGGAGACGCTCCTCCTTCAGCATCTGTGTCTCAAAGAGGTCCAGGGCTTCTGCCAGCTAGTAAAGAGAGTAGATGGAAGGAAAAGCTGCTAGAGTAACATATTACAGACAGGATGCAAACACACACACCACTCCCAACACACAGACAAAGACTAACTATTAATTAAAACGCCCTGGAAGAAGTCAGCTCCATGCTAAATCTACCAGACCACTGTTCTTCAGCTGATGAGTTAGGACCTGGCACTGGGTGGAAACTTCAGCCGGCAAAAAAAGTGCGGCACAGCCAAATGCCACAGCCAAACTGTTGACCGGGGCCAGTTTCAGGGAGCAACTTCATTGGCTGCCAGTTTGTTTCCAGACAGAATTCAAAGGGCTCATTATGACTTACAAAGGCCTATATGGCTTGGGATCGGGCTTCTTGGAAGGCCCATACAAGCCTGCCTGAGCTTTAAGATGTTGTGGAGAGGCCCTTCTTTTGAGACGCCACCATCACGGGCGCGTTTGGTGGCAACGTAAAAGAGGGCCTTTTCGGTGGCTGCTCCCAGGCTGTGGCACTTGTTCCAAGGGAGGCGATGTTCGCTCCTTCTTTGCTATCCTTTCAACACCGGGCAACGTGGGTGCTGTTTTTATCCAGTCCTTGTTACATTGTCATTGTAGTTTAATGTGTTTTACTGTTTCAATCTATTTTAAATTATTTTCGTAAGCAACCTTGAGTGCCATTTTTTGGCAGAAAGGCAGGGTACAAATCAAATAAATAAAACAGCACCATTGCAACCATGCAAATATATACGGTAGAAATTTAAAAGGTTAGGGTTTCCCAAAAGCAGGTTTGGGCTAATGTCGGACCCAAAGTCTGAAAAGCCTGAAGTTTACAGCACTAGCTCATGATAGCACCTCAGAATACTTGTTAATCTCATCAGTTTTGACTACATTGACCAGCACCAACTGTACAGAGTCACTGGCAGGGGTCTTTTCTGTCACCTGCTACCTGATCTTTTCAACTGGAGACACTGGAAACTGAACCCAGGACCTTTGCAAGTAACCTATCACTGAGCTATGGTCCTTCTTTCCATAACTATGCAATTCTGTTCAGCGCTTTTGCAACAAGGATAATTGAGACAATGACCTTATCTTCCTTTATCAATGCCTTGCACTGTAAAAAATACCAATACGGAGTGTTCCTGCGACCACGTCTGGGCTTTGGTTCCAGCTCTTCCTCCTCCTCCCCACCCAGGGCTTGGAGCTCTAAGTTGTGAAATCCTTCTGTAGCTTTACGGAAAAACTTCCTAGAAGAAAATTTCTGAGACAACGTCCCAAAGTCTTCATCTGTATAAGACTCCTCTTCCTCTTTATGCGCTGCTTCAGAGGAGCTGGCCGACTGCATCTCTTTCACATCTCTGCTGTGTAACTTGTAGGCTATCGGGGATGAACTAAAAGGCCTCAAGCCCAGGGATGTGAGCAGATACTGTGGATTTCTGGGCCGTGCCAGGTGTTTCTTTGGAACCATCCACAACCTGCAAGCGGGACACACCCATGGACAAAGAGAACCTCTCAGGGTGAAAATTCTCGCAGGAAAGCGACGGGATATCAGCTGAACAACCGTCATGATATTGCCTTTTTCCAGTTTAGGCAGCCATCTCCTGAAATCCAAATCCAAAATATTGTTATGATTTTTAAGTTTAATTTAGGAAATGCATAAACCGCTTCCCTTAAAAAACAAAGCCCAAAGAAGTATAGGTGAAACATGAAAACAATTAAACATTAAAACTGTTCAGACAACACGCCAAGCCACAGTGGTTAAGCATTTTGAGCTAAACGTTATGGTTTGGCGTGTCTTGTGAACCATGACTTTGCAGGTCATTGGAACCATTCCTAACCACGGTGGCTACGTAACCACAGTTTAAACACCAGTGTTCAGACAACACACTAAGCCATGGTTAGGAATGGTTCAGACAACACGCTAAGCCATGGTTCACACAAGGTGCTGAGCTCAAAAAGCTTAACCACCGTGGCTTAACGTGTCATCCGAACAGGATCCTTCACTAGCCATTTCCTGCAGGAGGGTTAGTGGCCTAACCATGGCTTACCGTGTTGTCTGAACAGCCCCACTGATTCTCATAGAATAGTAGAGTTGGAAGGGGCATCTAAGGCCATCGAGTCCAACCCCCTGCTCAATGCAGAAATCCACTCTAAAGCATCCCTGACAGATGGTTGTCCAGCTGCCTCTTGAAGGCCTCTAGTGTGGGAGAGCCCACAACCTCCCTAAGTAACTGATTCTATTGTCGTACTGCTCCAACAGTTAGGAAGTTTTCTCAACTTAGCCTACCTCACAGGGTTGTTGTTGGATTTAAAAAAAGGAGAGAGAGAGGAGGGCCACGTGAACCGCCCTAAGGCTCTTTGGAAGAAAGGACGGGTATAAATGTTAGAAATAAATACAAAATGTGGACCTCCTCGTCCAGTCAGAGCCAGGAGGAATGAGGCGAGGGAGCCCCTCCCCCTCAACACCTACCCCTTAACGATCTCCGCACGCACGACGCTCTGGCGCTTCCGCTTCTCAACCTATCCCCGCCTCCTAAGGGGCGTGGCTTTCAGCGACGTCGTCCCCGCCCCCCCGCGTGTGCGTGACCGTGGATTGGCTAATTCTTCCTCCCTCCCTCCCTAACGGCTCTCCGCCGCCTTCGAGCGCCTCGCCTTCATTGGCTGAGCGGCGCAGACGAACATGAGGGCGCCGCGCGTCCTTCTCCCCCCCGCCAATCCCTCGCAGGCAAGGGGCGTGGCCTCGCCTCATTGGAGCGCGTCGCGAGGTCAGGGGTCAGCGTTCCCAGCGTGCCTCGCGAGGGCGGTTCGGTTCGGATTGGAGCAGCCGGCTGGCCGCGCGCGCCTCCTTCTCCTCCCCCCTCCCGTCAGAATCCTCCCCCATTTCTTGGTTTACCTCAGTTCTTTCCCCGCTTCCTTGCTCGGACCGAGCAGCCCCGCGTAAGAGGGACGGGAGCGGCGCGCACTGCAGCGCCCGGGCCTGAGGAGGCCTTCTTTTTTCATCCCTCAGCCTTCCCGAAACCGTCGCCATCATGCAGGAGCTCATCGCCAGCGTGGATCACATCAAGTTCGACCTGGAGATCGCGGTGGAGCAGCAGCTGGGGGCGCAGCCGCTGCCCTTCCCGGGCATGGACAGTACGTCGTGAGGGGACGAGGGAGGGAAGGAAGGAAGGAAGGGAGAGCCAAGGCCCAGGCAGGCAGGCCCCTGCACCCACCCGCCACCCTACCAGGCTTGGGAACCACTTTCCTTCCCTCTTCATTTAATTATTACATTTCTATACCGCCCAACAGCCAGAGCTCTCTGGGCGGTTCACAAAAATTAAAAACATTCAAAGTATAAAACAACAGTATAAAACTTTACTATAAAACACAATGTAAAAGCTCAACCAGATAAAAACAGCAGCAATGCAAAATTACAAATTTAAAACACCAAGTTAAAATTTATAGACTGTTAAAATGCTGGGAGAATAAAAAGATCTTCACCTGGCGTCTAAAAGCATATCATGTAGGTGCCAAGCGAACCTCCTTAGGGAGCTCATTCCACAGCCGGGGTGCCACAGCATATAGCACTGGGCCCGATTCAAAGTGCTGGTATTGACATTTAAAGCCCTAAACAGTTTGGGGCCAGGTTATTTGAAGGAACGCCTCCTCCCATATGTACCTGCCCGGACCTTAAGATCATCTACAGGAGCCCTTCTCCGTGAGCCTCTGCCAAAGGAGGTGAGGCAGGTGGCTACTAGGAGGAGGGCTTTCTCCGCTGTGGCACCCCGGCTGTGGAATGAGCTCCCCAGAGAGGCCTGCTATTTACTGTTTTACTCTGTACAGCACCATGTACATTGATGGTGCTATATAAATAAATAATAATAATAATAATAATAGCTGTTCACAGATTTCTTCTCTTCCATAAATATATCTAATCCCTTTTTAAAGCCATCTAAGCTACTTATCACTCTCACTCTCAATATCTAACTATTTTTGCCTTTTTCATACTCTTTCTCTTACTTCATCATCTTTCACTTAAACCCCCCCCCAAATAATTAACCAGTTGTGGGGGGCCTGACCCATCAGTTGAAGATGAGTGGATGCAAAGAAGGACTGAGCTCCCGAACCTTTCATGCTTGTTGGATTTTCAGCAGATTCAACTTTGTTGGGTAGGAATGGAGAATTCCCATTTATACAGCATAATCCTATACATTTCTACTCAGAGGTAAGCCCATTGAGTTCAGTCGGACATACTCCCGGATAAGTGTGTATAGGATTACAACTGTAATGAGTTCTTTTTTCAAGTTACTGATTTTTTTTACCTAGCCTTATAGCCCAGCCATCAAAGGCAGCTTTCTGTCTAAACATGCATAGGATTGTGCCCTAAGTCTATTGTAAGGTGCCACAAGCTTTCTTATTTTTCCTTGAAAGGGAATTTCATGGGTCAAAACAATGTATAAAATGGTATAGTGTAAGTAGCCATGAAACAAAAGCCAAAGAGAAATAAGATCTTTGCGTTCAACATCATTTGTAATTACTTTACATTGTTTACAATAATAATTATAACATTTATATAGCTTTGTAGAATATTCAGAATACACTGCAAACTTCGAATCACTATTTTTATAATATCTAAGGCAGGTCAGGAAAATAATTCTGCTACTGCAGATGAGAGACTGACCTGAATTCAAGGGTGAATTAAAATTTAAACCAGAAACTTTCGGTTTATTGCATATAGTACAATCCTGTACATCCCATTGAGTTGAATGGGGCTTACATCCAATCTCATAGTCACTACAATCTATAATTCTAGTACCATCCTGCACAAGTGACAAAGGTTTAGAACCGTTTCCTCTATTGAATATGATTTCTTCAGGTCATACTTTTGCATTTCTTGTTATTTTGGAGTTAAAAACCTACCACTTGGATTGTCACCTGCTTCACAAGTACCAAATTAGGCAAAGAACAAAAATAGGCAACGATGTCAGTCGATTAGAACAAAATTGATAGAAAAGGAAAATAATATATCAGGCCCAACTGTATTCACAGTGCATGTGGGCTTTCAAGTTGTCGGAACTATTACCCTAGTATTCAAAAGGGGGAGAAATGCTGGGAAAAGGTTTCTGGGTTTCTCTGCTTGTCACACAACTGCTGAAGGCACAGATGTGCGTTTTGCCCCAGCAATGCCTATAAGTGCTTTGAGAGTTTTTAACGTGGATCTTTAAAAATCTGTTTTTAAAAAGTCAGCTCATCCATGATTTCATTAAATGACCTTGGCTGAAATCTTACAAGATGACTTGAGTGAATAGTGTGCAGAGCAGGCCGCTTTTTTGATGGTGTAACCAGTAACGCTATTGCTAAAGAGCTGTTTGGACATTGGGAGCCTCACTGTGCATCTCTTTCCTTCACAGAATCGGGTGCTGCTGTCTGCGATTTTTTTTTAAAGGCGGCCTGTGGGAAAGGTAAGCCACCATTGCAAATATGCTATGCTAGGAAAAAAGGTAGGCAATTAATAACCTATGATCCTTTCACCTTCACTTCTTTCTTGTGAATCAGTAATTAGAGTTTGATATCTATATAGTCAGTGCATCAGTGTATGTTGTGCTTTTTAAAGAAACATAAGAAAAAGACTTGTCCCCACTCAGAGGAACTTAAAGTGGGATATCCATTAAGTGGGTGGACACAAAGTGATAAAACATTCTGTAACCAGAGGGCCTACAACCCGATTGGCTGCCTAATCTTTGGGTAGCAACATCCCTGATGAACAGAGGAAGGGAGGAGAAACGGTATGTTTTTTGATGGGAGGGAGCCCGTCACCCTGACATTCTGATAAATATACATATTAGTTGTAGCCCTTAAACATGTGTCCTTTACGTTACAATGATCTGAAGTAATGTTGTCTCATAAAAACGTTGAACGATTATTTCTCCCCATAATTCAGATGAGGCCTGTTCTTGTTCAGGTAGCTGCATTCAAAAGTGTTTTCTCCCATCTCTCCTTTCCCTGCGCCATAGGAGGGATGTGTCCCTTCCGGCACATCAGTGGAGAAAAGACGGTGGTTTGCAAACACTGGCTACGAGGGCTGTGCAAGAAGGGTGACCAGTGCGAATTCTTACATGAATATGACATGACCAAGATGCCAGAGTGCTATTTCTACTCAAAATATGGTAAGGGGAACTTTGCCATCTGGTTGAACTTCATTGGTACTTTGTAAGCTGGACTTGTGCAAAGGGATTTGCTCAATAATGATGAACGTTTATATGGCACTTTAGAGTATTCAAAGTGCTTCATATCCATTGTCTCAGCAATCCTTACAGTAACTCTGTAAAGTAAATTCAGCGTTAAAAATCTCATGTTGCAAAGCCTTGCTTAAGGCCACCCACCGAGTTGATGGCAGAGGTGAACTTTGAACCAGTGTCTTATAGGTATGCTAGCTCTCCATGTACACTTATCCATCTTCTGAAGGAATATTTCATGCCTTGTAGCTTAGGTTCTGTGCAATTCTATAGCTCCACAAGTTTTGACCCATATAGTTCAGACTATATCACCAGATAACTTGACAATATAACAGAAGGGAACATGAGAGGTAAGGTAGGCAGTAACTTGGGCGAACCAGTATAGTGTAGTGGCTAGAGTGTTTGAGCGGAACTCAGGAGACCCGGGTTCTAGTCCTCATTCGGCCATAGAGCTCGCTGGGTGACTTTGAGCCAGTCACTGACTCCCAATATCCTTCCTTGGTCCAGTAAAGTATGTGCTTGTCCATTACAGGGGAATGCAGCAACAAGGAGTGCCCATTCTTGCACATTGACCCAGAATCGAAGATCAAAGATTGCCCTTGGTACGACCGAGGTTTTTGTAAGCACGGTATGTATATGGAATGTTGCTGTTGACAGTTGAGTTGTTGGGCCAGTACCTGCGCTGGCCCCTGACACATGCGCATCTTGTAGCAATAACGCAAAGCTGCAACATTTTACACTGTGGTAGGATCCTGAACCTGATTCCTGGCATACAGTTTGGCTGCTTGAGAACTTGTTTTTGTTACTGGGGGGGGGGGGGGATTCTGTTGCTTGCAGTTGTGGAGAGCATCTGAAAATCTGCACTCCATACTGCTTGAAAACTCATAGGTGGTTTTGTGTAGTTTTGGTGTGCGCATGTTTTGGGGTTGGGTGGGGGCAATGCTTTCATACCCTGCACACTTCCTGTATTTGTATGTAAGAGATGTGACCATAAAACTCTGTGTTGCAGGTCCCCTCTGCAGACACAGGCATACCCGTCGTGTTATTTGTGTGAATTATCTGGTAGGCTTCTGTCCGGAGGGGCCCGCTTGCAAATTCATGCAGTGAGTATGATCCAGGATTATTTCTTCTTAAGCTTCCCCTCTAACCTCTCACATTATGTCTGCTATGCCATATACTGGCCTCTATGCTTTTCTCTGAAAAGTTCTCATGACCCTCATTCACAAGTGTCAAAGCTCAGCTGGGATGTAATATGGAATGGAGTTGTTTTCCATTTTTCAAGGCAACTCTGATGCTATAAATGTCAGTAGTCCTGGGAGAATGTATTATAATTGGTGATTCAAGGATCACTTTGGCCTTTGTTTCCTTATGCATACCATTTTTTTTAAACCAGCCCTCGATTTGAACTTCCCATGGGAACCACAGAGCAACCACCACTGCCTCCGCCAACACAACCACAGCAAAAGGTATGTCACTTCAGAGGTGCTTCTACAGAAGTGTCAGACGGCTACAACGCTTGCCATTTTTGCATTACTTCTTCCTCTCTAAAAAAGGTGGGACTGTTAATTCTTTTAAACATGGGACATCTTGTGATGTCCTGATTAAACTAGAGGCGTACCTTTCCCCATTTACAGAGAAGCTTAAGGTTTTGGGGGAGGGGAGGGGAGGAACACATGGAGTACTTCTGTTCATATCCTTCAGAGAAACAAGCTACCACATTTCATATAACAGTCGTGTAATCATTGCCAGTAACAACTCTCTTCAATTGAAGGGTATTTATTTTTATGTATTTTGGATGTTCCTCCCATTCTCTACTCCATGAGCCCTAGCCATTAAGATGGGTTTGTGAGTGGGGCTGAATCCTCTCTTGAGTGCTTTCAAAAGCGACCAGTGGCTAAAAGGAGAGGCATGCACCCTTCAGATCTGGTACACAGAGTGCATGTATGTCTGCGTTAACTATACTAGAGCACTGTACCACCCCTCAATTGAAGGAGTCTCTGGTCATGATGAATTTTTGCTGGATGTATTAAAACCATTGCTTTTCAAATGTGATTCCTGTGGCAGTTTCTTTGGAGGAATGTGCACTCAAAAGAATTTGCACTCAAAAAGAGGGATTTTCTTGATCTGATCCAGAATGATGGGCAGTATCCACCTTACACCAGTTAATTTTCCTCCAGATATCATAGCCCCCTTCGTCCCATCATTCAGGGCTGTGAGCGGGCCTGCTTTCTGGGCACCATAACGCACCTGGGATTGGCTGTTGTATCAGCTCCATCACAGAATCTCAAAGCCGCCTTTCTCCCACAAGGGGAATGTTGCTGCACGCGAAGATATACATGCTGTACCCTCAGGGGACAGAAGAGTAATGTATCCACATGGTAGCATTTCTTTTAAAAGGCACATTCCAGCCCTTCCTACAACGCACCAGTTTGGGAACCCTACATTAACTGAAAGCTAGATGATGCGTTACACACAAGGGGTTTTATTAACTGTTAGTTATAAATAATATATAAGAATTGTACATTGTTTTATCATTTTAAATCGTAAATTTTAATTAATGCCTGTTTTTAATGATGATGTGATTTTTTGATTTTTGAAATGGTCGGAAGACTTATGCTGCATTTGTAAACCCTTGGCCAAGACAAACACGCTTGGGTGTGTGTGTGCATTTCAAGCATGATTTGCCAGATTTAAATTCTTCATTGCATAGCATTGGGGTGGCGTGTGCTACTTATTTTGGCGTCAAAGGCAAGAGTAACTGATGATGGGGATTATGGGAGTGCCTGGGTTAAGGCTGAGGTCTTTTGGGTTCTCCTGTCTATTGCTCAGGCTAGCAGAGAATGTTGCCTCTGACCTGATCATTTGGTGTGTGGGCTGTTCTTTTTCTCCCCCCTCCCCCTTTAGCAAAACAACAATCCACCATTACAAAGGTCGTCATCCCTTATCCAATTAACAAGTCAGAACTCGTCTCCCAACCAACAGAGGCCCCCACAGGTCACTGGAGTTATGCAGTCTCAAAACAACAGCATATCAAACAGAGGTGCACGGCCATTGGAGCAGGTCACCTGTTATAAGGTAAGTTGAAGGCTGCCTGTTGTAGGGGAAAGAGTTGTGCTGGGGATTTTGAATCTTGTACCACAGATCCCGAGTTCTGGAGGTGGAATGATCATAACACGAATGTTTTCGTAGTTTAGGTTTTATGCTTCCTTCCAGCCGCACTGTGCTAGATCTGGGAAATGGTTCTTTTTTTTCTTTTCTTTTTTGAGGATTTTGAGGCATATATTTTGAAAGAATTGTTACTTGCAATGCACCTCAGATTTACAAGGACTTTGCAGAAATTAAAAACATCTTAAGTAATAACGTGGAAGTGGATAAGTGTGGGTTAATAGGATGGGTCGGAAACAGCGTTGAATAAAGAAATCCAACTTCCACTTCGGGAATCTGTTGCACCTTTGTAGAAACAGCTCATATTATACAATTACTGTTCTAGAAGTTGGTACTACAGCACCAAATTTAGCCTTATGAATTGGAAATCCATTATTCTCATGAGGAAACTTGCCCAGATACAGACAAGTATCTTTCTATTCAAGTGAAAACAATAGGACATCCTACCTAAGGAACAGAAGGTGAACAATTCTCTCGTCTGTGTACTACATGGACGATATGGCTTCTTCTATGGAATCACATTTCTGTTTTTCCTTTCACAATGATGGGGTGGATAGAATTTTGGGGTGGGGGTAGTTTTAAAGCTGAGGAGGGTGTCTTTCCAGCTCTAAAGTTTGTAATCAGTTTCTTAATGCACACTCCCATCCCTTGTCATTTTGTGTAGTATTTTAAACAAAAGACACCCAAATGGTGTCTACTTTAGGGGGAAATGGGGGATTTCATTTATATTATTGGCATTCAAAACAAGTTTTTTCTCTCTTCCACAGTGTGGTGAAAAAGGACATTATGCCAACAGATGCACCAAAGGACATTTGGCCTTTCTTATTGGACAGTGAGCCAGAAGACCGTGCAGCACTTTTATTATTACGGGAGCTGAGTTATGCTTAGCACCATCTTGAACTGGTGATCCACCTTTTTTTATGCCTATACCAAAAGGACTGGCCAACTGAGGACTACTGATCTGCCACCCTTTTGTTGGTTATTTCATTATTTGTTTTACCCTTTTAAAGATAGTGGTGCCTGCCTTTATTCAAAGAATGCAATGCGGAGACAGGCTGAAGAAAAGCATAATACACAACCCTTCTTTAATGCAATATTTGGAATAGGCACTTTTGTTCTAATATATCCGGCCTTGAAGTCTTCATTTTTTTCAGCAGTCCTTGGCTATGGCAGAAGATGGGAAATAGTAGCAACTGAGCATGCTGTACAACTGTACTCCTTGTAAGGGGTCTGGTGCAAGGGGTTTTGGTCCATCCGGTGAAGAGTTTACTTAGCTACTTATAGTAGTTCACTTTTGTGTTGTTGAGGGGACATGACCTGTTCTTATGGTCCATCCAATGAAATGGACTTGCAACTGTATAAAGGTATAGAACTCACCTCTCTTTAACTGCTCAGACGAAAAGAGAAGGAGCTTCTGACAGAATTCTTCCTATGCACTCATGGTTAGTGATATGACCCTTTCTAGACATTTGCTTCTAAGTTACATGATTTGTAACCTGTAACTTTTCATAGGGCTAACACTTCCCCTTCCATGCTGCCAGAGTACTCCGATCAAATTGATTTAACCCCTATGCAGCAGTTCTAAAATCATAAATGTGAAGGGGATGTGTGTGTTTGCTCCCCAATCCTTCCTGTTCACCGGGAAGATCTGGAGAGACTAACCACATTTGATGGATGGTGGTCATAGTATGCTATGCAATCAGGGTTCCCAATCATGGAGAGGACTAACCAGATTGAGTTGAGTGCAGGTAAAGTCTCTTCAGGCCTTTGGTTCAACCTGGGAAGGTTGGGGGTGAAGAGGGCAGGGCCAGCATGGATGTCCCCTCCATACTTACAATGTTATAATGACTTATTAAAGGTGAATCAGAACACTTTGTAAGTTAACCATGCAATACCTGCCTTAGCCACTATTTCAGACCTGCTACAGTTGCCTAACTATCCTTAAGTATTTCTTTCCTGTTCTAAATTGATACGCTCTGATGAAAAGAGCTGGGGTGTGACTTTAATTCGTGAGATATGACTGGGGGAGGGGAAATAGTAACATGTGCCTAGGAAGACTATAACTAGGGTCCTGTCTTAAATGTCTTATTCAGGATGCTTAGTCAATTAAAACATTTTTTTAAAGTGCCTAGTGTCATCTTGTAGAGTAAGCAGTACCTAAAGAAACACTAGAATGGGCCTCATTGGGTTGGCTGTCAGTGGCAGATGGAATTTAGCTGAAAACTCTGCACCCTTACTCCTGAGGAAGTCAGTCTTATGGGGCTTAAGCTAAGATGATATCCTTTTGTGGCAGCTATATACTACCACCAGCTTGTGGTAGTATATAGGCTTGTGTTTACTCTTGAAAATCTTTAGCACTGGGAGTAGGACTGCAGCTACAGGGGACCCACCAGCTGCCTGAACTACATTTTGCTGAATCAAGCAAGTGCATTGGGGGATGGATACGTTGGAACTGCAGGCATTAGTATTCCAGGAAAGTTAAGCTTGATGCTTTGAAAGGGAGGGAACATTTACTTAAATAAGACCCGGTACTTTCATTTCATTCAGTACAACCAGGGATGACAAACCCACATTTAATTGTCTCACAGCAGGAAAATAATCATTGACTAGATGTAGTTAGCATTCCGTAAATTGGTAAAGATGGAAAATCCCTTCGAACATTTTTAATATATTTTTTTCAACTCTAGAATAAGGGCTGGTAGAAATACCCTCTCATCTCCGAGCATTATAATTAGTTCCACGAAACACACTGATAGTAAGTAATTTATTATTGGTCTTGGAATACAATTACGATTCTAGACGAGAACTCCACTTTTAAGAGTCAAGCCATCTTCGGTTGAAGCAGTCTTCTGTTACCAGTCAAAAAGTGGTAACTTGTATTCTTCTGGTCCATCGAGTGTCAGTGATATTTTCTCCATCGGTCATGCTCTGAATAATCAAAACAAGCCAGTTTGATGAAGCAGCACAGCCTTTTGGATATTCTTTTATAGAGAGTACTATTTTAAATCCATTCTATGTATTCAAAAAGTCATATTAATAACAGTATCAGCATCAAGAATGCGAAAGCTCAACAGCCATCAGCAGAAAAAAATATCTGTAGGCTCCCATTAAACAAATTCCTGGGAAAGATAGATTTTACTTTGCACCAAAATAATTGTATGCACTCTAAACAAACATTTTGGAAGGTATTCCAAGACTAGTTACCACCCCAAAGGCAGCCTTAGTTGCTACCTGTTGTATCAGACTATTTTGCAATTACTGGGCTGATCAAGAGCCAGGTGCTTTAGGTGATACCAAGAAATACTGCAAACTGTACAGTAGTACTAGTAACTGACAAAATAATAATAATAATTAATAATAATAATATATTTATTACCCGCCTCTCCCTCTGGATCGAGGCGGGGTACAACACAAATAAAAACACCATAAAACACATAAAACTAATTCAAACATTAAAAACCAGTGCATCATTAAAAGCAGCACACCATTAAAAAGGCATCTTAATAATAAGTCCGTAAACATAGCTTTGCTGGACTACACTGAAGACAGCCCATCTAGGCCAGTATTCAGTTTCCAATGGTAGAACAGCTGCATCTGGGAAGCTTGTAAGTTGTATGAACACAACAAACCTCCCCATTTTAGAGACTACAAAAACATTACCACAAGCAGGAAGTAGTGGCACTACCACTGATGCAACCCAGGGCATAACCCGCTTGAGGGGCCCACCCCACCAGTTGGAAGGCCCAGACTAAAACGCATGCTCTCACCTATGCATTAAAAGTTACCTTGGAGGATTTATTTAATACATTTATTTAACACTAGACTTCAAGGACACAAGGTAAGATTTTACTCACTAATGTGTTTATAGTTCCAGATGTAGCTCATGACCACGTAGCCTGTTAGCATCATGGCAATGCCTGAAATGCCTCCTTTCTTCACATTAATGTACTTATTGACAAATCTGTCATAACCTAATGAAGTGGGAAAACAGTCTCAGCTTCAAATGTCAAAGAACTTTCTTAAGCACAGCTTCTGAAAACAATACTTAAGGGAAACCCAAAAGCATTGCTAGTGGCGATATTTATTAATTATTTAATCCTTCCAATAACAGACATTCTACAAGCAGATTACAAGAATGAAATACAAAACAAGAAACACAGGAATAATTATAAAATATAAGAACAGCCGTACAAATCTAAAAACTAAATTCCAAAAATACCTGACAGAAAAGAAAAGGCCTCTATATTAGCCACCTGCCTTAACTTCCTTCAGCGGAACACCAGGAAGAAGACCTCTGAAGATGACCTAAAGTCTTCTGTTAAATTAAATCAGGCTGTCCCATTTGTGATTCTACAGAGGTTTTGGTTTACAAGATGACCATCCCTGCTTTAGACACTCTTGTCCCAAGCTGTTTAGGACTTTAAAGATCGACACCAACACTTTGGCTTGGAAACAGTCTAGAAGCCAGTGCAGCTGACGAAATGCTGGTGTCACATGATCATATGGACCAGTTAATAGCCTAGCAGCTCTATTTTAAACTAAAATATTTACACTATCTTCAAAGGTAGCCCGTGTACTCAGTCTTGTCTGCCTAAAACAGCAAAAGCACAACCAAAGACTAATATACTAAGGGGATCTCCCTAAATTCAGAATCACCTTTGCAGCCTGATCCTATAAATGGCTGCTAGGTGACACCCATTGAACTCTGAGTTCAATAGGACTTCTTATCAAGTGTTCTTAGGGTTGCAGCCTGAGTAGATAATTTTTCTCATCAGTGAGTCTTTACCATCTAGCTAGCAACAGCTGATCACGTTTACCAATTTAAAAAGGCCACATGAAAGCATCTGGTTCAAGGACAGGGAAAGAGACTCTCAGAGTGCAGCTGCATCTCTGTGTATGACAATGTTTTGCATGCAGAAGGATTTGCATTTAATCCATCCCCATCTCCAGTTAAAAGGACCTCAACTAGTTGGGTTGGGAAAGTCCTCTGCACAATTTTTTGCAGAATTACCACTAGCTTCATTTAAGTATCTGCAAGCAAGCTCTTCCTTTTCCATTCTGAAGCAGCCACAGCCTGGTAAATTTATTTTTATGCTGCTCCTATTGATTTTCCTATTAGTATATTTGTTTTTTAAAGTTTCTAAGCCACCCTGGGATTTTACAAATGGGTGGGGTATAACTCCCTTAAATAAACAAGACCAGAAATGCTGCCTGTTCAATGCTGCAGTCCTACAAACAATTACTTGAGTGCAAATGAGCTCAGTGAAAATTACTTCTCAGTAATAATGTATAGAATCTGGCTGCAAGGCTGAAAATAGAGGCTTGCAGCTCTATTTTATGCCTCTTCTCTCAGAGTTCAACAGAAACTTATTTCCAAGCTAGTATTTGGATCACAGGTGAACACACAAAGTTCAAAACTGATTTAAGATCTGCAAGTGGACGATGGCTGTGTAGATTTTCAAACCCTCTTATTTTTTATATCATAAGGCCTTTATGATATAATATGGCAAAGACTGAATTGCTTGTTTTTCCTCCTAAGCCTTCTCCTCATCTCTCATTCTCTCTTACTGTCAATGATGTTACGCTTACTCCAGTCAAGGAAGCTCGTAGTCTTGGCTTTATATTTGATTCCTCGCTCTCCTTTATTCCTCATATTGAGGCAGTAGCTAAATCCTGTCGTTTTTTCCTGTATAATATTGCCAGGATTCGATCATTTTTGTCTGTCTCTTCTGCCAAGACTCTTGTTCATGCATTGGTTATTTCTCGGTTGGACTACTGCAACCTTCTTCTCACTGGCCTTCCTTCTTCTCACATCACTCCGTTGGTTTCTGTTCACCACTCTGCTGCTAAGATCATCTTCTTGGCTCGCCGCTCTGACCATGTAACTCCACTTCTGAAATCTCTTCATTGGCTTCCAATTCACTTCAGAATCCAATATAAACTTCTCCTGTTGACCTACAAAGCTTTTCACTATCTAGCTCCTTCCTATCTCTCCTCTCTCATCTCACACTATTGCCCCGCTCGTGCTCTTCGCTCCTCTGATGCCATGTTTCTCGCCTGCCCAAGGGTCTCTACTTCCCTTGCTCGGCTTCGTCCATTTTCTTCTGCTGCCCCTTATGCCTGGAATGCTGTACCAGAACATTTGAGAACTACAAGTTCAACCGCAGCTTTTAAAGCTCAGCTAAAAACTTTTTTTTCCTAAAGCTTTTAAAACTTGATTTTGTTCTGACTTTATACTGTTAGTTCACCCTACCCAGTGCCTGTTTACCCTACCCTGTGCCTGTTTGCTTTCTCTTCCCCTCCTTATTGTTTTATTATGGTTTTATTAGAATGTAAGCCTATGCGGCAGGGTCTTGCTATTTACTGTTTTACTCTGTACAGCACCATGTACATTGATGGTGCTATATAAATAAATAAATAATAATAATAATAATAATAATAATAATAATTTATTTCACTAGCAAACTAGCATGTTTCTACAGAGTGAGTAATTCATTGTAGCCTGCCGCTTACTTTCAGATGTAGCACTATTGACGTAAACCTAAAACCAGAATTGTGGAGCATTGGCTATTGGCATACAAACGTCCTATTTCAAGAGATAAAATAGTACTCACCTCCTCGACAACTTGTAACTATCCCTTGTGGGCTGTAATTTCGTGCTGCTAACCACGTTGGCAGCTGCCCCACTTTCACATCCAGGAGCTTCTTATCTTTAATGGGTACTAGGAAAGAAAGGCAAGAATTTCTCATGGGAGGTCAGTATAATGGGGGGTATGGAGTTACAGTCCAAGACATGTGGAGGGCACCAGATTGGGGGAAGGTCTCCTACAAGTGGTTCTCAGTATGACAGGATATATTTGGATACATCCTTGCAGAGGGCCTTCTCTGCAGCGGCTTCACACCTGCGGAACAAACTTCTATGGGAGGTTCTCCATTTACCTTCCCTGCAGGCTTTCAAGAAGGCCTTAAAAATATTTTATTTTACCACGGCCTTTGCATGATGAGTATTGTTATTGCTGCTATTGTTCCTGCTGGTTTTATTGTTTTAATTACTGTTTTATTGCTTTTAATATTTTATGTATTTTATTGCTGTAAGCCGCCTTGTGAGGGCTTCTGAAAGGTGGCCAAGAAAAGTTATAAAGAAATAGTGTGGATTCCTTCACTGAGTGGGGGGTTGGACCCAATAGCCTTATAGGTCCCTTCCAACTCTACTAGTCTATGATTCTATGAAAATGCAATATTTAAAGGTTTTTTAATAATGGACTCTTGCACTGGCCAAGTCAAGAGAAGGGGAACCTGAGTTATGCAGAGGTGGCGTAACATATAACGGCTAAGAGACTGTGATGTGAAACAGCATTCTCCTGTTTCACATCTGACTTTATGTTGAAGCTGTAGGCCATAACTAATCTGGAAGGCCTCCCACACTAGAGGCCTTCAAGAGGCAGCTGGACAAGCATCTGTCGGGGATGCTTTAGGGTGGATTCCTGCATTGAGCAGGGGGTTGGACTCGATGGCCTTGTAGGCCCCTTCCAACTCTGCTATTCTATGATTCTATGGAGGGCCATAAGCCCCTCCAGCCCTGCTTCATTTAAAAGCTGCCTGGCAAACAGTAATTCAGCCTGAAAACGGGGTGGGTCGGTGGGTGGGAATTGACCAAAGCTTTGCCTGTTGAACTTCTGCCTGATACCTCTCTCCCATGCACAGGAGAGATGTTAGAGGGAAAGGTGCTTTTTAAAAACAAACCGCCTTGAAAAGACACCTCAAGCCCAGCACGCAGAGCGGTCCTAAGGCGTTGCAGCCAGAGCTGCATTTGGGGACGAGGCTGCAGAAGGACGCGTCCTTCAGGAGAGGCCTCCTCTTCCTCCTCGAAGCCAGCCCAGGGCAGAGTCCGGCCGCTTCATGCCCACAAGGAAAGCCAGGGCTCCCCTAGTACCGCTCAGGCTCCGACGGAGCCGGGTCACCTTGGCATCTCCCTCGCCCTGAACCGCTTACCTGGACGGTCCGCCATCTTGCCGCTGCCAAGGAGTATCCGGGGATCCGCGCGCAAGGGCTCCTGGGAGAAAGCCGCGCGCAAGGCCTCACGGGAAGAAGGTCGTCCTCCCTGCGGGCGGCATAGTGAGTCGGTCTAGAGGCAGAGTTCGTCTGCGCGAGAAAGTGGGATGGCGTTTTCATCCTACACATATTTACCTAGGAGTAAATCCCATTGAATTGAGTGGGGCTTACCTGTGAGTAGGCATGTATAGCATTGCGCCTGCATTTAGTTTATATTTAGCATTTGTTTCCTGAAGGATAGCCGAAATGGCTAATTATTGATAAATTAAAGCAAAAACGACAACAAAATATATACATAAAATAGAACTCTTTCTACGCACACAAAAAACCATTATTATTATTATTATTATTATTATTATTATTATTATTTATTTATTTATTTATATAGCACCATGAATGTACATGGTGCTGTACAGAGTAAAACAGTAAATAGCAAGACCCTGCCGCATAGGCTTACATTCTAATAAAATCATAATAAAACAATAAGGAGGGGAAGAGAATGCACCAAACAGGCACAGGGTAGGGTAAAACTAGCAGTATAAAGTCAGAACCAAATCAAGTTTTAAAAGCTTTAGGAAAAAGAAAAGTTTTTAGCTGAGCTTTAAAAGCTGCGATTGAACTTGTAGTTCTCAAATGTTCTGGAAGAGCGTTCCAGGCGTAAGGGGCTTCTAATAAGCCATCAGATAAAAATGCTTGCCTAAACAAGAATTTATTTATTTACAAATTTTATTATTCTTTTGAAGCTGACCACCTTGTTAGGTGTTTTATTTGTTGCACCTTGAGTGTTCTTCATTTTTGTTATTGTTGATGGATTGATTAATTTCTTTATTACATTTTTACTTTTATTTATTTTCCACAAAAAACAGACACATAAGGAAGGTAAAAAAAAAAAACCACTACAAACTATACATACTATTACACCACACATCCATCTAGTAAAATAAACACAATACATAAGGCTGTATTTCATTTAAAGCGCTCTTCGTGTCAGACGGCAAACATCCGTTGTTTCTATATTGCCAGGTACGAATTTCATAACAAGCAGCCAATGTATATATATCAAAGGCAAAGGTACAGGTTATATATAAAACCCACAAACAAATAGATCATCCTTTTGCTGTTCTTATATATACTCAATAAAAGGTTTCCAGTCATATGAGGCTATTGTTCTTTCATGTACTAGCGCCGTTAATTTTGCCATCTCCGCCAATTCCACCACCTTGAGGAGCCGTTCTTCCATTGTTGGTACTTGTGTTTTTTTGCGATATTGCGCATATAGTAGTCTTGCCGCTGTCATGAGTTGGATTGATTAATTTCTATTGGATTTTTATTGCGTTTTTAATCTTTTGTAAGCTGACAACTGACAATGAAACAGATGGGTGGGATATAAATATTTATAATTGACAACAATAAGTCGATCATTCTAAATCTCCACAGTGGTAGACAGTATAAAGTTGCATCCTTCAACATAAACCCTCATAATACAATCAGAACAGAATAAATTAAAAAGTTGCTAGCTTGTCTTCAAAACAAAATACAAAGGCATAGGGATCTGTTTTATCAGCCATAAGACCTTCAAAGGTTCCTGTTGCATCTAACAGCTTATACATTTGAATCTCTGTCTTTTGTATCTGATCCAGAAAGGAATAATATGGTTTCAAAATTTGCAAGGTTACTGATTAAGGTCTTCTAACTATTGGGTTCGTGTTAAAGTGTATAATGTGCTGTAATTGAATCTATTTTCATATATTAGCTGCCTGGTGAACTTATTAAAAAATTAAGGTGGAATATTAAAATTTTAAAGACATAAAAATATAAAGAAACCTCCCCTTTATACATGGGGTATATCAGGTGCCCTCTCTTGGCCTAGGAGAACTGGGCATGTTTAGCCTTGAGAAGAGGAGATTGAGAGGAGACACGATAGCACTCTTCAAATACTTGAAAGGTTGTCACACAGAGGAGGGCCAGGATCTGTTCTCGATCCTCCCAGAATGCAGGACACGGAAAAACTGGCTCAAGTTAAAGGAAGCCAGATTCCAGCTGGACATCAGGAAAAACTTCCTGACTGTTAGAGCAGTACGACAATGGAACCAATGACCTAGGGAGGTCATGGGCTCTCCCACACAAGAGGCCTTCAAGAGGCAGCTGGACAGCCACCTGTCAGGTATGCTTTAAGGTGGATTCCTGCATTGAGCAGAGGGTTGGACTTGATGGCTCTTCTATGATTCTAAACCCATGCTTGATCAGTTACATGTAGGGAAACTCACGCCAGGTGTGAATATGTGGTCCTAATAGTGGATGCAACCATGTTATATCACTGAAAGACATTTCAGAAAATCCCTGCAGATGTCAGTCTTGTTTAGCAAAGCTGCCTGCTCAGAAATAACTGCTAAAATTATTCTGGCCTCTAGAGTCTCTGGCAAGAACTAACACAGCCTTGTAAAACCGGCATCCATCCATCTATCTATCTATCAAAATCAAGCTAAATGTGAATGCAGAAACAATAGGGCAATAAACAAATTCTCCTCCAGTGGAGGCCAAACTAAATGAGGAAGGCTGGTGATTTGTAGGCGATATTAATATCTTTTCCCAGCAGATAATTTATTGCCCCTTGTCTCTGGGTGGCAGGAAGGACTGAGTGTTGTCTGTATACATTGGGGCACTAAGAGAGGTTTCATGAGAGGGCAACTTAATGAGGGTCACCCAAAACTTGAAGCCCACACTCTCTGATTTGGCATGATAAACCCACATCTGTATGGATGGGAGTTATTCAGTGATAAAGGAGATATACTCTGTATATTGTCAGGGGCTTGCAGTTGAGAAGAAATAAACTTAAGAGTGTGGGTCGGATCCAGATTTAGATGCGTGGAACTGGAAGCAGACTTCTCCATCCTCTTCTCCCCATAGAAAGCCCTTTGGAGCCCTGGAAATCGTTATGCAGAGGGCTGGGGGACCCTACAGTATGGGGTTCAGCTGTGGTGTGGGGGAATGAGGCAGAGGTACTTTCTGTAACCATAAAGTCCTTCCATCAATGGAAGGCAGAGCCTGGATCTAACCCTCTGAAGAAACAAGGGCGGCATCTTGCCAAGGCCTGCCCAAAAGAGTCCTACTTTCTGACCGGGACATCTGACATGACCATTAGGGTGACCATATGAAAAGGAGGGCAGGGCTCCTGTATCTTTAACAGTTGTATTGAAAAGGGAATTTCCGCAGGTGTCATTTGTATATATGGAGAACCTGATGAAATTCCCTCTTCATCACACCAGTTAAAGCTGCAGGTGCCCTGCCCTCTTTTAAATCTGGTCACTCTAGTATAGCTCCTGCAGCTTTAACTGCTGTGATGAAGAGGGAATTTCACCAGGTTCTCCATATATACAAATGACACCTGCTGAAATTCCCTTTTCTATGCAACTGTTAAGGAGCCCTGTCCTCCTTTTCATATGGTCACCCTAATGACCATCCCACATGATGTGTATAGGTGGGAGTTACTCAGTGGTAAAGGAAATGCACTCTGCACATAGTCTAGAGGCTTTCTCTACTTCACATCTTCCAAGGGTGAGCCCTGATAAAGAAAGTGGATTCCAGGGTTGAACAGAGAGGCTTCTGGGAATCAAATCATGCCCCATTGTCAGAAGAAATGAAACGGTTGACTAGTTGATAAAATATATCGTACTTGGGACAGGGACAATGCCTGTGTGAATTCAGAGTCAGTTCTTCTAGTGTTCTTAGACCAGAACTATTTCAAAATGTAGACACCCATAAGAATGTTTTGGGAGATGAAATCTTTGTATGACCATATAGCCAGATATGAAGTAAAGCATACATCATTCCCACACATTTGAATATAGCACCAGGCCAGATCTACACCTTGTGTCAAATCATTACAAATGTGAAATAAAAAGCAGGATATAGCACTATGAAAGTGGTATATGGAATGTGGATTGTGCCCCAACAGTTATCAGAGCACTTCAATACCGCTATAAAGCAGTAGTATAGATCCAGTGACTTATTGAAGAGAGGTCTGTGGTAAGTTTAAAGAATTTAAACTTATCACCATTAGGATTGCCAACTTTTTGGCTGGCCATGGTAATTGTGCCTTTTAATTGTGCCTTTTAACTATGGCTTTTAACATAGGCAGACTTTAGCTACTGGTAATGTTGATCTCCATGCTATGAAGAACATCAGCTAACATCTGCTATACCAAGCTGCTATTAGAGGCACAAGAGCAATTCAAGCAGGGTTTTTTCTTAGCTAGTTGGCAACCCCAGTTGCCCATCCTTCACAGGGGATGCAATGAGCAAGAGAAGAGAGCTGTGTGATGTTGTGGTTATTTAATACATACATACATACATACATACATACTATATATGTATGTATTTATTAAATACCAAACAAAAAGTTAAGGAATAGAACAATAATGTTTAATGTACAAAAATAAAATAAAGGATAACAATAGCATTGCTTTAAAAGTGCAACCTCATATTGCACAAGAACAAATATCTATCAGGCACAATGTGAAGTAAAAAGGCCAAACGCTTTTCAACACAAGGTCTTCATCAGTGACCAATGCTATAACATAATATATAGAACCTACTTCACAGGCTTGTTGTGAGAAAAGAATGGGCAGGGCGGAAGGAACTATATAAATTGCTCTGAATTCTTGGAGGAAAGGTGGCATAAAAATGTCTCTTTAAATAAAGTTGTGGAAGTATTGCACTAAATCTAAAAAGCAGAAGGGGTTTGCTTTGATCAAGCACACAAGCTCTTCTCTGACAACAGAAGCAAGTCTTAACCTATATATCTTATTCCTCTCTTTTTCCCCGTCATTGCTAAGCTGCTAACAGGGCTGGGATTGAGTGGAAAGTGTTGTCAAAAGCTGAAAAGAGGACATGTATTATTATTTGTTAATTGACTTGTACATCTCATGGCTCTCCAGATAGCCTAGGATAATAATTGGGTTTGTAGCTACTTAATAAGCAATCTGGTAGAGTAGTCAGCACTGCTTACGTATGTTTCACATACAGCCCTATAGTATCTATGCCTTTTATAGGGGTGGTTTCTATATTCAGATAGCTCATTTCTTCGGATAAAATGCTCAGCGAACCCGAAAACAAGTGTGTACAACTTTAAACTTCCAGTTGGTTCACTGCACACAATGGGTGCTTCCAGACAGAGGGATCTTAGCGCTAATATTCCGAGGGCATTTTCCTAGTAAAAAAAAAGGTGGAATAAGCAGTGGAAAAACACAGGAGGGACAGACGGGAAAGACAATAATATCTAGACCCCCACCCCCAGTATTTTTTTTTGTGACTTAGGAAACATAATGGCCAAAACCACAAATCCTCGGCACCCGGTAGTTTTTAAAACAGTAAAGATGGACAGGATTCCGTGTAGGAAAAAAATGCCAAATACTTTGGGTCTTCCTCTGCAATATGCAACAAAGCTGCCATGTGTCTTCTTTTTATCTAGAGGGGCTGCCCTCTCCAATTCCATTTTAACGATAACGATCATTGGGCTCCCACAGTGTGCAATTGGACAGCAAACCAAAGAATCAGGCACTTAGCTCACCTGTTTAGCTTTCTGCACTATGGTGAAATGGACGGTATTTCTATTTAAATTATAATAATAATTTCTAAATCTGCATCCATACATCTAAAGTAGCACATTGATGAAATTTAACACAAAGTTTTAATATATCAGGAGTATTAACCTTTATGTATTTATGGACTTTTTAATGTAAATTCTTAGTGTCTCTTATTTTAATCCTTTGTATTAAAACTAATTTTTACATATTGATGGGCACCTTCTGATGAAAACCTTTGTTAGTATCTTTTTGTACTTTACTCTTTTGTATTATAGAGTTTTTGTATGCTTATCGGTATTCTTGGGGTATGCATTTGTAAAGTTGATATGACCACAATGGTTGAAACAATAAATAAACACTTACAATAAAGTAGCATTGCAAAATGTATGGATTTCCCCCCCTCTTTGTGTGTGAGTGATGTTTTCGTTTTGTAATTATGTTTTTATTGTGTTTTATTGTTTTAATCTATTTTAAATTGTTTTGTAAGCCTCCATTGTTTTGGTGGAAAGGTGGGGAATCAATCAATCAATCAATCAATCAAATAAATACATAAATGCATTTGCTCCTTTTTGCAATTCATAAGTAACTACCCCACATGCAACTAGGAGGACACTGGATGTATTCTAGTGCAAGCAGGGCAACTGTGACATTCAAGCAGGTCTGGCCAGCACCCAACAAGGAAACTGTGCACTCCCTAGGACTTTCCCCCTGTTCCCAGAATCCTCTGGACTGGAGTTTCATGGCAGACCCATGAAGTTCATTGGCAGGTATATTGCATGAGTTGCAACAGGTTTTCCTGAAGCCAGGAAGTTTGAAAGTCACTGACTAAATAGCCACCAAGCATATCTGTCAAATGTCATGGGCCATATGTCAGAAAGAATTTTGGCTCTCCGTTGCTCAAGATGCGGAGAAAATACTACCTGACACGCTGATGGATCTGGAGACTTTTATGGCTTTCTGAAATATAGAATCTCTAGAGAGGTTGTAGGACAGTTCAGCAAGGTATCTGCATTTCCATCTCGCAAATGTGGGCCTTTTGTAGAATTCTGTGTACTGAGTTTTTGTTTCCTTTTTTTCTTTCAGGAGCTGCCCTGAGGGGCAATTATACATTAATAGCAACTTCTTTCAGAAGGGACCATCGCTGTTCTTTGAGAAAACAGCTATTTCCAGGCAGACCCGTTCCCGAGGAGCTGCTATTTTTAGTAAATACTATTTTGGAAAGGGAGTGGTGGGTGGCTTTGTCTCTAAGAAATCTGTGGCCTTAGCCTACCGCTAGTGCTGGCAAGTTGCTCTTTGCCTGACAATAAGCCATGTCGTCCCTTTGTAGAGGTTTGTAGCCTAAAGGAAGTGATTCCTTTGCCCTGTACATAAAGTGCCAAGCCAAGCAAAGGCTAATGACAGAGGCAGAAGAAGGCTTGTGTACGGCATTCATTTCTTTAAGCGCAGTGGAAGTTCCATTAGGACGAACAGAGAAAAAGAGGCACATGCATTTTCCAAAGCATGGTACTTAAGCCAATAATAATAATAATAATAATAATAATAATAATAATAATAATTTTATTTCTTACCCGCCTCTCCATCCTGATCGAGGTGGGGAACATAAAATATTGATTTAAAACATGGTATACATTTTGAAAACTTCCTAAAAAACATACTAAAAGCATCCTAAAAAGCCTACCTTTCTGACTTCTGGCAAATCCATCTTGCCCCTCCTGTGTGGCATAAACTGGGCATGCAGTCGTCCTACTGAATGCAATGGCTGAAAAAGTAACAGAGCTTCTAGGTTCATAGTTATTCACCTGTCATGCACGAACATCCCCACAGGAAGGATCTAACTCCAAATCTGCATCCCTTTGAACGAGGCACAACATGGCTTCTTTTACTGGGAGCTGTCCTCTATTTTTATTTTTATTTATTACATTTTTATACCGCCTCAAAGCCGAAGCTCTCTGGGTGGCTCACAGAAGCTTAAACATTACGAACGATAAGAATTGCTGTAAACCACCCAGTGATCCCTGTCTGTGTTGGTTAACAGCATGTGCTTTTGATAGATCTCACTTACACAGGAGAACATGCGAAACAGCCTTATAGCAGGTTAGACTGTTTATCTTTCTAGGCCAGTGCTATCTACTCACTGTCTGGCAGTAGTTCTAGCATCGGTAGAGGTCTTTGCCATCCCCTGCGATCTAATCCTTTGAAACTGAGATATCGGGGGTTGAGCAGACCTTCTGCATGCAAAGCATCATAGATACTAGTAGTAGCAGTGGAACGTGGTAGCTCTGATGTCAGTGGGGGGTGAATCTGCTCCAGGTATTAGTCACAACTCGATAGGGAGCTATCCGAGGTGTAGAAAAGGGCAGAAAATCTGCCCAAAACAGCCTGATGAAGACTGAGCATGCTCAGTAAACACGGAATGCTGAGTGTCTGGGTGGGTCATGTGTAATGGAGTATCCTAGAAGACGGTGTGGCTGGCAGGCTTGAGCCCTGAATGAGATCATTTCACACTGCAACATTTTGTTGCAGGTCCCACCGGTGTGTTCTACCATTGGGTTATCGTCCCTCTTAATCATGATATCTTGCAGCCACATGATACAGAAGCAAAGGGTAGTATGGTATATCAGTCAGTGACAGGCAAATAGCATTATTGTGTCCTGCTTGTGGGTCCCTGGTCAACAGCTGTCTGGCCCCTGTGTGAACAGAATGCTGGACTAGACGGGCCCTTGGTCTGATCCAGCAGGGCTCTTCTCTTCTTATTATTAAATGACATTGTCCCACTCATACGATGCTAGATCATTCTCGCCGATATATTCATGACGTTGTTTTGGTTTAGTTTTGTTTTCTGCGAAGGTTTGAGTCCTACTCAGAAAATGTACCTGGAAAAAGGACATTTTGCTGCTGAGTGCAAGTCTAAGACATGGGAAGCGGGGCGGGCGGGGGGAGTTGTCCTTTTGAACATTTTTTTTAAAGGATAATTCAATCTAAGAACACTTTGTTCTCATCCACAGCATCAGTTGAACTTATGATTAACTGGCAGATTAATTTAGTTAGTAGCTGGCAGCAGCATGCAAATTTTTAATTCTCACCTACATGCTTTTATTCTTACTAATGTGATATCCGGAAGGTTAAACCGCATTTCTTCTCCTTCACTCATGAGTCGATATAATTCATCAGTAGTATTTCTGTAGGTTCCACAGCACCCGTGTAGCCTTTAACCTGCTAGTGCATCTGTTGCAGTCACAAGTAGTGTGTGGAAGGTGTTGAGCCAAAGTACTCGGCCTGCCTACCTCCCTGCCACCCATCATTTACTTTTTTGCATCTCCCATTGATCACCATGGGAAACAGAAATAATAATAATAATAATAATAATAATAATAATAATAATAATAATAATAATAATAATTTTATTTTTTACCCGCCTCTCCATTCTGATCGAGGTGGGGAACAATAGCAAAGGATAAAATACATAATACTCAATTAAAACATAATACACATCGTTAAAAACATCCTAAAAACATTTTAAAAACATCTTAAAATTCCACTGGATAGGCCTGCTGGAAGAGATAAGTCTTTATAGCTTTCTTGAATGCTGGTAGACTGTTAAGTTGACGAGTCTCCTCCGGCAGGCCATTCCACAGTCTGGGAGCCGCAGAAGAGAAGGTCCTCTGGGTAACAGTTGTTAATCTAGTTTTTGCTAGCTGAAGTAAATTCTCCCCAGAGGACCTGAGTGTGCAGGGCAGATTGTATGGGAGAAGGCGATCCCGCAGGTAGCCTGAACCCAAACCATGTAGGGCTTTAAAGGTGATAACCAACACTTTATAATTCGCTCGGAAACTAATTGGCAGCCAGTGAAGAGATTTTAAAACTGGTGTCATGTGGTCACCCCTAGGTGTACCGGTGACCAGCCTGGCTGCCATATTTTGAACTAGTTGACGTTTCCGGACTAGACACAAAGGTAGCCCTTTGTAGACCACATTGCAGAAGTCGAGCCTTGAAGTTACCAGCGCGTGCACTACCATCTTTAGGTCTTCCGAATCTAGGAAAGGGTGCAGCTGGCGTATCAGCCGAAGTGAAAGTAGGCACTCCTGGCTGTCACATCTATCTAATGAGAACTTGGGCAGTATAGAAATGAAATGAATAACTAACTAAATACATTAGTGCAAGTAATACATTGCATGTAACCCTTTCGTAGTCTGCACCCATAAGGACTAGAAACTTGATGGTTTTGTTTTATAAATGAATATTGAGAGTCACAGGAAATGGGGTTTTCTGCCTAATGCCATATTCTGTGGGTTTTCCGAACTCCTGCAGAGTCTTGGAATATATGCAACTAGAAGTGGGGGGCATAGCTCAGTGGAAGAGCACCTGTTTTGCATGCAGAAGGCCCAGGTTGGATTGCTGGAATCTTCAGGTAGGGTTACAAAAACTCCTGCCTGAAAGCCCAGGGCGTCGCTGCCAGTCAGTGTCTGTACAGTTTTGTGCTAGGTAGACCAATGATCTGACTCAACATGCTTGGGAGAATGGTGTGCGCATAAGCCTGCTGTTAGGGGGAGCTGTCCAAGGTACTGAACCCTACCACCCCACCCCACCCCAAGTGGCTGGTTCTGACTAAAACCCAGAATGGAATCTCAGCCCCACAAATCAGGCAGTGGAGCTAGGAGGACAGATCTGAGCCATGGCCTTCATCTGGACTATGGGATACTTCCCAAAGGATCTACAACAGGGCTGTATGTGCCAGTTCTTCATGCCCCTAGCTTATTTCTACGAGTTACTCATCCAGGCTTGTAATCAGATCTGGTCGCCTAGGGTGAGCAAGAGCTAAAGTGCAGGTGACCATGCAGGAAAAGTCTTGTAAACCAGAAGAGAGTTGGTTTTTTTTAATGCCCCCCCCCTTTTTGGGCCATCCATGTGGTATGGAAATGACTAACTTAGAAATGTGTGAGCAGGCGAGCTAGCACGAATTGTTACAGAGTTGTGAGGCTCAAACCAGATGTGATATTAGGATCTTCTGCAGCTTTTGTTCTGCTAGTCAGAGACAAGGTGTTCTGGGGAAGGGGGTTAAACAATTTCCAACTATTTTTTCCTTGTGGTAAATTACCCCCATCTGAAGTTGCTATTACCGCATTGGGGAAAAGACAGATATAGGGAATGTTCACACAACATGCTAACCCACACTCAGTGGTTGAGTGTGGGTTGTGGCTGAACTGTGGGTTGTTTGTTGAACCCTGGGTTAGCGTGTTGTCTGAACCCAGGACATTTTCTACAGAGTGGCTTGTTAACCACCCTGAACAACCCAACAACAAGCCATGGGTTCTCAAGGTAGCTTGTTCAAGAAAAATAAGCCACACTGCAGAAAATGACAAATCACAAATCTCTTAGGGCCTTGTCTGACCTTAACCTTGTCTTGTTTGACATCATCCTGGTTTCTTATTACTCCTTTTAGATTAAAACCTTCATTCATTGGAAGCTGCGAGAACTGCAGTAAAGTCTGGACGTTGGTACGACAACAGGGGTGGTCTTCCTTTGGAAGTCAGTACAGAAGCCACCCTTGTTTCTGCAAAATCTGCTGCTTGCTCTTATATTTTCATTTTCTGACCCGGTATCCCGAATGTTCCTTGTAAAAAGGCCACTCTTTTCCCAGCGGATGATCTTTCCATAGTCAGAATCTGGAGGTCTGCTTCACATAAGACCTATTTAGATCTGCTATCATATCCAGATGTTTTACTGGAAGGCTACTTTGGCGGGGGTTGGGTGGGGAAATCAAGCTGAATGCCTCTGCCAAGAAAATTTCTGGCTTAGTCAAGAGGTTGTAAGTGGAAGAGAAAAAATAAACAGTAAAGGCAAGCAAAACTATTCTAAACTTGGTTTGCAAAAGGCAGTGTGAGAAATCTGACAGTGCATGTAGCTTCTTGGTTATCTTGCAGGATTTGCACTGGGGAAGGGGTCTGGGTGGCGAGGAATACTTCAACCTGCTATTCTGAGCCTTGATTTCAGTTATTAGCTCAGGACCACAGCAGACGTGATGTGGCAGATCATCACGTTTTGTTTTTGACTTTGAAGAAGTTGCTGGGGGTTTGTCTGAAATGTCACCAAACCCAAATGAGATGGGTTAGAATCATAGAATTGTGGAGTTGAAAGGGGACACAAGGATCATCCAGTCCAACCCTCTGCAATATGTAGGAAAACCAATTCAACCATCCCTGAGAGGTGGCTGTCCAGCTTTTTGTTATAAACCTCCAGAGCTGGAGAACTCACAACCTCTGTAGTGAGATTGTTCCACTATTGTACAGATCTCACCATCAGGAAGTTTTTCCTTATATTTTATCGAAATCTAGGTGGCCGTAACTTATACCTTTTATTTCAGGTTCTAATTTCTGTGGCCATGGAAAATAGTTCTTCGCCATCTTCCCTGTGGTGCCCTGTTATGTACCTGAACACTGCCAACATGTTTCCCTTCAGTCTTCTTTTCTCCAGACTGAACATCCCAAGTTCCTTCAGCCTCTCATAGTCCTTGTATTATCTTTGTTGCCCTCCTCTGAATTGTTCTAACCTGTCAATGTCCCTCTGGAAACGTGGTACCTAGAATCGTACACAACCCTCCAGGTGTGGCCCCACTAGACTGAAAGGGGAGCACTTTGTTTCATGGGGCCAAAGTTACGCAGGTGCTGTAGTCACTCCTGTTGAAATCAGCATGACTTAAAAGTGCTTTGTTTTTTGCTGGGCCGTGTGCAGAATAATGATGATGATGATGATGATGATGATGATGATGATGATGATGACATTTTGCTGGGATGCCTCAGCACTCTGCAGCATCTGAAAGGGCTTCGCAGCATGAGCTGTTCAGATTCATCTACCAGATCATTCCCACCTTTTGGTAGAAGCAACACATTCCTAGTTCGTGCCCTTCAGCTTGCCTTCTGCCACCTAATCTAGAGGGCTGCCCCCAAATGCCACGGAGAATGCTGTGCCATTGCTAGAGGGTTGTTGTTGGTTTTTAAATTCCAAATGCCAGTCCAGATGGCTTCTGTATGGGTTGGGGGCGTCATTGTCATCTTGCCCTTTGCCTTAGGCAGCAAATAATCTTGGACTGGGTATCCCCTCTGGCTGCCGCCCACTGATTGTGACATTCCTGTTTCAAGACCGCAAATCCCTGACAGCAATAAAAGTGGGTCCTGTGCAGTATGGCAGCCATCAGGGCCAGTGCCAAGAATTGGCATGATTGGACACCAGCCGAGGGCCCCCACCCCAGCAGGGCCCCGTTAGTGAGAGCCCCCTGGACTTGCTCCACCTCTTCACCCTTGCAACCTGCTTGTTCACCTGCCTCTTGCTGTAGCCCAGTCCAGCAAGGTGGTGAGAAGGAGAAGCAGGAGATGATGATGATGATGATGACGACGACGACGACGACATTTGTATCCCACCCTATATTACAAGGATCTCAGGGTGGCATACAGGTAAAATCATACATACAATATAAAACAGTAAATATACACAGCTAAAAACCAATTAAACCATTAATAAGCTAAAGCCAGCATAGAATTTAGAAACAGTACAACCAATTAAAACTATGTACAGCCTTGGTGAATTTAGCCATTTGTTAAAAAGCCATGTCTTAACGTGGCCCTAAAATGAAGTCAGTGCCGGCGCCAGTCGGGCCTCCAAGGGGAGGGCATTCCACAGCCAGGGAGCCACCACAGAGAAAGCCCTCTCCCATGATTCACCGAGGGCGGGGGCCCATGGGCCCTCCAAAACGTTGGCAAACCTACACAGACAAAATACTCTGTTGGATGTTCCCCCAGCTCCAGAGAAAGACGATGATGGTGCTAATCTATTGAACGCTGCAGCGTTAACACTGTCTGGATCCATCTAGTCTGGCTAGAGACCCATTCGGTACTGATTGGGTCCTTCGAGCTCATTGTCTTTCATCCTTCCACGGGCTGGTCCCGTGAGCTTTGTTTGCTTCGACTTTGGACATTCATTCAGTGCCATCTTCATCGCTCAGCGCGTCGGGCAAAAGGAACAAGCTGATGAGATAGAAGGGAAGGATCTGATAACACTGTGTTCCACCCTCCATGCCTTGTGTGACATTTCAGTCTGTTTTAAACATCTGCTATATCATTCCAGGAGCTTCATATTCAATTGCAGCCAGGGCGAAAGCTATCGAAAGCTATTTTAATCCCTAATCATTCATCATTGGGTCCTTTCCCATCTCTCTCTTTCTCTCTCTCTCTCCTTTGTCTTTTCTCTCTCTCTCCATCCACTGTCCTGCAGGATTATATATCTGCAAGAAATTCCCAACTTTGGAAACCCCTGGAAAGTGGAAAGGTCAACATAGAGAATGTACAAAACAACGTGCGTAAATTTAACATTATTTTAATGGTAATCATCACTGAAGAAGGAAAACATAGGGAAAAGCTATTTTCCCCCCATAATCAGGGCTGGCCCAAGACATTTTGCTGCTTGAAGCAAAGGATAAGATGACCCCCCCCACACACACACCCATTCCAGGGACAGAAACCAACAGGATTGGCAATTGAGGGTGGCTATGTCTCCTTTTTTACAGCAGACTGTCCTTCATTTGAAGGGCTGCCAGAGAACTGTCCTCCATTTGAAAGTGTCCTCTGTTTGAAGTCCAAGTCTGGTATGAAGATAAAGAGGCATGAGAAGGGACAGCTGGGCCTTGAACTTGCCCAATAACAGCACCTGGACAGCAGATTGAGCAGGCTGAACAAGACAGGTCACCTGGTGGCAAACTTCCACATTATAGCTCCACCATACACCATCCTTGCAGGCTTTTGGAAAGGAAAGGAACCTCTCGTGCAAGCACTAAGTCATTACTGACTCTTGGAGGGACGCCAGCTTTCGCTGACGTTTTCTTGGCAGGCCTTATAGAGGGGTGGTTTGCTGTTGCCTTCCCTGGCCATTATTACCTTTCCCCCAGCTCACTGGGTACTCATTTTACCAACCTCGGAAGGATGGAAGGCTGAGTCGACCTGAGCCGGCTGCCTGAAACCAGCTTCTGCTGGGATCGAACCCAGGCCATGGGGAGAGTTTCAGCTGCAGAAACTGCTGCTTTACTGCCTTAAAACATTTTATTTTACCACGGCCTTCCCGTGATGGGTACTGTTAATGCACTTGCTGGATTTATTGTTGGTTTTATTGTTTTTAACTGCTACTTTATTGTTATGTTTTTATTGCTTTTAATATTTTAACTTCATGTATTTTATTGTTGTCAACCTGCTGCTTTAGACAATGCTGAGCTGAATGGAGCAATGGAAAAAAGGTGAGTAAGGGGAGATATAATAGAGGTGTACAAAATTATGTATTGGTCTGGAGAGTGTGGGTAGTGAGACATTTTTTCTCCCTCTTTCATAATACTAGAACCCAATGGGGTGATCCATGAAGATGACCAGTGTGAGATTCAGGACAGGTCAAAGGAAGGACTTCTTCACACAGCGCAGAGTTAAGCTATGGAATTCAGTACCACAAGATGTAGTGATGGCCACCAATTTGGATGGCTTTAAAAGAGGGTTGGATCAATTCCTGGAAGCAAAGGCTATTCATGGCTATGACTCCCGATGGCTATATGCTGCCTCCAGGATCAGAGGCAGTATGCGTATGTACACCAGTTGCTGGGGAACATGGGTGGGAGGGTGCTTTTGCATTCACATCCTGCTTGTGCGTTTCCTGTTGACGGCTGGTTGGCCACTGTGTGAACACAATACTGGAGTAGATGGACCCTTGGTCTGATCCATCAGGGCTCTTCTGATGTTCTTCATGGTCTAACTCGGTGTAATGAGGCAGCTTCCTATGCTCTACACAGCTGAAAGACAGCCAAGTCCTTCCTCGACAGTTTGTGATTCATTTCCCTCGAGGAAGGAGCAGTATATCCCTACTTCTATCTCTCTGCGTTAAATGCAGCAGGATGTCTCACTCAGATGTCACATTGTAAATCAGACATGTGGTATTATGTGAAAGCGATACCACAGGCATGATATCCACAGCGCTTGACAATGAGGACTGCTCCATATGTATTTTTATCTTGCCACAGTGGAAGTCATCCTAAGGTTTCTCCCCTTCAGGATATAAGGAGTGATTTACAAGAGCAGGAACTCACGGTCACAGCTCACCTGCGAGGGGTGGGGTAAGGAAAAAAGAGAGTGTCATGTCCTGGCAAGGGAGGGGAATGGGAGGGCTGTGTGCCATGATTAAGCGGCGTGGACAGAAAGTCCATTGATGGATTGGTCGACTTAGTGCATTTTATTTGACTGCAGTTTTTATCCTGAAGGTTCCCCAAGGTGGCTTACAAGGCAGATTAAAACCAATGGCCAAAATACAAGAAATAAGGGGGAGCAGGGCCATGTCACAAGCCCTGCTGAATGACTGCTTGCTTTTTCGTCTCCCCTCCCCATCTCTTTTCCTTTTATGTTGTGTCTTTTTAGATTCTAAGCCAGCAGGCAGGGACTGTCTTGTTTTGATGGGTTATTTCCTAAGCTGCTCCAGGAGACTTTTTGGCTGAACAGCGGGATAGAAATGCTTTAGATAATAAAATAAATAAAGGAGGAGCAACTGCCACAGAGTGTTGCAGCGTAACCTCACCTGCTAACAGGAATGCTCCTGTTCAGGTTTCCAGCCAGCCAGTCTGGTTTCCACCCCCAGAGGAAATGCCAGCTTCAGGAGAGGGTTTTTCTTCAGGACTCAGGGGAGCAAAGGGTTCAGATAGCCAGACAGGGGTACTGTAGCTTATTCACTCTATTTCACCTAGCCCTATAAAAGCTTCAGATTCTGGCTGGGCTCCTTAATTTGAGCATCTCATGTCTTGAAAAAAAATGGCTAAGCTTCTGTCACTGTACCTATATCAACTCCTGTGCTTTAAGTATCTCTCTGCCTGATCACCATCTTCTTTCGTCTCTCCCAGCATGCCTATCTGGTTGACAGAAAGACAGGCAGCCAGGCAGTTGGAGGCAGGGCCTTTTCGGTTGTGACGCCAATGTTATGGAATCTCCTTCCCAGAGCAACCTGCTTGGCCCCATCTTGAGCAGTGGAGGCAGGTGGCTCCGTTTTTGTTGGGGGCTGTGCAACTATTCTGGGTTTCAGTCAGAATCGGGCAAAACTCTAAAGGAGCTGTCTAAGGCACTGAACCTATTTTGGGGTTAGGGTTCAGCACCTTGGATAGCTCCAGGGTTTTAGGCAGGAATTTTCACAGGCCTGCCTGGAGATGCCGGGGATTGAACCCCGGGGCTTTCTACACACAAACCAGGTGCTCTACCGCTGAGCCATGGAAGAAAATGCACTGCACTGGCTGCCTATTCGCTACCGGGCCAGGTCGAAGGTTCTTGTACTTGTGTACAAAGCCTTAAACAACTTGGGACCAGGATACCTGAGAGAGGTAGCTAGATGTCCCTTACCAACCTGCCCAGTCACTGAGGTCATCCGAGGGCCTGCTCCTGGTGGTTCCACCTAGATCCATCCTCCGATTGGAATCCACCAGGGGAAGAGCCTTCAGCGTGGTGGCCCCCCTCCTGTGGAATTCCCTGCCTCTGGAGGTCAGGCAGGCTCCGACCTTGTACTCCTTTCGGCGCCTCCTGAAAACATCTTAATTCCAAGAAGCCTTTCTTTCACATGCAGCCTTGGATTTCTGTGTTGTTGTTTTTCGCTTCTTTTTAAATTTTGTTTTAACTGTTTTATTCTGTTTTTATTTTCATTTTACCTTGTACACCGCTCTGAAATTTTTCAATGGGGAGCGGTATCTAAATATTCTAAATAAATAAATAAATAAATAAATAAATAAAATCCACCAGAGCAACCATTAAGAGCTTGAGTTTCCGTTGATAAAGAGCTTTCTCAAAACGCATCAAGAACTTACTGTTGGTGCTGCTGTCTTTTTTTGGGGGGGGGGTCCCTTCATCCAATGGGTCCACCCAACCCATTTCGGAAGCCTTACCTTATTGCCCCTTCCATCCCATAAGGAGTGGGCTCTGGTTACACAACCTCTGGGCTTGTAGGAGGGGAAGCTCTGAAGGTTGACTTAATTGCTATTAGCTGCCGCTGGTAACGGTAGCGAGATGAGACAACACCCTGGTGCATCTCATGCTCTTTTGCTTTGTTCTGCCATCCTGAGCAATTTGTCTGTAGGCAGCTCCGAGTCATCTGTAACAATGGAGATCTGTAACACTGGGTGACTCAGCGTCATACGTGTGGGACCTGCCGATCATTCTCTGCTGTGCCACACCATCTGAGAAAAGAATGCAAAAAGGATACAAAGTAACAGAACTCAGCCTTGGCATACAAATGTCTCCCGCCACTCGGCAATCCTAAAAAGGGAGATGAGACAGAAAGCAGGGCCATGCCAACAGCGCCGCTGAAAGACTGCTTGCTTTTCCCCCCCTCTTCCCTCACCATCCTTTCTTCCTTTTGTGTCATGCCTTTTCAGATTGTGAGCTTCCGGGCAGGGGCTATGTTACTCGTTGTTTGTTTGCAAGCTGTTCTGGAAGCAGTCTTAGCTGAGGAGTAGGATCGAGATGCTATAAATATATAGATGTAAAATATATAAGTGGGAGGGCTTGGGGGAACCTCAGGTTTTGCAGAAGTACTGGGCAGGGGCGTGGGGAATCCTAAGGGGAGGGCATCCCCTCATAAAACAAGCCAATGAGGACAGAGTGTGCTCAGTGGGAAAGCTGACTGGAATGGAGTATTGTGGACAAGGGCATAACTGACTGGCTGGAACTCTGAACAGCAGCCTTCCACCCTGCAGGTCCCACTTGTAATAGATCATCTCTCCCTGTACAAGGCTTTGTAGCCAACATTCCGCCCCACGTTAGATAACAAGTCCATCCTGGTCAGCGTGTGTATGTCTTGTTGTTTCTCCGTTTCGAAATGCTTCCCTTTCCATCAGCTTTGCCAAGCAACACATTTTTGCTGAGCTCGTCATGCCGACAGCGCGCCGTCATCTCCCTGACATGACCCCATCACTTTGGCTCTTCTGAGCTTCAGGGGGTCTCCTGAAACGACCAGTACCAGGAACAGGGCAAGAGGATTTTGGACGACACTTTGGCGTCCCTCTTCCCTGATGAAAATTTCATGGCCTCCACTGGCTTTCTTTAGATTGTGCTGTTTATCCTGACTAAGGGCTTCTTATTTCCTCTCTTCCTTGGCTCTGGAGAGGCCTTCGTTGTCTGATGTGCCACTTGGCAAGGCGTGTTGGAGGTAGGGTCACAGACCCGAGGACGTGTGGGCCTAGCAGGTTCCTGCAGACAATGGCGGCTTCAGTTTTGGGGGACTCTTGGACAAGACATCCTACCTTCTCACTGCCATTTGCCACCATCTTGCTCTTGCTATTCATCCTCTTTCTCATCATTGCTTGCACTAACTTGCTTGAGAGGCAGAGAGGCAGGTGAACAAGCAGGTTACAATGCAGAAGAGGGGGAGCAACTCCACAGGGCTCTGGTCAGTGGGTGTCGTGTCTAACCCTACTGCCCCTGTTTTGGGAGAAGATGTTTCAGGTAATCAATCAGAATCAGAATCAGAACTAGCAGACGCAGCGCCAGACACCAGCCAGCCTGTACCAGTGGGGGAGGAAGCTCTCATGGGCGATTCCCCAGCTGGAAGTCAGCCCCCTCCAGAGCTTATCTCCTCAAGGCCAAATCCTACACACTCAGTGGGAAGTGAGGTTTCTTCCGGAGGTGAGTGTCCCGACAAGTTAGCTGATGCTAGGGTCCACCAGAAGCTCAAACGCACGGGGCGGAAGGAAGGCATGAGAAGGTCGGAGAGATTACACCAGAACCTGCCACCGCACTAGGCGCTCTGAAGTTATGGGCGTTTGAGAAGTGGCTTCCTATTCTTCTTGAGCGGACAATTGTCTTGCTTAGTTTGCATAGTTTTGCCTTGGGGGACGTTTCCAAGAGGTTAGAGTCTCTTCAGGTAGAAGAGACATTTGTTGCTTAATAAAAGCTTTGTAGATTACTTAGCAAGCCTCGTCATTTGCCTCCCATCAAAAGTAAGAGCGTTCTGAGAAACACGACAGTGGGCCCCTGCTGCGGCGTGGCCCCTCGGCTGGTGTCCGGCCATGCCTTCCATTGCTGATGGCCCTGTTTGAGGACATCTCGCTATCTTTTTACCCGTCCAGAAGTTTAACAATACTTCTTCACACAAGCACACAGTTAAACTGTGGAATTCACTTCCGCAAGGCGTAGTGATGGCCACCAATTTGGACACCTTTAAAAGAGGATTGGACAACTTCATGGTGGGTAAGGCTATCAGTGACTACAAGTCCTGATGGCTATATGCTCGTATCAGAGGCAGCCTGCCTATGTACACCAGTTGCTGGGGAACATGGGTGGGAGGGTGCTGTTGCACTCATACCCTGCCAGTGGGTTTGGTTGGTTACTGTGGGAACAGAGTGCTGCATTATTTATTTATTTATTTATTTATTTATTTATTTATTTATTGCATTTCTATACCGCCCAATAGCTGAAGCTCTCTGTGCGGTTTACAAAATTAAGACAATTCAAAGTATAAAACAACAGTATAAAACCATAATAGAAAATACATTATAAAAGCACAACCAAAATAAAAACAGCAGCAATGCAAAAATACAAATTTAAAACAGCAAAGTTAAAATTAATTTATAGACTGTTAAAACACTGGGAGAATAAAAACGTCTTCACCTGGCGTCTAAAAGCATATAATGTAGGTGCCAAACGAACCTCCTTAGGGAGCTCATTCCACAGCCGGGGTGCCACAGCAGAGAAGGCCCTCCTCCTGGTAGCCACCTGCCTCACTTCCTTTGGCAGGGGCTCGCAGAGAAGGACCCCTGAGGATGACCTTAGGGTCTGGGCAGCTACATATGGGAGGAGGCGTTCTTTCAGATAGCCTGGCCCCAAGCCGTTTAGGGCTTTAAATGTTAATACCAGCACTTTGAATCAGGCCCGGACCTGGACTGGCAGCCAATGAAGCTGGAAGAAGACTGGTGTGATGTGGTAGACCTTAGTCTCGTCCAGCATGGTTATTCTTATGTCCTTACGTTGGTTGGCTTGCCGGCCCATTTCTCTGATATTGCATGGATGCCACACGAGGAAGGTTGTACACGCTCTTGTCAACCTGTTTGCAGTGACAAGATGCCCCAGAACTGTTTTCATGACATTTCTGCACCTTTCTGGATTGCTGGCAGCACACAACTCTGGCCCAGTCCCCTTGAATGCACTTGCTGACAGCTTCAGGATGACTGTCGGTTCTGACTAGGCGTGTCAATGAAAGAAAGGCTGTCAGGGCCTAACAGACATGTACCATTGGAGAAAGAGTGCTGGATCGTGAGTCATCCTGACTCTTCTGGAGAGAGATATTTTGCAGAGAGCCTTCTGTCTTCCGACGCTCAGCGGCTCCCAAAGAAAACACAGTGAAGGAGTGTCCTTAGTTCCAATTGTGTGGTGGAGTCCAGGGCCGGTACTACCATTAGGCAGAATGAGGGCAGTAGCCAACATCTCCAGGTAAGGCTGGGGAACAGCCCTGCCTGAAACCCTGGAGAGACATTGATACCAGTCTGTGTCAACAATACTGGCTTCTATGTAGGAATAACAGATAAAATCAACCGAGTTTATATTTCTATTAATCCAACTCATGGATTCGAAAGCAGATCGGCATATTGCATGGATTCTGTGGACTTACAGACCAATTTTTTTTTTTTAAACTTTCTGGAATTTTACACAATTTAGTCATATATATTTAAAAAACCCAGCTGAAAACACATATTTCTTCCTTAGGCTAAAGTATGAAAATGCACATCTGGGTTTTTTCTCCACATTTTTGGGGGGATTTGAGCATTTGCACAAGTGCAAATTTGCGCAAATTCAGGAAATTGGCAAAAATCCAATTCCCGCAATCAGCGGACGATGGAACAAAATCTGCAAAATGCAGAAGGAGCAGGTTTTGCAAAATCCCAACTTCCCTAGCTGGGTGGACCAACTGTCTGATTCAGTCTAAGGCACTTCCAGTGTTCCTAGTGAGGCATCTGCAAAGCCGCCTTGGCCATGGCTGATTCACTCATGCTGCGCCCTCCCCAATGGGGGAAAACATGGTGGAGATGAAGCCGCCCTAACCAAGGAGGTGGTTGGAGGAACGCTCTAGCTGCTGTCTCCCACTGGGGAGGACGTGGGGCAGGTGAATCATTTAGCATGCCACTCCCCCTTCCCATTGGGAGGGCAAGTGGCGTGTTAAGTAAGAGGAATGCCTTGGTTATCTCCGCTCAGTGAATGGAAATAACAGAGATTTCACACCCTGCCCCCTGGTGGCCTCCAGGAAGGGGAGGCAGCAGACGCCACAGTAGGAGCCATGGTTTTCATGGGCCAGATGGGAAACCTCACTGAGCTGGATTAAACGTATGGACCTGAGTTTTTCCGTTCCTCTCCTAGATCCTGGTGGCTCTTAAAGGCCAGCATGAAAGCCAAGAGGAGAGATTCTGGGAGTTGGACACGAATTCTCCAAAGGCAGTATCTGGCACACAAGTTGGAAATTCCCCATCAACTGTAACTAAACCTAAGAACATTTAACTGAAATAAACACCCATTCTTCTCCTTCTCACCCTGCCTTCATCTCCTTTCTCTCCCTCTGTTGCCTTTCCTTCGTCAAATGTTAACTGCAAGCTACTTGGGGCAGGGCCCTTGCCCTTTCGCAGATTGTTGGGGCTGTGTAGAAATAAACTAACTACCACAAGAACCGCCTGAAAAACTGCAGCCTTAAAAAGAAATACTAAGTTGCTGTTCCCACCCACCTCGACTGACTCAGCCATCAGCTTTTTGACTTATTTCTGAGCGAATTTGATGTTTCATCTGTATCTTTCCCTTGTTTATTAATTTCTCACCCCAGCACCCCGCCACTACCTCCAAGAGGTTTCAACTTGTCAGATATAGCCTCCTTTTCTCTCCCATCAGCAGTGGGAGGAAAGATCATGAAGAAAAGCTGCATTTCAAAGAATAAGTTGTCATAGTCGTTTGAAATGCATGCGCGTTTTGCATGTTTTGGTGGTTTTTAATTTTCGTATATTGTTTTGAAGTGTTTTTTTTATCTTACGTGAACCGCCCAGAGAGCTTCGGCTAAGGGGCGGTATACAAATGCAATAAAAAGAAAGAAAAGAAAGAAAGAAATAAGGAAAAGGTGTTTCTAAAATGAAGAGTTGGGAGGCGAATGTCTCCCCCACACACAACCAAAACACCACCTGCCACCGTGCCATCGAGAAACCCAGCAGGGGTGGCTGGAATGCTGCAGCTATTTGGCTACTGGACGTATGTTGTTGTTTATGCTTTTTCATTAAGCGAAGGACTGCGAGTCAGGACAAGCGGGGGCTGACCCGGTGCTCGTAATGGAAAAGTGTATTTTGCTCCGGCTTCACCCCCACGAGACCCCTCATGACAAAGAGAACTCCTTGTTCATTTCGCTGCCACCCTAGGCTTTATGTTAGAGACCCAGGGAGGGCGTTCACAGCCGCCTGCCAGCTGCCAGGTACACGGAGTCAAGTTCCCTGCTCTGAAATGTGATCGGGTTTTGGAAATACCAGCATTTCAGCCTGCTCCGCTAAGTGGGGTGATCGAGAAGGAGAATCCGACATGTCAAATTGGGTCTTGGCTGCAGGGCAGGGGACGGGGGAAGATACGCTTTCTTTCCCGGGGCACAAATATTTAAGAGCTCTTTGGTATTTGAATTGCTAGGTGTTCTCCATTTCCTAGAGAATTTAGACTTTCCAGGAGCAGTGCTAACCAGATCCAGCTTTCTTTTGAAGGAGAGATCACTGGATAGTAATGGGTCCGTAGCTCTCTCCCATATCAGTGGTAAAGCACATGTTTTGCACACAGAAGGTTCAATCTTCAGCGACTCCTGCCTGAATCCCAGGGGAGCCGTTACTGCCAGTCAGTGTTGACAATATTGGGCTAGATGGATTGATGGTTTGACTCAATAGGAGGCAGATTCCTATGGAGATTGTTGGTGGTTTTACAACATTTAATGTAAGTTTGAATATGTCTAGCAGTAGGCAGTAGATGTGCTTACCTAAGATGACCACTTTTGGCTCACCTAGAAAATGCATCACCAAAAGAAGAAAGAAAGAAAAGGTTAAAAGAGAAGGCAAATGTGCATGGCATGTGCACGTGGAAATTGGTTTGTATAGATGCCAAGTTAGAAATAATTATTATTTAAATAGAAATCAGATACATCTCACCACGCCGCAGAAAATGGGGGCCACGGGACCTGTCGCTTCAGCCTGAGAACTCCTGATGGGCAAGCCGTTCTTTCTTGGTCCTTAAATTGGAACTGAGCTGGACATCTCTTCAAACAGAGGATGCTTTCAAAGCGAAGACTATCCTCTGTAAAAGAAGACACAGGGTCACCCTCATCTTCCCTGCTCCTACCCCTGCCCAGGTAAAGGTGGGTCTTCAGACCTTGTGCCTGGAAGAAAACTGTAGTTTTGGAAAGACAGAGAGACAGAGAGAGAGAGAGAGAGAGAGAGAGAGAGAGAGAGAGAGAGAAGGCGCAATAGGCATCTCTCTGTATGTGCTTGTGGGTGCATTTGCAGAGATCCTTCTCTTTGGAGAAATGGTAGGAGGTAGGAGGAGGGCAACATCAATAAATGTACCGGATTACAGTATTTAAAAAAGCAATTTAAAAAGGAAAAGTCCATAACCTCACCCTCTTTCCCCTTCTTGGTTTTCTCATGGAAGGTTGCTGAGGGGTCAGAAAAGACAGGGTGTGTTTATTGCATGCCACTGGCAGCATTAGAGGCTTCGCTGTTAAGAGCATATCTATTGATTGTGACAGGCTGAAAACCTTCCGGGAGATGTGACATGCTATAGGAAATGGAGGCACACTTTTGAATCCAAAGCTACCCTTTCTTCCTCTTTTGCCTGCAGGCATTGCTGGTCTCAGCAAAGCCCTCAGGAACCCGCCAGAGTGTCAGAGATGGGTGTGTGTGTGTAGAAAAGGAGCCTCTGATGGCAACATGGTCAGAGGAGTTGTCTCAAAGTCTGGGACAGGGCTGAGGGCCCAAACAGACATGACTTTAAATGTGTGTCTGTGTGTTTTTCATTTTTACCATAAAGTAGGTGCATGACTCCTAATCTGAATCAGGACCCTACTGTGGAGATGGCCAAGGGTGTGTGTGTGCCTTTTAAGATCCTGATTGGACCCACTGTGCTTACTCTAGAGTAAAAATGAAAAGAAGACATAGCCATACCATACCATACATCTTTATTGCGATCCATAGATCCATGAAAAAAGAAGAATCAAACATGAAACATCAGACAGTTAGAGCTATTGTCAACTTTTGTCTAATACACAGACATAGCTGTGTTTAAAGTCATATCTGTTTTGGTCCTGGACAAGACACCAGTGACCGGAGAGCACTTGAGGGTAGCAGGCTAACTTAGGGGGCACAGAGTTACTGTCCAATGCCTTCCCACTGCTGTCTAAGGCGCCTGCCTCACTTTGCCTCATGGCCGGTGCAAATGTAGAAATAACTGTTATAATTTAATTAGAAATACAGTACACCTCACCTCTGTGCCTGCCTGTTCAGGGGCTAATGGTTGGTAGGTGACTGGTTTTATGGTTCTTTCCCTTTAAACTGAAATTGGACAGGACTGCAACCTTCTTCTCTCTGGCCTTCCTTCGTCTCACATCAGTCCGCTGGTCTCTGTCCACCACTCTGCCGCTAAGATCATCTTCTTGGCCCGCCGCTCTGACCAGGTCACTCCACTCCTGAAATCTCTTCATTGGCTTCCAATTCACTCCAGAACCCAATATAAACTTCTCCTGCTGACCTTCAAAGCTCTTCACGGTCTAGCTCCTGCCTATCTCTCCTCTCTCATCTCACACTATTGCCCCGCTCGTGCTCTCCGCTCCTCTGACGCCATGCTTCTCGCCTGCCCAAGGGTCTCCACTTCCCTTACTCGGCTCCGTCCTTTTTCTTCTGCTGCCCCTTACGCCTGGAACGCTCTTCCAGATCACTTGAGAACTACAAACTCAATCACTGCTTTTAAAACTCAGCTAAAAACTTTTCTTTTCCCTATAGCCTTCAAATATTGAGTTTGTTCTGACTCTATACTGTTAGCTTCACCCTACCCGGTGCCTGTTTACACTTCCCTGTGCCTGTTTGCATTCTCCTTCCCTCTTTATTGTTTACTACAACTTATTAGATTGTAAGCCTATGCGGCAGGGTCCTGCTATTGTGTTATCTGTACAGCATCATGTACATTGATGGTGCTATATAAATAAATAATAATAATAATAATAATAATAATAATAATAATTCAAACAGAGGACTGTCCTCTGTAAAAGAGGACACCTGGCTACCCCTTAGCTGGCTATGTAGGACACTTGTGAATTGCCAAAAAACAACAACAAACAACCAGGGGACACATATCATCCAAAAGAAAGGAAAGGAACTTCTCGTGCAAAGCACTTGTGTCATTACTGACTCCTAGAGGGACGCCTGCTTTTGCTGACGTTTTCTTGGCAGACTTTGTAGTGGGGTGGTTTGCCATTGCCTTCCCCAGTCACAGTTTCCTTTCCCCCAGCTAGCTGGGTACTCATTTTACCAACCTCAGAAGGATGGACGGCTGAGTCAACCTGAGCCGGCTGCCTGAGAACCAGCTTCCGCTGGGATCGAACTCAGGCCGTGGGGAGAGTTTCGGCTGCAGTAACTGCTGCTTACCACTCTGCACCACACGAGGCTCTATATCATCCAAACAGAAGACAAAAGAGGATGGCTATTTGCACCCAATTTGCATATACTACTTGATATGACTAGATGCCCATACAGAAATAATTATTCTAATTTCAATAGTGATACATCTCGCCATAGTGTGGACGATTATGACAGGGTGACATGTGTGTCTTGCTCAGCCTGCTGTCCAGGAGCTGTTGACGGGCAACTCCAAGGCCTCTGGGTGCTTCCTTCTGATGGTTCTCCATCTTCATGTCAAACTTGGACTTCAAAAAGAAGACAGGATGCATTCAAAAGAGAGGGCAGTTCTCTGTAAAACAGGTTACATGGCCACCCTAGCCCTGGTGTGGGATAACTCTGTCAGAAGGAGAAGAGCATCAACCATTTGCCTCAAGTTTCAAGGCAGAAGACAGGATGGAGTGTTTATTATGACCACACAGGCCAAGCCTGTGAGGGTCAAGAAAATGGTGGCCTACCTCTTTTCCCTTCAGGAAGCTGAATGGGTCTGAGAGGCCCACTTTCACAACTGGGGGTAGAGAGAGTCTGTTCTGGGCCTCAATGCTCAGGGTAACCCGTCTCTGAAAGGCTAAGAAGAACTATTTTCATCACTGTTGTACTTCTCACCAGCATTCTCCTCAGACACCAGTTAGGAGCCTCACAGCATGGGGAAACTGTACACGGCTCCAGAGACCATCCATTCGGTTTCTGAGCAGCCTGACCGGCAGCCTCCTGAATCAAAAGCCAGGCGTAGCTGTTGATTGTCCTAGCTGTCACTTTATTAATTGACAAGGCAGAACGGCAGACATCTTTCGGCACATTTACTTGAGTTTGGTAATAGAATTCAGAGCGGCCTCCCCCTCTCCTCCCAAAACTGTCATCAATTACAGGCAGATATTTTTAAAAGCCTCTGGAACGTTCATTTGATCTTATTATTTCTTAATAGGTCCTACCGAGAGAATTAATAATTAAAAGTCCATTTCCTTCTAGTAATTTGGGCTCAAGGGACAGGAGGGGGGAAAATAAAGTCTTCAGAGGGACTGAGGAATTTGTATACCCTTTTCTCCACTTCCAGTTCCATACCAGCTTTCACCAATGGAGTGTGCTCCAGATGTTTTAGACTACAACTCCCATAATCCCTGTTCACTGACCAAATTGGTGGGGGATGATGGGAATTGTAGCCAAAAACATCTGGTGGTCACCACACTTGGAAAGGATGCTCAACAGCAGATCTTGATCTACTTTCTGCTCCGTACCTTATAGAGTTCCTTCCTTTAGAGTTCTTACTGGTTCTGACTGGATCCACCACCCCACTGATATCGGAGCCACCAGCCTTCACTGATGACCAACAGTGTGCCATCAGGATACGGCACATAAATGGGCCTTCTTGGTAGTGCCCCCCCCCACATGGTTCAAGAGGCAGAAACTCTGGTGAGCTTCAAATGCCTCTTGAAAATGCATTTGTTCACTCAGGCTTATCCTGACTCGTAAATGATCGTGACACTGCTTTTCTTGTAATGTTTTTTAAGGCATTTATTGTTTTACACTGTGTTTATATTCGTTTTTATACTGCACTGCATGTGCTTTTATGTAAACCTCATGGAGGTCCTGAGCTGTCAAGTGGCACAGAAGCAGTTTAAACAAACAAACAATTTAGAAAAGCTCAAGTGTGAAAAAGACAAAAACACATTGTGGGTAGAAGAGAGTGCAGGTAAAGCAAAGCGTGTCCAACCCTGAGATCATAGAATCGTAGAGTTGGAAGGGGCCTATAAGGCCATCAAGTCCAACCCCCTGCTCAATGCAGGAGTCCACCTTAAAGCAACCCTGACAGGTGGCTGTCCAGCTGTTTCTTGAAGGCCCACAACCTCCCTAGGTCATTGGCTCCATTGTCATACTGCTCTAACAGTCAGATTTTTTTTCCTGGTGTCCAGCTGGAATCTGGCTTCCTGTCACTTGAGCCCATGATTCCCATGATTCTTTCAACTGCAGCCTGAGTTCCAAGACAGCAAGGTTGTTTACACTCTCTGTATTTTCCATCTCAGCTGCGGCTGTCATTGGTTTTCGTCCATCGGAAGGGCGGCCTTCCAAGAGTGAACTGCATTCCAGCTATTTGGCCTCTGTGACTGCTATTCTCTACATTCTGGCACCGTGCAAACTCCGGAGCGGCTTTCTCTTCCTGTTTCTTCTTCTTGCAACTGGGCTGGGCAGAGAATCGGGCCCACCCAAGTTGCACATGCCCTCTGTGTCCCAGATTCAAAAGATACAGGTGAAAAGGTTGTTGGGCTGTCAGCCACGCGGCCAGCTCCCAGCCTCAAATCCCCTCCTACGAAGTATGAACAGCAGGGGCCTCGGTGCTTTGAAATTAGCCAGCTTGAGAGAAAGAGGGATTTTGTGTGGGCGAGCGATGGAACAGAACTGGTAGTGGTGGATTATTCTCTAGCCTGGGCCGGATCTACACTAGTCTTATAACGTTGCTAGTGTCCCTTTCTAACGTGGTTCTCTGTATCGGTTCTCTGTATCACGGGACACCCTAGCGTGACTTACGTTTCGCTGCAACGGAACTTCAGGGCACATTGTTCAATCCTTCCGTTGTTCTCCCTCTTCTGTGAGAGCTGCTGGGTTTGCTCCGTCCACTGCCTGCCTCATTCCTAGCCAGCAGGGCAGGGCAGGGCAGGGCAGGGCAGGGCAATAGTCATAAGCACACACAAACCTCCTCCCAAAACACATAAACACAAGTCCCAGGGGGTTGCCTGAATGCATAGAAGCCAGCCACTTTGCTAAAGCTAAGCAGGGCCAGGTCTGGTCAGAGTTTGGATGGGAGACCAAATTGAAAAGTTTTAGCAGCAGCCCCATTTAAGCCCCGCTGGTCATGAGTTTTGGACTTTGGATCCTTGTTAATTTTCCTGCAGGGAGCTACAGTGATCCTTTGAGCAATCCTCAGCTCCTTTGCAAAGAGGGGGGAAATGTTAAAAAAAAATCATAAAAAAATCAACCGATGACCCAATTTGATTCAAATTTGGTATTTGAATTACTTTGCCAATTTTGGTGTCTTATGCAGATGTAAGCATTTGTTTAAAATCCTGCTCCTGCGCCCACAGCAGCGGCTGGGGCGAATCTTTTGCAAAAGGAACACAATTAATGCTGGATGCATGGGACTACTTCACAATCAAAGCAGATTCTAAGGTGGAAAACTTCCGAGTCCTTTGCATGCAATTGTCAGTGATTGCACAGTATAATGCTGGTGTGATTTATCTGCTGTAGCAGGTAAGATAGCAAAAGGGGCGAAGGAAGGAGAACAGGAAGTAGTAGCTCTGGGTTGGGAGAGGAAAATTACCGGTAGAATGAGGCACATGAATCTGTAGCCACGCTGGAACTAAGAAATAGAACCGGTAAGTACAGCTCATTTGCAACGTTGGAGACCCAGGGTCACGTGACGCTGTGCGTCACAGTAACCCATTCAAAACGTTAGAATAACATCAGTGTAGATTCCCACCTAGCGCACTTGCAATTCGGGGCTGCTTCAGTGGTGTAGATAAATCTGTCTTCCTGCCATGTCAGCGTCTCTCTGTTAGAGCTATCCAGCGAGATTACGAAAAAGGGCTCCTGTGAACCTTTAGAGAAGGTACCAGCATGGAACCCGTAAATCCTAGACCTGGAGGAACTGGTGGCAGCTTCCTACTCCTTGAAACTAGGGATGAGTTTCTAAGGCAGGAGCCATGGCTCAGTGGGTAAAACCTCCGCTTTGCATGCAGAAGGTCGCAGGTTCAAGCCGCAGCATCTCCAGGTAAGGCTAGGAAACGGTCCTGCCTGAAACCCTGGAGAGCCACTGCTGCCAGTCAGTGTCGACAGTACTGGACTAGGTAGATGAAGGGTCTGACTCAGGGCCTTGCTAAACCAGGGGTTAGCACGGTGCGAGGCCCGTGCTCACCACTGTGTGTCCAAATGACGCACAGGGGATCCCAGCCTCAGCCAGGGCTCGAGCCGCCCTGGAACCGCGCTAACCAGAACCACTTGTAGCGCGGTTCTTCCTGCGGTTCCGGCCTCAGGTCGGGCTGAGGCCGGGACCACGCATGTGTGGACCGGTCTGTCGCTTTTCCTGGCTACCGCACTTATGCGTGAGTAGCCGGGAAAAGCGGCGGATGGGCTGCAGCGCTCCCACCACCACTGAGTCCCCAGCCTCTGTTTCCCGCCCCCCCCCCCATGTCCCCGACCTGTGTTGGCCTCTGCCGCCAAGTCCCCGGCCTGTGATGCCCGGTGCTGTCATATCCCCCGGCCGGGCATCACAGGCTGGGGACTCGGCAGCGGAGGCCATCACAGGCTGGGGACATGGGGTGGGTGGGAAACGGAGGCCAGGGACATCAGGGGGTGGGAAACAGAGGCCGGGGACATGGGGGGGCGGGAAACAGAGGCCGGGGACATGGGGGTGGGTGGGAAACAGAGGCCGGGGACATGGGGGGGAATCTCCCCTCCTCTCCTCCGAGATCTCCCCTCCTCTCCTCCGGATTATCAGGTAGGTCTAGCAAGGCCTTCAGTATAAGGCAGCTTCCTAGGTTCCTATGAGAAATTCGCTTGATTCACATTTTAACGCAAACATACTTAATTTCGCACATTTGAACGAATAGGCAAACCGAATCTCATACTTCTCCAAATTTTGCAATGGAATTCTCCCCCCCCCAAAAAAGAAAAAGAAAGCACACACACACACATATATGGAAACAACGATAACGAAATCCACTATATTAGGAAACTTAGGGCGCAGTCCTGTACATGTTGAGACAGAAAAAGCCCTGAGACCCCCAGTATTCCCCAGCCAGAAATGCATCACCAAAAAAGAGGACAACAATTTGCATAAAAATGCATGTAGAGGTGCAATTTAGAAACAATATATTATAATTTAAATAGAAATACAGTGCAGCTCACCTGTGTGCCTACCTGTTTAGTTTGCTCTTCACATGCTAACTGGGTCTTGTGTTTCTTTATCTTTAAATTGGAATTGGACAGGACAATCCTTAAAAAAGATGGTTGTGGTTCATAAAAAAAAAAGGGGGGGACACCTGGCCGCCCTATGTCCAGGTGCTAACTGTGGATGGACAACTTCAAGGCCCCGTTCTCCCTTTTTAGGGCTCTTTATTTTTTAAATCAAACTTTAAATAGTAGAGATCTTCAAATAGAGTACGGACCCCTGTAAAAGGAGACGCACAGGCACCCTTTGATGCTCCAAATCTAATCCATATCTCTTCTTCACCTAAATGTGTCTTGGTGTTTTACCATGTCGGTTAAATCAAAACACATTAAAATGCCGTCATGCCATCTGACTGCTTGAAAGTCAGAAAGAGAGAGAGAGAGAGAGAGAGAGAGAGAGAATACAGTATCTTCCAATGTCTGATTGGCCTTATATCAGAACTTGAGATTTCTTTCCAACTCTCGCAACTTTCCATATATAAAAATGGGCCAAGAGTTAGCAGACATTCAGTAAACAAGCTGGGAGATCCTCTCCCCATTTAAATGCACACTGGATATCCTCTTTGGCAAGACGAACAGGTTGTAGTTAAATTTAGCGCTCGGTCTGGGCTCAGCAAGGATTCCTTTTGCTTTCTCCATCTGGGGCTTGGAAGTTGTGTTCTTATCCATGTAATGCAAAGTCTCCCCACTACCACCACCTGCCTACCACAGTAACCTCTTCCTCCAGACCCTAGTGGAATCAGCTTGGAGGGAATTTAATGTAGCGTGCAAGTAGCATTTCTGCTTCGGGAAGAGACCCTGGTGACCTCAGAAAGTCCTACCCTTCTACCGTATCAGCAATTTTTGATAGTCCCTAAAGCAAGGACGTGGCTTGACAGATGCTCAGAGGACCCAGCAGTTTCATAAGGGTGAGGGAGTGAATGGAAAGGAAGCCAAAGATAGGTGGGATATTCTGGGTCCACAGGAAGCTGGTTTAGGCTACATCAGACTGTTTCTCCATCTGACTCAGTATTGGTTACTCCAGAAATGGGAATCTTTTCTCTGTCAAGGGCTATATTCCCTTGGGGTAAACTGCTGTGGGTGGGACAAGAGCCCAAATTGGGAATCTCTCTCTCTCTCTCTCTCTCTTTTTTTTTCCTTCCTGGAACCCCTTTTCTCTCTCTTTTTCTGCCTCTTTCTTTCTGTCTTTCTTTCTGCCACCCCTTTTCTCTCACTTTCTTTCTACCACCCTATTTTCTCTCTCTCTTTCTTTCTGCCACCCCATTTTCTCTCCCACACACTCTCTCTTTCTGGAACCCCCTTTCTCTCTCTTTTTCTGCCTCTTTTCTTTCTTTCTTTCCTTCCTTCCTTCCTTCCTTCCTTCCTTCCTTCCTTCCTTCCTTCCTTCTCCCTTTCTTTCTGCCACCCCCTTTCTCTCACTTTCTTTCTACCACCCCATTTTCTCTCTCTCTTTCTTTCTGCCACCCCATTTTCTCTCCCACACACTCTCTCTTTCTGCCACCCCTTTCTCTTCCCACTCCCGTCTCTCTTTCCCTTTTCCTCCATGTCCAGCCGGCTGTCCAGAAAAGGACAGATTGCTTTTGCCCGAGGTCTGAACAGAGTGTTTGCAGAGGACTTTGGCTAAGGGCCTCATGAAATTTGGAAGAAGGTCACATGCAGCCCTGGGGTAACAGGTTGCTCCTTCTTGGTCTACTCCTGAGTAAGTGAGAACAGGATTGCAGAATAGTGGTGAGGAACCTGTGGCCCTTCAGATGTTGTTGGACTCCAACTTCCATCTGCCTCAAAGAGCATGGTCCATGGTGATTGGAGCTGTAGGCAAACATCTGGAGAGTGACAGGTTCTCCACTCCTGTTATATATACTTACCTGAGAGTAAGTCCCATTGCATTCCATGGGGCTTACTTCTGTGTAGACGTGTATACATTTGCACCATAAAGGAAGTGCAAGTTACATTTACACAGTGCCTGCACTCTTTGTTATTCGATTGGCCTTCTCATCTGGTGCATGCCAAAGGGACAGGAACAGCTTGAGATTCCTGGCAGCGACCGGCCATGCCGCAGATCCTGTAGATTCTTCAGGATTTTATCAGCTCCAAAATTATCTCTCAACACAACCTGGCTGGGAAATAAAAGCCAGATTACGTCTTGCTAACAAGAAGGGTCTCAGATGGGGAAAGGGCTAGAAGACACAATCTAAGAGAGGTTGGACTATTGAAATTGATGGTCTTAAGCACAAACCGATTCCCTGTTTGACTCAGGATTCCATATGGCTCAGGCAGGAAAGAACACAAGCAGCAGGGTCTTTTCTGGGATGGCACCAAAAACGGCCTATGCCTCTTCCCACTACACACAATATGACGTTGGTTCATTCTAGAATTGGACAACCTCACTCTGCATAATGTGTAATTCAGCTTTCAGCCAGGCACAATGGTGTGTGTGACCCTTGTACATCCAGCTTCTCAGCCTAAGGGTTTCATCTTGTTAAAATCTACTTAGCAGCTTATGGAAACAATGAAAGTGGCTCTATCTTTAGGGAGCAAAGCAGATGGTTGCATTATTATTTTGACTCTAAGCTGGATTTCTGATACAGATATTCTGATTGATTTTTTAAAGACAGACAGAAAGACAGACACACTCGCACACACACAAACACACTTTTTGTGTATCAGTCTGGAGTGCTATAATCCTCCAGATCAGGTTCATTATAAATCTTATTCTTCCTTGTTTTATTCCATGTGACTTTTGAATAATTTTAAAAGTCCCCCACAATTCCTCTCCCGCCCTGATAATTTGCAAATATGTTTGTGTATGGGTGCACTCAATGGGGGTGAATTTGTTATGATAAAGAACCATAAAGAAAACCTCTGAGTAGCCAATGGATTCCACCTATACTTTTTCTCTGTAAAAGAGAGCCAGTGTGGTGTAGTGGCTAGAGTGTCAGACTGGGAGTCAGGAGATCCGGGTTCTAGTCCCCACTCAGCCATGGAAACCCACTGGGTGACTTTGGGCCAGTAACAGGCTCTCAGCCCAACCTACCTCACAAGGTTGTTGTTGTGAGGATAAAGTGAAGAGGAGGAGGATTATGTATGCCACCTTAGGTTCCTTGCAGGAAAAAAGGTGGGATATAAATGCAATAATAAATAAAATAAAATAACTAAATAAAGTGTTAATGTACCACTGTCAATAATTAGATTAAAATGGGATGCACTTTTTCTCTGTTTGTCTATGTATTTGAAAGAGTAACACACTGTAGTTGTTTTAAAAGAATGTGGGGGTAAATATGTATTTGAGACACCAGTTAGGGTCAAAATGTATATTGGTTTTATACTAATTTAAACAATCCTGGCTTTCCAGTCCTAGGAACTTTAGTTTGCCCACCAAAATGCCCCTTTCCTCATCCTCTGAGGTCAAGTTCCGGAGTGTATGGTTCTTTCTGTCTCCAGCCTTGGAGCTGAGAATCCAAAATATCCTATATTCCCTCAGAAGCTCTCTATGGTCCATAGGATTGCTCCCCATTTTATCAGCATTTTAAATGTTCGGGGCTTACCTGGGTTCCACCCAGCTGAATCCCTCTCTTGTTAAATGTACAGGTGCTTCCTTACCTGTATAATTAAGCCAATGTTAGTTTGGGGAGAGAGCTCAGATCGCATACCTGGTGAAGGGTAAAGACGCTTCTTTCTCTGAGGCCCTCGAGATTGTGTTTAATCAATGATTTCTTTTAAATTTGTCACTGTATTTTAAGTCTTTGCACCACTGCTAGGTTTTATTTTGGTTTTTTATTTTAATTTCAAACTGTTGTTTTAAACTTCTTTATATTGTATTTTGTTGTGTTGTATTTTAGGGTTTTAATTGCTCTGAACTTAGGGTGATCATATGAAAAGGAGGACAGGGCTCCTGTATCTTTAACAGTTGTATTGAAAAGGGAATTTCAGCATGTGTCATTTGTATATATGGGGAACCTGGTGAAATTTCCTCTTCATCACAACAGTTAAAGCTGCAGGTGTCCTGCCCTCTTTTAAATCTGGTCACTCTAGTATAGCTCCTGCACTTTAACTGTTGCGATTATTTATTTATTTTATTTATTTATCATATTTATACCCCGCTCCTCAGCCAAAAAAGGCTCTCGAAGAGGGAATTTCACCAGGTTCTCCATATATACAAATGACACCTGCTAAAATTCCCTTTTCTGTGCAACTGTTAAAGATACAGGAGCCCTGTCCTCCTTTTCATATGGTCACCCTAGGAGATCAGCTGATGGACCATTTCTTCACCGCTTGGAAGCTAAGGAATTTTCAGCCGGGGCAGAAGAAAGCATTTCCCTATCTGGTAGCTGGAAGCAACTTAGGGAGTACTATCTCTTGTCGACACCTCCACGGCTCTTGACGGCACGCGGTGACTTGAAAGAATATACGTTTGAGGAAGTCGGAATTGAACTGACAAAACAGGGGAAAAAATATAACCGGAATCCTGTCACAATTAATAATAAGTACATTAGTCTGTCGTTATATCTTATTGCCAAGGTTTTACAAGAAGCAATGATTGTCTTATCTTGCCTTGTTTTGCCTTGTGTTGTCATCTTTATAATTTTGCATATTGGTAAGCACTATATAAAATAGAAGTCATTATTTTGACTCTGTATATCATCACTGTTCATTATATTGTTAAAATTGTTATGCAGTTGTGTGCCTGGTGGCATTCTTGTTATTTGATCGCCCTAGTGAACTACCTAGATGCCGTATAGAAATGTAATTAATAGATTAATAAATAAAAAAAACAAAATCCTGGACTAGGTGGGACCAATGCCTGACTTCTTGTGCTCCTATGAGATGGGGCCAGTTCAAACAATGCTCTTTTCTGTGGCTACGCTCCCCATGCCCCCCAAAATGTGTTGACCTATATTTAACCATTTTGCAAGAAAACCCAGGCAGAATCCCATGTCCCTCTCAGGAAAGAATGGATGTATTTTCCGAGCCTACTGTTGAGTCCACTCTTACCCTTCTCCCATGGCATATTTGCTTGAGTGATATATCCATCGTCACATCTTTCTGAAGCCAGGACCATGGACAGAGGACACCCGCTTCTGGGAAAAACAGGATGCTCTCCATAGACAGCTGCTGAAATACATCCCCTTGTCTCTGCTTAATTGTGTGACGACAAACTCTAGGCCGAGAAATCTCCAAGGGGAACTTGCTGGTCATGCCGACATGAACGTAATGTCACCATGATGAACCTCGACGGCGGGTCTTCTCTGCAGTGGCACCTACCATATGGAAAACACTCCCTCGTGCAGTTTGGGCAGCAAAAAATGCAACGTCCTTTAAATGCCTTGTGAAAACATATCTTTTCGCACAGGCTTTCCCTGGGCTGTTACTTCTTTTGGTTTTATATGTGTGTGTTTTTAACTTTTCAAGCTTTATAATATGTTGTGACGCTGTAGTTTATGGTTTGAATTGTAAACTGTCCAGAGAGCCTCAGCTACTGGGAAGTATAACAATGTAATAAAAGAATAAAAATTAATAATAAACCAACTTAGAGCAAATGCAGTGAGAACTTACCTGCTTTGGCTTTCGTCGCTGCCACCAGCTGGGTTTTGGTATCCATTTTATTGAAAACAAAGCAGAACTGGATTTGTGTGCATTTAAAGTAGCACATGATCATAAACAGCATAAGAGTTTTCCCCCCCTCTGTCCCCCATCTTTGAAAATGCCACGATGTTTCTTGGATCACTGCCCAGCCTCGTTATTGACCAATTGTTATTAATAGTTCCAAAATGCATTGATGAGAGACGTGGTTCCCAAGACGAGGGCTAGACGGGGCATTTGCAAATACGTATGCAGCCATTAATAAAGATTTGGGCCAAAAAGCCAAACAGTTCGTGTGCAGACATGCATTTACCAACATAAATAACTCCACCATTGACATTCTGGTCTTTCCTGAAGAAAACAGAATAACTTAAAGGGTCTACTACATGACCTAAAGGATGGAGACATTTTCTCTCCAGAATCACAGCAACGGAACCCAGAGACATCACGTACAGAAGGTATGAGAAGGAAAGATTTCCATTTGTCATCGTCAAGAGAAACCATTGAGACAGGTTTTCTTTTAAGAAAAATACTAACGTTTAGAAATGGAAGCGAAGCGATGATAAATTGATTGTCTGAGGGCCTAAGTCCTGGGTGTCCAAGGAGGAGTAGAAGAACAATGTGGACTCCAGAGGTCCCCATGAAGTGAATTGGAGACGAATGCCTGTTGCCACTATCATTGGAGCCATCCCTCCATCTCCAATACAAGGATGATAATGCTGGCCTACCTAACAAGATCGTGGTGAGGATTGCTGGGAATAGTATGTTATTTATTAATTTATTAAATTTATATCCCACCTGTCTGCTAAAAATGGCACTCAACAACAGTAGAATTCAAATTAAAAACAGAAACATAATTAAAATGTAAAAACAGCTTTGAGTGAGTGGTTAAGGTATGTGACAGATATCTTTGAACACTCTTGCAGGTTATATAAATGCCCAAAATAGTTAACACAGAGAAAGAGGGTTTTAAAGGGAACATGTCATTTTGAGATTTTAATCTGACAGAATCTCTTTAATATCAAACCTAAGGGAAAACTTCACTTTTATTTCTCTGTCATAATTAAGGAGGAATGGAAGAATCGAAGCTAATATATCCCCCACAAAATATTCCACTGGCTTGATCGTCCTCCTGTTGTGTACCATGGCAGATTAGCAAAGGGATTTGCCTCAGAGTAAATTAAGAGGAGCCATTGAAAATGTTTGCATTCAACCGAACTGGAGAAACGAGAGGAAGAAATTCTCCCTTAATGGAAGCAGAGCAAGAAAATTGACATTAGAAGCAGCGGAGAAGCTGATGAGGTGTTTCTATGGTTACCTCATGTGAGGCAACCCATTCACCTCCCAGTGGTACCGTACCCTAGGGTAGGTGATGACTACCTCAAACAACAAGCCGGTTGGGCCTTCCCAGAAGGCATTGCAAATGCATCAGCAAAATGCAGGTCTGGGAAGGAAAGACAGAAAGAGAGAGAAAAACGAAAGAAAGAAAGAAAGAAAGGAAGGAAGGAGTTACTTTTTCTGATTAGGATAAAATCTGCCACCTAAAAATCTTCCCTTTTCCAGAAACCTTCCTCAACCTGGCGATCTCCAAATGGCTATTCTGGCTGGGGATCATGGGACTTGCAATCCAACACATCTTGTGGGCGGCAGTTTGAAGAAGCCTCAAGACAGATGGGTGTGGAGTTTTCATTTCATTCATTTGCATTTCTATACCACCCCACAGCCGAAGCTCTCTGGGCGGTTCACAAAAATGGAAAACCATTACACAAAGTGGGGAAAAAAGTATTTGCGTAAAAACACAGCTAGCACACACACGGGCGACATATATCTAAAAATGATTTTAAAATGATCAGCTAAAGATAGTCCAAGAAGGATTAAAACTCATTATATGTTGCCATGTGCTTGGGAGAAGGGGACAGTTTTTACCTGGTGCAGAAAATATAACAGTTTTGGCACTAAGCAGGCCTTGTAGGGGAGATCATTCCATAATGGGGGGGTGCACCACTGAGAAGGAATTCTGTCGTGTTGCCTCACCTGAAGGAGGGCCTTAGATGCTGAATATAGTGTATGGGTCAGTTCATGCCAGGAGAGGTGCTCCATCAGATATTGTGGTCCTGAGCTGTGTAAGGCTTTATAGTTGGCATGATTCCTCCCCTCCTGATGCTTTAAAGAGCTGCCTACAGGCAGAAATTCAACAGGTACGCCATGGAGAAATGCAAATCTTTATCTGATAAATAATCAGTCCTGTCAAAGGCATGGAAGAAGGCCTTGTCAGAAGCTGGGAATTGGTGTTAATAATAATAATAATAATAATAATAATAATAATAATAATAATAATAATTTAGATTCTAGTCCAGTATCCTGTTCACACAGTGGCCAGCCAGCTGCCTGGGGGAAAGAGGCTACGTTGTTTTTTCATCTTTGTGCAGTGCTTAGAAAACTGTAGGCTTTCCTCCTCCTCCTCCTTTTTCAAAAGACGCCCTATATTTTTCAAACTCTCCATTCCACAAGCTCAGGTACTGAATATTATCACCTCTTAGCATCCCCTTTAGCAGAAGCTGCACGCTTAGGAAATAGCTGGTCCCAGAAGTCACTGGTTCTTCACATGACGTGGTTCCTTATTAATACAATATGGGACAGGCATTTTGCTGGCCCCAGAGACAGCTATGGAAAGTGCATTAGGATCTGCTATCTCCCCAACTGGGTTATTTTTGTCCTAGTTCGATAAATATTTCTTCGGCTTCTTTGTCTTTCGACACCTTTGCCCCTTAGCTGGTGTTCGTTTTCTCTTTGCAGGTTTCAGGAGCATTTCTTTGTTGTCACCCTTAGTCCTTCTGCACTGTTCCTGTTTTGGCCTGGTACACCAATGTTTTCCAAATTTGTTAAAGTTGCCTCCATGTCCTAAATATATCTAACTTTCCCAGATTCCACCCAAACCTGTTGAAAACTACAGTATTTGCTTGGGTATGCAGGACTCTTCCCTGCTTCTGATCAGTGCTGGTTCCAGGTTTTGGGGAGGCATTGAGCAAGATACCTTCAATGGGCCCCCATCTCAGTAAAAGCTCCATCCAATGAGTGTTTTATTGCACGCTTGTTACTGGCCACTCATGGATTCCTCGGAGGTAGCTCCCATGACATCGTCTGCCTTTCGTGCCCCTTCCACCCCTTCTGGTCTTCCTTGCACCACAAGAAAAACCAGAAAAACTCTGAAATATTTTTTAAACTGAAGTTGCTGCTCTCTCCTGTTGTGTGTGGGAGAAGCAGCATGTTCACAACGAGGGACTGAATGGCCCTCGTGCACCTTGTTTACTTCCTGTTTGAAAACAGGAAGTAACTGAGTGTCCACGGAAAAGCGACAGTAGCCAGCGTTAGCTAGTGTTTCTTCCAAGGTGTGATGGAGCTTTAAGGCCATGGCTAGATGATGGGGTTGGAGGGCGACGATCGTGCGATTTTATGATTGCGAGATCGCCGCCTGCGTCTACACACGGCGTGCGACATTGCGGCCGCCATTTTGATTTTTTATTTTTAAAAGAAAAGAAGCGCACAAGTGCTCGAGCAGAAGGTAAGGTTTTTTTTTAAAAAAGAAAACCTCCCCCTCCCCCCACCCCATCCCCTCAGGAGCTCTGTGCCCGGTTCCCAGCTCCCCATGGTTACTCATGAGGAGCCAGGAAAAACCCGCAATGCCCAGCCACACTTTCCGCGATCTTTGGATCAGCCTGAGACAGCGGACAAAGTGGGGAAAAAGGGCCTGCCAATATCCAGTGCCAAGGGAGGGATCATTCCTCCCTGCTCCCAGGATGTCCTGTGTGTCATGTGGACACACATGGATGATCCCGGGGCGATCACTGGGGTATTGCCTGGTCTACCCATGGCCAAGGTCTCCCTCCTCACCCCCATTGTCCCAGCCTCTATTGCACCATTGTCCTCATTCTCTTTCTCATCACTGCTACCATGTGCTTGCTTGATGGGTGAAGAAACAGCGAACAGTTGGGCAGAAGTATCTACTGCTCCTCCGTCTCACGACCACCGTTGCCTGGACCAGAGTGAGAAAGCAATTTGCAATGCTGAAGACGAGCAGCAGGTCCAGGGGGGTGTTGCCATGGGCCCCTGCTTGGGACTGGGCTTTCATGCATGTGCCCAATCATGCCTACCTTTGGCTCTGCTTCCCTGCTCCCATTTCTCTCTTAGCATTTTAGGCATCACCAGAAAAAGCAGCACCAAAACAGAGGCCCAAAGAGGACACAGAGGAGCATAAAATCTGCATATGCTCATTTATATGCTTCTCCTTCCTCTTCTTTCACCTCAATTCTGGCTCAGGTACCACATTTTTTTTTTTAATTCCAAGAGTTGGTAACCCCTGGATACATATTTCCAAACACATCCACGCATGACGTTGTTAGGTGTCATCTCAGGGATACACATAGAAAGCTGTGATGTGCAAAGGAATTATTTCACACATTCGGCTGCTGCTCTTTGTGTGTGGCCCAATCAAGAAATGCAAAAAAACAAGAGAGAAACCCCTGAAAAAATGAAAAAGAAAAGATACACCAAACCAAGAAAGGGGAGAAGCACTGAATGTGTCCTTTGATGGATTTACATGCGGAAAGTATCTCTCTTTGGTAATTTCCCCTGCATCTGGTGCTTCTCCCCTCCATCGGTTTGGTAATCACGCGACGGACATTCATGCCTGAACCAGCCTTTAGCTTCTACTCTGGGCCAAATCTCAGGAGGGCATTGGTATTTTAATGTGATTGTGCAGCTGGATCTGGAAGAATGCACAGCCTCTTCCTAACTACATAACCAATTCCCTCCCTGGCTCCTCTTTTGCCTCGTTCTGGAGTCCTAGGAAAAGAAAGGAGGAGGAAAGGGATCTCATTTGGTCTTTCAGCTCGAGCAGAAGCGAAAGGGAGCGGGTAGGAAGAAAGAGCAGCAGCGCGTCTTGAGGAAGGAAATAAAAAATAAATGCGATTGTTCTGCCTTATTAAAGATAGAAAAGGCGGCTTTGAATTTGATCCTCGCCAAAGGTTTGAAGGTCAAGCAGGCATGGACTCTTGAAAGGTTAAGGGCACATGCCTGGCGCAGGCAGCTCTGAAAGCGAAGATACCGTAAGAAGGGGGGAGGTCCGTCTCAGAGGCCTCTTTTCCTTGTAGGCAAGTGGCAGCAGCAACTGAGTTTCCCTTTCAGGCTGGAGTTAGACCAAAGGGTATCGTATGCGCCACTCAGTTGCTGACGGTCGCTACCGTGCCTTGTTGCTAATCTTCCCATGTTGTTAGTGTCTATCACGATTGTTTACAACACCGAACACCCACCTCAGGTCAAAAAAACTGCGGGCCGTTTTTGATCTCAAAATGACCTCTCTCGTGCAGAATCTGATGGTGTCGTCAGAGGGGAGAGAGAGAGAGAGAGAGATTTAATGGGCGATTGCTTTTCTCATGGCTGGGTTGTTTGTTTCTTTTAAAATGGCAGCTACGGGAAACCCTGAGTAGGATCAAGACTGCGGCTTGTTTGGAAGATATTTTAAACCCTTTCCCTCATGCCACAGTCTTGACGAAAATCCCCGCTCTGTCCCGTGAAACTCCTGTTCACCTCAGGAAGGAACCGTCTCTTGGCACCAAGGTTGAGAACATTCATTCCCATGAAGAATGTGTGAATAATCCATAGCAGGCAACGTCCACATGTGGTCACCCATTCCGCCACAGGCCAAAGCATTTCCAGCTGAGCAAATGTAAGTTATTCACATACACATTAAACCCCTGTAAATATTTGTCCCTTTGTGAACAATGGCAGCCAGGTTGACAACATCTGGAGCTTTTAGACACCTGTGGGGATATGGGTGTCCTTATCTATTGGCACTAGAACATCAGACGAGCCCTGCTGGATCAGACCAAGGGCCCATCTAATCCAGCATTCTGTTCCCACAGTGGCCTACCAGTTGCCTCTGGGAAACCCACAACCAGGGCAACTTCCTCCTGCCCATTTTGCCCAACAATGTTCACCCTATTGATGGGTGCCGTGTCACACAAACTACTTTGGAAACGCCCTTCCTCAAGTTTAAATGGAGCTTGCCCTGCCGCACCAGTGGGTCCTTGGTGTTAGCCATTGCCACTGCTTGCGTGTTCGTGGAGGGCAGGTGAACAGGCAGCAACAGAACGGAGGGGCACCAGCAGAAGCACCAGGAGGCTCTGGAGGTGAGCAGAGGACCCACACAGGAATGGGCACCTTGGCAAGTGCCCAACAGTACTGACCATTGCGGCTGGCTCTGTTCACCTTGTGCCTCCAATGACACCTCAATAAACAGAAACTGAGCAGGTGAACTTATCCTGACACGGAGACCATGAGACAGGAAATGCTACCAATGAAGGCTGGTTGTTCTGATTTTGGTGGGGCTATGGATCCATGCTGGATTTCAACCAGAACCAGCCAGAACTCTAATGGAGTTATCCAAGGTGTTTCAGCCTAGCTCCAAAATAAAAAGGAGGCTAAGGGGAGACATGATAGAGGCGTACAAAATTATGCAAGGTATGGAGAATGTGGACAGGGAGACATTTGTCTCCCTCTCTCAAAATACCAGAACCCAATGGGGTCATCCCATGAAACTGATTGGTGAGAGATCCAGGACAAATAAAAGGAAGTACTTCTTCACACAGCGAAGAGTTAAATTATGGAACTCACTACCACAAGATGTAGTGGTGGCCACCCATTTAGAAGGCTTTAAAAGGGGGTTGGATAAATTCCTGGAGGAGAAGGCTATCCATGGCTGCTAGCCCTGATGGTTGTGTGCTATCTCCAGTATTCGAGGCAGTAAGCCTGTGTGTACCAGTTGCTGGGGAACATGGGTGGGAGGTTGCTGTTGCACCGTGTCCTGCTTGTTCATCCCTGGCTGATGGCTGGTTGGCCACACTGAAAGTTTCACTTCTTTGATTTTGGAATCCCGGGCTGCTAAACACACAGGAGCAGGGCCGGAAAGAAAATACATCAGCTGCAGCATTTGTCAATTGCTTCAAATGAAGCAGTACAGTTAATTGTTAGATTGCTATTTGAGGAAAGAATGATCCACTATAACACTCAGACATAGGCCAAAAATATATATATTATTATACATTATGTAACAGCACATTCAATTTCTAGAGCTATACATTTTATATAACATTATTCTCCGTAGCTAGGTGTTAACCAGGGAGAAGACTGTGGAGCAGAACTAAGAAGAAGAAGGAAAGATCTCGCAATTTACTAGATCTGCATGGCTTAACTACAAATTATTTCATATTGATCTATGCAGTCGTTTTTTAAAAATACATATGTATATATTATTCTAGTCTCTGAGACCGGACTGTACAATTATATAATATAGTTTAAAAAGCAATAATTTACTTAAGGATTATTTTCTTTTCTTTTTGTACAAATATTTACTGTGATATACATTTAGAAATCCATTTCCAGTGAAATCACCCTCCTACTGCAAAGCAGCAAAACCCTTTTTTTATTTAAAAACAAAACACACCATCAACCCTGCAAGCCTTTTTAAAAAATAAATAAATAAATAAATAAATAATACACTCAGTAAATAGTTTTGATTCCATCTCCTTTTCAGGATTCTAAAGCAGTCAATGGAAGGGCATTTAAAGAAATCTGAATATAAAGGCTGGGTTGGATATAGGCTCACTGTCTGCTTGTTATAGCAGGGGTGTTGAACCTTTCTCAGCCCGAGGGCCGGATTCAATTCTGGACAAGCTCTTGGGGGCCCGCATTCCAGTAGTGGGTGGGGCTAAAGGCAAAGGGGCGAGGCTGAAGGAAAAAGAGGAGGGGCAAAATACCCCAAATGCTAGCATACTTCAGCTTAAAGTTCTTACTGCTGGCAAATAAGCCTTAGGCCTTAGCTAGACCTAAGGTTTATCCCAGGATCGTCCCGGGGTCATCCCTGTTCATTTAAATGACACACAGAGGATCCCAGGAGCAGGCAGGGACGATCCCGAGATAAACCTTAGGTCTAGCTAAGGCCTTAGAAGAGGCATTTCAGCCTATATGAACATATCAGCACTATGTACGAACACATCCATGTGTATTTATGCTCATTTCTAGATAAGCTTCCATTCTTTATGCTCATTGCTAGATAAGCTTCCATTCTTTATGCTCATTTCTAGATAAGCTAGATAAACTTCAGTTCTAGAGATATTTGGCTTGCTGTTGTAACAGGTTGTCAGTGGTATATGTAGAATGCAGATTTAAGATGGTTTAACCATTGTGCCTCCTTCCCAAGGAATTCTGGAAATCGTAGGTCTATGCGTGTGTTAGACAGAGACCTCTAACCAAGAATGCACCTTTTGTATAAATGCCATTTTTAAGACTCCAGTCTTAAGAATACTTAATTGTCAGGAGAAAAGGTCCATTGAATTCAATGGGTCTTACTTCTGCATAGGTTTGTGTAGAACTGCATTGTTCATTGTGTCGAGATGGTTACATTAACTGGAAAGCTAATCTTGGGTGAAATCCAATTTAGAATAGACCCATTGAAATGAATGAGACTTAAGTTATGAGGGTTTCCTGGCTTTGTGTGTTATCTTTTGCTCAATCTGAATAAGTTGAAATCTCTCTCTTAGTCATCACATAAGTCAGGTTCATTTCAATGCATGTACTCTAAGTAAGACTTAAGTTGGACTTGTCCCAAAGAGGCTGAAATCTAAGCCAGGTTCATGAATGAATGTCACCCAAAAACGAATTGAACCCAGTGGAGGAAAACTCTGGATTAGATAATCCAGAATGACAATCCTTACTGATCACTTTCCGGGAGTGGCACTCCAAAGGAACTCGTGATTTGCCAAACATCTGTATTTCTGGATCAGGGTGGAGACAATCACAGAAGCCTGGGAGCTATTGCAAAAACAATATGTGTATTTGACATTTAGGCTTGCCAATTTTAAATATATATATTTTTAACCAGCCCTTCCTCCGGCACCTCCAAGAGCTACTTGGTCTGTGGCAGACTTTAGTGGCTTGTCTCTGTGCCAAGAAAAGCTGTCTTCATGCTGATTTCTGCAGATCAAGCTTTTTCTAAAGACACAGCAGCAGGCCAGTCTGACGTCTGATCAGTTGGCAACTGAAGCTCTCACAGGCCACAGTAGTGACTGAAATCTAATTTTAGGCAAGGGTTTCTCTCTCTCTCTTCCTCTCTCCCTTTTGCAAGCTGTCATGTAACATATGATGTCCTTCAAATCCTGCCAGGATTCGCTCCCAGGCAAATTCAGCCAGGGTGAAACCTTTTCTTTCTTTCTTTTTCTTTCTTTCTAATGTTTGCTCTTTGCAATAGCGGATAGTGGCAGGGCGGGATCGATATTTCTTTGCACTGTGTGCTGTACGCGCCACATTTATTGCTTATGATCTGCTCCGTGGTTCAGTCTCACGCCTCCATCCAGATGGATGGACATGTGACACCCACTAAGGCTGAAGAGGAGAACAGAGTGTGTCTCGGAAGTTGCAAGGAGAAGGAGGAGCCGGAGGAGGAGGGATTGGGTAGAAAAGAAAGATATACACAGTATGGCTTTTGGTGCATCGACAAAAAAAGTAATTTTAAACTGAACCATTTTGCATCTCTCTCTCTCTCTCTCTCTCTCTCTCTCTCTTATTATTATTATTATTATTATTATTTATTTATATAGCACCATCAATGTACATGGTGCTGTACAGATAACACAGTCTCTCTCTCTCTCTCTCTCTCTCTCTCTCGTTCTTAAGGCACAGCCCTCTTCAGAGCCTGCAAAGTTAGGATAGTGGTGGTGGTGGTGGGAATAATTTGGTTTCATTTTATCAGCATCTGCTGTTTTTCTAAATCATAGAATCATAGAATAGCAGAGTTGGAAGGGGCCTACAAGGTCATCGAATCCAACCTCCTGCTCAATGTAGGAATCCACCCTAAAGCATCCCTGACAGATGGTTGTCCAGCTGCCTCTTGAAGGCCTCTAGTGTGGGAGAGGCCACCACCTCACCAAGCAAATGATTCCATTGTCGTACTGCTCTAACAGTCAGGACGTTTTTCCTGATGTCCAGCTGGAATCTGGCTTCCTGTAACTTGAGGCCGTTATTCCGTGTCCTGCACTCTGGGAGGATCGAGAAGAGATCCTGGCCCTCCTCTGTGTGACAACCTTTTAAGTATTTGAAGAGTGCTCTCATGTCTCCCATCCATCTTCTCTTCCCCAGGCTAAACATGCCCAGTTCTTTCAGTCTCTCTTCATAGAGCTTTGTTTCCAGATCCCTGATCATCCTGGTTGCCCTCCTCTGAACACAGATCAGGAGATCTGTCTGTGATGGGAGACGATTTGATGGGGGTGGGCAGGCAGTGGCCTGGCAGCATGGTTTAGCGTGTTGTCTGAAACAGGCCAGTGTTGGCTCCAGATTTTTGAGGGCCTGTGGTTAAGGCAGTCTCAATGGGCCCTTTTCTGTTATGGCTCCCACTTGCTTGCTGGACAAGCAGAGAGCCAGGGAGCAAGGAGGCCATGGCAACTGCTCCTCCTACTTCTCACCACCTCCGTTGTCTGGGCCAAAGCGAGAGGCAGGTGAAGAAGCAATGTTGAAGAGAAGGAGCTGCTCCAGGGGGATCTTGTCTGTGGGCCGCTGCTGTGGACTGGGACTCTGGCCTGTGCCCAAGAATGCCGACTTCTCCCCTGCTTGTGTCTGCGGAGTCCATTTTAGGGGCAGCATTTAGCAGTGGAGGCTGGTGTCTCCGAGGCCCCTGGGGTGGAGAATCCCCTCTGGGTTTAACTCAGAAGCAGTCAGAACTTCAAAGGAGTTATCCAAGGTGATGAGCCAGTGTGGTGTAGTGGCTAAAGTGTCAGACTGGGATCTGGGTTCCAGTCCCTACTCGGCCATGGAAACCCACTGGGTGACATACATACATGAGCCCATTTTGGGGGGGCAGCATTCAGCAGTGGAGGCTGGTGGCTCCGAGGCCCCTGGGGTGGTGAATCCGCTCCGGGTTTCAATTAGGGATGTGCTCCGCTTCTCTTCGGTTCAGAAGCAGGAGCGAGGCGGCCTAATTCGCCTCTGGAAAAGGCGGAGGTGACGAGAGTCGGGGGGCTGTGGATCGAGGTGAAGAGGATCGGCTTAATCCGGAGCTTCACCTGCAGGTAAGTGGGGGGGGAGGGGGACTCATCTGGTGCTGCCGCTTGCGCCATCCATGAGGCGGTGGCGGCGCCGGCGCCAGGTAAGGGAGCAGGGAGGAGGGACGCTTACCTGCGTCCGTCGCGGGCTTCAATTGAGGCCCCGGTTGAAAGTGGAAGTGAAGGCTGAGGCCTTTTCCGGCTTCAACCGGGGCCTCAATTGAAGCCCGTGATGGATGCAGGTAAGGAGGCAGGTGGTGGTGGCTTATCTTGCGCCGCCGCCGCTGTCGCCGTCCATGTAGCGACGGCGGCGAAGCCGGATCTCACTCCGTGGAGCGGGGGACGGGCGGAGCGGTGCGAAGAGGATCAGGCCCGATCCGGATTTTCCAGATCGGGCCACGAAGCGGATTGGGGGGTCCGTGCACACCCCTAGTTTCAGTCAGAACCAGTCAGAGCTCTAAAGGAGCTGAAACTTGGAGCAGATCCACACACACACACACACACACTGGCCTCGGAGACACCAGCCTTCACTGCTGAATGCTGTCCCCATAATGGTTTCAGCAGTTTGGATAACTCCTTCAGAGTACGGAGTGGTTTTGACTGAAACCACTCCCTACTCTGTCAGCCTCCACTGCACGGCCATCAGGGGAGGTGGCCAGAGGGGCTCGGTGACATGCGGACTGCAGCTCAGTGGCCCCAAATGGGTGCATTTCCAGTGACATCAACTAAGCAAGACTAAGTTACAACACCAGTCCTAGATTTGGCCCCTGTTTTGTTTAAGGTGCATAAAACAGCCTTCTCCAACCTGCTGCTCTCCAGATGTGTTGGACTACAACCTCCAGAATCCCTGGGAGTTGTAGTCCAACACATCTGGAGGGCGCCAGGGCTGGTGAAAGCTGGCATAAAATGCGGTGGGCGGGGGGGAAGCGATACAGCGAACATGAAAGCAGTCGACATATCACAGAAGAAATCTTTCTACAAACGTATTTATTATTATCTGTGGACGATAGATTAAAACAAAGGATCTTCCTTTTTCTTTTAGCTAGGGATGGCTGCCTATATTACTTCAACTTAAGAATGTTCTTGAACTTGCATTTGCCAAGGTAATGTGGATGCAGGAACCGAGGAAGGGGGGGATCCATAGCAGAAAATTGGCAGTGGCAGGAGGGACACTGAATCCTTCTGGTGCCCACTGATCCTTCGAAAGGACCCCCTGAGAGGGTTTTTCCATGGCCTGAGGGCTTTCTTTTTAGCCCCAGAACCCAGCGGATAGGGGGAAAGCAGAGTACGAATGGACAGAAGTGGGCATTTCAAATGAGCAGTTTAGGGAAGTCCAAGGCCAGCCCAAAGCATTTTGCTGCCCTGAGGTAAAAGACAAGATGGCGCCTCACCACACACAAATCCATGTAAGGAAGCTAACCGTACTGGCAATGGAATTGAATCTTACTTCAGCTTGAGGTCTGCAAGGTAGCTTACAGGATGCAGGGTAGCCTGTGTAGTAGGGTGACCCTATGAAAAGGAGGACAGGGCTCCTGTATCTTCAACAGTTGCATAGAAAAGGGAATTTCAGCAGGTGTCATTTGTATATAGTGTGCTGCTTTTAATAACGTATTGGTTTTAAATGTTTTAATTAGTTATATGTATTTTATGGTGGCTTTATTTGTGTTGTACCCCGCCTCGATCCAGAGGGAGAGGCGGGTAACAAATTATTATTATTATTATTATTATTATTATTATTATTATTATTATTATTTGGAAAACCTGGTGAAATTCCCTCTTCATCACAAGAGTTGAAGGTGCAGGAGCTATACTAGAGTGACCAGATTTAAAAGAGGGCAGGGCACCTGCAGCTTTAACTGGTGTGATGAAGAGGGAATTTCACAAGGTGCTGCAGCTTTAACTGGTGTGATGAAGAGGGAATTTCACGGCGGTTATGATGCCGCCATATTGGATCTGCCCTCCAGTATGTTCTACAAATGACACCTGCTGAAATTCCCTTTTCAATACAACTGTTAAAGATACAGGAGCCCTGTCCTCCTTTTCATAGGGTCACCCTATTGTGTAGCACACACACATTTCTATCCTCCAACACTTCACTGCTGCTTTCCATTTTTCTTGAGGAAGTCACCTCACTCAATTGCCTGTGGCAACTGCCCCACTTGGCCTAATGCTAGGGCCGGCCCCAGTACCTCTTCCCACTGATTTCTTCCTGCAGATATCTGCCCACACTCTGTGTTACCATTACAGGACTACCTTTAGGGATCGGTATCCCATGTTGCTTTTGTAATGAACAGTTCCTTTCTATATTTTGTGGGAACTCCCCGCCCTCTCCATTTCTCAGGCCACCAGACAAAGATTTCAGACTGAATGTCTTCCCTAGAAATATATTTAAAAAGAAAAAAGGGTATCTTTGTTGATTTCCCACTTCACCAACTTCAGGCTGCAATCCTATAGCCGTTACCTTGAAATAAAACCCACTGAACGCAGTGGGACTGACTTCCAGGTAGACATGCATAAGGCTGCAGGATTGTTGCATTTTAAAAAGTAATCACATTTCTTTTCTTTTTTTTTAAAAAAAGCGTTTTTGGTAAATAGTCTCCCAAGTGGGAAGTTGAACAAAAAATATTTAAAACAACATCCTCCTTTCTTTCCCTTTAATTGAAAGAGAAGTACTGTTGGTCTTCAAGTGTTGATCTAGTGCAAAAGAATCACATTTCTTGGCAGTATGTCTATATTTATACTTTTATATATAATATATTTTGTTCAGGTTTTTTTTTTAAAAAAAAAAACACACACACCTTGCACACACACATGGTTTTGCTTCCTGTTATTTTCTCTTTTCAAACCTTTATAGTGCTTTGTGGTTGTTTTTAAAAAATACCCTCATTTTCAGCTAGTTAAGGAGGAGCTTAAATGATCTCACTCTGCATGCAACGCTACCCCTGCACAGAGCATAAATCTCACAGCGGTTATGATGCCGCCATATTGGATCTGCCCTCCAGTATGTTCTATCAGCGGCTATATTGTTAACGCTGGATGTTCACAATACTTTGAGGCTGGCTGTGGTTTCTCAACCCACACCGTTCAGTGGTTATTGTGGTGAAATATGGTTTTTAAACACTCCCCTCCGGAAATGACATCCTACAAACCAGACTAATTCTCAGGCATTCCTATGGCACTTGCATTGTTCTGCATAATTAGAGTTGGATTCGCTTTGCTTGTTTTAGTGAGAGGAAGAGGCCAGAGGGGAAACAATACCCTCAAAAACAGTTCCAGGCAGGGGGGCCCTGGTCATATTTCTGACTCCCTTCGGTATGACCTTTGATCTAGTGCTACGGTGGCCTGAAGCCGATCGAATTCAGGCTGGTTGTCTGAACTCGGATTGTCCAAAACCCTGCTGTCATCATCATCATCTTCCTCCTCCTCATCGCGGCTCATGAAGGCAAGCTCGTTTTCGTAGCAGAAGGAGTTGGTGCTTGGGAGGAGGAATTTATTCTCCATCAAGTCCTTGGCACTGCAGCAGGGCGTGGATGGGACCTCGTAGGTCTTGTGGAAGTGTGAGTAGTCCACTTTGTATAGACTCTTCTCCTCAAACAAGACGGGTTCAAAACGGTGGCCCCAAAGGATCTCGGTGGACAAGTACGAGCTCCGGGCTTGCGTCGTCATGGCGGTCGCTTCCACCATACCCTCGAGGATCACCACGATTTCGAAGTCGTCCGTTTCCAAATCCTGCCGGCTGATCCCGAAGAGCGGGCTCTCTTCGTTGATCTCATGAAGGATCGTGAGCGGGGACACCAAGAAAATGCGGTCCAAGCCTTTGTCAAACCCGACGTCGATGTCAATTTGGTCAAGTGGGATGTACTCCCCCTCTTCGGTGATTCTGGACTTAATGAGTTGGGCTCTGACGTGGGCTTCCACAATGTGGCTCTTCCGGAGATTACCCACCCTCCACATCAGGCACAGTTTGCCGTCCCTCATGGCCACGACAGCATGATGGCTAAAGAGTAAGGTTTCAGCCCTCTTCTTGGGCCTAGCCATTTTAGCCATGATGGCACCGATCATGAACGAATCGATTATACACCCTACGATAGATTGCAGCACCACCATGAAGACCGCAAGTGGGCACTCCTCCGTCACGCAGCGGAACCCGTAGCCTATCGTCGTTTGAGTCTCGATGGAGAACAGGAAAGCTGCCACAAAGCCGTTCACATGCATGAGGCATGGTGTGAACGTGTCGTCCTTGGTCGGCTCCTCGATATCACCGTGGACGACGGCTATGAGCCAAAACACAAGACCAAACAACAACCACGACACCAAAAAGGCAAGGGAGAAGAGCAACAGCATGTACCTCCAGCGGATGTCCACACACGTGGTGAACATGTCCGCAATATACCTCTGCGGTTTATCATCCATGTTGGTGAACTCCACGTTGCACTGGCCGTTCTTCTTCACAAACCGGTTCCGGCATTTCCTCCTGGTATGGATCTTTCCATTCCCAAAGCCGTTCACTCCAGGCATGATGGTCAACGTCAAACCGTCTTCCTCGGAAGATACTATGCTGTAAGGATTGACTCTGTCTGCGGTCATCCCTGAGTCAAACAGCAGTGGGGCAGGTAGGTCTCTTGATGCCTTTGGGGTCTCACCTTAGCCTCCCTCTGAATACAGTTGCTATGGAAAAGGGAACAGATTCTCAGATTCTGATGGGCTTCTGCCAGATAGAGCTGAGTGGAGCCTCTGTAATGAGAAAAGGAAGACACATGGATGATCTCTCTCAAAAAGAGAACTTTCTATAGCTACTCCAACAATTCAGGACAAATAAAAGGAAGCCCTTCTTCATAAGAACATAAGAACAGCCATGATGGATCAGTCCGAGGGTCCATCTAGTCCAGCACTCTGTTCACACAGTGGCCAACCAGCTGTATACCAGGGACCAACAAAGCAGGACATGGTGCATAGTTAAATTATGGAATTCACTACCACAAGATGTAGTGACAGCCACCAATTTGGATGGCTTTAAAAGGGGGTTGGATAAATTCCTGGAGGGAAAGGCTATCAATGGCTACTAGCCCTGATGGTTGTGTGCTACCTCCAGTATCCGAGGCAGCAAGCCTATGTGCATCAGTTGCTGGGGAACATGGGTGGGAGGGTGCTGTTGCACCATGTCCTGCTTTGTTGGTCCCTTGTCAACAGCTGGTTGGCCACTGTGTGAACAGAGTGCTGGACTAGATGGACCCTTGGACTGATCCATCATGGCTGTTCTTATGTTCTTAAACGAAAAACAAAAGAAATTGGCATAATAAACAAATAGATAATACATCAAGCATGAAAAGGCTTACGTGTTTGTCTGGCTTATGTGTGTGTGAGGCACGAAATTCAGGAAAAACACAGAATTTGATACTGGGTGCAGAATTTTTGTCTTTTAATTCCGCAATTTTAGTTCCGTGGTTTTAAATCTGTTTCCATATTTTAAATCTCTGCACTGGTTTTACTTTTAGGTGGTAGTTTTAAATGTTTACATTTTATATTGTATTTTATGCTCTCTTTTGTGGCTTTAGCTGTTGTGTACCACCCAGAAAGCTTCGGCTATTGGGGCAGGATAGAAATGGAATATTTTTTTTTTAAAAAAATAAGTCAATAATATAAATAAGCTGGTCTGGGTTTGGATGGGAGATCACCTGAGATCACCAACTAACCACCATGAGTTTCCATGAAGGAAGAGAGGCAGGATAGAACCATTCCAGTTAAAATAAATTACGGCATGATCCTATGCATGTTTGGGCTGAAAAATACTCCTGCAACTCCCAGCATTCCACATCCAGACTATTTTTCTGTTTAAACATGCATAGGGATGCACCTCTAACTATCTCAGCCAAAGGCTTGTGTAAGTCTCTTCTTTAAAATATAGATCTGAAATGAAAGCTGCAGCTTTCGATTGACAAATTGGCCAGCTCTAAGGTAGAGCTCCAGAGATCCTTGGGACGGCGCGTCACCATTTCATCTCCGGACATTTCTTACCGAGCGAAACGCTGGAATACCAAACTGGGCAACGGAAGAAGAGTTGGCAGAGTTGCTTGGGACATCATGCGCCAGCAGCACAGCGCAATCCAGCTGGCACCCCAAGCTGGACTCCAGACACTGCATATGGAATGGGGTGTGTGTGTGTTGGAAATCATGGAATGGCCGGCTCCATGAACTGATTTGGCTTTGCCTTTCTGCGTTGTGCTATCTATGAGGCCAGCCTGCTGCACCAGCCGACGCTCAACGTGACCGCAAGGATGTTTTGGTTACATTTCTTCCCCCAGGCTCTGGCAGGGATTACAGGAATTGACTCTATTGACCAGTCTAGCTGCGCGAGAGAAAGAACAACAACTACAACATCGTCAGCCCTGTGGCTTCCAAGGCAAAGCTGGTGTTTTTATGGGCCTAGCCATTTGCGTCATGAATATTTCCCCTTCCTTTCCTCCACATGCCGCTCTGCGCTCATACATCCCACGTGCGTCACACCCCACTGCCCCCCCCCCCCCGCTGCTCACGGCTACACCAGAAGGACTGAGAGCTGGTGTGGTAGTGATTAGAGTTTTGGATTGGAACTCGGGAGGCCCAGGTTCTAGACCCTGTTCAGCCATGAAGCTCACTGGGGCCAGTCACCAAGTCCCAGCCTAACCTACCTCACAGGGTTGTTGCGAGGAGAACATGGAGAGGAGGAGGACCATGTAAGCTGCCTTGGGTTCCTGGCCAGAGGGGGAAAGATGAGATATAAATATAATAAATAAATAAATACGGAGGATGTTGCACCCCTAGCGACCAATAGGATGCCTTGGGTGCCATTTTTATTGGTAGAATGGTAGAGTACAAATAAAAGAAATCCTTAAATAGATAGGTAATATTTATTTATTTATTTATTGCACTTATATACCGCTCCCATAGCCAGGGCTCTCTGGGCGGTTTACAGAAATTCTAAAATTAAGATAAAAATGAGTATACAAAATTTAAAATTCTAAAACACAGAACATACACACATAAAGCATTAAAAACCATTAAAAAACCCCACTAAACATGTGGGTGATTAAGAAGTGCCGCCATATGCCTGGGCAGAGAGGAAAGTCTTAACCTGGTGCCGGAAAGATAGCAGCATTGGCACCAGGCGAGCCTCGTCAGGGAGATCATTCCATAGTCTGGGGGCCACCACCGAAAAGGCCCTGTCCCTCGTTGCCACACTCCGAGCCTCTCTCGGTGTAGGCACCCAGAGGAGGACCTTAGATGTTGAACGTAGTGACTGGGTATATTCACGTCGGGATAGGCGTTCCATTAGGTATTGTGGTCCCAAGCCGTGTAAGGCTTTATAGGTCAAAAACAGCACCTTGAATTCGGCTTGGAAACATACAGGCAGCCAGTGCAAGCGGACCAGAGCAGGTGTTATATGGTCGAACCTTCTGGTTCCTGAAATCAATCTGGCCGCTGCATTTTGCACGAGCTGCAGCTTCCGAACCATCTTCAAAGGCAGCCCTACGTAGAGTGCATTGCAGTAACCTAACTTGGAGGTTACCAGAGCATGGACAACTGAAGCCAGGTTATCCCTGTCTAGATAGGCAAGGCGTGCATAGAGAACAGGTTCTCTTGCTTGTAAAATCAGGCTGTCACCAGACTTCAGAAATCTTAGCTGATTTAAGCAAATGAGTTTTAATCGATTAATTTCTAAAAAAGGGTAGTGGGGATTGAGGAGATGATTACAAGGGGGGAGGGGAAGAGACACTTAACCCTTCCCCCCCCCCACTGCTTCTCCCCCCCATCCCATCCTTTTCCCTGTTTTGGTTTTCTCACAGCCAGAGAGCTTCAGCTATGGGGCGGTGTATAAATGTAATAAATAGAATAAATAAAATAATAAACATCTGGCAAGAGTCCTGGAGGTCTCCTCTTCACCATTGCGACCTGGTTCTTCATCTGCCTCTCGGGCTGGCTCAGACAGCCCGAGAGTTTGTCTGGGCCAGAGAGGTTATCCCTGGTGCTAGAGCTGAAATTGACAACAAGGCAAGGATTTTGATATCTCCACCTTGCTCTCATTGGAGTGGGCAACTCCCTGGCTCTATGGCTGCCCAGCAAGCAAGTGGGAGCAATGATGAGAAAAAGGAGGAGGAGCAAGAGAGCAGTGAGTGGCAGGCTGGTAGAAAGGAGGAGGAGCCTGAGAGTCATCCCCCCACCCGCAAAAAAAAAGCCAGAGTTGGCACTGACAAAAGATGTCACCGAGTCTTGCTGTTGTATCAGGGGTGTTGCTAGGCCCTTAAAAAGATACAGAGACCAGGCCCACAGGGCACAGACCGGCATAAAATCTACATACGCTAATTCACATCGATACATGCAAATTTAGAACTAATTACTAGGATTGATTTTCATTGCACCGGAAGCAAAGTCAGCTACTTATTGTCTCAGCCAAATCAGCTCGAGTAAAATAAATTCTTCAGTAAGCTTGCACTCTGACCCAGATCTTCTTAAACCAATGGAACAAGGTTTTTTCTCTCTCTCTAAGCTTGATCACCATGCAGGGCGAAGGGTTTGCTTTTTCTATGTGGGGGGTGGTGGTGGTGGTGGGGAGAGTTAACTCTTTCCTCCCCAGCTGCAATCCCTCTTGAAAATTGCCCCCCCCCCCCACGAATGGCAATTACACTGAGAAATAAATACTTTCTACTGGAGCTATGAAACAGATCCAGGGTATTGGGAAATAGATCCATGGCTGGGGCCCCTTGGGCCCCTGGTGATGATGATGATGATGATGATGATGATGATGATATCTCTTTTCTTCCTCGTGGCAGTTTTTCTAGATGGACATGATGGGCTTTGCCAAGTCATGCTGTCTTTTACTGATCCAGGAATCTCCCGAGTAATGAACATGTTTTAAGTATGACTGCTTTCTGGATATTGGTGTGGATGTATTTTGGTATTATTATTATTATTATTATTATTATTATTATTATTATTATTATTATTATTCCAGTATCTTCTGCCATGTGGGTGTGTCTCCACTTTACTTTGCCCTTATATTTTGCTTGTGGGGGTGTAAATAAAGCAAATATTACAAAGACTCCAATGAAGAGGAGATTCTGCAACAAGATCCCCCTTTCTTCCTTTTCATTGTGCACTTCTATGGGATTTGCCACAAGCCAGTCTGGAATTAAGAATTCAGGCAGCTGTCCTGTTAGAACAAGCTGCCCAGGCGTCTGCAAATCCTCTGTAGCAGTTGCCCGCAGTCCCTTTAAGAACGAACCGAATTGCACCCGAAAGGCCCTTTCATACCCCCTTCTATTCCGTGAATCTGCTCTCTAGAAGGCCAGGCACTTTTTTGCCATGACTCTTTGACCAGGAAAAAGAGGGACGAAAGAGAGCTTTAATTGCATTTCTAGTTTTATCCCTAGAAGACCCTGTAATCTCTTTATATACAACCTCTTGTCAATTTCCTTCCTTCTGCTGTCCCTGGTGCTGGAACTGAAATTGACAAAAAGGCAAGGATTTTGGTATCTCCACCTTGCTCTCATTGGGGTGGGCAACTCAAATTCTGATACTGCATTAGGAATAGAAATGGCTCTTGGTTTTTTTAAACATACATTTACGTGACCAGAACGAGTAATAATAGTTAAACTAATGGCCCAAATTCGTTGCGTTTACTTCCAGCATGGATTTGACTGCTTCAGAGTAATGATCACATCATCTGTTCCAAGAATGATAGCCAAAAACCCATTAAGGTGAGGCTAAAGAAACTCTGGCCATCCAGATTTTGTTGGACTTCAACTCCCATCAACCCCAACTAGCATGGGGTCAAGGATGATGGGAGTTTTAGTCCAGTGACACCTAGAGGGACATAGGTTCAGCTCTCAAGTGAAGTTTGGTATTATTCCCTGTTTACAGATTGGGAGACTGAGGCTGCAAAAGAATGGCATGGTCAAAGGAGGGTTTCAGCTGAAGTTTTTGCAGCCAATTTTTTTGCTGACAAAAAACCAAATGGCAGTGTCCTACTGGAAACTTTCTGGAAGCCTCCCAGAACTGTATTTTCTTGGTGCAATGAGCATCATCAGACAAGTGTTTTATCTCATGCTCATTGCTGGCCACTCACAGATTTTCGCAGGTCCTTTTCACAACACTGTCTGCCTCCCATGCGTCTCCTGCTCCTTCTGTTTGTTTTTCCGTTGCACAAAAATAAAAAGACCCGGAAAATCTGATTTTGGGGGCTGTAACGAAATTTGCCCGGCATTTCCTGCTGTGTGAAGTAGAAGCAGCACGATAAAAAATGCCCACTGAATGGGCAACATGGTGATTGTTTGCTTCCTCTTTCTTCCCCGTGTGAAGAAAGAGGAAGCTGTTTATTGCTATTGTGGGACAGAGGCAGGAGGCAAAATGACAGTAGGGTAATGTGATTCCCCTTTCCCTGTTTGATGATTTTTGCCTCTGCAAACCCCACCCTGTCTGAATGCATTTTTTTCACAAAATACACATTTTGGGATTCACTTTGCACAGTTTGAGATTCATATACATTTTTGCCTGCATTTTGGTGCTTTTAAAAAACAACAACTGAGTAATGTACCACAAAATTTGGACCAGCACAAAAAACCAAAGATCTGTGTCCCAATCCATGTGTTAGCCCAGGAAGTATGAATCAAGGTGGTTAGCTTCAAAATGCAGAGTAAACGAAACCCTTGAACTCTTTTCATGTAAGCCAGCATGAGACAGTATGGTGAAGTGGTTAGTCTGTTGGATGGGAAGTTGGGAGAGCCAAATTCTAGTCCCCAATTAGTCACGAAGCTCACTGGGTGACTTTGGACCAGTAAGTGACTCTCAAGCTAACCTACCTCACAGGGTCGTTGTGAGGATAAAATGGAGAAAGGAGGAGGAGAAGCATCATGTACTCCGCCTTGGATTCCTTGCAAGAGGAAGAAAGACAGGATATAAATGTCAGGATAAATAAATAAGCACGAAATATGCCTCTGTAATCTATTCTGAAAAGTGCATGGAGTTCTTTGATTTTACTTTATTTACATCAAGCCAAAACACTTCCCAAAGAGTAGAGACAAGCATAAGGATGTTAGAAGTGCCCTGATGCTGCATCAGGCCAAGGGTCCATCTAGTCCAGCGGTCTGTTCACACAGCGGCCAACCAGTTGTCGGCCAGGGACCCACAAAGCATGACATGGTGCAACAGCACCCTCCCACCCATGTTCCCCAGCAACTGGTGCACACAGGCTTGCTGCCTCGGATACTGGAGGTAGCACATAACCATCAGGGCTAGTAGCCATACATAGATGGCCTTCTCCACCAGGAATTTATCCACCCCCCAGCTTCAGCAATGGCAGGGGAGGTCGAGGCAGGGAATTAGTGAACGCCAACCAAGTGGAGCATCTTTATCTGATGAGTTTATTACTTAAGAGGAGGGAATTACGTAACTCTGTGGCTGAGATCCTCCCCCCTCCCCCCTGAGGGACCATCAGGCTACCCGTTCAATTAATCCTTCCTAATTCAACGTCCTTGAGGACCTTCCGCAGAAAACACCAAGCAACAGAAATTACAACAGGCTCTACGCTGCTCCTGTTTTGGGAACGGGAGGAGCCGCAAGGCCGGCATTCCAGCAGCAACCCACCCACACCCTTTCCTGTCCTTTTAGGCAACTTGCTATCTGTGGTTCTGGGAGATTTGAGCCAAATCTGTGCTACCAGGTACAGAAAGGCTGAAATCACACGGGCCTTTTTTCAACTCGCGTAATGATCACACGTAAGGATCTTCACCTGCTCTGGTGAATACATGTTACGACATCCATGAGGGAGGCAAACCTCCTGGGGAAAGTTTTGTGTATCACAGATGAAATGTTTTCGTATGGTGTTGTTTTTTTAATTATGTTTTTATGGCGTTCGTATTATTGGACTGCTTCTGCTCTATCAGGACTTCTTTTAGCCCAAAGGGATGAATTCTATTTCAGAAAAGCTCTCAGGGGATTCAAGTGGTGGACTGGGCCAAAATACCAAAAACACCAGCATATGAAGGACTTTCACCTTCTGGAAAACCCTCTGGGAGGCAAAAAAAAAAAAAAGTAACATCCTTTAAAGTCCTCCTGAAACATTTTCCCACACAGTTTCTCCCTGGGCTGCAGTGTAACTGCTGCTCAGTTTATTTTGGCTTTACATGGTATTTTTTAAAACTTTTAAAGCTTTATAGTACATTTTAAACAGCTGCATTCTATGGTTTTAATTGTAAACTCCCCAGGGAGCCTCAGCTAGTGGGCAGTATAAAAATGTAATAAATAAAAAAGCTCTGTATTTATGAATTGCACAAATCCACACTCACTACCAATGCTTCTCGGCCTTCCGAACAAAGATCAGATGGATTTTATTCTGAGCACAAAACACTTGAGTTTCTTCAATTTGGCTTAGCAAAGAATGATATTTTGAGGACTCAGGTTTATGAATAGCTGGGGTGGGCGGATTTTAACCCGACTTACGCTGCGGATATGGATATTATAATCTAATGGTCTATATTCTGACTTGAAAGTCCTGCATCTCAGAGCTGTTCCCTCTCAACCAAGGAACGTATGTTAAAAACAAAATAAAACACCCCTACGCTGGCAGGAGAAGGACGAGGATTGAGAAACCAGAGATGCATCATATCAATAGCTCTGGCTTGTGGCTTCTGTTGATCCTTTGCTAAAACCCTAAGTGCTCCTAACCGCCGGAGTTATGTAATTCCATTGCAAGCCTCACGCGTCACACTACACTCGAGCATGTGAGCTCAGCCCTATCAATGCGATCCGACCCAACTGATGTCCCCAGAGGCTAATAACTTTGAAATAGGAATAAACACGAGCACAGTCAGGGAGGACTCTTGATTTACACAGGTGCCTGTCGCTAGGCTTCAAACAAATTCGAAAGAGGGGAAAAATGTTGGAGGAATTGCTGCTTACAGTGGTTTGTCAATCACATTTACGGATCTATTCCTTCAGGTTCTATCCGCCTCATCTCCGTCCCACTCAGAATTCCCAACTCTGGATGATCTTGGTGTTTCGAAGGGGATGGCGTGGGGGGAACAAGGTATAAAAGGAATGAATTTGATGAGCTGTTGCTTAACGTTTTTTTAAAATTCACCAACTAGACTTGTACATATATTCATTAAAAAGAGAAATTTCCCAAGCAAACTTGGAAAACTTTTGACATCCAGCATTTTGAAGGCGAATGCTAGGATTGAACCAAATTGCAAACCTGTATTGAATGAATGAATAAATAAATCTTATTGTGTATTTATTTGAAGCATATATTTTTTTCACCTTCCTCTTCAGCTAAAAGAGGTTCCTGGTGTAAATCGCAAAGACCAGTGATTAAAATGGTGCCTGCCCTCACACCAACTTGTAGCCCTGCAGATGTTTTGGTCTGCAACTCTGTCAGCCCTAGCCAGCATAGCAAATGGCAAGGGATCATGGAAGTTGCAGGTGAAAACATGCTTATCATGTCTTAGGTTTACAATCTAAAAGAAACAGCGTCAAAGGAAAAGGGACTCAGAGGGCAGAGGAAAAATGCAAACTTGGTGCTTTTCTACACAAATGATTTATTGCAGGCTTGGAATAAATCACTCATGGAAATCAGCAGGTCCTTTACATGATGGCGTCAACCTCCAGGGTGTCTTCCATGTTTTCCCCCCTTTATCCCGCTTTCAAAAAGATCAGAGATCATGTGAAAAGAGACATTATTCCAATCTATCAGCTGTGTGAAATGCCAGCATAATGCTATAATGACATCGCCATCTAGTGGCTGTAAATTGAAACACACAGAAACATACAACTTGCTGAGGAAGGACTTCCCTGGATTCAAACCACGTGTAAAGAAGCCCATCATAATCCTGCAAAGAAACTGAAAGCAGAAAGCCCCAGTAAAGATGTGGGGTTTTTTGCTTAATGTAGAAAAGCTCTCAGAAACTAGTTCTTAGTTACAAAACTCTTAAAATGTCCAGCTGGAACAGAAACAGTTCAGGAAGAGGAAGAAGAGCCCAAATTCACTGGTCTCTTAACAGTGCTGCTCTAGATACCCTGATTTCATGCTCTATCTCACGCTCCAGCTACCAATTTGCCACAATTTCAGAGTGTTGCTTTAGACCTTTTAAGTCCTAAATGGTCTGGGAGAAAGGTTCCTGAAGGACCGATTGCTCCCATTTGAACCAATCCAGTTATTAAGATCTTCAATTGAGGCCAGTTCCGGTTCTGGCTACATCTCCATGCTCGGAAATAGAGTGTGGTGAGGGGGGGAAAGGGGCATTCCCGGGGGAAGGGAGAGGAGGAGCCTACTTTCCTTCCCTCTCCAAAGCATCCCTTCCTGCTTTTCTCACCCTCCTAACCATCCTGTCCTTCCTCCACCCCACTCTGAAGCACCACTGCTAGACGGGTGAAAATGCCCATCTAGCAGAAATGCAGGGCCTTCTCTGTGTTGGCACTCAAACTCTCACAGAATACCTTGTCTTAGGCACAAATGTCAGGCTCCGCATTGCTATCTTTCAGGCAATTTTATTAGCCCAAGCCTGTGACAACAGATGATGGTGATGATGACGACAACGATGACGATGTAACGTATTTCCTCTGCTATTTTATTGGCTCCAGTTTCTGTTCTGTTGCCTTTATGTGCTTTAAACTATTTACTGTCATCTGCATTTTGGCAGAAAGTCAGGATATTAATGTTTTTAAATAAAACAAATAAATATGTGAATCAGTCCTTGCACAGATTACAAAGCTGCCAGACAAGGAGTGATAACATAGAAAATTGCTGGCAGGCACGCAGAGCGAAAGGCGATACAGACGGGAGGACTCTTGCTACTTCCACGGATTGACAGAGCTCCTCTGTGTGAATCAGCAAAGCAGGCCCAGGACTCCGGCCCGGCTTGCCTTTTCATCAAGATGGCTTCTGTCAGCAGGTAGCGTCCCAGCCTGCCGCTTCCAATTTAAAATCACTCTCCGCTCAATTGCAAATGTAATTTGCAGTCTGCCCACTGGCGAGAAGCCCGTCATCGCCGCGGGAGCTTAGAGAAAGCTGAGCTGGGGAAAACGTTTCACCCGGCGCATGGCGTTGAACGCGTTGCTGTGCGGCAGGATGGTTCCTGTGTGCTGGAGCCACGGCTCCCAAACTTGCAACCCACAGGGGGCTTGTTCCACATCAACCTGTTGGCTGTGGAACCATGGAGCACTGGAAAAGGACTTGCGGGGAGCATATTCTGTGGTGCACGCTCAATTCACGGCCAGCGCCAATGGGCGTTATTGGGCCTTAGCATAGCCCCACAGCAACAGAGGGCCAAGTAGATGAACTACAGCCATGTGTGGATGGGGGGGGGAGTTTCTACTCTTTACACAAAAATAAACAGCCCCCACACTGCCATGCCTCACTGAGATCCGTTGCTTTAAGGAACTGCACCCCAGCCCAGCCTGCTTCCGATATCAGAGTTGGGATGGGAGGGAGGATACTGCTTATAGCAGTCGAGTTAAAATGCAGAGGGGGGTGGCTTCACTTCCATCCCTCAACAATCCTTTCCATGTAAATGATACATGGAATGAATCATGGAATGATCCACCCATTGCCCGCTTTACATGTGGGTGAGGCAGTCAAGTGGAAGGTGATCCTCTTTGCTGAAGTCAAGATATATTACGTCCACTGCAGGAATGCTGTGGACATAATATATCTTGACTCCAGCAAAGCTTTTGACAAAGTGCCCCATGATATTCTGATTAACAAACTAGCTAAAAGTGGGCTAGGTGGAACAACTATTAGGTGGATTCACAGTTGGCTACAGAATCGGACTCAAAGAGTGCTTATCAACGGAACCTTCTCAAACTGGGGAGAGGCAACGAGTGGGGTACTGCAGGGCTCAGTCCTGGGCCCAGTGCTCTTCAACATTTTTATGAATGATTTGGACGAGGAGGTGCAGGGAACGCTTATCAAATTTGCAGATGGCACAAAATTGGGAGGGATAGCTAATACCCTGGGAGACAGAAACAAACTTCAGAGTGATCTTGATAGGCTGGAGTGCTGGGCTGAAAACAACAGAATGAAATTTAATAGGGATAAATGCCAAGTTCTACGTCTAGGAAATAGAACCCAAAGGCACAGTTACAAGATGGGGGATACTTGGCTCAGCAATACTACAAACGAGAAGGGTCTTGGAATTGTTGTAGGTCACAAGCTGAATATGAGCCAACAGTGCGATATGGCTACAAGAAAGGCCAATGCTATTTTGGGCTGCATTAATAGAAGTATAGCTTCCAAATCGCGTGAGGTACTGGTTCCTCTCTATTCGGCCCTGGTTAGGCCTCATCTAGAGTATTGCGTCCAGTTCTGGGCACCACACTTCAAGAAGGACGCAGACAAGCTGGAGCGTGTTCAGAGGAGGGCAACCAGGATGATCAGGGATCTGGAAACAAAGCCCTATGAAGAGAGACTGAAAGAACTGGGCATGTTGAGCCTGGAGAAGAGAAGATGGAGGGGAGTCAGGATAGCACTCTTCAAATACTTAAAAGGTTGTCACACAGAGGAGGGCCAGGATCTCTTCTCGATCGTCCCAGAGTGCAGGACACGGAATAACGGGCTCAAGTTACAGGAAGTCAGATTCCGGCTGGACATCAGGAAAAACTTCCTGACTGTTAGAGCAGTACGGCAATGGAACCAGTTACCTAGGGAGGTTGTGGGCTCTCCCACACTAGAGGCCTTCAAGAGGCAGCTGGACAACCATCTGTCAAGTATGCTGTAGGGTGGATTCCTGCATTGAGCAGGGGGTTGGACTCGATGGCCTTATAGGCCCCTTCCAACTCTACTATTCTATGATTCTATATTTCATTTGTCTTGGCATCACACTCTAGAATAGGGGGTCTCCCAACCTTTTTGGACCCATGGGCCCACTTGGGAATTTGAGAAACCATTACAAAATGTCTCCCGTGGACAATGTGACTAGCCACATAATGGCTGCCGTCAGAGCCTGGCTAGTCAAAAGAAGTGGGATGGGGAGAGAAATAGCAAGGCTAGAAGCTAGGATGGAGGGGGAAATAGCCTGGCAAAAGAGTGAGGCTAGAAGCTAGGATTGGGGAGAAACAACAAGGTGGAGTGCGTGAGAGAGAAAGAGCCAGGCTAGGAAGAGAGGGAAACAAGAAGGGCCCAGGGACCGGGAAGGGAGAGAAAGAGCGAGGAAAGGGCCTGGCTGGAGAGCAAGAGCAAGGCTGTGTATCACTGCTAGGAAGTTGTATTTTCCTATCTAGGCATTTCGTATGCATTCATTGACATGGATATATACAAAGCCATCTATGTATATTATAAAAGGGGTTTTTAAAAAAAGCTTTGTGGGTGCCCGTGGGCTGGGGCCCTTTCACGAGCACCATTGGAGAGCCCTGAGGCTGCCACGGTGTCCACGGCCACTGTGTTTGGGACCCCTGCTCTAGAACATTAGTCGTCAACCGATGGGTTAAGGGTGGCCATGTGTCACCCACCTACTTACGCTTTTCCCAGAAAAGGACAAAAGAGGATACCAGTGATCTGTGTGCCTGGCTCGGTCTGCTGCCCAGGATCTAAACGTTGGACTTGGAATGGACAGCCCTTCAAAGAGAGCACTGTTTTAGAGGGCAGTCCTCTGTTTGAGGGACTGTTACAGGACAGTCTTCCCTTTCATGGCATCTTCTAAGGCCAAGGTTAGAGGGCTGCACATTGCTTACCACTGAGATAGAAGTTGGCTTCCCCTGATCAGTTGAACGCCTCAGAGGAGTCCAAGAGCTCTCGACTTCAAGATAGAATTACTCAGCATCTGAGCCTCATGGTGTCGCTTTAACAGTCCCTACAATGTCTCCAAAGAACGTACTTAACAGACTTAGAAATACAAATGAGCTCAGCTGGGCAGTGGCTTAATTGATACAAAGGCAGTGCTTCAGAAGAGTCATCCATCTTGCTTCATTAAAAGGCACCCTGATGGGCAGAGCGAGATTAGCAGAAGTGCTCAGGTGTTTGCCAAGGAGCGAAAGGGAAGTGAGAGAGCGAGAAAAATGGGTCTCGTTCACGAAGAGGGGATTCTAGGCAGAGACTTCCAATGCAAACCCTAAAACACTGTCGTTGTGAGTTATGTCTGGAGGTTGTGGTGAAAGAGCAAGGGCTCCTGAGCTTGGGAAAAAGGAGGCTGAGGGCAGACATGATGGAGGTGTACAAAATTATGCATGGTCTGGAGAATGTGGATAGGGAGACAAATGTTATTTATTTATTTGTTGCAATTATAGCTCACTGTCTTTCCTCCAAGGAACCCAAGGCGGCCTACGTAACCCTCCTCCTCTCCATGTTATCCTCACAACAACAACCCTGTGAGGTAGGTTGGGTTGAGCGCCTGTGACTGGCCCAAAGTCACCCAGTGGGTTTCCATGGCCGAGTGGGGACTAGAACCCGGATCTCCCGACTCCGGGTCCGACACTCTAGCCACTATGTCACACTGGCTCTCAATGTTCAAATCTATAAATGTAGATGCAGGGCTGGGGATGATGGGAATTGCAGTCCAAAACATTTGGATTGCATGAGGTTGGGGAAGGTTGCTGTATGCCCAGTGATTCCGTTGTCAAGTCAGGGCGATCGACGTCAACCCACTCGCCTCTGATTTTATCCCATTTGATCATCAAATGTATACCAAATACATAGCAGCGTGCCTATGCAGCCTTTGTAGTCCCGGCTTCAGCTTTTGGCCGAGTGGACAGGGAGCTCCTTTCAGTACAACCTATAAAAGTATCTTGCTGGATAAAGTCTTTGTATTCTCTGAGAAACCTTTGAGGGAGTGAATATCGATCAGTTGGTGAAGAGAGGGGAAAACACGTGCTTGCTTGTCTCCTAACATCTTGTGCTATTAGCTTCCTGTTGTAATAAATCTTGCCCTATGAGGCTAAATCAGCAGTTGGTGGAAGGTGGATGCAGAACTACTGGTAGGTTTCTGGGTGATTTGCAACAGATCAGCCAGGATTTCTCACTTGCAACTCTTTAACGGTAGCAGCAACAAAATGAACCCAAAATGCTTGGATATTTTTCCATTTCATCTTTGAAATCAGACAGAGGAACACCAACCTCATGGCAGAATACAACAAAAGTTCATAATGACTGAAGCCAGAGTCAAGGGTCGGCATGACCGGGCACTTGGCAAGGGTCCACACCCTAGTAGGGGGCTCACTGACCAGAGCGCCCCGGATTTGATCCTCCATGGCAATTGTATTGGTTTTATATGCTCTTTTAACTAATTTTATGTATTATATGTATTATAGTGTATATTATGTATTATATTGTATTTGGGGTTGTTCCCTGCCTTGATCCAGAGGGAGAGGCAGGTAATAAATATATGATGATGATGATGATGATGATGATGATGATGATGATGATGATGATGCTTCCTCTGGACCAGACAATGGTGGAGATGAGGAGGAGGAGGAGGAGGAGGACCAGATGCAATGGCCTACTTGATCATTGGCTCTTTTACCTGTCAAGCAAGCAAGTGGCAGCCATGATGACAAAGAGGATGAAGAGCAATAGCAGCTGGGGGCCATGGCGTTGAGAAGGCAGACTCACTGAAGGAGGGGCCCCATTGAAGGCATCTTATCCAAAAGGCCTCCAAAATCTGGAGTTGGCCCTGACTGAAGCTGCAATCCAGAGGTGGCGGCCAGCTGTGGCCTTCACTCTGAATTCAAAAGCCCTCTGTAAGTGACCAGTTCGGACCTCTGATGAGAGTGATGTGCTCCACTCTTGGCAAAACACTGGGGAGGGAGAGAGAGAGAGAGAGAGAGAGAGAGAGAGAGAGAGAGAGAGGATGGTGTGGAAGAAAGATGTCAGAAAGAGAGAGAAAGAAAGAAAGAAAAGGGAGTGTCAGAAAGAGAGAGAAAGAAAGTCAAAGGGGTGACAGAGCGAGGAAGAAGAAAGAAAGAAGACATAGAGTGTCAGGTGGGAAGAGAGGTTTATTGCTTAAATAAAGCTTCATGGATTACTTAGCAGCCATCGTTATTGTCTCTCAAGAAGGCAGGAGGTTTTGAGAAAGAAAGAAAGAAAGAAAGAAAGAAAGAAAGAAAGAAAGAAAGAAAGAAAGAAAAGAAAGAGAAGGGAGCGTCAGAAAGAGAAGATGGTGAAAGAAAGATAGAAAAAAAGAAAAGATGTCAGAGAGAGAGAGAGAGAGAGAGAGAGAGAGAGAGAGAGGTGTTCCTGCCCAGTTTTGGTATTGACCTCATGTCCAGTATAATGGGTCATGTTGGATGCTGATGCCAGACCTACATACTACTCAAATATTACAGACAAAGCTGCTATATGACCGGATTTTCTTTTTTCTTTTTGCAAAGGTCACCTTAATCCACATGATGCTTTCTGCTCCTATGTTCCTTTTGCTTTGCTTTTTTGCTCCCCTCCCATCGCAGGCCCTTTTGCTGCTGTCAGGGAACAAAGCCAAACACGCATAGACCTGCCCGGGCTTCTGCCGTCGACAGGTTGCCGTCTGTTTCCTTGGTGACTGGTGGCCACTTCAGCAGCGCGCTGCTGTCTATTCTGCCGGGACCCGGCTGACCTTTCAACTCCAGCTCCTCCGAGCTCGCCACAAATATCCCAGGCACCGGTTACCTCATTAGCGGAAAGGTTAAAGTGAAAAGAGCAGCTCCTTACAGCGTGCGTGTGAGGGAGGGCTGCCGTGGGGCCTGTAGTCGAGCGACCTCGGGGGGGGACTGCTTTGGGGACAGCTCACCTGCACAGCCGTGCCAAAGGCAGTCCACGAGATAACTTGGCACATCCTTCTCCCGTCAGCTCCGGCTTTGGTCTCCAAATGCACAGCTGCTCTGCCCTTGTGGAAGAGAAGCCCTCTCTGAACCCGAGGAGTGGTGCAGCCAGGTCATTTTAGACCCAGGACGGAACCATCTTCTGCTTTTTTGACAGCTACGTGTCTGAATTCGGTTGTGAAGCACACGTTTCTTTTCTCACCCCCTCCGGGCCACCATTCCAGGCTTTACAATTGCTTAGAAGTTCCTAGGGATGTATGAGAATTTGGTTTTCGCTTGCAAAACGTGCCCCGTTGAAAAACCCAATGCAGGGGTGTGGCAAGGCCTGGACCCACGAGGCCTGAGACCCACGAGGCCTGAGACCCAGGTGGATTTTCCAGGGCTCCCAATCTATTGCACAGAACTCTGAGTCTCAATAGAAGGTTTCTTCCATGGCTTACTGGTGCCGTGCAATGACCAAGATTCAAGGGGGACGGAAGGGTTAACTCTCCCAATTCAATGTCCTGCAACGCCTCTCCATATTTTCCCACGACTGAGGAAGAAAAAAATCATTGTTTTGGGGTGATCTGGAGCACGGGACAAATTAATTTAAGAACTGAATGTGAGGTGATTTGGATGAGACCTGAATTGGCTGGCTTTGCCTCCAGTGAAATTTAAATAATTCTTACTGATTCTTTCTGGATTTGCATACATGCAGATTTTATGCAGGTTCATGTCATGTGGGCCTGGCCCCAGAATCTTCAACCTTCCTAGCAACACCCCTTCCTGAACGTGAACACAAGCACATGTTCACCAAAAATGTTCGCAAATGGTTGAACATGCACTCACATTCATTTCGTTTCTGATTCCTGGTTCATTTGCACAGATTATTGCATAGATTTATTATTATTGCAGGCCTATCCAGTGGAATTTTAGGATGGTTTTAGGATGTTTTAATAATGTATACTATGTTTTTAATTCATAGAATCATAGAATAGCAGAGTTGGAAGGGGCCTACAAGGCCATCGAGTCCAACCCCCTGCTCAGTGCAGGAATCCACCCTAAAGCATCCCTGACAGATGGCTGTCCAGCTGCCTCTTGAATGCCTCTAGTGTGGGAGAGACCACAACTTCCCTAGGTCACTGGTTCCATTGTTGTACTGCTCTAACAGTCAGGATATTTTTCCTGATGTCCAGCTGGAATCTGGCTTCCTGTCACTTGAGCCCATTATTCCATGTCCTGCACTCTGGGAGGATCGAGAAGAGATCCTCCCAGAGGATCTCTTCTGGTTTTTATGTTTTCAAAAAATTCAGTTTTATGTTTTTTATACTTATTGTTCCCTGCCTCGATCCAGACAGAGGCAGGTAAGAAATAAAATTATTATTATTATTATTATTATTATTATTATTATTATTATTATTATTATTTCCTAATTTCCCCATATTCAGCTCTGCTATGGAGGAAATTTGAGCAAATTTCACGAGATTCGTGCAAATTTCAGAAGATTCGTGCAAATCTCCCATTCAATCACTGCTTGATTTGCGCAAATCCCCCATTTGTGCTAAGTGAGCACTGATCACAAACATGAACAGGAATCAGGCATGAGATGAACAGTGAGGTAATGTTCGGAGCATCCTAGCAATCTTGGACATTGCTCGTTCGCCTATTTTAGGGCAGGAACAACAAAACTGTTTGCCAGGCCTAATTTAATAATAATCATACTCTTAGCATGGGCAATTTTGCATTTGAAGCTCACTTGGATCATGGCCCCATCATGCCTAGAGGAATGAAAGGGAGTTTTCTTCTGCTGCCCTCGTTCCCTGCCGCTCTTCAGGTGGCCATTTGGGGTGGGGTGGGTTTTGGCCCAGGGCCGGTGCCAGACTATTTTGCACCCTAGGCAGGCATGCCGTACTGAAGCCGCCCCCCCGCGCCCGCTCCTGGCTTCAAAGCCAGGACGCTGGGGTTGGGGGTTGGGGCGGAGGCTTCGAAGCGGCGCGCCTGGAAGTGGCTTCCGGGCGTGCCGTTCTGAAGCTGCTGCCCCCCAACCCCAGCGTCCTGGCTTCCGGCTGAGCACTGGCTTTGAAGCCAGGACACTGGTGTTGGGGGGCGCCTGGGGGGCCGGCTTTGGAACAGCGTGCCCGGAAGCCGCTCTAGGAGAGGAGCTTCCGGGTGCGCCGTTCGGCGCCCTCCTTTGCTTGGTGCTCTAGGCTGCCGCCTGAGCTGCCTCTATGGCAGCGCCGGCCCTCCTTTGGCCCCAGGGTCTCGCCCTAGCTTCACCAGTGAACCTGATCCTTTCCTTTAATGTTGAACAACCAAAGCCAGGGTTGGGTAGTCACTTACGAATCTCCAAAAAAGAGAAAACGTTTGGGCCACGTGTGAGCCGCAGGTGACCCCCGCCATCCCCAGATGGTGTCAGCAAAATGGTCTTTTAACCCACCCCCAATTTCCACGTTTAGCACTCTGTATTGCTAAAAGTGTCAAATTTATCTTGTTCGCAAGCTAAATGAGACCAGTTTAGCACTCTGTAGTGGCTCGCTGTTTTATTCTGTTTTTATTTTATTTTATCTTGTACACCGCTCTGAAATTTTGAGTGGCGAGTGGTATATAAATATTGTCAATAAAATAAATAATATATAAATTGGAGATGAAATTTAGTGACAAGCCACCAATGTTTTTAAAAATATTGGGGCGCCCCCTGGACTGCAGCCTATGGGGGGGTGTTCCAGGGGCAGAATTAGCCCCCAGAGTTCCTGGAGTTGCCCACCCCTGAAATAGAGAGTGTCCTCTGTAAATGACATCTTCTCTCCATCCCGAAAATAGGAATGAAACCCTTTTGGCCTAGTCTGTTTGTTTTTTAAATGGAGCAGACTGGTTGCATCTGCTATATGTTCTAAAGACTGAACAAAAGGTGACACTTAGTGTCCCACGGAGAAGAGGCCATTCTTACAAATGGCTCTTCCAAGTGGCTGCACTCTGAGTTCCATTAGGCGCTCCTGGAAACCCCACTGAACAGCTCTTTGTGGGATGCAAGACTCCCCTCCTCCAAACCAATACCTAATGCCAATTCTTTCCAAGAGATATTGCCTATAGCAAGATGTCCCTTCTGCAAGCCTCATTCCCTGCCTCGGTCTCTTGGATCTGGTTCACCGTATCAGTCTAAAAAGAAGAAATACAAACCGCCTCCTCCCTCAGCCCATGAGCTTACACAAAAACACATCAGAGAGAGAGAGAGAGAGAGCATTAAAAGATCCCAAAGTTGGTCAGTGGGTGTTTGACAAGATACTTTTTTTGCAAGGCAGGTGGGGGTTGATATAATAATTACAAGGTTTGAAGACAATAAGTTGTATGCATATTCCTACTTGCAATTGAGACGGGGAAGAGTTGGGTGTGTGTGTGTGTGTGTAAAACACAGGAGTTGAAACAGCTGCGCTGATTTAGGATCTGAAATGGAACGGGCATCTAGCGGGACAGTGGCCCTTAACAGATGAGAGCTCAGCGTGACACAGAGCGCTTCAGCAGTTGTTGTACATTAGCGGAAGAGGATGCACGCCGCTGACCCTAGCTATCCCTAATGGGGCAAATGGCAATTTAGGAACGCAGGAATGCTGTCACTGGCTGCTTATTAGCTGCTGAGTCACGTCCAAGGTTATGTTATTGACATACAAAGCCCTAAAAAACTTGGGACCAAGATATGTAGCAGACCACCTTCCCTTATATACAGGCAGCTGAACTTTCAGACCGTCAGAGGAGATCTAGCAGGTCATTCCAAAATTAGCGGAATGTCACCACGCAATACCTTGACGGCGGGCCTCCTTGGTAGTGGCCCCCACTCTTTCGGAGACCCTCCCCTGTGCAGTTTGGGAAGCAGAAAATGTGGCATCTTACAAGAGCCTCCCCAAAATCGTACTTTCCCCCCCCCCAGGCTTTCCCTGGGTTGTAATTAAATTAATCGTGCCACTCCACCTTGCTGCTCCTTGCATTGCTTTTATTGGAATTGGAATGGTTTTGAATGCTGTGTTTTGAATATTGTGTTTTAAAGGTGACTTTAATCACTATACTGTTTTATACTGTTGTTGTTTTTATATTTTTTGATGGTTTTAAATTTTGTGTACTTTTTTTAATGTCCACTGTTTTTAACTTTTGTAAATTGCCCAGAGAGCTTTGGCTATGGGGCGGTATATAAATTTAATAAATAAATAAATAAATATGTGATCCATTTAGGGGTTTTTATTATAGTTAGCAGCATAAAAATATCACAAACAAATAAGCAAATAAATAAAATATACCTGGCCAGATTATGATGATGATGATGATTGGATGTTGAAAGAGCCGTGATGGAGCATCCAAAGTCCAGCATTCTAGTCACACAGTGGCCAACTGACTGTTTTGTTTCTGCTTTGTTTTTGTCATCCCCTTTCAGGCCCAAATCACCATGAGAGCCAGTGTGGTGTAGTGGCTAGAGTGTTAGACTGGGAGTCGGCCATGGAAGCTCACTGGGTCACTTTGCGCCAGTCACAGACTCTCGGCCCAACCCACCTCACAGGGTTGTTGTGAGGATAAAATGGAGAAGAGGAGGATTATGTATGCTTAAGGAGGAAAAGAGGGTTGGGTGTAAGGTTACATCACCATCATTACAAATGTGATGATGATGATGATGATGATATGAAAGATAAAATGGAGTTTGCTTCTGCTGCCCTGATCACCTGCTACACTCTGCATCATCATGGGGGGGGGGGAGTCTAGGCAGTGTAACCCTGGACTTTGCCCCATGCTGGGAACAATCTTTCAGAGGACACCTTCAAATAGAGGACTGTCCTCCATAAAAGAGGACACCTGACCACACTAATACCAGCCTCTTCCCGTAACAGCCCAATTGGACCAGGCCAAAGGTTCATCAAGCCTGCCAATTCATTTCCAATGGTGTAGGGTGAGCAGATGCACCGGGAAACCCTGGAGACCTCCAGAAAAATGGAGGTCTCCGGGCCAACCAGGACTGGCCCCCAATTCAATGGGGAAAAGGGCTGGAAGACGTGTTCCCAGACTTCCAGGAATGGGTGCTCCAGCCCTCCCCCAGCACCGATTTAACACAGCAGAAGCCTAGATCAGCGTTGGGGGCAGGGACTGGAAGACACATTCCCGGACTTCTGGGAACGCGTTTCCCAGCCCCCGCCTGCCCCCAGGGCCGATCTAGCCCTTCTGCTGCACTGATGCAGAAGGGAGGAGGAGCTGAAGGATGCATCCCGGGACTTCCGGGACAGTGTCTCCAGCCCCTGCCTTCCCCCGGGTCGATCTAGCCCCTCTGCTGCACTGACACGATCGCATCAGTGCAGCAGTTTGCTCCCCACCCTGGCTGCATGGGCCAGGCCCAGCCGTCCGAAACAGGGAGCAAACACAAAGCCCCACCGCTTGGGTCTCATCGCATGCAACAAGACCCACTGGGAGGACAGGGGCTGCTTCTGCTAATGATGGTGATGAATGATAATGGATGCTGATGCTGATATTGATAATGCTGCTGCTGATGATGATAATGGATGCTGATAATGATAATGGATGCTGATGCTGATATTGATAATGATGATGATGATGATAATGGTCTGGAAACAAAGCCCTATGAAGAGAGACTGAAAGAACTGGGCATGTTTAGCCTAGAGAAGAGAAGATTGAGGGGAGACATGAGAGCACTCTTCAAATACTTAAAAGGTTGTCACACGGAGGAGGGCCAGGATCTCTTCTCGATCCTCCCAGAGTGCAGGACACGGAATAACGGGCTCAAGTTAAAGGAAGCCAGATTCCAGCTGGACATCAGGAAAAACGTCCTGACTGTTAGAGCAGTACGACAATGGAATCAGTTACCTAGGGAGGTTGTGGGCTCTCCCACACTAGAGGCATTCAAGAGGAAGCTGGACAACCATCTATCAGGGATACTTTAGGGTGGATTCCTGCATTGAGCAGGGGGTTGGACTCGAAGGCCTTGTAGGTCCCTTCCAACTCTGCTATTCTATGATTCTGTGATTCTATGATAATGGATGCTGATAATGATAATGGATGCTGATGCTGCTAATGATGGTCATGATGATAATGGTGATCCTGATAATGATAATGTATGGTGGTGACATTGCTGCTGCTGCTGCTGCTAACGATGGTGATGCTGATAATGGATGCTGATAATGGATGCTGACCAAGGCCATGCCCCCTTGGGGGCTGGACATGTTGGGGTGGCCACACCTCCTGAGGGCAGCCATATTGTCCTCCTTTTTGGTTTCCAAAATATGGTCACCCTACAATGGTGGTCACAAGAGGTAGAGATGTTTTTGAATAGCAAGTGCTGGAGACGAACCACGGAGGATGACAGATCACTTTGACATCCTGCTCATGAACGTCACCAAACGATCTCACTGGCAGCCACTTTTCCAGAGACTTAGGCAGAAAGCGGCCTTCCTTGCCACTTGTGGCCTGGTTGTTTTAACGAGGAATGTTGGAGTCGACTGTGGGGTCGTCTGCATGAAAGGCAAGTCCCCCCCCCTCACCGAGCTAAGGCCAACGGAGCCTTCCCTTCCAGCACGCCCTATGAAGGCTGTGCGCAGGCCTGCCCTTCTGAAAACATTGCCAAGTGAAACCTACGTGGCTTGCTATGCACAGGCACGCACAGCCCTTTGGTTGAACAGAACGCCTACAAACACCATGTGCTGGCAGAGAGAAGGAGAAGGCAGGATCCCAGCTCAATCTGTTGGAGACAGTTTGGCCTACAGTTCAGGGAGCTGGAAATAGCTCAGATGCCTTTGTGTGTGTGTGTGTGTGTCTGCATGCACAGGAGTGTAGCTCTTCCTCGTCCTCCAAGAATGCTTCCATCCTATCGCATTAAAAATGGACCATGCTCCAGCACTTCATCTGCAGCTTGTTTTCTACTCCCCGCTGTTTCAGAGCCAATTCAAACTTGCAAAGAACAGCACGTGGGACAGTTCAGATATCGCTTCAGTCGACGGGCAGAGCGAATCTTAAGTACATTTTCTCATGCACCCAAAACGCCCAAAATGTGGGAATGCTAGCATACTATGAAAAAGTATTTTTTTGCATACTATGAAAAAGTGTTTTTGCTCTCTTTTCTCTCCCCCCCCCACCTCCACTTTTCGGTGAAGCCTTAGTGGCCACCCAAGTCTGTTCATGAACATGAAAGCACTGTGAAGTTCACAGTCTGCCACTTCACCCCCTGTGCCTGCTGAGCTATAATTTTGGACTGTTCACATACAAAAATTCTGTTTTTCTAGTATATCAATACTAGATTGTATGGGAGAAGGCGATCCCGCAGGTAGCCTGGACCCAAACCATATAGGGCTTTAAAGGTGATATCCAACACTTTATACTTCGCCCGGAAACTAATTGGCAGCCAGTGAAGAGATTTTAAAATGAAGAACATTCAACAATGTGCATTAGTAGGGTAGAACGTGGGTATCTAAAACTGACTCATAAGCCGAGGCTGGATGGCCACCGTTTTCGGTGGGACTGTGAATCCATTCTAGGTTTCAGTTAGGACCAGGCAGAACTCTAAAGAACCTCTCCAAAGTGTTGAATCTATGCCAGGGAGAGCCTTCAGCTCCTTTAGAGTTCTGGCTGAGACCCGGAATGGATTCACAGGCCCACAATCTCCGATTCCCACCAAACTTGGAGCCACCGGCCTCCGCTGGATAAGCATTCCCACCTGCCAACATCCACATACATCAAGTTGCTGTTAATGGCATAGGAGCAGAGCTGATATGAAAAGTTGGCAATCCTAATCAGAAGATGGGAAGAGTGGGTAGACTTGCTGTGTATTTAGAGTCCCGCCCCTTCCAAAATTCCCATCAAGGTAAAATGGAGAATGAGCTTCTTTTCCTTGCAAAGTTTGGATGTCAAAAGGTCAGGAAACATTTTCGATCTAAAGAAGGTCAATGACTTCAAATTAGCGTGGCTGTGTGTCCTGTTTTATAGAGAGCTCTCTACTGTTCAAAGGGCTGGCAGATGACAGTCCTCTAGTTGAAGGCAACTTTTATTTGATGGGCTGTTCAGTTCGAAGCCTGGTTGAAAGTTGAAGAAGCCTAAGAGTGACCGAGCATGGGTCTTAAAGCTGCCCACCTACAATGGCTACCTGGACAGCAGACTTGGGCATCTGGCTCACAGCTCACCCAGTCCATCTCTAAGGTGAGATGTATTGTATTTCTGCTGGAATTGTTCTTTCTAAAACTGCATGTGCAAATTTTAATGCAAACCTGTGGTGTGTTTTGTCCTCGTTATTGGAGACACATTTCTCCTCCTCTGTTTTTGGCAAAGCATAAGTGGTCACCCGAGTCATTTTTTTTTCCATTAGCAAAAGTCGCTTTGTGACGGAAGGCTCAAGGCAGCTCATAAAATGTAAAAGGAACAATCAGTTGGCAAACTGAAAAATCCAATTAAAACAATTCAAAAGAGACAGCAGCTAAAGCTTCACATCAAGATCAGGGAGTCTAAACAACTCTGACATATCGACGGGTTCTGCAGGCAAAAGGCTGGTCAAAATTAAACGGTTTCCCCAAGAACGTGGTTCTATTTTACTGCAGCCTTCCTCAACTTGTTGCCTTCCAGATGTGTTGGACTACAACTCCTATTGCCCCCAGCCAGCCGGTGGGAGGCCAAATTCTCGCCTTACAAATCGGACGCTGCCTCCCCCATGTGTCTCATTTGGTTTGGCACAGCTGCAGATGTGTGGCGTGGTCCAGAGGTCCCTGGGATCACCTCCTGCCTTTGTCAAGTGGCTGGCTCCCAACATCTTCCTTGCAGCAAGTCAGCATCAGCGAGGGACACTTGACTTTGAACAGCTTCACCTTTGGCCACTTCACCTTTGCCAACATCGACCAAATGTCCTCTTCTGTCCAAGGTTCACACCTTTGCTGTGAAGCCCTTGGCACAACCTGCATTCCCCTTAAACAAACCTCAGTACGTGCAACTGAAAGAAATGTATATTCTTCATTTGTCTAAATTGCCCAGGCTGGCATCCATGGTAGGCATGATTGGGCACGTGCTGAGAGCCCACATCCCAGCAGGGGGCCACTGGCAAGAACTCCCTGGATTTCCTCCTCCTCTCCATGATTGCAACCTCCTTGTTCACCTGCCTCTTGCTCAGGCCCCAGACAATAGAGGTGGTGAGAAGGAGAAGCTGGAGATCATAGAATCATAGAATTGTAGAGTTGAAAGGGGCCTATAAGGCCATCCTGCTCAGTGCAGGAATCCACCCTAAAGCATCCCTGACAGATGCTTGTCCAGCTGCCTCTTGAAGGCCTCTCGTGTGGGAGAGCCCACGGCCTCCCTAGGTAACTGGTTCCATTGTCGTACTGCTCTAACAGTCAGGACGTTTTTCCTGATGTCCAGCTGGAATCTGGCTTCCTTTAACTTGAGCCCATTATTCCGTGTCCTGCACTCTAGGGGGATCGAGAAGAGATCCTGGCCCTCCTCTGTGTGACAACCTTTCAAGTATCTGAAGAGTGCTATCATGTCTTCCCTCAAGATGCCATGGCTTACTTTCTTCCTGGCTTTCTGCCTGTCAAGCAAGCAAGTGGCAGCCATGATGAGAAAGAGGAGGAAGAAGAGTACGAGCGGCTGATGACAATGGCCGGTAGAAGGTAGGCGCACTGAGAGAAGGGGCCCATTGAAGATGTCTTGCGCAAAGATCCTCAAAAACCTAGAGCAAGAACAGCTAGTGTACACTGCCTGCATTTTCCTCCCACTTCCTCTGTTGTCTCTTTCCATGCCAAAGTTTAGTTTGTAGGCTCCTCAGGGCAGAAACCCATCTCTTGTGTTTTAGAAACCACCGTCCACATTGGTGACTTTAGAATATCATATGAACAAGTAAATTAATGAACTAATGGTCTGTTCTTGTCTGACTGTCTGAGACAAAGACCTACAAAGACAGTACAGTATGGTGGCTAGAGTGTACAAAATACACTAGAGATATCCACATCCAAATTCCCATTCAGCCACATGAAACTCACCTGGTGACCTTTTTCGGCCAGTCACTCAACTCACTGGCTTCTTTACCAGGAAGCAATTTCTACTCATCACAGTCAATAGGGTGCAGGCAAGTGGATATTTATTTACAAGACTTACATTAAGGACAGCATTGAGATCTCAGCAATTTTCCTCTCACCGTTCATTTACCTTAGGCACAAATGTGAGGGCCCTATACTGTGCAATATTTCAGTGGACAAGTACACAGGACAGGGCCTTTTCCACATTGGCCCCTCATCTCTTGCTCATCAAGGCTCCATCAGGCCCCAACATGGCAGGCCCTGAAGGCCTTCCTTTGATTATATGTGTCGTTTTGTTGCTGCTGTGATTGTTCTTTTTATAAAATTGTATCATTCTATTTTATTGCTGTAAGCCACCCTGAAACAGCCCCTGCTCTAGAAGAAGGCCTAGAAATATTTTAGATAAATATTTCTGTGCCTGCATCTGGGGGGTCGGGGGAGAGCTCCCCTTAGTTCACTTAATTATTTGTCTTTCATCCTGCAAAAGGCCAAACCATTGAGGTATCTCTTTCTGCTCACAGAACACAAAGGCATATATCTTCTTGAACAGGGATGGGGAGAAATTCGCTCAGTTCACATTTTAATGCGAATGAACCAATTTTTTCATGTTTGAACCACGACCTAGGCGGTTTGAAAAGGCTGAGGCCCTGCATTATTTTCAAATGGGAGTGACACCCTCTACCACATAACTGTGGGAATTGTAAAGTCAGCCCAATTAAATCTCCAGGGAGCATACAGCAGCCCACATTGGCTACTGATGAAGACTTCGTGTTGAAACGCATTAGGCCTTTTTATTCCATGTTGTTTCTGCTAGACATTTGTTTTTGTGCAATATGCACGTGCACTTTTAACGCAACACTATTGTTAATCTTAAACTTATTCTTGTACATTAAAAACTATTGTTCTACTGTAGATATATATCCTTGTTTAGTATTACATGGTTGTTTGTTAAGGACTTCACCTTTCCTTGCTCTTTGAACCAATACTTGAACTGAACCTCAGCTATCCTTTGAAATGCCCACTTTTCCAAATTTTGCAGTAGTGTTCTCGAGTTTTGTTATTTTTAAAGCATACCAAAATGCAAACACTAGGGGAAAGTGCCCGCAAACATATTCATATTAGCGAAAGAGCACTCAAGAAGGCATTATATTAAGAAAAATGCTTGCAAAAAGTATGTGTTTGGCAAACTGCATGCCAGCACATGTGTGTTAGGAGAACTATGCCTAAAAATGTGTGTGAATTTTCATGCAAACTCTGTTGTTGTTGTTTTTTATAAAGTTATCCAGGTTTGGGACAAACTACACAGAAGACTGGAAAAATGAGAAAGCAGGAGAAATTGAAACTGACAAATTTGTCTGTCCATATTTCTGAATAACTGGACACAAAATACAAACACTCATGCACAAACGCACATCAACATCCTTGTCATCCTTCTTGATTTTTCCATATAACTTGTCCCTGTTGCTTGGGATGGATTAGGTAGCAGAGGAGGACAGATCAACCAATGACAGGTGGGGGGGAGGGGGAGACTGGAGCACAGCCATGAGTTGCAGGGCCCTGTGCTATGGTGCAGTTAAGGCCATGGGTAAATATGGCCTCCTCCCTTCCCCTATCCAGAAGGAAACTATTGTGGGGAGTGTGAGGGAAAATTGGGGTTTGCTGTGTGTGTGTGTGTGTGTGTGTGTGTGTGTGTGAGAGAGAGAGAGAGAGAGAGAGAGAGAGAGAGAGAGAGAGAGAGAAACCTCTCCTCAAGGAGGGTCCTCCCTTAAGCAACCTCAACGCCCCGTCGCGGCAAACATTCAAGGGGCATCATGTACCTCAGAAAGGTCTTGAGTTACTCCCTTCTTTCCTCAAGGCCAGTGCTGACGGAGGAGGCAGCCTCTCGGAGAATTTGGAGCCAGCCATATGCTACAGCTTCTCGCTGGCTGGCATTTGGCCCACCTTCCGTCAAGCCCACACGCGCTCGGGCGACGACCTTCTGCCTCACGTTTGGAGTGCACAGGAGGCAGCCGCCACGAAACCACAAGCCGGGGTCGATGAGAGACAAATTACACAGGAGAAGGGAGGCAGGCCCTGTCTCTTTAAGAACATCAGAAGAGCCCTGCTGGATCAGCTCAAAGGTCTATCTAATCCTGCACTCTGTTCACACAGAGCTTTCGACCAGAGACCCAGAAGCAGGACATGGTACAACAGCACTCTCCCACCCATGTTCCCCAGCAACTGGTGTATAGAGGTTTACAGCCTCAGATACTGGAGTTAGCTCATAGCCATCAGGATTAGTAGTCATTGATAGCCTTCTCCTCCAGAAATTTATCCAACCCTCTTTTAAAGCCATCCGAATTGGTGGCCATCACCACATCTTGTGGTAGTGAATTCCATAGCTTAACTACGTGCTTGGTGAAGAAGTATTTCCCTTTATCTGGCCTCAATCCCCCACTGATCAGCTTCATGGGATGAACCTGTGTTCTAGCATTATGGGAGAGGGGAAAATGTCATTTTGTCCACCTCTATTATGTCTCCCCTTAGCCTCCTTTTTTCCAAGCTAAACAATCCCAGCTGTTGTAACCTTCCGTCATAGGGGAGATGCTCCAACCCCTTGATCATTTTAGTTGCCTCTGTGGTCCCCCTCTTTTGTTGAACTCCCCATATCCCCGGCCACAGAGGTACCCGGTGGCAGTGGCAGACTTCCACAAGCCGCCATTTTAAATTCCCCACGATGCTCCTGATGTAGCCTCACTGCAGGGTATGGTAGGAAATGTCCACACATGCATGTTGACACATGCATGTTGGAGCATTCAGCATTGCCTTGCATGTGTCAACGCACCAGAGGTAGAATTTTCCCATCACCCCCTGTCAACTCAAGCACCATTCTTTCTCCCTTCTAAAAGTTCCAAAGGCCTCTCCTAGGTTTTTTTAAAATTTATTTAAAACATTTCAAGGCCGCCTTTCAGGGTAGAAGTCCTCACAAGGCGGCTTACAACACAGAAAAACAGTTAATATATTAAGCGCATTAAAAACATGGTCACAATCACATAGCAATTGCAAACAATAAAACCAACGATAAAACCAGCAAGAACCACCATAGCAATAACAGTATTCATCGCGGGAAGGCTACGGTAAAATAAAGTGTTTTTGAGGCCTCCTTAAGAGCCTGCAAGGATGGTGCATGGTGGACCTCTGAAGGGAGTTTGTTCCAGAGGTTTGGGGCCACTGCAGAGAAGGCCGTCTCCCATGTGGACACCCACCATATTGCTCTCACAGGTGGGCAAATGAGAAGGGAATTTCAGCAGGCGCCATTCGTATGCATGCAGCATCCGGAGCCCTGCCTAGCACCCAGAGCCCTGCAGGAGCCCTGCCTAGTGTGACCATATTCAAAAGAGGGCAGGGCTCCTGCAGTTCCAACCATTGTGATGAAGAGGGACTCCCAACGGGCACCGCATGCACACAAATGACACCCGCCGAAATTCCCCCCTCCACACAACTGTCAAAGGCACAGGTGGTAACTACACAGGTAGTTACTGGCAGTAAGAGCTTGAAGGTAAAAATATGCTCATGTTTTTGGTATTTTGTCACCTCCCCTTTTTGCTTTAGGCTCTGCACACCACTGGGATCCACCCTGCTACCAAGAGCTTCTCCACAATGGAATTCGGTGCAAGACCCCTGTAATGCATAGGTGAGGAACTGAGGCTGAGCTAAGTGCCTTCCTAGGTCTGCACAATGAATCCTTTGCAGAGGTGAGCATGAGTTCAAATCTCATTCAGTTCCCTCTCTTTCTGATCTTCCAGCCTGAGCGCAGTTGCTTGGATAGCCAAAACAGCACCATTCACACCCAATTATCCCAAAGTTTGCAAAAGCACAATGAATATTTAGAAAATCAATCGAAAAGCAGGGATGGAGAGCGACTCTTCCAAAAAGCCCAGTGAGAACTACACATATTCAGTGGGGGATTGGGGACTGAAAACCATGCCGGCTGGGGATGGTGGGACCTGTAATCTGACCCCTCCTGAGGCAACCAGATGAGGGAAAACTGGTATATAGGATCACAGCCATAATGATCAAGAGTTAACCTCGGGTGACCATATGAAAAGGAGGACAGGGCTCCTGTATATTTAACAGTTGCATAGAAAAAGGAATTTCAGCAGGTGTTATTCGCATGCATGTCGCACCTGGTGAAATTCCCTCTTCATCACAACAGTCAAAGCTGCAGGAGCTATACTAGAGTGACCAGATTTAAAGAGGGCAAGGCACCTGCAGCTTTAACTGTTGCAATGAAGAGGGAATTTCACCAGGTTCTCCATATATTCAAATGTCACCTGCTGAAATTCCCTTTTCAATACAACTGTTAAAGATTCAAGAGCCCTGTCCTCCTTTTCATATGGTCACCCTAGTTAACTGAGTTCCTGTTTCCTTATTTTCGTGTTTAGAAACTGCTGGTGCAGCTTTTATTGATTCTGCAGGCTTTAGCAGCTCTGCTTATTAGTTGTTAATGATTGTGTTATTATTCCACATTGTAGTCATTTCATTTATTTAATTACGAGCAGCTTGAATGTTGATTCAAAGCTTGGTAAGTGGGATTGGATTACAATGCGATCCGATGCAGGTCTACTCAGAAGTCAGCCCCATTGAGTTCAACGCAGATGATGCCCAGGTGAGTAGGAGTAGGATTGCTCTGTTCGTGAATGAATAACTTCAAACTAGCACACTGTTATGCTCCACATTACTCAATCTTGCAAAGAATATGTCTTGGGTAAAGTGTGTGTAGAAAAGTGTGTGAATTGGGAGAAAGAGGAACAAAATCCTTGCACTGCATTTAAGATTGGAAAAATGAGAAAGGGAGAGAAATCAAACCTGACAGATTCGACAATCCCTATTTGAAAGTCCAGGGTAGAGTAGCAATGGGCTTAAAGAAGTGGCATGGTTTAGCAGATATAGTACGTTGAACTTGGAAGGAAAAGCCTTGAGTTCAAATTCCCACTCGGCTGTACAGCTTACTGTGACCTGGCCTTGTTGCCATAAGAACATAAGAAGAGCCATGCTGGATCAGACCAAGGGTCCATCTAGTCCAGCACTCTGTTCACCCAGTGGCCAACCAGTCACTGACCAGGGATGAACAAGCAGGACATGCTGCAACAGCACCTTCCCACCCAGGTTCCACAGCAACTGGTGCACACAGGCTTTTTGCCTCGAATACTGGAGATAGCACACAACCATCAGGACTAGTAGCAATTGATAGCTCTTGCCTCCAGGAATTTATCCAACCTCCTTTTAAAGCCATCCAGATTGGTGGCCATGCCTACATCTTGTGGTAGTGAGTTCCATAATTTAACTCTGCACTGTATGAAGAAGCACTTCCTTTTATTTGTCCTGGATCTCTCACCAATCAGTTTCATGGGATGACCCCAGGTTCTAGCATTTTGAGAGAGGGAGAAAAATGTCCCTATGCCATCTTTCAGCCTAGCCTACCTCACAGGGTTCATATGATAAAATGGGACAACTTGGTGTGCAACCATGCCCCATGCTTCTCATCAGCACACATACATGACGTTGGATCCAGGTTTCATCATGACTTAGAGTAGACCCATTGAACGCAATGCGAGTTAGTCATGACTTAAGTCCCACTGATTTTAATGGATCTACTCCACATTCAACCAAGTCTGCAGCCACCCCCAATATTAATAACAATTACATAGGCTTGCACTAAGTTCCTTGGAGAGAATAATACGAGTTTGGCTTCCAAACTCCAGAACTGCTGAAGTAGCAGGTGGGAATACGGGATGGACTATTTTTATATGATTCAACAGCAACACTTTCCATGCCATGGATAATTCTAATACGATGTCATTTGGATCTATAGAAACAAGAGTCATGTGTCTGCATCCCGGTCTTCTGTTCAAGGGCGCACCTGAAGTTTTGCCCTCACTGCATTCTAATTCTAGGGAAACTGAGTTATAAGAACTCCAATCCAAACTTCTCAGCACGATCCTTTTTGTCAAAAGTGTCAGCTCTCACTACATGCCAGTAAATAAGCCTGTCGCATTTCTTTCTAAGAACCCAGAGCAAAAATAGATTCTTAGCTTGCACCACATACAAAGCAGGTGCCCTGAAACCAAAATAAAGCTGGATATTTATTTTATTTTTAAAAAATTGCACGCACACACACAACTCTACACCTTTTCTGCCATCACACTCTCACTGTTTTAATAGTCCTGAAATTAACACGCTAGGTGTTACTCTGTCTAGTACATTTCCGTCTTAAGGTTCGTCTTACTTCTAAAGACGCATGCTATTCTAGTCAAAGCGTGTGAAATGTTAAGGTAGCACTTTCCAAATATACTACTGGGTGGGGTGGGGAGGAGGGAAAAAAGAAATTAGCATTTCCAGTTCACACAGAGAGATGTTACTATTCCTGTAACGCAATGTCTTTTGAGGTGTGCAATTTGCTTTTTAGATTAGTGTTGTACTTTTAAGCTCCCCCAACGGTGGAAAGGAAGGCTTAAGCCTCAGAATGACAAGAAGGTGGACAAGCCAGAAAACAAGTCATGAACGGTGCGTTACGATCACACAGAGGTGTGCACAAATGTCTGTGATACGTAAAGCTATATTGTAGGCTTGAACTGGTTTAATTTTTTTGCTAGTCGCCTTGGGAATCCGTATCACGATAGGTGGGAAATAATTATTTTAATAAATGAATAAAATCAATATCCTATTATGCTCCACATTCATTAATCTGGACTAAACCCATTCGCACATGCACATATCATTAAAATAGATCAGAATCCTCATTTCACTTATAAACATGGGGAAAGTTGGTAACTCTCAAAGTATCAACTCTCTCTCTCCGTCAAATTTATATCTTTTAAAGGGTCTAAGTCACATTTATAATTTAATGGTCTGAAGGACCTTATATGGGTTTAAAGGACCATTCTCAAGAACTCTTTCTTTTATTCTGGATGAAAGACTCGTGCCTATTATGCACCAGGCTCCCTAATTGTGCCATGACAGTTGCTTCGCACTTTCTAGCACAGGGGTCAGCAACTGGCAGCCCCCAAAGCAAATGTGGCCTTCCAGTTTTCCACCCCAGAAGCAGAAGAGGAGAGAGGATGGAGAGCATTTGTAGCAATGGAATCTGACAGCAAGTTATATGGAAAGGTGAGATTTGGCCCACCAGCTTCCTACTTTAGAGAGGAATTCCAGCAAAACTAGCTGTGGACCAGGTTCTAGCATGTTTCCACCAACATTTAATCTGGCATGGATTGCAAGCTTTCCCTGTGTAGTCCAAGCAGATAAAGTATGGTTTTAATAATAATAATAATAATAATAATAATAATAATAATAATAATAATAATGAAGAAGAAGAAGAAGAAGAAGAAGAAGAAGAAGAAGAAGAAGAAGAAGAAGAAGAAACTGGATCCCATCTCTAGTCCAAGCAGATAAAGTATGGTTTTAATAATAATAATAATAATAATAATAAGAAGAAGAAGAAGAAGAAGAAGAAGAAGAAGAAGAAGAAGAAGAAGAAGAAGAAGAAGAACCTGGATCTCATCTCTAGTCCTTTCAAGGAATGTTTAGAAGAGTAGTTTTCACAAACCTCTCACCGCTAAGTGTACTTTACTCCCAGCTAAATGGCTCATTTAGGCCAGAAGAGTGAAATGCATCTTTTACCCAGTCCACCCTTCAACCACTTGCTTCGCTTTTCTCCAACCCTGTTCAACCATCAAAGCATGTCGAGTGAGTGAAGAAGCCAACGGGGGCACTTGCATAAGATCATGCTGTTAAGCTTGATTCACTTTTACTCAGAAACAAGTCCTGCTGTGTTCAGAGGGCCTTGCAACCCAGTAAGTTTGTTTAGGATTCTAATCCTCACTATCAACTGATAAATAAAATCTCAGGTCAGAGAGTCAAAAAGAACAGGTGCATGCAAAACTTCTTTCTACCTCCTTTTTCTTGTTCCGATTTTCTACCATTTTATTCCCCAGTCCTTTCTGATCTGAAGAGCTAATTCTGGATCTATCCTTCACAAACCCTTTCAGAACACTGAACTCAGGACTGGAGCACTCCCATATAGGGTCTCCCTCTCTGTAATGCAGAGTAAAATAGGATCTTAAAGGTCCTTAGAGAAAAGAGATTTCCAATTTATTTATTATCAATATCATTTTTATTACTATCATTGGTTCAGCAGCGCAACCTTGGGCAGGTTTATGCAGAGTTAAGTCCCCGCTGTGTCCAGTGGAGTTGGAACCACAGAAAATGTGTTTAATTAGGATTGTAGCCTAGATTTAGAATCTGGTCATCCATGCAATGGTCAAAAGGTACACTGCAATCAATTGGCAGGCCATTAGGAGAACGGTTCAACACTGGAGCAAACTGCCTCAGGAGGTGGTGAGTCCTCCTTCACTGGAGATAGTTAAGCAGAAGAAAGATGGCCAATTGTCAGGAAGGCTGTAGATTCCTGCCAAGAGTAGGGGTGGACTAGATGACCCCCAGAGATCCTCCCAACTTTACGATCCTCAGCTAGCGCGCACACACACACCAATTATTGGGATTCTTGCAAGTGACGCTGGCCTAAGCCGACCTTGGCTGGACTGAGCAAAGCATTTCTTCTCAGATATGCCAGCCCGAGTCCACCCTCGGGACTGCTCCGTGCAGGTTCGTTTTGCCTTCACGGCCTCCTAAGAGATCCCTTTGCAATTTATAAACCCATCAGTGGGCTGTGGGGTTTCCAGCGTTTGAAAAGAAAAAGTAGATGTGAGACACAAGTCTGCCCACCCCATGATAGATCACCTTTGAGGATTCCTCCAGTGCCTGGAAACTAGCCTTGCCTTCATTCTCTGCCTTTAATTTCATAGCTGCAGGATGTGGCATGACTGAATCATTCACTATGAGACGGCTCTTTTTCCAGATTCCTTCCTTAGTTTTATTAGGTGTATCTTATAAGGCCCACGACATCCTCTCCCTATGAGTGAATATCACATGCATTGCTTCCCAGCACTCTGTGCCCCCAACAATCACTTACCTTTCACTGCATAGATCCCACAGAATCCCAAATTCTTCCTGTAAGTCCCAATGAAGTAGGGATCCTTAGATCTCCTTTGGCATCCCACGAGAGTTGTGCCGTGGGATCTCTCAGGTGGAGAATCCACTGCTCCATTGTAACAAGGATGCCAGAAATCTTTGGAAACAAGAAGAAATGGGGGGAAAGGGGAGTTTGGAAGCCAATTCTTTTTCTCCCTTGGTGGAAAATATATTTTAAAAATATATATAAACACGGTTTGTATATTAAAAAAAAAAATCAAATAGCCAAGAGCATCCAGACGCAAGGGGATTTAATGTCAAACTCTTCTCTCTACTCCGTCGGACTCCAGTGGGGTTGGGAAAATGCCAGGGGATCCATCTTCTCTTTCTCCCCCCCCCAATCCCCCCCCCCGCTCCAAACAACAATCAAAAGTCTTCTTTTGGATTCCACTTTAATCCTGGCTGGAAATCCCGGCGGCTTGCTTTGGCGAGAAGGTGTCTGCCCAGCTTTCACTCTGGAGTTGTGGTCACTTTTCTATGTTCTGTTCTCCTCTGTGCTAGTGGTGGTTTTTGGCTGTTTGGTCTAGAGAGAGACAGAGAGGCAATGCTGCATTTCAGTGCAGTTAAAGTGCTTTCCCAGCTAAGCTTCGACAGAGAATGTAACACAGGCAACCAGTGAGAGAGAGAAGGAGAGAGGGAAAGAGAGAGAGAGAGAGAGAGACTCTGGTACAACACTCCACTCCCTCCTACTGCTATGCTCAAGAACAGCAGCTCCTGAACATCTCTTAGCCAGAAATCAAGCTTCTATATTTTGCTCTCTGGCTACTTTGTGGCATTTTCTTTTCCATTCGTTTTCTCTGCCACTCTTTCTTTGACACACACACACACACACACACACCTTGATTTCTTGCACCCTCTCGACAAGACAGGCTGGTGTTGATTTGCTGTACGGTCCATTCTGGGCGATGTCCAATTGTTCTTGCTCTTTACCGAGGGAACCACATTCGTTTTCTGGTGGGCAAACAAAGGGACGGTTACCAAGAGCCGTGTCCAGCCAGCGTGAGTGCCACTGCGAGAGACGGCAGGAGTGTCCTCTTTGCTTTGGTTTCCACTGCCAAAGAAGTGGAAGGACTTCTTCACACAGGGCATAGTTAAAATATGGAACTCACTACCACAAGATGTAGTGATGGTCTGGATGGCTTTAAAATGGGGTTGGATAAATTCCTGGAGGGAAAGGCTATCCATGTCTACTAGCCCTGAAGTTTGTGTGTTATCTCCAGTGTTTGAGGCAATAAGCCTGTGTGCACCAGTTGCTGGGGAACATGGGTGGGAGGGTGCTGTTGCACCATGTCCTGATTGTTCATCCCTGGCCGATGGCTGGTTGGCCCCTGGGTGAACAGAGTGCTGGACTAGATGGACCCTTGGTCTGATCCAGCAGGGCTCTTCTTATGTTCTTATGTTCTTAAGTGTGCCTCTTTGGAATTATTATTTTCTCTGAGAATTTATATCTTGCTTTCCCCTACCTTCTTCCCCAGCTGCTGGGGGTGGTGGTGGTGGTAGTCACTCAAACTGGCTTACCAATTTTTTAAAAATGCACATAAAGAACAATAATCAACAATCAATAATCAATAATCAACAATAGTGAAGTGGAAACTGTATCTCATGTTTTACTGTTTTGTAGATTTTATCTAGGGGCCAGAAACGATCTTCTAAACCCTATTTTACAATCTTATCCTGGTCACCCAACTGAATTCTTAACGTCTCTTTTACTTTGTAATATAGACAAATCAATCACTGAGCAAGTGGCCAAGTTTTTGAACTTGGCCATTTCTTTTAGATCTTCTACGATCGCCTGACTTTTAATAGTTAACAGTATGTTCAGTTTGCTTGTATGTAAAAATTTTATTTGCTGGAATGGTCTATTGACTGCAATAAACTGTTGTTGTTGATAAAACATAAATGGTTGTTATATTCAAGTTTCTAGTCCTGCCCGTTCATATATCCGAACCACACCAGGGCTGGAGGCAGCTGTTTCCTGAACCAAGCTGGAATGGTGAATGGTGTCAAAAAAGAGGAAATAGTTCACTCAAAAACAGCAGACAAAATATGGCCTAACTCTGCATGTGAACATGTGTATACGTATATAGATGCAAATTTAGAAGTAATGGTTAGAATTTAACTAGAAATACTGTACATCTCACCATAGTGCTGAAGACGGAGACCTGTGTGTTTGCCTAATTGGTGATGTGCAACAGTTATAGTTGATAATCTTTTAACTGGAGTTGGACATGGCAGCCTTTCAAAGAGAGGATGCTTTCAAATAGAGGAGTGTAGAAGAGGATAGGGCAGTGTTGCCCAATCCAGGCTGGAATGAGGTGTTCTCCTGTTCAGGTTCCTTGAGTTCAACCAAGACCAAGACTATCTTAAGTGGTTCAGGAATAAAAGTGAAGAATTCACTGCTCTAGTTCAGGTGAGCAAGCGGGTAGGTGAGCGGGCGGGAGGCAGGCAGCGGAGGCAAGTCTCCCCTTCAGGTGGCGACCTGGCTTGGACCAGGGCTGCAGGCAAAGACATTTTTATTCAAGCAAGACTTTGTGGTGTAAGCTGGTCTGTTAGGCTGGGTGCTGTTTTCATTTCTGTCTTTGTGGTGTTTTTATTTGTGCCTTTAACATATTTGTTTTATTATAGTTTGAATCAAGCCTTTATGAATGTGTTGTTTTGTTTTCTACAGAGTAAGCCACCTTCCAATGACTTGGCTCTCAATTGCCATTATTCTGTGTTGTCTTCCTCTCCATCACATACTCTACCATTGCCTTTCGCACACCATTCTGATAGCACTTTCGCATTAATATAATGTTACAGGGCAGGACGTCTATCTGGCCGAACGGCAAGCAATTGATTCCCTCTGTCTTTTCTGTTACATAATGATGCGATGTGTTTTAGGCATGCGATCACGGAAACCCACAGGGAAGGGGACAAACCCACAGAGGAAGGGGGGCTTAGCAGCAGTCATAAGGAGGCATGAGGGCAACATGAAACACATTTCATGGACAGAAACAAGATTGTTCTTTGTACTAGATCATGGGGTGACCTGACCTGACCGTGAGCATGCATGGCAAGGTGTGCTGGGCATGTGACGTGAGGCAGCCAGGTGCAGCCAGGTTGGAGTTGTGTAGCAGGAGCCAGGAAACCCATGTCCATGAGCCAAATCTGGCCTTCCAGGGTTCTCCAAAAGGCCACGCCTCTTGCTCTCGCTCCACCCCCTTTCTCCAGCCACCCATCATTACTGGGTTCCTATCTTTTGTGCAGTTTCCCCCTCATTCTAAAAGATCTGAATGCCTCTCCTGAGGCTTAATTACTAGAGGTAGGAGCTTCAAGCTAAAACAGCCTGGCATCTTGGGTATTTGAGAGCCAGTGTGGTGTAGTGGCTAAGGTGTTGGACTGGGAGTCAGGAGATCTGGGTTCTAGTCCCCACTCAGCCATGGAACCCCACTGGGTGACTTTGGGCCAGCCACATACCCTCAGCCCAACCTACCTCACAGGGTTGTTGTTGTGAGGATAACATGGAGAGGTGGAGGGTTATGTACACCGCCTTGGGATCCTTGGAGGAAAAAAGGCAGGATATAAATGTAATAAATAAATAAATAACCCCCATTTGCCTTCTGCCCTGCCCATCACTGGAATCTCATCCATAAGTGCTTCTCCAAAACAGAATGGGGACCTTGGGCTGAAAGAGGTTCAAACACCCCTGCCTTATGGGTTGTCCCTCCATTTTGCTTTGCTTTGCTTTTTGCTGGACCCCCCCACCCTGCCTCAGCTCTGCTTTTGTTTCATTCTACAGGCAAGATGGCCAGCTGGCTAGAATATTGCTTCATTTTAAAACAGGTTCTTCCCTCTTCTGCTGCTGTAGCTTTCCACACTGTTCCCTAAAAATTAGGAAGCCGACCAGTGTGGGATCCAAGTTTTGGAGGGCCCTTGGTCAAAAGACCCCCTCAGTAAGTCTTTCTTCTCACCACCATTTTCACCAGCTTGGCCCTCATCCTCTTATCATTGCTTGCTTGATCGGAAGAGGGAGCCAGTGATCAAGGAGGCTGTGGCATCTGCTCCTCCTCCTCCTCTGGCGAGAGGCAGGTGAACAAGCGGGTTGCCATGGTGAAGAGGAGGAGCCATTCCTGGGTGTTCTGCCAGATGCCCTTGGTGAGATGTGGGCCCTCGACAGATGCCCGACTATGTCGACCCTTGGCGCCAGCTCTGACGCCTACCCAGCACCCCCACACACACACTTTTTAGCTAGAAATCTCTGCTTCCACAGTGAACTCTTGCAGTGGCAATGGAGTGGGCGCCTCAGAAGGTGGCACATTCTCCACAGCTCAGCCAGGCAAATGAAGGGGGTGAGCGAAAGGAAATCAGCGCTCATCTATCAAAGCTAAAAATAGATTCCGCCCATCGGTCTGAGTGTTTCGTGGCTCGGCTTTCTCCACAGTCCCTGGGTCAGCTTGGTATCTTCCTTTGGATTCGGAGGCTGAGACGCTCAAGCCAAGGGGTGGGCAGCTGGCAGCCGGCAGCCCTCAGCCCCATTCCGCGAGACTTCCACAAGTCATCAGTTTAGACTTCTGCAAAGACTGAGCTGTCTTCCCTGAGGCAGAGCTGGTGCCATTTCCCCCCATTCTAGGAGGCTGAAATGCTTCTCCTAAGGCATAGCTACCAGCAGTAGGAGCTTGAAGGTACAATGTGCAGGCAATTGGGGAGTTTGGGCTACGCCCCTTTTTCCTGTTGCTTCGCCCACCTCTAATGCAGCCCCAGGGAGCTTCTCTGAAATAGAATTCAGCCCTTGGCCTGAAAGAAGTTAGAGCATCAGAAGAGCCCTGCTGGATCAGACCAAAGGTCCATCTAATCCAGCACCCTGTTCACACAATGGCCAACTAGCAGGACATGAAGGCAACAGCACCCTCCCACCCATGCTCCCCAGCAACTGGGGTACATAGGCATACTGCCTCTGCTGCTGGAGATAGCATAAGGCCGTCAAGACTGGTAGCCACTGATAGCCTTCTCCTCCAGGAATGTATCTAACCCATTTTTAAAGCCATCCAAATTGGTGGCCATCACTATATCTTGTGATAATGAATTCCATGGGTTAAGTATGCACTGTGTTGAAGAAGTCCTTTCTTTTATCTGTCATGGGATGACTCTGGGTTTAGAGAGAGAGAGAGAGAGAGGTGTCTCTGCTTCCCTGCCTTAAATTCGTGGAGATTGGCATGTGACAACCAGCAGAGGGGGACCTCAACCTTCCTCTCTGCACATTCATTTCTACCAAAAATGACCATTTGCACACACAATTATGTTCAAGCACTCCATTCAGGCCAAAACCCAAGCCAATGGTGAGGACTCCGTTCAGGCCAAACTCAAGCCAACGGTCCAATACAGCTGCAACCTAAGACCTCCAGCAGTACCACAAAGCCTATGCAAGGCAAGGAACTGGAGAACATTCAGAATTAAGGACTCCATCTGTTGCCTTTTCGACCTGTCTTTGCCGAGGCTTCCAAAAATGTCTGGCCACAGATGTACGAATTTCGTCTCGCTGGCCCACGGTGGCTTAGCCTCGTGCCAACCTGTTAAACGCCAGCTGGGACCCAAGTAGGGACCCAAGTCTTTGGCACAAAGAAGCCCTTGTTGGAGCAAACTCGTGTTTTCGGCTACCGTCTGTCCCACACGGCACTTTAGAATTATAATATGTATTACAACAAGATGGTGTTTCCTAAGCACAGGATGCTGATGCTAATCCCTGTTAGTGACTGCAAGGGAAAGAATTAGAGGAGTTTATGCATTCCAGAATAAATATTTAGACCTTTTTAGATTGCTGCAATGCACTCTAGGCGGGGCTGTCGTTGAAGGTAGTCTGGAAGCACGAGAGTGTGTCAGCATCTGCGTGCCGCTTCCCCGTGTGGTGAACCACAGAACTGCAGGTGGCGGACTTCTCAGTGAAATTCCTTCTTCGGGTCCTAGATTGGCTCCGCCCACCTCAGAGAGGGAGGAGCCTCCCTTTTGCAGCGAAGCCTCACTTTCTCATACCAGATGGGAGCATTATTTATTTATTTGCGTAGTAATCCAACCTGATAACTAACGTTATTTGCGCAAATGTGTGTAAATTGCAGGTGCAATTTGCTTAATTTGGGCCTTTCGAGGCCAAAATTTGAGCAAATTAGTCACAATTCATTTATTTATTTATTGCATTTATATACCACCTTTTTTCTTCCAAGGATTCCAAGGCAGCGTATATGGTTGTGCTTTTATATTGTATTTTACATCATGTTTTTAGACTGTTTGTTTTATACCTTGAATGGTTTTAATTTTTGTGAACTGCCCAGAGAGCTTCAGCTAACGGGCGGTAAAAAAATGCAATAAATAAATAAATAAATAAATAAATATAATCCTCTTCCTTTCCATTTTATGCTCACAACAACAACCCTGTGAGGTGGGTTGGGCTGAGAATCTGTGACTGGCCCAAAGTTACCCAGTGGGTTTCCATAGCAAAGTATGCAAATTACACCCCCAAATTAAACAAATGATGGCTGCAATATGTGCCAGGTATGGCCACAAATTGCCCAAATTAGGCAAACGATGGCCACGACTTTTGCGAATTACACAAATTGCAAGTGCAATTTGCACAAATTTCTATTGAGGGAAAAAACTTGAAAAAAGGGCCAAAATTTCAGGAAAAGCCCTCGCCTTGGCTTGCAGATGCAAGCTGAGCTGGGCAGAAAGTGGGGATGGGTGGGGATATTCCAATGACAGATACCCCTATTCTGTTCATTTCCCTCTATTACAACTTGCTGAGATGGCTATTGGTGGTGACAGCTGAGGGAGACAGAGCAGAGATAGAGCATTCATGGCCATGATCTTTCAGCAGGAACGATAGATAATCATGGCCACGCAATACACCAGCATTTCCCCTGGATGAGGGAAAGCCGCTTTAGACAGATGGCTGTGGAGCGCGCAGAACTTCGCATTCAGACCGTCCGAGGCAGGTTAGTACATTTCAGGACGGAGGATTAATTCGAGAGGGTTAAAAAGCGACCTGGGTCATGTTTCACACATATGTGTCCGAAGCAACTCCACAGCGTCAAACCCTGCCGGCGTCTTACATAAAAGTACCTCAGGCCGCCGGAGCGAACGGCAGATGTTCTCAAGTGAAATCCTTCCCAGGCCGAGCAAACGTCACCTAATCATCGCGTTGGCTTCTTGTCAACATGGTTGCAGGCGATACAGTAAATACGTTATGTAACCGATTCTGGCTCGGAGTAACATACATCTTACAACCCACCGGGGTCGTGTCTGTGAGTGACAGACATTCATCTCCTTCTGAAGGAGGAATGTGGCCGCCGATGGTCATACGGATTCTGGTGGTCAGTGTGGCTCCAGGTTTTTGAGGGGACCTCCATGGGCCCCCTCTCTCAGTGAACCAACCCTCTCACTGCCATGATCGCAGCTCCTCCCCCCAGGAGTAATTCCTCCTCTTCACCCTTGCAACCTGTGTTCACCTGCCTCTCGCTCTGGCCCAGACAACAGAGGTGGTAAGAAGGAGCAGAAGATGCCACAGCCTCCTTGCCCACAGACTTTCTGCCTTCCAATCAAGAAAGTGGCAGCAATGATAAGAAAGAAGATGAGGAGCAATAGCAACTGGTGAAAACAGCGGTGAGAATAGCCATGTGGTCCCTCCAGAAAGGAAACAACCAATCATATCTCATGCCTTTGCTTACTTACACTCCCACAACCTGCTTTAGGGGGTGCTTGAAGTTAAACCATGTTAGACGGCCTTCGCGGACGATGTGTATAAAAGCACTAATAAAGTAAGTTGATGTAAACAGCTTTTAAACTGGCTCTGGCCTCTGTTTATTGCCTCCAGTGCTAAATGCTGTGTTGCCACGCTTTCTCCATATAAAGCAACCCTGCCATAAGCCACGCCAGACTTTCCAACCTTTAGTACCATCAGCTACATTTACAATTCAGGTAGAGTCCCTCTTTTAGTCTGATAACCTCATCTCCTTTACATTCAGGAAACAAAAGGAAAATGCATGTTTCTTGCTGAACTTCTAACCGCCCGGAGAAAGCAAACCTTCTCTTTTCCCCAGGGTATCGCTTTCCCCTTCGGTGGAGGTCACCTTTCTCAACAGGATATAACCTTGCCTTTTCAAACTACGGGCATGCAGACACGCCGTCTCCTTTGGGCCCAGCCTGTGGTGCCGCCGCAGGATCACAGATCTAAAGAGATGCAGAAGCAGAATCTGAAGTGAGAAAACAGAAGGATTTGTCTATAGGATAGGGAGGAGGCAACCTGTTTTCTCCACAGGCGGAGTGCCTTACTACATAAGACAACATAAAACTTCCAGACTCTTAGAGCGGTACGACAATGGAACCAATGACCTAGGGAGGCGGTGGGCTCTCCCACACTAGAGGCCTTCAAGAGGCAGCTGGACAACTACCTGTCAGGTATGCTTTAAGGTGGATTCCTGCATTGAACAAGAGGATGGACTCAATGGCCTTAGAGGCCCCTTCCAGCTCAAATATTCTATGATCAGGAAAAACTTCCTGACTGTTAGAGCAGTATGACAATGAAACCAATGACCTTGGAAGGTCATGGGCTCTCCCACACTAGAGGCATACAAAAGGCAGCTGGACAGGTATGCTTTAAGGTGGATTCCTGCATTGAGCAGGGGGGTGGACTAAATGGCCTTAGAGGCCCCTTCTAACTCTACTATTCTATGATTCTGTGACAACATGTCCTGGAGGATCAGACTAAAGGGTTCTTTTGCCCAGATCCCTCCAACCACCCCCTCCTGCTTGCGTTGAATATTGAGCGGTGTACTGCCTCTGGCCCCGGAGCTAGTATATGATCATCTTGACTAGTAGCCATTGACAGCCTTCTCCTCTACGAATTTGTCACTTTGGAAAGCCATCCACGTTGGCCGCTGTCTCGTCTCGTGGCAGCGAATTAAGGGCTTCCTTTTCTCCATCCTGAATCTCCCACCCTTCAGCTTCAATGGAATCACCCCAGGTTCAGTGGCGATACGAGAGCAAAATCCTGCTCCGACGGTCCTTTGTCGAGAGTTGACTCCACGTTGCGGCTCTCCCCCAGCCCTTCCACCTGAGCACAGACCTTGTGAGGATCTCTGGTTGATGAACCACTTGACCTGCTGCTGAGCCATTAGTTGCAAAGCAGATAGAAAGAACCCTGGAAGCGATTTTGCTGAAATGTATTATCTAAGCTCTTTAGGGAACGCCTGGGGAGGCAGAAGTATGTATTCTCTGCAAGAGGCGAGTTTCTGTGCTGCCTTTTGCTTTAGCTTTTCTTTCTTCTCTCCTGCCTCCCCCCAAGTCAAGTTAATCTTTATTCATGACGTGTGTTCTGTTGTATTAGGAAACAACTGAAAACTGAGTCACAGATTCTAAGGAAGAAAGGTTGGGGGCGGGGGAATGTCAAGAAAGCCTTGTTCACATAATATTTATTTTATTTACAATCTGCCTTCCCTCCAAGGAGCTCTAGGCAGTATACATGGTTCTCCTTGATTCTCCCCATATTACCCTCACAACAACCCTATGAGGTAGGTTATTCTGATAGGTGGGTTAGGCTAAGATGGTGACTGGCCCAAGGTCACCCAGTTTTTTCAGGGTTGGATCAGGATTTGAACTCAGGTCTCACTGCTCCTCATCCATCACTCTAAGGCCGTAGCTAAACCTAAGGTTTATCCTGGGATCATCCAGGGTTCACCCCTGCCTGAGCACTGGATCCCCTGTGTGTCATCTAGATGAACAGGTTTGACCCCTGGACGATCCAGGGATAAACCTTAGGTCTAGCTATGGCCTAAGAGTGCGGGATAGAAAAGCCGTATACATTGCTATAAGAATATAACCAGTGAAGGCTGGTGGCTCTGATTTCAGTGCGGCTATAAAATCATTCTGGGTTTCAGTCAGAACCAGCCAGAACTTTAAAGGAGCTGTCTGTGGTGCTGAACATATTGGGGCTACTAACCTCTACTGAATATAACATATCAACCTAAGAAGAGCTGTGCTGGACCAGACCAAAGACCTAGCGAATCCAGTATTCTGTTCACACAGCGGCCAACCAGATGCCTGTGGAAAGCTCACAAGCAGGAACAATTTAGCACCCTCCTGGCCGTGTTCCCCAGCAACTGGTATACAGGGGTGTACTACCTCTGATCCAGGAGGTAATATAGAGCCATCATGATTAGCAGAGATTGCTAGCCATCCCATTCAGGAATTGGTCTCATTCTCTTTATAAAGTTGCCCAAGTTGGCAGCCATAGCTACATCTTGTGGTAGTGAATTCTGGAAACAAAGCCCTATGAGGAGAGACTGAAAGAACTGGTCATGTTTAGCCTGGAGAAGAGAAGACTGAGGGGAGACATAATAGCATTCTTCAAACACTTGAAAGGTTGTCACACAGAGGTTGTCACACTCTTCTCGATCCTCCCAGAGTGCAGGACATGAAACAATGGGCTCAAGTTACAGGAAGCCAGGTTCCAGCTGAACATCAGGAAAAACATCCTGACTGAGCAGCACAACACTGGAACCAGTTACCTAGGGAGGTGGTGGGCTCTCCCACACTAGAGGCCTTCAAGAGGCAGCTGGACAACCATTTGTCAGGGATGCTCTAAGGTGGATTCCTGCACTGAGCAGGGAGTTGGACTCGATGGCCTTAGAGGCCCCTTCCAACTCTACTATCCTATGATTCCATGAGATGCAAGCAGATCATCCAAAGTTCAGGTGTTAATAAGGCTACAGAACAAAATACAGCTCACAGGAAATCTCAGAATACAAACCAAGGGAGTCTGAGATGTTGCTCCAGCATTTGAGTTTATTATTTATTGTAACTTTTTATACATGCTTTTAAAACCCATTAAGGATGTTAACATTACATCCCCTGAGGAGAGTAAGTCCTTTCTGAAATGCACTGGGTATAATAAAAAGTTTTTTTTTTTCCAGGCAGCTGAGAATATTTTCCCTCCTGTTTTGGGACATATCTGCCTACTAAGACCAAAAGACCAAAAAGCTCAACCTCTCCTTTTCATCAAACCCAGGTGCGGCAGTGGCTGTTCTGAACCAGTGCCTGGGCATGGTAGTGGACTGGATGAGGGCTAACAAACTGAGACTCAATCCAGACAAGACGGAGGTACTGTTAGCGGGTGGTTCATCTGTCCAGCGAGGTGATGTTTGCCCTGTCCTGGACGGGGTTGCACTCCCCCTAAAGGATTGGGTCCGTAGTCTGGGGGTGCTCTTGGATCCAGAACTGTCATTTGAGGCACAGGTGAACTCAGTGGCAAAGAGCACCTTTTATCAGCTTAGGCTGATATACCAACTGCGTCCTTATCTGGACGGACATAGCCTAGCTACATTTATCCATGGTCTGATAACCTCTCGTTTGGATTATTGCAATGGGTTATACGTGGGGCTGCCTTTGAAAACGGTCCGGAAACTTCAACTGGTACAAAACAGGGCCGCACAGTTACTAACAGGGACTGGCCGACGAGACCACATCACGCCAGTCCTTTTCCAGCTTCATTGGCTGCCAGTCCAGGTCCCGGCCCGATTCAAAGTGCTGGTATTAACATTTAAAGCCCTAAACGGCTTGGGGCCAGGCTATCTGAAGGAACGCCTCCCCCCATATACACCTGCCCCGACCCAAAGGTCATCCTCAGGGGTCCTTGCCTCAGAGCCCTTGCCAAAGGCAGGTGTCTACCAGGAGGAGGGCCTTCTGTGTTGTGGCACCTCGGCTGTGGAATGAGCTCCCTAAGGAGGTTCACTTGGCACCTACATTGTATGCTTTTAGACGCCAGGTGAAGACGTTTTTATTCTCCCAGCGTTTTAACAGCCTATAAATAAATTTTAACTTGGTGTTTTAAAGTTGTAATTTTATACTGTTGTTTTATACTTTGAATGTTTTTAATTTTTGTGAACTGCCCAGAGAGCTCTGGCTGTTGGGCGGTATAGAAATGTAATAAATAAATAAATAAATGACTATGGCAGGGAGGTGAGTACAGTTCCCTGCTAGTAGGTAGGATAGAGAAATTACCTCTGTCCAAAACCCAGACAGAGTTTGCCAGTCAATGTAACTGAGAGGTTCTCAAATTGTGTTTGGCAGACCACGGGTAGTCTGTGAGAGTACTGTTCAAGTGGTCCTTGGGAAAGTTGTGGAAAAAGCTGAGATGATCTCTACTTGGCTCTGCACTTGATGTCTTTTCTGACGACAGAAATCAAGGGCGTTTTATCCATTTTGAACAGGCTAACAATGCGGTGGCCTAAAGCGTATGATTTTCATAATACAGCACTAGTGCAGCCTGCTAATTTTTCACCTTAAAATTTATCATGTCGAGGTAACCTCGTTAAAGCCCTCCCTGAAGCTAAAGCGGAGAAACATGACCCCCCAACTTTGCAGAAGTTTGTTTCCAAAAACAGGCACATCCATCTCATTAGAAAGGCGAGAATACAATTATTCGAATATGCCCAGACATGACCTAAAACTTATTTTCTAATAAACAACAACAACAACCCTATTTAGTGTGTTTATTTTAAATAAGTTCATCTCGGTGGCGGCTTAATGAAATATTAATTGTGTTCCTTGTTTTTTCTTTGCCGGAGACAACAGATGCATTTCACAGAACAAGATGTTAACTTTGCTGGTAGCTTTCTTGCAAGTAGTAAAAGTCATTCGTCTTATTGCCGTGTGGTTTTCTCAATTCCCCCTCCAAGAGTGACCCAAAGGCAAGGATGGGTTTCTAATGCCCCTTAATGAGCTCTGGCATTGTCTTCCCAGCACAGCGCGTTCGCAAACATGTTGTACTTGTCGACAATGACGTAAAATTTGCAGCAACTGGTATCCTCCAGCCCAAGGAGATACCGAAACGGGAAGGCCAGCTCTCTGATCTGGATTCTTTTCGAGAGAGCTCAGGCAACATGACTTGGTCAGAGAACGCTAAGAAAACAACAACTGATCTTAAAGTAGGGGAAGGAAATGAAAGGAACCTCTCCTGCAAGCACTGAGTCATTACTAACTCATAGAAGTAATCAGCTTTCGCTGACGTTTTCTTGGCAGGCCTTATAGCGGGATGGTTTGCCGTTGCCTTCCCCGGCCGTTATTACCTTTCCCCCAGCTAACTGGGTACTCATTTTACTGACCTCGGGAGGATGGAAGGCTGAGTCGACCTGAGCCGGCTGCCTGAGAACCAGCTTGGCTGCCTAAGAACCAGCTTCCACTGGGATCGAACTCAGGCCGTGGGGAGAGTTTCAGCTGCAGAAACTGCTGCTTTACCGAATGATAACCAAAATGCAATGGACCAAGTTTGAAACCTTTCTTTGAAATAAAGTGTTCATCTGGAGGTCTGCTGCCATGATTCCTTTTGCCCAGAGATGGGTGAACTCCCTTCAGCTCGATTCGGAATCGGTCGGGGAATGATGAGCTTCCTTGGCGATGGTTTGGAAAAGAAACCGTAGCTTTCTACCCCACTCTAGGCTTGTCACATGGGCAGCAGAGGAGGCTGGTGGCTTTGATTTGGATGGGGCTGTGGATCTATTTTGGGTTATGGAAGCAACTCCAGAGTTCTGAGCAGTTGAAACCCGGAGCAGATTCCCCACCCCACTGACATCGGAGGCTAAGGTATAATACGAACCCAGGACTTCACTGATTAAACTTCAAGCTCTTCATCATAGAAACCTGCCTTATAGCAGGTTTGACTGTTAGTCCATCTAGGCCAGTATTGTCTAATCTGAGAGGCGTCTGCTCTCCCAAGGTTTTAGATGGAAGTCTTTCCTATCTGCGACCTCATCCTTTTGGTTGGAGGGGATGAGGAATAAACCAGAGTCCTTTTGTGTGCAAACTCTATGCTCAGCTGAGTAACAGTCCCTCCTGAAACCACAACACTCTGCAAAAGCCTCCCCCAACCCGCTGTCTTCCAGGCATGTTGGACTACACCTCTCATCATCCCCCAGCCAAGGAATGATGGGAGTTGTGATCCGACACATCTCCATGACACCAGCTCGAGAAAAGCTGCTGGGCTAATTCGCCACTCAATAACTTCCTGTTAGCTTCTACTGCTTTGTACTTTTTAATTTTTTTATTTTATTAATCCCCCCCTTTCAAAAACAACAACAACAATGCACCGTTCCTGGTGTCCCTGTTGCCCAGGTGCATGCTCCACTTTCTAGCCTGGTTTTTCTGGCTTACACTTTAAGAATAGAAGTGTCCCCTCTTCTGTCCCACATGCACACTGCCGTCGCCTCCATAACTTTTCTGGGAATTTTCTTAAGTTTTTTCTAAGAAAAACCAGCCCTCCCTTCCCAAATCACCCAGATGTTTGCCCCACTTTCTGGCCCCGTTTCTCTTGCTTAATGTTACTGGGAGAAGAAGCATCTCTCAGAAATGTTGCTTGTTGCGAGAGCTGCTATTCCACGCAGGCCAAGCTTGCATGATTTATTGGTCCCATTGGCCTCAGGATCCATTTCACAGGTTGTGGAAAGAACGAACAAATTGGAACTTCGAAGTGGGGCAGTCCTTAGCTCCTTGCTTTGCATACAGGAGGCCCCAGGTTCAGTCTCCAGGATCTCCAAGTAGGGCCGGAGAATCTCCTACATGAAACCCTGGACGGCTGCTGCTGCTGCTACCAGTCAGTGTCCACAATACTGGGCTAAATGGATCCAGAGTCTGACTCAGAGTAAGGCAGCTTCCTATGAAGTCTCATGGTGTTTCTTAAAAGGCTGCAATGATGGCACTTCGTGGACCCCTGATGAAAACTTATTCCAGAGGCATAGGCGTGCTCAAGGGGTGTGCCAGGTGTGCCCAGGCACACCCTAATGTCTCAAGCAATAATATCTCTGCCAGAAGCCATATTTCAAAGAGGCCAGGAAGAGGACCCCTGAAGGCTAATGTCACCTTGTAAGACCGTCCTCCAGCCAGCCCTACCAATGCTGGGGCTTCAGGAGTGTCTCCTCATTCCTCGTTCCCTCCCCCCTCACCTGCAATGGTCAGGCAATGGTCACCCCTGGTCAGGCAACCTGAATGCCAAGTAGGGCATCAGAGTCTACAGTGTTTAATGAATGAATGAATAAAAAAATGTCCTTTATGACTGAGGATTCAATAAATGTTCACCTTTTAAAAATAAATAAATAAATAAAATGGAGGAGCGCCTTTACAACCCTTGCAATTTTAGTCCATAAGCACTGCTATTATCTCAGGACGCTGCCGTCAGATTCCCTGTGAACAAAGGGTCTGCCCATGCGTGGCCAACGTGCCTGAAGGCCTCCCTCCTTATCTGCTTGTTTGCCCCAGTTTATGAAGTTTTAAGGGCAGCTTTGTTTAGGGATTTAGATCTGCCATCCGGTTTCTGATTGATTTTTTTATTGGGGGATAGGTCACCTCAGGTTTCTGAAAAGGTGGCCTGCTTTGCTTTTAGAGCAGCCATTTCAAGGAGGAAAGTTTGTGATAAGTTGAACTGTCTTGCTGAGTAATCCCTTACTGCTAAGTTTTATTATCATTTTAAATTGACATGTATTTTACTCTTGTTTTCATGTGTTCTGTTTTATTGTAATGGCTTCTACTACACAAATAAACTCATGTGTGTGTGTATATATATATATATATATATATATATATATATATTGTATATGATGAAAAGAAGAATTGGGTGTGGGGATGGTGTGGGTGTGTGGGTGTATACACACATACATGTACACACATGCATATACACAGCTATAGATATATATACACACATATACATACATACACATGCATACATAAACACATACAGATACATGTGTGTGTGCGTGCGCACACACACACACACACACACACACACTGTGTGTTAAGAGAAATGTTATCATTTCGGAGGATGGCAACAAGGGAGAGGGCCTTTTCAGTGGTGGCCCCCCGACTGTGGAATGATCTCCCCGATGAGGCTCGCCTGGCGCCAACATTGTTATCTTTTCGGCGCCAGGTCAAGACTTTTCTCTTCTCCCAGGCATTTTTAACAGCATTTAACAACGTTAAGTTTGTTTTTAATGGACCCCACAATTGTTGTTTTTAAATGGATACTGTTGTTTTTATACTGTTTTTATGTGTGTGTGTGTGTGTGTGTGTGTGTGTGTGTGTGTGTGTGTTTTTAAATTGTATACTTTTAATGTTTACTATTTTAAAATGTTGTAAACCGCCCAGAGAGCTTCGGCTGTGGGGCGGTATATAAATGTAATTAAATAAATCAATAAATAAATAAATTATCAGTTGACAAGTATGTCAACTGATAAAACCATTCTTCCTCCGGCCCGCAAAAACCCCACGCAGTGAAGGGCCCGGTATGTTGCAGATGGCCCAGACGATGTGCCTTGCACTTCAGAGCTTGCCCGAAATAAACTCTGGGTGTCAGGATGATGAAGCCATCGTGGGCTCTCAAAAGGGAGATTGTCTCAGCAAGAGCGCTCCCGTAATTAATGGCACTGCCACATACCTCCTAGTTCGGCTAAGAATAAAACACTCCCTCCGAGGGACCCACAAGTTTTGAATAATCTCCTCTTTGGGCTAATTATATTTTGAAGGGATGACACACATTTATTATCTCTTCACCTTGCTCCATCAGAAGCGATGCCTCCGTCTCGTTGCCCACTCCCTTTTACTGATAGGTGCAACAACTCTTCATTAGAAGCCCAAACTTTATGGCCAGAGGTGGTCTGCTTCCTGAGGAAGTTGGGTTTGTCAAGTCAAGGGGCTAGCCCTCATGGCTGTGAAGAAGCACCAACAGTGCCAGAAGCAGACTGGATGATAAACCAAGCCAAAGATACCTCACCACCCATGCATTGCAGCCCACAAGATGCTTGATTACACACCTGCCTGTTTTTGCAATCCCAGGGGAAACAGAAGGTGTCTGGATCATTGCCTTATATGGGAGGTCGGCTGCATTTGGTCGGTCACAACTTAAGCTGGAGACTTGTCCAGCTTTAGAACAGAGTATAACATAGGGTGGCCATGTGCCCTCTTTTACCAAGGGCAGTCCTCTGTTGATGCCTGTACCCTTTTTGTAGGGTGACCATGTGGAAAGGAGGACAAGGCTCTTGTATTTTTAACAGTTGTATAGAAAAGGGAATTTCAGCAGGTGTCAGCATGCAGCACCTGGTGAAATTCCCTCCTTAACACAACAGTTAAAGCTGCAGGAGCCCTGCCCTCTTGATCAGACTCAAAAGAGGGCAGGGCTCCTGCAGCTTTAACTGTTGTGATGAAGAGGGAGTTTTACCAGATGCTGCATGCATACAACAACACCTGCTGGAATTCCCTTTTCTTTACAACTATTAAAGGTACAGGAGTCCAGTCCTCTTTTCCATATGGTCACCCTACTTTTGGGGGGATTTACAAATGGCCACCCTAAACATAAGACAGACCCACAGGAACCTCTTCTCTCATCTATAGCTCTTACTGCCAGTAATTAAGCTTTAGGGGAGGCATTTCAACCTTTTAGGATGTGGAAAAATGGCACAAAAGCAGAGGGAGCGGCCAAACAATTGTCAGTTGGAGGAAAGAGGTGTGGTGAGGAGAAGGGTGTGTGAACTCCTATGGAGCCCTGGAGATCCAGACCGGGTCCTCAGGAGGGCTTCATTTGGCCCACAAACTTGAGGATCTGCACCCACGTTCTAGCACTTCAACCTTGAAAACACATGGGTGATGTCACCTGGTTGGGCAATCTTTACCAGTGTTCCTTGAGGAGATGGAATGAGGGTTAAACCAGTTTAGATCAGAGGTGTGGGCAGCGTCCAAAGAAGAGGCCACGGGAAGTATCAGTTGGTAGAACAGAGCGCCTGGCCCAGTAATAAATATTATTAAACGCAACCTGAGCTGTGGGCTCAGGGAAGGAGGAAGGAAAACCAAGCTGATCACCGCGAAAAGAGGCACAAGAAAAACAAACAAACTATTTATGGAGTCTCAGAATAGATCCACAGGTGTTCTTTTTCCTCCCTCTCACCCTTCCTAGGGGGACTACCCGAAAGCAACGACATAAGAAATAGGAGTGGGCCAAAAGGATTTGACTATGGCCTAATCTACCCCAAGCAGGATATTCCACTATGAAAGCAGGATATAAGAGGCAAGAGCCACACGACTGCTTTATAGCGGTATTGAAGTGCACTGACAACCGTTGGGGCCCATTGACACATACCCTCTATCACTTTCATACTGCTATATCCTGCTTGGTGTGGCTCCTGCCTCTTATATACCGCTTTCATAGTGCAATATCCTGCTTGGTGTAGATGAGGCCTCTGTTTCATGTTGGGTTTCATGAGTGTCAAAAATCACTTCTCGTTGATGGCATCTGTTGTGAATGCATTCATCACGAACATAAGAAGAGCCCTTCTGGAGCAGACCAAGGGTCCATCTAGTCCAGCATTCTGTTCATACAGTGGCCAAACAACTGTCAATGGGAAACCTATAAGCAGGCCATGGTGCAACAGCACCCTCCCGTCCATGTTCCCCTGCAACTGGTGTAGATAGGCTTACTGCCTCTGATACTGAAGGTAGCTTAGAGCCATCAGGACTAGCAGCCATTGATAGCCTTCTCCTCCTTGAATTTGTCCAGTCCCCTTTTCAAGCCATCCAAATTGGTGGCCATCACTACATCTTGTGGTAGCAAATTCCGCAGTACAACTCTGCACTGTGAGAATGAGTCCTTCCTTTGATCTGCCCTGAACCTCCCACTAATCAACTTCATGGGAAGACCCCTTTGGGTTCTAGTATTATGAGAGAGGAAGAAACATATCTCTACTTTCTAAACCAGTGGTTCCCAAAGTGGGCGGTACTGCCCCATTGGGGGCGGTGGGATTGCATAGGGGGGCGCTAAGAGGCAAAGGGGCAGCAGGGGGGCGCTCGAGGTGGTCTTTTCCAAGAAGCGCCTCTCCAGGAGGTCTTAAAACCCAGGGGCATTTTTTTGGGAGAAGGTAGTTTGGTCCCAAGACATATAGGGGAAGAATCCACACATGTATTAATATCATTTAAGAAGAGTCCTTTTAATGGTGAATTGAAATGTTTCAAAAGCACCAAAATGCTAATGAAGAGACATACCCCGCTTGGTGTGCCCTGCCATGCCGGCTGCAAAACAGAGGCATTCACTCTCTTTTTCCTCCCTCCCTTGGCAAGCCTGCGGCGGGTGCTTCGGATTTTGAATAAATATTCAATTAATTGTTACTGTTTTGAATTTTATTGTGATTATCTTCCTTAGTGGGTCATTTAAAACCGCTATTCTGAATAATGAGTTTTATAATGTAGGGTAGGGGGCACTGGGCATGAGTTTGTGGAACAGAGGGGGCGGTTACCTGAAAAAGTTTGGGAACCACTGTTCTAAACTGTAATCTAATGGATGAAATAAGTTTCCTACCCAGTGGCCAACCAGCTGCCTCTGGGAAACGCACAAGTAGGACATGAGTGCCACAGCATCCATTCCTTGACGTCCGTCTGCCTCCATTTTCCTTCTTTGTCTTTGTCCTCATTTGCCCGTGCTGCTGTTTAATCCTATTGGCTGCAGCGCCCCATGTGATTTTGCTGACGATGCCACCGTGCTGGTACATGTGATGTGATGAGGCCACAGATCCCCATAAACAAAACCGCAGGGGGATGCCACAGCAGGGATGAAACCGCAGCGCAGACAAATAAGGCCAAGGGCTCTCAGGGCAAGGAAGACGGAGACGGCGACAAAGAGAAGAAACAGCCACAGAAGCAAAAGGGCACCAAACGACAGCGAAATAATGCAGCTATTCAGTGACGGCACTACAGGCAGGGCGCAATCTTGTAGGCCATGGCAGATGGGCTATTTGGAGGCAATGGCAAATTCTATATGTCTGTACTGTCACAGATCCATGAAATCATTTGGTGTTGTAGTCACAGATTCAGGCAGTAGGTCTAGTGTAGCAAAAGAAATGGGAGGGCATTTAGGGCAAACAAAAGCCTGGTGTCGTGGTTAGAGTGTTCCCTGCCAAGAAAAAAGACAGAAAACAAGAAAAGTGAAAGAAAAGAAAAGAAAAGAAAGGAACTAGAAAAGGTAGAAAAAGAAGGAAGGAAGGAAGGAAAATAAAGAAACAGGAGAGAAAGGAAAACACTAGGAAAAATGAATGACAAAGAAAGAAAACTAGAGGCATGGGGGGGGGAGAAAAGAAAGAAAACAAGGGAAATGTAAAAAACACAAAGTACTAGGAAAAGGAAAGAATGAAAGAATGATAGCACTCTTCAAATACTTGAAAGGTTGTCACACAGAGGAGGACCAGGATCTCTTTTCGATCCTCCCAGAGTGCAGGACACGGAATAATGGGATCAAGTTAAAGCAAGCCAGATTCCAGCTGGACATCAGGAAAAACTTCCTGACTGTTAGAGCAGTACGTCAATGGAACCAGTTACCTAGGGAGGTTGTGGCCTCTCCCACACTAGAGGCCTTCAAGAGGCAGCTGGACAAGCATCTGTCAGGGATGCTTTAGGGTGGATTCCTGCATTGAGCGGGGGGTTGGACTCGATGGCCTTGTAGGCCCCTTCCAACTCTGCTATTCTACGATTCTATGAAACCAGAGGGGTCAAGTGAGGCTTGGCGGGCAGAGGGGGCAGCAGAAGAGAAACTATTTCTTGTGCCTGCTTATCCTGAAAGTGCTATATTCTGCTTTTATCCTTCCTCTGTTTTTCTGGATCTCTCTTCTTGTATGCCAACAAGGGAAGTGCTTAGAAACGAAAATGCCCCTTTTAGAAGCAATAAGAAAGGAGACACTGTCTGTAGGCCTCACGGGAGAAGGAACCCCATGAGTCATATCCAGCGGCCGGGTACATTTACAGACGGAACCAACACAGCTGAGGCTGCTGAGATATCAATAGGGGCAATTTAAAAGCCTCCTCAGGGTATCAGATGTTCATTCCTAGGGAGCTCCGGAAGGAAGCACCCGCTAGACCAGCATAGTTGGCTGGGTGAGTTATGGTGGGTTTGTCCATAATAACTCAAGGGGTCATCAGGTCCTGGTATCATCTGGATACTTACACACACACACACACACACACACACACACACACACGCACTGAAACATCTTTCTTAGGCCTGACAGTGCAACCCTATGCATTTTTACACAGATGTTTGGTATAAATACAAGATTCTGTAGGGCTTATGACCAGGAAAATGTATCTAGGATTGCTAACAGCTCATGAGCATCAGTCAGAACAAGCGAGAATGCTAAAAGTGCTCTCCAAGGTGCTGGGCCCATTTGGAGGATAGGGTTCAGTACCCTGAATAGCTCCTGAAATCCAGAGCAGAGTTACAGCCCCATTGACACAGAGGCATCAGCCTCCACTGACCATGTGCAAAACTCTGATACACAGACTAAATTCTTCTCTGAGCTCACATGGACAAACTAGTTACTTTCCAAGTGCACAATGAATTTACAAGGGGAAAATTCGCCCGTCACTAGATGAAACTCTTGCCGGGAAGGAAAATTCAGGGATGGAGAGAAAAGTCACTGCTATTCTTTATAGCTCCTCTAGGATGGCAGCTGCCATGTTTTTCCCATAATGCCCCTTGGAATGGTGCTGTGTCATGATGTAGCTTAATTCCTATGCCAGATAGTTTGTGCATTGTTCTTTAACATAACAGGTAGAAAGACAGATCGAAAAACAGATGTGAGAGAGAGAAAGAGAGAGAGAGAGAGAGAACAAGAGAGAGAGAGGCCAAAGGAGAGGGATGTAAGATAGGAACTGCACACTTATTCAAAGCATTTGAAAGAACCAATTAAAATATGAACTGTTAGAGCGGTCCTGGTGAAGACTTTAATCGAAACACACTGGGCAGAACAAATTACAATCTCATACGCCTTTAGATCAGGGGTTCTTAACCTGGGGTCCATGGATGGGCTTCAGGGGGTCCGTGAAAGTCAAATAAAAATTTATATTCAATATATGAAGGGAATCACTGGAGTTGATTTTTTTAAATTTAAAATGCTGTATCTTTAAAAGAACTCAGTGGCCATTTTGAACTTAGCTCCCCTCCATGTGCTCCGTCGTGCTTATTCCTTCTCAGCTTGCTGGCTGGCTCTCTCCGTATGTCTACTCAGAAGAAAGTACCATTGAGTCGAAATCGATTGGATGTCAAAGATGACATGCGTGTTACCTTGTCAAAGACCACTCCACAGTTTCATCTTCTTATTCAAGCCAAACAACAACAGCCTTCTCATTGAAATGAACTTTTGAGCAGAATTAAAGTTTTGTTTTGTTAAATTTGCACATGATGATTGTATTTCATTTTCTGTATGCAGTGGCCATTAATTTTTGCATGAAAAAGAGTGAGAAACATATATTTTTGGTTAAGCTTGTTCACTTTATTCATACTTTGTGTTTGTCGTACACTGTATGAGGCAATCAATTTTCAATAAAATAAAGTATATTCATTGCATGCAAAGTCGTGTTTATGTGCTTATGTGCATTTTTCTAGGGAGGGGGTCCATAGTTTTCACCAGATTTTCAAAGGGGTCCGTGACTCAAAAAAGGTTAAGAACCACTGCTTTAGATGTTCTCTGTCCCTTCCTTCCTTCTTTTTATTTTTATTATTACCTTTGTGCACAGATTCAAGCCAGATTCCTCACATACCCACAAGGGCTGCTCCCTTTGATTTCTGAAGAACATCCTTGAAGAAATGCAACATGTCTACAAACCCTGGCTCAGGCTTCGCCGACGCTGACGAAAATGACAGGCCCGCAGCGCCGCTGAAACACAGCCTGACTATGCCAGTCGGCTGCAGTCTGCTTTTGTGAGGTGAACGGACTATTGTCTGCTGGGGACAATGGCCCATTAATTACAGAGGTATCTTCAAATGCTCAGGACAGAAGTAGAATTTCAGAATTTCGTCAGTCATAAGGAAGGGATTCATCACATATACACACTTGCTTCTCCTCCACTCAACTCCAAAAACACTGCGTTGGCAGGTCACATCTAGGAGTTTTAGCTGTTCCTTTTAGTAGGCAAGAAGCAGTGGAGGCTGGTGGCTCTGATGCTAGTGGGGCTGCGGATCCACTCTGGGTTTCAGTCAGAACTCCAAAGGGGCTATCAATGGGGCTGAACCCATTTAGGGTTAGAGTTCAGCACCATGGATAGATCCTTCAAGCTCTGACTCTTTCTGAGTGAAACTTGGAGTGGCTTCAGCTCCCCATGATGGTGGAGTCTAGGAAGAGAAATATGCCCAAAGAACTGGGAAAATCCACAATAAGAATCTCTCTCCTTCTCCTGGGGAGATGCAATGTCTGAGCCTATGGGGCTCCATGTTTATTCCCCAGAGCCATTAAGTGTCTATTGGTGCCAACGGAATGGGTGGGGTGTTTTTTCCCTCTATCCTAAGCTTAGCTGTCGTTCAGGAAGAAATTTCATAGAATAGTAGAGTTGGAAGGGGCCTCTAAGGCCATCGAGTCCAACCTCCTGATCAACACAGGAATCCACCTTAAAGCATCCCTGACAGAAGGCTGTCCAGCTGCCTCTTGAATGCCTCTAGTGTGGGAAACCCACGACCTCCCTAGGCCATTGATTCCATTGATGTATCACTCAAACATTCAGGAAGTTTTTCCTGATGTCCAGCCGGAACCTGGTTTCCTGTAACTTGAGCTCATTATTCCATGTTCTGCACTCTGGGATGATCGAGAAGTGATCTTGACCCTCCTCTGTATGACAAACTTGAAGAATGCTACCATATCTCCCCTCAGCCTTCTCTTCTCCAGGCTAAACATGCCCAGTTCTTTCAGTCTCTCCTCATAAGGCTTTGTTTCCATAGATTTCCCCCACATTTCCCCCCCTTCATAACTATCTCACAGATTACATTATATCTGTTCTCTAATAAAGATGAGATTGTTACAGTGTTGCAGCTACAGTGCAGAGTTTCAAAAGTGTTTGATCAGTCTATTTTGTGTTCTGTTACATTAGCAGGGGCTCCCAAGGGCAGGGAAGGAAGGGGAGGAGCAAAAAGAGGAAACCACACTGTAGGCTATAGAGATCCTAAGGCTAGCTGTGCTCAAAATTCCCATGAACTAACTAACTGCAACACTGCCCCCTTCCTGTAACTTGCAGATGAGGCTGCAATATCCCAACAAAGCTTTTGATAAAATTCCAACCAAGTACAGTCTGACTAACACACACACACACACCTGTCACACGCTCTTCTGATATGCTGTATACATTCTATTTTTATACTTTCATTAGACACTGAACTCTTACTTAGGTCATTCTGCTGTAGATGTTCCATAAAGATAGCGGTTATAGATGAATTATAATTAGGGAATTCCTTTGTTCCTTTACTGATCTGGATTTATTATTATGTATGTCCTTTGTCGGCATCTTCTTTTGGATGTCTTTATTTTTTGTAACCTTATTTGGAATATAAAACAAAAATTCGTGACACAAAAACCAAAAACAAACCCAGTACCTAGCAAGGGCCCTTGCATCAACTAGGACAGAATGAGGCTGTTAGCAAGCATCATGAGCTGTTTGCAGTAACCTCTCCAAAGAGAACGGTTCTTACATCCTTCCCCACGCATATTGCTGCCTTGAGGTTCATACCTTAAAAAAATTAAAGGTGCAATGTTTAGGCAGGTAAAAAAGGCCCACGGCTCCCATGCACCAGCCTGGGACAAGCTGGGAGCTGTAGGCCTTTCTTCTGTCTGAACATGCGTAGGATTGCACCCTAAGCAGCAATTCTTGGGCTGAGAAACACTGTAGGATCTACTACCAGCAGCAGAATAGTGGCAGGAGGAAAGACCCGCCCCACAGCCTGAAGGATCTACTACCAGCAGCGGAATAGCGGCAGGAGGAAAGACGCACCCCGCACCCTGAAGGATCTACTACCAGCAGCGGAATAGCGGCAGGAGGAAAGACCCACCCCGCAGCCTGACCCATGGACAGTTCTAGACATGTGGTTGTGTAATTAACAAGAATAAGCTGTTTAAAGGGGATAATGCCTCCTTAAAACCGCAGCTATACGCCCAGAGAGGGCAAAGGCTGCATTTCTGTTAATGTCAGATAATTTTGTATCTGGGAAGTTGGGGGGGGACGTGGAGAGGGAGAGATTCTGCTCACTCTGTGGTGCAAAATTGGTAGCCAGCCCAATGGAAATTGATTGAATACAATGGCCTGTAACCCTCAAATCTGACAGGGCGCTCTCGTTAATTGCATTAATTTCCAGAGTGCATGAAACAGTGTGGTTTACAGGAAATATCTGAAGGTCGTACACTGCTCTCGGGGTGGGGGGCTTCCCCAACCTAGTGTCCTTCTGGCATATTATTATTATTATTATTATTATTATTATTATTATTATTATTATTATTATTTCCTTATTTATTATTTAAAACATTTCTTGGCCGCCTTTCAGGGCAGAAGCCCTCACAAGGCAACTTACAACAATAAAATACATTAAAAACAGTTAAAATATTAAAAGTGATAAAAACCTAAGCACAATGAAATAGTAATTAAGAAACAATGAACGTCAACAATAAAACCAGCAAGGACAACTATGACAATAGCAGTCATAACAGTACTCATATCATGAGAACATCATGGTAAAATAACATGTTTTCAAGGCCTTCTTAAAAGCCTGCAAAGACGGTGTGTGGCAGTGTGTGGCCAAAGCTCTCTGGACTGTTCACACACACACAAATGTACAACTCCCATCATTCCAAGGCCATGCTAGCTGGGGAGGGTGGGAGTTGTAGTCCAACATATGTACAAACTTTCTCAGCATGGTCCTCCTCAGCAAGAAATCGAAACGGTATTACAAAACATGCTGGGATGCATTCAAATTCAGGCTGTATTCGTATAGGCGATGACTTGGGACTAAGTCCTAGTAAACTCACTTGGACTTACTTCTGAGGAGGATTGCAGTGTTAGTCAATGGGTCTACTCAAAGTGGAGGCTGATGGCTTCAATATCAGTTGGGTGGTGAATCCCCTCTGGACTTTGGTCAGAACCAGTCAGAACTCTGAAGGTGCTATCTAAGGTGCTGAACCCTACCCCTAACTTGGATCTAGCACCTTGGAGAGCACCTTATAGAATCAGAGAATAGCAGAGTTGGAAGGGGCCTACAAGGCCATCGAGTCCAACCCCCTGCTCAATGCAGGAATCCACTCTAAAGCATCCCTGACAGATGCTTGTCCAGCTGCCTCTTGAAGGCCTCTAGTGTGGGAGAGCCCACAACCTCAACAGGCAACTGATTCCATTGTCGTACTGCTCTAACAGTCAGGAAGTTTTTCCTGATGTCCAGCTGGAATCTGGCTTCCTTTAACTTGAGCCCGTTATTCCGTGTCCTGCACTCTGAGAGGATCGAGAAGAGATCCTGGCCCTCCTCTGTGTGACAACCTTTTAAGTATTTGAAGAGTGCTATCATGTCTCCCCTCAATCTTCTCTTCTCCAGACTAAACATGCCCAGTTCTTTCAGTCTCTCTTCATAGGGCTTTGTTTCCAGACCCCTGATCATCCTGGTTACCCTCCTCTGAACACGCTCCAGCTTGTCTGCGTCCTTCTTGAATTGGGGAGCCCAGAACGGGACGCAATACTCTAGATGAGGCCTAACCAGGGCCGAATAGAGAGGAACCAGTACCTCACGTGATTTGGAAGCTATACTTCTATTAATGCAGCCCAAAATAGCATTTGCCTTTCTTGCAGCCATATCGCACTGTTGGCTCATATTCAGCTTGTGATCTACAACAATTCCAAGATCCTTCTCGTTTGTAGGTGTTGTTGCCTTCAGAGTTCTGACCGGTTCTGGCCAAGACCCAGAATGGATTTACCGCTCCACTGACACCGCAGTCGCCAACTTCCACCTTTTCAAACAGTTACCATGAAAACAACTAATCTCATTCCTCTCACTGTCATCCCCTTGGTGCAAAAGGTAAGAGAGAACTCTCCTCTTAATGAATCTACTAATTAATTTCAGGGAGGAGGGAGGTTGTTTAATTTTGTTTTACCCAGAAGATTCTCATTTTATTCTACCAGATGGTGACGAGCTCTTTTTATGACTCATGGCTTCATCCCCAAACACCACAGGGCTGCTTTGAAAGATTCATGTCACCTCTGTCATGGGACTCCTCTGTTTTTCACTCATGTTTTTGTAAGGCAAAGGTATTCAACCACTTTCATCCCAAAGGAGGTGTTTTCAAGGGATGCATTTCAGGGGTGGGAGGAGCCAGAGGCAAAAGAGGGCAAGGCCTTTGGCAACAGGGCCAGGGCCATAAAATAGCAGCATATTTTAGCTTCAGGTTCTTCCTGCCAGTAACTAAGCCTTGGGAGAGGCATTTCACCCATTCAGAATGGGGAAAAATCTGCACAAGTACTGAGAAACCACCAAACGATGGGAAAGTGGGTGTGGCCAGGGAAGGGAGTGGCTATTTGGGTGCAATTCAAAGGATGATTCTTACCTACAAACTCAAAATTGTTTGGGATCAAGGTAACTAAAGGATTGCCTCTTTCCATGTGATCCTGCCAGCTAGAGTGGAAAGGTGTCCTAGTCTACAGAGGACAGTCCTCTGTTTAAAAGTGACCCTGTTCAGATACGCTAAGCCATGGTGGTTAAGCATTTTGAGCTAAACATTATGGCTTAGCGTGTTGTGTGAACCATTCCTAACTATGCTGGCTACATAACCACAGTTTAAACATGCTCACTAAGCATTTGCTGCGAAAGGGTTAGCGGCCTAACCATGGCTTAGTGTGTTGTCTGAACAGGCCCAGTCTCTCTTATTTGCTGGGCTGTCCAATTCAAGTCCATTTTAATGATAGCCCTAAGAAAGAGAATCCCAAGAGCCTTAAAAACTGCCCGTCGGTAATGCACACCTGGACAACAGACTGAGCAAACATCTCACCTGGTCCCAAACTTTCCCATCATGGGGAGATATTTTGTAGATTTATGGTATTTAGGTTATAGTAATTGTTTCTCAAGGTGCATCTTTCGCTCTCTCTCTCTAAATTAGCATCTGCAAATGTCATGCAAATCTGCACGCTGTTTGGTCTGCTTTTTTTGCTGTTGCCTTTCCATCTTCTTCTTCTTCTTTTGGCATCATGAAAGTGGCCACCCTACTGCCAAGCCCAACTGCATTCAATTTCGGAGTCTCTGCTATTCAGCCCACCAATTTCGGATGCACGATCAGTTAAAGCCACAACTCAGGGCCTGGAGTTTTGCAGCACCCAAGCTGTAGAACTTCCTCCCAAGAGAGGGCCAGTCGCTCCCCCTTCTTTAAGCTCCAGGGGGGGATCTATACAACTGCTTTTAAAGCGCTTTAAAGCACTTTGAAAACATTTTGAAAACTGTATATGCAGTGTGTCCTGGGCCCCAACAGTTGTCAAAACTGTTATAAAGTGCTTTAAAGCGCTTTAAAGCAGTAGTGTAGATCCCCCCCAGGTGAGTGGCTAAAGACCAAATGGCGGTAGTGTTCAAACAGAGTGGGGTCAGTGGTACAATCAGGGCATGACTTCGAGGTAGACGTCCAGCAGCCCTAAAGTCAACTGCACGCAATAAAAACAGGAGCAGGACAAAAGGTTTTCCCTGGTTTTCATGCTGAATAGTTCTGTCCTGTTCTTGGTTTTACTACATGAAATTGTCTCCTATTTGAAGGGCTGTCCAGTCCAGGTCCAGTTTAACAATAACCCTAAGAAAGAAGAGCCCAGGGGTCTTGAAGCTACCCATCATAAATCCAGCACTGATGAGACCACCGACCTTACCCCGGTTAAACAGTACCTCTGTTTGGACAGAATTCCAGATTCTTATTCACTCTCTCTCTCTCTCCTTCATACCAAACCAAACTGTGATCCACGTGAAACAAAAGCTCCTTTCTACCTTAAGCAGTGAGTGACACAAGACAATTCCAGCTATAACTCTTCCTTTTTCACACCATACATCAAACAGTAAACCCTGCCGCCCTTGGAGGGACCGGCCATTGAGTTCCTTTGGCAGGCTGTTTGTCTCTCTCCCCCCGCCCCCCATCCATGTACATGTTTAAGAAGATTATCCTACTGGAGAAAGGCATGGTTTAGGATTATTACTGTTGTTCTTGAAATTTAATTCTGGCTCCCACACACCTGTTCCTCTTCCCCAGATGCCATCGAGGGGTCGTGATGGCGACGAGTCGTGACGGCTACAGATCAAATAGTTCTGATCCAGGATGGGAGGTGGCTTGTCGTTGAGGAACAAGAGCAGGACAGGGCTCCTCGTCGACTTCTGGTTAGTTATATTGTTGTACTCTGGGTTATATAACCTTAGGCCCAGGTGCGAAATATGGCATGCCCAAGTGCCAAATCCAGATTCCAGGGCTCGTCAGAAGTCCACACCCACTTCCATGGCTCCACCCCCTTTTCCCTCAACCACTGATCATTTCCCAGCTGTAATCTTTCTGTTGCCCTTCTTTTTCCAACAGCACAGATCATTGTGGGCAGGGCTGGCCCAAGGTATAAGAACATAAGAAGAGCCCTGCTGGATTAGACCAAAGCTCCAGCTAGTCCACCACTCTGTTCACACAGTGGCCAACCAGCTGTTGACCAGGGATCCACAAACAGGACACAGTGGAACAGCACCTTCTTACCCATGTTCCCCAGCAACTATGCATACAGGCTTACTGCCTCTGATACTGGAGGTTGCACTTAGCTATCAGGATTATCATAGAATCATAGAATAGTTAAGCTGGAAGGGGCCCACAAGGCCATCGAGTCCAACCCCCTGCTCAATGTAGCCATTGGTAGCCTTCTCCATATTTTGCTCTCTGAGGCAGAGCAGCAAATGGTGTCCCCTCTACCACCCCAAGTGCCCAAAATTGACTGATCATTTTGGTACGTGTGCCAGAAAATGCCGTAAGTATCTCACCCCCTCCACGGCAGTAGAAATCCAATAACAAGAAATTAAAGAATTAATCATTTGCTGCCCCTTTATGACACCCCAAATTTGCTGCCTGAGGTGACTGCCTCACACTGCCTCATGGTAGGGCCGGCCCTGGTTGAGGGGATGCAGCTACAGTTCTAGATAGTAACGCTCGTGTTGGTTCGTCACGCACCATGCCTAGGCACTGTTTTATGAGCGTAGAAGAGGTCAAAGGAAATGAGTCAAATGTCAGCAGACCAAGTCCCCAGCTGAACACAAAACACAACAGCGACGAGAGGAACATCGTGACAACTCCGGAACAATGAGGAACAATAGGAAGACTTGGCACCTAGACAAGAGTGCATCGCAAATACCACAAGACAGCTGGCAGCGTATATAAAAAAAATCCACCACACACCAGAAAGATCCATAGCCAGTACAACCCACCTGCCACCCTGTGTCTCTGAAGTCTTAATTTAAGCAGTCAATAAAGACATATTAATGCTGTTTTTGCTCTCCTGGGATCTGTGAGGGGTCTCAGAGGAATAGTCTCCACTGCTGTCACACCATTCGATCAAAATTACACAAGCAATTAAGTCATAATTAGCCTCTTTCGGCAAACAGGCACCCGAGACTTAAGTAGCACTGTTACCCTTAATGACTGTTCGACATCAATGCTGTGTAAAATTAATCATGTGTTTGGCTTCGTTAATTAGTTGATCCCTTTGCCAGCCACAGGGTGCATGTGAAAAGCGATATACCAGATGCAGAGTGGCTGTCGAGCAGGGACAGAGCTGTCTGTTATGCGCAGGAAGGTTTCATATGGACTAGAAGCAGAAAATCTACAAAACCCTTTTGGTTTATCACGAATGGTTCTGTTTCTAGAACAGTAATAGGTAGAAAACCTATTGTGGGCCTGTCGGGGGGGGGGGGGTTGGTTGGATCATAAACGTCAGTGAAGAGAGCCAGAATTGGGAACCAGGAACTGTGGGACAAGGCAGCAGTAAGGCCCAATGGATCAGTCAGAGGCCAAAGAACAACCAGGCACTGTTAGAAACACTTATAAAAGCTAAACTGACACATCGATCCACGACACGTATATATAAGTATTTAGTAGCAGTAAGTAAATAAGATACCCACAGTTCAAGACTAGATTGGAATGGACGGTTGCTCTAGCATCTGTGTCTGAAGCTTCTATGGATCTCAGGTTACGTTTTATTCAGCAAAAAGTTTTGTTTCGGGTCTATTGGTCTCCACAACGGCTTTTCAAAAAGGGTTTGTCTAACTTGCACAATCGTTGATGCTATTTTAATACTGTATTGGTTTTATATTCTCTTTTAACTAATTTTTGTGTATTATATTTTATTTAGTGTTGTTCCCCACCTCGATCCAGAGGGAGAGGCGGGTAATAAAAATTATTATTATTATTATTATTATTATTATTATTATTATTATTATTTCTAATGCTTCTTTAACTTATATGTTTTGGCAATGCCCCATAGTTGCCCCCTTTTGGGGAGGAGGTTATAATAAGGATGAGCTTTGTACTGAAATGATCTATAATATGGAATAACATGCATCTCCTAAATTACCTACCGGCTTCTTGGAAGTTAACACATGGCCAGCGCAGATGCATCTTCAGAGCCCTTATGACAGCTAGAAGACTTATACTATCAGATTGGAAGGACCAATCCACACCTCCACTAATGCAATGGATCGAGGTCCTAATAATATTATCAACTTTTGAACGGATGTTATATAGGAGCAACTTGCAAGTGGATAAATATACGGAAATCTGGTCTACTTTCCTTGAAACATTTGTGTAACTCTCTCCTTTTTTTTAAAGAATGATACATATACGATGGGAAATGACAATAATCTTATATACGTAATGTATGGGGTTTTTTTCGTGGTGTATTTTCTGTTCTGTTTTGTTGAAATTAATTTAAAAAATTTTTTTTAAAAAAAACACCACCTGGAGGCAAAGCTGAAAAGCAAGCTTTTTATATTGTATTTTGTATTTGTGTTTTTAGACTGTTGGTTGTTTTATTATGCTTTTTATGGTTTTAATTTTTGTGAACCGCCCAGAGAGCTTCAGCTATTGGGAGGTATAAAAATGTAATAAATAAATAAATACATCTGGAGGACAAACCTGGAGAATAACCATGGGTGAGTGGATGTTGCTGTTTTGGCCATATATTTCTTCGATTGTAAGACGCCATCGATTGTAAGACGCACACTAATTTTAGTACCACCAACAGAAAGAAAAAAAACCTAAGACACACCCGTGATTCTAAGACGCACCCCGTTTTTAGAGATGTTTATATGGGAAAAAAGTGCATCTTAGAATCGAAGAAATAGGGTATACAATGGCATGTGTCTCTGAACATAGGAAATAGAAGGAGTGATTTCCAGAGCTCAGGAACATACTGGCCTGGTTCAGGCAACACGTTAAACCGGTGGTTCCCAAAGTGGGTGGTACTGCCCCCTTGGAGGAAGTGGGATTGCATAGGGGGGCGCTAAGAGGCAAAGGAGCGGTGGGGGGGGCGCTTGGGGTGGACTTTTCCGAGAAGCACCTCTCCAGAAGGTCTTAAAACCCAAGGACATTTTTATGGGAGAAGGTAGTTTGGTCCCAAGCCATATTGGGGAAGAATCCACACAAGTATTAATACCATTTAAGAAGAGTCCTTTTAACGGTGAATTGAAATGTTTCAAAAGCACCAAAACACTAATGAAGAGCCATATCCTGCTTGGTGTGCCCCACCACGCCGGCTGCAAAACAGAGGCGTTCGCTTTCTTTTCCCTCCCTCCTTCGGCAAGCCTGCGGCGGCGGGTGCTTCAGATTTTGAATAAATATTCAATTAATTGCTACTGTTTTGAGTTTTATTGTTATTATCTTCCTTAGTGGGTCATTGAAAACTGCTGTTCTGAATAATGATTTTTATAGTGTAGGGTAGGGGGCACTGGGCATGAGTTTGTGGAACCAAGGGGGCGGTGACCTGAAAAAGTTTGGGAACCACTGCGTTAAACCATGCTGCTTAACCACAAAATGGTTAAGGGAATGCATTAACCCCAATGCATTCCCTTAACCATTTTGTAGTTAAACAGCATGGTTTAGCGTGTTGTCTGAACCAGGCTATTGTTGCTCAAGCAAGGCTGTGCTGGAAGTGGAAGCCCTCTTATACTCCTTCCTGTCCAAAAGGATCCAATAGCCTGCCTGGGGGTGGAGTCAGTCCAGACCCTGATGGGAATCCACAGAGAAGGCTGCTACCTGCAGTTCCATGGCTCAGCAAATGGAGGAGCTGTTTGCAGCTCCCGCTAGGACCACTGGCCAATTTGGGGCGGACTACCCAGAGCCTGATAGTTGCCGAATTAATGGGACCAGCACAGGATGCTGAACTTGGTGGACCTAGCTGCCCTTGCCAGTTTCTTATGTTCTTAAGTGACGGAGGCACTAAGAAATCCTGAACATATTCTCTTAGCATATAAATTCACAACACATCGGGGGCAAGAGAAAAACTCATACAAATTTGATCACACAAGACGTTCAAGACTCTACAGTACTGGCAGACCCTTTAGGCACGTTGGTTAAGCCCCTATATGGGACAAAAAGCAGGCTGAAGTAATGTGTTCTTCACCCTTTAACTTTTAAAAAAAAACACCCCAAAGCAGCTAAAGGAACAAGGATAGGAAGGGTGAAAGGAGGGGTAAGTTCTATGATGGAATTTATCGGTAGGAAATGCAGTAAACAAAGTTCCTTTCCAGGATTGTTTACTTCTGACAGAGGTATTTCACAGTGAACATCAATCCACCATAAGGATACGGAAATGGACCTCTTTCAGCCTCTGTCACAAACTGTGTCATTACATCTTCCTAAAATAGAGCACTTCTGGCATTCGGTGCTGGGATTTAAGTTTTGTAGGGTGGCTGTGTGTCCTCTTTTACAAAGGATAATCCTCTATTTTCAGCGCTGTCAGAGGACGCTCCCGTATTTGAAGATGTCTTCTATTTGAAAAGCTGCCCTGTCTGGGTCTGGTATAAAGAAAAAGAACTATAAGGAGGCCTTGAAGTTAAATTATGGAATTCACTACCCCAAGATGTAGTGATGGCCACCAATTTGGATGGCTTTAAAAGAGGGTTGATAAATTTCTGGAGGAGGAGGCTGTCAAGGGCTACTAGCCCTGATGGCTATGTGCTACCAGCAATATCTGAGGCAGTAAGCCTGTGTGCACCAGTTGCTGGGGAACATGGGTGGGAGGGTGCTGGTGCACTGTCTCCTGTTTGTTTGTCCCTTTCATTCCATGTATTATTCACAACTTTGTTCTTCTGTGCTTTGGGGAATTAACCCTTGGTAGCAGTATTTTTCAACTCTATTGCTGCTCTCAGTGGTTTATTGATTTTGTTGGTTTGGGTTTTTATTTGGTTTCAAACATCGAGATCTTAAATGTAGTTCTATGTGACTGGGCTTTTGTTTGTTTTTTACTCCACTTTGGAAGAATCAGCTGAAAAATGGTAGAGAAGCATCCTAAATCGATACAAATAAACAGACCCATCTTTAGGAAGACAAGTGGGACCTGCTGCAAGAAGCTGCAGCCTGTTCAGTGTCCTAGCCAGCCATGCCCTCCTACACAATATTCCGTTCCATTCCCCCTTCACCTGGTTTTCCATTCTTTCCTCCTCTACTGTCAACAAACATTCAATGACCACTGAGGACGCAGTCTTCATTGGGCCATTTTTGGAGTTGCCCCCTGTCCCTTTTGGGACTCCCATCCTAAATATTTTTTTTTTCACTTCTGCAAAACTTGAGGTCTCCCCAGAGATTGCTGATACTTCTCACTTGTCTGTGGATAGTGCTGTTTTGGCTACAAAAACAATGGCATTCATCTCTGACCTAAGACCTAAGGTTTATCCCGGGATTGTCCCGGGGTCATCCCTGTTCATGTAAATGACACACAAGATATCCCAGGAGCAGGCAGGGATGATCCCGGGATAAACCTTAGGTCCAGCTAAGGCCCCAGTGTGGTGTAGCAGCTAGAGTGTCAGACTGGGTGTCAGGAGATCCGGGTTCTAGTCCCCCGCTCAGCCACGGAAGCTCACTGGGTGACTTTGGGCCAGGCACAGACTCTCAGCCCAACCCACCTCACCGGGTTGTTGTGAAGATAAAATGGAGAGGAGGAGGATTATGTATGCTGCCTTGGGTTCCTTGGAGGAAAAAAGGTGGGATAAAAATGTAACAAATAAATGAAAATAAATAAAGAAGGGAATGATCATGTTAATGTTATCCCAGTTTCCATTCTCGTAATGCAACATTTCCATTTTGTCTTCTTTGTGACCTGGCAATGTACCCAAATACTTCATTGATCTTTATTCTTCTCCTCTGAAATGTCATATCAAAAAGAAGACCCGAGCTAGGCTTTCACCTGTGAGTTCAGGATCTTGGAATCTTGAACCCAGGCTAGAGGGCACTGTAAGTTAGGCTTGATCAAGTCAGACCACTTTTTATAGTCTTAGAACACCCTGCCAACCACCTAAAGGAAGCCACACTCATCAAATAACATTTTCAAAGGAGCAGCTTTGTCAGTTGTGCAACAGATGAAAACATACGCCGAGATAAAAGAGAATTCTTGACTAATATTTCATCCTTTCCTTTATTTAGCTAACTTAAAAAAACTTCTCTAAACTAGCACTACCACCCCTGTAATCTTGACATTTTTTTTTAAAAAAAAATAGCCTTACATTTAGAAGCGACAACAATAGATTTATTTCAGCAACCTCATGACTTTGTTTGTTTGATGTAACCAAGGAGTTTGGGGTGGATCAACAGCAGAATATAAATTATATTTCTGTGGGATCCGCTAAATAGAACAGGCACTCTGAGAAATAAAAAAGGGAGGTTTGTTAAATATTTCAGGGTCTCTCTTAATTCTGTGGTCTCTCTTCTCCCTACTCCTTGGGTACCAATGTACAAAATGTTTCGCGTACAGACTTGAACATGTACTAGATTCATTTAAAAATAGCATATTCCCCAAACATGGGGAAACATCCCACTTAACTCTGCACAGAGAGCTTTACGTGGAATCAATTGCACCCAAATTAAATAAGGTTAGCTACAAGCCATGAGTGACAAGAGGGCCCATTTACTGATCAATATTGGGGCTGAGAGCCAAGTTGTCTTTACTGGAGATATTTTTACGACTCTCGAAAGGCAGATTCTGCTTTCAATGTTGAAATCTAATCACAGGCAGGGGATTGGGGGAGAAGGGGCATTTCTTTTTTCTTATTTGTCAGACAAGAGGCTTGATCCTAAATTATTTACGCCTTATTTGTAGAGCACAAAGCGACAGAGAACTCTCCCTTCGTTCTTAATGAAAATGAGGGTTCCCCCCCCACCCCGTCTTTTTGAAAAACACTTCAACAATTTCCTCTGCTTGCGTTTCATGTGGTTAAGTGCTAAATATAACAAAGCACAGGATGGTTTGGACAGAGCCTCTACAAAGACTTCTAGAATATTTTTGCCTGATGGATGTTAGAGGCCTGGCTGGGCGTCAGGATCACAATCTAGACTTGCAGGTTCAAGGATCAAGAAGGTCGGGGGAGCTGTCCAGCAGAGAGCACAGGATGATGTTGCTTCAGCAAGGGCTAGGGGACCATCGAGCAGCTTTATAAGGGATGTTGATGCTCCACCCTTTCCTGGCTTGTCATCAGGGCCCCAATCCAGAACATGCTTCCTCCTCCTCCTGAATAAGACTCGATAATGTAACTCCTACTCTGGGCTTCTGTCCAGATGTACTATGCCTTTGTTCCTGGGTGAACCTGGAACAATGGATGGGAGCAGTCGAGTTGGTTTGGTTCTTCTAAAGCCACACACTCCTCAAGTGGGGCATCATAGGAAGCCACCTTATACTGTTGGCCTGTGTAGTCTAGTATTGCCAACACTGACTGGCAGCAGTGGTTCTCCAAGGTTTCAGGTGGGGTCTTTTCCTAGTCCTACCTGGAGATGCAGGGGATATTTTACTTGTAAAGCAGGTGCTCTATCACTGAGCTACAGTTGCTTCCCCATCACTCATGGTGGTGGTCATGGGAGGGCTATCAGCATCCCCCAGCTTTCCCTGGCCATTGCAATCACTAGGACCAGCTACGGGATCCTCCTCTGAGGTCTCCACAAGTTCCAAGGCTGTCCTACCAGGAAGGTGGCAGGATACGACAAAGGATACAGCAGCAGTTAAGTGTGGTGTAGTGGCTAAGGTGTTAGACTGGGAGTTTGGAGATCTGGGTTCTAGTCCCCACTCGTCCATGGAAACCCACTGGTGACCTTGGGCCAGTCACAGACTCTCAGTCCAACCTACCTCACAGGGTTGTTGTTGTGACGATAAAATGGAGAGGAGGAGGAGGATTATGTATGCCACCTCAGGTTCCTTGGAGGAAAAAAAGGTGGGATATAAATGTAATAAATAAAAATAAAATAAATAAGTGCTGCACTGTGGATTTGGTATAAGGTGGCAAAAAGCCAGGTGCTACCTACTAGTCACTGGTGACTAATTACAAATTGGGCCTGGCTATAAGTTGCCAAAGAGGGCAAGAATCCAATCTCCCATGGGTGCTGCAAAGAGGAAGAAAAATATAGAGTCAGCAAGAATAGGATCCTTGAGCCATTCAGATCTCCATTTCTTCCCACTTGATTCCTAGCAAACATTTCCCCACCCCCAGTTCTGAATATGGATAGACTCACGCTGCTATTTCTTCGAATGGAAACTGCAGACAACAGGAAGGTGAAAGAATACATTTACCATCAGCACTTTCTTCCTACGGTCTTTTATTAAGGAAGACAGATTGATTCTGCTCAAGTTAATGGCACAGGTCTCTCTTAATTGCTCCTGACATTTCCGATGGCATGCCGATGATGGATCACTCCAGGAACTCAAAGCTCAGGTAGCCGGCCAGCAAAACCAAGAAAGTCACCTGTTTCATTTATTTCTGGGGAATGAAGCACCTTCCTGCTCATGGGGCCAATGCCAGGAATAATATCCTCAGCTTCCCTGGGTGAAGAAGAAGGTTCCTGGGGAACAGGGACGAGCCATCTCTTCCAGCCCATGGGCTGAATTCAGTTTGGAGCTCTCAAGAGCCATATTCCAGTGGTGGGTGGGGCTGAAGGCAAAAAGGGCGGGACCAAAAATAACAGCCCATTTCAGCTTTTATTGCCAGTAACTAAGCCTTAGGAGGCAATGGAACCCACGACCTAGAGGGAGATGGTGGGCTCTCCCACACCAGAGGACTTGAAGATGCACCTGGACAGCCATCTGTCAGGGATGCTTTAAGGTGGATTCCTGCATTGAAGTTGGAATCGATGGCCTTATAAGACCCCTCCAGCTCTACTCTTCTATGATTCTATGATCAGGAAAAACTTCCTGTTAGAGCAGTATGACAATGGATTCCTGCATTGAGGAGGGGGTTGGGCTCGATGGCCTTAGAGGACCCCTCCAGCTCTACTATTGTATGATTCTATGACCCTCTCTTTTGCGGGGAGGTTGCCGCTTCAGGCTACTGGAACGCATGCCTTCTTCCAACAGCATCTCAGATGTCTTCAGGCCTTCTTCCAAGGGAGGCTGCTTGGGGTCAGAAAGAATTGATTCCATGCCCTCGACAGCTACCTTTCCATCTTCATCCCACTGCCACCGAGTGTCAGCTAAATTAACTTAACACAAAGCAACCGCACGTTAAAGCTTAGTTAAAAATACCGACGTAACTGGATTGCTATCGATATTTTGTTTGGCACGGTCGTGCGGAAGCCTTGGCCAGGCTGTCGGCAGACAGATTTCAAAGTTGGTTTTCTAGCATGGCCTGATGGTTATTATTATTATTATTATTATTATTATTATTATTATTATTATTATTATATTTATTTATTTATATAGCACCATCAATGTACATGGTGCTGTACAACGTAAAACAGTAAATAGCAAGACCCTGCCGCATAGGCTTACATTCTACTAATTTTGAAGGCCTTTGGCAAGATATCCTCATGGGCTTTACTGGAAGCCTGCTTTGATTGTAGACTTGGTTTATGGATGCTTCAGCTACACCAGCCTTCCTCAATCTGGGGCACTCCAGATGTGTTGGACTGCATCTCCCAGGCTGGGGCATTCTGGGATTTGTAGTCCAACACATCTGGAGCGCCCCAGGTTGAGGATGGCTGAGCTACACTTTAGCAGATACGGTGAGATTATATTTTCCATTTGAATTCCCTCTAGGTACTTTGTCTTCAGACTCAGCTATTTGGAATCCACATGGTATGTTGTATTTTTTTACTTTTTCATATTTCAGAGATAGGAGGGAATGCCAAGTCCCCCTTCGTCTCCTGATGCATCCATAAACTGACCAACACAGATAAGCTGCACAAGAATTAATGTTTGGTAAAACAATTATCAGTTTAAATTCTGGATAGGCCTTCTTAACGAGCTTTTTTTGTATTTGTTTCTGTCTTGCATGTCTGAATGGAACAATTAAATTTTCTATGTTCTGGGCTATAATGCTGAATAATTCCTTATCCCACAGACGAAGATCCTTGTGGTCGAAACGCGTATGGGTCAGGTGGAGGTGTACAGCCTTCTATATGATCAGTAGAAAGACGTAATAGCTGGAGTTCCTACCTAAAGCTTGTGGACTACTTGGTTCTTATTTTTATATGTTAAATCATTAAAAAAAAACAAAATTATTAAGTGTTTGTTATTACTTTTCATGTTTAACAGTAAGGATCAGGTATTTCATTAAATTTTAACTCAGTGTGCATAGTGCTAGTTCCATTTGGACCTTGTATTGCACTAATTTTCTTAAACCCATTTTGTTTTGCAGGACAGACCAAGGGCCCATTAAGCCCAGCGTTTTGTTCAGACACTGGCCAACCAGCTGCCTGAAGGAAACCCACCAGTAGGACATGGGTGCAACAGTACTCTCCCACCCATATTCCCCAGCAACTGGTGCACATAGGCATACTGCTTCTGATACTGGAGATAGCATATAGCCCTCAGGCCTAGTAGTCACTGACAGCCTTTTCCTCCAGGAATTTGTCCAACCCCCTTTTAAAGCCACCCAAACTGGTGGCGGCCATCACTACATCTTGTGGTACTGAATTCCATAGTTTAAGTCTGTGCTGTGTGAAGAAGTCCTTTTTATCTGTCCTGAATCTCCCACCCATCAGCTTCATGGGATGACCCCTTTGGGTTCTAGTATCATGGGATACGGAGGAAAATGTCTCTCTGTCTACTTTCTCCACACTATGCATTATTTTGTACACCTCTACGATGTCTCCCGTAACTTGCTTTTTTCAAAGCTAAATAATCCCAGATGGTGTAACCTTCCCCCATAGGGCAGATACTTCAGCACCCTGATCATTTTAATTGCCCTTTTCTGCAGCAGCAAACAAGAGGAACAGAATGCAGGAAAAGGAACAAATATTTAAATATTTCACCAGAGCATCCCGAATGCTAACCCTGGGTATTATTTTTAGAAAGGTCCCTGCAGGTTCCTCTGCCTGGAGATGGCTTGATTGCTGAAACACGTCTTCTTGGGATCTTTCCACATCCTCGAATTGCCTTCCCATGTTATGGTAACCTTTCTTTAAATACCCCAGGGCTAATTCTAAGGAAGGTTGCCAACTTTTTTTACCGGCCCTGCTGCCATGCCTTTAACAGCAACCCTGCGCACAGGAATTAAGCAGCTGAAGCTTTAATTCGCATTGGGATTTTAAGAAAAGGAAATGCGTCACCTTTCTTAAATGAACAGCACTGTGTCAGGCCGCTGTTAAAGGCGCAGGTGCGAGGCCTGCAGGGAAGAATGCAGCTATTTTATTTTTCAAGCAGAGTTTGAACGAGCGGCTATAAATGGACGCGGTGCTTAAGAGGGCTCCTGCACTTTTAAGAGAAATGAGTACAGAAAAATCCCACTCTGTGTTAAAAGATATAGGCACCATTTCAGCAGCTAGATTGGGCAACTTTCTATTTACAGCCTGTGGGTCAGATAGCCTGGGTTGACACATTAATACAGCTGCAAAGGACTGGGAGAGAGAGCAATGGATCAGTCTATTTCTGGTCTGTATCTTCTTTGCATATATTCGTCCAGTCTGTCCTGGTTTTTCAAGAATCTTTTCTCTCTCTCTCTCTCTCTCTCTCTGTGCCCATTTTTGCTTATTCTTTTTACTTATTTTTTCCACACACAATGCACATTTTCTTTGCATTACTAGGCATTTCACTGCTCATTTGATCCTGAAATACGCATTTTTATATATGTTCAGTCTTAAAATTCACATTATGGTACACATTTTCTCCCAAAAATGTGTATTTTGGTATGTATTTGGTACTTCTTTTTTGGAACTGAGAGCTGTATCTTAAAATATTGAGAACTACAAAAAACGAAGAATAACTGTCTTCCGATCCACGTATTAGCCTGGGAAGTGTGAAAGCATGTGCGTTTGGCCTTTTTAGTTCATGGACGAAAAAGACAGCTTTAAAATGATGCATGGTCTGAAGCAACCTTGGCCAGATCTACACTATTGCTTTAAAGCGCTTTATAACAGTTTTATAGAGCTTTAAAGCAGTTAAAGTGCTTTATAACTGTTATAAAGCACTTTAAAGCAGTAGTGTAGATCCGGCCCTTCTCTAACCTCTGGATGTGGGAAGACAGGATAGAGGTTTACAATATTATGCATTGTATTGAGATTGTGGATAGAGATTTTTCTCCCTCTCTCAAAGTACTAGAACCCAGAGATTGGTGGGAGATTCAGGACAAATAAAAGGAAGGACTTCTTCACACAGCGCAGGGTTAAATTATGGAATTCACTACCACAAGATGAAGTGATAGCCACCAATCTGGATGGCTTTAAAAGGAGCTTGAATAAATCCCTAGCCCTGATGGTTATACGCTACCTCCAGTATCTGAGGCAGTAAGCCTATGTGCACCAGTTGCTGGGGGACATGGGTGGGAGAATGCTGTTGCACCATGCCCTGCCTTGTTGGTCCCTGGCCCACAGCTGATTGGCTACTGTGTGAACAAAGTGCTGGACTAGATGGACCCTTGGTCTGATCCAGCACAGCCCTTATGCTCTTATACAACTCCAAGCTGGCACTGTGGCCATTTGTGTTTGCATCAAAACTAAGAACTGGCACCTGAGTTTCATTTTGCTTTCCTCCTCCCTGCAAATCCTTTTGTGTTGTGGCTTTTAGGATGTTAAACCTGAGGGCCGGGGACTGTCTCATTATTAATCTCCATAAGCCACTCCGGGGGTCATTTTTGGAGAGTGGAGTAAAACAACTGTAAATCATAAGAACAAAAAAAAAAAGTTCCACACATCTGGAGGACACAAGGTTGAAGAAAGATAGTTTATACTCTTTTTACTCTCAAGGAAGCATCACGTGCGCATGCGTGTGCATCCTTAGAATTCAGGTCCAGTGAAGCAGGAGAAATCTCAATTAGATTAAATTCTCAGCTTGGCACAGTTACGATTTTGCAATAATATCATTAGCAGGGAATAAATGCACTGGGGGGACTTTGCAAAAACAGCTTTCTTTTTGCCAGTATCTAAAATAAGAAAAGAAGGGGGAGAGAGGAGGGAGGGGAAATAAAAACCCTTTGAGCTAATAAAGTAATCTGAAAATGATGGATTCCTCCCTGCGCTCTCTCTCCTGTTCCTCTCCTTACTGGGCCTGATGCATTTTTAATGCTCCTTGATGTAGCTATTAAGTTTGTAATTGAAGGAGGAGGAAACCAAAGGTCCATGTAACTTGTAAGTAACAGGCACAGAGACTTCAACCTTCTTAGATTACATGCACACTTGGCTTATTATTACTTGGCTTGTTTCAATCGGAGCCCGCTTTTCCCCAGACGCATGCGGGAAGGCTGCAGCTCAGTGTTAGAATCCCTGCTTTGCATGCAGAAATTCTCAGGTTCAACCCCAGCCTCTCCAGGCTTGTCTAGGAAAGCCCTGCCTGAAACCCTGGAGGGCTGCAACGCATCAGAGTCAATATCACTGAGCCTACACGGACTGAGTATAAACCAGCAGCTTCCTGTGTGGTGATGTTCCTAGGATGCGTTCTCACCACCACCTTGCCCAGGTTCAGAATCCTTCCCTTGCTCTCAGTCTTTTGTGTGCGTGGACTCAGCTCAGCAGTAGAGACAGGCAACCGGGGGGGATCTACACTACTGCTTTTAAAGCGCTTTAAAGCACTTTGAAAACGTTTTGAAAACTGTATATGCAGTGTCTCCTGGGGCCAAACAGTTGTCAAAACTGTTATAAAGCGCTTTAAAGCCCTTTAAAGCAGTAGTGTAGGTCCCCCCCCAGATCCAGGTATCATCACACTTCTAGACCCATTGAAATCAACGGGTCTTGGGTCAATCACAACTAACTCAAGTCTCATTCATTTCAATCGGTCTGCTTTAGGTATGACTAAGTCTGGATCTAAGGAAGCCAAGCCAAGCCTAACCTAAAAATTAAGGATGTGCTCCGCTTCTAATCGGACCGGCAAATTAGAAGCGGAGCAGGGTGCTTCGCCTCCCCTTAAGGCGGAGGCGAAGAGGATTAGGGGGCCGGCGGAGCATGGTGAAGAGGATCGAGGTGAAGGCGGATCCTTTGCCTCGATCCGGAGCTCCGCCGGAAAGGTAAGTGGGGTTTACCGGGCCCTGCCGCTGTCGCTGTCACCCGTGTGGCAACGGCAGCAGGGCCCGGTAACCCCCCCCGCCCTCCTCTCCCTTATCTGCCTCCGTCCGCGGTCCGTCGGCTTCTTCAATTGAGCCCGCGGTTCAACCAGGAAGTCTGGGCCGCCCAGACTTCCTGGTTGAACCGCGGGCTCAATTGAAGAAGCCGACGGACCGCGGACGGAGGCAGGTAAGGCTCCCCTCCCCCTTGGTCCCTTACCGGGCTCTGCTGCCGTTGCCACACGGGCGGCGACGGCGGCACGGCCCGGTAACTCCCTCCCTGCCCTCCTCTCCCGGCCTTACCTGGCACCACTCCCCTCCACTGCGGAGCTCCGATTTGGAGCCAGAGCTCCGCGGCGAAGAGGAGCGGAGTATGGGCAGAGCGGGGCGGAGCAGGCCGATCCGAAATTTTCGGATCGGCCCGCGGGGCGGAGCGGGGGGTCCGTGCACACCCCTACTAAAAACTCAGGGGATGCCCGGTACAGATTTGACCAGAAGGTGAGGGAGCAATTTATTTCACACACATTTATTGTTGTCGCTGCTGTTCCTGTTGCTATTGTTATCATTATTGTTATTATTTTCATGCAATTTTTTTCATCACACACTTCACACATTATGCTTTGCAGTTGTCCACCAGGGTGGCTACTTATGAATTGCTCAAAGAGAAGAAACACATCACACACACCACAAATAAAGAGGTCAGCAATACACCTAAGTTTAAATTTTAAATTTAAATAGAAATACAGTAACCCTCCCCTGTGTGCAGTCTGCTGTTCAGGCACTAATTGTGGATGGGTTCTTTAGCTTTAAACCAGACTTGATCAGGACAACCCTTCAAACGGAGGTTGTCTTCAAATACTGGAGGACTGTCCGCTGTAAAAGAGGCCTCCCGGCCACCCTCGGAAAGGCTCTATCAGCCCTGCCAGAAATAGTCGGCCACCCTCCTGTCCCACAAATCCAAATATACCCCTTTGCGTTGTGAAGGTTTGAGGCCTACTGAGCAAGTTAAGAAAAGCAGGCCTTAGAGGCCTGGTGTTTTCGATTGGGAGAGAGTGCCCCTGAGACAAGTAGTTGCATTTTTCCAGTTAAGGTTCATTTCCTCAAAGTGCGAACTTTACTTTCTGTTTTGGGGAAAGAGGGAATAAAAGTGTACGAGAGCCAAGCAGGCACCAGACCAGAACCAGAGGGACACAAGATTGTAAGGGAGGAGCAGCAGAAAGAAGCATCTTAGGGTAAAAGAACTTGCATTTTTGCAACTTTTATTTTCTTTTAATGCCTTTCTATCACTCAGCTCTATTGACTAAATGTCTTTATTGTAATTTGGTTGTTTTAATTCGTTAATAAACTGTTGTGTTAAGCCGCTAGTGTCTGGAATGTTAGTCACCCCACGTCTAAAGCCTAAACCCCACGTTACTGGGAAAGGGAAGCTAAGAAAAAGAAAGGTGGGGACCTTACGGAGTTGCTCCAGGAGTTATAGGAAGAACGCTGACGGTGTGTTTTCATATCTTAATCACAGCTTGGGGTTGAACAAGGCCAAGGGTATCAACCAAGAGAACTTGTCCCGCCAGCGTTCTCCCTCTTCCTTCAATCATCAGGACAATGAGAACGGGTTGCTTTGGATTTTACCCTGTGATGACAGAGGCGGTGCCTCCGCTAATAGCATTGCTGCCTCCAGTAACCAATGGCCCATTGTACTGGGAACACAATAGCTTACATCTCCGCCCACGCTCCCACCCAATGCCCCCTTCCCCATCTAACCATCACAACAGGCTACTTGTGTTACGGCCAACAATGTGCATTGTTGCTTCCCACGCCACCTCAACAACAGCAGCAAAAGGGGGAGGGAAACCCACCCACCCCAATAGAAGCTGCTGCTTGCAATAGTACTAGAACTGGACACTGGAGCCAAAGTTTAGAGCCTCAGGGTCCCCCAAGCACAGAAGCTGGTGGCTGAGATGTCAGTGGGGCGGCAAATCTGCTCCGGGTTTCAGCCAGGACAAGACAAAACTCTTAAAGAACTATCCAAGGTGCTGAATAGCTCCTTTAGAGTTCTGACTGAAACCAGGAGAGGATTCACTGTCCCACTGACCTCAGAGCCAACAGCCTCCACTGCTCAAATGTCCACCCGGAGTGTAGAAGGGGCAGAAGCAAACTCCATTTTATGATGGCGCTATAATTTAAGTGAGTTTCAAATGCAAAACTGCACATACACAGAGTATTATTATTATTAATTATTAGTTTTTAAAATCAGGCTTGGCATAGAGCTTTGCCGTTGGAGAAGTAGACTTAAAAGCGTGGAACGGTTAGAGGGAAATGGAAAAGAAACATTGAATTGCGGGCTGAACAATTGGAGTAATACCTAGAGTCTAAAACGACCAAGGTACATCACTGTCTATTGGCCTGACAGTGGCAAGCTGAATTTCTTACAGTTGGGTTTTAACATTTTTTTAAAAACTGATGTGTATTTTACTTTTGTTTCTATGTGTCCTGTTACTTTGTAATGGCTTTTGCTACACAAATAAATTTGTATTGTCGTACCCCTGCATACATCAAGATCAACTTGATTTTGATCTTACTTTTATACTGTTAGTTTTACTCTGCCCTGTGCCTGTTTGGTGCATTCTCTTCCCCTTCTTATTGTTTTATTATGATTCTATTAGAACGTAAGCCTATGCGGCAGGGTTTTGCTATTTTATTGTTTTACTCTGTACAGCACCATGTACACTGATGGTGCTATATAAATATAATAATAATAATAATAATAATAATAATAATAATAATAATAATAATAATTTGGCTCCTCCTGAACTTTTAAAAAATCCTCATGAAGACTTGTACCCATTTCACCTACTGTACATATTTCTTCCAAGAACTCCTCCCCCCCACCAAAAAAAATTTTTTTTGAAGTTTTCTTCACTCATCTCTGCACTTTCCCAAAATGTACGCACGTTCGTATGCTTTTCTTAAAAAATTGGAGCACTCCGTTGCACAATTTGTAGTGTGGAATTTTGAAGGATAACAGAGTTTCGGTTTGAGGGATTAGACCAGTTCACATTAAAATGAGAACCAAACTAATCTCTATCATCTCTACTCAAACAACATATAGTTAACTTGTGGAAATCATGGCTACAACACAGTATTATGGCTGGTTGTTGAAATGGCTTGAAAAGCAATGCAGGTAAATTCCGGTCTAAATATAAGCCCATCAATGGCCTGATCTCTTACTCAGAACATTTAAGAGTTCATCTACAATATAGATTTAAGTTGACTTAGCAATCATTCCTTCTTTCCGGGGAAACCAAATGCACAGTTAGAAGATGGGTGATACTTGGCTTAGCAATACTACAAATGAGAAGGATCTTGGAATTGTTGTAGATCACAAGCTGAATTTGAGCCAACAGTGTGATGCAGCTCTAAAAAAAAGCAAATGCTATTTTGGGATGCATTAATAGTATAGCTTCCAAATCGCACGAGGTACTGGTTCCTCTCTATTCAGCACTGGTTGGGCCTCATCTTCTGGACACCACACTTCAAGAAGGATGCAGACAAGCTAGAGGGGGTTCAAGGGAGGGCAACAAGGATGATCAGGGGTTTTGAAGCAAAGCCCTATGAGGAGAGACTGATAGAACTGGGCATGTTTAGCCTTCAGAAGATGGAGGGGAGAGATGATAGCACTCTTCAAACACTTGAAATGTTGTCACACAGAGGAGGGCCAGGATCTCTTCTCCATCGTCCCAGAGTGCAGGACACAGAATAATGGGCTCAAGTTACAACAAGCCAGATTCCAGCTGGACATCAGGAAAAAACCTCCTGACTGTTAGAGCAGTATGACAATGGAACCAATGACCTAGAGAGGTCGTGGCTTCTCCCACACTAGAGGCCATCAAGAGGCAGCTGGACAGCCATCTGTCAGGGATCCTTTAAGATGGATTCCTGCATTGATCAGGGGGTCGGACTCGATGGCCTTATAGGCCCCTTCCAACTCTACTATTCTATGATTCTATGAGTTCTGAGAACTTTAATTCTAACTTAAGGTGAATGGGACAAAATGTGTGAACCCCTGGGAAGCACTGTCTTTCAAACCACTTTCAACTCTAGACCCAAATGGTTGTGTGCCAAATCCCTCTCCCCCACTTTATAACCTACCTCTCAGCATTGATGTGAAGATGTACATGTGTTATCCCAGTTTTATGTTGCCTTCAGCTCCTTAGAGACAGAGATAGCCAATTGTGGTAAATTAGCTAATCAAAACAAGGTAAAACTTTACTCTGTGTCACAATGCAGAGAGCAAAAATGAGCCAACACCTCCACCCAGTGGTTGATTTGGTGTGAGAAGAATGCTGGGGAAGCCGGAGGCCTCTCTTTTCAGATCTGTCCAATTGGACAAGAGCTGCCAAGAGAAAGAAAGCAGTTTTGGGCCTGTGACGTCTGCAGTACAGGATATGTTGTTGCTGATGGGATGAATACCAGCTTTTCAGTGGAGCCTCGGTGCAGAATCAGGAAAAATTACAAAGCCTTGTGGCACCTTAGACGAAGTCCAATTAATATGAGGAAATGTTCTCGAATTATTTGCAGAGTAATATCACCCTCCACCACAATATTCAACAGACAGAACCAACTAATGATATATTAAAAATGGATAGGGCAAAAGCGATTTTTATGAATTCATATGATCGTTCTTGCATTTTTTTAAAAAAAACCTGTTCTATTAGGTTGGTCAAAGAAAAGAAACCTTTTTCTAATAGATGTTGGTGCAGAAGTATCTTACAATGTATACGGATGATTGTCTATCATGGGGTGTTGAAACCTTTTCAGCCTGGGAACGAAACACCACTTTGGAGAAGCTGACAGGCCTTGTAATGCCTGCCTCTAAGAGCCTTGGAAAGTGGGAAGAGCATGGGATGGAAGAAGAGAGGAAAATGACAATTGGAAATGGGAAGGTGGTGAAGAGATGAGGTGAAGGCAGAAGGAGAGGGACGGTGGAGAGCTGAGAAAGAAATTCAGGGGAACCAGCAGGCAGGCAGTGAACCTCCACAACAGAGGCTGGCAACAAAACATTAAGGTAGTCTTCAACTGGTGGCCATGTTGGACAATTGGGAATATGGGTCACATGTTGCTGGTTGGGAGTTCAAGGTGGGTCTCTGGTCTGGACGAGGTGAAGACCACTGAACTAAAGAAACTTGGACAAGGAACTGTTGGTTGGCCTAGCAAGTGTAGCACTTTACAGTGAACTGTGTCCTAAATTTAGAGTTCTTGGTTTATTATTTCCATAATATTGTTATTTACCAAACATTCTAAAGTACACTCTGGAGTATTGCAATCTTCCCCTCCTCATCCAAGGCATAGAAACCTGAAACATCACAGCTTTCTGAGGAACCTCAGAGAATTGAATTGAGATTCCAGGAAGGTCACCTTTGCCACACACACCCCAGCCCAAGTTTCTACAGCTCTGGTGTATCGAATATATATAAAAAAATGAATTTAATTCCTGCTTGGATACTTGTGACACAGAAGCAACAGGAAAAGCAGATCATGCCACGACAGCAGCAAATGGGGGACTTCCTTCCCCAGCCCAGATCGACGTTTATCATCTTCACAGACGACGACCTTGCGAGCATGAGGCAACTTGAATCACCAGAAGGGTTTAAAAATAAACCTTAACTACCCTGCCTCCCTCTTTTGAAGCTCTGCCGTTATGAATAAAAGATCAGTAGAAAATACGGTGCCTAATTCAGAAGGTGTCAAAAGGAGACGATGCAAAGGTACTCTTCAAAATAAAACCAAAAAACCTGGGGGACTGTCCCATAGAAGGCAAAGTTCTTCTCTGCTGCCCCAGAGGGCACGATTAGATCGAACGGGCTTAAATTACAGGAAGGTGAATTTGGGCTGACCACTAGGAGAAATGTCTTGATGGCTAGAACGATGGACCAAGAGCAGTAACAATGGAACCAATTTCCAAGAGTGACGGTTGGATCTTTCGTCACTGCTGACTCCAGGCATTTGAAGATCCTTGGGGAAGACACCCTCAAGAGGTCCCTTCCATCATGGAATCTACCTTCTCACCTCCACGGTCACCAGCTGCTCTTGTTCCTCCTCTTTCCCATCGTGGCTACAACTTTCTTGCTTGAGAGCCAGGGTGCAATTAGGCAGTGGCATCTACTGCTCCTTCTTCTCACCATCTGTGGTGCCTGGGCCAGGGCTAGAGGCAGTGGACAAGCAAGGTTGCATTGATGCAACTCCAGGTTCTCATCAGTGGACCTTGTTGGGCTGCAGGGCTTTGGCAGACACCCAACCATCCCAACCCGTGACGCCGGCCCTGGCTGGAGAGCCCCCTATTGGGGATGCTTTACCTCTCCACTTCCCTTTTGAAATAAAGCAATGGCAGCTTCAGTGAGGAATGCAACGCAAAACATCTAAAGCAGTTGTGAAGCACAAGCAGCCAGATAAGGAAAAAAACGGAACTTGCATTTTGGCCTGTCAAAGCCAGGCAGAGCCAAGTACCTTCACTATGTCTCCTTTGGCATATGGTGCTAGTATTAAAGGTCAGCATGGATGGGCAATAGATGAGCCCACCTCCATCAGGGGAGGGGGTGCTTCATCAAGAGCTCTGCGGACTGTTTCTTCTCATCCTGACCATTGCTAACTGCTTGCTCATCAAGTCTCGTACTCTGGCGCTACTTTTAGTGAACACATTCTGGAATACACTTCCCTGCAAACGTTCATATGCATTCCTCCTTAGTTCCGTTGCGGGGGCAGAAAATAACTCTTGCATTCCACCAGGCATTTGAGAATAAGGAGACTTTTACTGCTGGCTGTCATGTCTAACCCTACTGCCCCTGTTTTGGGAGATGTTTCAGGTAATCAATCAGAATCAGAATCAGAACTAGAAGACGCAGCGCCAGACACCATCCAGCCTCTTCCAGTGGAGGAGGAAGCTCTCACGGGCGATTCCCCAGCTGGGAGTCAGCCCTCTCCAGAGCTTATCTCAAGGCCAAATCCTACACACTCAGTGGGAAGTGTGGTTTCTTCCGGGGGTGAGCATCCCAACAAGCTAGCTGATGCTAGGGTCCACCGGAAGCTCAAACACACAGGGCAGAAGGAAGGCGTGAGAAAGTCAGTTCGATTATGCCAGAACCTGCCTCCGCACCAGGCTCCCTGAAGTTCCAGCATTTAGGAAGCGGCTTCCTATTCTTCTTAAGCGGACAATTGTCTTGCTTAGTTTGCATAGTTTTGCCTAAGGGGACGTTTCCAAGAGGTTAGAGTCTCTTCAGGTAGAAGAGACGTTTGTTTGCTTAATAAAAGCTTTGTAGATTACTTAGCAAGCCTCGTCATTTGCCTCCCATCGAAAGCAGGAGTTTTCTGAGAAACACGACACTGGTTTTAGATAGTTTTAAGCAGTTTTGAGCTTGTTGAATCTTTGCAAACCGCCTTGCAGGACACTTTATTGTACACTAGCCTAGAAATGCTGCAAAACAGTTAAGACCATATCAACTCATTGCTGAAGGTGCTGCTCAAATGGAATACTCCCTTTCCTCCCCCCACCCCCAAATCTGGGAATTTGAGAGCCTTGTTGGCAAGCAGCCAAGTATTCAAAACATAAAACACGCATCAATGCAAACTTGGCGTTTTCAAGAAAGCCACATGATGAGAAACCGAGTTTGGGGCTTATTTTTTTTTTTATTGAAAACCAATGATCGAGTTAGTTATATAGACAAGTCCTCCAAATTGGAAAAGCACCCTTCCGAGAAACAAATCAACTGCCATCTCCACTGGGAACTCCTATTTGGGAAGGAGGGAAGACGGAAGAAATGGAGAAGACGGAAGAAATGGAGAAAAGGAGGAAGCTGTGCACATAACTGACTTAGTTGTGCTTTTCCCAATCCAGGTTGACTCAGAACGCTACGCTCCATCAGACAGACAGCTCATGTACCTCTTCTGCAGTACGGCCGTTTCATTTGCTGGGCTCAATCAGAGTCTTTTACGTTCCAAAATCAGATTGTTTTTATTGGGAGAGGGAGGGAGGGAGGGTTGGAAACGAAGAACTGAGGTTTAAAATCCAAGACCATGCAGTTAAAAAATAATAATCCACCAAAGCATTAATGGGAAACTGGAGAGGCGGTAAGGGGCAGCGAAGAGGAGAAAAATACTTTCAAGCTACAACCACACCATTCAAATTAGACAGTAATCAAAATGATACAGGTGCGCAGCGTCGGCCACGATCCGAAGCCCGTAGCGTTACACCTGCCGGACATCTCGCGAGAAAAAGTGCAGTGGTTTGCCCGGACACAAGACGGGGGGAAACGAGTAAGAGAAATTAAAAGCAATCCGTAGGTGAAAGACGGGGGGGGGGGGGAGACAGCGTTAAAAATGGCGACCCGGATGGTGTCATCAGGGGTTCCCGGATGACACCAAAGGAAGAACTTCTTCATACAATGCGCCCTTAACTTAGGGAATCGAGTGGCACGGGGTGTGGCAGAAAGGGAGGAAAAGATGAGGCTGAATGCTACCTCCCAAATACAGAGGCAGGATGTCACAGTCCCCATGTTTGCTTCTGGGCTTCCCAGGGGAGTTTGGTTGGCCAAAATCAGACCAGAAGGACTTCGAGAATAAGGGACCAGATCAGCAGTGCAGGTGGGCGGCATTTCAATCTTTTTAGAAATGGGGGTGGGGGACGGCAAAAAGGAACCCGCCGAACTATCGGTGGGGCGGGGAAAAGGGGCAGGGGCGCCACCTAGAAGGGCAGATTGGGAACGCAGGCTGGATTTGGCCCCGGGGCCAAAAATACTACACATTGGGGTGGGGGCAGGGGAGAAAATTCAAAAGTTGGGAAGCCCCCAAATGACTGGTAGTCAGGGGAAGGGTGTGTGGCTATCTGGAAAATCTTGGATGGGTAAATTTGGCCCACGGGCCAAAGGATCCACACCCCTGATATAGAACAATGGAAGAAGTTATGGCTGAGAACTTTTGTCATCACTGCCCTGGGGGGGGGGGGGAGAGGGAAGGAGGGTAATTGATTTCTTCCCCCGCCCCTTCCAACACATAGTTATAAGCATCCAAGGATATGCCTTTAGAAGGGATGACTTTAAAAAGAAACAAAAAAAGATACTTTTAGACACACAAATATACATCCCCCACAGCATGCAACTACTCCAAGGGTCCTTGGGACGTTTTTGTTAAAAATTAAGTCTTCGTTTTACAATCTTCCAAAGTGCTCTGAATACCAAACCTACTTCCCGTCTAAGCGTAATCGAATTTTCAAAATATAATTTATATGTACAAATATATTAGAAAGGAAGTAAAAATAGAGATCTTGGGGGGGGGGGGGGGAGGTGGAATTGTAACCCAGACAGTCTAGAGCAGTGGTGTTCAACTGGAGGGTCGCAAGCCAGAAGTGGGGTTGCAAGATTAGTACAGATGGATCACAGCCAAGCTGTTGCGGTTATGTTGGGCAATTGTGGAAGTGGTTCCTGTGTGGCAGGTTGGGAGTCCGAGATGGGTCTTGGGTCTGGACCAGTTGAAGACCACTGATCTATTTGCACCCAGCTAGAGAAAGCTGGACTGGGTGGACCCTTGGATATTGTAATGAATATCCATTCATTACAATGGGTCTACTCCAAATAGGCCTAACACTGGGTACTTCCCTTGGGGTATGAACCAGCAAGCAGGAAGTGTCTGGTGCTGGGGGATTCCAGCTCACTCGACAACTGTGAAACGTCTTTGAAATGCCTGTGCGTAGCCATCAAGATCCAATTTCGCCGCACGTCCGTGACTGGGCAGGGCATTTAAATAAGGCAATGGGGTGGGAGCGAATTACTCTAGGGGTTATCGTTGCCTCTAGGGAGGCCTTCCCCCAAATGGTGCCTTTGGACTACAATTCCCAACATCCCCCTGCTGGGTTAGCCAGGTTTGATCTCCGGCATCTGGAGGCTGTTCACCTGAATCCATCCCCCTATGAAGAGAAATCTGGCACCCGCTGGAAAAAGCTACGGGAGCAACATCTGGTTAGAGTCAAGTGAAAATCCAGGTCCTAGAAGTTAAAATCTGGGTCCTAGAAGTAATTGCTGGGGGGGGGGGGGAGGGGAGCAGCGTGGAACAAAACTAGGAGAAAGATGCCTAAAAGCCAAGTGATGTGTTCCACAAAATCATGTGTAGTTTCCCTTCCTGTACTGCATCTTGAAATGCTCTTCCGGATTAATGATAAAGAGAAGAAATGTAGAAGACTAGAACACACCGTAAAGAAAAAAAAAATCCCGATCTAGCCTGCTCCCTCAAGAGCTGGGTTTCTACATGTAGGGAGTTTTTAGGTGGAGAAGCTTTTTTTTTTTAAAAAAAAAATGTAACTCTCTGCTCATAGGACTGTACCGCAAGATTTTGCCGGGCACATCCATCAACCCCGAGTGGCAGCATCTCCACGCTTCAGTGCGCTGTGTTGAGAGTTTCTGAGTGGGGGCAGCGTGCCCCTGAGCACGTGCACAGCTGCGTGCAGACGTTTTTGGGCAACCCGCTTAAGGAACACAATGTGCTTCTTAAAAGTCTACCAAGAAGGGAGACTGTTTGAGCATTGACAAGGACAGGCAGACCCCTCCGCTCTTCTGTGTAAAAATGTGACATTCGCAGAGACCCTAAAAATAACGAGATAATAATAATAATAATAAATCGCTCAAGTCCAAGTCGATGCCGAAATAACTGGTTTTGGGGGAGGAGGCGACGAAAACATTCATTCCGTTTTGTGCAAACCACCGTTAATGCTAAAGGAGTTCCTTATTTCCTTCCCTCCTCGGCAGGAGAAGCCAGGAAAATGCTACGCTGGTTTCGTCTTGTTCGACGGCGAGGTCTGCGGAAATTTAAGAGTCCTCTCTGAGGATTTCTGTTACGAAGGAGACCATATCAGTCACTTTGGTGTCGTGCAGGGTGAAGAACTGGTGAGCCTGCAGGAAAGAAGACAAAGCCAGGATGATGATCATGATGATATTATTATTATTATTATTACATCCCGCCTTTTTTCCTGCAAGGAACCCAAGGCGCTGCACGTAATTCTTCCTCCTCTTCATTTTATCCTCACAACAACAACCTTGTGAGGTGGGTTGGGCTGAGAGGTCGTACGCATCTTAGTCTCATCTTGTCATTTCTTTTCGCTGCCAGTATTCTGTGTGGTTTTATTCTCTTGCCTCATTAGCCTATTTTAGCTAAACTAACTTCTTTCCTTCACCCATTGCCTCTGAATATCCCAAAAGAATGACGGTTTATGGACCTTGCCATTGGCAAATCAATGCTCCCACCAAAAACTTTATTCTAGAGCAGGAAGAATCTTGATTCTAGAGAATTTGTAAATGGGGTGGCGGGGTGCCACAGTTCTAAATAAATATGCCTTGGTCTCAGCCACAGGTAATCCAAAATGATGCAGACTAACATGTATTTTTGCTTTATGCATTCTGATTGCAGGATATGGCTTTGCTTAGCACAGGATTTCTCAACTTTTTTAAGGTGTGGGGGTGGAAGAAAGCCACAGAGAAGGCGCCTACTATAACATAGCATCTCTTACTCACATATTGTGGTTTTAGCATCTCTCTCTCTCTCTCTCTCACACACACACACACACACACACACAGGCAAAAAGGGAACAAGAAGACAAGCGTCTCACCATGAGTTCCAAGTAGCTCATTCGTTCAGCGGGATTCTTCCTCAAACTAGAAAGAAAAGAAACAAAAAGTGCAAAAGTTCCATCATTCTAGCTGTCAATGTTAAAATAAAACGAGGGTAGGTGGGGAAAAGGTGACCCCCGTCATGCCGTTGCTAGCTGTGGTCAACTCTTTATGTTGCATTTTGTTGACACTTGGGCAAACAAGGTTTCAATTTACACGTGTTTCAAAACATTCCCTGTTTATCAGGGGCAGCCCTACTTCTTTGCTGCCTGTTCTTAGAAAGTCCCTGCTCCCATTTTTTCAACATGGGCCCTGAGTAAATGGACAGGGGGAGGACGATGTGCAGTCAAGATGCCACCACCGAAAAGGCTCCGTCACTCTTTGCCACGCGCTTCACAGGAGGGAGAGAGGTGTCAGTAGGGTCTGCCTACACTGAAAATCTTAACAGCCAGGCAGGTTCACTCATCAACTAACTCTCAAGTGTCCGGAGGTTCCCCTGCTCCTGCAAACATTTAGGCTGGATTGGGACCCCAGATGACCCAGATATAGGCCTTCAACACCCCCTGCCTTAATGGATTTATCCACCCCTGTTTACCTCTACCTTCCCTTCCTCTGTTGTCACCCAGATTGAACTGTAGATTGTAATCCTGTTGGGGCAGGGACCTGACTCTGAAAAGCATCATGCACCATTGAGGGATGCTTTATGAAGAAAGCATCATCCTATGGGGCTCTTTCCCATGTATTCTGATGCACACATGATCACAACAGAAGTATCTGGTGCGTTTTCGGGCGCAGATGAGGCGGCCTGCTTGGGAAGCGAAGGGCGGCCATTTGGAACAGGAAGAACATTATTCCACAAAACAAAGAAGAGAAAGAAGAGAAACAAAGAAAAGAAAGGTGGGGCTGCCTTTGAAAACGGTCCGGAAGCTTCAGCTGGCACAAAACAGGGCAGCCCGTTTACTAACAGGGACTGGCCGGCGAGATCACATTACGCCAGTCCTTTTACAACTTCATTGGCTGCCAGTCCAGGTCCGGGCCCGATTCAAAGTGCTGGTATTGGCATTTAAGGCCCTAAACGGTTTGGGGCCAGGTTATTTGAAGGAACGCCTCCTCCCATATGTACCTACCCGGACCTTAACATCATCTACAGGGGCCCTTCTCCGTGAGCCCCTGCCAAAGGAAGTGAGGCAGGTGGCTACTAGGAGCAGGGCTTTCTCTGCTGTGGCACCCCAGTTGTGGAATGAGCTCCCCAGAGAGGTCCGCCTGGCGCCTACACTGTACTGCTTTCGTCGCCAGCTGAAGACCTTTTTATTCACTCAGTATTTTAACACTTAATTTTAACTTAAATTTAAATTATACTGTTTTAACTCTGTATTTTAACCTTATATCAATTTTGCTGCGTGGTTTTATCCTGGTTGTGCTTTTTATATTGTATTTTGTATTTGCGTTTTTAACTTGTTGGTTGTTTTATGATGGTTTTAATTTTTGTGAACCGCCCAGAGAGCTTCGGCTATTGGGCGGTATAAAAATGTAATAAATAAATAAATAAATAAGAAAGGGTGATACGGATTGGGGGGAACGGGGAGGCTGCAGAGCTTCTTGAAGCAGAAGCGCTGTGCTCTTTCTGAGGGCGTGGGGGGGGCGGCACTAGAGCAGAGCCTTCTGGGAGGAGAGGAAGACCAATCGGGGAGGAGCTTACCACTGTGCCGTGAAGTCTACAAAGTCCCTTGAGAAGCGGTCGGCCGGAAGCTGAGGGGAGGGTTCTTCCACCACCTGTTTTAGCTGCTGGAAGGGGGTCCCCCAAGACTCGTACGGGAAACGGAGGATGGCCATCTCAATCTGAGAGGGAGAGGCAGGTGGACAACGTTAACGTTAAAGCAATACTCTGCTGGGGCAGCCAAAGCAGTGGAGCAACCGTTTTTTTCCAAGCAGAAGGCCCCAGGTTTAACTTTAGGCTGATTATTATTATTATTATCATCATCATCATCATCATCTCTTTTCTTGGTCATGGCATTTTTTTCTAGATGAACATGGTGGGCTTTGACACGTCATGCTGTCTTCTACTCAGAAATTTCCTGACTACCGAGCCTGTTTTAAGTATGACTGCTTTCTGGATGTTGGCGTGGATGTATTTTGGTAGGCCCAGTTTCCGAGGGTTTTCTGTAATGCCAATGACTGATGATGATGATGATGATTTGTAATGTTTATATACTGCTGAATATAATAGAATCGCTCAGAGGTTCACAATATTAAAATGCAACATTATAGTAAAACACAACATTAAAACACAGCATAAAAACACTTCCAACTACAGTAAAGGAGCAGTGAAGTGAAGTAGTAAAATGGAGTGACACAATTAGTGAACCGCCCAGAGAGCTCCGGCTATTGGGCGGTATAGAAATGCAATAAATAAATAAATATTTATTTATTTATTTATCATATTGATACCCCGCTCCTCAGCCAAAAAAGGCTCTCAGAGCGGCTTACTTCCGGCCCAGGGAAAGCCTGGATGACCAAGAGTGTCTCCAGGAGGTATTTAAAAGTTGCGACATTCTTCTGCCTCCTGAACAACATGAGGGAAGGTTTTCCAAAGGGTTTGGTGCCACTACAGAGAAGGCCCTGCCATCTGGGCACTTCATGGCGACATTCCATTTGTTTCAGAACGGCCAGCAAGACCTCCAGTTCAAGCCTACCCATACACTCATGGTCTAAGGCCCTCCTCTGTGAGCCTCCTCCAAGGGAGGCTTGGAAAGTGAGGGCCTTATTCATGGTGCCCCCCCCCCAGTTCCAGAATAAGCTCCCTAGGAAGGTTGCTGGCACCAGCATTATCTTCATACCACCAGGTTAAGACCTTCCTCTACTCCCAAGCATTTGGCAGCATATTATAGGTTTTTAATCAGGTTCTGGGATACCGTTTAGATAGGTGTCTGCCTATGTGTGTCTGCTCTGTTTATATGGTTGGAGCTAAACGGATATATATATTGCACAATCCTGCATTGTTAAGGTTTGTAATCTCTGTAAACCGCCCTGCTATTGGGGGGATATAGAAATGTAAGAAACGAAATGAAAAACGGAACCTCCATTTACAAAGGGGTCAGGTGGCAAATTATGGGGAAAGAGAACCTTCTCCGCCCAAGACGCTGCTGCCCGCCAGAGCAGGCAATTAGGGGCCAGATGGATACGCAAGAGTGACCTGAGACAAGACGACTTTGATAGATCCATATAACTAGATAGAGAAAACGTATCTCCTCCTACAAGAAGTGCAGTGCGTCCAACGTTGAAAAAGAAGTCTAATGATCCAAGAGTATCGCTCCCTTCGCTGGTGCAACTGACAAGGAGGACAGTATCCTCTGTGTGGGGGGGGGGGGGGCTGTTCAGACGGGACTTCAGGTTCTGTGGTTAGCGAAACTGTGGTTCTCTGGGATTAGCACTAACCACAAGCCATGCTTTCGCACACAACACTTTTAGCAGGGTTTAGCAAAACACATCGCACAAGACACCTTAAACCCGGCTGCAGGGTTTAAGGTGTCTCCTGAATAGGCCCTGCGTGGGGGAATTAGACTGCAACAGCAACCCACCCACCCCCAACACAGTGGTTAAGGGACATTTGGGCGCAAAGGAGATTTCTACTTGTTGATCCGGGCAGATGATTTGTACTTCCGGGTCAACTACAGCTCCTTGTGAATTCTGCCGCATTTCATAGACCCCATGAGTTCACGTGCTTTCTTAGCGTGGAGTTCTTAAAACCACAAAAGGACAGATCCCCTTTCAACAAAATAAAGGCTTCTACAGAACGGGGCGAAGGTTTAACACGTAGCTAAGCGGTCCTGCCTTCGATAAAGAGAGAACATCTCTCCGGTTCCTTACCAAGGTGATCCCCAGGCTCCAAACGTCCGATTTCACGTTGTAGCCGTTTTGGTTCAGTTCCGGGTTTATCCTCTCTGGCTGCAAAGGGAAAGAAGAAAAGAATTCTAAGAGATTCCAGGGCAGCGCAGAGGCCGGACTAGGAACAGGGGAAGCTAGAAGAAAAGGGAATGATTCCCGGCCAAGTCGCCGAAAAACTCACAGCCATGTAAGGTTTGCAGCCGGCATCCATGGTCTTCGCAACTGAATCCACCAAGTAACCGCTGATTCCGAAGTCACACATTTTGACATGCCCCTGTTTGTTGATAAGGACGTTGGACGGCTTCACATCTGTAAGAGCAGAGAGAAACGCATAAGAAGCTGATGAATGCTGCCGTCTCTGGGGCAGCTAGGAACGCTTGCACATCTGCACACCATTTTAACCAATGTTCAAAAAGCAGGGTGGATTTGATTGAAATCAATCTGATTGAAATCACGATTTAAATCACTACTCAGAAAGATTCGATTTAATCATGTGACTCCCCCCCCCCACAAAAAAAGTGCACTCTTCCTCGCTATATTTTACACAACTCAGTTACCAAAGATTCATTCTTGCTGGTATAATCTTAATATTTACAACCAGATGAAGGTTTCATTTTTAGAATAGCAACTTTTCATATTAGTTTTACAGTTACATAAAAAAACCTGATTTGGTTATACTATTAGAAACACATTGTAGATAGATAATTATGAAATTATTGCAAGGTAAACTATCTCTAGTTTAATAGGTTAATCATTCATATTTGGACAACTTTTCTATGTACTTTATTGGAAGGAGAAATATAACCTTACAGAAACCTCTGGAAGAGCATGACGTTGTGAATGGATTAATGGAATTCATTTACCAAAAAATTTAAACAGCCTCACGCTACATAATTAAAAACTAATCCTTATTTCATTATGAATAACCTTTGGACTATAATGCATCTTAAATAGAAAACTATCTTTAGATAATTTTTTCCTCAAAAAGCATTTTATTTAAAAAATCCGATTTAAATTTTAAAAAATCCATTTTTGTATTATTATTTTTTAAAATCATTGATTTTTATCCACCCTGTACAAAAAGTCCAGCCGGGCGCACCTCCCACGATTCCAGCGTTGTGCTACAACATCTAGACAACTAACATGGGAAGGTACTTATTGGAAAAGAGGAAAAAACGGATCCACCATTCTGGAATCTGTTGAGATGTGGCAGGGCGTATAAACGTTGTAAACCAACTTGGGTACGGTCAGAGCTGCCGTTCAAACGACAGCACACAAATGTTTTTATCACCTTACTTTTCAGGTTCCTAGTTCTCATGACCAAGCCTGTGGAAAAATCTTAACCCTAAGGATTCTTTGTCCAACCCCCTGCATTGAGCAGGGGGTTGGACTCGATGGCCTTGTAGGCCCCTTCCAACTCTGCTATTCTATGATTCTATGATTCTGAACAGGACTCCTTTGCCCTGCACAGTTTCCTATGGCTCTCCAGGGGCTTCAAGTTACTTGTTAAATGTATTTTATATCCCACGTAGATTCTTTGGAAAAGAGGGGGACTTCCAACCTGTTTAACCATGGTACGTAAGACGTTCTGTATTGCCCACCCTACCTGCTGTGCGCCATCAACCTTTTTGCTAAAGCTTTCATAATTCATATCAGAGCCGGACAAGTGCTGAGAGCTACGAGCTCTCACTTGCTCCTGCAACCCTTACAAGATGCAGAACGCATCAAACATTAACATACAATACCAACCTCTGTGAATCACGGACAGTTTGCTGTGTAAATGTTCTAGCGCCCGCACAATCTGGAGAGAGAGGGAGGGAGGGGAGAAAAAGAGGTTTTGGAAGTCATTCTTGGAGGAAAAGCAGAGTGTGTGTGTATATATATATATATATATATATATATATATATATATATTACTGAATTGCTCTCTCCCCCGCTCCTGCCCCCCGTTCCAACTTCAACCCAATTTTAAATGAAACCTGGGGTTGTCTATTCTGCGTTGGCCACTGGATTCTACGCTCTGCAGCCATGCACACCACTAGGCTAAAGACGGGCAGGTCCCACAGGTAAGAGACAGTGGGCCGGTTTGGATGTAACAGCAAACCATAGTTTAGCGTTCTGCAAACAACACCACTTGGCTTTTGCCCCCCTTTTGCTTCAGCTTTTTAAAAATCTTTTGCTTCAGCTTTTTAAAAATATTAACTGCAGCTTGCTGTGCCATTTGAACACCCAGGCAAAATTGCAGTTAAGTTGGGCTGGCGCTATGGCTCGTGGAAACAAGCCAACGTCAAACTATGGTTTATGGAGGTGGCTTGTTTCCACGAGCCACAGCTAAAATCAACTAACGTTTGGGGTTCAGATGACATGCTGAGTCATACTTAAACTAAAACCGGAAGCTTTCGATGTCTTCCTCGCATCCACGCTGGGAGAAGAAAGAGGAAGGAACGATGCATAAGCGTTTGGGGGGGAAGCTAAGCTTGTTACTGTAAGACTAAACTATGGTTCAGCACTGCTTGATATTGTAACACTAAACTATGGTTCCACGCTACTTGTTATTGGAACGTTAAACCATGTTTCAGCACTGCTTGTTACTGGAATGCTAAATTACGGTTTAGCACTGCATCCGAACAAAGCCAAAGCGCTACTCACAGACACAGTTATTTTCCCAAGTATATCTTCAGGGATGGTCTTCTTCTTTTCCAGGACTTTCTTATAAAATTTGTCCAAAGACGTGTCCATTAACTCCATGCAGATCCACACGTCACCCTGAGAACATAGGAGAAGAGTGGCTTTTATTTTTGAATTCTATTTATTTAAAATATTTGGGGCTGCTCTGCCACAGATCAAAGCAGCTTTCAAAAATGGCAAAACAAGCCGTGGTTGAAAGGAGGACGGGTTATAGCCTACATTGACAAATTATAGTTTCGACTGGCCAGCAAACCAGGGTCAGAAAGCATTTCATCTAACTAGGTTTTAGAAGCGATGCCTGAACAAACAAACCATGATTACAGCCCCTGTTCTGGCTGACACCACATCCCCAAAGCATGAACCCTTTTGGCCAAAAGTTCAGAAGACAAAAGCAGACAGGTCGGCTTAAGAGAACCTTTCTCAACCTGGGGTCCCCAGATTTTGCTCCCATCATCCCCAGTCAGGATGGTCTAGCATCAGGGATAATGGGATTTGTAGTCCAATAGCATCCAGGGACCCCAGATCGTGAAAAGCTAGTCTAGATCATGGCTTGTTTGGAATGTCATACCATGGCTTTGTTTGTTTTTTAACTATGGGTAGTGCAACCACGGTTTGGCGCTACGTCTGGATTCACCATCAAATACACAAAATTACAGCTGCCTGACAAAAATCTCTAAACAGAAATGCCAAACAACGGCTGAAAAAGATGCATTGTGCAGCCTTTTCTGAAGACAACCCTGCATTTCAGGGGAAATTGGCACAGCCTTGGGGCCACCACTGTAAAGGCCCTGCTACTGAAGGTTAGGGCTTTATAATTGTGATGCAGGACCCTATTTGAAGAGTACATCCGGTGCGATGGTTGATACAAGGAGAGACGGTCACTAAGTTATGCAGGGATTAATGATGGGGAACACACATCCCGCCCCGGAATTGTTCCCTAGGTGGCTGAACACACGCAGCCAATTTAAAGAAATGCCGGACCCGCCAGCAAAGGCTGTGGATTCCCTGCTGCTAAACTACCTCTCTGAAAAGGGCACCGTAAAAAGTGACGGTATAAAAGCAGTCGACTGTCCTCATGGAGATGTCCAGATCCATCAAGAGTCTCTTCTGTTCCTGAGTGTTCACAGTGGCTCGGATTCTCTGGAGAGAACAAAGGAATAGAACAGAAAAATGTAAAATTTTATATTTTGTATAAAAATATAAAATTGTTATACCAGAATTGACCCCAGAATTGTTGTTTTTAAACGGATACTGTTGTTTTTATACTGTTTTTATGTTTTTTAAATGTTTGTATACGTTCAATGTTTACTATTTTTAATTGTTGTAAACCGCCCAGAGAGCTTCGGCTGTGGGGCGGTATATAAATGTAAATAAATAAATAAATAAATAAATAAATAAAATTGAACCATTCCAGACATTGGGGAGGAACCCCATCCCATACCCCTCCCCAAAGGCTCTCAAGTTCCCCAAAACCACAAATATTACACAATTCATCTTTCCTCTTTAGTACAAGGGTGGGCAACACAGTGCCACCTTCCAGGGGCGCATGCAGGGGGGGGGGCAGGGATATTTTTTGCAAGGGGGGGGAGCAACCACCATTACTGAATTTACTACCCCAGCCGGTGGCTTTGCAAGGGAACACTTTCGACTAGTGAGATTCCACATGTTCTTTTCTTTCCAAAATCGCAAGGAGCGGGGGAGTTGCTACGGCTCGGCTCCAGGTTATCTGAAAGACCGTGTTCTCCCTTACAAGCCTGCCCGTGCCCTGAGATCATCATGGGAGGCCCTTCTCTTGGTCCCACCGCTAACACAGGCACGCCTGGTGGGAACGCAGGAGAGGGCCTTCTCGGTGGCTGCTCCAAGGCTCTGGAACTCCCTTCCCAGGGAGGCTAGGCTGGCTCCCTCTGTCCTACAGTTTCAGAGGCAGGCAAAACCTTTTTTGTTTCAGCAGGCTTTTGGAACTATACTGGACCTGTGTTAATGTATTGGATCTCCCCCCCCCCACTTTTTTAACCTGTTACAGTTTTTTAAAACTTTTAGCATGTTTTTAATTTTACTGTAGGTTTAATTTTATTTTAACTTCTGTAATTTATATTTATATGTTTTAATTGTACATGTTTTAATCTTGTAAACTGCCTTGAGTCCCCGTACTGGGAAAAAGGTAGGATATAATAATAAGAAGAAGAAGGAGGAGGAGGAGGAGGAGGAGGCGGCAGCAACAGGGGTGTAGCCCCAGGTGGGGTCCAGGAGAAATCGATGCAGCCCCCCCAACCCCCAGAGGTCACCCCCTCCCCTGCTTTGGTTGCTCATGCTAGTCTGCAAAGCTCCTGTTACACTGATGTTGTGGCGATAACAAATTATAAGTAGCAAAAATGAATTATTACTACTAATGGCTGGAAAATTAAAAACCCTGCTAGACTGAAGAAGCTGGAAGCCCTATGCCAGTTTCCTTCCAGCCTGGTGTTCCCCAGGTATTTTGGACTATACTTCCCATCAACCCCAGGCAGCATGGCCAATGAGCAGAGATGATGGGAAATGTAGTTCTAAGCCTCTGGAAGCGACCCCATTGGGAAAGGCAGACGCACACACGCTTCAGAACAAATGCTCCGCACCAAAACTTTTTCATGGCGCTCCATGGTCTGCAGGCTCATAATGTTGGGAGCAGTGGAGGCTGGTGGCTCTGATTTCAGTGGGGCTGTGTGATTCCATTCTGGGTTTCAGTCAGATCCAGCCAGAACTCTAAAGGAGCTAGCCATCCAAGTTTCTGAACCCTAGCCACAAACTAGGCTCAGCACTTTGAACAGCTGCTCTGGAGTTCTGGCTGATTCCGACTGAATCCCAGAATGGAATCACGGCCCCACCGAAACCAGAGCCACCAGCCTCCTCAGGTGAGAAGGGGTGATTCCCCCACCCCACCGACTTCTCCATTAAATTACATCCTCATACACCATTCCAGAAAAACTGAGTCCTTTGCTGCTGCTATAATTTTACCTTCACGGCCATCGTAGTGTCGCTCTGCTCATGATGCACTTTCTCCACCACGCCGTAAGCGCCCCTTCCCAACTCCGAAATGCTCACCAAGTCATCGGCCTCAACTTCGAAGTTCTGTGGGTCAGAAGACAAAGAGAGAAAGACACGCACGTAACACATGCGTATCTTTTAAACGTGCAGGGAACATTCAAACACACACGGCTTGGGACCACGATACGTGACGGAACGCCTCTTCCAACCTGAACCTACTCGTGCACTATGCTCGACATCTAAGGTCCTCCTCCGGGTGCCTGCTTGGAGGACATCAACAAGAGAGAGGGTCTTTTCTGTGGTGGCCCCCAATTATGGAACAATCTCCTCGATGAGGCCGCCTGGCACCAACATCGTTAGGCACATGCCAGGCGCGTGTTCCTTGGTGACTGAAGGATTCGCAAGCACGCACACACACACACACAGAGCACTCTGGCGTAGACTTTTGAGTCATGCTCACGCCCGGCTTTATTTGGCGCAGGGGGAGTCACGAGAAAAAGAGGAAGGAAGCAGGCTTTCCACACCGTTTCCCTTTTCAAAGCTTCTCGTTGCTCCTATAAGCCCTGCAGAGGGGTCCCAGGATGTCTCTACATCCGCTTTTGGTTTTGCCCTTTCAACCAGCTCGAGCTGTGCATGATCTGCACTTCCACAATTGCACCGCGCAGAAAAAACCAACCCCAGAAAACCTGACTCAGAACAGAGGATGCAGTTTCCCGGGAGCTGCATCAGCAGAAAGAGAAATAGCCCACCAATGTTTAGACCAGGGGTGGGCAACCCGCAGCCCCAGGAAAGCCATGCCGCCCACCCAAGTGCTCTCGCTACCAAATGGCTGAATTGTTTTAGAGGAGAAATGTGGCTTTTTTTTTTGCTTTTTTTCTACTGCCACCAAAATTCAGCAGCTGAGATTTCGATGGCAGGGATGCATGCAGCCCCCCTGGTTGGATCGGGGGGGCAACAATTGCTCCCCCGGACCCCCCAAAGCTGCCCACCCCTGACTTACGATCCTGTACCCCAAAGTGGGAGTTGTGAGGCAAAGATCAAAATCTATACGCCTTTCATTCTGGAGCCTGCCTAATCGGATTCTTTTCTCTTTAAAGCACAAAGTCAAGACAAAATAATAAAGGAGTAAATAAAAGAAAACAACCTACTTTCTCACCAATGGTAATAAAGGTCCTGGAATCCAGGTTCCGGGGAGGTCTGCAAGGGAAAGAAAGCAAATGATCCATTTACAATACAGTCCAATATCTTATTTTCTGACTTTGGGCTGCAGTCACTCGTGAGTATCAAATGGGTACTCAGTAGTGGAGGGTGCTCAAACAAAACTCCCTTAAGAAGCGAGAGGTTTAGTGGTGGAATATTCTAAATAAATATTTATGGAAAGAGATGGATTTGGCCTGGTGGCTTCCTCAGATCTCAGAGATGTACGAATCAACTCAGAAGCCTAGATTGCATCTTCCTGTCTGGGCTGACTGTTTCAAGCTATTTTGCGTGAGTCAGGAGAACAGCGGTCATGTGGATGATAGTCTTTGACTCTGGATTTACCCTTATTAACGGCCGAAGAAATGAAAAGCTCAACTTCTCAGCTAACTGGTGGTAAAGCTGCAGGCGACGACATGTTGACACCAGAATTTTTCAAAGTTTAAATTAGATTGGTGAGCGCCTATTCTAGCAAGATTGTTCCCTTATAGTAATTATTCCGGTGATATGTCCCAAAGATGAGGAAATAATATAGTTTCCCCTCTTTTTAAAAAAAAGGTGATAGAACAAATCTTAGTAATTATAGATCTGTTGTTTATTAGATATTGGTTGAAAAGCATATTCCAGATTCTTACTGCACGGATTATTAGACTGGGCTGAGACTAATCAGTTAATCTAACTCAAAGAAGCTGGTTTTAGGAAGGGATTCCGTACAACAGAACAAAGTTGCAGCATCTAATTCAGGGTTCAGTTTGTGGATCTCGGAAATCTACATTTGCTACTTGTTTTGATCTTTCATCAGCATTCGATTTGGTAAACAGGACCAGAATATGGAATAAATAGGAGGCCACGCATATCGGCAGGCGACTTCTGATTTTAATCCAAGAGCTCTATGCCCATACAAATATGCAAGTACACACAGACTCCCTTGACACTTTGAAAGAAGAGATTACAACACTCCCAGGGGCAGGAGAGGTGTTCGCTTGCACCTCTTTTCCCAACCTTTTTATTTTCCCAAGCGTTTTTAGCATTTTAGCATTCTAGTTTTTAGCTCTGCTGTTTTAAATCTGCTATTGCATTTTACATCTCTGCACTGCTGCTAGGTTGTACTCTGGCTACACTTCCGTACTGCAGTTTAATCCATATGGTTTTTTATGCTGTATTTTGCAGTTTTAATTTTTGTAAACCGCCTGGAGTGCTTCGATTTAGAAATGCAATCAATCAATCAATCATGGGTGGGGCCAGATGTTTTGGCCTATACCTGTATTGATCCCTCACCATTGGCTATGCAGTCTAGGGCTGCTAGAAGGACAAGTGCCCAACCTGTTTTACATTAATACAGGGGGTAAACTCCATCCTTTTCTGCTCCCATCCACAGGGCATTGTTAGATCTCTTATACGCAGACGATGTGGCCTTGCTACCCCTGACAACAGCATTCTACAATAACATCCCGCTCTGTTCCCCAACCTGGTGCTCTCCAGATGTGTTGGACTACAACACCCAGAATCTCCGTCAGCCGACGGTGGTTGATAAAAGGCTCCAAAACATAAAAGATTCTTGGAAAATCACTGTACTATGCAGTGCTCTATCACTGTATTACACAATGACATTTTTTTCCAGAGAATCTGTCCTGGAAAACGCTTGATCAGGCTACCGGTTTGGCTGCATCTCAACTGAGGCTTGTTACACCTTCTTTAAAACCAAGGGAGGTCCACTGATGTAGCCAGCCCTGAAACTATTTTGAAGGGAAGATCTTAACGCCAAAGTGGAGAAATTCAGCGCTTGGGTAAAATAGATGATCTGGAGGTTATGTCGGATAATATTTTAAAGATGCATTCTACTGCTTTTTTTTAATTAAGAGGAATCGATGATGCCACCTGCATTTCTCGCGTACACTAGCGAGTGACGTGGCGGCATTTCTCGCAGAGATAGAAAGATAAGAACGAAGCAAGTCTTACGTGGCAGGGACAGACGTCTGCCTGGGGGCCGGCGGAATTTTCAAGATGGGGAGCTTTTTCTTCTTAGGCACTGGAAGAAAGGGAACATCATCATCATCATCATCATCATTATTATTATTATTACATTTGTATACCACCCAATAGCCAAAGCTCTCTGGGCGGTTTACATTGGATAAAAACACTTTAAAACAATATACACAAATTTAAAACCACAAAAACATACAATTTAAAACCACAAAAACATACAAAAACAAACCCAGGCTAATTACATATTGCTAAATGCCTGGGAGAAGAGAAAAGTCTTGACCTGGTGCTGAAAAGATAACAATGTCGGCGCCAGGTGGGCCTCCTCAAGGAGGCTGTTCCACAATTGGGGGGCCACCACAGAAAAGTCCCTGTCTCTTGTGGCTGTACAAGAGAATGAGAGAATTACACTAAGTGTAACTGCTAAAGCAACCTTCCTCAACCCGGTAGCCTCCAGATGCTGCAGGCTATAAGTCCCATCATCTGGCAAGGGCTGATGGGAGTTGTAGTCCACAATCCCTGGAGGGAGGCAAGACTGGGCTGGTAAAACAACAACAGTGTGCTCAACCACAACCCCCACTACCTCACAGTCACTAACTGTGGGGAGACATACGAGATGTGCACAAAATTATGCACTGTGTGGAGAGAGCGGATAAGGAGACATTTTTCTCTCTCTCCCAGAACAATTGGAGATTCAGGACAGATGAAAGGAAGGATTCCTTCACACTGCGCAGAGTTAAACTATGGAATTTGCCACCACAAGACGTAGCAATGGCCATCATTTTGGATGGCTTTGGACAAATTAATTGAGGAGGCTATTAATGGCTACTAGTCCTGATGGTTATAGGGTACTTCCATTATCAGAGGCAGTATTCCTACATACACCAGTGGCTGGGGAACATGGGTAGGGGGGTGCTGTTGCACTCTTGTCCCGCTCATGGGTTTCTTGTGGGCAGTTGAATTTAATGGGGCTTTCTTCTACGAAATTGGGTATAGGATTGCAACCTGAATCTTGCCGCACTGTTTGGGTGATGCTCAGAGTATGTCCAGGGATCAAATATCAACTTCTAGGTTATGATCTCCTGGATGGATATACAAGACATCTTTTCTTTTTTAGCGGTGGCCTCCATGGAGATCCACCAGGCTGGGGGTGGGGAACAGGCAAACTTACAAATGCTATCCAACTCTCTTACCTCCTTTGCGCTTTTCCAAGGATCCTTTAGGATTTATAAGAGAAATGAGAGAAGAAATGTAGAACGTTAACAGAACAATCCATAGTCGCATATCCGCCGGACGGAATAAGGGGTTGGACAGGCTAAAAGTACCCGGCTGCTAGTGGAAAGGTAAACGAGGTGGGGGTCACTTTGGCAGTGGAGATTCCCGTTACGCCTTAAAAAAAACCCTCTAAGGCTGTACGTCTACTGTTTGCCTTGGATCTGCTGGCTGGCACACACACACACACACACAACACACACACGGGATCAGGCCCATGAACTAGTTAATTCCTCCCCCAACTTGCCCCAAACAGACCCACACACGTGCCTTAGGTTTGCTCCCTTAGAATCAATGACAATGCCATTAAAAGCTACACTTCTAATGGCCCGCCTTACAGAAAATCCTGGTCAGGAACATACATTAACAGCCTTCTGAGACTGAAGGACCGGGACAAAAAATAAACAAATGCGCAAATCATGGGCTTGTCCAGACGACACACTAAGCCACGGTTAGGCCGCTAACCCTTTTGCAGCAAGTGGTTAGCGAATGTGTTTAAACCATGGTTATGTAGGAAGAGTTCACACGACATGCTAAGTCATAGTTCACACAACATGCCTTAAGCCATAATGTTTAGCTCAGAACACTGAACCATCAGTGTGGTTTAGCGTGTTGTCCGGACACGGCCAAAGCCTGGCTACATAATCTTTATATTTTGATTTATTCATTTGTAATGTTTATATGCACTAAATATAACACAATCCCTAAGCGGTCCACATGCAAATATTAAAATCACATTTAAATACAGCATTAAAAACACAACATTAAAAACAATTCCCATGCCAAAGGAAGTTCCAACCAAACTGTGGAACACATTGTTCAACCCACATTAAAGTTGCACATCATCCAGACCGAGGGGGGGAGGGGAGCTTTTTTCCATAACAGTACCCCAAATGCAGAACTCCTTCCCCCAAGGGAGGTCAGGCTGGGTTTTAGACAAGCAGTGAAAACTGTCCTGTTCCACCAGAAAAATAACTTTTAAAAATAAAATATTTTTTAAACTTTTTTTAAAAAAAAAACTTTTAAAACAACTTTTAAAGTTATTTGGGGCTGTTTCAAATCACTGCGCTGCTGTTTTTACTTTTTTATTGTTATTATTTTGTTCTGTGTCATGTCACTGTACACCGCTTTGAAAGCGGTGGTGAGCAGAAAAGCAATCGCTAAAACGCTTTAAACAAATAAATTAAAAAACCACCCAAAACATGAACTCGGGTGCTTTGGATCCCAACCAAACCTGTGGCTGAGAAAGCCGGAGGGGAAAACTGTGAAGCCGAGAAGGGGAAAATGGTTGAATTCAGATTTCTAGAGCTCCTTTTCGGTGGCCCGAGGGGGAACCAGTCCTGGGTGGCACTCTGTCAAATGTTTCGGACGCTAGAGGTCGCTGTACCTCGAAGCATTTAGAAACCAGGCGCGGGGACAACACGGCCTTTTTTCACAAGTTCATACAAGCCCTCCATTCAGAGCAGGGCAGCGCCAACCGCACACAGGGGCTGCACTCGCCCGGGTCACCGAATTTCTCCGAGACTGGCTCCAACTGGCAAGGGCTTGCCATCACTGGTTCCAGAGAGGATCCCCACCAGCCCATGGGAACTTTGGTCTTGGGTGTTCCTAGGCCGCTCCATTGAGCCGGAGTATCCGAGAGGAAGAGAGCTTTAAGGTTTTCACACAACAGCGGCAACCGGGGGGGTGTGTGTGCTTCCTAGGCTGTCAGAGCAGAAAACTGTGTACATATTTTAAACGTTTTTATCCCACCCTTCTTCTAAAAGAGCTCAAAGCAGTCGTTCCCTTTTTCATACACACACACACAATCCCTGCAAGGACCCTAAAAGGAAGCTTTAGGATTACCCTGTAAGTTTTTTGACCGAAACAGGGCTAGCCCTTTTAGAATTGTATTTATTTTTTAAAAAAATACATACTGCCCTTCAAGATAAATATTTCCTATTTTTAAAAAGGGCTAGGACATGATGCAACAAAATCTCCATTTATCTATCTTATCTATTTACATACACTCTCTCTCTCTCTCTCACACACACACACACACACAGAGTGGGAGGAATGAGCAGAAAAACAGGATAGAAAAAGTATTTTTCTCTTGTTTTGGGGGCGAAATTTGGAGCGGGTGGTGTGTGTTTTTTCTGAATTTGACAGTTTTTTCTCTTCATATCACATCTCTACGCTCATGCACACACGCACATTTACATGCCATCTTCTCTTACAGAAATTACTGAAGTAATTAAAAGTAACTTCAAATCTTTTTGACAGCCACCGTCTCTGCCTCTTAAGTTTCCAATTTTCTACCAATTCCTCTGCTGCTTGCCTGAGAATAACAATTTGCCAGGCCAAGGAAAAAAGCTGATACTTAAAAAAAAAAAAATACAGATTTAATTACTTAATTAGACAAGAGGCCCACAAATCCTGCATTTCAAGAAGCACAACTTGAAGTCAGTGGTCATGCCATCTGCTCAGCACCAAAACGGGCCATCTGAATAAAGACTAAAAAGTCTCCCAACACCACCCCATTAAAAAAAAAAACACGGTCCAGCACCTGTCGAAATCTACATCCCACAACAATACCACACCGCACAGCAATAGCCTGGTTAGAGATGTAAAATTTACAGAAATTTTGAAGCCATGAGGAAAAAAACGGGTTTTCTCCGTCTTTTTCGGGGGGAAACGGAAATTTTCGGGGAAATTGAAATAATGCAATATTAGCACTTTTTACAGATTGAAAGTCACTTTGTTACTTTAGGAACATAAAATGTAATTATGTCCAAGTCGGTTCGGCATAAAATTATTACATTTGGTATATTAAAAGTAGTGCATTCAAACAATTATTACAAATTTAATTTACTTTTTTTTACTTTTAGTAACAAATGGAGCTACAAGCTCCTGAACTGTAAGGAACCTCTTTGGTTCTGCCAGTTTATGAGGAGCAGGCAAAACACAATTTTAAAAAACAACTGAAGAAACCACCAACGTTAGTAACAAAGAAAATTATTTATGTCTCCGCTAGTCCTCCAGTGTCAAGACATAAAGCCCCCATTCCCATAAAAAGAACTGAGAAAAATGGGGGGGATGACCAAGATTCAATGAATATGCATGAAATTTAATCAGACTCATTTTCTGAGCTATAGCTATCACTATTAGTTTCAGTCTCTGCTTCCATGGCAGTGCTGCCCCCTAGAGGCAGAAATGCATCTTCCTCTTGCATTTGAGAGTTGTAGTCTCAGTTTGCAACCTAGGACTTGCTTGTCCTTGGTGCACAGACATTGTAATAATCGGTTATTGTAGTTTTTAGAAATCATTTGGAGAAGTAAATATCTGAACACCTCGTCTTAAACATTTTATTCATCATACTAAAATAAAACATCCCGTAATCCGTTTTTTCTTCATTGTTTCAAATTTTTCCAATTTTTTGGAAAAAGCCCAAAAAAGGCTTTGGGGAAAAACGGGGGGGGGGGGGGGGGGAGTGTGTTTTTTTTTTAAAAAAATTCCCGGTTTTTTTCTGGGCCTTCACATCTCTAAGCCTGGTAATGTCTAAGATAGGTGCCATGTAAGAATTCTTGCTTGCACAACTCCCTGCCCTTTCCCAATGATTAGTCATATGAAAATAAATTATGCCAATTTAATAAGCATTGCAGAATTAACAAAGGGGAAAAAAATAAGCCAGCTGGCCTAGTAAGTTTACGCAGGTTGCAGAATTTCAGCTTTTCCTGCTGCGGAATTTCAGATTACCCGGATGCAGAATTTTAATTTTAATCGCTTCTATACCCATATTAGCCTCTCTGACTCTTTCCTGCCCCTTCTCTCGGGGCCTTCCACATCACTTGCGCCATATTGGCTACTGTAAATAAGGGCCGTAGCACCTGCTTTGCACACAGGAAGTCCTAGGTGTGATTCCTGGCATCTCCAGGTAAGGCTAGGGGGAAAAACTCCGACGTGAAACCCTGGAGAGCCGTTGCTGCCAGTCAAGAGTCGACAATACTGGGTTAGATGAACCAAGGATCCAACTCTGGAGAAGGCAGCTTTGTATGTTCCTGTCTCCTGCTGTATTTTAAATTCTACAGACGTTCCTAACATCAGAGTCTGCTGATGTATGTTGATAGATGCTCATTTCGTTTTTAAAACTGGCATCAGGGTGCGATAAGGGATTTTGTTTGTCTTTTAAAACACCAAAGTAGAGAACATCCATCCTAAACTATGAAATAATCTACAGGGCCAAATTCTAGACAGACCAGCTTTGCCGTTAGTCACGCTGGGTGACTAAGAGACTCCTCATACGATCCTTTTTGGCTGTGGCCAAAAAAGTTTCTGCTAGTCAGTATTTTTAAACCTTCTACGCTCCTAGGCCTAACTGAGGACATAATTTGAAGAGTTTCGGCGACAAGTTAAAACGTGGCTTTTTATCAAAGCCTTGGAGGGCTAAAATTTGCCTAAAAGCTGCATGTAGTTTTGACTGTTTTTATTGCTTTTAAATTTTTGACTGGTTTTCGTTTCATAGTTTAATACGCTTTTAGCTGTGTACATTATTTGCAGTTTTATACTGTTTTGAATCGATTTTATCGGTATGCCACCCTGAGATCCCAGGATACAAATGTTTTAATAAATAGGCTTAGGGCGGGCTCTAAGGTAGGCTGAAAAACAGAGGTGAAAAACACGTCAGTTTCTGAAGAGCCTTGTTGTTTCATGCAATTAACGAGTGGCAGAATAACCAGGACAGCCAGCGAAATCGGGCAGTTTTAAAGTTAAAATGAAGTATATCTTTTTTCTCTAGGTGGCTATCTATGGAAAGCACACGTGCACGAATATAAAATATCAACACATATCCCTGCATGTGCTAAATTTAAGTGTTTCATTAGCAGCGATTCCGTGGCTTCATTATTCTCCTCCTTAATCGTTAAACTGGAGGTAGGTAATCTGATGCCCTTCAGATGTTTTGGATTACAACTCCCATATTTATTTATTTATTTATTTAATATACCGCCCCATAAGCGAAGCTCTCTGGGCGGTTTACAAAAGTTAAAAACAGGAAACATTAAAAAGTATACAAAATTTAAAACCATCAAAAATATTAAAACAACAGTATCTACTTAAACAACAATTCTGGGGTCCATTAAAAAACAAACAGAATACGTTGCTAAATACTGTTAAAAGCCTGGGAGAAGAGAAAAGTCTTGACCTGGCGCCAAAAAGAGAACCATGTTGGCGCCAGGCAACCCTCATCGGGGAGATCATTCCATAATTGGGGGGCCACCACTGAGAAGGCCCTCTCCCTTGTTGCCATCCTCCGAGCTTCCCTCGGAGTAGGCACTCGGACGAGGACCTTAGATGTTGAGCGCAGTGTACGGGTAGGTTCATGTCGGGAGAGGTGTTCCTTAACAATTGGCCATGCTGGCTAGGGCTTATGGGAACTGCAGTCTGAAACATCCAGAGAGCACCAAGTTGCTTTCTCCTGGCTTAAACTATGGAAGGGAAACTGCATGCTGTTGAACTGCGGTATTTGCATGTGAAGTGCTTAGGGATTAAGTGTGGTATTAAGCCGTACAGAAGAATCACTAATAAATAAGATTGCTCTAATGGTCGGTAAGCCCCAGGTCTGACCTGAGAAGTGTACAAAGGCTGGCCTGCGTTTTGGAATACTTTGGTCATGTAAACATGTCCAGAGGAGGCCCCTTATGGTTTTAACCGTTTCTCGAAGGCTCTTCATACTAAACTGAGAACTCTCTCCTGCTGCCACCAGTGACTCCTCCACAGAAGAAAAAGCCATTGTCTGCTTCTCAGTCAGATGTAATTGCATGCTTTGGGGATGATGGTGGATAGGAAGCTCCTATCCTTGCCAGAATTTCTTGAGTTGGGTGGGTTTCGAAGACTTCGTTCTACTCTCCCACAATGGCAGGAGAGAGCTGCGAATTACTCAGGGCCCTGAGCTGCGTCTGAGATGGCTCAGGCGCAACGCCAAACCATGGTTTGATCAACCACGGTGTGTGAGTGGCCGTCGCGCCTGGGTCCGACAACCAGAGTTTGAAGCTGACTCGCATACCACATCTTCGACAAACTGTGTAGCTTGGGGTTGCATCTGACAAATCATGATTTGGGCTGGAGTTTCGCATCCGAGGCAGCTGTTTGCAGGCAGGGGAAAGAGGAAAAGAGTAGAAACCATGGTTTGCCTGTATGTTTAGAATGCAAATCACGGTTTGGAGTCTAAACTGCAGTTAGGGACATAGGAAGCTTTGATCCATCAAGGCCAGAATTGTCGACACTGACGGCAGCAATGGCTCTCCGGCGTTTCGGGTAGGATCCTTGCCTTGCCTTACCGGGAGATACCGGAGATTGAACCTGGGGCTGTCTGCATGCAAAGCAGCTGCTACGGCCCTTCTTTATAGTGAGCAATATGGTGCAGGTGATGTGGAAAGACTGGAGGGAACGGGCAGGAAAGAGACAGACTGGCAAGGCTCTATAAACAATATGAAAATTTTGCACCCAGGCAACCCAAAATTCTGCAGCAGGAAAAGCTGAAATTTTGCAACTTGCGTAAAACTACCAGGCTAGCTGGCTCCCCCCCCTCCCTTAGTTGATTTCTGCAATTCTTACTCATTTTGCATAATTCATTTTCAGATTGGTAATCACCGGGGAAGGAGGTATGCAGGCTACCAAAGTCTTGTCCCTGTAGAAGACATATTCAGAAGCCAACGTGCCCTTCCGAGGTGTCAACAGCCATCACCCACACGCCTTCCAACATGTCCTCAGAACCCTGTGATCTAGAAACTTTTGCTTGCTTAAGTCAAATTTGAGTTCTCAAGAAACTAGACATTGCATCCAGAACTACACTCTACATTTCTCCTATACTTCTGCAGAACTACGGCACACACACAGCCTTGTTCATGCACCTGTTCTTGGAACCCGGAGGCATCCAGTCTCTCACAGGCTTCTGAATCTCAAGGCCCCTTTGTGGCATGTTTTGAACAGGTCTTCCACCGTCATGAGGACTAGTACCATGTTTCCAAGCAACGCCCAGCTTTTCCAGGCTCCAGAGCCTGGGTCGGAACCGCCATTCCACAAATGCAAGCAGACTGGGGACCTCAGGATGCAATTCAAAAGGAAAATACAACGGAAAAACCACCTGAATCCTCCCTTTCCGATGACATTTGTTTTCCTCCGCACTGTTGCAACGCTCTGGGATTAAAAGGATGGGTTGAAGTCTCCACCTTCCTGACCCGTAAGTGTTACGAACACCTCAAGCCAGGAGCATGCACAAAAATATTCGCATTGAGTGACCCAACAAGCTCAGCTGGAAATTCCTCCTTTGGGGGTTTGGAGGCCCGTCAACAATGCAAGGGCTATAGTTTCAGGTTGCTTTCCCAGGGCTGCAGCTTTCCACACCTGGTATACCTTCTCTCTCTCTCTCTCTCTCTCTCTCTCTCTCTCACACACACACACACACACACACAAGTCTAGCTGGATGAAGGAAAACTATAAATAGCACAAGGAGATTTACACTCAGCTGACACTTCTCCAAAGACTTGCATGAGCAAGCCCTGGATGACAAACAAGCAACGAACAGAGGGAAAGGAAGAAAAATTCCAGGACTAAAAATCCCCCCTCAACAGCGATTACACATCCAGTACAGGCCACTAAAAAAGAAAAAAAGGGAGGGGGAGAAAAGAAAAAGGAGATGGCTTGCTCATTCGTCTAACCAATTAGCAGCTCGTATGCAGTTTCAGAGTCTTCCTTCTGCCTAATGTGTTTCTGGGCATCACAGGCCACCGGGACAAAGGCCGTTCACGACGCTCTGTGCTTCTGCAAAGTTGGATTTACTGGCAGCGTGTGTTTATTTATTAATAGCCAGCAGGTCCAGCTTTGCACGGGTTGGAACAGCCCTTCCTTTGATACAGCGAAGTCTTCAAGCAAACTTACATATTTGTCAGGGATGGGCACGTTGTGCCCGCCCTGTCTGGGCAAAGTCACGCCCACTAGCACCCCTAGACATGGCGCACCGTGCACTGCTACAGCCCCCCTTGAGGGAGGGGTCCCCCCACTCTATTCCCCTAGGGGAGGATGCCCTGCAGGAGGGGAGCAGGACAAGGGTATAACTATATCACTATCATCATCATCATCATCATCAGCTTCAAAATACATGCAGTGCAAAACTATGCTCTGATCTACCTCCAGTAGCTGAAGATATTACTGCAGGCTTCAACCATATAAGAACGTAAGAAGAGCCCTGCTGGATCAGACCAAGGGTCCATCTAGTCCAGCACTCTGTTCACCCGGTGGCCAACCACTGTCAAGAAATACTTTTGTAAGCCGCTGTGAGAGCCTTTTTTGGCTGAATGGCGGCATAAAAATGCTTAAATAAATAAATAAACCAGCTGTCGGCCAAAGCCCAACAAAGCAGGACATGGTGCAACAGAACCCTCCCACCCATGTTCCCCAGCAAGTGGTGCACACAGGCTTACTACCTCGGATACTGGAGGTAGCACATAACCATCCCAGCTACTAGACATTGATAGCCTTCTCCTCCCAGGAATTTATCCAAGCCCCTTTTAAAGCCCTCCAAATTGGTGGCCATCATTACATCTTGTGGTCGTGAATTCCATGATTTAACTATGCACTGTGTGAAGAAGTCCTTCCTTTTATTTGTCCTGAATCTCCCACCCATCAGCTCCATAGGATGACCCCTTTGGGTTCTAGTATTTTGAGAGAAGGAGAAAAATGTCTCCCTATCCACATTCGCCACGCCATGCATAATTTTGTACAGACGCATTCAAATGAATAAAAACCAATTAAGTGGTTTCAAAAACAAAACAGCCCCGAAGTTCACACCCCTAGGTTCCTTTTAGTATTCATGCCAGGTTTCAGGAGCCTAGGTTTTATGGTGTTGGCATTATGGCGCAGACAGGCAGATATTATAAATAACAATATTATAGAGAATAAATAACCACAATGACAACAACACTGCCTTTTGGTGTAGGGACCTGCAAGGTGGCTACCAATGCAGTGCCATAACGAAAGGACAAGTTGTTTTCCTGTAACTATGGTTCAAGTTACCTCACACATGTGGACTCTGCGTCTGCACAGAACGGTCGTTTGGAACATTCTAGAGACGGGAATGCCGTCTGTGCGCACACACTGGACAAGGCTCCTGCCTGCCTCTCAGTTCCATCTGCCGCGGCGGAGAAATACAAGTCAGCGAGGCATGGGAGAGGGAAAGAGGTTGGGTGGTGTGAGTTCACAGAGGACCACTCCAAGAACCGCAGTTACAGCTCAGCAACTTGTCCCTCCACCTTCTTCGTGGTCTCTGTGACTCACACATAAGGGCGACTGAGAAGCAAGAGACATACCGGAGGAGGGAGATACCATGCCAAAACTCTGGAGAGAACTGCCCTGCTGAACGCTGCATCCGCCTGAGCCCTGACGTGGAGGCGGTAACATTTGATAAAGGAAGATAATTGAGCCCAAGTTGCAGCACTGCACAGCTGTAAGAACGGAATGTCCCCGAGGAAAGCAGAGGATGCCACGGCTCTCACTGAACGGCTCTATACTTGTAGAGGGGTCAAAAGCCAGGCGAGTCGGTCAGCGAAGAAGATAGGGGACATGATCCATCTGGCAAAGTGCTGTGGCGTCCCCTTTGGGGGCCAGAGTGACAGAAGAACAGAAAGGAGGATGTTCCGCATAAATAAAATACAGCTCCCTAATTGTTTGTGGTTTGGTGAAATATGCAGCTTTTCCAATATTGGGTGTCAGTCTCCAGGGCGGAGATTTTGACACTGGCCTGGTTCAGACAACACGCTAAACCATGGTTAAGCAGCATGGTTTAGCGTGTCGTCTGAACCAGGCCAGTGTCAAAATCTCCGCCCTGGAGTTGGTAGCCACCTTGCAGGTCCCTAGACCAAAAGCCAGCGTTGTTGTCGGTCTCAAGCGTTGGTACCGAGGGCTCAGTTTCCAATTGGGCTGTCAGTTACTCCGAAGGGCTGGTACGCCTGATAACAAGAACAATCTTTTGTAAACCGCCCAGAGAGCTTCGGCTATGGGGCAGTATATAAATGCAATAAATAAATAAATAAACAATCTCCCTGTGGCACTTTCCATGAATGGGGGCCCAGTAATAAGTTGAGCGGGAGACAGAGATGGCTTCTAGCAAATGCAGGACGAGGCGATGTACAGAGGCAATTCGGTGTGGCGCTTATGATGCCTGGAGGGCCTGTTCCCACAGGAGGATATGAAGACACGCCGTTCTATTCCTTCTGGCCCGGGTGCAGGAATCCATCTTGTGCATGTCTCCAAGGCAGAGAAGATATTAGGAATGTCCCATTGGCTAAGGGTATCTTCCCACTGTAGTGGGAAGGAGGCCTTGGAGGCGATGCGTTCCAAAGGGTGAAAACCAGAAAGGAGAAGAGAACTGAGGAAAAATAGGAAAGAAAGAAAGAAAGAAAGAAAGAAAGAAAGCTCTGCTCAGCACCTTAGGAGTAATGCCATGAGGTGGAAAATGTTGCAGATGCTGCTAATTGCTGCAGCAGACAAAAAGGAACCGAGAGGCAAGCAGGAGCCACACCAGGAGCATGTGGAGAGGTGATGGCTGTGGTAAGAGCGAGACCTACCCTACTTCTTCGATTAATATACACTTTTTCCCCCATATAAACATCTCTAAAAATGGGGTGCGCCTTAGGTTTTTTTTTTCTGTTGGTGGTACTGAAATTAGTGTGCATCTTACAATCGAAGAAATACAGTAGTACATTTCCCACATGGGAAGGATTCCCGCCTAAACTCTGTTCAGTTCTAGAACGTTCCGAATGACTGTTCTGCGCAGGCGCATAACCCACACGCGCGAGTTACGGAGACCATAAAGAAGAACTATTGGTTGCTTTTTAATAATAATAATAATAATAATAATAATAATAATAAATTATTTCTTACCCGCCCCTCCATTTTGATCAAGGCGGGGAACAACAGTAAGTATAAAATGCATACAATACTGATTAAAAATGCAGTATACATTGTTAAAACATCCTAAAAAACTTCCTAAAAAATTTCCTAAATTTCCACTGGATAGGCCTGCCGGAAGAGATCAGTCTTTATAGCGTTCTTAAATGCTAAAAGACTGTCAAGTTGATGAATCTCCTCCGGCAGGCCATTCCACAGTCTGGGAGCAGCAGAAGAGAAGGTCCTCTGGGTAATACCTGTCAGCCTAGTTTTGGCTGGCTGAAGGAAATTCTTCCCAGAGGACCCGAGTGTGCGGGGTGGGTTGTAACCATTTTACCACCTAACTTCACGTTCGCCAGTGGTAGTAGCGTGTGGCCTACAAGGAAACAAGCGTCAAAACTGGGATACCTTTACTTGGGGGTTGGCGAGGAGGTGGTCTACACATTTTAGCTGGCTTTGGTAGTCAAGACACAACTGTGGTCACTGGTTTCTTGCCCCCAACTTAAAGGCGCCCAGCAGCACACGCCAAGGGAGACCCACCCTGCCCAGGACATACCTATGGAAATGGAAAGGATGGAGGGGGGCCTTTCTGGCTTGGCCCTATGCAACACCTTGATCGCATGGTTGTCAAGCAACCTTCTAGGCTTTCCTCCCAGCTTGGAATTGGGGAGAAGATCAGGATAAATAAGCAACTGCAAGACATCATAGCAAGGGTTTCATAAAAAACTGCACAAAAGCCAGGAAACGAAAAGACAATAGTCAGGAGAACGGTGCCAAGGCTAGAAGGCGGCAAGCTGGATCTGTACGCCGCCCTGAGATCTTAATGATATAGGGCGGGATATAAATGTTTTAAATAAAAAATAATAAATAAATTTGGCCCCTGGTCCTGAGCTTCTGTTTTTTGCCACAGGCAGCAACATATCTTGGGCCAGTCCCAGATACCGATGCTCAATTACAAAAATCAGTTAATTAACTGTTACTGTGAAACAACTACATTAACCTTTTAACGTGTTTTTAGAGTGGAGTCCAACTTTACTGAGCAGACATCCAGATCACATAGGAGTAATCCCAGGTTTCTACAGAAAGCAAGATGGTAGCATGGGCTGCCTCAAATTGTGACGTTTCCACTGATTGGTGTTCCTTTCCAGAGATTACAGCAGGTAGCTAGTAAGGGAACCTATGCAACGCTGATAGGTTGGTCCCAACCTGCTGCAGCCTTGTGGGGGAAGCAAATTTCATTTCTACCCTTGCAAACACATGACACCTACACAGTGCCATTCTTGACTCTGTGAAGTATTAGGCAATATTATTTGGCGGAAGACAAACAACAGGAAGCCAATTGGCGATATTTGACCGGTCAATGGAATACGATGTCAACCTGATTCTCTCCACTTGTCTTGCCAAAACAACCCACAACCATGATTTTTCCTAAGCAAAACATTTTTGTTTCGTTTTTAATTTAACTTCTAATGGGCTACTTTTTCTTTTGCTATTAGGCCTATCTTTAATTCCTCAAATGCATAGTTAGCAGTAAAAAAAAAAATAGAAACCCTCCAAGAACACATCCCATGTCACTCAAAAGATTAGGGTTCCTTGCTTTCGTGTTGTGATGAAACCGTCATTCAGAGAGAGAAAATCTGTTCCAATTCTAAGAACTTGGAATTAAGGGTTTAGCTGCCAGCCTCAAAAAGTTTAGGCATCAGCAATACAGTCATTTTTTTTATTATTCTGGGCTAGCAATTCAACAGAAGACACCAGGGGAATTGTGAGGAGGGTATTTTTCTTGGACTTCTTCCAGACTTCAGATCATCTAGGCCTCATGTGATAGGAAAAATCAGCAGAGGGCAGGAGACTTCTGTAACCAGTCTGAAAAATCAAACATGCAGGTGGCGCCTCTGAAGAAAGCAGGGACAAATAATAGTAAGAATACAAGGGGGATCTGTAACAAAATGTTGCAGCACGGAGCGTTCCTCCTCAGGTTTCCAGACAGACACGCCTTCTTGCTCCTTCACCCTCCCCAGCCAAACAATCACTCAGCATTGTGGCTTCTGAGCATGTTTATTCCCCCCCATATTTTTGCACCTGCATCTGTGTTTTTGCAATCTTGGTTTCCCCCTGCCCCAGGGGGAATTATACTTCTGCAAAACTCAGGATTCCTCTGAGAAGGCCAATGCCTTCCTCTTGTTTTTCAGCAGGCCTGTTTTTGGCTACAATCACGCCACCTGGAGTTTGCTCTTAGAGCAAGCGATACTGACGATGATTAAAATCAGGCCTCAAAGCAGACCTCACTCTAGCAGCCACAGACAATGGAAATGACATGACTACCAGCAGGACCTTCTCAGTGGTGGTACCCAGACCTTTCCAGAGAGGTTTGCTTGGCTCCCGCTCTAATCTTTTCAATAGCAAGGTTTTTTTTTTTTTTTTTTTTAAAAATCACTACTATTTATGTGAGTTGTGACAGAGTGGGGAGAGAGGGAAGGAGAAAAATGACCCTCTCTGATCATTATTCAGCTGCTGTTGATTAAAATGTGTTTTGTTTGATGTTTTTATGCTTTTGATATTACTGAGGGGGGGGTAATTTGTTTTTATTGCAGTACTGTTGCAAAAGCTCAAGTTAAAAGGGGTGACACGCAATGTAATAAATAAATAAAATTAAAATAAACAAAGTTATGTCATTGTTTTGTTTTCAGTTTGAAGTAGCCAGGCACATTTGTCAAAGGGTTTGGGAGAAATCCACACAGCAGCATTTTCATGGGCTTGTAGTAAAGGCAATTGTAGCCGAACATCACCTTTCATACTTTGGGATTTTACAAGACACAGCCTACAGGGATATGTCCCAGACGTCATTATCATCATCATTATTTAATGTTTGTGTGTTGCTGGGTCCCCCAGGTTGGCAGGGAGGGGAGAAATTTGGGGCCTGCCTCAGGTGCCAAAATGCTTAGTCATGGCACTGGATTAGGGAAGGACACATGGGCCATGGTGAAATCAGCCAGTGCCAGTCTGGCGCACTTCAGTATTACTGAAGCATTCTCAATGAACAACCAACGTGCATGATGCACACCGTGCCCCGGTCTACACGGATGTGCCTCAGAAAAAATACCAACAATGTCTGGCTGCATTGCAGCCATTATAGCTCTTTATAAGAACCTTATAACGCTAAGAACTGACACCGAGTTTGCTTGTTTTCCTTTACCCTCCACATCCATTTTCCTTTCATGCAATGCCCTTTTGGATCATTATGCCTGATTGTTTTTAGCGACCTGTACGCTGAAAAGTAGGCTACAAATACTATAAATAAATGAATACTTGCAAACTTTTAACTTTCTACCAGTAAAGTATTCTTCAGCCACAAGAGCCGGAAACTTGCTTAATACATTCTTGCATGTACCCAGACACACAATGAGTTGTCAGGAATTCTGCCTTGGATACTGGAGTTTCTGCAGTCCTGCACTAATCCAGCAGACACACATGAAAGTTCCCAGCGTCCTCCACTCGGACAATGCAGGAGTGGGTGGGTGGGTTGTTAGACTTCGCACACACACACATCCCCAAAATGCACATCTTGTATGTCCTATCTCTGCACGCAGTCTTCATGTTTTGGAAGCACGCCCTGCACCACTGGAAGAACCACAAGCCAGCCACATCTTGGAAACAGGGGGAAAGGATTCCAGGAAAAGTGGTATGACTTGATGTCTGGTTTTAGAATCTGAACACAGGCGCTGCTCTTAAGCAACACCCCCCTCTCTCTTTCATTGAATTGGAGCTTGCAACAGATGAGGGGGGGGCTGGATGGAAGGGGGTTTGGAACCTGCCACCCCCACCCACACCCACACCCCGTCCCACCCCACCCCAGCTTTCTCCTGAAAGACCAAATGGGTCTTTCTGTTTGAAGCAGGAAAAAAGGCAAAGGGGGAAAGAAAGGTCATCAAAATCCCCCTTCCATGTTCCAGAGGCCTGTGCAAAACACACAGCCACACACCAACACGCACAAAGCCAGCAGCTGCAGGAGCAGGCTCAGAATGGGCTACCTGTCAACTGCCAAGCTAAAATCAGACCTCTGAGAGCCCCCGCCTCCCCAATCACCAAGCTGCAAAATTAAAATGCTTTGCAGACCAACGCAGCCCCGGGAGGGGGGGGGGACTTGTGCAATGGGAAAGCACAAAAATGCACGCCCGGAGCCCGGCACATTACTTTTTTTAAAAAAAAATATGCACACACATGATGCACCCTCCTCCAAACTGCTCCCCCAACCCCCTAAAAAGCATGCAAGTTTCTCCCGATTACTTTTAAAATAAATAAATGAATAGCCAAGCAGATCCTCCTTGCAAAAAATAAAAGTTGGCACTTGCAATTGTTTTAAACAATCTTGAGAAAACCACGCCACTGCAATCCAACTCTCGCCCCCACCGTGCAGGCTTGGGGGTTATTTTAATTTCATTCTCTCCCCCCCCCCCCCACTTTTCCTTCCTCCTCCTCCACCAAATGGTTGCAACACATCTACCTTGTTTTCTGTCCATGGTGGTTTCCCAGAAGCGAAAGAACTATACGGGTCGGCACGCCTCGGAGGACTGATTTCTGCGCGGTGCAAAAAAAAAAAAAGACAGAGAGAAGGGGAGGAGAAGGGGGCACCGAACAGCAAAAAACAGGGGGGGGGAACGGTGGCAGCTACCCGAGAAAAGACAGATGCATGCTCTAAAGTTCTTGCGGACTAGTCGTTCTACCGTCAATTTAAAAATCCCCCCCTTTTTTTTTGCTCCCCTTTCCTAAACTCTTCCTTGCACTCTTGCTGTGCAAAAATAATAATAATTAATACAAATTCACAGCAATCCGGGTGTTTTAGGGTAAAAAAAAAGGAAAGAAAGAAAGGGAAGGAAGGGGGGGTGGAAAAACCTCTCTCTCCCCCCCTGCCGTCAAGCCCTTCTCTTCCCCAGGCGTCGGCAGCTGAGCTTGCCCCGTTTCGGGGGGCTTCTCGGATTACATTTGAAACGCAGCGCAAGTTGTAAAAAGAGCTGCAAAAGCAGCAGCGGGAGGCCCGTGACGTCAAACAGGAAACTGGCAGGGAGCCAAAGCAGGGAGGGAGGGGCGGCGGCAGCTGCCCGCGGGGAGGTGGCTTGCCAAGGGAAAGCCCACGTGGTGCAAGGGTTCGAAGGCTGGGTTGGGGAACCCCGGGAGGTGGCAGGTTCGAGTCCCCTGTTCTGAGTTTGGGACCAGGCGCTGGCTGCTCTTAGCAAAGCCAGAAAAGGAAAAACTCACAAGAGATGCCGCCCCCCCTCCACCCAAAAGGCAAAGGGATAGAAAAAGGATGCTTATGCAGAACACATCATGCGACGTGCTGGGCTTGACGAATCCAAGGCTGGAGTTAAAATCGCAGGAAGAAACATTAACAATCTCAGATATGCAGATGACACCACTTTGATGGCTGAAAGCGAGGTGGAGCGGAGGAGCCTTATGATGAAGGTGAAAGAAGAAAGTGCAAAAGCTGGGTTGCAGTTAAACCTCAAAAATAACCTCAAGATTATGGCAACCAGCTTGATTGATAACTAGCAAATAGAGGGAGAAAACATGGAGGCAGTGACAGACTTTGTATTTCTGGGCGCAAAGATTACTGCAGACGCTGACTGCAGCCAGGAAATCAGAAGACGTTTACTTCTTGGGAGGAGAGCAATGACAAATCTTGACAAAATAGTTAAGAGCAGAGACACCACACTGACAACAAAGGTCCCCATAGTTAAAGCAATGGTATTCCCCGTAGTAACCTATGGCTGCAAGAGCTGGACCATAAGGAAAGCTGAGCGAAGGAAGATAAATGCTTTTGAACTGTGGTGTTGGAGGAGAATTCTGAGAGTGCCTTGGACTGCAAGAAGATCAAACCAGTCCATGCTCCAGGAAATAAAGCCAGACTGCTCACTTGAGGGAATGGTATTAAAGGCAAAACTGAAGTACTTTGGCCACATAATGAGAAAACAGGATACCCTGGAGAAGAGGCTGATGCTAGGGAAAGTGGAAGGCAAAAGGAAGAGGGGCCGACCAAGGGCAAGATGGAGGGATGATATTCTGGAGGTGACAGACTTGACCTTGAGGGAGCTGGGGCTGGCGACGGCCGACAGAAAGCTCTGGCGTGGGCTGGTCCATGAAGTCAGGAAGAGTCGGAAGCGACTGAACGAATAAACAACAATTGATTTGTATCCCGCCTTTTGCCCAATGCTGGGCCTCAAGGCAGCCTTACAAAGTTTAAAATATACATGGGGGGGGGGGGGGACAAAACCATAAACATTTAAAATACACAACAAAATTATAAGACATTAACATAGATGGAGGGCCAGATTATTCTCCAAAGGCCTGCTGGAACAAAAAAGTTTTAGCCTGCTTCCGAAAGCCCATCAAGGAGGGAGCCAGCCTAGCTTCCCCGGGAAGAGAGTTCCAGAGAACCGGAGCAGCCACCGAGAAGGCCCTCTCCCATGTTCCCACCAAATGCTTGTGAAGAAGGTGGGACTGAAAGAAGGGCCTCTCCAGAAGATCTCAAAGCACGGGCAGGCTCATAAGGGAAAATAAGGTCTTTCAAATAACCTGGACCCGAGCCATATAGGGCTTTATAGGTCATAACCAGCACTTTAAATTGTGCCCGGAAACAGACTGGAAGCCAGTGAAGCTGTTTTAACAGGGGAGTTGTGTGCTCCCTGTAACCAGCCCCGGTCAACAATCTGGCTGCAGCTCTGCTGCTGATTTTATCCTGGTTGTGCTTTTATATTTTATTTTATATCATGTTTTTATACTTTGAATGGTTTTAATTTTTGTGAACCGCCCAGGGAGCTTCGGCTATTGTCCGGTATAAAAATGCAATAAATAAATAAATTATTAAATTAATTGTACCCAGTTCCTCCCTGCAGCAAAGGCCAAGAAAGCCCCCCCCCCCCACTCTTTCTTGATCCAGAGCAGGAAGAATTAGCCAAGCAAAGCTAGGAAGATGGTCTTATCACAGGGGTATGGTTTGATGCACACAATGCAACAATCTCGACAGAAGCTCAGTGCATCTGGTGCCTGGATGGCAGACCTTGAATTTGAGAGGTGGGCTGTAAATTAAACCTGAGCCACCCGTCACTGCTGTTGCAAACGGACAAACGTGCTTCTCGTATATATCCAGACATTGTACAGAAAGGTCACAGACTGTATCTCTTGCATGTCATGGGCTTGGCCACACTGTTTACCGCTTTTTCCTCTCCCTATATCCATGCGTGTGTATATATGGGGTATATGAGATAGAGATAGGGCAACTTTCATACATCTGATGAAGTGGGCAGACTTCTGGCTGGCAAGATCTACTTTGTTTTTGACTGGAACCAGGTGCAAAATAACAGCTCCAGCGATGGAAGTAGGCTAAAAATTAACAACCCATGGTTTAAACAAGCCATGGCCTCGCTGCGCCCCTTTGGCAGCCATTTTGTGAGAGTGCCCAAGACAAACTAAGGAACAGGGTGCCTGTAAGTGCAAGTGCAGCCCAGAAATTCGGGATCAGAACTTTGCTCACAAGTCCTCCCAATTCAGAGGTCCACGAAGCATTTGTTTCCTTATTTATTTATTTATTTATTTATTACATTTCTATACCGCCCAATAGCCAGAGCTCTCTGGGTGGTTCACAAAATCCTTCAACCTAATTAAAGCGGGGCGGGAGGGAGGGAGAGAGACAAAGCTTTCTAGCTGTTGTTATTGTTAGACAATTGGGAGTCAGAACCCCTTGGCAATGTACCAGAGCTCCACCAAAGATCTACGAGTGGATCCCAGTTCACCGTCTCCTGCCCTTAAAAGTTCCGAAAAGTTTATGCCAACCTTTGCCAAATGGTGGCCTACAGATGTTTTGGACTTCCAATTCAGTCCTGTGTGCAATTCAGTTTGCACACAGCCATCAGCCCCAGCCAGCCTAGTTGACGGTCAGGAATAGCTGGGAGTTGGAGTCCAAACCATCCGGAGATTGGGCGAAGGCTGGCTTAGGCCACAGAACTGTGCACACAGTCCATATCTCTCTGCATTCGCACTCAGCTCCCAATAAGATGCAGCCTACATTTTGAATTTGCACCCCAAGGTGATCGATAGGAAGCCGGTGCCAGAAGCACCACCCCGTTCTTTATTTGTTTGTAGCACGCGCATAACACTCGCGGATGGTTTTGTTTGTGTTCCGCTGTAGGCCTGTAGCTATGGAACTTTCTTCTGGAGGAAAGAGGGGGGGGATTTTCCTCCCACTCACCTATCTGGCTGAGGCCAACCTCCCAAAGTCCAACCTCCCTCGTTGCAACCTGCGTCAGGAGTGAAACAGGAGCCCTCCTGGAACATGGACAAGCCAGCTGCCAGGCAGGGAGAGGAATGGTAACCCTAGGCCAGCACGCATATATTTTTGGGAGGTGGAAGAACAGGGATACCACAAGCTTTTTCTTCTTCTTCTTCTTTTTTTTAGGACAGACGGACCGTGTGCGGGGATTTATGGCGGTGGTTGTTACATGAAGCCTCTGCACGGCCACGTTGCGTGGCCTTGCACGTGTGTCGGCCGGCGTGTGTGTTTGCAGGGAGGGGGGCATGTTCAGTTTGTCCTGGAGGCGTGGGCCACGCCAGTGTGCTTGCTTTCAACCATCATCACCACAACAAATAAAACAGAAGCAATTCAGGGTCACTTACAATACAGGACAAAGCTTTAAAGAGGCCCATTCCAGAAAGACAGGAGAAACGCAGCATCACATGTGCCAGCAGAAAAACACTGATGCATTATTATTGTTGAAATACTTTAAATTGCTTAAAGCATTAATGCATTATTATTATTATTATTATTATTGAAATATTTTAAATTGCTTAAAGCATTATTATTATTATTGAAATATTTTAAATTGCTTTGATTAAATCAACCCAACAAAAAATTAGATCAACGAGCTGCGCTGTCCCATGTACTCAGAAGTACGTCCGATATCACAACCTTACGTACGGGAGTAACTGAGGTGGAAGCTAATGCTTCAATCTTCACAGGACTAAGGATCAAGCTTACAATGGAGTAAACTCTGTGGAATACAGTGGGGTTTCCTTCCCAGGAAACGCATACAGGATTGCACTATCCAAGTCAAACTAGATGTGATGTTGGGTCACGGAACCTTGGGCTTTGAAACAGAAATGTGGAATCTTAGAATTGGAAGGGATATCAAAGGTCATCTAATCCAGCCTAGTCTTTGCTAAACATCCCATAATACAGCATGGGGCATTTAAAAAAAAACAATCTTAAGCAACAGCTGGAAAGGATTTTATGAGAAGAATGCTGTAAGCAAGGAGAGGGGAGACATGTCATATCTGGTTTAATGCAGCATATTAATTAAAAAACCCAATTATTTTTAAATAATACAATTTCGTTTTATTTATTTCATGAATGCCTATGCTTCTCCTCAACCCAAAAGCCTCCTAGAGGGGCTTTACATATAATCAATTAAACAAGGCAGTTCCTGCCCACAGGTTAACAATTATTATTATTAATATTTATTTTCATGGCGCTGTACAGAATAAAACAAAACAAGACAATCTGGCTTACAATCTAAAGTCACAGTAACAGACAGGGGCTACGATTGAAAAGCTTTCGAGAAAAGAAACGTTTTCAAGCAGGATTTAAAAACTGAAAAAGACACGACATGCAAGGAAAGAGGGATGGGGCAGGCAGAGGAATATAACCCATGCACGGTAAGCGCCATCTTGAAAGAAGGAAGGTCTCTTTTAAGAGGATGCCTGCTATGACACACCACATATAATCTGAGGACGGATGTTGTGAGAATGTTGGTTTATCTCAGTTTACTATCCCAGAGGCGAACCCAGCAGATCCAAACAATTTTGCACTGCTGCTAGCTTCTGTTTGATCATTTTTAAAAAAATATTTTTATATTGTGGTTCTAAACTTTCATATTAGATTTTATCGACTTGCATTATACTGCCTGGCATTTTAGGTTTTTAATTGTTGAGAACCATTCAGAGAGCTTCAGCTATTGGGCAGTATAAAAATGTAATAAATAAATAAATAACTGGCCACTTTGAGCTGTAGCTCTAGCTTTCTGCGCACACACACACACACACACACACACACCTAGTATCCTTTCTCCTCACCTTCTTCTCCAAAAAAAGGGTGTTAAAATTAGGGGTGTGCACGGACCCCCCCCGCTCCGCCCGCTCCGCCCATACTCCATTCCTCTTTGCCGCGGAGCTCCGGCTCCGAATCGGAGCTCCGCAGTGGAGGGGAGTGGTGCCAGGTAAGGCCAGGAGAGGAGGGCGGGGGAGGTTACCGGGCCCTGCCACCGTCGCCGCCCATGCAGCGACGGCGGCAGAGCCCAGTAAGGGACCAAGTGGGAGGGGGGCCTTACCTGCCTCCGTCCGCGGTCCGTCGATTGTAAGCCTATGCGGCAGGGTCTTGCTATGTACTGTGTTATCTGTACAGCACCATGTACATTGATGGTGCTATATAAATAAATAATAATAATAATTCTTCAATTGAGCCCGCGGTTCAACCAGGAAGTCTGGGCCGTGCGGCCCAGACTTCCTGGTTGAACCACGGGCTCAATTGAAGAAGCCGACGGACCGCGGACGGAGGCAGGTAAAGGAGAGGAGGGGGGGTTTACCGGGCCCTGCCACTGTCGCCGCATGGGCGACAGCAGCAGGGCCCGGTAAACCCCACTTACCTTTCCGGCGGAGCTCTGGATCGAGGCGAAGGATCCGCCTTCACCTCGATCCTCTTCGCCACGCTCCGCCGGCCCCCCAATCCTCTTCGCCTCCGCCTTAAGGGGAGGCGAAGCACCCCGCTCTGCTTCTAATTCGCCAGTCCGATTAGAAGCGGAGCACATCCCTAGTTAAAATGCACAATTTATTTACACTTGTGCCAAGTGCTTACAGGAAGGCAGCATAGCACCTTCTCAAAGCCAAAATCCCAGTTTCTCGGCGGCTAGAGAAACTTGTTCATCTTTAAAAAGTAAAAAAAAAATCATTCCCAAGGGAGTCAGTCTACCAAACAATAGGGCATGAAGCTATTTTACCTTCTACATGAGGGGGTGAAAGAGGGAAAAGAAATAGTTTTGTCATCTCCGAAATATGCCCCAAATTACGTTACGTTAAGTTAAACCATCAAGATTCAAAGAAGAGAGAAAAGGAAAGGACAGGGCTGAGGTAACCACAAAATTCTTACATTATGAGGCTCTGCCTCTAAGCCCCTTTCATAATGGGACACAGATGGGCAGGATTAAGGGATATTTCCATATACAGAGGCGCTGAGGTTAGCAGTGCAAAAGCTCTTTTAGTGGGTGGGGGGAGTGGATATCAAAATTTCCCCCCAAGGCTGGCTTGGTCAAACATTTCTGCTGATCTGGTTTGGGGACTGTGTGTGATCTCACAAACCCTCCCCCGGGGGGAAAAAAAGAAAAAATAGAGAGAGGGGGAAAAACGTTTCCAGCTCAGCAGAAATTTCCAGCTCATGTAATGGCAAAGACACACAAGGTGACCTGGGTACAAAGCTCAAAATACCCAGAAAGCTTACAAAAGACTGTAGGCACAGCGGTTTTACCAGCAGGGGAAGAGAAACCCGGAAGAAAGGGCAACTGGTGAGTGTCAGGGACGCTGCAGAAGCTGGCAGCAGGAACAAGTGGTACAGCTGTGCCTGGACTGTACCATTTTGGCAACAGGAGGGGGTTGAGAACTATACACTTGAATGCTTCCTCTGGCATGAACCCCCCCTTCCACCACACACACACACATACAGTTAAAGAAAAGTACCACGTGCAGAAGGGTTCAAGTTAGCCTATCCCACTTTTTTCCCTCTTACAAGAAACCTGCTCTCTATTTTATCCTCACAACAACCTTGTGAGGTAGGTTAAGCGTCAGTGACTGGCCCAAACCCACTGGATGGGGACTAGAACCCCGGTCTCCCAAGTCCCAGTCAGACAGCTTTAACCACTAGACCATACTACTGCAGTTTCTGTCTTTTCTTGGCATTAACTGTCAGCCTTCTTGTCCTCTCCAAGCCAGCTCGGAGTCGCCTGGTACTTGGAGCCCTGGCTAGCCTCACTCGCAATGCCTGAAAGGGAAAGGGGGGGGGGTTTTCTCAGAAGTAGGAGCCACCAGAGCAAATGGAACAGAAGGCAGCCGTGACTCAGCAGAAGACCGCAAGCCTGGCTCCCGGCCAAAACCCGGATCAGAGCTGCAGTGGAGTCAGAGGGCCCTTTCCAGCCTCCTTAGGCAGGGAGATAAAGCCCCTCGTAACCACCATGGAAAGAGCTGAGGGAGAAGGGGGAGTCCTGGCCAGAGCAGGAGAGCAAAAGTTTTCTTGGTGCACTCTTTGGAGGGAAGCACAAGAGGCACACCTTGAAGAAGGAAAAGCACTTCAGATGCAAGAGTACACACAGCACGGTACACACAGGAGATTCCAGAGCAGGGGTGAGGGTGTGTGGGACTGGGTCTGGGTGTGTGGGAGCCCCGGCCCTGAATCTGTTTTCCAGGGGCCCAGATCTATTTTCTCCAGAGACCTAAGTGTCCCTTGGTGCCAATGGAAAGGTTTGTGGTTGTTTTTAAATCAACTCAGGACACAATCCTATGCACGTTTAGACAGATTAAAAAGTCCTTCACAACTCACAGCATTCCCCAGGCGGGAATTATAGGATATTTTTCCCCCTGTCTAAACGTGCGTAGGATTGCACCATTAATTTTATTTATTTACTTGTTATGCTTCTGTGCCACCCAATAGCTGGAGCTCTCTGGGAGGTTCGCAAAAATAAATTGCCGTGCCCGTGGTGATGGTGGTGGTGGTGATTTGCAAGGGGGAATTGCAGCTGGGGAGGAAAGGGTTAACTTTCCCATTCCTACATTACACACCCCAAACAATGCCCTGCAAGGCAATAAAGTTTAGGGCGGTGGCAGGATGCCAGCCCCGAGAGGGGAGAGAACCCTTTCTCCATTTTATTTTATTTTGGATAATTTGGATGAGAAATGAGCTTGCTGGCTTTGCCTCCTGTGAAATCCTAGTAATTCTTTTGAAGCGTGCAGGGATCGGTATGAATGATCCCTGAATCACCTAAGGACCTAGCAATGCTGTTGCGAGACAGAACTCCTTCACGATTGCAACGGGCCACTTCACGTGTAACACTAAGCCAGGGTTTAGCACTACATGGACTAGCTTCTGCAAGCTCAAAGAAAAGCCTCGAACCCCTGAACACACACACCCCTCTCTTGTCCACCATGGCCAGGGCCCCCTAAGCCAGGAGGGGGGCAGCCAGAAGGACATTTGCCAAGGGCTTCCCCCTTAACTCGAACCTGGCCCCACCTTGCAAGAGCTCGCTCCGTGCAGTCACAGGGGGATATGGCCTTTGCAAACATGGAGAAACAGGATGAAAACGTCTGGTGGGGACGAGCAGGGAGGAAGAAAGGAGACGGACCGCAATGGCCATCATTCCCAGCCGCCATTGCACATTGGCTGAGAATGATGGGAACTGTAGTCCATCACATCTGGAAGGTGCCAAGCTGGGAAAGGCTGGAGGGGTGGGAACACACTACGGACCATTTTGCTAGCTTTAGGGGAAAGGGTGAGGGGAGATTTTGGTCCAGCTTTGGTAAGCATTTCTTGCCTGATAAAATTCTTTTAAAAATGGGGCTGGAAGTTGAGAAAGATGGTCTCTTATAAAACCAACCAACCCATAATTTTAACTGCTGTGGGGGTTTCCCAGAGTTACGTGGAAATTGGGTTTTACAGGCGCCCCCCCTCCACTTCTACGTGTATGTATGACTAAGCCAAAAAGTCATCCTGTACTATGGAAACCCAATTCTCCCTTTAACAGGCTGGTTTGTACACATCAAGCTCACCCTGTCCCCAGCCAGCTCAAGAACTCGCCGGCTGTGAATCAGCTGAGCTGCTTAAGGCCAGAAAAGTCCAACCACCCTGGCTACAGTTTGCTTTCGCCACAGTATCCCAGATGACAAAACCAGCGACGCCATTGGTCGGCAGCAACAGCCAGTTCCAATTAAAAAAAAAAAAGGCAAACTAAAAAAGACACCGGCCCAATGACAGCCAATAAAGAGATTCTCTCTGCCACGGAACTCACTGGGTAACCTCAGGTCCCTGACTCTCGCAGCCTTACCTACCTCACAGGGTTGGTGTGCGGATAAAAGGAGGGTTGAGGAGGAGGATTGACGCCGCCCTGGGCTCTTTGGAGGAAAGACACATTCAGAAAGAAGGACTTCTTCACACAGCACACATTTAAACTATGGAATTCGCTATAAGATGCAGCGACAGCCACCAACCTGGCTTTAAAAGCGGATTAGACAAAAATATGGTGGAGACGTGCTGGTGACTATATGCTACCCCCAGTATAAGAGGCAGTGTGCTTTTGTATACCAGTTGCTGGGGAACATGGGCAGGAGGGTGCTGTTGCACTCATGTCCTGCTTGTGGGACTGGAATGCTGGATTAGTTAGGCTTCTGGTTTAATCCAGGACTGCTCTTCTTATGTTCTTATGTACTTCTTCACGCAGCACATAGTTAAGTGGTAGAATTTGCTACCACAGAGTCAGCATCGCTAGCAAAAAGGCCCTACTCCTGGTAGACTCCCACTGAACCTTAAGTCAATAAGGGTACCTGAGCAGGATCCGAGATGTTAAAACTGCTTATGGCTCTTTTTGTGTCCTCAAAGTAGCATTAAAAATGTAATAAATGGATAAGTGAAACCACCAATGCAGAATACAAGAGCAGAAAAATTAAGCAGCCGATTCAAAGGTCAGCTTCGGAAAGGAAGGTCTTGATCAGTCTGCGAGAGGGCTGACACGAAATGCGTTGGGTGACCTTGGGTCAGTGGCTCTCGCAGCCTTACCTACCCCACAAGGTTGGTGTGTGGATAAAATGAGGGTTGGGGAGGTGGGTGGGGTTTATGTGAGGGACTAGCATCTTGCTTCTTTTAGTTAACACGCTGCTTCCACAAACTGGTTTAAAATCCGCTCAGTTTTCAAAAGCGCGATTTCAGCCTGGTTATGTTCATGACATCTTGAACTGGACCAACGTCCCACTCTGCTTGGGTTAAGAGAGAAATCCTGGATAAGCCGAAGTGACAGGGTGGTACAATTTTCCAGGAAGGAACACGAGAGCAAAGAAAACCAGAACAGCAGATTCAGAGGCCAAACTGCCAGAAAATGAGAGGGGGAAATATCGCTCAGCTTCTTTCCATGTAACTGTTGCAAGCACAATTCAAGGAAAGGAAGTGAACAAAGGAAACCCAATGGCTAACCAAAAAGTTGCAAATCCCAGCTTCGACTCTTGGTGGTGCTGTGATGGGAGGGGGTGAGCGTTGGGTTTTTCACAGATCGGGTGTTTTAACTTGGGCCCGGATTCAAAACGCAACCACGGGTCTGTGGCGTCTGAGGCTACAGAACGTGGCGGAGTGGTGGGTGGACAGGAAGCACACGTTTTCCGTCCCCTGCCCTACTGCAGATCAACTGACATGGATGGTTTGCAGCTTGTACATCCTCCCATTAGGAAGAAAGGGGAATTAAAGTTCTGTTCTAGACGACACAAATAAAGTGTAGCAAACAAGACGCACAAGGGATGCGCATTTTGGGTACATCATTCCCACACGTTACGCGATGCCCTGGTTCGTACAAAACGCTAAGCCGTGGTTTATTTAACCCAGGGTTTGTTCCCTACCCAGGGTTTGTCTGGCAGATGACAGAACAAGCCATGGTTTGTTTTCTCAATCCCAGGGTTGTTTGTTTCCCCTCTTCTTTTGACTGCTCCCTCTCTGAATTTAAATGTCTTTGCCACACTTTAGTACTGGCATGTAGAGCAGCTGGGGTTGGTTTTTTTTTACCACTCTTACCTGCTGCCTGTGTAACCTGGTGAAACAATTAATTAACAATCCATGGTTCTGGGTTCGCATGTAACAACAACCCATGGTTTAAACAACAAGCCATGGCCTCTCCGTGGCCCTTTGGCAGCCATTTTGTGAGAGTGCCCAAGACAATCTCATTATTTCAAATGTGCCCACCAACCAAAAACGTTGTTGGAACCCCTGTATTAGCGTCCTTGCGTGGAGTTTTGGGCTATATGTCAGGCTAACTTACACTTAGGTCCACAACATCACCCCAGAAATTCGAGCTATAGGCCTAGCCCTTAGTGAGAAATAATAATCTGAAGCAGTGGCAAAAAGGCAAGCCTTCCTTGTGAGAACGGTCAGATAACTAGAGACACACATACAGATTTTCCGGCCGGGAAACACACTCAGCCTTGAAAAGGGAAGCAAAGCACGCAAAACACACTTCGCTGCTGCCAGAAAGATAAGAGAGAGCTTAGCTACGAACTCATTCACAACTTCGCCACCCACACAAAGTGATCTTTTCCACGGCAGCTGCTCAACATCCTCTCTTTTTATACTGTTGCTTTATTTGGTGTCGACGAAACAGCCAGCGCTTGGGCCAATGAGGGAGAGAATCAACAGGAAGCAGAGACAGCTGACCAACTTTGAATTAAATGGGCAACGCCGCCAGGCGGAAACAGAGGAAGAGATTTACGCAAAGAAAAGGGGAGGGATAAGTCAATGAAAGAAAAAGAAAGAAGTGGCAGCAATTGAGGCAGCCAAAATGTTTTCTAAACGGTTTTAAAAATGATTCCAAAGCCACTATGGGGAGCTCTTTTGCAAATACACTCCAGTCGAGTTAATTTATTTATAGCCATGAACACAATGACACACACACACACACACACACACAAACTATATGCAACTATTTCGTTAATTCTTTGGGGGAAATCCATCTTTTGAGTCCAGACGCTGAACTGTTTCCAGCTGTTGCAGATGTATTTGTTCACTGTTTGGCAACGGTTGCAAACTATTCTGATTCAGGCTCACCGTTTTGATCCAGAAAGTTTCATTCACTTCTGCTGTTCTCCCCTTGAGGTTTGCTTGCTTACCTCTTCTGATATTCACTATAATTACGGCTGCATTCTTCTTCTTTTTTTCATTCTATAGATCTTTCTGTTACTACATTCTCTTTAACGTATGAATAAATAAATAATACCCACTTTTGAAAAATACATAATCTAACAAAGCAAAAACAGACGCTAATAGAAAACCAAGGATCATTAAATTATTTAAACACAAGCCTGGGAAAATAAGATACACGCCAAGCAATCTTTAACTCATTCAGAGCCAGGACCTATCCTTTAGTCCAAACATGAATTATGGGATCTACTATTTCATTTTCTACTATGTGTGCGTATGGTGGAAGTAATGCTAGTCCAACCCACCTTGGGATAGGTTGCAACTCAGTTGTGGATCCAGATCACAAGCAGAGGAACAATGGGACTCAATGGGTAGGCACCAAATTCTGGAGAGGGACGGAGTGCCACCACCGAAAAGTCCCTGCCCAAGTTGCCATCCTCCTAAACTGTGATATTGGGAGGGGGGCACCCAGAGTAGCATTGCAGCCACCCGCCTCCATGGCCTGTGCCTGCTTAGGAGATTCAGAAGTCAAAACCTCCCAGCTCAAACACAAACAGCCCCAAGCTTCAGAGACGCTTCCGTCTTCATCGAATGCAAAGGAAAAGACATTGGGTTTCAAGAAGAGCCATGAGTATGCTGCACACGCTCCCGCACCCGGCACCTCTTGGCCCTTCCTTCCTGTCTCTCTGAAGAACCTCCAACCACAAGAAAGTGCTTTTCCACTTGTCCAAGTCTGGTTTAAAGATAAAGAACTATCAGTTGGGAGAGCTTTGCCTTGAAACTGACCATCCATAGCAAGAACCTGAGCAGCAGATTAAGTAAACACCCCGCAAACCTTGGTCACAGCTTTCCCCACTACGGGGAGACATGTTGTATTTCTATCGAAATCATGTCAAATTTGCACCTATCCGTATAAATTAGCACATGCAAATTTTATGTAAATCTGTGTCCTGATTTGTCCTCTCTTTTTTTGGAAATGTGTAATTAGTCACCCTAGGCAGCAACACCAATACATATCTCCAAACGGTAGAGAAAGATGGTTGGTTTGTTTGTTTACAATCCAGCAATTTCTTTGCCTTCCAATTGTGCCACCCATACATGTGGTGGTGGTTGTTTTTAAAGGTTCCCATTTGTCTAGAAAACTTTCTTCTGTCAACAACCAGGCCCCATTAGTTTCATAAGAGCTTTAAACACACACACACACAAACACAGCCAAACTGGGAAGTCAGCTAATTGTTTTTAAAAACACAAAGGAAGCACACAAATTAAGGTCTTTGCTCAGAAACGAAGGTTAGGTAGGCCCAGAATAAGTAGCTCGGTTTAAAATCGCACAAAATAAAAAAGCCTTTGATGGAAAGATAACCAACCACATTTTATGCAAAAAGAGATACACCACTTCACAAAAGCAATCCTTCCTTAATTTTGCCAAATGGGTGCCATTCCAATTTGTGGCACATTTGTTGCCAAAACACTTCCCTTACGGAGCCGTAATGCTCCAAGCCAGTTCTAATGAAATGATGCAACGAGAGGGAAAATTTCATAATCACCGACCTGCAAGAGCAATTTTATACATTTCAATAGTAGCCGCAATGATTACATAGCTGCAAAGGGAAGCTCAGAGGATGGCAACAAGGGAGAGGGCCTTTTCGGTGGTGGCCCCCCGACTGTGGAATGATCTCCCCGATGAGGCTCGCCTAGCGCCAACACTTATCTTTTAGGCGCCAGGTCAAGACTTTTGTCTTCTCCCAGGCATTTAACACCATTTAACAATGCTAAGTTTGTTTTTTAACGGACCCCCAGAACTGTTGTTTTTAAATGTTTTTATACTGTTGTTCTTATGTTTTAAATTTTTGTAAACCGCCCAGAAAGCTTCGGCTATGGGGCGGTATATAAATGTAACAAATAAATAAATATAAATAAATAAAAAGGTCTACGGTTGTGCACACACACACACACACACATCTGGCGTCACTGCATGGTATACTCGGGCAGCTGCCAAGACCTCAGGGGAGTCCCCTGTGCCTGGCAGTAGCAGCTATTTTAGTTTCCCATGATGCACCAGAACAAGCAATGCCACGTCAAGCACCCCAAGGCATTGTGGGAAATTGAACCGTCTGCCCACAAGTAAGCTCACAACTGGTGACCAGCAGGCAGAGGCAGCCCAATGAGAACTTGCGAATTTAAGAGCCAAGCTACACAACCAGAAGAATCCAAGAAGATACATCTGAGTTGACTCTGTCAACTACCAGTGTGGGGAAAGCTAAATGTCTGAACTGTCCCCCATATAAAAAAATCTCTGAACCAATGAAAACTAGCATGCCATGGAGAAGGTTATGGCGAAAGGATTTATCCCCAACATGCCATCTTCCTACGTTCGACAAAACATTTACATAGGGAAACATCCAGATGTGCACCATGTGGTCCAGCCCTACCAGGCTGGGCTATACCACATGATCCTAAAGTTCATGCAGATCAGCTGAATAGTAGCACATTAGAAGATCCAGCTATTTGTCATTGCTGTTGTTCTAAAGAACAGCAAAGAAGAAATCTAACACACATACCCTTCACGCACGCACACCCCAGGTAGTCCTAATACATTCTATGCAAAGAACACATTCTGCCTGCTAGATTTATAATTGCTGATTGATACACGAGGGGGTACAGGGAGGTTAAAAAAAAATGTCCCTTGCCTTTCCCTATCATTCCAGCTATGAGCGTCACATCCAAATCTGAAATTAGAGCATGTCAGAATTAATTCCCAAGGCTGCAGAATATGACAGTGCAATGGCTAGGTGCAATGGAATGACCAGTGTCAAGTGTTACACATCAATCACTGAATGGTTGAACTGCTCTCTGGGTGACTGTCTGACACCCTAATTAGATTAAAGCGGAAAACAAGAGGGACCAGGCACGAGGAAGTTAGCTATGCCTCAGGGCCTTCCTGGGATGTCCCGAAATGGCATCCTGCCAGCCCTTCTGAGAAATTCCATCCCAACCAAATGGTTTGGAACAGGGAGGCTGCTAGAACAGTCTTGACTCTAGGCCTGGTAGAAACTCTGGCAAGCCATTCAGCAAAAATGTGGAAAGAGCGTCAACACTGTCTGCAATTCTTATTTTAAGGTTTTGGGGTTTTTAAAACACACACACATCATGCCACATTCATTGCGCGACTGTGAAAAGCTCAAACATAAAACCTAAAGTCATGTAGATTAGGGCCGTTCTTGCTTCTCACAGCATGAAGTAGAACTGCTTTCTCCAACGTGTTGGACTACAACTCCCATAACCCCACAACACATCTCCAGATTGGGGGAAGTTGATGTAGTCCACAAATTTATTTTCTGCATTTTGCAATCCCCGTTACATTTCTCTAACAGGAACCACCACTACCCATTCTGAATTCAGAAATATATGCAACTGCATTTGCCTGAGGACTAGCACCTTGACGAATTCCCCGTCTTCACTAGAGATCTTTTCTAAAGAGTACTGTAGAGAGAAAATGAACATATAAAGCAGTGGTGAAGATTCCAGAACAAGTAGCTCTATTTTCTCCTGCTTGGGTGCTATAATGCCAAATAACAGTAGAGGTTAATTTTGTTTGAGTTGCTGGTCACCCACCAAGGCCCAGTTCAGAAAACTTTCAAGAGTCATGGCCTGCTCTGTAAAATATTATGAAAAAGAGTGCAGCTGAGCATGTGCAGAGTACTTTTCTTCACCCATTTTTTTTTCTAAACTGCCCCCCATCCCCACCCCAGCATAAAGACAAAGCCTGTAACTGTTTACATTTCAGGAGGCAGGTATTAGGGGGGAAAGCAGAACTAGGGTTGTTGTAATCCAGTCTTCCCCAACTCAAGACTCTTCTAGGTGCTTTGGACTACAACTCCCATCAGCCACAGTCAGCATCGCCAGGAATGCTCAGAGTTATAGCACAAAACATCTGGAGGGTACCAGGTTGGGGAAGGCTGCTCTAAAGCATCAGAAAGTTTTTCCAGTCCAAACTGGACACAGATTACCCTATGCAATCGACCCAAAATCGCCTAAAATTAGACCATTTCCCAATGCAATTGACCCCAATTGACCTAAAATTAGAAAAATTCCCAATGCAGTTTACCCCCAATTCGCCTAAAATTAGACAATGTTCCAATGCAACTGACCCAAACTGACCTAAAATTAGCATCATGTCCAATGCAACTAACCATGCATGGGCCTAAAATTGAACTGGAAAATGTTCTGATTCAAAGTCTTCCAACTGAAAATTTTCTGGGAAGCTCACTTTGCTAGCCAGGCACGGGCCCACACCCTGCCCGCGAAGGCTTGGCTTGCATGCAACGTGCCACCATATCAGCATATTCCGGTTGGCCCGCCTGTGCTCCCCGGCCCATGCCCCAACCGAAGGCAGCAGCACTCTGCCTCTTTTAAGGAGCGGTGGAGCTGGCCTTGGGATCAGGAAGCCAGGTTGGGCATGCATGTTTTTGCTGGTGAATCAGCAGCTCCATTCAGAAACATGATGATGATTCATACCAGGGTTACACACTAACAGGCAGGAAATGCAAATTCTCTCTAGTTAAACATCTGCACCGCACACACACACACATAAACACACACACACACACACAGAGGAGTCACAGCTCAGTGGCTCTAAACTCACGCTGAAATGTTGGGAAGCGACTCATAGAAACCTTTCAGGTTTCTTGCACATTATCTAGACTAGAGAGCCAAACTATGGAATTCGCGGCCACACCACAGAACGATGGCCACCAGTTTCGATGGTTACCAGGTGATTAGAAAAATCCATGCAGGATAAAGCCATCAATAGCTTCAAGTCCCAATGGCCCTATGCTACCTCCAGTGTCCAAGGAACTATACCTATACTCACCAGTTGCTGGGGAACATGGCCGAGAGGGTGCTGTGGCAACATGTCCTGCTTGTGGGTTTTCCCACGGGCACCTGGCTGGCAAGTGTGTGAACAGAACCCTTGGTCTGATCCAGCACGGCTCTTCTTACATTTTTTTGTCAGTTTCTCAATAGATGACATGGTCTGACACACTATAAAGGCGAAGGGCCTCAACTTTTTGAACCTGTGGGCAACATTTCAACCTCCTCCACCACCCCGTTCCTGCTGCTGTGTTTAATAACTAGCCTGAAGAATTCCAAAGTCCACTCACTATTTTGCGACGTTGTCTTTGGTTCTAACATTGCCCTTATCAAAACCTTGGCAAGGTTTTTCTTTTCTCTCTCAAAGAGATCAACACAGCTACGATCTATCATTTTGTGTGTACCGTTTACCACATGTTACTGAAGAGAGTAAGACAGTCCATCAAATCGATTATTATTATTATTATTGTTAACTTACTGGTTTTATTTATTTCATTTCTATACCATTCCACAGTCGAAAGTCTCCGGGCAGTTCGCGAGAATTAAAAACGCAAATACAGCATGGAATATAATACGAAAGTTTAAAACCACAGTGCAAAAGTACGACCAGAATAAAACTGAGCAGCAATGCAAAGATTTAAAACCAGCCCGGAATTTATTTACCAGAGCCCTCAGTGTCCTTTGGTGCAAATGAAAAGGTTTTTCCTTGGGTCAACTGTCATGCAAGGGGCAATTTTCAAGGGGAACTGCAGCTGGAGAGGGAAGGGTTAGCCCTCTCCAGATGCTGTAACCCCACCCCAAATCCCACTGAAAAAGGTGAATTGCATGGAATGGGATTGTTGTTGTTTATTCGTTCAGTCGCTTCCGACTCTTCGTGACTTCATGGACCAGCCCACGCCAGAGCTTTCTGTCGGCCGTTGCCACCCCTAGCTCCCCCAAGGTCAAGTCTGTCACCTCCAGAATATCCTCCATCCATCTTGCCCTTGGTCGGCCCCTCTTCCTTTTGCCTTCCACTTTCCCTAGCATCAGCCTCTTCTCCAGGGTGTCCTGTCTTCTCATTATGTGGCCAAAGTACTTCAGTTTTGCCTTTAATACCATTCCCTCAAGTGAGCAGTCTGGCTTTATTTCCTGGAGTATGGGACATTTTTTTTAAAAAAAAAAACTTACCGGCCACACTTTTGTATGGATGTTTTCACAAATAAATTGTTCAAAAATTAATTGTAATTGAAGAGGAACTGCCAATTTAGGATGCCCTGGGGTGGGTGGGGTGCAAAGTAATTAAATAATTTACATTATAGACTGTGCTTTGCATGGGAAATTAATTGGTTGGCTTGGTCTTCTACAAAATTTAAATAAATCCCAGTCATTCTTTTTAAATTTGCACATTGGTGTCCTATGAGCCTGGGCTCTGATTTTTTTGGGTGCCAAGCAACACCCCTGATAATAAACAAACAACCCAATGAGGCACCATGGAGGCATCCGAATAAAATCCAGGTTGTCATTAGGACATCCGAGAACTTTTTGAGTTTAGATGTTTGTTGTTGTTCAAAAGTTCCTCAGGGCAAGTACCTCATCATCATCCCAGCCACCTGTAAAAGCACAAGACAAACCAAGGCTGCCTTCCAGACAGCAACTAGCAAACTCCCATGTGCGCACTATAACTTCATGTGGAGAGGATACTGAAGAAATCAGCAGCCAAGGGCTTAGGTGTGCCCATATTAAAAGAACCGCTGCTACACACACACACGAAACACATGAAGCATGAACGGACCAATATTATTTTGGAAGAAAACAGAGCAGACTTCCCTTCCAGATGTCTTGGACTTCAACACCCATCAGCCCCAGCTGATGGTCAGGAATGCTGGGAGTTGTAGTCCAAAACATCTGAAGGCAGGGGTGGTTCTGGGCCTTTGGCCCCCGTCCTCTAATCAGTTTCTAAGGGCCGTAGATCTATTCCACAGAGTCCTAAATGTTTATTAAGGCCAATGGCATGGGCTTCTGTAAACAGGCCATTTATAGCATTCTCATCATTGACCACTCACACTCATGGAAGTTTGCGGGTCCATTATACGGGGTCGCCAACAGCCAGGATGTTTCCCGCGCTATCCGCTCAAAATGGCGCATTTTAAAAAAACACAGGCAATGTGATAGTATCCTGATATCGCGGGATCTCTCCGCCACTAGATGGGACTGTCTCATTAAAACACAACGGGGCCTTTATGAGAAAGGTACAAATCATGTGGATGTGTGTGAAAGAGTGTTGCGATGGTGGGATTAATGCAAGGACAGAAGCCCTGGTAAGGCATGGGTTTCCCCCCGCCCCCCTGTGTATGGAGAAGCTCCTTAATTGCCATGCAGGGTGCAATTTTCATGAGAGATTGCACTGGGGGAGGGGAAAATTAGTTCTCTTCTCCCCGCGTGCTGCAACACATACACCCCAAATATTTTCCCATATGGAAATTAAGCTGAGAGAAAGGGGTGGGGGAACTTTTTCCTATTTCTTTGGAATGTCCTGGATCAAAGTACAATTAACTGAAGAACTGATTTTCTCTGAAATGATTTGCCTCCTATGAAATTTACAATAAATCCTAGGAATTATTTCGACATTTGCACTTAAACCAGCGTTCCCTCAACCTGGACCCCTCCAGATGAGTTGGGCTGCAAATTGCAAACGCAGGTTCTGTACGGATTTTTATCTTACATGCTGGCCTCCAATCTTTTAAGCTACAGTCTAAGTTACTAGTTACACAAATCAAATAATGGCCTGCTCATCCATCAACATTACTTTAGTCACCTGCCTGCCTGCCTGCCCATACATACCTGTGGCTGCAGTCTTACACAATGGATCATGTTCCATTGAATTCTGAGTAGACATTTACAAGGTTGCACTGTAAGTTAAGTCTTTTACATCAGAAACAAACCTTGAACAACACTTCTTCCATTTTCAAAAGCTTCACCAGTTTGGTCACCTGCAGGAGATTCTCACCCACCCCAGGTGATGAGGCAAACAGCTATTTACAAGCCAGCCATAAACCGAGCTTGGCGAATAGGAAAACAAAAACACGAGAAATATTTTTGTATCTCACAATGTATCTTCTTGCCACTTACGTAAGCTGTAATAATTGCTCTGTTATGTCTAAGTATGTGAACAATGTGCAGTCCATACTTCGGTAGTCATTAACTGAGTATTTAAAAGGTTTTCCCAGCCTTTGATGTGGAGAAATAAACACATAATGACACATTCTTGTTCCAAATTTAATTCCAAGCAAAGGACATTCCCTTTAAAAAATTGTTTTTATAAAATACACAAGTCAAATCTGCTGCACAGTTAAAACTCTCTAACGGCACGATCCCGTGTATGTTTATTTATTTATTTATTTAGAATATTTATATACAGCTGCCCATTGAAAAATTTTGGAGCGGTGTACAAGGTAAAATGAAAATAAAAACAGAATAAAACAGTTAAAACAAAATTTTAAAAGAAGCAGAAATCCGAAATCCAAGGCTACATGTTAAAGAAAGGCTTCTTGGAATAAAGATGTTTTCAGGAGTCGCCGAAAGGAGTACAAGGTCGGAGCCTGCCTGACCTCCAGAGGCAGGGAATTCCACAGGAGGGGGGCCACCACGCTGAAGGCTCTTCCCCTGGTGGATTCCAATCGGAAGATGGATCTAGGTGGAACCACCAGGAGCAGGCCCTCGGATGACCTCAGTGGCCGGGCAGGTTGGTAAGGGAGAAGGCACTCTCTCAGGTATCCTGGTCCCAAGTTGTTTACTCAGGAGTAAGTCCCATTGGGTTTGTTCATTGGGGCCTCCTCCAAGGTCAGTATGCATAAGATTGCCGCCTAAAAGGCCAAGTTTTGTGAGTTTGCCGCTGTGGCACTATAAACACCTTTTCCTTCAAGGTGACAGGAAGCTGCCCAAATTTCCGTAGTAGCATTATACTCCATTCCAAACTGGTTTCAGACTGGATTGGCTATCAAAGTTCCTATCTAAGCAACCTTGGAAATTGTCATTCTACATGGGGGCTAGGATTTCTAATAAATAATTATCTGCACCCACACAGGAGACTACAGCTCCTGCAGTTCTTCCACAGTTAAAATCAATTTCAAACCGGTTTAAGTTTGCGGTGTAAGATATGCCTTGAGCGGCTAGCATGGGAAATTCACCTAACGCCATATAACCCTTCAAACCAGAGCTCTTCTATTTATTCATTTCTATACTGCCCAATAGCCGAAGCTCTCTGGGCGGTTCACAAATTAAAACCATAAGGCACAATGTCAAATACAAAATATGGAAGCTTAAAACCACAATATAAAAGTACAACCAGAATCAAACCAAGCAGCAATGCAGAGATTTAAAATATAGATTTTGAACAGCAGAATTAAAAGACTAGGATGGTAAAATGCTAAAATACTGGGGAAATGAAAAGGCTTTCACCCAGTGCCGGAAAGAGTCATAGAATCATAGAATAGTAGAGTTGGAAGGGGCCTAAAAGGTCACCGAGTCCAACGTAGGCGCCAGGGGAACCTCTCTAAGGAGCTCATTCCACAGCCGGGGTGCCACAGCAGAAAAGGCCCTCCTCCTGGTAGGGAGCAAGTGATCTTTAGGAAAGCAGCCCTCCCCTCTCTTTCTACACCCCCACATCAATTTATATGTAAATCTTAAATTGGAGATGGCAACATATATTGTCCCTGCACAGAAGACATCCTCAAAGTCACACTGAAACAGGTAGGCAAGGATATACCTGGCAGGGTGGGAGATGCAGGGCTCACAGTAATGAAGCTGCCAAAGTTCAGGGTCCCAATCACCCACCCCATTGATTACCCGGGGAGCAGCAAAGCGATGAGAGCAGCAGAAGCAAACTCCATTTGATTCCAGTAGCCATGATGGTGTTACGATTTACGCGAGTTGAAAAAGCAAAACTGCACATGCCCAGAGTTTATTGGGTTTTTAAAATCAAGGTTGGCGAACCTAAGGAGGTTCGCTTGGCACCTACATTATATGCTTTTAGACGCCAGGTGAAGACGTTTTTATTCTCCCAGCATTTTAACAGTCTATAAATAAACGCTAACTTGGTGTTTTAAGTTTGTAATTTTGCATTGCTGCTGTTTTGATCTGGTTGAGCTTTTATATTGTATTTTATATTATGGTTTTATACTGTTGTTTTATACTTTGAATGTTTTTAAATTTTGTGAACAGCCCAGAGAGCTCCGGCTATTGGGCGGTATAGAAATGTAATAAATAAATAAATAAATAAACTAACAGTTTGATGTTGCTCTAAGATCGCAAGAATGTAGGCATTTTAGAGTGTAGAATAGTGGTTAGGTGGAGTTGGGAAAGAGGAATATTAGTTGTGGGCTTCCTTCACAACTGGGGTAATACACATGGCCATCTAAACCAAGTCCCCATAAGGTCATTAAGATTGCAAACCTATGTTTTTTTGGACGGGGGAGGGGGTGGGGTGGGGAGTCCTACAATTCTCAGAATTCCCCAGCCAGCATGCTGCTAAGAGCTTTTTCATTCCAGAGAAGCACATGAGCTAAAGGTCTCTCTGCCTGGGTTTTATCCTGAACGGGTTTATCCTGACCTTGCTTTTGTTCTGAAAAATTGATTTTTAGTTGCTGGGTTTCTCAACACTGCTACTGACACCGGGTCTCTAATGGTGGCAAACTAAGCTGTACTCTCACTCTGAACACGCCTGTTTTTGTTCTGGGGTTTGTTTGATGACTGTCAAACAAACAAATGTAGGTATTTTACACATTTTTTTTCCTATTTCGTAGAGGAAGGAGGGGGGTATGAATTGTTTGAAGAAGGAACAGACGTCACTCTATATGTATACCGTTATAATGCAGAAGTGAATCTGATATAAAATCAATATCGCAAATTCCATTTCTTTGCCACGATGCAACCGTCATATTTCAGAATGACCACACACACAAAAGGCAAAGACAGGTCATGTTTGGGGCAAGGAGAAGCGAGGGCAACGCATCACCACTCCCTAAGATTTCATCTTGCCTTTTGTGAAATTTTACCAGTGTTTCTTGATTATGTCTATAAAAGGAGCCCTGCGGGATCAGACCAAGGGTCCATCTAGTCCAGCGTTCTGTTCACACGGTCGCCAACCAGCCATTGGCCAGGGATGAACAAGCAGGACATGGTGCAACAGCACCCTCCCACCCATGTTCCCCAGCAACTGATGCACATAGGCATTCTGCCTCTGATACTGGGGGTAGCAAAGAGCCATCAGTACTAGTAGCCAACAGAAGTGTGGCAATGAGACACCTTTTAAGCAACTCACGAGAAAGGCAGAGACTTCCAAAGTCTGCACAGTGTCTAAGTGAGGATTGGGTCCCCCATAGGGAGAAAGAACATAATATAGCTTATTGAGGGCGCGGGCACACAAGGTGATCCCATGACCTTACAAAGAGGGCACTGAATGTGGAAGGGCCTACCTACCACCCAAAAGCGAATGGGGCCATATTCCAAAAGCATATCTGTCTATATTAAGAACATCAGAAGAGCCCTGCTGGATCAGGCCAAGGGTCCATCTAGCCCAGCCTTCTGGTCACGCAATACCCAACAAGCTGTTGACCCTCAAGCATGACACAGTGCAACAGCGTTCTCCTGCCCACATTCCCCAGCAACTGGGGCATATAGGCTTACTGCACATGCTCTAACCGAAGGGGAAACGCAAGGCCCACAGACAATGGTGTAGTGGCAGATTTTGATGTGCAGACACTCATGATTACAGCCCTCATAGCCCACACACACACACCCATGGAGAATCCAAAAACGCAGGCAGCTGTGTTGATCCATCCAGTGATGGCTGGTGGCTCCAATCTCAGTAGTGTGGTGAATCTGCTCCGGGTATCATCCTGCATTGAGCAGGAGGCTGGACTCGATGGCCTTTAGGCCCCTTCCAATTCTACTATTCTATGATTCTATAACCAGCCAGAATTCAAAAGAAGCTATCTAAGGTGCGCTTTGGACAGCTCCTTTAAAGTTCTGACTGAAACCCGGAGCGGATTCATCACCCCACTAACACTGGAGCCAGCAGCCTCCACTGGATCCATTTCTGTGTATCTTTTCTAGTTGTTTGTGAACCGCCCAGAGAGCTTCGGCTATTGGGCGGTATAAAAATGTAATAAATAAATAAATTCTTTCAAATTCATGGGTCTTAATTATCCATTTCCAGACTAAGCCACACCCAAAATACTTTGCATTACAACAGGGATCATCAGGGGACTATATTGTTGCTAGGGAAATCCGTTCCCCCATCCCAGCTACTGTGAGGATTGCACAGGGAATTCCCCCTGGGGAGGCAGATGACATCGTTGTCCCTGCTAAAGTCCCAATGCTTTGACCCTGAGAAGTCAGATTCCACTACACCGCTGCTCGTGGTGAAAGGAAGTGACTTAATCAACCTCAGATGTGGAGGAGGCATCCCTGTAAGGAAATTATTTCATAGGAGTGCACACACAGAGAAGGATGTATTACCACAGTAGAAGGGAACAGGTTAGGGAACGGGATGACCCTAGACTAGCTGCTAGCAACTGACACCCTAAGCAAACCATGCAATCCCCCACCCCAAAAGCCCAATGACTTTGAGGATTTGGGGAAACTGGGAAACATTTTGCGGTTTAATTTTTTTAAAGCATATTTAAACACAGTCATAATTATCTGGTCAAGAGAGCAGGGCTCCTGCAGCTTTAACTATTTATTTTATTACATTTATATACTGCCCCTTAGCCTAAGCTCTCTGGCAGTTTACAAAGGTTAAAAACAGTGAACATTAAAAGCCAATATGAAGATTTAAAACCATCAAAAGCATAAAAACAACAATATCCATTTAAAACAACTATTTTAGGGTCAGTTAAAAACTCAGCATATGTTGTTAACTGCCTGGGAGAAAAGAAAAGTCTTGACCTGGCGCCGAAAAGATAACCATGTTGGAGCCAGGTGAGCGTCATTGGGAAGATCATTCCACAGTCAGGGGCCACCACTGAAAAGGCTCTCTCCCTTGTTGCCATCCTCCAAGCTTCCCTCGGAGTAGGCACTCGGACAAAGAGGGAATTTCACCAGCTGCATGCATACGAATGACACCTGCTGAAATTCCCTTTTCTCTACAACCATTAAAGATAGAGGAGCCCTGTCCTCCTTTTCATAGGGTCACCCTACCTAGGGGGAAACCTTACTCTCATCCTCTTGCACTACACAACCCATGTCTCTGCAGGAGGAAATCCCACAGGATTCATTGGGTCTTAATCCCAGGTAAGTAGCACGCAAAATCATTATTGCCATCAAGACCATCATCCACCACAAACTGCGCATCTCTTCTACTTTCTTAACACGTGCAAGCATCCTGGAAGGTTCTAATTGAGGCAGGATCTACACTACAGCTTAAAAACAGTTTATAACAGTTGGGGTCCAGGACACACTCCATATACAGTTTTCAAAACGTTTTCAAAGTGTATTTATTTATTTATTTAGAATATTTCTATACCACTCCCCACTGAAAAATTTCGGAGTGGTGTACAAGGTAAAATGAAAATAAAAACAGAAAAAAACAGTTAAAACAAAATTTAAAAGAAGCAAAACAGAAATCCAAGGCTGCATGTTAAAGAAAGGCTTCTTGGAATAAAGATGTTTTCAGGAGGCGCCGAAAGGAGTACCAGGTTGGCGTCCGCCTGACCTCCAGAGGCAGGGAGTTCCACAGGAGGGGGGCCACCACGCTGAAGGCTCTTCCCCTGGTGGATTCCAATCGTATGTACTATATTGTGTTTGGTGTTGTTCCCCACCTCGATCCAGAGGGAGAGGCAGGTAATAAATAAAGAAATAAATTATTATTATCATCATCATCATTATTTATCTTGCTTGGTGTAGATCTGACCCTAGGTCTATAATCCCTTTGCAGCCACAGAGGACTACATGGTGGACCCGGGGCAAGCAGGGCTCATACTAAGAGAGCCAAATCACTCAAACTTGTTACCAAAGAGGAAGTGGGTATAAACAGAAGAGCAGGGATCTTCACCCCACCTCCAAAGGTTGCCAAACCGCACGCCAGCCCTTGTCTTGAAGTTCCCCGGGCCGCCTTCCAACGTGATGCACCCGACAAAAAGGGACTTCCGACAACAAGAAGGTCAAATCAATCGATCGATCGATCGATCCAACCCAAGCAAACGTCAAGCGGCGTAAAGCGACATTAGTTCAAGGCATCCTGCAGAATTAATAACGCGCGCGCGTAACCAAAGGAGGCAGTTAAACCACCTTTCAGGTGACCGGTTTCCAGGTGCGCCCTCCAGACACACACAGCAAGAGAAGAAACTGCGGAGACCCCACCTGCAGAGAGCTCTTACCTTTGGGAAGGGACATGGCTAGATGGATAGGGTGGTTTTGGCTACCACTACTTAGATCCGGCTAAACGCCCAGGCGAGGAGGCCACAGCGAAAATCGAGGCGAGGAGCGCAACATCAGCAGCAGCGGGACATGTCTAAACACACTCCGGACCAGCCTCCGGAATCAAGCGCAACAACTACCAGCAGCGCGCTTTCTAAACTTGTAGCGCCGACGCCAGTAGCAGCAGAGGCAAAAAAAAACACCCTACACTCAGCTCCTGCCCCGCCCTTTCTCCACCCCTATTGGCTCACCACGCTCAAGAGGCGGGGTCTGTTTTAGTCACGCCCCTTTCCCATCGCGCCCCGCCCCCCCACGCCTTCTTTCTCAGGTGTCCCTAAAGGAAATTCCAGTGGTTGTCATAAGTCTTCACCGGCGCTCTTTGCTGGTGACACAACAGAATGTGCTCACCCTCCGGGTGTCCTATGGGAGCCTGTACTGGGGGTGTGGAGTGTGTTTTCACCTGGCCAAGTGTGGCGGTACTTGATTTATTTATTTATTTATTTATTGGAGGTGATTCTTAGCTAGGACCAACACACACACAGAGTGAGAGTGAGTGATGTGGATTGGGGTTCCTGGCCTCAGCTTGTGATGTAAAAGACATGGCACAAAAGGAAAAAAGGGTTGCGAGGGAGAAGGAAACTTGGGCAAAAAGGAAAATTTTTCCTGTTGTCTCCTCACCTGGGCGTTTAGCTGGATCTAAGTAGGAGCCAGAATCAGGCAGGTGTGTGAGAGAGGTGTTTTTCTTGCCTAAAGGGCAAAATAAACTCCCTGCAGATGTTTTTTCTCCGGCCAATGTATGGGTTCAACTTGGTCCCCCCTTTCTTCCTGAGAGGCATGGGGTACACCCTCTCTGTAGCCCTTGGTTGATAGTATTTTATTCCCCCTGCTCCAGTTTTTCTAACAAGAACAGCCACTGTAGTGTGGTGGATATTTATTTATTACTATTTATATATTCACTTTATACCCTGACTATCTACAAAATACCCTACGTGGCAATACTCTGCCCTTCCCCAACCTTGCACTTTCTAAATGTGGGTTGGACCCCTTTGCCCATCCTCTGAGGCTCTCCTCCAAGTGCCTCCGTGAAGGGAGGCTTGGAGGACAGCAAGAAAGAAGGGAGAGAGGCCTTCTCGGTGGTGGCTCCCATCGATTATGCAACGCTCTCCCCCAGCGAGGTCTGCCTGATGCCAACACTGTCATCCTTCCAGCATCACCTTAAGCTTCTCCTCTGCACTCAGGCATTTGACGACATTTGATGCGGGGTTTTTTTAAGGGATTTACTGTTGATTTTTTTTAATGGTTACATTTTTGTATGTTAGTTTTATATTATGGATTAATAGCATTTTAATCCTTGTAAACCGCCCAGAGAGCTTTGGGTCTTGGGCAATATAGAAATATAATGAAATGACTGCAATTCCCATCATTCCAAGCCAGCCTGCTCAGGGTGATTGTAGTTGTAGTCCAACACATCAGGAGGGAACCAGGTTGGGTAAGTCTGGTTTGGACTAGGGCTGGGAAGACTCAGGTTCAAAACCCCTCCTGGCCAGGAACCTTACTAGACATCTTTGGGCCAGCCACCAACTCTCTGCCTAACCTACCTCACAAGGTTGTTGTGAGAATAAAGTAGCGGGAGGCTGGAGGACAATGCATGCCATCTTGAGCTCTTTGGAGGAAAGGCAGGATGTAAATGTAATGGAAAAGAAGAAAAGGAATGCTAACGGTTTTAGAAAGTATCACCTACTCAGTCTTTATTGGCAAAATATGCCACAGAGATCAATCTCCCCCGCAATGCTGCATAGTACACACATTATCAAGATGTAGACAACTGGTAGAATAATTACGCAACAGGATATGCAGATATTTTTAGGGAATTTGCCTCGCTAATGGTGTCGGAGTGTCTAAAGTCCCTGAAATCGCTGCACAGTCATTGTGGAAACTGAGGGCACAGCAAAAGAAATCTCACACGTACAAAGATCACACCCACACAAGCCTTCATCCACAAACCCACATCATGGCTCAGATTTACAGCAAAGACAAATTTATTGACCGCATCTTTACCCCATCCTTTGCCTCTCCCCAAAAGCTCCCCCCCCCAGTGGCTTACATAGATCTCAGAAAGCCTCCATTCACCGCCCGCCTCCTGCCTCCCGGACACCTGGCCATCAGCCAAGGAAAGGAGCTGCCGCACACATACACACACCTTGCTGGGCAAATGTAGGTCCAGCCTTCCTCATCCTGGGGCGCTCCAGATGTGTTGGACTACAACTCCCAGAATGCCCCAGCCAGCCGGCTGGGGCATTCTGGGAGATGCAGTCCAACACATCTGGAGCGCCCAGGTTGAGGAAGGCTGAGGTAGTCAATCAGCAAAGAAGGGAGGCAGGATGGGAAAAGCCAATGCAGACAATCAAGGACGCGCATGTGAGTGTGTGTGCATGTGAGGATTTCTCCTGCATATACTCCACCCCGGAAGCCTCTCTTGCACCTTAGGAAAATCACTCTTGCCTTCAAACAGTTGCCCATCTAGAAAATGGGAAACTTCATGACCTACTACGGACAGCTGTTGTTGCTGCAAGGATAGGAAAGGCAAGGGCCTACCTCAGAGGGTTGTTGTTGGAAAATAAAAGAGGGGGGAAAGGAGGGTAAGAAGGGACATGATAGAGGTGTACAAAATTATACATGGTGTGGAGAATGTGAAGAGAGAGACATTCCTCTCTCCAAATATTAGAACCCAATGGGGTCATCCTATGAAACTGATGGGTGGGTTCAAGTGAGATAAAATGAAGGACTTCTTCACACAGCGCAGAGTTAAACTATGGAATTTGTTGCCACAAGACGTAGCGATGGCCACCAATTTGGATGGCTTTAAAAGGGGGTTGGATAAATTCCTGAAGGGGAGGGCTATCAATGGCTTTGTTCTACCTCCAGCATCAGAGGAAATAAGCCTGTATACACCAGTTGCTGGGGGACATAGGCGGGAGGGTGTTGTTGCATCTATGTCCTGCTTGTGGGTCCCTGGCTGACAGCTGGTTGGCCACTGTGTGATCAGAGCGCTGGACTAGAAGGACCCTTGGTCTGATCAAGCAGGGCTCTTCTTATGTTCTTATGTTGTTGCAAGGATGAGAAAGACAAAGACCTACCTTGGAGGGTTGTTGTTGTTGCAAGGATGTGAAAGACAAGGACCGCGACGTCTTTCATTATTATTTTCATGAAAACAATGAGCAGATCCTCATCTAGAAGAATTAAGGGTTTCAGTGGAGAACGTCTCTCTTCCGAGCGTTGTTTTCAGTTGTGTTCATCCTGCCACCTAGTGCTGAGTGCTTAGTCGCCACCAATTTTGACGAGGATAAAGGCAGAGTGGCTTTGACAGGTGGTCCAGACCTTCTAAGTGCTGTGTCCAACCAACATGGAGGCACGGCAGTCTAAGCTTCTAGCTAAAGGGGCAACAAACCTATGTGTGTTTAGACAGAAGTGTCCCTACAATTTCCAGAATTCTCTAGCCAAGCATGGCTGGCTGGGAATTGTAGGACTTATTTCTATCCAAACATGCACAGGCTTGCAGCCATAAACTTCTGCCTAGATATTCACAAAATGCAGGAGGCATTCCAGATGCTTAGAAAATCCAAGAATCAACCGTACTAAAACCAGCCACGTTTTTAATTTATATAAATGTTTTAGCAATTATTATGTATTTTAATATATATCATAATCTTTTAATGTACTGGATTTTCTTGGAAACCACGCAGAGATTATTTTTAAATATGGTCAGTGGTATATCCGCGTTTCAAGAAAACTGGTGTTGTTTAGAAGCTAAGGCTGCGATCCAAAGCATGAGTGTTTCAGTGGAATCCCCAATGAGCCCAGGGGGACATTCTGAATAAATATGCAAGAGGATCGGCTGGGTTGCAAAGAAGGATGGCTACAATTCAAATTTCACATTAGCCATGAGCTCATAAAGTTAGGGTGACCATATGAGAAGGAGGACAGGGCTCCTGTATCTTTAACAGTTGCATAGAAAAGGGAATTTCAGCAGGTGTCATTTGTATGCATGTCGCACCTGGTGAATTTTCCTCTTTATCACAACAGTTAAAGCTGCAGGAGCTATACTAGAGTGACCAGATTTAAAAGAGGGCAGGGCACCTGCAGCTTTAACTGTTGTGATGAAGAGGACATTTCACCAGGTTCTCCATATATACAAATGACACCTGCTGAAATTCCCTTTTCAATACAACGGTTAAAGATGCAGAAGCCCGGTCTTCCTTTCCATATGGTCACCCGACATAAAGTGGGATTAGGCAACTCACTATTTCTTCCACCAGCCCTAAATCGGCACAGCTCCATTTATAGTATAATCCTATGCATGTTAGGACAGGGGGAAAAAGTCCTACAACTCCCAGCATTCCCAGCCAGGCATGCTAGCTGGGGAATGCTCAGAGTTGTAGGATTTCACTCCCCTGTCTAAACAGGCATAGAATTGTACCCTAAATTATTTATTACACTTCGATACCACCCAATAGCCAAAGCTCTCTGGGTGGCTCAAACGCCACCCTGAGATCCTAGTGATATAGGGCGGGATACAAATATTTTAAATAAATAAATAAACAATTAAAATCATAAAATACAGGACACTAAATATCTGTCTATCTATCTATCTATCTATCTATCTATCTATCTATCTATCTATCTATCTATCTATCTATCTTTCCAGGAGCTTATCAAACATGAGGCCCAGGCTCAGAGATCATCTTCCCCTAACCCCGGAAACTCAGTCTTTGTCAGAGGGGGAGGGAGCATCGAAACTTATAGATCCCAGTCAGCAGAGTGGGCAAAGTGGGCAGAGTTAAGAGGAGATGGTCCGCCAGACTAGGCACACAGCAGAGGTTGCAGTTTACAGACCCACCCAGAAGGAGGAGTCCACTAAAACCTGTTGGGCAAGGCGGGAAATGGTCCATTGAGTTGATAGGCAACTGCCTTGCTTTGTTATGCTAATTAAGCTTAGAGGCTAGCTCCTGGCATTCACAGGTGTGAAGAGATGTCTTTTTATTGAATAAAGGTTTTGTGGCTTGCACAACAGACCTCTATTGTCTGTCATCTCAGGGGAAGGGCTTGGAATCACCAGCTGCCAGCCAGTTGGCTTTTGTATGTGGACTGAGGAGGCACCATCTTGGCTCTCGTCGACTGCAGCAAAACATCTTTGGCCCATCACTGAAGGGCCCCCAAACTGGATTGGGATCCTAGCATGCAGAGTAGGGGGCTTTTAAGATGTGACTTGTGGGGGGGGGGCTGTGATGCCGAACTTAGTGCAGACACCCAATACACACTATCAAATGTGTATAAAATAACTGGTGTAACCACAGAAGGGCGCTCATACTTCCTTGCTTGTATGGGCCTGAGGCAATTTGCATCAAATAAACGTGTTTCTTTACACATTTTAAGAAACGTGTTTCTTAAACATCTTATCCACTTGTCCATCTGACATTGACTCTCGGCTGGACAACGAACTCCCTCCATAGGGAGGAGTGGCGTTCCTGCTCTTACCACAGCTGTGCCTACTCTAGAGTAAAAATGGGGGGAGATATAGCTGTCAGATACAAATTTCAAGTAATTTGTTTTGGCCTTAGGCCAGGAGCATTGTGGGATATTAAAAGGGTGCCTAGATCAAGCCAGGGGCATTGTGGGATCTTAAAAGGATGCCTAGATCAAGCCACGGGCATTGTGGGATATTAAAGGGATGCCTAGATCAAGCCAGGGGCGTTGTGGGATATTAAAAGGGTGCCTAGATCAAGCCAGGAGCATTGTGAGATATTAAAAGGATCCCTAGATCAAGCCAGGGGCATTGTGGGATATTAAAAGGGTGCCTAGATCAAGCCAGGGGCATTGTGATATATTAAAAGGGTGCCTAGATTCAACCACCTGTCAGGCCGGGGGGCGGAATTAGGCAGGATTCAGGATAGGCATCAGGATTGGACCAAGCAAAGTGCTGGAACTCTGATAGTTGCCCAAGTATCCCATTATGCTAACATCATCCCTGGTATTCCTGGCCTTGTTATGTGGCTAGGAGGCTCAGGATTTTTAATATGTTCCTCCACCGCTAACATTCTTTGGGAGGGTACTAGATAATGATGGGGGGTCTTAAAGGCTGGAAGGAAGAAGAAAAATGAGCTGGGAAAACATGCAGCCACTCAGTGCTGCTTCTTTGTGATTCGGCCAACAGAACCTTCCCTTGTTTGTGGGTTTCACCCCCACCCCACTGAAATAGGAGCACAAGAGAGGGTCAGGTGACCTTGTAGGAAAAGAATGAATCTATGAACTGCATGAGTGAGTAACATGCACGGACTGGGAGGATTTTCCATATTCTCTCCACCCACCTCCATTCCAAACATTCTTCTCTGTCCAAAGCCCTCTCCAAAGAACGCACGCCCAATGGGAGCAAACACTGCCACCTCAGGAGGGGAGACGGGAAACAACTCTACCAGGGTTGCCCTTATGGCTGGCCTGGAAGTTGCAGCCAATACCAAATACTTTGGGTAGGCCGCCAAGCAGGGTGGCCAGTGACAGATTTAGGAATAAGCCAAGAAAGCAGTGGCTTAGGGCTTCCTATTCTGAGGAGACTCTAAATACTTTGGAGATAACTCAGATTAGAATTGAAATCGCTTTGGCGTAAATAAGTCTGCCTATAAAATCCAGCACCAAAATTCGGAACCCAGGCCTTCACGTCTCCATCCACACCCAATCTCTTCAATTTCCTTTCCAGGGGTGCTGGACTACTTGCATCACTCACAGGTCAGACCTCTAAGTCTTGTTTAGGTGCTATGTTGCTACTTCCATTAACTCTTGGGTTTCTATGCATTAAACGTTTTCAGTTTCATATGTAATTAAGAAATGTATTTGATAATGCAAATAAAGCTTTTTGCAAGAAGCATCTTTTATTTAGCTGTTCCTCGCTGCAAATATAATGGCTTGCCTTTCTATTATGATGTAATAATTTCTTCCTCGCGTTATGTTGAGTCTCAGGTCCTATTTATGCATCCATAGTGTAGTGTTGCACTTATGTGACACCCCAAAAGAGGAAATGCATTACCAAAAATAAAGAGGGCCAAAGAGGACACAGATTTGCATAACGTGTATATGCATATTTATAGGTATGGATGCACATACTGTGCTGAGTCCAGATTAGAAGTACCATTGTATGTTGGTTGAGGAATGCAGGTAATCCTATGTCTTTTTTCTGTCTAAGTGTGCACAAGGGGTGAAACAGAAGGATGAATGGAGGAATGACTGACAGCTGAGGCTAGAATGGAATCGTGGGCGGGATTAGTGGCAATTGGAGAAAGTCAAGGAGAACAAAGATAGTGAGAGGTCAGGGAAGTGGGAGTTGAATCAGGATTGTGAGATAGTGACCTGGGTTGCTAACTCATTCTTTATTTAAAATCAGCCACTTTACATGCCAGTACTACACACCCTATGCACTCACAATGGCTGCCAAAGGCCAGTAAGTCTGGCCTCCTACCCATGGCATGCTGGGAGTTGTAGGTGTAAGCCTAGGCTTTTTATTAAATGATTTACAAATACTTTAAACCCAAAATTTTGTGTTTTTAGATTTTTCTGGTACATTGTATAGCCAGACTGATCAGCTTGCCAAATTTCTAACTCATCTGGAAGTGGGTATGCACATACGTTCAGCTTTATAGGTAAGAGATGCCTCTGTTTCAGGGCCTAAGGAACTCTCTTGTTACAGAGTAGCTCCTTTGTCAGTGAGCAGTACTGACTCCATTTTGAGGCAGCTCAAAAGTTAAAGGTGTCTTCAACTCCACTTGGGAGAACGGCACAGGAACAGGGTTGAGAGCAATCACATAAGGCTAGATCAAGCAATTCAGTTTCTAACAGACCTCTTAAAATATATTCCCCAAAGGCAAAAGTGGGGGTAAAATTGAGCGGAATATCTTGCTTTTAGAGGGAAAGGTATCTTGCTTTTAGAGGTGCCATCTTCTCTTTCCAGTGTGTGTGTGGGCTCTAAGTCTCAAAAAGACACATTCTCACAGTCTTGAAACTACATCTAAACCTCCATGTGCTCAGATATTTTCCCCCAAACTAGCTTATGTGTTTGAATATGTTTAAACCTCAATAAGTGTACTATTGTGGTGTTAGGGTGACCATATGGAAAGGAGGACAGGGCTCCTGCATCTTTAACAGTTGTATTGAAAAGGAAATTTCAGCAGGTGTCGTTTGTATATATGGGGAACCTGGTGAAATTTCCTCTTCATCAAAACAGTTAAAGCTGCAGGTGCCCTGCCCTCTTTTAAATCTGGTCACTCTAGTATAGCTCCTGCAGCTTTAACTGTTGAGATGAAGAGGGAATTTCACCAGGTTCTCCATATATACAAATGACACCTGCTGAAATTCCCCTTTCTATGCAACTGTTAAAGATACAGGATCCCTGTCCTCCTTTTCATATGGTTGCCCTATTGGTGTTATCCCATTCAATAGTGTCTGAGGATAGACCTGAGTGAGAATAGCCTTACTTAGCCATAGCCGCTCTATTGCCAATGTCTAAAGATTCCTTATCAGTCTGGTGATCGGATGAAAATGAGGACAGGGCTTCTGTAACAGTGGCCCCGTTCAGAAGACACCTTAAATACTAACAATAAAATTAAAAACATTAACAATTAATTGAATATTTATTCAAAATCCAAAGCACCCGCTGCAGGCTTGCCGAGGGAGGGAGGGAAAAGAGAGCGAACACCTCTGTTTTGTAGCCAGCGTGGCGGGGCACACCAAGCAGGGTTACGGTGTCTTCTGAACACAGCCTGGCTTTCTGGCTTAACCACCGTGGTTAAAGCCATGGTTTAAGGTGTCTTCTGAACACGGCCCAGCTTTCTGGCTTAACCACCATGCTTAAAGCCATGGTTTAAGGTGTCTTCTGAACGGGCCCCTTGCGTGATTGCAGCCCAATCAAACTCAAGAACAACAGTCAGATATCCCTCCTCCATAGGTCCACAGAGAAGAAATCGACCTGTCCAAGTGGAGACGATGCGGTAAGGCTTCTTCTAATTCCCCCCCTTAAGATTACCTCGGGCCTACAGGCAGGAAACTCACACTAGCATTGGGATATAAATTGGTGGTGGTGGGGAGCTTAGCTAAAGAGGGAGCGTGTCCCTTTAAGAGTCGAATGGAATGTATCAAAACAAAAAAGCCGGGTCGCCATTGGCCGAGCGGCTGGCACGTGAGCCCACAGCTGATTTCCTGGCTTTTTTGTTTCTGTTGCTGCTGTTGCTGTGTGTCAGTTTCAGCAGGAGATTATGATGTCTGTCCTTGGTCATCGCCCGGGACGCTTTTCTGCGCTGAGAAGTTAGCTGGGAGTGGAGTGGAGGCGGCCAGGGAGCAGGAGAAAGCCTGAGCGACCCCTGCAAAGGGATACAGTTGCGATGTTTTTTCTAATTGATACATCTGGCTGATTGGGGAAGAGGAGGAGGAGGAGCTGCTGGAGCTCTCCTTGCAAGGCACCCCACGCGCACAAAAGAACCCAGCCCACGAAGAACACGCCGAAGGGAAACAGCCCCTCCTCCGGGAGCAGGGTTGGTCTTAGCAGCCGCAGCATGGCCCAAGCGGCTCAACTCAACCTCCTGGAGCCCAGTTGCCCCATCCAGGTGGAACACGATCGGAAAAGGAGGCAATTCACCGTCAGACTGAATGGTAAAAAAGCAAACGTCCGGGTGGGGTGGGGGTGGGGTTGTATGGGTGGCGGGGGAGGGCGAGCCTGTCTGTGTCCCTGATCTCAGCTTTCCCCAACCCCCATGGATTGGACTACAACTCCCATCAGCCCCAGCCAGCACTGGTGACTGATGGGGGCTGTAGTCCAACACATCTGGACGACCACCCGCTTAGGGAATCCTGTCTTATCGGGTTTTCTCTTTCTCTCCCTTCCCTCGCGGAGTCTTTTGTTTGCAGTTTAAGCAAAGAGAAGGGTGGGAATGTGTGCCATTATTATTATTACGCTCTGGTTTTCTTCCTTGGAGAATTCTAGATACATCTTTTTGCTTGTCCTTGGACGGTTTTTAAATTTTAACTCGCTCTTTCTCTTCCCCCACCCCCAACCCAAATTAGTTCTCTCTCTTTTTCCCTCTTTTGCTTCTTCTGCAGTCAGACGGGTTACGCAACAGATTAGTTATGGTGTCAGGCCCTTAGCAACTGAATACTGGGAGAAGGAGGGGGGTTGAGGAGAGAAGGGGTGACCTAGAGACTTTATTCCACCCTTTCACACACACCCCATCCCCCCTACTTTCTAAAAGCTCTGCTCTCTTTTCCTTCTGAGCCTGCCTCTGTTCCTTTCCTCCCCATTAGCTGCGGCTGCTGTGTTGGTTACTCTCCGGTTGGTAGGGGAACACCTGTCCTTGCAGGATCTATTTTTAAATATGCTGGTGAGGTTAACACTAAAACCCCACCAATTTCTCCCTCTCCCTGCTGATTTTTTTGCCTCCTTTCCCCCTCCTTTTCTCTGAACTGCTGGTTTTGAGCAAAGAACTGATTCCTCTAGAAATCTGGTTCTCTGCTTATCCACAAAAGGAAGCAGTGTTTACGTTTTCAAGACTGGGGGCTTACAGTGGCCTAATCCTGTGCATGCTTGCACAGTTAAATCCAACTGAGCTTCATAAGGGCTGGCTTTCATGTAAGGGTGTGTGTGTGTCGCATGAAGACTTGAGTCCTAGAACACATGCGGTCAGAAAGAGTACTCTCAGCCATGTGCAGAGGGCCTCCCCTCATTACAGAGTAACTATAACCAGTTCCTATACTGCTGGGTTATCAGAAAATTTGTGCATTCCTTCCTCAGCCTATCCAGTTGAAAGCAACCCTGGATAAGGTCTTAAGACCTGCCAGAGGGTAGACAGTATTTGGCATGATGGGCCAACATTTGGAGTCAATATGTTAAACATGTCATATGTTAACATTAAGCCAGTGAAGGGAACAGACGATGGAATGCTTACCTTTGCCTTAAAGTCACCTGGTTATAATATTTTCCCCCATCTCATTTGCTATAGCAGTGATGGGCAAAAGTAGATTAATGGTCCCCTGGGGGAAAGGGCTGAGTTTTGGTGAACCATCTAGTGCCCGTTGGCTGCTGCCCGTTGGCTTCTTCTTGCAAAGAAGGCAGGGCCAGATCACCTTGGCCTGACCCGGCAAGGTAGTTTTCATGCCCCGCCAGCATATTCGGACTCACAGGAGGTCTGCAATATGGACGCTAGCTTCGTAAATTCAAAGTGCATCAGTGGAGCTCAGAAATTTTATTAACAAATAAGTAAACTGGGCAAGGTTGGAATCAGCCCAACCGGACCAGAAGATTTGAACATATAAGATGGACTCTGTCCCACTTGCATTGGCTGCCTGTATGTTTTCAACCCCCATTCAAGGTGCTGGTTTTAATCTATAAAGCCTTACATGGTTTGGGACTGCAATACCTGATGTAGCGCCTCTCCCGGCTTGAACATACCCATACACTCTGCTCAACAGGTAAGATTCTTCTCCAGGTGCCTACTCCGAGGGAGGCTTGGAAGATGGCAACACGGGAGAGGTCCTTCTCATTGTTGGCTCCCCAATTATGGAATAGTGTCCCTGACGAGACCCACCTGGTGCCAACATTGCTATCTTTTCAGTGTAGGTCAAGACTTTTCTCTTTCCCCAGGCATTTAGCAGCATTTAAACAACCCTGACCCACAGTTTAAACCCAACCACTAGCTGATTCAAGAAATGAAAAGTAGAGAAATAGTACAGCAAGGAGGGGTTGATTTGAGGTTGGTGGGGTGATGGTGGTGGTGAAGGAAAAGGAATAATTACTTTTAAGTTTGAGGCTTGTGTCAAGCTGAGACCAACCTTAGCTTGGATGGCGTTTGAGGCTTTGTGTTTTTAATTTCTATGGCTTTTGAGCATTTTGCATGGGCGAAACTAGGTGGAGAAAGGCTATATTAATAATTGCCTGCAGCAAAGAGGTCTTAATGAAGCATGTGGCAACTGTGGGCATCCAAACCATTGCACACATCCCATGTTGTAGTAGAGGCAGCGCTCACAGGGTCAAAGGGCAGGGATTTTTTGATTAGCAGGGGCTCAGACATCATCTTCCACCCACCTTGGAATTCCCTGTTCGTCTGAACTTAGCTGCAATCCTCACAATAACTGGGGGAGAAATGGATCCTCCACCTTGCAACAATATCTTGTTCCCTATAGAGATGAAAGCTGCTAGAACTAGGACAGCCTCAATTAGGAAGGAGGAAACTGTTGTCACTGTTCAACGTTTGGGACTTGCTGATCTACTTGCAAATCTTTAGCTAGATCCTGGTCCTCTTTCTGTACCCATCCTTGAAGTATACAATCAACGCTGAAACTAATATACAAATGGGTCGGCTACTTGCAAACCCTAGGACCGCTGACTTGCACAGCCTGCATTGTGCTACCATGGCTAGCACAGTGTGGGTACATAAGGTGCTTTTCATCTGAAGTGTCCTTTGGCCTAGGCCAGCCAGCCATCAGTCAGAAGATAAGACTGGCCGAAACAGTCTTGCAGATAAATTCATAAAAGCTATTAGCCGGCCTGATTGGAAGCATACATGACTCTGTCATGGGTAGCCACTCATGATAAGAAAGGAAAAAGGGAAGTAGCTCTCCTCCAGCAGGGCTGTAATGCAGTGGGAGCACACCTGTTTTGCATGCAGAAGGTCTTAGGGACAATCCGTGGCATCACCAGGGGGAGGGGGAAAAAAGCACTCGTACCCGAAACCCAAGAAAGATGCTGCCAGTTAGTGTTGACAATATGGGGCCCGACAGACCAATGCCCTGACTCAATATAAGGCAGCTTCCTAGGTTTCTAATTTATAACTGCTTTTCAGATTGATCGCCTGCAGAAGATTTTTGCTCACTGCAGGCGATTGCGGGAGTGTCTATTTATATTAGACCTGAGTTAAAATGAAAGTTGTTTTATATGGATCGTTTTTTCCTCTGTAAAGATGTTCGTCTGTTTTGAATATACCAAGATCCCTTCCATTTGCATTCATCTGCTTTTATTTTTAAGAAAAGAACCATCATTTCTGGTTTTCAAAAAAATATCGTCTATGCGCTTTCCCTTACTGAAATTGCAGGGTATATTAAAATGGATAAACAATTCAAAAATTATATGCCCGGTAGGAGACATTGTTCATAAACTGCTGAGAATAGAAACACAGATTTTATTTTTTGGCTTTTTTCTCCCCCCCCCCCGCCCCTCCCTTCCTTTTTTAAACCTCTAAGTACCACATACGATTTTTCAGGTTTAACAATGGGTGAAAGTAAACAGAAAATGAATCTTGCAGGACGGTTGAAGAGCTACAGAGAAAACAGTCAAACCAAACAGTCTCTTTAAATAGCACAAGGTTAAAATAGTTTCATGATGATGGATTCCCGTAGGAAGTCGGCTGAGCTGTAAATCATTTTCATTGTGTGTGTGTTTTTAAGTTGTTCAAGCTAAAAGGTATTGTAATAGGAGGCCTTAATTTTCTTTAGCTCAGAAAAGAGATGGCAAAAGGGCGTGGGGAATGGAACGGAGAGATATTTATACAAGAATGGAGAGTTTGGAAAAATGAACAGAGAACAGATGTTAGTATTCACTTTTCAACATAAAGCAAGACATACAGAGAACACAATGGAATTAATGTGCAGCTGGTTTCAATCATGTTTTCCATTAAGCCCTGACTGAACTGTGGAACTCAGTGCTACATGATAACTGAAAGCATAGTTGGATTCTGAGAAGAACTGTTTGAGGCTGTGGTGCACTTTAAATCATCGGGGTTTCCTGGAGTGAGTGATTTGTCAAAGGGAATGGAGTATTCTGTGGATCTTTTGGGGTTATTACATTTGTTTACTACCCTTCTTCCACAGGAACATATGAAGTTACTTTATACGCTGACTGGGTTCGCACAGCGTGCAAACTCACACTCAGTGGTTGAACCATGGGTTGTTTGCTAAAACGTGGGTTGTTTGTGGAACCATGTGTTAGCGCGCTGTCTGAACCCAGGGCATTTTCTACAAGGTGGCTTGTTAACCATGCAGGGTGACCACCTTGAGAAGCCAAAGTTTGTTGTTGGGCTGTTCAAGGTTGTTAAGAGCTTTATCACACCAGCGTTATACTGTGCAATCACAGCAAATTGCATGCAAAGGACTCAGAAGTTTTCCACCTTATAATCTGCTTTGATTGTGAAGTACTCCCATGCATCCTGCCTTAATTGTGCAATAAAGCAAAAAGATTTGCCATATTTAGCCCCTACATTTTGAGCGTATCTTCCGAGCCGCCGCTGGGGTGCAGGAGCAGGATTTTAAAGAAATGCTTACTTCTGCATAAGCTTTAAAGATAAAGACACCAAAATTGGCACAGTAATAGATATTAGGGAGAGCTTTAAGCATACCAAATTTGAATTGAATTGGGTCATCCGTTGATTTTTTAAATGATTTTTTACATTTCCCTCCCTTCAACTCACTTCCTGGTATGCAAAGGATCGCTGTCACCTGGTAGCAAAAACAACAACAACTGCGAAAGCTTAGCGCTATGGCGATAATCTGAGGGAGCAGGTACATGGGATGAAGCTTCAACAAGCCACCCTGTGAAGATGTCCTGCTAACCCATGATTCAACCCACAACCCACACTCAAATACTGAGTGTTTGTTGGTGTGTTGTGTGAACGCAGCCGCTGGCTCTCTTGTAGTCCAACATTCCTGGTGAGCATCAGGCTGTAGAAGCTGTATTAGCCAGTCAAGGCCTACAAAAACTTCTTCACTGAGAGCTGCTTTTCAAAAAGAGCTGAGGGCTCTGTGTATGCCAAGGAGCCTAGAAACTTATCCTTGGGCCCTTGTGAAAACTTGAGATTTACTACGCGCCCACGCCTCATTCAGTCTGCATGTGCTGGCAAATACCGTGCGCCCATTCTAACTGAAAGGAAAAATCCTCTTTCATTCTCTGCTGGCTTGGATTGATTGATTTGTTCTATTTGCATATTCCACCTTTCCTCCAAGGAGGTCAAGTTGGTCCTCTCCGTTTTTATGTTCATAACAACCCTGAGAGGTAGGCTAGGCTGAGAAAGAGTGATTGGCTTAAGGTCAGCTCGGGAGCTTCATGGCTGAGTGTGGGAATTTGAACCCAGATCTACCTAGTCCTTGTCCAACGTTCTAACGCGGAACCCGAAAACATACTTTTTCCTTCCTGGAAATGTCTCTTGGAAAACTTCTCTGTAAGAAGGCTTATTTTTGTACATCGTTTAGAAATTTATTTTTATGTAAGCGATTCATAAATATCATTGTATAAATCAAAACTTTCTCTGTTATGAGATTTTGAGGGAATAACTAAACATGCAAGATCTTTTTAATTGATTGTACCACTTCAAACTGTAGGCAGGTTGGCTGGGATGGTGTGTGTGTGTGTGTTGCACGTCATGAAAAACGCTCTGCAAACAGAAAACAAGCCCAAAAAAGAACAAGATGAGAAGAAGAATCTCTCTTCACAATGTGCATTTTTCTTTAACCTGCAAATGTTGAGGGATTGGTTCACGGGGCGGGTGGGGAAGCGTTCAAATCTGGCACTCCCACCCAAAGACGGAGTACAGGCAATGTACCATCTTAGAGTTCTTTCCACTTCGTTCTGCTCATGCGTAGACCCTGAGAACAAAATCTTAATCAGTGCTCAAGTTACAAGAGGGCCATAGAGGGCCTGACCCCGTTGACGTTTTGTACCTGGCACGCCGAGCGGTTATTTTTTAGAAAGGTGGAAGAAAAATATAGCTAGAATGACGGTACGGTAAAGATGGGGGTTATGGAGTTCATTAGGGACACCCAACATTCCTCGCTTCTAATAATCCGAGGACTTTTCTTAGCGGCCCCTTCTCTCTCTAGCGTCTTTAGAATTTGCACATTTTTTTCCTAGCATTGATTCACAATAACTGTTCACATACGTGCAGTAGTCTTTTCCTTTTTTTAAAGTCCTGATATCCTCCAAAGTTTGCTTTTCTGGCTTGAATCGTCGGGTCCATCCCCAGAAAGAAAGCTTTGCATTGTAAAACGTGAAGTCGTTGTTTGCTAAGCATTTGCGTGTGATACTGGCTTAAACCTCTGTTTTGTGCAGTGTGTGTGCAGTAACATGCCAGTTCTTCGGGATTAAGCAAAAACAACCCGCTTTAAACAGGGTCTGTCCTGATCACATGAAGTCCTTTCTGAACAAACTGTTCCTCTAAATTCTGTAACCTGTTTCTCTCCCTCTCTTCTGTGGGCGCTTGCTCGAATAGCATTTGCTAGCATTTGCGGCCGTTTCCTGCCGCCTAGTCAAGAGGCCAAGCAGGAGTCTCTTATCTTTGTCTTCTGTCTGTGGCTTGAAAGTTGGAGAGGGAGCAAAGGGCAGGGAATTTAAAAAAAAACCCACTGAAAACGCTACCAATCTGATTTGGCAGGCAGCTGGACAAATATTGCCAAACCAGAAGGCTGGTTCTGGTAGCAGCCTTATTTGTTTTAGACATTTGTGTTCTGCTTTTCTTCCGAGGGGAAGAAGAGCGGGGGGGCTTCTTCCTGTCAAGGTCCGAGTTACCTCTGCCAAAAACTGCGTTCCAGCAAAGACCGGAGTTAAAAGGAGGCGGAGCCAGAGCCAAAGCAGGCGGGGTTTAGAACTTGGGCTGTGGTCCACTTGCAACTCATGGAGTGCAAATTCCCAACCCCCTGCAGTAGGAAAGCTAGGGTATCTCCAGTATTCCACCCAGAGAGCTTCGGCTATTGGGCGGTATAAAAATGCAATAAATAGATCAATATTCGAGGCAGTAAGCCTGTGTGCACCAGTTGCTGGGGAACATGGGTGGGAGGGTGCTGTTGCACCATGTCCTGCTTTGTTGGTCCCTGGCCAATGGCTGGTTGGCCACTGTGTGAACAGAGTGCTGGACTAGATGGACCCTTGGTCTGATCCAGCATGGTACTTCTTATGTTCTTAGGGCGGCCAGGTGGTGTCTTTTACAGAGGACATTCTTCTATTTGAAGGGCTGTCCGGTCCAATTCCAGTTTAATGATGTAAAGACCCACAGAAATTATCTTGAGGATGCTTTCCTCACCCTCCTATACCTGCTGCTCTTTTTCGACCAAGGTTGTTTCCATCCAGTGACACTGAGCTGAATGGTGTAACACACTTCAGAGACTTTCCAGCCTCAACGGGCGAAGGAACTGTTGACGTCCCCGGTTAGGGTCGTACCAGCCTCCACCAGCTCCAAAGATGTCCTCTTCACACAACGTCCTCTCAAGACTGAATTGACAAGAGTTATAGCTGTGCCTGGATGCCATTCAGTGCATGTGTGTGAACTGGAGCCTCTTTATTCTTCCTCGGGGTAATTGATTGCTGTCTGCGCCCACTACATGTATACACCACACCCACATTCCCTCCATCCCTCATCCGTACAAGCTCCTCAGAGTCAATGCAAGCCTTTCTTTCCCTTGCTGTTTAACCAGTCATTTATTTGAGTGCAGTGCTCTCTCCGGGTAGGAATTCTAGCCTGTCCAATCTCTGAGGTCTCTGTGTCAGCTAACAGGAAATACAAAGTTGTGGCGGTTGTTTTTTTGTAAAATTGAGCTAAGAATTTAACCTTTCGATGAATGGAGTGGACATCCAGCGTTGTCCTGGAAGCATTTTCCACCTGTGCGACCATCCAGAAGAAAAATATTCGACTCATCTGCATTTCGAACTCTGTAGTCCGGAAACTTCAACTAGTTCAAAATATGGCAGCCAGGCTGGTCACCAGTACATTTAGGGGTGACCACATTACACCAGTTTTAAAATCTCTTCACTGGCTGCCGATTAGTTTCCGAGCGAAGTAGAAAGTGTTGGTCATCACCTTTAAAGCCCTACATGGTTTGGGTCCAGGCTACCTGCGGGATCACCTTCTCCCGTACAATCCGCCCCGCACACTCAGGTCCTCTGGGAAGAATCTACTCCAGCCAACAAAAACTAGATTAACAACTGTTACCCAGAGGACCTTCTCTTCTGCTGCTCCCAGACTGTGGAATGGCCTGCCGGAGGACACTCGTCAACTTAACAGTCTACTAGCATTCAAGAAAGCTATCAAGACTGATCTCTTCCGGCAGGCCTATCCAGTGGAATTTTAAAATGTTTTTAGGATGCTTTTTAGGGTGTTTTTAACAATGTATATTATGTTTTAATTGAGTATTTTGTATTTTATTGTTTATTGTTCCCCGCCTCGATCAGAATGGAGAGGCGGGTAAGAATTATTATTATTATTATTATTATTTTATTTAAATCTCTGCATTGCTGCTTGGTTTTATCCTGGTTGTACTTTTTTTTATTGTGCCTTTATATTGTGGTTTTAAACTTTCATGTTCTATTTTATGCTGTAGTTATGGTTTTAACTTTTGTAAGCCGCCCAGAGCTCTTCAGCTATTGGGCGGCATAGAAACAAAATAAATATATAAACATTGGGATGACTCACACAGCGTTAAATGGCCAATGTGGATGTGGGAAAGAGCTTTCATATCCCCCTTGGACACAATGGTTTTTAGTGGAGTCTGTTAAGACTTTCAGCTGCCAGTTTTCCACTGTTGAATAACCAAGGGCCATCGCTCGAGTGGTAGAATGCATGCTTTGCATGCAAGAGGCCCCAGGTTCAATCTCTGGCATCTAACGGTAGGGCCGGGGGAAAGCACCCAACCCTGTTTGAAACCTTGGAGAGCCTCCACTACCAGAAAGTGTAGACCGCAGAAATGAAAACTGGTCCTCTCGAGATGTTTTGGACATGAGTCCCAGCCAGAATAGGCAACGGTCAGGGGTTCAAGGAGTTGTAGTCCAAAAATCTGTAGTGACACCAGGTTGCCTCCCCCTGGTGTAAACAGAACTGAGGCCAGATTAAGGATGTTGGTGAACTCTGCAACGGAGTCAAATGTGTTTCGATTTTTATTAATCCGACCTGCGTGCCCCTTCTTCCTTTTCGCTGCATTCGGGAGGGGGATGTGGGATGGTGTGTACTTTTCTATGAAAACGGGTGGGGGTGCTGACTCAGGGAGGGGTGGACCACAAGGAGACCTCCGTCCTGGGGTCAAGTCAGCACCCACACACCGTGGATCAAGTCCACCCTTTAAATCCTGGGCCTCCTCTTGTAAAGTCAGTCATGAAAAACGATTTCCTATTTTTCTAAATGTAAAAACTAAAAAGTCTTTGTGGTTCGGTAGCACTGTTCTGATATAGTAATTGACAGCTGCCCCAGGGACATCATTTTCCTGTTAGATTTCCCCCCAACATAGTACTGCTGGTACATGATGTTTTTTTCACTATTTCCCCCATTCTGTCAGTGTCTTGGTCAGTTTCATCTTCACTCTTTTCAGCTGCTTTTCCTTCTTCCCCCCCCCCCCCCAATTTCTTCCTGCTGCTATAGCAGTATTCCACTATAGAGAAAGACCGACAAAAGAAAAACAAAGGAGACAATTTGTGGAAATGGTTGGAACCTGATTTTTCCCCCTTAGTGACAGAGTCTCCAAATTGAGCACTGTTAGAAGGGCTGTTGCTTGTGAGGGAGGTTGAGGCAGCATGGCCACGATCGCGAAGAGCGGCAACGGTTTTTGCCACCCTTACTGAGTAACATACTCACCACTTCCTTCAACCCATGATGGATTTGATGTCCCTGGTTCCCATGACGTGCTAACCCATTGTGGATAAAACAGCCCCTAGAACAAGCTGCTGGTTTGTCTCAAACAATTAACCCACTCTGCAGGAAGCTGTCCAAGTTCAGATGACACACTAACCCATTGTGAGTTGTTCCACAGAGAACAACCCACAGTGGGTTGGCATGTCGTGCGAACCCAGTCAAAAATTGGATTGCTAGAGCTAGGAAGCCCCCATCTGGTAGCATCCAAAATCAAGTACATCTCCTGAATCTGAAATATCGTGTATCTGAAATACCTTCACTTCCTTCTCATTCACCCCACAGGTTGCCACGACAAAGCAGTCCTGTTGTACGAATATGTGGGGAAAAGGATAGTAGACCTACAGCACACGGAAGTCCCTGATGCTTACAGAGGAAGAGGAATAGCTAAGCATCTGGCCAAGGTATGGATTGTCAGCAGTACTTTTTGGAGGATCCATTGCTTTTCTGCTTGCAGACTTACTCCATATCTGAAGTGTGTTTTATAAATTGCAAAAAGATCAAAGGAAAGATGATGATGACGACAATGATTTCTATACTGCCCTATAGCTGAAGCTCTCTTCAATTTTTAAGAATTGCTTTAGAACAATTCTTAAAAATACAGAATACAACATAAAAATAGTCTAAAAATGTTAACGTAGAAAAATTAAAACAAGGCAAAAAGCTAAAAACAATTGAAATAAATGATGTTTTTCCTAATAGAGCTGTTCTAAAACAGCAGACATAGATGCCTTATCATATGCTATTAACTGAACAGGCAGGCACAAGTCTACTGCACTATGCTGAGATGTATTGCATTTCTGTTTAAATTAATAATTTCTAAATTTGCATCTATACATACAAGTTCTTATAAGCAAATGTTATGCAAATCACTGTCCTCTTTCGTTCTCCTTTCTGGCAATGTGTAAGCAGCCACTCTGAATGAAGCAGGCGAAGTTTTCCTAGCAGGGAAATAAAATGGTTGAGAAAGCTTCACCTATTGAATTTCTGCCTGTCAGGCTGCCATTAAAGCCACTGTGGTAGTGGAAAAACCCGCCCGTTCTATGTGTGTGTGTTTTGTTTTAGGCCCAAAATTTATTTTTACATTTCAAACGAGTGTACATGCTGTCAAGAAAGAGGTTAAAATTAGGGTGTGTTTAATTTTCATATTTTTTTTTCCCAAGTAGAGATTCTCAGAATGTAGGGAAACATATATTTTTGGCATTTACTCCTCTGCTTTTGTCAACTGAAGGAAAACTTGGACAGCCATGTTTATGACACGACAGTTAAAATTTATTATGTGATAGCTTAGAGTCTCGCCTGTTGGCTGGTTAGTTTGTCGAAATTTCCCTCCGCTTAGCAAAACATATTTTGTGTAAAAGCGGCTCCTCAGCAGAGATGCATCTACATCATTTTAGTCCTGGGACCCTAATGGTCTTAAGGGGACCCAGTTTAGGCAGCCGGGTGAAATACTTTACAACTGCTTATACATTCCTGTACAAAAAACCTCTCCCAAACCAAAACCTGTTTGCCAACCCTGATTAAACAGATATACTCTGAAGTTTCACTTCATAGCACCATCGTGACTGGAAGGATAAAAGGCTTCTGCTACCCTGATGCTAAACACATTTGCTTGGGAATAAACACGATTTTGTTGTAGGAAAAAAAGATATATTTTCAAGTAAATAATAAATTGAGCATCTGTAACCATGTGTATGTACACTTGGCCTGTCCCTGGCTATGAAATGTTTTTAAAATAAAAAAGGATGCTGTTATGCCAGTCCAGGTGTTGATGCCAGATCTTTTTGCCATTACCACCATTACATACTGGTCTCTGGGTGGTCATCGGTGGTTGAGCCGGGGTGGGACCTGGACTTCCCCATTCTTCATCGGCTCAAACTGTGCCTGGCTGCTGCTCTCCTCATATTGAAAGTTGCTTCTGTTAGAGGTGTGAGCAAATCAGCTTAATATTCGAGACTGTGGTGTGAGCCATTATTTCTTTTTTGCATCTGCAATGCACTCCATGTGGGGCTGCCCTGGAAGATTGTTCAGTAGCTGCAAAATGTGGCAGCCGGATTAATAGCTGGGACCAGAAGGTTTGGGCAAATAACAGCAATTTTGGCCTGCTCGCATAGACTGCCCGTCTGTTTCTGAGCTTGATTTGAGGAGCTGATCTTAATCCCCACAAAGAATACGGAAGCAGAAGCCTTGGTAAAGGTGCAGGTTAAAAGCCTGGCGTAGAAAAGCCCTGGGCCAGAGCAAGAGGCAGGTGAAAAAGCAAAGAGGATGAGCGAGTCCGAGGGGTTGTTGTCAGCGGTCCCCTCTTGGGATGTGAGCCCTTGGCCTATGCCCAACCATTCCTATCCTGTTCCAGGGCCAGGCAGGGCTGAGATTTAAGACTTCACGCTACCCACCATGGCCGCCTCTGCCTTGTGAAGCCTTTATGCCACAAAACCTTAGACGTCTCAGAATTCTTTTGGTGCGCGTTCCTGATTTCGAAGTCCTCTCAGGCCAGTTGCACCTGAATCTCGCTGCCGCAGTGCGTGTCTCTTTTCCCCTGGTGTCTGTTCATTAAATTAGTTAACGATCACAGAGAAACATAACAGTGGCTTATTACGTTTGAACACTGAACGGGGCCGGGGGGGGCGGGAGGAGGAGACTTCTTCAGCCTGCAATCTATAGATAAGTGGCAGGATAGGTTTGCAGTTTTGCTCCACGGAGCTCTCAGTAGCATTTAGTTGAGGCCCAGTGCTGACTGATGGGGTGGAGAGGGGGGCACCCTGCTGTTTCTGTTATGAGCAGCTTTCCTTTATCTCCACCAGTAATCCTGTGTGCTCTCCCCCCCTCCCTGCATCAGATAGAGGGGAGATGAGGACAATTTACAGCTTCCTTTGTCTGCGTGAGGCCATGATAAAGGGGCACTGTCTGTGCCAAAAGGGATTTCTTCTGTATCTTAAAGGGGCCGTCGTTTCACTAAAGCAAACCAGAGGCGGCCCTCTGTTAACGTCTGGAGATGCCACATTCAGAATCTGTATTTCAGGCTTTGGGTATCCTTGAGCAGCTTTCTGAGCCAAGCTGCTCTTGTCATCTCTCTCCTCCCCCACCCCCCAACCCCTTTCCTTTCTTAATTCCCATACACAAGCGTGACCTATCTTTTGACTGCACTGCTGTCGGCACTCACCACCGGAGTTCGCTATTAGCAGGAGTGATAAGGATTGTGACTAAACAGCAAGCCAGGTGCTACTAAAAATCTATGCAGGTGGTAGGTTGGCTTCTGTACTGAGCGCATATTCAGTACGTAACCAACAACCTAAGTCAGCCTTATTTGTTTGTTGCAATTGCATCCCCCTCTTCCTTCCCCAAAGTGGTTGGTTGCATTAGCACCCACTGGCACGTCTGAGCATCCCACACCATTTTAGCCATCGTTAATTTGTTGCCGTTGCAGGACATCCAAAGCAGTCTCTTATTCAAAGCAGCAAACGTACCTGTAATGTACAGGTGGTCTTCATTGCATTTATCAGCTTAGGTTGATATACCAACTGCGCCCTTATCTGGACAGAGATAGCCTAGCTACAGTTATCCATGCTCTGATAACCTCTCGTTTGGATTACTGCAATGCGTTATACATGGGGCTGCCTTTGAAAACAGTCCGGAAACTTTAGCTGGTACAAAACAGGGCAGCCCGTTTACTAACAGGGACTGGCCGGCGAGATCACATTACACCAGTCCTTTTCCAGCTTCATTGGCTGCCAGTGCTGGTATTGACATTCAAAACTCTAAACAGTTTGGAGCCAGGTTATTTGAAGGAATGCCTCCTCCCATATGTACCTGCCCAGACCTTAAGAACATCTACAGGGGGCCTTCTCCGTGAGCCCCTGCCAAAGGAAGTGAGGCAGGTGGCTACTAGGAGCAGGGCCTTCTCCGCTGTGGCACCCCGGTTGTGGAATGAGCTCCCCAGAGAGGTCCGCCTGGCGCCTACACTGTACTCCTTTCATCGCCAGCTGAAGACCTTTTTATTCTCTCAGTATTTTAACACTTAATTTTAACTTAAATTTAAATTTTACTGTTCTAACTCTGTATTATAATCTTATATCAATTTTTGCTGCGTGGCTTTATCCCAGTTGTGCTTTTTATACTGTATTTTGTATTTGTGTTTTTAGACTGTTGGTTGTTTTATTATGGTTCTAATTTTTGTGAACCGCCCAGAGAGCTTCGGCTATTGGGCGGTATAAAAATGTAATAAATAAATAAATAAATAAATTTAAGAGGCAAACTCTTCAGGATGTTAATGGATCGTCTTTCTCTTTTGTGTTTCTTTCAGGCAGCCTTGGATTTTGTGGTTGAAGAGGACTTGAAAGCCCACCTCACATGTTGGTACATTCAGAAATACGTCAAGGAGAACCCGCTGCCTCAGTATCTGGAACGTTTACAGTCTTAATGCAGGGAGGCTGCAAAAGACGGACTCCTTGGGTGCAAGTTGAGCCCGGTCCTTGACTGTTCAACACAGCCTTTGCTTCTGTGCTCAGCACCCCCAGACCTGCCACAGCACACGTGAAGAGTTCTTATTTTTGTAAAGATGGACGTCTGACTCCTCAACAATTCTTCCACTTGGCCCTTGCAATAGTTGGCTGACTTGGAATTTGTTGTTTACATTGGCCTTCTCTTCTAAGGAAACCATCAGGTGTCAAACTAAGTCTTCGGATGGCTTTATTAGGTTGTGGCAATAGTGGGGGAGGAATCCTCCTTCAACAGAGTCCTATATGGCAGGGTCCTTTCTCTCTTTTGGTTCTTCCTCCCAAAGGAGTAAGCATTGGGTGAAACTATGTGAGACTTGGCACTGGTTTGCTTGTTGACTTGGAGCAGAGTTGGAAAATCCGGAGTTCTACAATCTTGAGGGAGCCCGGATGGTCTTTTGACATCTGGTGAGCTCCTTAACCACGTTTCACCACGCAGGAAAGTAAATTAACAATACGGAATAAACCAAGGGCATTGCATGAGTTAGACTTGTCAGGAAACCAAGTTCCAGGTGCTAAACGCAATAAACATGACATTTCCGAGGCTAGACGGCGGTGTTCACGTGAGAGATGGGCTGTGGGAGGCGTTTTGTTCATTTCTCTTTCATCCCTCAAAGAAGGACATGACCGAAGTCACAGCAGCTGCCACAGAGAGCTGAAAGCGAGCCATGAAATGTTCTGCTCGGTTTGGAATCGGAAGGCTTAAAATCTCTACTGCACATTTGAGAAAGAAAGGGTCTGGTGTGTTGTTCTTTGGTTTGGAGGAGCGGGCTTGATTTGGGACACACACACCCCACCCCAAGCCCTCCTTCTCAAGTGGAGGACATGTCCTGCCATGTGGGAGAAGCAATAACAAAATCTGGGAGTGAGGGATAAGGGAAGGAAGGAAACGGTGAGGCGGCAGCAGGCCGCGTGAGCCAAACGAACCTTGGGCATTTTAACAATAGGAAAGTCTTGTAATGATCAAGAGCCACTTCTAACTAAGCCAAGGAGAGAGAGAGGCCGGGGGCCATTGACTTGCTGGCAGAGAAGGAACGACGGAACAGGATTTGCTTTGCTACCTTTGACAGAAGCATGCGAACGCTGTCAAAAAGGGGGAGGAAAAAAACGAGGAACTGGCTGGTTCCTACTCAAACTGGGAAGGGGCAATTTTCCCACTTGATATTTCTAATCCGAACCTCATTCCTGGGCTAGGGCTGTCAGGGAACAGTTTGGGACTGCAGTGGGCCAGGTAGTTTATAGCTAATTAGAAGTAGTCCTTCCAAACTACTTCTAATTAAGTCTTATCTATAAACCACTAGACCCACTGCAGTGTTGAAACTGCTCCCTGACAGGGGCCATGTTGTTACCTGCCAGGACTCTATAGTAGAGGCTATACCATGTTCTCAATTATTTGTGGTCAACCCCCCTCTTTTCCGTAACGCTGCACCCCAACCCACCTCCAAACAGAGCCTGTTTAGCATGAGTGTGGAGACTTAAGCTTGGCTTAAGAGCTGTTGTAATTCCTTAGCAAACCAGGCTAGGCCCGAGTTGCCATGGGGATGTGTTCCTGCAGTGTCAACACTGTCTCCCGCCCCCGCCCCGCTCACCTCCCGCCCAGCTCACTTTCTCATATGCATGGTTGCAAGTTTCAACAGAAATAAGTGGGAGTAAGCAAGGTCAAAGTGACTACATAAGTTTGGGCTGCATGTTGATACTTCTTTCAACAGGAACCAAGATAACCCAGGTGCTTTTCAGTAATATCTTTAAAACAGCTGAGAGCCTGTTCTGGTATTTTTTGAGGGTGATGCTTTTTATTCCACCCTCTTGACAGTTCTCTCTCTTGCACACAGTCAGAAATATGTGTATGCACCTCCTGCTTGGAGGAAGCCAAATTCATGGGGTGTTCCTGCCTAGGGTGAATGCACGGGTGCGGGGGAGATGGTCCTTCATTTTGATCTCATGAAGAAACTTGGTGACATCTAGGCTTGGCCAACCCTGCCTTAAAACGAGCCCAGTGTTTTGAGAGTGCTGTGGCTTCACTAGAAGGTGCTACAACGTTCATTTTGGTCTCTGATCCAACTGAGATGTTTTTGCTAGTGTTTATTATAACGCCGGATTTACTGCTGTACCCGTCCCTTCTTTCTTTGTGTTGGTTGGTTTTATGTTGAAGAGTCATGCCTACTATTAAGGTTGGCGTCTGCAGTAACTCATCCCTTGTCACCAAGGGATCCATGAGGTCAACAGTTGTGAAATGGAAATTGGTTTCCCCCCCTCTCTTTCTATGTAGTCCAACTCTGTGATGAGTGTCTCCCTTGCAGCTTGCTGTGTCCCAAACTACTCTTTTTTTACTTGCTGCTGGGAAAACAGATCACAGAGAAAGAAGGCACAAGTTCCATTTGAGCAATAAGCTAAAATGGGCAAGCCCAGAAAACTGTAAAACTTCCAAAACCATCAATAGGAAGATGTATTCTTGGCTTTTTCTCCAGTGTTGTTTTTCCACTCAGTGTGGGTTTATTTTATTCCCCCTTCCCCTTCTTCTTCTAATTAAAGTGATAAATAACGTGCCTTTCCTACTCAGGACTTCTTAAAAATGACCTTTCTGTTGTCGTTGATGTCTAACATTACCCTCCCTTGTTTGTCATATTATTAATGAAACCTGACCCTGTTTGCATGGAATACAATAAAAAAAGTGTGGCTAAACCAATTCACGTTGACTTGTCTGGAATTTGATAGAAAAGAACGTGTCGTTAAGCCAACAGGCACATTAATTTATTTATTTGCTCTTTAAAAAAAAAAAAAAAGAGTGACATTTCTGTGAATGGATTACAGAACTCTAAAGGTATGTGCAACCCATAGCCTGCAATTGGTTTAACAGTAATTACTTCCCCCTATGGAATTCAGGGATTGGTGCTCTAACCTAACCACAATTCCTAGCATTCATTTGGAGGCAGCTGCTGCAGTTAAAGTTTTATAAAATCAATATGGGCGCAATCCTACTGTGATATGATCATCCTGTGCTGGGTGAAAAGAGGCAATCTTCACCACTCCATTCTGCTGCCCCGCATTTTTGCTAAATGGGCTCTTTTGCCCATCTAGCTGGGAGGGAAGGAGAGAAGGAAGCCTCAGAATAGCTTGTATCCTGGCCTTTCCAGTCTCCTATTCTCCTTGGTTTGAGTCTATCAGTCCAACACCATGATCACCTTAGATAGATGCACCTGTACAGAGAGACAGGATTGGCTTGGAATCTCTGGGCAAATACTCCGTGGCAATGTAAGAAATGGCCCGCAGGAGCTTGTAGTTGGAAATGTACAGGTATAAATATTAACAATATGTAGTCATTCCACATTCCTGAGAATGTGCAATTTCAAGGTAAGGTGAGCCTTTTCTGTGCCAAGAAAGAAACTTCACCCAGCTCTTGAGATTTCCCTGTAGCTCTATCCCACCCTCTTGCTCTGCTTGGCAATGAAACTAGGCTAGGGTCAATGCATCTGGTTGGCAATTGTCATATGATGCTCCTTTGCAAATGCTGAAATTCTGTTCAGTAATAACTATGTTGATCCTTACATAGCCCACACACACCCTTTTCCCTGCCACACACACAGTAGGCTTTAGCAGTATCCCCATGGTTTGCATAAGTAAACAAACAAAAACTGTCAAAAAAAATTAAGGAACAAAACCCCAAAATAACCCAGTGAGGATTGCGCATGCTCCATGCCCGTATAATGCTGACTGACAAGAGGAAAGTTGAACAGGGAGGGATTGGAAACGTAATAGAGTATCGTGAAAGATGGCATGGCTGGCTGACTGGAAACCTGAATTGGAGCACTCCAATATTTTGCTGAAGATCTCACTTGTACTTTCCACAAAGCAAATAAGGTCCAAAGAGGCCCAGAGGCACAAGAAGAGGCAATGGATGGGTCCAGATACGGCATTTTTGTAATTCAATAATTGTAATAGCAAGTAGTGACTTCGGTCTCATGGCTCAATCGCAGATATAAAAATAAGAGATGTTGCATCACCTGATGTCAACTCGGCAAGACACTTTCTCGGCAGTCAGGTTCAACACATTCTGCTACCGGTTATCAAATGCTGCTGTATGTGTGAATCTGCCCAACATGAGGAAGTTCATGAAGTATGAACTTCTAGTTCAGGTTCAGTTTATTACTCGCTAGCCGACCAGGCGTTTGGCTATACATCGGACTAAGAACATGAAAATACAAAATGCCAGCATACCAAAGAATCAAACTAAGCATAGTAACTAAGCAATCATAATTTAACAAACCCTCAGCAACTGATTTATGCACCACATATTATTAAGGGAGCAATCCTACGTCCCCAAGGGTGGGGGTAAACAACATTGTTCAGTTTCCTGGCTCCGAGCTTGTAGACTGGGGTCTGAACTGGCAGCCAGGAAACCATGCTCCCCTTCCGCTCTCTCGCATAGCCAGAATGGAGAGAACCCTGACGGCTACCTCTCCCCACTTCCAAAACGGAGATGGAGAAAAGGAGGCATTCCCAGGGGCAGGGAGGAGATGAGACTAAGGAGACCATACAAGAAAACCTGGCCTCCTTTCCTACCCCAACCCAAAGCCTCTCTTCTAGCCTCCCACTCTGCAAAGGATACTCATAAGTCTCCCAAATTCGGAGGCTTACGAGTACCCAGGGTGCATCCCATAAGATTCGACCTAAATTAATTAAAACAGCTCAGCGACCTGCATTATCATCTATCGAATTTAGAGACTTCCTCTCCCCTAAAACTAGGTTAACCAATTTAGCAATATGCTTTGACACATAATAATCTGTCGCAGCCCATGAGAATGAAATTTCATTTAAAGGGGAGTCATCTCTAATACCAGCAGTAAGAGGGTCAAGAAACCGAGCCCACAAATCTAAATACAGTGGGCAGTCCAGAAAAAAACGAGCCAAATCCTCTAGCTCCTGGCATCCAGCTAGACAAGGTTTATTCGCCCTGAGTTGGCTGCAATAGCATCTTTTAAGCTCCGTTAACTGCAAGGTGTTTACTCTGGCTTTAGTGAAGAGCCATCTACAGCCGCATGGGCAGATAAAAGACAAATATAGGCCGCAGTCCCCTGGGAAAGGCTGATACACACACACACAAATATAAGACTCACTCTGGCCCACTTGCCTTGGCTGCCTGTATGTTTCCATGCCCGATTCAAGGTGCTGGTTTTAACCTATAAAGCCTTACATGGCTTGGGACCACAATACCTGATGGAACACCTCTCCTGACATGAACCTACCCGTACATAGCGCTCAACATCCAAGGTCCTCCTCCTAGTGCCTACTCTGAGGGAAGCTCAGAGGACGGCAACAGGAGAGTGGGCCTTTTCTGTGGTGGCCCCCTCAATTGTGGAACAATCTCCCCGACGAGGCCCGCTTGGCGCCAACATTGTTCTCTTTTCGGCGCCAGGTCATGACTTTTCTCTTCTCCCAGACATTTAGCAATATGTAATTAGCCTGGGTTTGTTTTTGTATGTTTTTGTGGTTTTAAATTGTATGTTTTTATGATTTTAAATTTTTGTATATTGTTTTTAAGTGTTTTTATCCAATGTAAACCGCCCAGAGAGCCTCAGCTATGGTTGTACAGCTAGTTGTAACAACCTTTAGCCACTAGTACAGTAGCGATATGAATATTGACATCAATCAGACGTCTTGAACTTCCAGACGCTTTCGTTTGAACTTCTACATTATCATCTTCAGGGACTCTACACCACTGCTTTGCCTTTGACCTGATTCTCATGTTGCAGCCATCTGCGGGCAACTGCTCAAAACTATTCCGCATAGCAGTGCCAGGCTGACATGGCAGCTGTAACACACGCGATCTCAGCTAGCGTCTAAAGCTTCTGTTAATGCAAATGCAATAACGGGAAGGCCTGGTTCAGGAGCTCTAAAAACTCTTCACATCAAATGTCTCTATGGATGCAGCTGGGTGGAGGAAGTAACGTCTAGGCCAGCCTGACCACATTGGCAGAGCTACTTCCTGGCAGTGTTTCCCGCAGGTCTGGAGTGTTTCTAGAGAATTGGGGTGGGTGGGAACAGGCTGCTGCATTGACGTGAATCGGGAAGCATAGTCTGTCAACATGGTTACTCCAAGTTAGACATGATGGACCAGTTCAGGCAACACTCTTAAGCCATGGTTTTGCAACAAATGGTTAGTGAGCCTGTTTAAACCATGGTTATGTAGCCACCATGGTTAGGAATGGTTCGCATGACACGCTAAGCCACGGTGTCCCCCCCAAAATAGAGAAAATACCAGCATATCGTAGCTTAAAGATCTTGCTGCCAGTAACTAAGCCTTTTAGAATGAGGGGGGGAAAAACACACCCGTGCAAATGCCGGGAAACATCTAGACAAATGGATGGCACTAGGGGAAGGAGACACAGCGATCTGGGAAACTTCATAGGACTGGATTTGGCTGCAAAAAAAGCAAATGCTATTTTGGGCTGCATTAATAGAAGTATAGCTTCCAAATCACGTGAGGTACTGGTTCCTCTCTATTCGGCCCTGGTTAGGCCTCATCTAGAGTATTGCGTCCAGTTCTGGGCACCACACTTCAAGAAGGACACAGACAAGCTGGAGCATGTTCAGAGGAGGGCAACGAGGATGATCAGGGATCTGGAAACAAAGCCCTATGAAGAGAGACTGAAAGAACTGGGCATGTTTAGCCTGGAGAAGAGAAGATGGAGGGGAGACATGATAGCACTCTTCAAATACTTGAAAGGTTGTCACACAGAGGAGGGCCAGGATCTCTTCTCGATCCTACCAGAGTGCAGGACACGGAATCATGGGCTCAAGTTACAGGAAGTCAGATTCTGGCTGGCCATCAGGAAAAACTTCCTGATTGTTAGAGCAGTACTACAATGGAACCAGTTCCCAAGGGAGGTTGTGGGCTCTCCCACACTAGAGGCCTTTAAGAGGCAGCTGGACAACCATCTGTGAAGTATGCTTTAGGGTGGATTCCTGCATTGATCAGAGGGGTTGGACTCCGTGGCCTTATAGGCCCCTTCCAACTCAATGATTCTGACCACAGATCTCAGGTTGAACACCTCTGCTTTTAGAGCAGCTGATATGAGCCAACATTTTGTGTTTTTAAGAGATGGAATTCTCATTCCTGAGAGTTCTGTGGCTGTTGAGTGGGGCAGTTAGAAGGGAACTGAACTGAGGTGAGGTCAGAAGCAATTCTCATTGTGCTGAAGGGTTTTATTTAAAGGGTGTGAAGGATTGTTAGTGGCTATAAATCCCTTGCCCCGGCATTGGTATGTACAGGGGCCACAGATTAAAAACTGAAGGAGCAGCTTTTCCTAACCCTGGAAGAAAACTGACCAGTTTTTGCATCCTAGTGATAAAAAGCCCTAAAGTCCTATAAGGTGTCAGGGTCATCCTTAGGTGGAATTATATGGAGCAATTTGGACAGAGGATTTCAGGGCTGGGATGCCATTTCTCTGCCTCTGGTCTCTTTAAAAAGCCAGCACACGACAGACCGTCATTGTCATTTTTATTTCAAGTGCAAAAATGTCTATGGCTGGGATTTACATGCATTGGGATTTACAGATGTGGACTGCCAGATGTTGTTGGACTCCGATCCCCATCCAGCTGTCAGCATGGCCAATGGTGTGGGGTGATGGACAACATCTGGAGGGCAACAGCTCTGCTGCTCTACAAGTTCTGGGAAAGTCAACATATGAAGATGATGCTGATGAATCCAAAAAGTGATGGATTCTAGCATGTGGAGACATTGTGAAGTCTTTGCAAGGAGACAGATTCACCTGACTCTGCACATGGTGAGGCCAAATATCTTTTGCCCCAGAGGCTGTCAGAGCGACAAAATGATATGGTCCGGCCAAGACTTTTTCCTGGAGAGCAGCAAGGTAAGTACCTTCTCTCTGCAAAGTTACAGCATTTGGTTGCGGAAAGGACAAAAATACCATGAGGATTTCCTATGTTCCTTGATTTAAAAAATAATACTAATAGAAGAAGTTCCTTAACAGCACAATCTTGTGTGCATTTACTTACAGGTAAGTTCCATTAACCTCAATGAGGCTTACTCTCTAGTAAGTGTGTTTAGGGTTGCCACATGGCAGGAGAAACATGAACTCTGGGTTCAGTTATTTTATGTGATACACTTTGGGGTGTGTGTGGTGAAATGGGCTGTGTTGGAATTACACACTGAGATGGGAAGGGGTTAAAGCGATTTTTAAATGGTCATAAAATGGTCATTTTATGGACAGTCTCCATTATGCAAATACTTACAATCCCCAAGCCATTTAAGCAAAGGAGGTGAAATCCCAGAGAAAGCAACAACTGGGAAGGTGTGCCTCTCCAAATGTTATAGGACTACAACTCCCATCATCCTCACCATTGGCTATGCTGGCTAGGTTTGAAGGGAGCCATGGGTTTTCCACCCTTGCAGGAGAGGATCCTTGAATGCAACTCTGTAGCTAAGCAGAACTCCTCAGGCAAAATCCATTGCTTTGTTGGGAGTTCTGGAGAATAGATCAGGTCTGTGGTATGGCCACACTTGGAATACCATGTACAGTTCTGGTCACCAGACCCACCCACACACCCACTGTAGAATTGGAAAACTATTTGAATATATCAATTTCAATGCAGAAATACAAAACGTATATATAAGAACACAGATTTTTAAGAGCTATACATAAACTTCCAACAAAATCTAAACTTCAATAAAGCAGACCAAACATCCAAATAGAATAGCTTAAAATTATATTTTAAAAGTCCAACAGAGTAGTTTCAAATTATATTTAGTGTTAAACATTTCAGCTTCTTCGTTCATCAGTAGCTGCTGCAATATTTTAGCAGAAATTTATAATATTATATTACAAATTTATATATTATATTTATATCCCATTTTTTTTCCTGCAAGGAACCCAAGGCAGCATACATAATCCTCGTCCTCTCAACAACCCTGTGAGTCATAGAATAGTAGAGTTGGAAGGGGCCTATAAGGCCATCAAGTCCAAACCTCTGCTCAGTGCTTGAATCCACCCTAAAGCATACTTGACAGATGGTTGCCCAGCTGCCTCTTGAAGGGCTCTAGTGTGGGAGAGCCCACCACCTCCCTAGGTAACTGGTTCCATTGTCGTACTGCTCTAACAGTCAGGAAGTTTTTCCTGATGTCCAGCCGGAATCTGGCTTCCTGTAACTTGAGCCCATTATTCCATGTCCTGCACTCTGGGAGGATCAAGAAGAGATTTGAAGTATTTGAAGAGTGCTCTCATGCCTCCCCTCCATCTTCTCTTCTCCAGGCTAAACATGCCCAGTTCTTTCAGTTTCTCTTCATAGGGCTTTGTTTCCAGACCCCTGATTCTCCTGGTTGCCCTCCAGCTTGTCTGCGTCCTTCTTGAATTGTGGAGCCCAGAACTGGACACAATACTCTAGACGAGGCCTAACCAGGGCCGAACAGAGGGGAACGAGTACTTCAGGCGATTTGGAAGCTATACTTCTATTAATGCAGCCCAAAATAGCATTTGCTCTTTTCTGCAGCCACATCACACTGTTGGCTCATATTCTGCTTGTGGGCTTCTATGGCAGGGTGTGGGGACATGGGCAGGATCTACACTACTGCTTTAAAACGGGTTATAACAGTTTTGACAACTGTTGGGGCCCAGGACACACTCCACATAGTTTTCAAAACGTTTTCAAAGTGTTTTATTCTGCTTGGTGTAGATCTGGCCCATGAACTCGGTTCACCCGACTCCCAGCCCAACACTCTAACCACTACACCACGCTCCTTTTCGATGATGCAATGCTTGAGCCACGGCCAGTCAAGAGCAACCAATCCTGGGCTGCAAAGAGAAACAGTCGGTGCCTATAGAACTCCGTGTGACCCTAATGACATTAGCTGGTGCAGTTCCACGGGAATCTTTGGAAATGGCCTCGGGGGTAAAGGCAGTCGCACGTGGGCGTGCGTGGATCGGGCGGTAAGCGTGCAGCCGCGGGGCTGTGCGTTGAACTGAGCGAGTCTCGCTTCCCGGGCAACTCTCTGCAAAACCAGATTCTTCGCCTAGAGGGACAGAGGACGAGAGTTCTGCAAGGCGCAGGCTGTGATTGGCCAGCTTGCCTGGAAGGGGCGGGGCAGGACCCTCGCCCCCACCTTCCTTTCCCAGCGTTAGTAAACGATGCCTTCCCAACCCCACGTTGAGCCGCGAGAGGCTCTTGCCCCGTTGCTTCCTGGGAACCGTAGTCGCTTTCCCCACTCCTCTCGCCTTCCCCTAGCTACACTGTGACTACATCCCCCATGAGCACCCGGGCCGCTCCGGCACGCCGCCAGGCACTCTGGGGCTTGTGGTTCGAGCGTGGAGCGGGAAGCTTTCCCGCTTCTCTCGCCCCCGCCCCCCTTTTTTTCCCTCCCTGAGTCGCCTCTCCCGTCCCCGCCTCTCTCCCCCTGGACTACGTTTCCCGCCAGGCCTCGCGGGGCGTTCCACCCGTTCCCTTTCTCCCTTTTCTAACACCCCCCTCCCGCCCACCGCACCGCGCGCGCCCTTCCCTTCCTCCCCCACCCCCCACCCCCAGCCCGCCCCGACTTTTGGCGGAGACATTTGCGAAGCGAGTCTCTCTCTCTCCAAGATGGCGGCGTGGGGAAGGAGGCGCGCGGGTCCCGGCAGCTCCAGCGGAGGTGGCGCCGGCGCTAGGGAGAGGTGAGTGGAGGCCTGGCCCTCCCGGGCCCCCCACCCTCAGGCCTTGCCTGGGCCGCTGGGCTCCTCCTCCTGCTCCTTCCGCCCCTCTCCTTCGGGCTAGGCCTCGGGCCCTGCGGGGACAAAGGGGACTGAGCCTCCAGGGCCCTCACTTTCCCCTCAAAAATGTGAGCCGTGGGCGGGTGGAGTTGGGAGGTGGGAGCCTTGCGCTGGGAAGGGCCGCTCGAAGGGAGCCCACGGGGAAGGGGGAGAGGGGGCCGTGGGGCCCTGCTTGGGATTGGGTGGGGTGGGGTTGGGGGCGGGGGGGAGGTGCAGAAGCTCTTGGCCTTGGTGGAAAGAGGGGAGGAGGAAAGGAGGGTGGGTGGGGGGCAAAGGATTGCGATTAGGGTGAGGTCGGGGGGGGGCGTAGGGGGCACCAGGGACGAGGTCAGGGAGGTCTAGGGGACACCATGGGTGAGGTCAGGAGCGGGTTTCGGGGACACCAAGGGAGTTGGGGGACACCCGGGTGAGGTCAGGGGACACAGGGGTGACCCCAGAGAAAGTTGTTTGCGGAGTGGGGGGAGTGAAAGCATGGCAAAGACCATTATTAGGGCAGCCGGGATTTAATCCATGTCACTACCAGATAGTCACATAGTTTGAAAGCTGCAGGAGCGAATGAGGTAGCAGATACCGGAGTCATCTCTGCCGTGGGGCGGGGTGGGGGGAATGAGGGGCTTTGGGCAGAAGGAGATGCTGTGAGTTAGTCTTTCAGAAGGGGAGTTAAGGAGTTTGGAGGGGAGGGGAAGGGGTGAGAATGACCTGGGTGCAAGGAAGGGTGAGGGCTGCAGAGCACCTGGAGGAAGGGGTGGCTGGGGTGGGAGGTGCAGGGAAGAGAGGTCAAGCGAGTGTGGGGAACGATGGGGATGGGGAGGTGATATTGGGGGCGATGGGGAGGTGATATCGGGGGCGTCAAGGCTAGCAATTGCCCTGGACGGCATCAGCGTGTGAAGTGTGTGCTTGGGTAAAAGCAGGGCAGAGTCCAGCTGCACCGCAGGTTCTGGGCTCGGAGCAAACGGTGCAGCTCAGTAGCGTGTGGGGACAAGCCCCCCTTCCCCCCCCCCACACACTGTTGGAATAGAGAGCCAGCAAGCCAGTGGCGAGGGAAGGTCACTGTAAATCGGCCCTCAACTTAGAGGAGGCTTTCACCCTTCCCAGATGTTAGGCCTGGAGGTGACTGAGCCTCCTCGTACAAAATGTTCTTGGATGCTCTTAAAATCTATTTTTGAAGGGCTGCAAATGCTCCCCTAAAGTCCTCTGAGAGTGACCTCTTGGTGCACAACTGTTAGTCCTGGTTGAGTGATTTGTGTTTTTAGGGCGTTGATGCATTGTTCTGGATTTGGAAGGTGCAGGTCGGAGCTGGCACTGAATTAATCCAATGGCTGTTGGCTTTGGCAGTTTACCTCCTTTGGCCATTAGCTCTGACTTTGCTTCTTTGGACACTGGAATGAGGTGGAACAAAACATTTCCTCAGAGCTCTGTCAGAGTATCCTGCCTACTTCTCAAATAAAGTATCTTAATGGGGCTAAGATTTGGAGTTCAGTCTTCTGAGACTTAAATTATCTTCTCTCCATTAAGAGTTAGCTTCTAAAAGATTAGTAGTTACAAAGCAACAGTCTTACCTGTAAGTTTCAACTTCTAGCTCTTCTGCTGGCCAGTTCCAAAGCTTCTGGCAAGCTTCCCTAACTTTTATTGTTGCTTGCTGCATTCTTTCCCAGGAGGGCAGAATAAGGATGTTTGACTAATTTTAAGAAAGGTTTCAGATGGTGGGAAAAAGCAGCATTATTTTGAAATTCAAGAGGAAAATTAAATACTTTAAAAGTTATATAAAAATATTTGAATCAAAAAAGGGACAGATGAAATGAGCCCCTCTTCATTTGGAAAAGAGCTCAAGGCTTCTGAGTCACAATAATAAGAATATTACCCTTAGTAAGTGAAGTGTCAGAAAATATTAAAATCTGGACCAGTGATCTATCAAATTTAAAAAAAATCCCCTTAGACGGATCTTTTTTCTTGAAATACGTGGTCTTCACATGTGAAGTCTGCGCAGAAGTTTTTTCTTGAAGTACATGGTTTGGGAAGCTAATGCATATAGCTCCAGTGTGTGAAGTGTCCCTACATAGACAGAACATACTACATATGAATACATGAGTCATGGTTATGGATTGGTTGCAAACCAAGATGAGGAACCGTGGTTTGAAGTGGGTTTGTAAATCTTGGGTTGCATTAACCAAGAATAAGTGTTAATCTGCAATGCTATCCAAACAATATGGTGTGTTCACAAACACAATGGTTGTTCACAAACCGTGTGGTGTGTTCAAATCCTCTGTTTCTGTCTGAACTCATCTAAGCCCCACTGTGTTGTGCCCTCTGTAGCTTGGGAGAATTGTAAATGCCTACCCTATTTCTTTGATTCTAAGACACACTTTTTCCCCATATAAACATCTCTAAAAATGGGGTGTGTCTTAGGTTTTTTTTTTCTGTTGGTGGTACTGAAATTAGTGTGCGTCTTACAATCAATGGCATCTTACAATCGAAGAAATACGGTATATCTGGCTCTGGCTACCTTGAAATTGTGTCCACATCTGTGTGTCTTTTGCTGCCAAGAATCTATTTGTATATAAAACAGGCCTAATCACCAGGTAACTGCAGGCTTTGTGCATCCTTCATGGTAGATCTCTTCATTTCTTCATCTCTTCATTTCTTCATTTCATCTCTTCATTTCTGATTCCTGTTACTTGGAACTGGGTTATATAAGAACAGTGAGCATTTTTTAAAGATGCTTTCAGAATAAACTGCTTCTGGGAAGCTAGTTTAAAAGGCAGTCTTGTTGACATGAGGGGGTTAATGTCAGGGGAATAAATGGGAATAGCGAATGAATAAAATATTGTTTGTTTTGATGGAACCTGGTCAAATTTAATAATGTGGTTGGCACCTCAAACCTGTGGGAAGCATTTCTAAGGCATGGGAAGCCAGTCAATTGGCTATTCAGATGCTTTGACAGACTGCCTCTCATTTCATGTTATTTTACTGTTGTCAAATATTGATTGACGGCAGTGGTCTTCTTTTTCATTTACATCATGCTGCCATCTGATTACGGCTTCCAGTTCTGCAGGGGTTTCCACATACAGTGATAAGAGCACAGGCTTTACATGCAAAATGTTCCAGGTTGAATTTTTGGCATCTCCCAGTAGAGCTGGGAAAGAGTCCTGCCTGAAACTCTCCTGCTGCCAGTCAGTGTTGACTATACTGGGCTAGATGGACCAATGGTCTGGCTTGGTATAAGGCAACTTGTTATCATCCTATCCCCCACAGATGTTGTCTAATAATGAGGCAGTATTCCAGAAAAAGTCCCCCTCTTAAAGACTGGAGAAAGAACAGGGATCATACGCAACGAAGCATTCTCTGAACAGTGCTGGATCCAGGCTTTTGGAGATGTTTGGGCAAGGACCCCACTAACCTGGAAGCAGCAGCATGTACAAACTGAGCATTTAATCATACTACCTCCAGATTTCCCCAGCTCTGTGCCCTTCAGTTGTTTTGGGCCATGTTAGCAGGGGCTGGTGGTTGTTGTAGGCCAAAACATCTGACGGGCATCAGGTTGGGCTAATAGTCTGACTTGGCAATAGAGGGAACCACCTTGGGGAAACTTCAGGCTTGAATGGATCTACTATGTTTTTCATTAACTAGTTCCAGGTGCAAAATAGTAGCTTGGGAAGACAGACCCAAAATTGAGGATCAAGGTGCCTCTGAGCACATTGTCAGCTATGGAATTTGTTTTCAGTGTCAGAACTGGAGCAGATCAGTCCTTTCACACACAAATCTACTCCTCTTTTCCACCCCCACCTTTTCTTGATTTTAGCCTAATTTAGGATGTGTTTGCTATTGTTAAACCATTGAGAACTGGAAATCCCAACTGGTCTACTGCAAATCACCTGAACCTTCTTCCCACTCATGCCTTAGACTATTTAGCAGCTGGTAACCCCCTGAATTAACTTTTTTTGCCCTTTAATACCAATTTCTCCCCTTCCATTTAAAATAAAACTTATATCTGTTTGGATTATGGGTGGGGTTTCTAATAAAAGCTGAGAACTGTTTGATCTCTTAAAGACGCGTCGATACTCCAGCTTGCATCAATTTTGAGCTGTAAATAATTGGTTTAATTTCCCCAGCAGTTAATTAATTCAGTTCTAAATGAAAACTTTCAGTATGTAAAGTGCTTTGAAAACTGAAAAAGAGCCATATAAATGCAAGGCATTGTTCTCTGGCCATTATATGACCAGGCAAAAGGCTAGCCCTAATTTCCTTTGCTGAAATAGTTGATCCATACACGGATAGTTTGTGTGTCTCAGTTAACACATTCTTCTGCTGAATGAAGGAATTTGTGTTTTCGACCTAAACGAGAATTTGAATGAACTAGAGAAGGAATCCAACTAGCATGTACTTTTCCCTTCAAGACTGTTACGTTGCAGTCCTGTGCACAGTTATGTGGGAGTAAGCCTCATTGAACACAGTCGGACTTCATTCCAAGTAAACATAGGATTGTGTTATTAACGAAGCAGAGGGAGAGAATTGCCGGCCTCTACATCAAAGCATCTTATGCCAAAGTGCCACAGTTGAATGCAGGTTCTTGTGTGCATTTATGCACAGTGACCATGAGCTTAAAGAACAGAATGTCATCTGTTCCTGGGGGATATGTTCTAGCTGACGTGGAAAGCCACTGCAACAAGAAGGTCTAAGAATCATTCCAACAAATCTGAACGTTTCCTAGACAGTTTTAAACATTTGTCTTTAACTGCAAGGAGGGTTAGAGTTTAGTTTAGTTCATTAAACTAAAAATGCTATTTCTCAGGACGTTTTGACCTCTAGGAGAGTGCATGTAGCACAGTGACTAACAGTGCCGCCCTATACATGTCCCACTTGAGTTCAGTGGGATTTATGCCCAGGTAAGTGGGTTTAGGATTGCAGTTTTAGGCTGAACTCTGTACCAGGAAGTCCTGGTACATATCATGCTTCGGTTCTGAACTCACCTTTGCTTTCACCCCCTTCATAGCAAGGGGATAACAATGACCTACTTTACACAGTGGTGATGGTTTGTTTATAAAGTGCCATCAGTGCATCTCTATATAGGTAAAATGGATAGTTACCTGCTGGGAAAGAGCTTGCAATCTAAGACGGGCAGCAAGAGGGGGTGAGGGAGTGGGGGGGGGGGGAGAATATGTGTAAGTGCACTTGCATGGGCTTAAAGTTGGGAGGAAGGTATAAAGGTGTAAGCCAAAGGCCATGCAGAAGAGGTGCGGGTTTGAGGATGGAATTGAAGGGAGATCAGTGATACCACGTATATGTTTGGGAAGGGAGTTCCGCACATATACAGTAAGGGAGAATGGACGGAGTAATGTAAGGGAAGGGTAGACCATTAGTTGGTTGAGGTTGGTGGAATTTGAGGAGCAGAGATCCTCATGGGTGAAATGGGAAATGTGCTGGAAGATGACGGGCATAATGTGCATGAAGTGTCTGACTTCATTAAGCGTCTGACTTATTAAAAAGTGAAAACTGATTATAATTCCCTTTATTTCCCATGTTCAGCGCTGAGTGCCGGCACTTATAAAGCCAAAACAACACGGGTCCACACACAAGAGGGAGGTGGAAACCCAAGGTGTGCAAAAGTACAAAAAAAAAATTAGGGGGAAAACCCTAAGGGGTGGTGGTTGGGGCGGGGGGGGGATCAGATAGCCCAATGGGGACTGAGCATGCTCAGTGACCATGGGATGCTGTGCAAGGGGAGGGGGAAACAGAAAACTGGGGTGAGGGAATGTAATGGAGTATCCTGGAAGAAGGCATGACAGACTAAAGTATTGACCCCATGCTGAAGAAAGCATGGCCGACTCCACACTGCAACATTTTGTTGTAGGTCCCACTTGTTTTTAACCCCACACCCCTTAGGCTGTATCCTCACCTCTTTCTGATGTAGACCCAATGATCCAGGTTATGGTCACAACATCCCTTTAAACGCAAAGCATTCTTACGTCTTGGTCAAAGACTACGGAGTATGTTGCTCTGTGTATAAAAACAATGGCTGGGGCTTGAGCACATATCATTTTCTGTGAATAACGGCAGATTGCAGCCTCACTCGTGTGAAAGTTAAAACACCGTTCACACATTTGGTCGTGGGCGAAGTTCATCATGGGGAAGCTACTTATTCGGCTCTGGACACGTGGCCTTTCCGTTCAGAGTGAATTCTGTTCACATTTATTGCGCTGTTCTTCGTGATGGACTTTTCCCTGCCCTCCCTCCGACTGTGGTTTCGCATGTAGGGGCTGAGTCTAAGGTCTGACAGTGGCAGTGTGCGTATAGATACTCAGGGGAAAATCTCTTGCTGCTCTCAGCTCTGGTCTGCAGTTCCCGTCCTATTGTTGCAGCGCCAAGCTTTCCCAAGCAGTCTGGTCAACTCACGTACTGGTTCGGTGATGCTGAATTCTTCAACCATGGTTAACGCTGAAGCGTTTTGTGCGGAGCGCAATGGTGTTTGAGCCTGGATCTTCCGATGGGGAGGTTGGTCCGCTAAATATCTGCGTTTGGCTGTGTCAGGCAGGGCTGACCTTACCAGCTTGAGGCAAGGTGATCTAAACCCCCTGTGGTGTAGGACTGCTGGAGTGTAATGACATGCTAAAGCTCATGTAATTCCTCTGATATGCCTTTTTATACTTGGGCCATGTGACAAGTCACCAGGGCTGCCCTAGAAATAAGAGTTTATCTCTAAGTGCCACTGGAAGGTACTATTTCCTCTGCCTGGCCACCCCCCACCCACCCCCCACTATTTTTAAAGAATCGCTTTTGTGTCTAAACAGCAAATTGATACTGCAATATTTTGGTAATTTCAATCAAAAGGCATTCAAAGATGTGCTACAACACAGCACTGTGTGAGTATACATAACTTATCAGTTGATTAAATGTGCCTACCTCACTATAGGTGTCTTTTTGTGATACTGAAAGAAGTGTAAAACGGCAAAATAATTAATAAAAAGCTACCATTTATCATTAGCCTTTTCCGGCAGGCCTACCCAGATCAATGTAAAATCAGGAATTTTTAAGATGTGTTGATTCCTGTATGAATGTTGTTCCCCACCTTGATCCGAAGGGAGAGGCGGGTAAGAAATTATTATTATTATTATTATTATTATTATTATTATTATTATTATTATTAAGAGAAAGCCAATGTTAGTCTTTTTCATTCCCTATTACAGAGATCCATCAAAATGGCTTCAAATAATAAATGCGGGCCCTTAACTTGCAGCTCTGATTTAAAATCAGCCTCAACCAATTAACGAAGACCGACCTAGCAATTATAGCCTGCAGTCCTAATATACATGACTATGAGCATTCATATGCACACGCAGAGGTTGAGAGAAGGGGGTAATTCAAATTTCTAAGCCTCTGAGTAGACACCATGAATTAATTCCAGCTGTGTGTATATAAATAAAGCTTGCATTCCTGAAGTATAGTTTCTTAGCTACTGCTAGACATTCTGTCTTTCTCTTCCTCTCCCCACTGGGTTGATTCAAATGTGTGAACAGGCAATGAAACTCCCATAGCCAATATTCTGTTCTACCTGTAGTTTCACTGGTGCTGTGTTTTATACCCAGACGTCAGACTTAATTAGAGTAATCAGGGGTTTTGGGTGGTGTGAATCAGCTTTCAGGGAGGTATGGAAGTTCTTTGGCACTGTGGGGCCACCCCACCTGGGGAATGCGGAGTTTTATTTAAATTGCTAATGTGACTTGTCACATGGAGATGTATATCCTCTGTGGATTTTTTCTTGAGATTCTCATCCTTGCTCTGCTTAGAAAGGGTTGGGTTTTTTGTTGTTTTGCCACACTGCGAAAGCTCAACCTCTCCCTCCCAATGTCACTGATGCAAACATTATTCCAGACAGACACTAAACAAACTCCACACAACACAAAGCCTCCCTTTGTTTGGGATGAGAAGGTCTAGAAAATGAATGTGCGGAGTCCACGGCTGCTCCAAAGCTTTGTTCCGTCCTGTTTTGAACAAAGGTGTCCTTTGGCTGTGTGGGATCCCTCTGAGTCTGGAAAAAGCTCTCCCATAGTATGGTGACTTTAAAATGTGCTAAGTTGATTATCGACACTGTGTCTCAAGCACAATGCTAGCTGGGTGCTCCAGTCCCTGGTGGTTCTAGCGACAGCAGAATGGGTATTAGACCACTTTCTTAAGAGTCTCCATTAGTTGCTGTCTTTTCTTTCAATAGAAGCCCCACAGTGAGCAGGTGGGGGAGCCCATTCACTGGGTCTTCAGATTTGGAACCTCTGAGAAAATACATACCCACTTAGTCCATCGCTTTCATAGAGTCCAGTAAACAACATCGCTCTCAGTCACTGGAATTATTTCCAAATTGACTGACAGCCATTGTGCAGGCGTTTTCCCTGGCTCAACAGCAGGGAATGTGGGAAATCTTTCAAATCTTTCCCCCACCCCACCTTATATTAACATTTCACTCTAGTGTGTGTTTATTTGCCCCACTGATGGTCTCAGACATGCTTTCAGTGATGTCCAAGATATTCCTCCTTGGCCGTAGATTGCTCAGGAATATTGTGGTTGATGGGTTTCCACCTTGCTCCATCTCCGTGGGGTGTGGCATCAATGGTGAAGGCCACAGAGGCGTGTAAATTGTGGGTCTTCCTTGAAAACATGTGGGAGCAGCAATTGGGGAATGATTGTAGACCCCTTTTTTCATGTACATTAAAGGGGAAACACTGCAGCTTAAACACCTGTCAGTGTATCTTGCATTTTGGGAATTGCATCTCTCACTTAAAGGGTCTTCGATAAGGCATTCAGTTGTCAAGAGATTGAGGTTTCTGTGTCTTATACTGCTCTGAGTCTTGCAGTTCAGCCGCTAATTTCCATAGGTTCCTTTTCTTACTTAATGCTTGAATTTATCTCAAAATGTGAGACCTGAAATACTGCAGCTCAAAGGAACTATGAAAAATAGGTGTTCCTTAGACTAATTCTGAGTGCAGAATTTTGATTTCCTCCGTGCACAACCTGGGAGCATTATGAAGGATACTCAAGGAGTTGAATCTGAGACACACACACCCCTTCTTACGTAACCCCTATCATGACTGTATATGTGCACAGACACCCCTATAAGGGGAAAAAGCTGCTAAAAAACAAAACAAAACCCCCAAGACTGAGGAGGACCCAAGAGGAAGGCCTTGAGTAACTCTTGCCTTTCCTTCCAACAGGGTCACCTTGTCTGCCACGGACTGTTACATTGTTCATGAAATCTACAATGGTGAGAACGCTCAGGACCAGTTTGAATACGAGCTGGAGCAAGCCTTGGAGGCCCAGTACAAATACATTGTGATCGAACCCACGCGTATTGGGGACGAGACGGCCCGCTGGATCACGGTTGGGAACTGCCTGCACAAGACCGCCGTGCTGGCCGGCACGGCCTGCCTCCTCACCCCGCTGGCCCTCCCCGTAGATTATTCCCACTACATCTCCTTGCCGGCCGGCGTGCTGAGCATAGCCTGCTGCACCCTGTACGGGATCTCTTGGCAATTCGACCCCTGCTGCAAGTACCAAGTGGAGTATAATGCCTATAAACTTTCTCGCCTGCCCCTGCATACGCTCACCTCCTCCACTCCCGTGGTCCTGGTGAGAAAGGACGACCTGCACAGAAAGAGACTGCATAACACGATAGCACTCGCGGCCCTGGTGTACTGTGTAAAGAAGATTTATGAACTCTACGCCGTATGATTGCGGCAGGAAAAAGGAGAAAACCTGGCAAAAGACAAAAAGTGTATTAAAGACTCCCGCAGTAACATTCGACTTTTTTCCTTCTTGAAGTGGTGGTGCCTGGGAAGCAGTTTATTTTTAAAACAAAAAAATGACATGTCGCGGGTGCATCAAGGGAATTCTCAGTTCTTTTTTACACCTCAGACATGGATCTGCAGTGAAATGGAACACTGTGAGAGTCCAGTCAATAATGGAATGTCAATGAAAGGAAGCGATATAACACAGGAGGGGGTGTGAGCTCTTTCTTTTTCTTTTCTTTTTTTGGAGAAACCTTTAAGTATATTGTTTAATTGTATTCTACAGAACCAGCTCAAAGTTATCACTGACCATTCATTAAAGGATGAGTATTTCAAGTTTGACTGGTTTCTTTTGGTGTCAAAAGTTGCTTGTGGAGCAGCAGTCTTCTTCAGCTTGGTGTCCTTCAGCTGTTTCGACTTCAAGTCCCACCAGCCCCAGCCACTGTGACCGATAGTCAGGCATGCTGGGGGTTGCAGTCCAAAAAGGCTGGAAGGGACCAGGCTTTGGAAGGCTGTTGTAGAGGGACAGCTTTCAAGGAGAGCTATTCTGAACGGTAGTTAGTTTTGAGGGATCTCATGGGTGCATGACTCCAGATGAGAGTTGAGACCTTGAGGAGGGTTTACTCTTGCTTTCAACAAGAGAAACACTGCTATGTGTCTTTCCTTCCTCGGAGCAAGCTCTTGTTTTCCCCAAAGACTTTTAACTCTCCTGGTATTTGTACTGCTGTGGCTCCATGTAGGTGCATACCTGCCCTTGTATCCCAGGAGTGAGTAATCCTCATAGCGCAAGAAAATTGAAGCCAGATTGGAACAGTTAAAATGTCCACTAAGCCAAGCTTGAACTTGCAGATTGTGCTGTATGCTACCTTGTGGTAAGGTTATGCCATTGAGCCTGCTGAGACTAGTCTGTTACTTCTCATACTTGTGCAGGGATTAAATAAACGCTTATAATGAAGTTCATCTTCCTGTAAAACAATTCCATCTGAATGGCAGATTTCAACATCCTCCATCACAGGTTTGAACATCGCTGCCCTATTATGTGTATTCCCCCTCCCCCCAGAATTTATTTTTTGTTCTGAATACCAATAGCCGGTGAACCGTGTGCTGTTTGAAAGTTTCAGGACTTCTTCACAAAGTATCTCTTTTCACCTTTCTTTGTGTGCTTCTATCACGGATTCTTGCTTTCGAATATTGCAAGCAAAGCAAATGAGCTCTCCAGAGCTGGGTAATCTCTCCTTGACCAACGAAATATAAGTGAAGTGGATCGCTGATTTACTCAGATACTTTTATTTTGATCCTTGATATCTCTGTGCACCAATTTCCCTTAAACATTGCTTAGTTTATCTGGTATGTAGAGCTGAAGAAAGATCCAGGTTGAGTGCTCCCTTTCCTCTTGAATCTACTACATAGGATAGTTGGTTGGGAGATGCAAGGAGTGGTAGTCCAACTTCTGCCTGGCAAAGCGGCCAAGAAATATTTAAAATAAACTACATCTGCAGGGCACCAGGTTGGAGAAGACTGAGCTTGTATTACCAACCAGTGATGGAGAAACAGTCTAATGATGTTAGAACAATTGTAATTGATGTTATGGAAAATGAACGCAAGGCACAGATTACATGTTTTTTGGGGAGCATTTAGCTCTGACCTATTTTTTTTTCATTGAGCTTTTGGGCTGTGCACTGGTGTCCCTTCCCTCATGGGAATTGAGGAGTCTTGCCTCAAATCACTCCATTTTTAATTGACAAACCTTAGAGTAACATCAGAGGGTCGGGTTGGCATTGGGCAAGGCTCTGGCCGCTGTGCAGAAGAGTAAGACTATCTGACTTCTAGTGCAAAATTTGAACTTGAGAATGGGAGCATGTAACCTGAGATGCCTGTGGACAGGTATATTCCCTTGCTAAACATGGTAGCGGCAACCTGACCTTTGTGCAGTGAAGAGAGTGACCTTGAAATGGCATCCCTCAAGGGCAGGGCTGGGACATGGTGCTATCTTTAGCCCTTGGAATCCGGTGCAGCAGGCAAAGAGCTTGCTGCCGCTTCTGTTCAGTGGGTCAGTTTAGCCAAGGGTTGAAATCCTGTAGCTTTCAAGTCCTAGGGTGCTTCCAAAGAAGAGGGCTCCTAGCATTATCAGTCAAAAGACATTGTGCAATTATCCTCTCTTCATCAATGCACCTTTTTTTCTTTTATTTTTCCGGAAAGAAAAAAAGACTGAAGAAGCAGTGGGGAAAAAGTGGGTGGGTTGGAGGTGGAAGATGACATTGTTTGGAGGTCTCCACCCCACAAAGTAAAATTCTGTGGATGAGGCAAGGCAATTGCACAATAAAAGCTCATGTAGAACTACTCCTAGTATCTGAGCAAGCCAAGTAGATTCCTGTAGTTGTATTTTTGGGGGCTGTAAGGCTACCGATAGGGACTATAATAGAGATTACTACTACCGCTAAAGACCATGTAAGCCAGAAAAGCAACTATTTACTTGTTTTTTGCTTGTTTGGCATAAACAATCATTAGTACGTACACTCAAGGTTAAAAATATTTCACAGTTCTATTTATAGCAATTGGCTACTCTTCCCCTTCCCTCTGAGTGTGCAAGCAGATGTTACACGGGTGTGACTGCTGCAGGAACTTGATCTTTGTGTTAGTTGTCTTATCGGCAGGGTGGAAACAGCTAAGAAAGGCAAAACACAACGCTGGGAATGAGTTGCACAGTCTAAAACCACTGGTTTTTGGAATAAATTTTAGAGTTGGTAGATTGAAACGGCATGCACAGGTTTCGTTCTAGAGGGCTGCTAAGATTGGTTGGCGAGGAAGACAGATGCAGCTCCCAGGAGTGGATAAATGTAGGGCTAGTATCAAATGTAAGAGCCAACATGGCCAGGTAAGTTAGTATTATAGCTCCTTTTTAACACACTTAGACCCACTGTAGTTTGAGTCTTGAGAGGCTCACTTTGTCCTGTGTCCACTGAGGAGAAGAATGGATTTGTGCCTTTTGCATAAATGAGAGTCGTTCCTATCTTATACCAGCAGTTGAACTGGTTTAGGTTAGGAATATTTACTTTGATATTATTAATCCCACACCCATGCTTCTTGGCAGGGGTGGATCACTTGTAACCCTGCAGATGTTTTGGCTTACAACATCCACCAACCCTTAGCGGTGACCAGTGCTGGGAGTTATACTCCAAAACATCTGGGGGGCACCAGGTTAGAGGAAGCTGGCCTCAGGTGAGAGGGCTCATGGGTTAGACACATAATTCTGTGGACTCCTAGATGCATCAACAAAAAACAAACCAGGCACAGTACATTTGGTGTTGTGCCTTAGATACTAAATTCAGCTGATAACACCATGAACAGAACACACGTCGTTCTTGCTTTAATTTTAGCTATTTTAATAGCAATTAGTAAGTTGGGTCTAGCTGTGAAGGAAGCTGCCTCCCCCCTTTTTTACCATAATTCTCTAACAAACACTCCCACCACCCCTGCTGCCACCCTGTAGTTCTCTCTCCACCCAATGCTTTCGTTGTCGTGGTTTCCTTCTCCCACTGTTCAGTCTGAGCTTAAAAGGCAAGCATATCCTACCAGGCTATTCTTACAAGTCCAGGGGCGGGGCGGGGAGGTGATGTGAGTGGAAGGGCATCTTGATTTCAGACTACTGGCTAAAATGTAGTAAAGGGCAAGGCGCCCACAACACACTGTTTAACTTCAGCCACCTTTCCTTCTCCCCACCATCCAACCCAGCATAAAAGACGTAAGCAGTTACAGGCTCCATTTTTCAGGAGGGAAATAGCAGGAATTAAAACCACAGATGATGAGCTATGCCGAGAGGAAATGACGGATATTGAGCTGTTAATGGCACCTTTTCTGAACAAGCCCTAATCAAACGAATGGGAGGTGTGGCAGAATGCAGCTCCTGCTCATTCCAACATGCAGAACTTCCCTTTGCATCCTACAGTTAACGTCCTCCTTCCCAGCGGCTGAGGAAGCCTTGGGTGGTGATGGCTGCTCTTCTCAGATGCTGGCAATGACGTGCAAGCAGCGCGGGAACGGATCCAACTCTTCACCCAAGGGAGATAGATGAATTAAGACTTCCTGATGTTCGTGCTTCCCACAGACCCTAGACACAAGTAACTGTTGGCTTTTGGTTTATCAGTCAATGGTTCGACAGACTTTACTAGGCTCTGTTCAGGGCTAGGAATCCTTAACTTTTCTCTCCTTTTGGGCTCTGGATGCCATCAAGGTGAAGAAGAGCCTGGGGCAGAGCGTTCGGAGGTACACGGCCAGAGAAGGCACAAAACCAGCAACCAGCACCTCCTTTTTCTTCCCCCCCACAGCGCTGAGAACCACCTGAGCCACCTCAGCAGCTGCCTTGCCTTCTCTGGTTGTCTTGTCCATCACTGAAAAGAGTAAAAAATAAACCTTTTTAATGGCAAGTTAATAGCTGAAAAAAAAGGTGAGTGAGGGGAGACATGATGGAGGTGTACAAACTTATGCATGGTGTGGAGAAAGTGGACAGGGAGGCATTTTTCTCTCCCTCTCTCATAATACTAGAACCTTAAAGGGGTCATTCCCATGAAGCTGATTGGTGGGAGATACCGGACAGATCAAGGGAAGTAACTATACAGTGCAGTTGAACTATGGAATTTGCTGCCATAAGATGTCGTGATGGTCACCATGGAGGAGAAGATTATCCATGGCTACTAGTCCTGATGGCCATATGCTACCTCCAGTATCAGAGGTAGTAGGCCTAGGTACACCAGTTGCTGGTGAAAAGAAGTGTGAGGGTGTTACTGCACACCTATTTGTGGGTTTCCCACAGGCAGCTGGTTGGCCAGTGTGAACAGAACGCTGGACTAGATGGACCCTTGGTCTGATCCAGGATGGCTCTTCTTACGTTCTCGTGTTATATTCTTAATACTCACCTGCCTGGTGGATAAAAGAGGCAGAAGATTGGAGAGGCCAGCTCCTGTCTATTAACTAACCCCATAAATTTGGGAGTGGAGAGAGGTAGACTCATTGTCACTGTTGAAGACAGGCCATCCGGAAACAATCAATCAGAAATCAAGTCCATTAGTGTGTATTTATATCATGATTTCTGAGCCTGTGGCAAGATTGGAGGGGGTTGAATTTCAACTCTCTCCTTCGGACCGTTCACCACAACAGTGAGATACACATAAATTACACGGGCAAAGCCAGTCCTCACCTCCATACTTGGATCCATCTGCCGTCATGGCATTCAGGGACAGATTTGTCTGAATGTAGCCGGGACTCACGACGGTCACGTCAAGGTCATACTGCTCCACCTCAGCTCGCAGGCAGTCAAAGAAGGCTTGGGTGGCATGCTTAGAAGCTGCATCTGGGATAAAACCAAAGGGGGATGCAGGCAGGCTCAAGTCATGGATCTGCAGTGTCCCAGCAGCACCCATGGAAGTATTACTGCTGCAAAGATGTATGTCAGTTGCTTGTGGAGAGGCCCTATAGGAATCACACACTGTCCCTCCAAGACAAACACGTCTGTTTGCGGCAAAGGCGTGTGTGTGTGTGTGTGAGGGTCGGTTCTCCCTGGTGCTTGATGTCCATCTAAGCCAGAAATCTGCATGCAACATTAAATCAAGCCCCCCTTCCTTTGAACTCTATTAATGCCACATCTGCAGGTCCAAGACCATACTGTGCAGCCTTCCCCAACCTGGCTCCCCCTCTAGGTCCCTTGGAATTTCAACTCCCATAATTAAGGGAATTACAGGAGTTGCAGTCCAACACATCAGGAGGGCACCCTGTTGAGGGGAAGGCTGATCATTGTGTATGGCACCACCTTCCCTGCACATCCCTAGCCGATGGTGAGCTCAGCGCTGCACTCAGTTCCTGTCCTAAACCCCAGGAAGAAAGTACTCACATGCAGAGCGGAACGGGATGGCGATTTTGCCTTGAACGCTGCTGATGGCCACAATGTGGCCTTTTCTCCTCTTGATCATGGAAGGCAGAAGTGCTAGAGAGGGAATAAGTGGGGAGAAAGAGAGACACGAGGATGACGTCTTCAAATAGCGTCATGAGAACGAGCGTGTGCTTGGACGCTGGGAGATCTGGGCTCCTTCCCTGGCTCCTGCCTAGAATCAAATCTCAGGAGCGTTACCCGTTTTCATTCCTAGCCCAGCCCTGAAAACTTGGATCTTCACAAGGTTCGCTGCTTGGGTAGTCCGAGCTCTTGTGAGAACCACAATACCAGCTTTTAAGATCCTAATTACATTAGGATCTTAAGAGAGAGAAAAAAGGAGAGAGGTGCTCTTGCAGTTACTGCCGAGACAGCTATGTCCAAGGCTCTCACCCTCCAGAACACAGTTATTTGAAACAAAGTCCCACTGATTTCAGTGAAGGCTATGAGTCATTTTCTTCTGAAACCGAATTTGAATGATGGACAGGGTGCAGAGGCCACATGGAGAGGCAGCTGGTCTATTTTATTTTATTTATTTTATTTATTACATTTTTATACCGGCCAATAGCTGAAGCTCTCTGGGCGGCTCACAAAAATTAAAACCATAATAAAACAACCAACATGTTAAAAGCACAATTACAAAACACAGTATAAAAAGCACAACCAGGATAAAACCACGCAGCAAAGTTGATATAAGATTAAAATCTAGGCGGGTACCGCTGTGGCTTCGAGGCGCTGTGGTGTCCCTACATTGCAGACCGTAAGCCAGAAGCGTTAGACCCAACAGAGTTGGAGTCCAATTTCCCCACTCAGCAGAAGGGGCTTCACTCCTGATTTCTCCACTAAGTGAAGCCAATTCCGCCTCAGTTTGGCACATCAATCCCTCGCCCCCCCCCCCCCCCCGGCGTTCTTTCTGCAGATCTCCGCTGAGCCTGGTGTTTGTTCCATGCAGAGGACAAAGGAAGTTTTCAAAGAGGACTAGCTGTCCACATCCGTGACGTGACGCCTGCCCAGTGCTAAGAAGGATGACAGTTGGAAGCAGGACTCCACCATGGGAAGAGACCTAGATGGCAAACACGCTCAAGCGTTTTGGCTCGATCCCTACCTGAGAGTAAGCCTGTGTCGCCTTGGGCCTGAAAAGGATTGAATTGTGTGGAGTGGGCTAGGTGTGTGCCAGGGGCCATGTTGGGATAAATAGAACTCATGGTGACCTTGACTGCCCTGCAATAATTTATTTATTAATTAAATTGATATACTGCCCCATAGCTGAAGTTCTCTGAGCGGTTTACAAAAGTTAAAAACAGTGAACATTAAAAAGTATACAAAATTTAAAACCATCAAAAGTATTAAAACAACAGTAGCCATTTAACAACAACAGTTCTGGGGTCCATTAAAAAACAAACAAACTTGGCATATGTTGTTAAATGCTGTTAAATGCCTGGGAGAAGAGAAAAGTCTTGACCTGGCGCTGAAAAGATAACAATGTTGGCGCCAGGTGAGCCTCATTGGGGAGATCATTCCATAATTGGGGGCCACCACTGAAAAGGCCCTCTCCCTTGTTGCCATCCTCCGAGCTTCCCTCGGAGTAGGACCTTAGATGTTGAGCGTAGTGTACGGGTAGGTTCATGTCGGGAGAGGCGTTCCATCAGGTATTGTGGCCCCAAGCTGTGTAAGGCTTCATAGGTTAAAACCAGCAGCTTGAATTGGGCTCGGAAATGTATAGGCAGCCAATGCAAGAGGGCCAGAATCGGTGTTATATGTTCGAACCTTCTGGTTCTAGTTATCAATCTGGTCGCTGCATTTTGCACAAACTGCAGCTTCCGAACCGTCTTCAAAGGCTGCCCTACGTAGAGGGCATTGCAGTAACCTAATGTGGAGGTTACCAGAGCATGGACGACCGAAGCTAGGTTATCCCTGCCCAGATAGGGGCGTAGCTGGGCCACCAACCGGAGTTGGTAGAAGGCACTCCGTGCCACTGAAGCCACCTGGGCCTCAAGTGACAAGAGATGGTTCTAGCAGAACCCCCAAGCTACAAACCTGCTCCTTCAGGGAGAGTGCAACCCCATCCAGAACAGGTTGAACACCCCTCATCCAGCCAGAAGAACCACCCACCAGCAGCATCTCAGTCTTGTCTGGATTGAGCTTCAGTTTATTAGCCCTCATCCAGTTCATTGTCACAGCCAGGCACCGGTTCAGCACATCCACAGCCTCACCTGGTGAAGGCCTCTGCATAGCGGTCCAGGTGTTTCACACAGCCTCTAGCACACCAAACGGGTGTAGCTGCTAAGTCAGTGTTGCGCGGTCATGGTTGCATTATCTGGCATGTGAATGATAGTATTAAAGTAAGATGAGGAGGCCATCTTACGTTTTACCTTTTGTCAAAGCGATTGGACCGAAATAGTTGGTCTCCATCACTTTTCTGTCCACCTGCACCACGGTGTCCACAATGGCGCCTCGGTAACTGATCCCAGCGTTGTTGATCAAGACGTCCACGTGACCCACGTGCTTCAAAATCTCTTCAGCAGCGCTGACGACCGCTTTGATGTCCGAGAGGTCAAAGATCACAGTGTGATGCTTATGGGGCTGTTTTTAAAAACAACAACGGCAGTCATCAGTTGTGTCCAAACCTGCTCAGCCACAGAATACACTCAGTCGCTTTGTGTTTTATGTGTTGTGTTTTATATTCCAGATAAACTACTTTGAAGGCATTAGCAGGACGGAGGGTAGAAACAAAAAAATCCCTCTATTCCCAATGTTCAAAGGTGAGTGCCGTTGCTTACAGAGCCAAAACCGCACCACCCATGCACTAAGACACTCAGCTTATCGTCTCTTGCAGTAAAGCTGAGAAGCCGTCAGACAATGGAAGCAACTGCTTAGGGAGGTATTGAAGCAGAGACTGGAAAGCCATTGATCAAGGATGCTTTGAACTGAATTTCTGCACTGAGTTGAAAGTTGAACTAAATGGCCCTTCCAACTCTAGGATTCTATGAAAACCCTCTTTTTGCAGTGCAGCATTACATCGGCAACGATACCAGTGCTAATCGGGTTGGCTTTAACCAATTTACAAACCCACTCTGTCGTGTTTCTCAAAACCTCCCGCCTTCTTGGGAGACAATAGCGAGGCCGGCTAAGTAATCCACAAAGCTTTATTCAAGCCATAAGCATCTCTTCCCACCTGAAGAGAGTCTAATCTCTGGGAACTTTCCCCTAGGCAAAACTAGGCAAACTAAGTGAGACAATTGTCCTTTCAAGAAGAATGGAAAGCCTTTTCCCAAGGCGCGTTCTGAGGCAGCTTCTCATGAGATGCGAGCCAGGCCAACTTCCTCTCGCTCTGCCCGTTTTAGTCGGCGGCGTACTCTAGGATCGGCTAACCTGTCCACGCTCTCTCCTTCGGAAGAATGTTGGCTTCTCACTGACTATGTATTGTTTGCCCTTGAGGAGATAAGCTCTGGAGAAGGTTCACTCCCAGCTGGTGAAGAGCCTGTGAGAGCTTTCTCCCCCGCTGGTACAGGCTGGCCTGTTTCTGGCACCGACTCCTCTACTTCAGATTCTGATTGATCACTTGAAACACTTTCTTCTAACTTAAGGGGAGCAGGGTTAGATATGACACCCTCCAACCACTGTGGTTAGTTCCAAAAAAAAGAGGGAGGTGGGAATTTTCGTAGATGAAAGAAGCGGTAAGGCAGCAAACAGAGGATACAATGAAAGAGTCAACTGTAACTTACACTGCAGCCTAACCCCAGGAAGGGCTCCTTCCACACCTTCAAGGGCTCGATCTCTGGTCCAGAGCAACCCAGCGCCCAGCGAATCCTTTCCTCCTCAGTCTCTTGACAAGAGCTTCAAATCCCCCTTCTAAGGGCTAGCTGGTCGAGAGCTATGAGCCATTCAGCATGTACCCCACCCCACACCTGTGCCTTGCTTGTAAAGGCTGTGGCCTTGCTAGTAAAATACTCTAAAGGGAGTACTTGGCAGAAGTCCCACAGGCTAAAAACTCTTAAAAGGAGAGTCAGATTTTAGGCGTGAAGGGCAGCTTCACACCACAGGTGGTGCCTCTTTCTAAAGCCTCGTGGAGATGTCTCTTCCATCCCTCCTTCCCAAGATCCCTTTTAAATCTGGAGACGGCAGGGACTGACACCTACCTGGTGGATGCAAAGCACCGGTGAGCTGCAGGCCCTCCCCGCTCCACCCTATCTGTCCTTCCCCGACCCACGCTTACGTTCTTTGGCTGGCTGGCAGTAGCAGACAGCTCCCGCAGAAGCTCTTGAAGCCTCTCTCCGTTCCTTCCACACAGCACCAGCTTTGACCCAGCAGCATGGAAAGCTTTGGCACATTCTTGGCAGGGAAGAAGACGGAGGAAAGACAAAGAGAAGGAGAGAGAGAGAGAATATGCCATATCAAGAGAAGCCTTGTATTCGCGTTTCCTAGCGGGTACAGTAGCGATGGGTTTAGTCATGACCCAAGAGTCCAACAGTGATATGGGCTCGGAGGCCGAAGAACCGGAGATGCCGACAGAGGAAACTCCAGGTCCAGGCAGCCACTGCAGAGCTGCCAGAGGACCCCAGAGCCTGAGGTGCTAGAGACCCCCGAGACCCGGATGCCAGAGACCCCCGAGCTCCCAGAGCCCCACATTCCATAGAGCCAATGCACCAATGCCGTCAGTGCACCAGGCACGAGCTCTCGGAGAGATGGAGGAGTGTTAGGCTTCGAGCCTGTCCCTTTAGGGCTTTCATTTTGCAGGAAAAGGTGGAGTCTGGGACTTCAGATTGGTCTCAGGCCTCATCGGAGCAAGTCACGCAGGGCCGAGCTCTCCTGGCTGTTACTACCTCTAGCCGGCCTTGTTGTTTTGCGGCCTTGTTCTGGGCTTCTGCTCAGTCCGGAACAGGGCAAGTCTGTAGAGGATCTGCCTTACTGGGGTGATCCAGTAACACCAGGCATTCCAGTGTTTAGGATGGCTGGGGAAGGCTGCGAGTTATAAGACTCCCCCACCCCCCTGTCTAAACATGCGTAGAATTGCGCCCTTAATGGTCCTTCCATTTCTCCAGCTCTTGCTAAGAACACCAGTTTTGTGTATGTCCATTTCATTTCTGTATAAAGGGCAACATGTTTTGGTTTATTTAGCTCTAACTTTTTAAAAGAGAGGGGTTTTGTTTTTAAAAAAGAAACGTTGAGTAATCCTTATTTCCACAATTACTAGTGGTTTAATCTTTCCTGCTAGGATAGGTTTTCTTTTGTTATTCCACACCCACCGACGGTGGGATAAAGTAGCAGCTCCTCTCTCGGATGACTAGAAAGTATTTTGTGAGGACAGTGGGTGTAGAAGGGCAAGTTGCCATGTTTGACTAGGTGTGTCATATAGTGAATGAATAGTTTTGGGGCGGGAGGCAAAGCTGACATCAACTCAGCTTCTGTGTCTCAAAGGGGGGGGGGGTAATTCACAAGGGGGGTGACACAGAGACAAGCCCCTTAGGCTGAAGAGATTCCTTTGAGTCAGATCATAAGCTGCAAAGGGACAGTGTTCAGTCCCAATCTTCATGAGGAAATCAGCTAGTTAGCGAGGGAGAACCAGGTTTAAAAGGATCAGGTCACTCAGGTTGCTGTGGTTCTATTATCATAGAATCATAGAATAGCAGAGTTGGAAGGGGCCTACAAGGCCATCGAGTCCAACCCCCTGCTCAATGCAGGAATCCACCCTAAAGCACTGATGTACTACAGCTCCCAGAAGCCCTCACCACTGGCCAGACTGGCTAGGGCAGATGGGAATTGGAGCCCTACAACATTTGGAAGACCGTGGACTCCCAAGCCCTGAGGTGCTCTCCGAGACACAATTGAATGAGCGGCTATGGAAATGTTTCCCTTTCGCCACCTTGTCAAGCACGCTGAAAATGCTCAGCTCACCTGAGCGGAATCAAGTTGAGTGCCTGAACTTGAAACTGCTGGCAGGGACTTGTATGCCAGGTGGGCGCGACAGGTTAAAGCAGTTGTTATCCAGCTGCTGGGCAGGCTCTCCCCCCTCCCCCTCCGTGTGTGTCTGCAGGGTGTAATGGGACATTTCGTGGACAGGGAGAATCCTGCGATAGGTGCAGCCTCCCTTTCTCCAGCAACCAAGATTTGGCATTGCAGCTACTTCTGCTTTTGAGAAAGGAGGAAGGGAGGAAGGGGACAGCCCCCAGTGCAAGAGGTGCAGATGTGGAATGAGGTACCAGGCAGCCAGACGGGGAAAAAAATCGGGCTAGTCCTTAAAGATCCTGGGATGCTCAGTCGATGCTGTTTCGAGGTTCACATCACCACCAGTGTTTCTACTTGCCTCGTACCTGCTCAACCTGTACATTCGGGGAGAGGTGCTGCAAATATAGAACATGTCTCTAATTCTTTCCTCTTTCACAAGGATTCTGATGCAGCGATGCTACCTTGGAACTTGAGCAGGGTGAAGGGTTTATCGCCAGCCCTGCTTCTTAAAGGAAGATGTTAAGGAACATGGGGCCCTTATCTCCCTCCTTTGCTATGCCAAATCACTCCAAAACTTACCTTTCCCTAGTCCAGAAGTTGCTCCTGTGATCACCACCACGGCATCTTTGAGGTAGGCCCTGACGCGCATTCGCTGAAGCAGCCAGAAGAGGCCGAAGATCCCCAAGCTGCCAAAAAGCAGCGGCAGAATGACCATGGAGGTGAGATCCATGAGTTTTCCTTTACCGCTCTTCCTCCTGGTGTTGTGGGAAATGAGTAGAGACGAAAGCACATTGCACAGGCTGATCACAAACTTGCATTACGTAGATTGATCACAAACATTTCCACTATTTTTGCACGCAACATCTGGCAGCTCCCCGGGGCCTGTTTTGCAACATGTAAAATCAGTCAGCTGGGAGCAAGGAAGCCACTGACCTGGCCAACTTGCCTTCCGATCCCTTTTGCACCAGGGCATTGCCATTTGTCCCTCCCTGCCTCAAATCAAAGGCACTGAAAGGAGCAATGCATCTTTTTGAAAGGGGAACCTGATTCTTCAGATGCAAACATATACATTAAGTCAGGCTTGTACAGCAAGGATTGTCTCCAGACAACCAAGCAGAGCTCTAATTTCATAAACTGGATCCCTTCAGACTGTCTGCCACAAGGGACAAAACAGAGCTGAACGTAAACAGTCTTTTCTTTCATGCACTAGTATTTTTGGTGGACGTTTGTGCAAGACCTCCCCACACAACACGTCCAGTTCTTAATGTCTTTGGCTGAGGCCTTGCTGTGAGTGGGAAAAGGGCCTTCTCTGTGTTGGCACCCCAACTTTGGAAGCCCTTCCCCAGGCACGTTGTCAGATGCCTACATTGTTACCATTTAAGTGCCAATTAAAAACTTTTGCTTTTACTGATGAACTGCTGTTTTATCGGGGTTTGTTGTTGACACTCTTTAAAAGATGTGATTTGGTTTTATTTGGGGGTGAAATGGTGAGATCGTTTAGTACTGTAAGGAGTTTTTGTAAGCCACCTTGAGGACTAGCTGGTTGAAAGATGAGATATACTTTTTCTCTAAGACTCAATTAAATGAAAGTTGTGGGTTATCTGTGTAAAACTGTCCAATATCTTTTTGAGTACAAGAAAGGCAGAAATGGGGTCAACTGAAATTATTATTATTTATTTATATAGCACCATCAATGTACATGGTGCTGTACAGAGTAAAACAGTAAATAGCAAGACCCTGCCGTGTAGGCTTACATTCTAATAAAACCATAATAAAACAATAAGGAGGGGAAGAGAAAGCAAACAGGCACAGGGTAGGGTAAACAGGCACAGGGTAGGGTAAACAGGCACAGGGCAGGGTAAACAGGCACAGGGTAGGGTAAACAGGCACAGGGTAGGGTAAAACTAACAGTATAAAGTCAGAACAAAATCAAGTTTTAAAAGCTTTAGGAAAAAGAAAAGTGCTTTAGGAAAAAGAAAAGTAAGAACAGAAGAGCCATGCTGGATCAGACCAAGGGTCCATCTCATCCAGCATTCTGTTCACACCGTGTCCATGGATGTTTCCCCTCAACATACATATATACTAGCCTTCCCCATCCTAGGATCTTCCAGGTATTTTGGACTACAAATTCCATCAGACCCAGACAGCATGCCCCAAAGTTCTCAAAGTGCTGAATTCTGTGCCTCTTAACACTAATTCCAGCACCTGTGTTATGCAGCCCTGGGCAAGAGGCCAAGTAGTCTGGCACAGTAAGCCTTTGATCCAACGTGCTACATCACGTTCTAGTCTTCCCAGTGGCAAACGCATGGGCTCAGAGGCAGAGCACCTGCTTGGCATTCAGAAGGACCCAGGTTCAATCCTCGGCATCTCCAGTTGAATGACCTTAGGAAGCAGGGCCCAGCAAGACGATATGAAGCTGCCCGGGTCCCTGGGGTGGCAGTGCCAATTAAAGTAGATAATGGTGGGAGAGATGGGCCAACTCCGCAGGGTTCATATGCAGGGTTGTTTATAAGCAGGGTTCTGTTGAACCATCCAAAAGCATCTCTTACAGTGGTGCAGTTAATTTTAAATCTCTGGACTATAGTGGTGCAGTTAATTTTAGACTCTTTGGGGAAAGGGGTGGTAAAGTGTATTACTTCACTTTCTTCAAAATGTAGCAAGCCAGCCCAACTATGTTTGACGGCCCTCCTGATCATTTGGAGTGGGGCCCTGGACTTCTACCCCCAAATCCTGGATTGATGACATCACTGATCTCTCAGGAGACCCACGTGGCATGCTACCTCTTAAGGCCTCTTGCTGTTTTTTCTCCTCCCACAACTCAAGCCCAGTCCCCACCCTCCCCAAACAACTTCACAATACACTTGACTAATGTGCTGGTCAACAAACAAAACACTGATTCAATATAGTCTGGTGTGGTGTTTTTGTAGCCCATGGCTGATCCCAGAGTTTGAGTGAGAGACTTTTTTTCCAAAAGGGAAGCAGATGTAGAAAATGGTAAATGTCTCAGATGTTCAGGGTTACCTGGCACCAATTCACATGGTAGGGTTTTTTTTGGGGTGTGCACAAATTTGAACGTGTGAATCAGATCAATGTGCATTTGAAAACGTGATCATCATATAAATACCCATGTCAGAGCTAGGATTGGCTGCAGCACCGTCGACCTGAGGTTGCAGCCATGTAAAGTGCGGAAAGGCCCTCAAGCAAGTCTAATGATCACGAATTCCAGCACCCAAGCCTGAAATTCTGATTCCGGGTAGGATTTTGTCAGTCACAGCCAGAAAGGCCCAGACTGGTGTTCCAAGGATGGATGGATTTAGCATGCTAAGTTTCTGGAGGATGCAGGCAGGCATTCTATGGGAGCCAACTGAAAAGTCAACAGTCCTCTGGACTTCCATCTCCAGTAATATAGAATCATAGAATAGTAGAGTTGGAAGGGGGCCTATAAGGCCATCGAGTCCAAACCTCTGCTCAATGCAGGAATCCACCCTAAAGCATCCCTGACAGATGGTGGTCCAGCTGCCTCTTGAAGGGTTCTAGTGTGGAAGCTGCCTCTTGTCCAGCTGCCTCTTGAAGGGTTCTAGTGTGTTACCACCTCCCTAGGTAACTGGTTCCATTGTCGTACTGCTCTAACAGTCAGGAAGTTTTTCCTGAAGTCCAGCTGGAATCTGACTTCCTGTAACTTGAGCCCGTTATTCCGTGTCCTGCACTCTGGGATGATTGAAAGGAGATCCTGGCCTTCCTCTGTGTGACAGCCTTTTAAGTATCTGAAGAGTGCTATCATGTCTCCCCTCAATCTTCTCTTCTCCAGCTATAACAGATCCAACATCAAACTCTCTGGCTCTGCTTGTTTTGCATACGGAGTTAGATTTCCCCCCTCTTTCAACTGCAAATTCCAACTTCAGGTTTGTTCTAGCCCTAAGTATTTACATTCAAAAGGCTGACTCCGCAAACAAAACAAACCACCGCCCCCATACATACCTCATCAGTACAATATGTTATTGTGATGGGGGGAAAAGCCCATCACAACGGTGGAAGACCTTTTTTTTCTGCTTAGGGTGGAGTTCCCTTAGGGGAAATTTGTCATAGGACTCCTCTAAATGAGCAATTTATTGCACACTCTTGAGTGGTCACTCATGGAAGTTTTCAGGTCCATTACAAGACATTGTCAACTACCAGGATGTCTCCTGTGGTATCCCCTGAAAATCCCCCTATAAAAAAACTACTTTCAATGTGGTAATATGAGGGAAAGTGGGATCTTTTGCCACTCACTGCCCAACGTTGCTGGAATCTATTTTAGATATATATAAATATAAGTTTTGTAAATAAATAAATAAATGGGAGTGATGATCACCCCAATACACTATAATCCCAAAATTCAATATCACACCTAATAATGAACTCATGTTACCATAATATCAGTATCTACATATTTATGGGTATCACAAATGCGAGACAAACTCCGATTAAAGCAAAAGGCAGCAACGCAGACAGAACAGGTCAGAGGAAGGAGAGGAAAAATGGCAAACCACCTTGTGAGTAGCCGTGCCCAAGTGATACAAGTCTCTGGGTCCACAGTCAGAGAAAATACCTTACCGCACTCCGGGACTCTTGACTCTGGAGAAAGGTTTGCCCCAGCTAAACACGGTGCCAGGTTAAGGAATTCCATTTCGACGCTTTAGAGACTAATTTTCTACAGGGAAAGTATTCGGTCAGCATCATCGTCACAAACCAAAGATGCCAGCAGAAACGTAATGTCATTTATGAGGAAGGTAGGAATGGGCTACGCAGGCCATGGAAGTGGACTGGCACTGGCACTCATAAAAAAGCAAAGCTGTTTCCATTTCAGACCGTGCTGCACGTTTGATCAACCAGACGTATTGCCAAGTGCGCTGTGCACGGTTCGTGACGTTACACGAGGGAACAAATGAGCAGGTTACAAGAACGGAGATCTAAACAAGGAAAGTTGGATTTGATTGATTAGTACAAGACATCAAGCAAATGCCAAGTATGATCCCTGCCAAAAGTTAATCACTTTTAAAGGCCATTAATTTCAAGCATGTGTTCAAAGTGATGCTCAAACTCTTTAGCCCACACTTCTCTGACTTGGTGCCTCCCCCCGCCCCACCAGATGTACTGGACCCTCACTCCCAGCCAGCATAACTGTTGCAATCCAACACATCCAGAGAATCCCAGGATGGAGACAGCGGCTTTAGCCTTTCAACTTCCTCCTTCCCAGTTTAACATCGCCAAAAAAGGATGAATCGTAATTTTTAAAAGCAGCAAAAAAATGCTTTAGGCAAAAGAGAGCCTGAGGCACAAATAGCCAATTCCAGCTTCCTGCAATTAAGTTTAAAAACATAAAAAGCATAAAAACACAGTATTCTTGAAGGATATAACCTGTTCAAAAAGAACAGAAGAAACAGAAAGGGAGCCAGAGTTGCACTATATGTTAAAAATACTTATTCCTGCACAGAAATATAGGAGGATGAGCCTGGGAGCCCTGTTGAGAGCATCTGTATTAAAATGAATGGGTCAAGGAATAAAAGGAGCATGATAGTCGGAGTCTACTACTGACCACCCGATCTAGTAGAAGATGACGATTAAACTTTTGAAAAGCAAATTGCCAGTGTTTCAAGGAAGTACGACGTAGTAGTGATGGGGGACTTCAATTACCCCTGATATCCGTTGGGAGACAAATTGAGTCTGACTTGGTCAAAAAATGCAGGAGAAAAAGCATCATAGAATCATAGAATAGCAGAGTTGGAAGGGGCCTACAAGGCCATCGAGTCAAACCCCCAGAAGGAGTCCAGAGGGGAAGTGGGACCATCCTGCCAGCCTGGCTGTAAGATTACTACTTTCCCCCCCTCTTCCTTTCTCATCCCCTTTTCCTTTGAGATTGTAAGCCTGCAGGCAGGGACTGTCTAGTTTTACTGATTGCATGTACGCCACTCCCAGCATTTGGGGGGTTGAACTACAAGGTGTGAAAGTGAATACAATGGGGGAAAGCAAGAATCCCAATTTTAGCAGCAACGGTCTTCGCAATTATGCCAGTCCTTTTACAACTTCATTGGCTGCCAGTCCAGGTCCAGGCCCGATTCAAAGTGCTGGTATTGACATTCAAAGCCCTAAACGGTTTGGGGGCAGGTTATTTGAAGGAACACCTCCTCCCATATGTACCTGCCCGGACCTTAAGATCATCTACAGGGGCCCTTCTCTGTGAGCCCCTGCCAAAGGAAGTGAGGCAGGTGGCTACTAGGAGGAGGGCCTTCTCCACTGTGGCACCCCGGTTGTGGAATGAGCTCCCCAAAGAGGTCTACCTGGTGCCTACACTGTACTCCTTTCATCACCAGCTGAAGACCTTTTTATTCTCTCAGTATTTTAACACTTAATTTTAACTTAAATTTAAATTTTACTGTTCTAACTCTGTATTTTAATCTTATATCAATTTTTGCTGCATGGTTTTATCCTGGTTGTGCTTTTTATACTGTATTTTGCATTTGTGTTTTTAGACTGTTGGTTGTTTTATTATGGTTTTAATTTTTGTGAACCACCTAGAGAGCTTCGGCTATTGGGCGGTATAAAAATGTAATAAATAAATAAATAGCTTAGCATCCAACCAAGCTGGCATTGGTGGAATTGCCACGGAGAATCAAGAAGGAACAGGCTGTTTTTATTCTAGTTCACCAGTCAAATTCAAACTGGAAGTGTGCCCACCATGTTATGGTTCCTTAGGCGGTTTTTCACGAACCACCTGTTTCTCTCGCTTCAGACAATGTATTTAGAAATTTCCGAAGCCAAATTATTTGTTTCATCTCTCTCTCAATCTCCCTCTCACACACACACCTGATTTCCACCAAAATAGCCTCAATTTTGATTGCACCAGAGCATTACCTAGGGTAATCTGGAATCCAGGTAACACAAAGATCTGAATATAGAAGAATATTATATTCTGCTGTTAATGCAGGTCTTATGGGCCACCGTTGCCATGTTTTAATTGGCTGGATATGGTCAAGACCGTTCAATGGAATATAACCGTAATTGGTTAACATGCATCTAAGTTAGCTCACATCGAAACGAGCAAATTGTGTTTCATTACCACTTCAATGGCATAAGAAGAAAGGCTTTCATTTCACTGAGGCAGTAATATAGAGCTAAAGGCACCATGTTACAGTTAATTTAGAACTCTTTCACACACAACGTAGCCCAGCAAAGAAAAAGAAAACAACAACCACACTCTTCTAGTTCCAAACAATTGAGTTGGTTGTCCTTGAAGGGCATTTCCCCCCATGAAATTTAACGCAGCTCTTGCTACAACCAGGTTTAGTACGACCTATTATCGGTCAGAAGGCTCATTTGTATTACATTTGTATTGCCTCTTGATGCTATATTTACAATAATCAGAGACATTATGACGGATACCAAGCAAGGTTCCAAGACGACGTAAGCTTTATTTGTAAAAACTGCCCAGTGTAAAACATGCCAAGAGCGAGAGGAAGATTTCAGGGAGTTGAGAGGTGCCGTTATAAAAATAAACGGAAGAAACATAAACCTCTTGTCTTATTCTATTTGGGTAAAAATAGCACAAGGCCTTTTGGGGTCACCCCCCCCTCTTTCTGCAGCGTGAAGAACACACAAGATCCTACCTTTTCGAAAAGAGCTCCCTTCACTGCAGCGTGTCCTACATTGATATCAGAAGTTTTGACAGAGGGCTGACAGCTTTAAATAGGAAATTGGACAGCTGCCAAGCTGATACTTTCAGTCCAATACCGGCACACGCGATCAAGGCTGGCCTCCAAGTACAAGCCTCAGAAACGCTCTGTAACATTACGCATGTAAGGGGTCATTTCAGTTGAGCGAGAATCGGAAGGATGAACTCAAGAGGCATTCTTCCCCCTCCAAGGTGACACTTTTTCTACTCCATACTAGCCCAGTGTATGACCATTCTGGGATAGGGTAGAAGCCATAAGATCAGGCTTCTCCAACCTGTTGCCTCCCAGATGTTGGCTGGGGATGATGGGAGTTGCAATCCAACACATCTGGAGTGCATCCGGTTAGGGAAGGCTGATATGTATTGATAACCGGAAACCAAGATAGGTTCTAGGTGCGGTCAGGTTTGAGAAATCAACACCATTCTCATTTCTCCACCTACCATACAGCTCTGAACTGATGAAAAGGCCTTATCAAACCATTGGTCCACCCATCCCAGTACTGTTTATTTCAACTGGCAGCTGCTCTCCATGGTTTTTCAAGGACCTGCTTATCTGAGGTCCAGTTTAACTGGAGAGGCTGGGGCTTGGACCTGGGACCTTCTGCATGCAACCCTGTGCCCTGCTCATGAGTTATGAACCACCTGGCAGAATACAACAGCCTCAGTTAATGTTACACGCATGACTAACCCATAAACCCTTTTTACCAACCTGCCAACCCACACATACCTACTTTGTCATGTACGTGACCTGGAGGAGGTCTTTCGTAAAGTTTTCCTGCCTGGTTGCAGAGAAGCAATTCTTACTGGCCATCAGCTGCTATTTACAAGTTTGCAATATGGAAGCCACAAACTCAAGCCGAGGATAAACTCATTTTGGACAGTATAATACTTTAACACCTGTAGTGACATCTTCCCTATTGCTCTTCAGTCATATTTACTGTTTTACTCTGTACAGCACCATGTACATTGATGGTGCTATATAAATAAATAATAATAATAATAATAATGGTGCAGTTCACTTCCATGGCAGCCCACGGAGCTGCCCCGTACTCACAGGTACTTAATACCTCAGAATAGCTTCACTTCTGTTTTTCCAGAAGAACATCCAGTGATTCCTTAGCAAATTAAATTTAACTCTTTGTTTAGTCAGGTCCCACAACTTTGGTTCTATTCTCAAGCGTGTCCCTCAGTTCCTTGTCAACAGGCCCTGGCGGCATCTGCAAGCAACGTACAGGTACATTCTTTAAAACCATGGAGTTGGAGGGAACTTTGTAGGCTATGAAGTTCAAACCTCCTGCTCTGTGCAGGAAATTGACAGCTAGAGCATCCCCCACTGATGGCTGCTCAGGCTCTGCTTGAAGATCTCCACCAAAGCAGAGCACACTCACTTGATGAACCCATCTTACCATCAAGGTGCTTCTCCTAATGTTCAACCTAAATCCACCCTCCTGTAATTAAAACCCTTGAGATGAAGTCCTGCCCTCTGGATGCATCCAGACCAGGCTTTCACTGTGCCATCACCCTGCCTCGGATTTTATAAGGAGTCCAGACATCATCATAAGAACATAAGAAGAGCCATGCTGGGTCAACTGAGGGTCAATCTAGTCCAGTACTCTGTTCACACAGTGGCCAACCAGCTGCCGGCCAGGGACCAACAAAGCAGGACACGAGTACAACACCCTCCCTGTTTTTCCATAGCTTCTCTCTTTTTTCCTACCAAGAAAAAGATGAAATAGCTGCACAATGCCTTTAGGTTAGTGTTGCTAGGAGGCATAAATCTAAAGTCTTCTGTACATCTTGTATTTTGCTAGTACTAAGCAGTAATAAATTGTAAGGAGGGAACATTGGCTTATGTCTTCCATTTTCCACACTTAGGATGCAACCCTATGCATGTTTAGGCAGAAAAAACGTCCTAGGAATCTCCTTCCAGAATGCCATCTCATATGCTTACTACTAAGCGTAAACCCGTCCAAGTAGACTATAACACCTAGCCAGCCTTCCCTGCTCTGTCGCCCCTCAATCCTGCATTTTTGTAACATCTTGCCTGATGAAGAGACCCAGAGATCTCAAAAACTTGCACGTGTTTTGAGATCTCTGAGTCGGCCCATTAAAGGCACTGTATGCATTTTGGTAGCAATCCTCCATTTATTTTTATCCTACTGAAGCTCAGGGCAGGAAGCTTCATGGTTAGAACAAGGAAATGAACCTGGATCTCTTCAGTCCACTCAACCTGCTCTTATATAGCTATTAATACTAAGAACTGAGCCACATTGAACTTAGTGGTATACACATTTTTTGTGATCTCCCCTCCACCCCCCTTTTATCTTCACAACATCCCTGCAAGGTCGGTTAGGCTGAAAGATGGCTAAAAACTCACCCATGGAGTTTCATGGCTAGGTGGGGATTTGAACCTAGGACTCCCCAGTCCTAGTCTGACGCCAGGGGCGAGAGTCCATCCCCCTCAAAGGCGTATTGGGCTAAGAGACCCCAGGCAGAGACCCCCGCCCCATCCCCCCATATTCCATTCACTACCTGGCAACCACGGTCACCATGACCACACATCCGGAAGTGCGATGACCTTCCTCCCGCCTGTCTCCACTGGACCAATCAAAACACACCTTCCTTCCCCCCCCCCAGCGGAAGGTGGAGCTGGCAAGAAAGCGGCCAATAGGAAGAGCGCGCGCGCGCGCGTGCTCACGCGGGAGGTCGGGACACCAAAAACCAACGGATTCAGTCCAGGGGAGGTTCAACTCTATTTAGGGTCCCCCTAGCAAACATGGGTTCCGCATGTGGAGTTCCGCTTCAGAGATTGTTTTGTAGCTTTGAGGGGAAAGTTCAGGGAAGGAGTCGCTGGGACTGTTAAATCCTGAACCGGCTTCCCTTATTGGGTGGAGGAAGGTCAGCCCTGTACTTTTCATTCACCCACTAATACAGTCTATGATAATACTTATTTTGTTGTGGACACAGTTTTCAGTATAATAACGCTGGTTTTATTTGCTTGAATTAAAAACAATTTTTGGGATCTTCCTCCCAAAAATTCAAGGCGTTGACCATTAATTCAGCTCCTAATTTACTCTCACAGCAACAGGCTGGCAGATAGTGACTACTAGTCCAAGGTCACCCAGTCAACTTCATGGATAGTCCACCAAACTGGCTCTCAAATAGAGATTAATACTGGGAATTGAGCCCCCCTTGAACTTAGTGGTATATACTTCTACGGACACTTACATCCTGGTTTTGTATGTGTTTACGATTGCATGTGGTGTTTTGTAAATCTGATAACATGCATGGTGAAGTTCTTAGCCGCTGTTCCTCCAGGGCTGATGTCAAGGGTAGGCATAGTTGGGCACCTGCCAAGGAACCACATCCCGGCAGGAGCACAGTGACAAGAGCCTGCTGGACTTTCTCCTCCTCTTCAGTACTGCAACCTGTTTCTTCACCTGCCTCTTGCTCTGGGCCAGATAATGGGACAGGTGAGGAGGAGGAGCAATAGATGCCACTCACAGCCTGCTTGCTCACTGGCTCTTAGCCTTATCAAGTTAGGAAGTAGGAGCAATGGTGAGAAACAGGAGAAGGAGCAAGTTCAGCTGGTGACAATGGCAGTGAGAAGGTAGATTCACTCAGGGAAGGGGCCCATGGAGGGTTGCTTGCCCAAGGGACACCCAAACCCTGGAAACAGCAACACACCTCGTTTTAAAAGACAAAACAGACCGGGCCAGCTATGTAATACCGCTAGGGCAAACAAAAAGGCCACAAAAGAAGTGAGCAAGTTTTTGAATTTATCAGAACTCTTCAGAAGGATGAATGTTAAGTGAGACAAAAAAAGAAGAGGTAAAGGAGAAATGTATTTGCTGAGCGACAAGGTTAGGAACATTTACAGTTAAAACAACTTATGTAATTTTAAAATGGAATGGAGTGCAGATGGGCTGTGCTTGATGCAAAACATATAAATGGGCTCCAAAGTCTACATGAAAACATGACATTCATAATCTGCTGTTTAAAAGCATCTCCAGTTAAAAAAAAAAGCCAGCAACTCCAGGCATTATCCACTTCCTCTTATTCCTTCTCAACTGCTCCTTCCTTTCCTAGGTTCACAGCTTCCTTTGTCTCTTTTTTCTAGAGTCATTTTTCTGACATGCTGGCTGTTCATCTGTATTTTTCTGTGACATCAGAGCAACTAAGCCAATTGCTGCCAGAGGCTTCCCCATCACCAAATCCTGCTATTGCTGCTGACTGCTACCTCTGTGAGGTAGGTCATTATCATTTTATTATTCATTGGCTCTGTGTGTATAAGATTCCAGCCTTACAGCCTCACTACCTGGTGACCAAGTTCACCATGAAAACATTGACCCTTTCCCCCCACCCTGTGTGTCATGTTTGTAGATGCTCCCCCATAGGAAAAAACACAACAGAGAGACGTTGAGCATAGCAAATTTGTTTGCCAAATTCAGGGTATTTTTTACATGGAGGAGCATTCGAAAACATGATCCTGCCACTTGCATTCTGAAGTGGTGAAATCCAGAATTCTGTCATCTCCGCCTAACATTTCCTTGTGCATTTATGTTATTTAGAATATTTACATCCCACCTTTTGATCAAACAATTCTGAAGATAATAATAATTATTATTTCTTACCCGCTTCTCCCTTTGGATCGAGATGGGGAGTATAAGTACAACAATACAGTATAAATAAGATATTTAAAATTAATTAAAAGAGCATATAAAAAAGGAGTATCGAAGCGAAATGATTTTGAAGAGATATGGAGATCATTTGTGAAGTTTGTGTTAATAAAGGCGAAAGGGTGCAAACCTTCACAAGAATCGTTACAATTTTGGAAAGGAGAATAAGGGTCCCGGGGGTGGGATGCACTCATTATTATTCATTAGTATTTCGTTATAAACATTAGATATTGTTATTAGTTAATTGTGTTATGTTAGTTTTTTATCATTGTATTTTAAGTTGATGTATTGTCATTATTGTGTTATAAAATATTAAAAATTTAAAAAAGAGCATATAAAACCAATACAACATCAAAATAACAATCAACAAATCTTTAAAATTCTTGGTTTAACATGAGTAAGCCTGCTGGAAAAGGCTAGTCTTTAAAGCTGTCTTAAGTTCAGAGAGAGAGTTAAGTTGACGAAGATGGCTTGTCATAGGTTACAAACTTTCACAGATGTGTACGCAAGCCCCAAACCCACATGCCAGTGGTCCTTACCAGGGGAAGAGAACTTGTGGTCCTCCAGATGTTTTAGCCTACAAGTTGCCGTCTTCTCAGTCCCTTGGTAGATGGATAGGACCAGAACGTGCTTGTAGGGCAACTGGCAGTTGGAACTGGCTGTTCTTCTAGCTGCTCCTTCTTTGGCTGATGGATTGTGCTGCAACATCAGCATCAGAAGCATATTACCGAGGTGTTACATGGCCTAGAAGAACCAAAGTTGAGTCAGGACTTGGGAGAAATTATCCATCATGCCCTCCATCTGTTTTTGAAAACTGTTGCCTAATATGTTAAAATTAACAGGGGAGGCAGCCCCCTACCTTTCTGTGATGGCCCTCTTAGCTATTGGGTTTAGAAGGCTGTAGTGGGGCATGATATGGCTAAAACCTGATGAAAGGTTATAGACGAGAGACAGGCTCTGGCGCTATTGAAAAGTATAAAATCTTTAATAGTTCTTTTTGTGTCAAAGGCTCGACGTTTTGTGTCAAAGGCTCGATGTCATCACGAGAAAGAACTCCTTGGCACAACACAGTTCGTTCACAGAATGCCTTGGAGAAAGAAAAGCCTAAGATTTGCTAATATACAAGAACAGGTTGTTTTACAGCAGCCTGTGTCTAGTGTCAGCTCCTGAAGAAGGATTTTGTTAAAATCCGAAACGTCGAGCCTTTGACACAAAAAGAACTATTAAAGATTTTATCCTTTTCAATAGTATCAGAGCCTGTCTCTCGTCTATCACCTGTCCAGTGGTGCTTTTTCCCCTCTACCACACACTAAAACCTGGTGAAAGTTAGCTGGTGAGCCTTGTCGATTTCATTAAGAGCCCCTCTGCTCCTCCCCCAACCCTATTTGAGCACTGATGCAGGAGCATCACAACAGGACTCACAACAGGACTCTGTTCCCCATTCTTCAGTTCTGCTCTCAGATTGCTGAACAGCCATCTAAGACCCGAGAGCTGGCCACCTTCTCTTCGTCACCAGCACCGCATCTGCTGCTCTGTTTCACTCCAAGGGAAATAGCCGCTGTCAGCACAGCATCGCCACCTGCCTGTCTGTAAGGTTAAAAATTCTGCTGTTCCCCCAGGGCATTTCCACCCCCCCAGCTGGATGCTCCATATGGCGGCTCGCCTAACACCAACTCTGGCGCAAAGGCTTAATTTCAATCACGTTCTCAATTAGAAATGCGGAAATAACGCCAAGCAAAGCAGGATGCCGCGGGGTGTCACGGTTCAATCCTGTGCATGGCTGCTGTGAATTACGTCAACTACGCCAACTACGGCTCTCCTGGACAGGGATAGCTTGACCACAGTGGTACAGGCATTGGTAACCTCAAGATTGGATTACTGCAACGCGCTCTATGTGGGGCTGCCCTTGAAGCTGCTCCGGAAGCTGGAGCTAGTGCAGAATGCTGCAGCTCGGCTGTTATCTTTAGCTGCCCCTTTCCAGCATGTAACTCCTCTGCTGAGGGCGCTGCACTGGCTGCCTATTTGCTACCGGGCCAGGTTTAAGGTTCTTGTACTTGTGTACAAAGTCCTAAACAACTTGGGACCAGGATACCTGAGAGAGCGCCTTCTCCCTTACCACTGAGGTCATCCGAGGGCCTGCTCCTGGTGGTTCCACCTAGATCCATCCTCCGATTGGAATCCACCAGGGGAAGAGCCTTCAGCGTGGTGGCCCCCCTCCTGTGGAATTCCCTGCCTCTGGAGGTCAGGCAGGCTCCGACCTTGTACTCCTTTCGGCGCCTCCTGAAAACATCTTTATTCCAAGAAGCCTTTCTTTAACATGCAGCCTTGGATTTCTGATTTTTGCTTCTTTTTAAATTTTGTTTCAACTGTTTTATTCTGTTTTTATTTTCATTTTACCTTGTACACCGCTCTGAAATTTTTCAATGGGGAGCGGTATATAAATATTCTAAATAAATAAATAATAAATAAACAAGTCTCTGGAGGTCAAGCAGGCACCAATACTGTGTTGTTTCCGGCGCCTCCTGAAAACATCTTTATTTCAGGAAGCCTTCCTTGACTAATCACCCACGGGTTTTTTTATCCATATTAAAATAATTTTTAATGGGAGGTTTTATTCTTTTTTAAAAATCTTTTATCGTTCACCACTCTGGAAACTGTCTAGATGTGGAACAGTATGTAAATGTTGTAAATAAAAATAATAATACAGCTCAAAACACAACTTTAAAGCGTAAGGTATAAAATAGAAAATCTAATATAATATACGATGTAGAAAATAAAGGGAATTTGCCTGGAGCCAAAAAATCATAAAAGAAAGTGCCAGGCAAACCTTTCTATGGAGGGCATTCACAGTTGTGGGCCCATCACTGAAAAGATACGCCAAATCTCAGTATGTGAGGCACTCGGAGCTATATTATGTTTCTTTGCATATGCTGATGAGACCCAAATATATTTCTCCATGCCTTCGACAACAGCGTCAGCTAAGGGTAGTGTGTCTCCTCTGAATGAATGTTTGGAGGCGGTAATGGGCTGGATGAGGAAAAACAAACTGAAGCTGAATCCAGACAAGACAGAGGTGCTTGCTGTCAAAGGTCATAACCTGGGTTTGGAGGTGTGTCAACCAGTTCTAGATGGGGTTACACTCCCCCTGAAAGACTGTGTTTGCAGCTTGGGGGTGCTTCAGGATCCGTCGCTCCAAAAGACAGCCCAGATAGATGCGACGGCCAAGAGTGCCTACTATCAGCTTCGGCTGATACGCCAGCTGCACCCCTTCCTAGAGTCGGAAGACCTAAAGATGGTAGTGCATGCGCTGGTAACTTCGAGGCTCAACTTCTGCAATGCGCTCTACATAGGGCTACCTTTGTGCCCAGTCCGGAAACTTCAACTAGTTCAAAATATGGCAGCCAGGTTGGTCACTGGTACACATAGGGGTGACCACATCACACCAGTTTTAAAATCTCTTCACTGGCTGCCAATTAGTTTCCGGGCGAAGTATAAAGTGTTGGTCATCACCTTTAAAACCCTATATGGTTTGGGTCCAGGCTACCTGCGGGATTGCCTTCTTCCGTACAATCCGCCCCGCACACTCCAGTCCTCTGGGAAGAATTTACTCCAGCCAACAAAAACAAGGCTGACAACTATTACCCAGAGGACCTTTTCTTCTGCCGCTCCCAGTATTTACTGTGTAATCTGTACAGCACCATGTACATTGATGGTGCTATATAAATAATAATAATAATAATAATAATAATAATAATAATAATAATAATAATAATTGCCGGGAGAGATTTGTCAACTTAACAGTCTTCCAGAATTTAAGAAAGCTATAAAGACTCATCTCTTCCGGCAGGCCTACCCAGTTGAATTTTAAGATGCCTTTTTTTAATGGTGTGCTGCTTTTAATGATGCACTAGTTTTAAATGTTTGAATTAGTTGTATGTATTTTATGGTGGTTTTATTTGTGTTGTAACAAATAACAAATAAATATATGATGATGATGATGATGATGATGATGATGATGATGATACCGTACCATATGGTTTATTGAAATCAGACTATAGACCCAATATGGAAAGCCTTTACTAAGGGAGCAATCCCATGGCCCCTAGACAGAGCTTGGGGGGGGGGGGAGGAATAGGATAGTTCAGATTCTTGGATCTGAGATCGGAGTCAGTGCACAGGCAACCTCGGGAGTCACAAAGGCAACCTCAGAGAGGAGGGAAAGGGGGGTGTCAGTGGGCAGGAGGGGCCTACGGGAACCAGGTTACGATGTATCCTTGGGTCTCCCCAGCCTCCTTCCCTCCCCTCCTCAAAGCTCCAGCTAGATGGGCAAAAAAGCCCATTTAGCCAAAATGCAGAGCGCGAGAACAGAGGCAAAGAAACCCTCTGCCGCTCTTCCCACTCTGCACTAGATGGGCATAAACCTCTGCGTGTTGATTTTGTGCAACTCTATCATGTCTCCCCTTTGCCTCCTTTCCCCCCAAGCTAAACAGGCACATCTTGGAGTTAACATTTCTCAGGATGACAAGATCATTCACATCCTTTATCATAGTGCAAGCATCTCATCAGCAAGCGGAAGCGCTACACGCTTTCTCCATTAGATGGCGCTTTTGATCCGTGTCTTGTTTAACTGCAGCTATTTCTCCCTTTTCCCAATGTGCCTTAAACACACACACACACACACACACACACACACACACACACACCCTTTCCCCATCCTTGTGGGGGGATACTTATTGATGCCGGAGAGAGGACAGTTATAATTGGATGCTACGGTGAGCTAACAACCCACCTACACCCGCCCACACCCACTTGCCAGCTTGATTTTTAAAGCTCTGGTTTTCAAAGCATGTAGCAGTGCTGTTTTGCTGTGGTGCAGAGTTGAATTCTTTCCATGAGTTCTCTTCCCGCAAAGACACAGCTTCAAAGATGACCCCCACCCTCGAAAAAAAAACAAAAAACCCAACACTGATGGTGGCAGGCATTTTAAGGGAAGTTAAAAATGCAGTTTGACAGCCACTGCCTCTTCCTTTTGTAAAGATGTTCTTTAAATTTTTTTAAACAGCAGCCAGTGCTTTTTGCATCTGCTTTTAAATTCAAGAGACGACTGCCTCCTCAAGGTCACTGTGCCTTCCCATTTTGCAATCTCCGTCCCCTTTGCAAGGCAGGCTGAACATTGATTTTCATGCTGTTTTCCACCAGGTAGGGCGTTGGAATGGGCTGCTGCGTGCTCTTCACTGGTTTGAAGGCGTTTACTCAGCAAAGGAGGCCCTGAAAAGGAATTTTCTTCTCTGTCCGGGCACATGGCAAGGAAAGAAAATCTGGAAATTAGAGAGAGAGAGAGAACTAATATAAGATCGTCAAGAAACATGAGCAAAAAACGACAAAGGAAATTGTGGCACCTTAAAGACAAACAGATTTATTCCAGTGTAAATGGGTTAGTCTTGAAGGTGCCACAAATACTCTTTGTTTTTGCTGCAATAGACGGAGACAACTATCCTTTGGAAAAAGGAAAAGAAACTTGTTACATCGGGAGAGGCATAACAAAAAGAATATTATTATACAGCAGCTTTCTCCCACCTGCTGCCCTCCAGATGTCTTGGATTGCAACTCCCAGCATACCCCAGCATTGCTGGCTGAAGGATGCTGGGAGTTGTAGTCGAATACATCTGGAGAGGGACATACTTGTATGGGGATTAGGATGAACATGTCCCAGTCGACGCACACAGAGCAAATCATGCCGCTTTACGTTCTGCCTGGGTGGATTCTGCCGTGCTCAATCTTTATGCGTGGTGCAGAGAAAGTGGATAGGGAGACATTTTTCTTCCTCTCTCAAAATACTAGAAACTGATTGGTGGGAGAATCAGGACAGATAAAAGGGAACGGCTTTTTCATGCAGTGCATGGTTATTCTATGGAATTCGCTACCACGAGATGTAGTGATGGCTACCAATTTGGATGGCTTTCAGAGGGGGTCAGAGGAGCCTCGTGTGGCGCAGAGTGGTAAGCGGCAGTTACTGCAGCCGAAACTCTCCCCACGGCCTGAGTTCAATCCCAGCGGAAGCTGGATCTCAGGCAGCAGGCTCATCCTTCCGAGAGGTCGGTAAAATGAGTACCCAGCTAACTGGGGGAAAGGTAACTGCGACTGGGGAAGGCAATGGCAAACCACCCCACTACAAAGTCTGCCAAGAAAACGTCAGCGAAAGCAGGCGTCCCTCTAGGAGTCAGTAACGACTCAAGTGCTTGCGTGAGAGGTTCCTTTCCTTTCCAAAAGGGGGTTAGACAAATTCCTGGAGGAGAAGGCTATCAATGGCTGCTAGTCCTGATGTCTATAGACTACGTCCAGTATCAAAGGAGTATGTCTATGTACACCAGTTACAGGGAACATGGGTGGGAGGGTACTGTTGCACCACGTGTCCTGCTTGTTGGGTCCCTGGTCAACAGCTGGTTGGCCACTGTGTGAACAGAGTGCTGGACTCGATGGATTCTTGGTCTGATCCAGCAGGGCTCTTCTGACGTTTCCTCTGAAATTGCTATCCCTGTTTCTTCACTTAATCAACTTCCATCCTACAACTGTGTTCTTGCAGGGACGGGCTCCCCTTAACATTTGATATGCATGGCATGAATAGTTATGAAATAGATTATCTGGGAGATAAATAGCAAATACAACCCTCTGATTCGCTCCTCTGATGCCATGTTTCTCGCCTGCCCAAGGGCCTCTACTTCCCTTGCTCGGCTTCGTCCATTTTCGTCTGCTGCCCCTTACGCCTGGAACGCTCTTCCAGAACATTTGAGAACTACAAGTTCAACCACAGCTTTTAAAGCTCAACTAAAAACTTTTCTTTTTCCTAAAGCTTTTAAAACTTGATGTTGTGCAGACTTCTACTGTTACTTTCTACTGTTAGTTTTTCCCTACCCTGTGCCTGCTTACCCTTCCCTGTACCTGTTGGCATTCTCTTCCCCTCCTTATTGTTTTACTATGATTTTATTAGATTGTAAGCCTATGCGGCAGAGTCTTGCTATTTACTGTTTTACTCTGTACAGCACCATGTACATTGATGGTGCTATATAAATAAATAAATAATAATAATAATAATAACGCAGCAGATCAACACAGAGCCACCACAATTGCTTAAAAGGTTGTGTTTTTTTTCAAAAGCCTTGTAGGATAGAAAGTTCTTTGCTTGGCACCAGAATGACATCAAATTCATGCTGGCAGGAAGGATGAGAGTTGCCAGCTAACACATCTGGATTGCAACAGGTTGGGTAAAGGTGGGAAATATATTATGCACAGACTCGGGCCAAAGGGACCTAGTTTCAAATCCCCCCACTCTGGCACTAGGAGGTCTTGGGCTAGTCGTCCTCTGAGCATTTCTACATTTATTTATTTATATTATTTATTTATATAGCACCATCAATGTACACCCTAACAAAATTTAAAATTCTAAAACACAGAACATACACACATAAAGCATTAAAAACTAAACGTGGGTGTTTAAGACGTTGTGATGAAGAGGGAATTTCACCAGGTTCCCCATATATACAAATGACACCTGAAGAAATTCCCTTTTCAATACAACTGTTAAAGATACTGGAGCCCTGTCCTCCTTTTCATAGGGTCAGCATAACCATATGGACAGTTGAATGGAAAAGGGAATTTCAACAGGTGTCATTTGTATGCATGCAGCACCTGGTAAAAATTCCCTCTTCATCACAATGATTAAAGGTGCAGGAGCCCTGCCTTCTTTTGTATCTGGACACTCTACTATAGCTCCTGCAGCTTTAACTGTTGTGATAAAGAGGGAATTTCACCAGGTTCTCCATATAGACAAATGAAATTCCCTTTTCTGTGCAACTGTTAAAGATACAGGAGCCCTGTCCTCCTTTTCATATGGTCACCCTATATGTACATATACATACACAATTTATTATTATTATTATTATTATTATTATTTATTTATATAGCACCATCAATGTACATGGTGCTGTACAGAGTAAAACAGTAAATAGCAAGACCCTGCCGCATAGGCTTACAATCTAATAAAATCATAGTAAAACAATAAGGAGGGGAAGAGAATGCCAACAGGTACAGGGAAGGGTAAGCAGGCACAGGGTAGGGAAAAACTAACAGTAGAAAGTAACAGTAGATAACAATTTATATTCCAGCTTCCCATTCAAGAATTTCGGAGTGGTGGACTAAAACAAAAACAAAAAAACCCAGGATAAAAACACATTAAAAGTACATTTCTAAAAGAAACAATGTGCAAATAAAACTCTGGCTGGTCATTAAGGGAAGTCTTCCTGGAACAGTGATGTTTTCAGGAGGCACCGGAAGGAATACAAAGTTGGCACCTGCCTGACCTCCAGAGGCAGGGAATTCCATAGGAGGGGGGCCACCACGCTGAAGGCTCTTCCCCTGGTGGACTCCAATCCGATGATAGGTCTATGTGGAACCACCAGGAGTATGTCCTATTGGACTCGATGGTGCTTTCTTCTGAGTAGACAAGTCTAGAATTGCATGGGAAATCTCATAATAGGTCTGGCTATATTTATTAGTCTGCAAGTTTTAAACTCATTCAGTGACTTTTGCTATCTGGATATAAGCTATGGTAAGACGGAAGGAAAGGTAATGTAGCTGGAGACATGCTAACTTTTTTGTTTGTTAAAGCTCACCCTCCCCAATCTCCCCCAAAAGCCATAGTAGGGAGTGCAATTCAGAGATTGGTCCCAGATCATCAGGACTGTTCCTGATTAATAGTGACAGATGGAGTGTTTGGGAGACTGAATTGAAACTGCCTTTCTGAAGGCCTGGATGTCTGGAGTTCCCTCTTGAGCCCTGCGTGGAGCGCTGCGGTCCCTGAAGGCCATGGAACCATGTGCTCAATTGCAGGCAGTGAAATCAAACCATGCATTAGCAAGTCCTTAATGGCTTTGCTCGGTGAAACCCCGGCTCCCTTCATTAATCAGGAAAACCCTGAAAGCTAATGATTTAAATGCTGGGAATTAAGACTCATCAGATTACTGGAGATGGGTGTGTGCGTGAGTTGCCTCCCTGCGGAGACAGGAGGGGGGGGGGGAATTCATTTTGCACAGGTGTGTAACATGATAGCCAGAGGCTGATCAGCGCAGGGACCCCTGATCCTTAGTTCACAGTTTAACCACATTTTCTGTTGCTCTCTTCTCTGTGTGGTTTAAAAGAACTGTGCCCTCCTTCCCTTGTGACTGCTCCCTTCCCCACCATACCACAGGTCATGGACACTTTTCAACAGGTAGTTTCACTGCGTGCTGTTGCTCCGGCTAATTTGGTGATGGGGGTTTAAGGCTACAAATCCTAACGGATGCGTTCCTGTTGCTTGCTATGCAGCATCCAGCTTTATATTGCAGGACCTAGTATAGGTACACAAACACAATTTTATTTATTTATTTATTTTATTACATTTATATACCGCCCCACAGCCGAAGTTCTCTGGGTGGTTTACAACAATTAAAAATAGTAAACATTAAAAGTATACAAAATTTAAAAAACAGTATAAAAACAACAGTATCCATTTAAAAACAACAATTCTGTGGTCCATTAAAAATAAACTTAACGTTGTTAAATGCTGTTAAAATGCCTGGGAGAAGAGAAAAGTCTTCACCTGGTGCCGAAAAGATAACAATGTTGGCGCCAGGTGAGCGTCATCGGGAAGATCATTCCACAGTCGGGGGGCCACCACTGAGAAGGCCCTCTCCCTTGTTGCCATCCTCCGAGTTTCCCTCGGAGTAGGCACTCGGAGGAGTACCTTAGATGTTGAGCGGAGTGTATGGGTAGGTTCATGTCGGAAGAGGCATTCCATCAGGTATTGTGGTCCAGTCTGTTAATCTCAGTTTTATGAGGAGCAAGAAGAGATCATTAAAGGTGGGGAAGGAAGGGGGATTTCCAATTTAATTTTTTTTAAAAGTGTTAATGGCATCCGGATTGTTCTCTTCAGATAAATAGATAAAACATCTTGGGCCAACCCAATTAGAAATGCTGCCATCAGTGCTGGATTAAGAAGCTCTTTGAGAAATCTTTTAGAGAGGGGAATGGGTTGAATAAATAAATGAAGTTCTGGCTCTGTAGCCACAGTCTAGGTTATGAGCCACCCCCTGGGTCCCATTCCATCCCCCCCCCCCCCCCGGTTAACTCCATCAAGCCTCCTGAAGCCTTATGTTCATATCAGTAGCTAAAGGAAGAGGATCACAAAAGTTAAGGGATTGGATTCTTTCTAACTCCCAGTAATTTAAGCACTAGCTAAATGCCTTCTTGTTGCGGGGATGACAACACCCCTTTGCTGAATGTTCCATCTAAGAACGTCAGGAGAGCCCTGCCAGCTTGGACCAGAGGATCAAACCAAGTGGTGTGTGCATGTGTGTGTTTGTGATTAGTTGCAGGAGAGACCTGGTTGAGTGGGGGCAGTGTCAATAAATTCCAAGTATGCCCCCTCCTGCTTGCCAATTTCCCCCTGCAAAGTTGTCCCCTCACATTTTCATTACAAAAGAACTTGATTCTATCTACGCTGTATAATTCGTGATTGTTTTGTCCTGTTCCGCCCCCCCCCCCCCCCGCTAATATGAGGTGTTTTGAACGATATTTTGTGGGAATGTTAGATGTTGCTGCAAAGTTCCCCCCCCTCCTTAATGTCATGTTTATCATATGTATTATGTGTCTTTAAATATAATAAAAGTATATACATTAAAACCAAAGCAGCCTGTTGCCTCCTAATACGTAATTCTACTCTAATTTCCTCAGTAGCTTCAGGATGTCTTTCAGGAGACCCAAAAATCCTACACAGAGATTTTGCTCCCTCCCTAAAACACTTCCCTTTAGGTCTTCTTCACCCAAGTATGGACTTTTCTGCGCCCAGATATCATTTAAACAAGTGCAGACCTGCAAACTCCTGTATAAACAGGAAGGAAGCTGTGATTTGACAATTATTGCATCATAAAAAAAAATGTGTCACCATTTTCTGTTTAGCTGTATTATACTGGGTTGACTGTGCAGCCTATAAAATGACAAGGCAGGTATTTTCAGAAATGGGCACCTCTCCGTACAAAGATCCACAGCGAGGTCCCTGAGGCATTCTCAAGGTAGAAATCACATGGCCTAATACCCCCGTGCTTCTCCCGGGAAGCACTGTTACAGTGCCAGCCACTACACGTCTGCTCTGAATTAAGTTCCATTGAACTCAATTGGAAGCTCAACCAGCCACTGCAAATATAGGACAAGGTAGCTGTCACCTTGCCAAATGTGGAATGGCTCCATCTTGATTGGTAGTGTGTGTTTGGTGATGACTGAATATACTTTCTCTTTAATAAGCACATGGTGGTTATTTGTTCAGTCCAGAGGGGGGAAAACGCTAAATTTCCTGGAATTCCAGGACCAACTGAATAGCTGTGTCAGGTTTAACAAGTAGGTTGCCAACAGTATATGCCAACCGTGTAATCAAAGGATTAATTGAATCCAGTCATCTTCAATCTGCCCAGTGAATAGGTATGGTATCACTTTTCTTCCTATTTCTTGCTGGCATGAATTAATTCAACGTTTAATACTCTGTCAAGCAGCTATCTACACACATTGGTATCTGCCTAGCTTGGAGACAATGGGAAATCAGGCTTCAAGGACGCAGCAGGTAATGGGAAAGTGTATTGTTTGTTAATATTCTTCCCAAAATGCTTGCGAAAGTGAGAGCCAGTGTAGTGGTTAGAATGTCGTACTGGGAGTCGGGAGATCCGGTTTCTAGTCCCCACTCGGCCACGGAAGCTCACTGGGTGACTTTGGGCCGGTCACAGATACTAAGCCAAACCTACCTCACAGGGTTGTTGTTGTTGTGAGTAATAAAGTGGATTATGTATGCCACACCTTGGGTTCCTTAAGGAGGAAAAAAGGTGTGATATAAATGTAATACATAAACAAAAGCGTCTTGCTCACTTTTTGTCAAGCAGCACAGAGCTTGAAAGAGAAGCTCAAACTCTGGGCTGCTCATCAGCAGAAGGCACTGAAGGCAGTTTGAGCCAGGATGCTATCACCACAGCCCAGAATCCTTATTTGACCTGTGGAATCCGGTGATACTAGAAAGCCAGTCCTGTGCCACTTGTTTCCAATATCTTCTACTCTTTCTGTTTCAGTTTGAATAACTTCATGCAGGTTTTTTTTTTTTTCATCACCAGGCTATCCTGCTGTACATCCAGGCTTTGGATCTAAGCATCAGATAGTGTTTTACTAGGAAACCCACTCATTCGTTAAACATGACAGCTAGCGTTCACATAATTTTCCTTGGTCAAAATGCTAAAAATGTACAAGGTGTGAAATTAAGCCATTCTGCAGGTCCCCTGCTACACCCTCTGTCTGGTGGAGCATTAGGGACTGGATCCCTGTCAGGACTTAAAATAGTGAGCTTGGAGTTTCCCAATCCAGGGCTATGACGTTTATTTCCGGCCCTATAATAAATAGATGAAACGGTCATTCTTAAACCACCAGGGCAGGGCTGTGGTGCCAGGAATCAGCACCATGGGGCAGCTGCTGAGGTCCACGCAGCAGCAGGGAGTCCACTGCTGACCCTCAGAGGGGGAAAATTCCCCCCTCCCCATCTAAACATGCATAGGATTGTGTCTTGCTTTATGAGCTCCCTATGGAGGTTCACTTGGCACCTACATTATATTCTTTTAGATGCCAGGTGAAGACCTTTTTATTCTCCCAGCATTTTAAGTCTATAAATTAATTTTAACTTTGCTGTTTTAAATTTATTTTTGCATTGCTGCTGTTTTTATCTTGGTTGTGCTTTTATATTGTATTTTATATTATGGTTTTATACTGTTGTTTTATACTTTGAATTGCCTTAATTTTGTAAACCGCCCAGAGAGCTTCGGCTATTGGGCGGTACAGAAATACAATAAATAAATATTACATTCCTTTACCACCCCAATAGCCAAAGCTGGGGAATGCTGGTTATTGCAGGACTTTTTTTTGTCTAAACGTACATAGGATTGTGCCATTTATTACATTTCTATGCCACCCCAATAGACAACGCTGGAGAATGCCGAGTAATGTAGGACTTTTCTGGCTAAACTCGCATAGGATCGTGCCCTTATTTATTTACATTTCTACACCACCCCAATAGCCAAAGCTGGGGAATGCCTGGGAATTGTAGGCTCGCGCCTTAAACATGTTTAGCAGCAGACGCAAACTTCAGTTTATCCCAATAGTTATATGGTGAGACGATTTAGGTGATTTTCACATGCAACAGGGCGGGAGAGAAGAGACACGTTCGTTTGATGCTTCATCACAACACACGCGGGTCCTCCTGAGCTCTTGAAGAGGGCCCCTCCACAAAAGGGTCGCCATGTAAGCTCATGCAATCCGGAGTCTAAACCGATCTAGCTGCACCAGTGCAGGCAAAGCGAGCCAAGAAGCAGTGGCGAGCGGCAGGGCTGCTGGCCTTTGCACCACTACGCTGGTGCGCAGAGAGCGCGGCCGGTGGCAGCACGTGGAGGGGCCGCCCAGGAGTAGAGGCAGCGCCGTAGCAAGGTCAGCTGGGGTGGAGGGAATGCGGATTGGCCCACAGGGCTCTTTGCGCCTCTGCACGGGGCAGGCGCTGCTGCATGCAAAAGATTTGAGATTTGAAGGCGAAGAATTTGGGCTAGGCAGGAAGGAGGAGGAGTTGCTATTCAAGAAGGGCTAATTAAACAGAGCTTCATCAGCCAGCCCAGCTCCTCCCTCCTTGCAAGAAGGAATCACTGGGGTAACACAGAAGCTGCAAAGCTAAGCGGATATGACAGCAGTGCCGCTGCGCTTTCCCACCTCTCCGCCCCTCCCTGCCAACATCCTGCTCGCTGGAAGGGGGCGAGCGGAGCGGAGGCGGCCCATACACCTTGACATCCTTTGCCTAGCCAATCCTCAACGGCGCTTGAGCCCAGTGACGCAAGAGCGGCGGGCGCCGCGGCCAATCGTCCGGCTCGCGCCGCGGCACGTGCTCGCTCTCCCCCCTCCTCCTCTCTGGTGTCTCCTTAACTTCCTTTGTCAATCAACAGGGGCGGGGGAGGGAACGACGCGGGCGAACCTGCCTTTTTTTCCTTTCGATCTCCTCCTCCCGCTCTAAGGGAAGGCGGTGCCGACCAATGAGACATGCCGAAGGGGCGGGACTTACAGCAACAGCCACCAATCGAAGCGCGGCTGTCGGGCCTCCTTGCGGTTCATGGGCGAAGATTTTTTTTTCCCCCTCCCTCTCGCCTCGCTCCCTCCTCCCCTCCCTCCTTTCCCAATTGGTTTGTCCCGCTTCGGGCCCGGCGGGGCTTAGGTTGAGTTCGCAGCGCTCTCTCTCTCTCTCGGACGGGTTCATTAAACATTGAGTGGAGGGGGGAGGGAGAGAGAGAAGGTGGGAAACGAGAGAAGACCGATTTAAAGAGACAGGAACGCGGGCAAGCTTTGCGCTTGGGACTGACTTGAGAGGAAACCGAAGGCGAAGAACACACCCCTCCTCCTCCTCCTCCCCGCCCGCCCCACAGCGACACCCGCGTCTCCTCAGCCGCCGCCGCCGCCGCCGCCAGGGCTTCCCCCTCTCTCCCTCTGTATCGCCTCCCCTGAGGCCTCCATGAGGTAGCGCGCGGCGGCGAAGATTCTCCTCAGCCGCTTCTCTTTCTCCTCATCTTTGTGGCGCTCTGCCTCCTCAGAGGCGTCGTCGGCGCTTTGTTCGGAGCAGCCGGGGGCGGGGCGGGGTTGAAGCGGCGGCGGCGGCGGCGAGGAGGAGGAGGAGGCGGGGGAGGGGGCAGAGAGAAGAGTAAAGAGGGAGGAAGAAGAAGAAGCCGAGGAGGAGGCGGAGGAAGGAGAAGAGCCGAGCCGCTCCCCTCCCCCCCATTTTACCTCACACACCGCTCTCCCCTCCCCCCCCCGCACCACTGCAGTCGGCGGGGGCGGCGGAGGCCGCGCAGCCCTGAGGGGGGTGGCGGCCCGCAGTCGCCCCCCTCAGCGAGGGAACGGAGAGAGGGAGAAGAGACCGACCGACCGAGAGGATCCTCCTCCCCCGGCGGCGGGGGGAGGGGTCCCCCTACGCCCCCTCCCTCATCCTTCCCTCCACCCCCCTCATCCCGCCTGTCCCATCCCCATTTCCCACTATCATCCGTGATTTGGGATATCCCCCCCCTCTCCCCTTCTCCCCTCCCCCCCACCGCCATTTCTTCTTTTTCTTCTTCCTCCCCCTGCTCCGAAGTCTAGAAGAAGCCGTGCCGGCGGGGCGGGCGGATTGATGTGGGGGGGTCTGACATGAGTCCGCCGGCCGCCGGGTGCTGCCATGTGACCGGCTTCAAGGTGGAGAACTGGAAGCAGAACCTGAGGGTGATCTACCAGTGCTTCGTGTGGAGCGGGTCGGCCGAGACCAGGAAGCGAAAGGTAATGATTGATCATGACGATCACGATACTAATACACACACGCGTACGTACATACACACAAACCGATAGGCGCTACTACTAAAAACAAGGCTGGCTTGGGACAGACCGATCCAGACAGGCGCACTTTTCTCCCTCCCTTCCGCCTCCCTCAATTCCTGGTTGCTATAATTCCCCGCTGGGGGGCAGGATTCTTCCTCTTTTTCCCTCTCTTCCCCCCCCCCTTTCTCCCCCCCCCAAATATGCATGCAGTCCTACCCCGTGGGAGCAGGGAACTAGTCTGCTCACATCGCTGGCTGAATCTCCTCTGCCTCCTGTAGACCGCTTGCTATTGGTGGTCTGGCGGGGGTGGGGGCAGGATAAAATTGGTGGTCTGGCAGGGATGGGGGCAGAATAAAAGTGGATGGGTTTCCAGGCCCCATAGTGTGGGGATTTGAGTATCTTCCACCTCCTCTTGCTGCTGCTGCTGTAGATGTTGGAGGGAAGGAAGCTTTCCTGGAATCAGGCAGCTGCAGAGCATACATAGAGGAGGGAAGGAGATTCAAAAGCATGTCAGGCCTGCATTTTTTCTGTACTGCCCATGAATTTTATGCTGGTTACCTTCTGATCCAGCACAGAAAGAAATACTGTGTATTTCGGGTATTTTGTGTTTTTTTTTAAAGAGCAGGAAAATAATAAAGGGAAGTGGCTTTCTTTAATTCTTTTCCCCACCCCCCTGTGGGTGGCTTTACCTATTTGAGCTGTTAGGTCGATTCGGAAGGTAGAAAGGTGGGTGGGTGGTGTGCAGGTGGGGGAAGGGGAGGGATGGGGTTGCAGCGGGGAGTGAGATGGATGGGAGAGGTCGCCCTGCGGTTTGGGCTAGTTAGTTATTGGTGTAGAAGCTGCGAGTGGACCTGGCGCTTCCATGTAGGCAGAGGAAGCAAATTGCGTTTCCAAGAACACAATAGGTGGAAATGGTTCTGCGCACAATCCGTATGTGTGGAATGATTTTTTTTGAAAAAAATATCCTATGGGGCATCCACTGACTGTGTTAGGAGAGCAAAAGTGGAAGAGATAATTTAATTAGCACTTTGTCCAGTGGAAGGGGAAGTGCTTTAATTGTATTTATTTCACTGCATAGGAATTGTAGAGAATTCATACTAAAAATACACTGTGAGGAATAAGTAGCCATTCTGGGTTGCATTTCTGATAATTTGATTCTGTACATATCTCCCTTCCCCTTAAATGTTTTCTAACTGAACAAATGATTTCCTCCAGTTTTCCTTCCCAGTAGCCTTCATCAAATAGTTTTCCCTCCAGGGTGGGCCTTACCCACAGTTCCACATGTAGAACTTGATGAGCGCAAGTCTTGTGAACTGAGAACCAACACACTCAATAAATCAATAGTACAAAAGATGAAAAGTAGGAAAAAAGTTATACTGCTAGGTGCAATTAAGGGCTTTATTTAGGAGCCAGTGTCAAATTTTAGGTGCCAGGACTGAATAAATTTCAGAATCTGGTGTGCTAGGTTAAAAATGTGTAACTCAACAGCATGTAGTGATTTATGTGAGAACAACTGATGTCAGATAGTTATGTGGGAAGACCATGACAACGCGTATGGGAGGATTATGTGGTTGATGTTGTCCATCTGATAATTATCAAACAGGTGTTCCTCTTGGTTTTAACTATGTAAGAAGTATCTGTTGATTAGGTGAACTGCCATGGGTATGTGTGTTCTTCCTAGTGGTGTACATAGTCATTGTGAATTTTAGATCCTGGCACTGCCATATTTATCCACCTACTTAGGCCTTAAAACTTGTCTGCAAATGGCTAAGGCTTGATCTATGCATGGGGTGGTAGAGTGAAGTGATGCCCCTTCAGACTGCAGATGACTGGTAGCATTTTTTGGATGCTCCTTCCTCCTCCAAAGACACCCCTTTTCCTGCAGGTAGAAAATAAGCATAGCAGTGAGATAGGTCTTAGCCCACATCTCCTTTTGCTGTATGGTAGTTTTATATGGGAAATTCATAAATACAACTCCCTGCCTGCAGTCTAAAGTGCTATAGCCCTTCTGTCATCTCAGAATTCTACCATGTCCTTTCTATCTCAATCTGCTGCATGAATAGATCCAGATAATTCTCTTCAGGGTTGAGAGCTAACAGCCCCTGTACCCTTTGTAGTAGTTCAGAAGAAAGAGTTTAACAGTCTTAAATTGATTTACAGTGATCATTTTGAAAGTACTTTGATTTTGTTGAGAGAAGTGATATAAGCAGGGATTCTTAGTGTTCTCTGCTTCCAATATTACAATATTATGAACGTCTTCTGGATGTATTGCAGTATTTTGTTTGTTCGCCCTTTTAAAACAGTTATATTTATATTAATCAAAACCTTCCTTATCTGTAAAGCTAGGCCCTAGAATGAAATATTTTTTTTTGCTATCCAGGTATCAAGTAAGGTGGCCTGCATTACTGACCCCTATAATTTCAGGGTGGGGGAGGGGTGTAAAATACAAATTTCTTTGAAGAAGAAACAATTTCTGCTCTAGCATCTTAATAGCTAACACTGGTTTCTTATAGGATGTTGCTGCAGGTGTCTATATAGGTGAATTTTGGATATCATTCTTTGTCAGAAAAATCTCTGCTGCTTTATCCTAATTGGTATGCAAAAATGGAAAGCAGTAATATGAAGGCTTGGCGGAATAAAATACAATAACTAAACCATTAGTTGTCAAAGGAACACAGCCTTGCAAAGTTGTCTTTCATAGTGGACTACCCAATGAAAAATGAAGGATTGTGTCATTTGATTTTCAGGAATCTAGTCTTCCTTTTTTAAAAAAACCCAACAACTTCTAGGCCTTGTATCTTAAAAATCCAGATATCAATACAAACTGCAGGGGGCAGAAAGTGTCAATTTTTGCTTCCCTGCTTGGCTGCCAGCATTGCTTATTGCATTACGTTTCCAAACGCTGTTTCAGTACTGTGCTGTTACTTTTTATTTCCATTATTCTTTCCTTCCTAGTTAATACACCTTTCTGGTCTTAAATTCTTAATCCATTGCCTCTTTATATTCAGAGAATGATGGCTCTTTTCCACATTAGTTTTTATTCATGGGAGTGTTACTGCAAGTCACTATGTGATGCACGCCACAATGTGCATGTAATGTATTATTTTGGGGGAAGACAGAAGTATCTTGAGAAACTGGGAACACCTTTGGATTTAATTGTTCAGAGTATTTATCAGTAATATTTAATCAGAAATCAACAATAGTTACAAAATGGGCATTCAATGTATGTGACCTAGTAAAAATGATATGATTTCACGGGTTTTAGAAATGTAAGGATTGCCATCCTGAATCAAAAGCATTGCATGACTGCTTCAGTGGCCTGTATGTTATAAGGCCTGTTACTGGTACTTCAGAAAATTAGCAAGGCGTGTTTAGAAGCTGGGAAGACGATAAAAGTCCCAGCCCTTTTTCTTCTAAAAAATTCTTCCTACAGCTCTGGTAGTACTACCTATTGTGACACTGCATCTTATTAGCACTTACAGAATCTTGATTACGTTACTGACCACAGTATCGTACAGTTTAGATTATGAAAATTATTTTGATTGGTTGCAGATATCTTGTAATAAGAAATGGAGGTGGTAGCTCTGTAGCAATGATGATGGTAGGGACTCAATTAGTCCAGGATAAATGATGGCTGAAGCTGGTATTTATTGTAGGGCAAAAAGCAAGTGCATAGTTAAAATACGCTAAAACATTTCACAAATATTCAGTAGCGCAGCACTTTCATACATGTAGGATACACTTTTCTGTTTTTAATTTAAAGCAATAAAACAAAGCTTTGTACTAAATTATGCTGAATCTGAATCCTTTGCAACTGGGTGTTTATGTATATGATTTATTTACGTTTTAATTCACTGTTTGTCCAATAATGGAATTGATAAGTTTAGGTATTTTTATTTATTTATTATTTTTCTATGCCGCTCAATAACCAATGCTGTCTGGGCAGTTCACAACGTTTTTTCACATTTCTTGAAGGCAGCAACCAACTATGTTGTTCAATTGGACTTAGTGAATACAGAGTAATCCTGTTTGGACATAACACCAGCATTGAATTAACCCACAAATTGTGGGGATGTGCACTGCGTGTGAGCAGCTTCCAATTTCCAGCAACAATCTACAAATGTGGTATTTGTAAGGTTGTTTCTGTGATGTCCGAACCGGGGCATGGTTCTCTTGCAGCACAATCCTAATAATGTTTGTTTGGAAGTAAATCTTATTAATTTCAACATGATTATTTCCAGGTATGTTTAGGATGCAACCTGTTTAATCAGAATAACGTCTAATTGAGTTCAGTCAGCCCCAGTGCTTTGACTTAACCATAATTACTAGGTTGTTTAACCCAGGAATTGTCAGGGGCCCAAACTTGGAACCCTTGGTTGTTTAGGGGGTTAAACAACCCAGAGATAATGCAACAACAAATGGGTGACTGCTGGGTTAATTCTTGGTTGTTTAACCCCTAAACAACCCAGAATTCCAGCCTTGAGCGTGACAATAAAAACCCTGAAATGGGATGTTCTTAAGTTGTTGACCCATAGTTAGCCATTATGTGCAAATGGGATCATTGTGTTTGTGGTACCTATATACTATCTTTTCTGAATCTTTATTTTTGGTATAGCTTTTGTGTTAGCCCCAAAGAAAGATGGGGTGCTGCTGTCCTATGACTCCTATCATAGTATAGTTACCACTGTATTCATCCAGTATAACATCTACACTTTCCCAGTGGTTGCTTGTTCCTCTGAGGCTTTGTCAATGGTGACTCATACAGTACTCATTAACTCCTGCTTCAGACTTAGTGTGCTCTGCAGTGCATATTATAGAAGTAATTTTGTTACTGAATTTATGTATTGAATGGAGCTTTGAGTTTTAACTGAAGATAACCATGGGGGTATATGCACAGGACCCAGGAATTGAGTGCAAGCCTTTTTTGAACCAAAAAATGGAAATGCACAAAACGAAAATCTTAAGGAAATTTGCCATATTCAGTGTTGGATTGATTTGTGGCTTGATCGGAATAACTCAGGAGTTTCTCAATTTTCATAAAGAGAAACATGCAAGAACTATAGCTGAACTATGACTTAAGCAGAAAGGATTGTCTGTCCTGATCGCTTCTTTCTATAAAGAACACAAGACTCTAAACTGACATTGCTTGTGGTGAACTCGTTTTGTTCGTTGTGGATATTTTTATAGTTAGTGAAGATAGGAACCATGGTTGAGTTAGGTGAATGGTTTCCAGCATGTGTATTTTAGTAGTTCAGATTAGAGGGGGTGGATTGTCCAGCAGAAGGGATTGCAGCGATGGCTTGAATCATGAATTTTGCTGTCTTGCTCTTCACCTATTCTTGCCCAAGAGTATTCCCTTACCATCATCACTGCGGATCCATTCTGTGCATAATATACAAGCATATACTTGTTCCTCACAGTACTCTCTACCTTCCTATCTAGCCTCCAGCTATTTCCATGTTGCCCTGTTTTCTCTTCACTTGGTGATAAGTGGTTTTCACTGTTGCTGTACAGTCAGGTTCAGCTGGTTGGGGAAGATAGGGGAATATTCTGTGCTCTCTAGCATTTTAATTCCTATTCCTCCCTGAAGTGGAAGAAGTGGATCTGCTTCCTCTCTTGGTCTTCTTTGTCCTCTGGGGCAGTGGTGAAAATCCATACCTGCTTTAAAGTGCACGAGGCACCTCTTATACATGCTTTCTTGGTAGAGCACATTGGTTTAATATTGAATTTGGCTTTCTTGTCCAGTAATAAAGCGTTAAAAATGTGAACAGGAAACCAACAGGATCAGTTTTATCATAAGTGTAAGTAGTAATGTTTTGGGAAGGGGGAAACTGCATTTTTAGCCAAGGAATGGTAGGTATCAGATGGTTTTTGAATTTACTAGAAAGAAAGTGAGGCATGATTTATCATGCAAATTTAATTTTAAGAGGTTGATAAGATAGTATGGATCCTCAAAAGTATTACCATTGGCATAAATGAAGTTTCCAATATGGACTGTGATGATGGAGTATTTTGCAGCTCAGGTTGATGTTGATGCATCAAATTTCAAGGATTCCAAAGACATTTTTTGAACTACTGTGCTATCAGAAGAGTGATGTAAATAGAACTGACTGGAAGCAAAGCAGGAATGAGCAAGTTGAGTTAATTTGTCCAATCTGCTTATAGCTTCCAGGACTTATATGTTTCCTTCTAGAATAGTGGTGGATTTGGGTCCTCCAGGTTATGGCAGATCTGACGGTGCCCTTTATAATATGAAGAAACAAGTCCGAGGGTTGGGAATTGTTACCTTGGGCTTTGTATATTCAGCACTGAAAAGTAAGCTAATCTGACTTCTTATACCTCTGTAGCTAATGGGGGTTGGGGGCAGGGGAAGGACCCAGATGCCAGTTAATCACCTGTTATCTGACAGAATGTCTGACCACTCTCAAAAAGCTTTATGGAGGTGGCATCATACCCTTAAAAAAGTTGCATCATACACATCTAGCAGCAAAGACTTGAGGAAGGTCTTCTTGCTCCTAGCTGGGCTGGCGCTTCATTTAGGAATAAGAGGCATGTGGACATACTGCAATATTTTGGGTCCAGGACACTAGTTACTCACTGATCTTTAGTTGTGGCCTCCAAACATGCATGGTGATTTATTTCCACTCATCAGTGATTCTCCTTTAGATTTCACTTGTGTACTCTCATCACTTCCACCTCTATACCCTGTGGTGGCCACATCAGAACCCCTCTGTTTTTGAATTTGGCCATGGGCTAAGAGAGGTTCAACACCCGTGCATTATAGGAACGGAACAGGTTGATTTTCTCCAGCTTTTACTTAAGGCTTTTTTTCATACTTGACATTATTATTTTAGCAATTAAAGGGAAATTAGCATCTTGTTATTGCTGAAAGCTTAGGCCTGCAAAAGTCTGACTTGAAATGTGCTTCATGCCTTATTTATCACCACTTGTGGGTGTCATGCCCTAGGGTGACCTTCCCCAATCCCTCCAGATATTTTGGAATCATCTCCCATCTGGCCATCCAGCATAGCCAGTGTTCAGGGATGCTGGACAAAAGAGTGCAAACCAACAGACAGATTGTTTGCTGTTCTTCCAGAGTTTCTGTTAAATCTTTTCAGTTCCTACTGCAAATGGAGTTAAACCCTGGTAGTTGCCACTTGTACTTCTTTTAAGAAACAAAAGAGAATGCTTCACTCTACAGATGTGAGAATTTGTCTGTCAATTGTTGAGAGGGGCCCCGGAGAGGAACACTTAAAGCACTAAGTTGTTGTGTTCCGTAATTATCCACATTAGAGTCTAGAGATATAGTTTCATTGTGCAGTTATTACTGTGAACATTTCCTGAAGGCTGATCTCCTTCCAGGATGTTTATTTTTTTTCAAAGAAAGATGGGTGGGGGGGAGAGAGAGAGTCACATTGGGAAAAAGAACCATGTTGGTAATACCAACATTTGGCGGAGCAGATTACTTTAATGGACACCATTCTAATTTGAGCCTTGATCATCTGTTCCACTTCCTAATTGCATGTAATACTGCTCCTTTTAAATATCAATATATAAATGATAGCTTCCTCCTTCAGTGGCTTGTGTATTCAGATGTACAATTAACATAATGCCTCTATGGAAGTCTTGCCTGCCAGGGATGCAGGTATGGTCATACATTATTTATTGATATGACTTTGGGGGAACTGATTGTTTAGATGTGATGGTGTCGTGGGCGTCTGCTGTTGGGGTGGGGAGGCAGTTCTCCCTACATGAGGCATAATTCCTGGATTCCTAGCTTAAATTAAAAAGAAAAGAAAATTTCTAACCCTTGTAGAGCCTGTGATAAGAGGCAAAATGTGTAGGCACTATTCTGCATAGTGGGTTTGTGAGAAACTACCCTGTTCCTGCCTGACATTTTTAGCCAATGAATGAAGTCATGACAATGATTCCCTGGGAAAGGAACTTGCTGGTTATTCTTCAAGCTACTTTTCCCCCCCTCTGGTGGTGAAGTTGTTGCTGCCATTTAGGGAAACAATTCAGAAATCTGGGTTTTTAATGTAGTTGTGATTGGGCAGAACTGCATGTACCCCAAAAGAAAAGGAAGGGGTTCATGATTTTTCTGACTTGGTCTTATTCCATGCTTCTTTTCCTGAGTTAATAAATATTTTAAAAATTACCTGCAGATGCAGATAAAAGTGTATAATTATTCCACCCATATTGAAGTGGGGAGGGGCTGTGGCTAATATAGAGCAGGTTACACCAGCCCTGCAAAGTAGCCCAATGTTATACTTTGGCTCGGGGAGGGGGAATTGCAGCAGTGTATAATCCTGCACTGTAGCACAGTGTTTAATCAAGGCTATTGACCTTTTTTCTTTCTTTCAGGGGAATGTAGTGGGGGGCTATGAAGCAGATTGTAGCAGCAGTGCAATTAAGGGCTGGGCGGTGTAAAGGGAACCAAGGAAAGAACTGTGGGTTCTAGCTGTAAGTGAAAAGATGTCATTCAGATTCCAGGTCTGTCTGGGGATGGACACTAGTTCTACCTATTGAGGAAAGTGGACTTAGTATACAACTTTATGAGAGATCAGGTCTACCCCTCCCCACTACCCATTTGGTAGACCTGGTGCTGAGGACTCGCTGTGCCTCAATAATTAAATGTACAAAAAATTGTGGACACCCATAGTTTGTTGTATGGGGGTAAGTGAGGATAGGCAGGTTGCATCTCAGGAGCCCTTGAAAGGAAGGAGGCTGAGGGGTCAGTGGTGGAGAGGTAAGTTGAAGAGAGAAATATGAGCGATAAGAAAGAATGGTCAGGACCTGGGTAATCATGTAACTCATTTCACATGCCTAGGCAGGGTAGACTTCAACTTGTATTCTTTGCTGGCAACATACGGCCAGATTTGTCTGGCAAAATGGTTTGATTTGATCCCCGGTGGGTCTTCCAACTTTTTTTTTATCAAAATGAAGTAAAGACTGTTTGCTCATAGCCAATTTGTAAGGGAAAGGAAATGATTTTCAGATTCCATACTTTCATGCTGGCATTCCACTTTAGAATTTTATTTATGGTGCTCTGCCAGAGCGGAAATGCCTGTACTCCATAGGGTGGGGAGAGGTCAGGTTGTGTGGCTTACTGGTTATTGGACTGCAGTCTGGAAAATAGAGTGGCCCCCAAGAATACAAAACTTGGTCATCCCTGCATAGCATAATGATCTACTGTTCAAAGAAAGATTTTTTTTTAAAAAAAATGTTAACCATGCAGAAGCCAATGGACATACCTGAAATAGTTCTGTCCAACTTGGATTTTTATCCTCCTTTCTCCCTCCCACTTTTGGGAGAGTTCTGGCTAGTGTGAGATACTTTACAAGCTGAGTAGGGTAGGTTGGTAGATGTAGAAATGGGTAGTTGCTCATAATTAAGGAAGGTTGTGCACATTTCAGCTGCCTTGGTTCTCAGAGCTATGTTCTTGTCATCCAGCAAAGAATAAGCAAAAATACCATTGTGGAAATGCACCTTCTGGACTTCCCCAAATTGTGGAAATGCACTTCTTTTTAAAGTCTGTGTCTGCGAGCATAGTTGCAGTGATCACAAATTTAGGTAGGGCTAAACTTCCTGACATGAGGATTCTGAATATAAGTGACTGATTCATAGGATAAGCTTAGCATTAGTAAGCTCCATGATTAGTGCTCTGTATTTTGCCACAATTGGTCTGTGATATTACTCAGTTGAGATTGGTTACAATCACATCAACGTATAATAGCGCCAATACATCTGCAGCAATCTGCTGTAACAGCAAATGGGGATATGGGAATTGAAAGATACATATGGCATAACCTGTCTAATTGATCAAATGACATTCAGGTCTACAGCTAAAAAAGTAAGGCCCTATGATTCATTATTTCAAAATGCCAATTCATGCTTCAGTTTAGGCATCTATTTTATCTATTTCCACATACAAATAAATGTGAATTGGTTTGCTTCTAACAATTTTGAAGGTGACTTGAGTAATGTGTAGCTGCTCATTGGGCTGTTACCCTTTGCTCTGTCCTGTATTAATTCATAAATATCCAGTCTTATTAAAAGGCAGTCACCAGCTTGTAACCAATTTTACTTCCTGAGTTTATATAGACTATTTTGTAGATAAATGATAACTATTAATCAATATTCTCTTTCTGTTCTTCTCTTTCTTTGTGGATATTGTTTTGTTCTCTGACTGCCTTGCTTGTGCTTAATAGAGTTGGAAATTAATGTATCTCTGTCAATCACTCTTGCGTATCACCAGTGAAGTCAGTTCAGTTTTGGAAAGTGATTCCCAGATGTAAGATGGATATATGGAGGCTGAGATGGGGCATCTGGAAACTATTTATCTTATGAGTAGTTGGTACTTCTGTTCAGGACATTTGAGTGTGACCAAGCTGGAATTGCACTTCTTTCAGTTGGGACTATATAAAAATGTTTTCTGTTTTTGAGGCTGGGTTTCCTTCAAGTGATGGTATGTTTAGACATTTAGTACAGGTTTTGCAGTTTAGTTTTTTGTAGTACATATCAGTCATATAAACTTACCTGTTCATTCTTGGCATCTTCTGAGACCCTGCTCTGAATACATCAGTTGTCTGATGTGTGACATAACATTCTCAGTGTTGGCACCTAAATTGCTGAATTCCTTTCCAAGTGATACTGCTTTCATTCTACAGTAGCCAAGAAGTACTGTAGAATGCAGCTTAAGGGAGACTAGTACTTCAGAGGGCTTTGGGGATAATAATTTATTTCCTATGCATTCTCTTATACTACTGGGTTTTCTAATATTATTTGCAATGTTGTGTTTTTAACTGTATTGTGTTTATGTTATAGTTAAGCCACCTTATGGAACCTAATGGGTGGAAAGGAGTGATATAAATATTTTAAATAAGCAACATTCATTAGAGAATTCTAAGTGAAGTATCAAATATGACTTTGTTGTGGAAGTTTGTAAAGATTAGGTTGCTGTACTCCTAAAGCTTTCTTCCATGATCCAGAGTTCCAATGCCCTTTTCTCATCATGAAGATTCATTAGGTTGGTTATCCTACACAATGGATAAAAGACAAGACTGCTATGCTTTTTGTGTGTGACATATTGCAACATGCACTTGCTGTATTAGGTATGGAAGAAAGTTCTCCCTCTCTTGATTTGCTTCATATGTTGCATATTGTTTGAAGTTGAACTATTGGCTGTAGCATTCAGAAAGATCTTCTTGCATGTATGTCCTGGTGAAGAGCTAGATCAGCCTCCCCCAACCTGGCTCTCTAGATGTTTTGGACTTAAACTTTCATCTGCCCCAGCCCTCATGGCCAATGGTCAGAGATCTTGGGAGTTATAGTCCAAAACCGTTGGAGAGCACCAGGTTGGAGAAGGCTAAGCTAGGTAAAAAGGGCGCCTCTACTCATATAGTGTTCAGAGGGATTTTGTAGCAATTTTTCTCCCTGAGCCTGTTTTTGCAGATATTTATGAAAGCAATATTACTTCTAAATTCCACATAATTGTGGATATTCAGTCATGTATTTACAAAGTAGCCTAATACGTTGGTGGTAATAGCTTTAGCATAAAAAGTTGAGAAATAAAGACTATCCTTATGACTTTGAGGAACTTGAAGGTTTCCCTAATTCAGTCCTTTGTATTTCAACATTTCTATTTCATCCCCAATGTTTATCTAGTTGCTACTTAAAATATCTTCAGCGGAGGAGATTGCTAGGCAACCTGTTACATTGCCCTGTAAGCAGTTATAATAACTTACATTAAATCTATGTTTCTGCACACTCTTTGGTGCTACTGACCGTAGGGACAAACGTATTGATCTTCATGGCAGCCTTGAAGATTACATTTCATGTCTCTTCTCTCTTTTCCCTCTGCCTTCCATCATCTCAAGCTGCTTTCTTTTGTGACTGGACCTAATCGGTTTCTTCTCCTTTTCTCATGTGTCCAACATTCTGTAAACCTTTTAATCAAGCCCTTTGCTCTTCCCTTGGCATCTTCCACATTGTATTAATGTGGTGCTGAAAAAGACAGATTCATCCAACTTACCTCTTCATTGTTCTGTGTGACATGAGCTACGTTGTATGGTCTGGTCAGTGCAGCAAGACTTTGCATCTAGAATACCTGATTCACTACTTGTAGATTGGAGTCGTGTTACCAGAATGGCTGACTGAACTGCTGGTTTACCACACTGGAGTCGTATATTCTCCCTTGGGCCTTGTGTAACGTTTTCCTTAACTTTTTTGTGGCATGAGGTTATAGTTGAATTCCTTACCTTGATTGAAAGGAGGAGGTACTGTGGCATAAAATATAAGAATGTCCATGTGTGTGCCTACCTGTTTATAGAAATAAAGTTCCATAGACCACTACAGTGAGTTTGTTTCAGAGTTCCATTGGTTTCTTTGCTGACTTCTTAACTTATAGTGAAATTCCTATACATACCTACTTGGAAGTACAACCCAATGGCATTGTTTGCATGTAATGGTGGCTTTTGGTAGCAAATTGTGGGTTAATTGACCAACAATTTCCAGGTAAGCACATGCACTACTTCTGATTTGCAGCAACCTACAAACACCCCATTCATAGGTTGTTAGCATGCTATCTGAACTCGAACATTTTGATCTGATTCGCATGACATGACAACCCAACATGGCTTAATTTACCCATGGGGGCTGTCGTATCATAGCGGTGTTTGGGGGCACCCAGTTTGCCGTAGCTTGTCATGTCGTACAAACAAAAGATGTGAAGGCTTGGGAAAAGATCCAGGACATTTTGGGAAGGAAAAAACAGTTTTTCTCTCCCAAGGATCATTTTTGTTTTAGTCCAAAAAACTGAGCAGCTTTGAATTATGACATTCTTTCTTTTAGAATTTAGGAGAAGGTGTTCTTGAACAAGAATGGTCTGTCTAAGCATGGTTTAGATTCTTTTTCTTAGTTTCCATGCAGATGTGCAGAATATGTAAAGGCCTTGTTGCTCTTTGGATTTAACTGGAAAATACCAACAAGCCTATGTTTGCTTTTTATCTTGCTCAAGCCTCTTTTCATGCCATCACCATTCTGGATGAAACAGTCGTGGTTATTAGTGGAACCACTTTCATTTCATTAAATGATATTAGCATGTGTTGCATTCTAGCTTTGAAGCAGCCATTGCTGGCGTTTCCTCTACCCTAGCAATGTCACTCTTGTAGAAGAGAACAGCCTAAGGGCTGCTGGACACTTTGCAAGCTGGCAATGACACCCAGTAGACTGACTGCCAGTCGAGGGTAGCTGGTGCGCGGCCACGCATTGACAATAACCAACACTTTTAGCCTCTGCCTTGTTCAGGGCAGTGAAGTACAGACAAGCCAGAAGTGCTGGTTCTGTGCCACATGGCAAAGTCATTCTGTAAATCTTCATGCTACTATTCTTGTTGCTTTGTGCTTCCACAGCCATAAGGTGTGCCAAACTGAACTCTGCTGTTGTCTTTTCTATAATAGAAGGCTGTTAGGGATTGTACCTGACACAAAAATGTGAATCGCTGTATGTATAAACACGGCTGGTGTTTTTGTTTTGTTTTCTAAAAAGGTGTTCTTCAAGGCTGTGGAATATATAAGACCTGGATGTGAGCATTTGACAAATATAACTTTTCAGTTTTGTTCCCAAAGACAAAGGGAATCTCGAAACTACTTAAAAACAGCCACTCCATTGCTACTCTATATTGATGGAAAGATATTTTTTTTCTTCTGAATGTCTTTACCATTGGCTTCCCTAGATAGTTAAAAAACACACACTAATTGTTATGCCAGAATGTTTCAATGCAGAAACATTAAATACGTTGGCTGAAATGTGTGTGAATGTAGATATTTTTTTTTATTTATTGCATTTTTATACCGCCCAATAACTGAAGCTCCCTGGGCAGTTCACAAAAACTAAAACCATTCAAAGTATAAAACATGATATAAAATATACATTAAAAACTAATTAAAAACATACCACACATGACTAAAACATCTTTAAAACATCCTAAAAACATTCTAAAATTTCACTGGATAGGCCTGCCGGAATAGATCAGTCTTTATTGCTTTTTTAAGTTCTAAACAAGAACTCACGTCTACATCAACAACTTAAGGTAACTGTAGTATTGTGTAAAAGCTTGTTTGAAAGATCAGTGTTTGTGCCTTGCGTTAAGGGCTAGTTACTGTATCTTAGTTGTGTTGCAGCCTTAAGAACAGTTTGGAGATCATGATGACCCATCTTTTATCATGGCATGAACAAGCTGAAGCAAGTCTCTGGCTTTTGTGTTCCCACATCCACTACCCCAGCGTGGTGATGAGGTGGAGACCAGGAGCTTTTTCATCTGTTTTTGATTAATTACAGTTTAGTTGTTATATGTTGTCTCTATTTGTGCTCTGTTCATATGTTTTTTTTTTTAATGTAAATTGATTTTACAGTTTGCATAAAGTATTTTCAGTGGTTTTTAATCTTTTTAAACAGCCCAGAGAGCTTTGGCTATGAAGTGGTATAGAAATGTAGGGACAATTTAATATTAATGCAGTTATTCTTTAGAAGAAAATTAGTATTTACCATTTTTTTAAAAATTGTAGCATTTTAAAAAATCAATCTGATTTATAATTTAAAAAATTGATTTAAATGAAAATGTTTCTTAAATCTATTTTCATTCACCCTTTTGTCCAAATTACTCATTATGTCAGGGCTATAAGTGTTAATCTTTTTTCTTATTGTTTGAAGTTTTCTTGTTTGTTTGAAATTTGTAATAGCTTAGGGATACAAAATTAATGCCACTTGTGTAGTAAATATTGGGTTTTAAATACTGTCTTTCACTTCCACCATTTGTATTTTTTAATCTGAAATATCTGTGCATTTGTAAGCGTATGAACGCTGAATTTTTTTTAAAAATCTAACATTTTTATGCTGCTCAATAGCTGAAACTGTCTGGCGGTTCACAATATACTTCCTAATATAAGGCATAGATTTGTAAGGCTGCCTAATGTTACAGATTTTAGAAGGTGAACAAGTATTGTGTGTTAGATGTATCAGATCCCATAAGAAAAAATTCTGCTTAGTAGCAAAGTATTCACTGTAATTGATTAATTGGTTATTTATTTTGAGCTGTTTTGCATGCAAATATGAAATAATTGAAATGGTAAAAAAATGAGAATTCTAAATTTTATATTTAAGATTGAATGGTTACAACTTGTGTTCTGTGAGATCCAGACACAGGATTGTTTCTTCTTGATTCTTGCGCTTTTATGGGAAAGATTTGTATAAACACAAAGTTATACTATAATATATTTGGGTTAGGTTGCATATCACACTTTTTAAATAAATTGAGTTACTATGAACAAGCTCAATCACTCCACCTGCAAATGGGAGCAGGTAATCAATCCGTAGACTTTCTGTTCATGGTTTGGTTAATGTTACATGCAAATCAGGAACTCCAACTTGTCTCTCCCCCAAGCCAGAAAAAGGTTTAACCCTCACATAACCCATGCTCACCTGGTTTGCACACCACAACAACCCCCAAACAGGGGTTGCGTCTTCAAAATGGCAGTTGCTCAATCCTCAACCTTGTAGTCACCATCCCACTCCTTTTATATTTTCAAACTTGCCTATGTAACTATGAGGGTTAAAAAAGGATTGTGAAGTAAGGTCTGCCCATGTTTTTATGCAGAAGCCGGAAACTATAATAAAGAGCAGTTCCTACAAACATCAATATTGGGTAGCAATATGTTGTAGTGGGCCCAGTCATGCCTGATAGCAATGTCAGATAGGATCCAAATTCATTCGTCTCCTTTGTGTACAGTTGTGACAGTAACTGGGTCCTGACATTCTTGTCTAAAAGAATCAGTAGGAAGTCACGTGAGATTGCACCAGCGCTTATTGGCTAATTCTGCCAAGCATATTGTCTCCCCCTCTTCCCATCTTTAAGGGTAAAACTGTCTCAGACTGTGAACATAACACACTCTCAGGATGTATTCTTGACTGTTCCTGAGCACTGTAAATGTAGACCTACAGCCATCACAAATGGTGCATCTCTGGTAGCTGGCTATTGAGGCAAATAGTATTTCCCAAATAAATATGGCACATGACGTAATGCTTCTCTGTGAGTATCTTTTGAGGGATAGTTTATTTATTAATTAAATTTATATACCGCCCCATAGCCGAAGCTCTCTGGACGGTTTACAAAAGTTAAAAACAGTGAACATTAAAAAGTATACAAAATTTAAAACCATCAAAAATATAAAAACTACAGTATCAATTTAAACAACACTACCTGAATAATGTCTAGTGAGTAATACAGAAGGCAGGTGTGCATCACCACCACCCTATGCAAGTATGAGGTACATGCAGTTTCCCTTCCCCTTTTTGAGAGAGGAAGGATAATGTGAATAACATGTTAACCTTGAATGCAGGGTAACATGATGTGAATGCATGCTGCTCTACCATATGTAGAAGGCCCCCAGCCAGATGTGAGCCAACTCTAGGTTCCAGAATCTGTTGTTCCTTAATTATCAAAGAAGGAAGGTAACCTAAAGCAAGTTTGGAGAACTTTTACTTGAAAGCCTGAAGCCCAGGACTCTGGCTACTGAGCTGCCAGGTCATAGCAAGCCACTAATGTGAACTGCCAGCAGGTGTCTGCAATGAACTGTGCAACTGGACACATGTTTGGGCTGTCCATTGCTAGCTGACAGCTCTTTTTTCCACTGGAAAGTTGGTGCCTGCTCCATTTTTCCATTCTTCTGGCTAACATGAGAAAGAGGCCTGTTTACCTCATTCTCCAAATGTACATTGGTGAAACCACTACTACTGCACCACGGCATCTTTTTGAAGTCGCTGTTCACCCATGCCTTCTGTATTGTCCTCTCCCTTTCTACAGCAGAGAAACATAATTAATAAAAGCAGGCATGGTTTAGAGACACTCCACTTGGGAGGAGGGGAGTGCTCCCAACACCGATCCAGTATGGTTTCATTTGGAAGGGGCAAACACTCTTAGAAGAGAGGGTAGGTGTGGCCATAGTTTCCTCCTGTCACTACTCCTTCACTCCTTAAATAGCCTCAGACTTGGGTTTCTTTTGATAATACCTTCCTAATTATTAATAAAAGTTCTTTAATCAAGCAATATTCTCCATTTCAGATCTCTAGGTATCTTTGTTTTTTCATCTCCTTACTATTGTTTTTTTTAATGTGAGTTCCAGTTTCAGAGTCTGTTATAAAACCTGAATTAAAAATGTAGATTCTTATTGGTCTGTAGCATAAGCTTTTTTCTTTTTTTACAGAGACTAATAAACAAATGAAGGCATTCCTTGGAATGGTATAAGGACTGTGTGAACTACTTAAGGATTTTAATATTAAGCAGTATAAAAGTATTATAAATAAATAGGGCCTTCAGTGGGCCTTGAACTGGTAATCTGAAGGGTAAAAAGTAGAGATCTGTACCTCTGCTTTGGCCCAAAGAGGGAAGTGTAGCAAACCAGCCATATAATAGTTAGGAAGCTTCTTCGCATCAAAAGGCAAGAGGAGGTCAGCTGGTTCTCTGATCCCTATAAAGACTTCCAGGGCAGGCTTGCTTGCTGGTCTGAGCAGCTTGGTCTGCTATCACTGCTTCTTGTTGACTATGGACTGTCTTCCTCTCAGTCTTGCTTTTCACTTTGCCTAGCCCTAACCAAGCTCAATAAGATCTGTGCAAAACAGCCTTGGTGGTATTTCTGGTTTGGTTTTGTTTTTTATCAAAGAACAGCAGCTTTCTTTCTAGAAATGTCACGGTGTACTTCTAAAAAGCATTTTTCAAGGAGGGGAAAATTGTTTTTTTCAACTTATCCCGCCCCTTACAGGTGAGTGAATGCTACATTAGAGATCAGTCTACAATTTTTTGTTAGTAGTGGTTTGTATACAAAAGGTAATGCCAGAAGGCTGTGCTGAGATGACACACTTAAGAGCAATAATTATCAGTATGCTAACTTCAGCAGAGGTATTGAAATGTCCCTTAGTAATTCCATTTGAAGCACACATTTTTTTTATCCTCAACGGTGTTTAGGGAGACTGCCTTATGCAACTGGATAAAATGTGATATGAGTTAAGCATATTATACTGCATGTTTTCTATCTCTGGAACTTAATCACATTTTAATTTAGTTAAACTTGTAAGACTAATCTGAAATGATTGAAAGGACCAGTATGATGTACTGGATAGAGCCATGGTTAGTAACTAATTTCAAGAGAAGAGTTCTAAGCCAGGCATCCATCCCCTTCCTTTAGAGAAGAATATCACAAAGTCCTCTTGCCATGACCTTCCCCTCCATACACTTCTCTTGCCTTTGGATTGACAGCTTATTGTGTCTGTGTTTGGGTGGGATTCAGTGTTATAATTGGCCTCAGTTGAACAGATCCTCCCTCTGTGTGAAGCTCATTAGGTGAGACCAAGCCAGCTACTGTGTTTCAGCATTATTTTCCACATAGGATGGTTATGAAGATAAAATGTCCTGAACTCCTTGGAGAATGGGTGAGATACAAATCTGACAAATAAAATAGTATCTGTACCAGTGGGCACAGGCATATTGGGAAAGTAGTAAAAGTAAAACATTTAAGCTTGCTAATTTGTTAATTTCCAGTGAAAAATCTCTCTTCTCTAGTGCAAGCACATCTCTCTCCTCTTGACCCTTTCACTGCTGGGAGAAAATATTGTGTGGATTATGTTTCTGAGCCATTCTATCCAGGAAAATATTGAGAACACAACTACAGCCTGAACACTTGTTACTTTATTCCAGTGTGGAAAGGTGGGATTGGTGTATGAGACCCTGAGAGTTGAACCAAATCGAAATGACTAATGATGTATAGCCTACTTTTATATGGGGGTTCTAGGAGTCTCTCATCCGAGGTATTAATTGGCTTGACATCTGCTTCGTTTCAGTAGTTTTGCAGCATAAGGTGCTCTTGGGCCATTCTCTTGGCCCTGCTGGGTTGAAATGTCTTTTAGAAAATAATGTGAATGGGTCCCCTAGAGAGGGTCTAAACATGATGCTGTTCATAATATAAAATAGGCACACATTTAGACTAAACTTTCTGATGCCAAAACAGTGCAATAGCTTTCATCAACCATTTTAAATGAAATTTAGCTTGGTTTTACAGGGTGAATTTACTATCAGTGATCAGTCGTGGCACCTGAAATTGTTTCTAAAGAGGCCTTAAAATGGCTTTGGAAGAGATAGAAAAATTCAGTGTGTTTGTTGCTCTTCCTCTTGTCATCTAATAGGCTGTATGTTTCTGAGGATGTCTTGGCTTTTACTTCCATCAGTGCAGCGTGACGTTTTAATTGCCTTCCCCTAACTGAAGTAGCATTAAAATCTTCAAGGAATCAAATAGCTCACAAAGAAACAGCAATGTTTTACGCATACAATGCTTAAAACAGCCTTTCCCAATCTGGTGATTGTATGGAAGAAGTAGTCCAACACATCTGGAGTGCACCAAGTTGGAGAAGGTTGTCTCAGAATTAGAAGCTGGCTTTTTGTGGTCTCCTGTAGTAGAGAGAGAGCTCTCAGATCTTTGCATAGTATTCTTCCTCCTCCGCCTCCTCCTCCTCCTCCTCCTCCTCCTCCTCCTCCTCCTCCTTCTTCTTCTTCTTATACCGCCCCATAGCCGAAGCTTTCTGGGCAGTTTACAAAAGTTAAAACTGGTTGTGGGTTCTTTTAAAAGTAAGAACATAAGAATTGCCATGCTGGATCAGACCAAGGGTCCATCTAGTCCAGCACTCTATTCACCCAGTGGCCAACCAGCCATCGGCCAGGGATGAACAAACAGGACATGGTGCAACAGCACCTTCCAACCAAGTCTCCCAGCAACTGGTGTCCACTCAGTTTGGAACAGGTTAGGATATGTGGGCAGGCATCTTTCCACATGTATGTAATCTAGGGCTGGCCCAATACATTTTGTTGCCTGAGGCAAAGCAACAAATGGCACCCCACCCACCCAAGTTAAGGTGCATAATATCCAAAGCCAGGCAAGTTATTTTGGCACATGACAGAAAAATCCCACAAGCACCTCTGCCACCTCCCCTGGCAACCCATCACTGGTAGTAAAAATAAAATAAACATAAATAACTGTTTGCTGCCCTTTCGTGACACCCAAAATCTGATGCTCGAACTGCTGTCTCAGTCTGCCCACTAGTAGGGCCAGTCCTGGTATAATCTTGCTGATGTAGAACAGCCTTTCCCTGACATGGTGCCCTCCAGATGTCTTGGACTACAGCTCCCAACCAACATAGCTGGGTGGGGGATGTTGGGGATTGTAGGTTACCAGGTTGGGAAAGGCTTTTATAGAAATATATTTTGCTTAGAATTCTTTTTAGCTATTAATCCCAGCTGGTAGTTAGGGAGTTCGTATTTTTGTTTTGTGTTAACTAAGCTATGCTTTGTAATTTAATGCACAATGTCCATAAATGAAAACACTATAATCTACTAATTTCTGGGGGTGGCATTATATAATCACTGTCGAGTAGAAGAGAAAATGTGGAGATAATACCAGTGGGATGCTAAACGTAAAAATATTTAGCCTTTATTGTATTGACTGAAATGTTTGCCACAGTTTGAATTTTCTCATGGAATTAGAAATCCAGTGCATGAAAGGTAGTAGTGTGGCCCTTTAATTTGGAAAAAGACACCAGTATTTCATCATCGTCATATATCTAGCTGGAATGATTTTCTGTTGACTATTTTTCTTTTGAGTAGCTAACTTAATTTGGATAATTATCTAATACTAGGGGAAATTGTTGCTCTTATGGATGGTATAAGTACCATACTCATAGCCACACATTTGTAGGCACTCCTTCAGAAGTTTTTCATAGGGTTAAATTGTCCAGGATGGAAATAATTGGCCTCTAGTTTGTACAGCTGAGGGTGCATCCTACAAACAAGCACACAAAAAGAACTTTTCAACATGCAATTCATTTACTGAGAGAACTACACTGGCTGCCTATTTGCTACCGGGGCAGGTTTAAGGTTTTGGTAAACAACTTAGGACCAGGATACCCGAGAAAGTGTCTTTTCCCATATCAACCTGCCTGTTCACTGAAGTCATTCAATGGCGTGCTTCAATTGGAGTTTTCCAGGAGAAGAGCCTTCAGTGTGGAATTCCCTGCCTCTGGAGTTCAGATAGTCACCAACGTAATGTTTTTGACACCTTCTGAAAGCATCTTTATTTCTGGAAGCCTTCTTTAACTGACCAGCCATGTGTGTTGTTGTTGTTTTTACTGGTATTCTGTTTTTAAAAATAACAAATGTTTAAGGTAGTGTTTTTTTAAAAAAAACTTTTATTGTTCACCACTCTGAAATCTGTTTAGACGTGGAGTGGTATATAAATGTTGTAAATAAGATCTCTGCTAGATCAGCCCAGAGGCCTATTCAGTCCAGCATTCGGTTCTTGCAATGGCCAACTGGGTGCCTATGGGAATCCACAAGCAGGATATGGGTGTAAAATCACTGTCCTGGTCAATACCCCAGCAATTGGTATACAGATAATTGCCTCTGATAATGGAGGCAATGTAGCCATCATGACTAGTAGCTATTGGTAACCTTATACTCCATGATTTTTTTCTGATACCTTTTTAAAGCTTTCCAAGTAGACATTCTTTAGCTCACTCATATTGCAGCAATATAAACAGTTATGTATGTCAATTGAGCCAATATTTTTCTTTTCCCCACAATAATAGCAGTGAAGTTGTGCTAATCACTCTGTCTCTGTCTACAAACACACACACACAGACAGACAGACAGTCAGCATTGTGTGACGTTTTTAACACTATTTAAAGACTGGAAAATTGGGACACTATTTCTTATAAATGCTAGTGACCCAGACCTTAGTCCAACCAACATGGCACAGGATGGCCTCTTTTCGTTTTTTAAGAAACATATAGGGAGAGAGTTGACATTCTTCTATTTTTTTTTTTTTTTTGGTGTTCCATAAATAAATCATTTTGTAGAGAATCTGTATTGCAGCTATCTTTCTTGCTTGCAGAATTGCACTGACTTTGATGTGGGCTAATTAAGTTCACATTTCCAATGGACAGATTACAGTGCTTAAACAAAACAGAACTGAAATCTCTGCTTGCCTAAATAAGATACAGTGAGTTTCTACTTTGATCTGCTTTCCCCTTAAGTTTCTTTTGCTGGAAAAAATGCTGCTTTGAGTATTTCCTTCAAAGTAGCATGGCAGGTTTCCCAAGAGCACACCTTCTCTCTCTCTGTCTCTGCCCCCCCCCCCACCGCCCTGTCCTTAGGTATAATAAAATTTTCATTCAGTGTGTGATCCTGCCTTTCAAATAACATCTTGGCATCATGGGCACCACTGAATAAAACACCCTGCACCGTGTCAGGTAGGCAAGGCTGCTTAGTGTGTCTGCTGCATTACTTCTCAAGTCACGTGTCCCTGAAGATTAGATCAATGCATTACCTAATAGGATGTTTAAAAACATTTTCACGATTTGCTGACACAGGGGAATGATGAGGTAAAGTAATAGATTTTTATACTCTATCTTAGAACACACTACTGCGGTATTGGCAATCATTTTTTTCTCATGTGAAATTGGCTACTGCAGTGGTGCATTGCAGGAAAAGGATAAAATCAGCACACATACACACATATAGATATGTGTGTGTGTATTGAACAATCTTCTGAAAGCAGAGGGATTTGTAATCTGAAACAATTTTCCATCTTTCTCTTGTCTTGTGAAGAAAGGGGAGTTTCCTCTGAAGTACACAGAGTTGCAGCTATTCAGGCATTGTTTAAATATATGTTCACACAATGTCAGGGGTTCTCAAACCATGTCATTCCTAGAGGAATAGTTTATTGAGCCTTTAAAACAAAGTGTTTGCAGTTCCTAATGCACTGGAGAAAATTTTCCATCATTGAGAGCTAATTGTGAAATTTGAGCCTCTGTTGAAGATGACTGATTGCTCCTCTGAGGTAAATCTGGTGCATTTGTGTTGATGAAAACATGTATTTCAAATAATTAATCTCCCACTTCTCTTTAGCTTACCCCACTCTGTGCCTGTATTTTAGCAGTTGTATTTAGTGCTAGGCACATAGGCATGAACTGTGTTTTCCTTGTGTATCTTTTGGTACATTTTTAGAAACGCTTAGTGCTGTAGAACTGAAGTTCAATACAGAAATGGAAAACCCTCTTAAGAGAAGGTCTAATCTTGGCAAATGTAGCAAGTCATATCTAAGATAAGTATATAGGTCCATCTATCTATTTTTCAGTATCTTCACCACACAACAAAGATATTGCTAATTCCAGTCTTGTCAAGAAGTGCTGGATTCTTCTGCTAGTATACATTGAAACCATACATGCACACAGCTAGCATCCTCTGTAGGATAATGCTCTTCTGTTATATGTTAACTTTTCCTGTTCTTCTTTCTTTTGTTATTATTCCCAAACTTTTCTAGCACTTTAATTCACATATTAGTGGTACTTCATGTATTCCACACTCTTAAAAAAATTCTACACCCAGAAAAGCTGATTTCTGGTGGAATAAATTATGCAAATTTTAAGCATGCTTGCATAATTCTGCTTTTACTATTCATAGGGACAGGCAAGGAGCCATGCAGGGCAGTGAAAACACACCACTGGAAATCTTCTGCATCCCATTCTGTCCTGGCTTCTGAGGGATGCCAGATGTTGCTCGTGCTTTTTTCAAGCCATAAAAACCAGAATCTTGCTCTCCCTCCCTCCCCTCCCATTAGTTGAAAAATGGTATTCTGTGGAAGAACGTTGCATTCTGCATTCAGATGCTCTGGTTTTGCTCAACTTGCATAGAATTGCACAATTGGGTGAGCTTTAAGTATTGGGAATCTATATTGCAGTTTAGAAATATTCTTACTCAGCTCCCCCTGCCATTATTTTCCCGGTATCTTTGTGTTTGCGTGATACATATTTTTACAACATAGTAAATGTGTGTGAGGAAATAGCCTGTTTGCTCTATGTAGAATGCTAAGGGACACTGCTGACATAAGATGGCATATATGACATTGGAAGATGAGCAAGTGAACAAACTTGTAATGTTTTGGGTGACTACCCTGTTTTCAGTTGTCCTTTTAGCTTAAATGTGTTTTAGGATTCTAGCATAGAAATCATTCTATTTCTAGTAATAAATCAGTGTTAAGCTTTGGTTTTAGGAGGTTTTTTTAATTATCAGAACAGGTATAGTATGTAGTCCTGTTCAGGCTTTTGGTAACCAACTCATGAAAAATCTTTTCAGTAGATTAGATATACATAAGAAAATAACAGATTATTTTTTAAAATAAACCTGGTTCCCAGCATTCTAGCATTAAACCAAGATATGGAACCTGGGGAAGGTTCACACACGGATGGGGACCATCTCTGTTCTGTTGGGCTAACTAAACAGGCTGTGACGTGACAGAGGAGGCTAATTTGATTCACCTCAGACTTGTGGGTCACAAATACAGGGGGATACATTTAACCTCCACTCCCAATTATGTCTCCATATGTATCATAGAATCATAGAATAGCAGAGTTGGAAGGGTCCTACAAGGCCATCTAGTCCAACCCCCTGCTCAATGCAGGAATCCACCCTAAAGCATCCCTGACAGATGGTTGTCCAGCTGCCTCTTGAATGCCTCTAGTGTGGGAGAGCCCACAACCTCCCTAGGTAACTGATTCCACCGTCGCACTGCTCTAACAGTCAGGAAGTTTTTCCTGATGTCCAGCCGGAATCTGGCTTCCTTTAACTTGAGCCCGTTATTCCGTGTCCTGCACTCTGGGAGGATCGAGAAGAGATCCTGGCCCTCCTCTGTGATAGCCATTCACTTATGGAGAAGTAAAAACAACTCCTACCCTTGGACAGTGTTGCAGTGTGGTAAAAAGCACGCTTTACCCTGAAAGCAGAGACCCCGCCTCCACAGGCAAACTGCATGTGTGTGTGTGTTTAATGTGTTCCTGTAAACCTCCATTTTTCCCCTCCACAAAAACTTCATCATTATTGACATTTCACTGGCCTGAAAATAAATAAGACCATATGTCCAGCATGTAAGTGGGGTTTGTGTTTTTTAAAAATACCATATTCCAATGTACAGAAACTCTGTCTTACCTTTCCTTGTGCCTTATCATAAAAATTTAGTCTGAGACAGACTTTATTCTAAAGTCAATGCTATTTTCTGTAGCGAGACCAGAGTGTTTTAGCTGCAACCAAGAGAATCTTGCAGTAAATAGTACATCCAATGCTTCCTTAATGATCATCCTCAAAAACATTCAAAAGCAAATTTGCAAGATTCAGATCTTAATCTCTACCTTGCTGTTTGTTTCCTGCTTGTAACTGCAGTATTTAAATGAGTACGTTGACATAAAAATATCATTCTGTTCGGTTTCTAGGTCAGCATTGTTGATTGCCATGGAAATTGTTCCTCTGTATGTGTCCCTGATAATAAAGATATAATATTCTGTATTGGTTTTTAGGCTAAGATTTCACAAATGACGCTATGTTTATAGAGAGAGGTACTTTTGCCTTTTTGTGTGTATCTAAATTCACATTTACTCAAGGGTTTGGATTAATTGTAATAACTGGAGGTATTTCAAATGAATTTGGCATTCTGGCAGAGCATAGAAAGCCCATAGCTTATTAACGGAAGACTACACATATAACACAACCTTCGGCATGTTTGTCTAGCTTTCTAAGATAAATAAGACCGAACTGGTTTTCATCTTGATGCTGTGGGCAGTATTTCTCTTTTATACATTAACACTAGACAGGGGAATATATCTGTAATCTCTTTCAGATTGGCTGCTGAGTAAAAAGAGCAGACCAGCTAGCAAAGCAGCCATGTAACTGGCGTCATTGTACTTTATGATGGTTAACTCAACTGATCAGTACCTGTTTGAATTTGTCCCTGTATCACCATATATAAGGGTAGATCAATAGATGTATAGGTTTGGAAATGCGTGTATCAGTGGGCAAACATGAAGAGCTGTTACCTCTGCTTCCTTGTTGAGTAGAAAATTCAGTTCTAGCTCTCAGCCTGCCTTGTTTCAATATTGGAAAGCAGAAATAAATGTCTCCTACCTATGTTAGAATTCACAAACCTAGCTGGAGGATGGATTAATTTATATCATACTGTATTTGCTGCATGTAATGAATATTCTCCTTATATTTCAGGCAAAGTCGTGCATCTGTCATATGTGTGGTGCCCATCTGAACAGACTTCATTCTTGCCTGTACTGTGTCTTCTTTGGCTGTTTTACAAAGAAACACATTCACGAGCACGCAAAGGCAAAGCGACACAACTTAGGTAAGTAATCTTCCCAGACTCTTACAATAACGCTGCTTGTTTACTAATGCATGAGTTTTACAACATGGAAAATACTGCATTTGGATCAGATGAACCAAGACAGCTCGTCTCTTCATTATAGAGGAAACTTCATATAATTCCTTCAGTTTTTCTAGTAATCTTATACTCTGAAGTTATTCTATAATCGTGGTCATGATTAATTGAGGCTAAGTTGCTCTCTCTCCCCTTCCCTCTCCCCCCCTTCCTCTTTCTCTAACCCAAGGATGGCCAAAACAGCACATAAATATCTGCTTTCTAGTTGAAGTGGGAAAAAGAGTGGTTTGAAGTGGGAGAAAGAGTGGTGTTTAGTCTCTTCGACTTTTATGTTCTCAATTTTACCATGTTGCAAAGCCCATAAGAAATTATAGAAAATGTTGGTGTACCTGAGGATTACATTTAGAGAGCTTGTCTCTTTATTTTGACAGCAAATGTCATCTCTTAATTCCACTGGACCTGAATGGAATTTTGATATTTATTAAATGGTACAATTTCCTGCCTGAAGCCAAATGGTCTGTGCTGATTTGTCCTGGAAATCCGTACTTTTTTTAAATGCTCAAATCCCTTTTACCCATAAAGAGGTAAATGTTTTGAATTCACCTGGAGAGACTCCCAAATAGGCTTGTATTAATGCATGTATGATCTCTATTTTTTTTTTTAACACTGCTGTTTTATTTGAGCAAGTCATTTGGATTTAGAACCTCCTTGTAGGTGTTTTGAGTTCTTAAAAAATGGATTTTGACTCTCATGTATTTACTTCGTTAGTTATAAACTTTCCATCTACTGCCTCACCTTCCCAGACTTGTCAGATGCTCAGCCTGGTAGGATTCAGCAAACAGTATGTCATCTTCTCTTATCAATGTCTATGCAAATGTCCTATTCTTTAAAGAATTATTATATTTTGTCCCTCTTACTCTTGATATACATCTTAACTAGAGCCAAGAAGCTTCAATTGTCTATCTGTAAACTCAGACATTTTTCCCAGACGTTGTGCATGCTTGCATGCACATTGTATCCAGCTTAACATCGATTAGCAAACTTGAAAACGATGTTACCTTTTTTTAAAAAAAAAACAACCGCCCTTTTTTTAACATCAAGTTGTCTGTGACACAACTCACTTGTAGAAGACTTTTCAGAGTATTTCAGGATACGCCCTTAGTTCAAGCAGACTCTATAATGAGCTGCATGTAAACTGAGCATACAACAAACTTTGACTTTCAAGGACACTTGCCCACAATTACTGATCTTCTCATAGATGGACTCCTATGAGCTTCTGAGAAAGTTTATTGTAGTATATTGATAAGAAAAACAACAACCCTGGTCACTTAATAAGCAGCTTCTTAAAAGAATATTGCACGTTAAACTTACATAACAACTTTTCTACCTTTTGTGTATTTTATTCTTAGTTAAGATTATAATGAGAATGTAAATTGGAGATACCACCAATCTCTTTGGATTACGTAAGTGAAGCATCCTTTAAGACTGCTACTTCAGTGCTTAGTAGGATAGTATGGAGCAGTATATGGTCAATTCATGCAACCTTTTATATGGTGTAGTTGACACGATTTGGCTCCAGTTTGGGTCCATATTAGGACCTCTCATTTTGGTTTACCCTTGCAATGGAAATATAGAGAGGAATAGGATCCTAAGCACTAACTAGGGTATTTTCAAGGTAGTGTTGTTGCGCTCAAATTAACTAGGGCCATAGCGCAATGATCCCTCTTTCAGGGTCTCTCTGAGACTGCTAAAGAACCACTGCCAGTCAGCTCAGTATGGGGGAGCTTCATATATTTCAACCGACGTAAACTTACAATGACTTTGGAAATGGCATAAGGTTCAGCACAATGAAACCATAATGGAAGGGCCAGAATTATTAAAGGTGTACGTATTTCTCTTGATCATCTATGGAATTTTGTCATTTGCAGGAACTAGGATAGCTTTATTTTTATTAACTATTTAACATCATTTAAATCATCAGTGTCATTCGCAGGATAATTATACATAAAACAAATAACTAAAAGCCAGCAATGTGGTACATGAATTTTAGTTCATCTTTTTAAAAAAATCGTGGGGTTTCTGACAGAAACATTCTGTGGGGTGGGGGATATTGCTCTGGTTTTTTTTTTTTACTTGACTTAGGGTTGGACATTTTTTCTAAGCTTGGTATACAGTGAAAAGAGGCACTCACTTCACTCTCAAACAGGAAAGAATGCCTCTTCTAAGATGATGCCTGCTGCAGCATATTTAACAACTAGAAAACAAAGAATATTTATTTCTTCAGAACTCTTTTTTCAGTAAAATGCAAATATATATAGATTTACGATGTATTAAATACATTAAGATGTATTAAAACTCATTTGATGATTTTATGTGTTATATCAGATAGCAGCGCTGGTTTCTTTGTATCAAAACCCAGCATTTTAACCATTATACCCACAGTTGCCCTCATGATACAACTGTCTTCTCTCTCTCTCTTTTTCCTAAGATGATGTTTACTACCTACAGTTTTTCTAAGTATATTAAAAGAAATGAATGGTTCCCTGATAATTTGGGAATTTTTAAAAAATCTAGTAAAGGTGTGGTGAAACCTTTTCCTTTGAAGGGCTGTTGACCCATGGGAAAAGCCAGTGGTGGGAGACTTTGCAGGACTCCATAGCTTTCTCTCTCTGTCTCTGTCTCTGCCATCCCATTCCTTGTCTACCCCCCTCATGCACATGTAAACACACACACATATGAAGAGGAAGTAATTCCCACTGGAGCTGTCTGGATAGCAAGAGTGGGCCCACAGTTACTGGAGTGCTCGAGGATGCTGAGGGTCATGTGTGGTCCTTGTGGTTGGTCTAGATTAAATAGACAGCTTGCAGCCAAAGAGGAAATGCAGGTTGAAATTGGTGAAGCCCATAGAGTGGCTTTGGGCAAGTTGCTATCTTCATCCTACCCTGCCTTGCAGGACTGTCATAAAGAAAAATAAGAATACCTATTTATGCTATCTGCCCTGATCTCTTTGGAAAAGAGGTAGAATAAAAATGTTACATTGTTGCCTCACCATGTAAAAGATAAATACCTTAAATATAATCTCACTAGAATGTTTTACCAGTGCAGCTAGGGTCCATGTTTAGATCTTTGGACTTGCAGCAGCAAACTCCACTCCTTGTACCTGTCACTTGCTATCAGGCTGGCAGTCATGGGAAGGAAAAGGAGGGAGCTTTAGCATGGAGCTGCTGTGTCTCATCCCAGTAGAAGCAGCTGGAATACCTGGGATGAGACAAGGACCAGGGTTGTGCTAATCAGCTAAACGTGAGCTCGCTGAAGTTCTCCAGATTCTATTTCAAAGCTTGACTGATTTGGAACAGTCCTGATGGCTAAGTGCAACCTCCAGTATCAGATGCAGTAAACCTGTATATGCTAGTTGTTGGGAACATGGGTGGGAGGGTGCTGTTTCACCATGTCCTGCTTGTAGGTTCCTGGTCGACAGCTGGTTGGCCACTGAGTGAAAAGTGTCGGACTAAATGGGCCCTTGGTCTGATCCAGCAGAGCTCTTCTTATGTTCTTATGTTTGCATCAGATTGCAAGCTTTCTTTTTCTTTTTCTTTTCACATGTAAACCTGGGCGTATTCTCATGAGTATTTCTCCAAATGTACACATCAGTTATACGCTTCTTTGAAATGTATGCATTCTTCTCCCATTGATTAAAGCATATTTGTGCGCATTTTTCAAATGTACGCATGCATTTTTTGGAGTATCTGCAAACCACATTGTAAGCTTGGAAATGTACAGACTGCAATTGCAGATTGTTGGCAGAGGTGGGGAAATAAACATTTTAATATGCGTTTACTTAAAGTGCCAGATGAAGATATTGTTAAAGCAGTGACCTGGGGCTGCACCTGCTACTGTTTTCATGGGGAAAGCCATTTGATCATTGTATCCCCCGAAAACACACACACACACAGCAGCCCTGATTACGTACATGTGCATCTCAGAATGAACAGAAATTATTTTTGAAGCACTTAGCGACTTTTGCTAAGCTAACATCGGTCTCCATGGAGACAGGAAGAAAATGAAGTGCCAGACACCAAATTGTGTAGCCTTAGTAGCAAAACGAAGTCTTCGCATATAATGGCTACTGGAGGTCTAGGAGTGAAATCTATCTCCCAAAGCCTTTCCATCCTTCCCCAGGATAGCCCATGCTCTCAAGAACAGCATCCCTCTTCAGTAAAAGCACCTCAGCTAAGTTGACACATAGTCAGTGCTCCAAGAACCTCCTTTCCTAGTGTGAACCACCTCAGAAGAATTATAGGCATTTCCCCCAGTTGTTTGTTTATTTGATCACCCCATGACAACCATTCTCTGGCTGGATATATATACACCTCAATCCACTGCTGTGTCTATGAGTTGAGACTGGGCTGCTTAAAGAAAGAGCGCTATCAGAGTTTCTGTTGCTGTTTCACCCTGGGGAGGCAGAGGTTAGAGCCATTTGCCAATGCATCTTCTTGTACGGAAGTATATTGATAGAAGAAGCCAATGTGGCTGATCCCTCTAGCCTTCGATCAGTTCAATATGTGTTCTGTTTTTGAAAAGTTGCTGAAGCTGCAGGCTTCAAGGTGTGTAATAAGACTACAGCATGTGGCAGTAGCAGTTATCTTTGAGCTTGGGACTGGTTTTGTAGGATACTGGACTACATTTCAGCAGTAAATCCTTGAATTGACTAAGGCATAGATGGTAGAGGCAAGATCCTTGTTTTCCCAATAAGGAATGAATGCCAGATGGGACTGAAGAGGGTGTCCTTCACTGCAGCCACTTGCCACTTATCAGAAGGCCTGTAGCCTCACAAAGTGATATGCAAACAATTGCAAGGGAAGATACAAAGATATAATAGCTTCATTAGCAAACATACAGACTGAGAATATGCTTTTTAGGACACGCTCATTACGATCTCTGCGAAAGTCATAATTGAAGAGGAATGTCTTTAAAGCGTGCCTAAACCCCTGTACAGATGGGTCAAGACACATCAGTAGGAAGGAAGTTCCACAGTTCTGTGGCTATCACAGCAAAGGATCTTTCTCTTGTGCATGCCAACCCAACCAGTCTTAATGGCAGACACTCAAGAAAGACCCCACCCCCCAGCATACAGGCAGGATTATATGGGTGATGGCTTTAAATTATTTATATTGCACTTCTTAATTCCATTATAAGCCGCTTTAAGATTTCTTGTAGGGATAGAAGGCGAGGTATAAATGTTTAAAGAAAAGCCAAAGAATTCAGAAATCAGGTTGAGGAGTTGCCTGTTGTTGTCAGCATTTGAACTTGAAGGTATACAGTTCTAAGCTAGGGTGAGCAGAAGTTCTGCATTTGGAGCAATTGCAACTCACAACCAGCTTTCACACTCCAGAGGTGTCAGGCTCCCTATATGATACCAATGAATTTTCCCTTTGCTCTTCCATTATTAGAAGTGATGAACAGAAGGCTGTAACTTAGCTAACCAATGAATTATGTGATAAACATGCTTATGCCTCCTGATAGATGTGATAGCAGGTGTGGCCTAGGGATTATTTTAAGACAAATGTATCTGGAACCTCATCAGTCATGGAAGCTCTCGCCCCAAAAATGCTTGTAGTTGTGCAGCCTATGCTGTGGCTGGCAGAAAATTCTTCACATTGCTGTTGGAGGGATTAAAAAAGAGAGAAGATAATGGAATTCACAGGGTGCAAAGTTAAGTTTTAACCACACTGGTTATGTTAGCAATATTGTCTGGGGAAAACTGGCTTGTCGACTTCCTTACCTTCTGGCAGAAGTCCTCAAAATTGTCAACAACAGAGCCTTAAATCCTGAAGCAATTTTATCTCTATTTAGATAACACCTCCTCTGTGGCTGTTTGACACCAAACAAAGCTTAGATGCCCCATCAGAGTACTGCTTGGCTCTGTTGGAAACCAGCAAAGTGAAATGGCTAGGTTTGGATTTGGGAAACCCAAGCTCAGATCTCTGCTCAAGTATGAAACTCACTGGATAGCCACCATTTCTCCACCAGACCTACATCACAGGGTGATTGTGAAGGGGAAACTCCATGCAGAGTTCCTTGGGAGAAAGATGGGAGTACAAATGTCACAAATCAGCCTGCCCTGTGCTACTTTTAGTGAGAGAGTAGGTGACACAGAAGAACACGAAGGAGAAAAGGAGGGCAGGGGTAGACGACCTGATGCCCTCCAGATATTTTTGACGACAACTCCCATAGTTCCTGACCATTGGCCATGCTAGCCCAGGCTTATAGGAGTTGTAGTCCAAAACATCTGGAAGCCACTCATTTGCTTATGGCTGTTGTAGAGGATCACACCCACAATGTACCGGGCGTTTTCATCTGCATCCTTGGCTTCCATCTATTCCACCATAGGAACTCATGTTGCATCAGCTCTAGATTGCATACACCTAACCCTTATAAAAATAAATCTGCCTAGCAGCAGGGGGCTGTTTTGAGAAGTCATATCCCTGTCCTTAATGCCTGCAAAGTTTAAGTTAGATGTTATAATACTTATAGGGAGACATGCCAAAGATGTTTGGCTGTATTTCTGGATGAGGAACTGAAGCATGAGACAACTTACACTGCCAATCCTGGCAAATGTCAGTGAAAGCTGCTCAGGTACAAGTTTGTAGGTGGGAGAAAGTGCAAATGGTAGGGTGCAGATGCAACCTAGATATTTCGGGATGCTATCTCAGTGGTTGCTTCTAGGATGTCTATTAATGAAGCTGTTTCGCCAAATGCACTGCTAGAGAAAAAGTTACTAAGGCTAGATGCAGGCTATGGATGCAACATCCATAAGCACAATTGGGTAAGGTCACTCTGGAAATACTTGGCAAAGTTAGCAACCTTGATTATAAACTGAGTTGACCTTTTCATGGAATGATTATAGGAACTGAATTATTTATTTATTATAATAAAAACGAGTGCCGTGAATATCCAATTTCTCACCAAATACAACATTTCTAATGCTGGGTGGCTTTTTGATAACGGACAGTGCATTTAAAAAAAATTAATCTGCAATTACAAAGATTGCTTTAATTTCCAGCAAAGTTGCAGACTAGAATGTATACTAGGGGCTACAGTAAACATTTCATTATATAGAGAGATAGATATGTATCTAAGGCTTTATTTTAAAATATAACATTCAGATACTGCTTTGTAAAGCTGACATCTATCCACCCACCCTATTGCTATAGCAACGGTTAACTTGTATGTAGCTGTTATATAAGCAAGTACCATATTCTATGCAACATAGTTAAAATTTGTGTTTCTCATTTTAAAACATCACCCCATCTAAATATTCTGATTATAGCAAGAAATGTAGGAATGAGGAATCAGTATGTGGGCTAGTTATGATATTCAGCTTTGACTTTAAAATGCATCTGACCTAACTTAATTTGTATATCCTGCTGTTTGGATATACAATGCAGAAAGAGATACTTCCTAAAAAAAGAAAAGTCTATGTTATGAAGGGTCTCTGGATTTTACAGGTTATTGCTCTGTTGGAACAGCCTGTCTCAAAACTTTCCTTGGGAAATCTAATTTAAGACATTGTCAGATACTGCTCTTGTTCTCTGCATACATGAAGTCTTCCAGTCCCCAGAATTGCTATACCTGGAGATATGAAAGGAAATGGGTTATTTATGGCTCTCATTCTATTATAATCCTTTCTCACAATGAGTTTTCAAAACACAATGAGAAAAAGAAGGCGGTTCTTGTAAGGTGTAGTTATTCTTCCTTAAGCGTCTTCAAATTAAAATCCAATTATTTATTTACAATATTTATATACTGCTCTCCATTGAAAATTTCAGAGCAGTGTACAAGATAAAATGAAAATAAAAACAGAATAAAACACTTAAAACAGATTTTAAAAGAATCAAATACAGTAACTCATGGCTGGACATTAAGGAAAGGCTTCCTGGAATAATGATGTTTTCAGGAGGCGCTGAAAGGAGTACAAAGTTGGCGCCTGCCTGACCTCCAGAGGCAGGGAATTCCACAGGAGGGGAGCCACCATGCTGAAGGCTCTTCTAACAGCCCCCAGAACTGTTGTTTTAAAATGGATACCGTTGTTTTTATACTGTTTATGTTTTTGATGGTTTTAAATTTGTATACTTTTTAATGTTCACTGTTTTTAACTTTTGTAAACCGCCCAGAGAGCTTTGGCTATGGGGCAGTATATAAATGTAATAAATAAAATAAAATAAATTCCCCTGGTGGACTCCACTCGGAGGATGGATCTATGTGGGACCACCAGGAGCAGACCCTCGAATGACCTCAGTGACCGGGCAGGTTGGTAAGGGAGAAGGCGCTCTCTCAAGTATCCTGGTCCCAAGTTGTTTAGGGCTTTGTACACAAGTACAAGAACCTTAAACCTGGCCCGGTAGCGAATAGCCAGCCAGTGCAGTTCCCTCGACAGAAAAGTTACATGCTGGAAAGGGGCAGCTCCAGACAACAGCCAAGCTGCACCATTCTGCGCTAGCTCCAGCTTCTGGAGCAGCTTCAAGGGCAGCCACACATGGAGTGCGTTGCAATAATCCAATCTTGAGTTTACCAATGGCTGTACCACTGTGGTCAAGCTATCCCTGTCCAGGAGAGGCCGTAGTTGGCGAACCAGCCAAAGCTGGTAAAAGGCACTCTGAGCCGCCACGGCCACTTGAGCCTCCAGCGACAGAGATGAGTCTAAGAGTACCCCCAAATTATGAACCTGATCTTTCAGAGGCAGTGCAACCCCATCCAGAACAGGCAATGAGCCTGTCTCCTGGACTCAGGAACTACTCACCCACAGGGTTTCTGTCTTGCCAGGAGTCAGTCTCAGTTTATTGGCCCTCATCCAGCCCATTATTGAGTCTATGCACTGGTCCAGGACCTGCACAGCCTCACCTGATTCAGTTGTCACAGTACCTCTGATGCCCATCTCACAGAGTCGATCCAGGAGGATACCATGGTCGATGGTATCAAAAGCTGATGAGTGATCGAGCAGGATTAACAAGGTTGCATTCCCTCTCTTGATAAAGGTCATCCATCAGGGTGACCAAGGCTGATTCAGTCCCGTAACCGGATCGGAACGCAGACTGGAATGGGTCCAGATAATCAGTATCCTCCACCACAACCCTCTCAAGTACCTCCCCTAAAAAAGAGGTGTTTGCAACTGGGCAGTAGTTGTCTAATACCGTCGGGTCCAGGGTGGGCTTCTTCAGGAGTGGTCACACTACTGCCTCCCTAAAGACAGCAGGGACCACCTCTTCCTGGAGGGAAGCATTTATCACCCCCTGGACCCACCCAGTCAAACCCCCTCGGCTTGCTTTTATAAGCCAGGAGGGACAGGGATCGAGAGGGCAAGTGGTTGGTCGCATTGCTGCAAGCCCCTTGTCCACATCATCAGGCCACAACAACTGGAATTGATCCCACAAAATTGGGCAGATGGTGGCATCGGACACCTCAACTGGAGCTGCACTAACAACAACGTCAAGCTCGCTGCGGAGAGAAGCGATTTTGTCCTCAAAGTGTGATGCAAAAAGGTCACAGCGGGTCCTCGACAGTGCCAGGGCCCCATTTGCTGGGGAGGATGTTAGCAGCCCCCGGACCACCTGGAAGAGCTCCACTGGAGGACGCAATGGAGGCAGCAAAATAAGCCTTCTTTGCTGCCCGCACTGCCATACAATAGGCACGATTATGCGCTCTACAGCGTGCTCGGTCATCTTTACTTTGGGTCTTGCACCATTTGTGCTCTAGCCAACATCTAGCCTGTTTCATTGACCGCAACTCCTTAGTATACCAAGGAGCAGAGTGCAGAGGGCGCTCAGATGCAATCAAGTCGATGCAAAGAGGATCACACCCATCAAGTCAATTATAGTACCAACCGGCTCTCAATTCATACAATCCTTGCATTGATGATGTAGTTTGCTTACTTTTACAAATACTTCCTTAGTGTGTGAATTAGATTTTCATTTTAATCTCACCAATTACTCCAGTATCAGCTGGGGAATAGAGCATTTTACCTGTAAAATGAAATGGAATTGTGGCAGCCACCTTGACCCATGAAAGGTTTGAAACTTAGTTCTTGTTTGTGTGGGCTAGTAGAGCACCAGTCTTAGCCAAAATAGGATGTGGAAGTTATGCAAGATGACATTTTTTGTTTGCCTTAAATAGTCAGAAGCTTAAATTCAAAGGGGGCTTATGTATACCATATCTGTTTAAAATAATGCAGTTACCTTGTGTCAGTCTTCACTGACAAGAGGCCAGTTCGGTTTCGTTAAGATTTCAGTACATCTTTAGAGGGGAAGTTTGGAATCTGCTTTCCCTTATGAGAAATGATTTTCAGCAACAAATAAAGATGGTTGGAAGATGCAAAGCATCTCATTAAGAAGATTGGATCAGTTCTTTGTAAGAATGCACACAGTAGATTTTGAAGTTCATGCAAGTACGCTAAAGGAGGGCTTGTTCTCAATAGCTCTTAAATATTGGGTTAACTAACATTTATCCATCTTCAATTTTCATATTCTGTGGGTCCCTCCCCCCCCCATTCTTTAGCATAGAATCAGCTGTTTTGCTTTCCTGCAATGCTGTGTCTTGCTTGTTTTTCAATTTGTGTTTACATTTAAGCCTAGCAATATTGGACTCTTTTGTTTTGGGGCAGGCATGTTCCTCTATCTGGCCCATGACTGTAGTAAGAGCGGAGGCTGCAGGGTTGTAAGCTGTGTGTACGCTTTGCAGAACACATGGCTTGGGACCGCAATACCTGACGGAACACCTCTCCCGATATGAACCTACCCGTACACTGCGCTCAACATCTAAGGTCCTCCTCCGAGTGCCTACTCCGAGGGAAGCTCGGAGGATGGCAACAAGGGAAGAGGGCCTTCTCAGTGGTTGCCCCCCGACTGTGGAATGATCTTCCCGATGAGGCTCGCCTGGCGCCAATGTTGTTATCTTTTCAGCGCCAGGTCAAGACTTTTCTCTTCTCCCAGGCATTTTAACAGCATTTAACAACGTTAAGTTTGTTTTTAATGGACCCCAGGATTGTTGTTTTTAAATTGGATACTGTTGTTTTTATACTGTTTTTATGTTTTTTTAATTTTTGTATACTTTTAATGTTTACTATTTTTAATTGTTGTAAACCGCCCAGAGAGCTTCGGCTGTGGGGCAGTATATAAATGTAATTAAATAAATAAATAAATAAATAAATAAACACAACAGACAGAATACACCCTTGCTCAGCCCTGCTCCAGCTTCCAACTCCTTCTCATATAATGTTCTGGAAAACTCTATGCTCTGATTTGTACCCTGTCACACATGGAGCAGAACCATCAAATGGGCAGAGGATGGGAAAGGGGTAAGTGACATGTGGCACTTAACGCTGCATAGTCTAAAAAGAGGGCTGTTACATGTTTCCTTATGGCAGGCTCAGGTTGCCCTCATTATAAAGCTATTCAGGTTTGTGCATGGTACTACATGTGCCTGTCCTATTTTAAAATGTATGCGTAGCTTTTCTATGAAAAAATACTCAGCCATACAATTCATAAAACAAATGGGATTACAGTGGCTCTTCACTTTCACTAAAACAGCAGAAGCTGAAAATACTAGAGGGCACAAGACAGTCAGCAACGTATTTAAAAAGGCCTTACTTTAAAACAAAAAATAATCCAGTGACATAAATTAATAAACCAATGTGGTGTGATGAGCTCCTGTGGGGTGGGGAAGAGAGAGGAGACTAATTCCACAGGGTGAGTGCCACAGCTGACAGAGTCCTGCTCCACACCTACACAGTTCTCGTTTTCTGTACATGAGGGAATATGAAGCAAAGTCTCAGTTGCTGTGGGTATTTGGGTGGTAGGGTATAGAATACACATGGGAAAAGCTGTTCCCCTAAGAGATACGAAGCCCAGGCCATTAGTAGCGTTAAATGTAAGAAACAAGACCAGAACCTTGAATTGCGTCTGGAAGCTGCCTTGCATCTGGAAGGCACAGGTGCCTTGAAGCAGGTGTTCTGCGCTCGCTGTGGCCTATTCCTGTCAATAGACAATAGGGCTCCTGGACTGTCTTGAAAATCAGCTGCACAGATAATGTTTTTGCAAAACTTTTTATGGTTTATTGCTTAGGTCCACCAGACTTAACCAAACCACATTGGTTAGCACCCTTACTATTTTATTTTGAACGCTACACCTAGTCTTCAGCGGCCATTTGGCATTTCTAGAGTGGATGGTGGTGGGCTTTGCGCTCTGCTCTCCTCCACTGTTCTATACTGTTAGCTCAGTATCTTATACTTTGTGTAGGACCTATATTTACATTGTTGAGGGACAAAAAATAATTAGAGGAATGTACAAATGCACAGCTTAAGAGAAATTTACTTTGGTTGTCTTTGGGATATAGATTTTTGCCCACTTCACAGCCACAGCAAAGTCAAAAACATTTTGTCACTAGCCTCGCTTTGTGAACTGCTTATTTCAGTTTTCTGTAACATTAATAAAATGTATTTTCAGTTTGCAACCTGTTTTTATTTTCTGTATCTTTGTTCTTGTTAGAGGCCTGCCCGTACTTGAACTGGATAGTAAGAATTTGCATAGTGTTGGTTGTGTTGAGTTCAAATTTAAGAGACCATGGTGATAAACAAATTTTAACTAATGAGAAAAGCTGAGAATTTCCTTCCCTTGATTAAGAGGAACTATTATGAAAGTTAGAGCCTGTATTTTAAAATTTTACATTTTTGTGTGTTTTTCTCTCCCCTCCCCCCACCTTTTGTTTCTGCAGCCATAGACCTTTTGTATGGGGGTATATACTGCTTTATGTGTCAAGATTACATATACGACAAAGATATGGAACAAATTGCCAAAGAAGAACAACGGAAGGCTTGGAAGCTACAAGGTTTGGTTTTCTTTAAGTATCTGCCTGAAAGAATGCTCACTTTCATTCTTAGTCATACCTGGCCCTCTCCCACCCATCAAGGATAGAAACCAATAAGAGGACCATTGACCTTTCTTTGGGGCACAAATTCAAGTTGTGGGAGATACGAAAGTAGAAGTTACTTCTCTTCAGGGGCTGGCTAGGCTGTTTAATATGCTGAACTCACTAAATTATAGCCAAACTTAAGTTTTAAAAATTACTTTCAATGAAATGACTCGCTCCTTATGGTTGTGCAAAGTTAATGATGAGAGCAAATCTACCTTTTTGAGCATAGTAGACAAGAAATCTGTAGCGTTCATACGAAATGCCACCTTTTCCCTCTACGATTATCTCATAAAATGTGCCAGCTTTATAAGCACACGCTTTTGTTTACACATACAATATGTATATCTGTAAATATTAACACACAAGTATATGTACACACATTTGTTTTATTATTCAGTTTGCTTTCCCTAATTTTTTCTTTTTTAGCCTTCACCCCAACAATGGTTTCTCACTACCAGTGTACAATGACAGGTAAGAAGTGTGAGCTGGCAACACATTTCACTAACAAGCGTCCCTTTGCTGATTATCTGCCATTTTTAGACAAAAATCATGCCACTTTTATATGTGTATATTGTATTATTATTGATAATGTTTATCGGGGGTCAGGAAGGTGATCAACATTTGCATGACCTTCCCATGGCTGAACTATTCCAAAATCTGGAGGAATGCAAACGATTAGAGATTATTTTGACCACCTTGAGGCATTTTTAAAGAACCTCTTCCTAAATATAGGTTTAATTGCCTTAAGGGCCCTTAACAGAAAAGTGTACAATAGCATTGCAACCTTCTCTTTTGTGATAAATATTACTGTGGGCTGATGGATTATTCCTCATCCCCAACATAACTGTTTTGACACCTTCTTTTTGAAGTAGTTCAGTCAAAGGAAGAAAAAATACGGATTTTGGTACAAGAAAACGAAGGCATAAAATGTTTTATGTAAAAGCCATTTCAAGGAAAAGGTGCAGGAGGATATCTGACTGCAAATATTTGGGAAGGTATTTTTAAACCTTGTGTTGGCAATTGAATAACCTCTTAAATATGTTAAAATGTGCTTGTCTTTGATCTAAGAGGTAATTAACTTGAAAGAGCAAAACAGCTGCACTGGACTTAATATAAGTTGTGGACTTGTAGTCTGGAATTGCAGGTCCAGCGTTAAACATGCATTCAAGTACCATTAAAGTCTGGGTGACTTCAATACAATATAAGTACGTTTGGGACACCATGTAATGCTAATATTTGGAGTTTTCTGATGTCCTCCTTGGATACCCCCTCCCCCAATAACGCAAACAGGAGAGGAAAGTTTGGAATATTCTGCAGGTAGTAGTCTTAATTTATCTGGGAATGCCAACCCAATTTAATCTTTTTAAATAACTGGCTACAAGATAGCTCTTCTAGTAGTATTTTTGAAAATTAGAATTGAAGCCCATGAGCATGGAGAACGTTTGTAGTCTAGCGGTAAAAAGTGAGCGTTGGGGAGTCCCCAGTTCAAATCTCAACTCTGCTATGAACTCACTCGCTGGATTTAGTCAAGCTGCTATCTTTCAATTTCAGCCATCTTACCTGCAATATGGAGATATTGACTTAACTCAAGGGTTGTTATAGTAATTAATGAAAGAGGAGCATAGAAAGCTGTTTTATACCACTTAGGACTATTTGTCTGTCTGACCCAGTATTGCCCTCTCTAGGAGCAACTCTCCAGTGGTCTCGGGTAGTGGTCTTCTTGCCCTGCTAATTCATCCTTTTTAATTGGAGGTGCCAAGAATTGGATTGAGGCCAGTACCTAAATTATGGTCCCTCCCCTAAAAAAGCTCAACAATTATGAGATGGAGAACCACTTCATCGCAGTTGAATCCCAACCCTTCTGCCCAGAGCTCATGAAGGAATATGGGGGTGAGGAGTGATTATCCATCTAATCCTCACCATTTTCTGAGATAAAATGGACTGAGAGAAAGCAACTGGCAAAAGTTGCAAAATGACAGTTATCTATTCAGAGAGTGGAGTTTCTCTCACTGGGTAGGAAAAGAAAACCTTCTAGCTGTACATAGTTAAATTCTCTAGACATTCTGTACGTTTGTATGGTCATTTCCAATCTGTGACTCTGGTTAATTTCTACTATTTCCATTATGTTACTGTAGAGAGAATTATGTTTCTGTATAATTATTTTATGCCGTGACAGACAATGTGTTAAGAGGGCAGCTAAACATTTGATAAAATATTGGCATCAACATTCCCAAATATTTGTGAGTGGTACCATGGTTTGTTTTGCATGTTTTCCAAGGAAACTGAGACATTCTAAGCATTTACAGTTGGCTTACATTCCAAAATTGAACAAAAACTTAATTTTCTTCCTCACTAAATAGAGTCTAAATGATAAGTGTCTAAGCTGTTTTGCTCTAAATATTTGTCCGCATATTTAACTCTGTGTCTGCGTTCGCTATTGCTACTTATTGAACAACTGGATCGCCTCTTTTCCTATGGAGCAGTTGAATCTTGTTTCTCTTAAGTATTTAGTTGCAAATCCTAATACATCCTTACTGTACATATTGGATATTTATACTTTTTGTCTTGAGACCCCTTTAATCCAACCCGATTGACAGACTATACTGACAAGTCCTTCATGCCAGCTGCAGCATAGCAATGTTAGGTTTATAAGGTTTTCCATCAGTTAAAACAGGAGCAGTTTGTGGGAGCAGATGAGCTCCTGTGTTAAATATAGTGCATGTTGAAGGATAATTTTAAAACCTTTACTGAAGACACCCAACAGAAGCTTTCAGCCAAGTAGGTTCGTTGTATGCGTGTCTTTGTAATAGTGCCTCAGTCATCATTGCAAATGCATATAATATTCAAAGAACTATAGCTATTTAATCCAATATTTAATGGAAATTGGTTTCCACTTTATTTTCCTGGGTGATATTTTTTCCTCTTCAGTTGTTAGGGGACTATGTCAGGACAACAGAAAATAGCCAAGAGATTCTCAGTACTTGTAGTAAAGAGTAATTGTTCCCATTTCTGTTGATGGGGGGGTCTCTTGTTTTGCTGAATCTAAGATGATGAACCTTCCAGTATTGGAAGATTGTTTACATAGGGCACAATCTATTCATATATGGTTGGGGAATGCTGGAAGTTGTGGGAGTTTTTTTCTGTCTAAACATGCATTGGATGGTATCCTTAGAGGTGTTTTTTTTGGTGTTTTGGCCATATTCTTTGCTATAAAAGTGGCACCAGAGGCAGAGCTCAAGTTTAAAATGTAAAAAGCAGAGTAAGTTATTGGGGTAAGAAAGCATGTTGGGTGAGTAGCATTTAATGGGCACGTTTTGAACATAAAGATCAAAACCTGTTACACAGTGTATATTATGCACAATATGTGTGTCCCTCTAGTCATGCTCACCAGTTGCTTTACTCTTTTTTCTTTTTGGCATAACACATATGCTTAATCACTTACTTTCTGTACCACTGCTTTGAACAGTGTGCATTTCACACAGAATAAGATGAACTTCAATTGAATTTAAATCTCAGTTTTACAGTAGTGTCTTTTGTAGGAACCAAATGGTTGCCCAAACATGCTGTTAGTATTTTAGACTGAATATCTAGATGCACTTCTGATACCTACATCTAATCTATTTTGCCCAGTTCTTCTCTGTCTTCGAGCAGTGAGCTTCTATTCCACTCCCAAGCATTGTTCTTATGTTTGGATGACAAATTTTCAGCTACAACTCCTTAAGATAAGAGTGATATTTTTGTTCTTGTTGGCAGATTAAAATCAGTGCATCTAACTATTTTTCAGTAGCGTACAGCTTAACTAAAACCTGGATTCAAAGAGCTGCTCACTCAAGGGGTTTGCACTAGCCCAGTGACATCTTTGGCTTTTTTTTTCTTTGAATGGCTGATCACCAAAACGTCCTTTGAAACTCTGTTCAGTTTCAAAATACTGTTTTGCCTTACATAAGGGACTCTTCTCTAAGAAAGACAAGTCTAAAACTTCCCTTTGCTCACAGAACTTGTTTTATGGTTCTTTGGGCCCTGACCTATTTTTCCTATGAGTCCATCTACACTGACAGCTTTAAGGGAATTTTGCATTAGTATATCCTGAAATGTGTGATTTAGGAAATAATATGATAATAATAAGCTATCTGATTCTGCATTGTATCTCTTAAGGGTGTATCTGTCTAGTAAGTTGGATTTCTTTTTTGTTTTGCTATTTGTTACTATATGTGATTGAATTGATCTGGGCACAGTGGGGCTGTATCTCAGCCTGCCTGTATATAGTTTCAAGACGTGGTTGTGCTGGCAGTATGACCTTTCTGAGCCCAGAGAGAATGGTGGACGCTTGAAACAAATACCCTCATGAATGGCGATCTGCTGTTGTGCTTTTAATTGAAGGGGTTTTTTTTCCACCCATTGTTGGGGGGTGGGGAGAAGGGGGAGAACTGTTACTTGGAAACCAGTAGGAATTCTATACAAGTAGCTGCTTTTGTGTGCTTTTAGCACATATTTATGGGAACATATTGTGAAGGTCAATTGCTGCCTTTCTGAACTATAGGGAATCCAACTTAACGGATGATGCAGTTTACATTGCAATATTCTTGTAGCTCTTTAGTAAGCAGCCTCCTGAAATATATATGTATATTTCTTGTTAATTACACAGGTATTGGAGAGAAGTATTCAACATGGGAGCCAACCAAACGAGAGTTAGAGCTGCTTCGACACAACCCCAAGCGGAGAAAAATAACTACAAACTGCACCATAGGTAAGTGAGAGAGTCTGCATTTTCCACACCATTCCACAGCAGTCTGCAGCTGTATCTATGCTTCATGATGACCTTATGTATCATTTTCTGACTTGTGCCATGGTTGATTTCAGTCCTTTCTTTTGTCAAAATACTGAAGATAGTGAATCTCCATTGGAAGTCTTCAAAAGCAGAGACTTGGGTACTGTTTACACTAATTCTAAGGGTCACAATATTGCTACTGTCACTAATGTCTGGAGATGTAATGACCCAGTGGGAGATAATCCAAAAACTCCAAGGCCCTTGCTTTTCCTGTTTCAACTCCTGTAGATTCTGTTAGCAGCACATTGTGCCAGTATGAATTACACAGCCAAATTGGAGCATTCACTTCCTTGAGAACTGCAGTTGGTTAGCAAAGTGAAGCACATGACACAGACTTCAAATGGAACTCTTTAGACTTTCTCATTTTCTGCACCGATTGTGCAATTTGGCAGTTTCATATTTCTGGTTTTAATTTTTTGTATGCTCACTCTACACCTGAGGGAGTGCTAATTTGAAAGGCAGGTGTGACTTGAAATGACCAGGAAAAGAGGATTTGCATAGAACCATCTTGCTTCTGGACCATCTTTAAATAATGGATGATCTGCGTATCAATCACTTGAGCCGTATTAGCAGGGGCTTGAACTATATAGTGTTGATGTGTTGGGGGATTTGGATTGCATTTACCTTCCCCTCCCTTGGACCACAAGATACATACATTGGCCACCATGTTTCAGTTATCATGCGTTCATGTATGGAATCCACAGTATTCAGTGACTTCCAGAAGTATGTACATGGCAAAATAGACATGCAGTTTTCACCCATGGGGCCTGTTCAGACAATACGCTATACCATGATTAGGCCACTAACCCTTTTGCAGCAAATGGTTAGTGAGGTTGTTTAAACTGTGGTTATGTGGCCACCATGGTTAGGAATGCTTCACACGACATGCTAAGTCATGGTTCGCATGGCACACTAAGCCAGAATGTTTAGCTCAAAATGCTTAATCACCGTGGCTTAGCGTGTCGTCTGAACAGGGTCATTATGTTGTACTTTTATTTACACATGTTGGGCAAATGTTGGTTATTAAGCCGTGAGAGATGTCTGTATTCAGAATAAATGGACTCCACTCCAAAGAATTGAGTTGAGAACACAAAACACTATAACGAAATATAGCTGGTTAGTTTAAAACAGCCCTTGCAGACATGACTCTGAATAACTCCTGGCCTCCAGTTCAAGATTTAATTATTCTGTTGTGGCATATCAGACAGACTAATAGCATACTCTGAATCAGAACACTGATAATGTTTTGACTAGTTCACTTTTGTATGCATTCTAAAGTAAATAGGGGAAAAACCTGCTTCATTCTTCCTATTTTATTATATTTTAAGCAATGTAACAACACATCAAGCTAATTTACAACAGTAGTGATATAAGCGAGAGAGTGTGGGGTATGTGTGTGCAAACACAGGATATTTTGGGTTTTCTTGCACAGCTTATATCTTGTTACCATTTCTTTCTCTCTCCATAAGACCAGTACTCCTGAACAGACTGAGGTATTAGCTAGGGATCAGCTCGCTTCTGATTAGCATATGAAGTGACTTTGTGGCTGAAGACTCCACTGCATTAACAATAGGCAGCATTAGGTTCCCAAAGCACATGGGTAATTAGCTAGAGCCACCTGGGATTCCCATTTGCAGTGTTGCCAAAAAAAAAAAAGGGGGGGGAGGCAGAAGGAGAACCTCTTTAAAAAGGGTGGGGAGAGGAAGGAGTCCAAATCCTTTTCAAGAGAAATGATGAGTAGTGGGGGAGATGCCACAAACAATGGCACCATAACAGTGGCAGGTGGCTTTTGCAGCTGTGTGACACTCGGCAGCATGACCTGGGCGAGTGAAGCATGAGTGGAATAAATATTGCAATAGCTCTTCAGCGCAAAGGTGGTGGCACAGGAAAGGCAGTGAGCGCAGAACAGTGGCCTGAAAATTACTTCTGGTTCTCTAGGCAGCAACCAGAAACATTGCTTGATTCTTCAGTATTGCATAAACTATGCATGAGCTTCTGCGCATGAGGGCCTAACTCGAGGTGATGGGAAGATGTTGAAGACTGCATGAATACTTTAAGGCCTACTTTTAAAGTGGCAAATGTGCTGCTGCTTCTCCCCTCCTTCCCCTTTGGTCTACTTAGTTTGTGTTCCTGTAATTGGCTTAGAACTAGAGCAAGGAATCTCTAGCACTGGTTTACATTTTAATTGTGGGTCGAAGGTAGGTGTGAGTCCCTGCCCAAAGTGGCAGTCTGTGAAAGCATGGTTGAAGGTGAGTTTTGTGGTCTCTATTTTTTAGCATCTGATAAACTTGGTAAGTCAGAAGTGGAATCAAGCGTTGCATAAATGTTTTTAAAATTCTATAACGTAACCTTTCATTTAGCAGGAAAATGAATAATTAGCACTCTTACCCAATTTAACCTCTTTCCCGTTACTTGTCTTGCTTTCACTTAATAAATCACTACAGATTTTTAAAATATATATTTTAGCTCTCTGTAGATGATACTTAAGATAGATTTCCCCAGACATGGTTGCAATCGAATCCATGTTTCTGAAAACTGTTTGAAGCTCCTTGCATGCATTGTTTACAACAATGCTGGCAAAATTGCCCTCTCACAGAGGGCATTTGATTGATTGTAAAATTAGTTTAAAATTCACAATTTTAAGTCCTGTGTAAATTGTACCAGTAAATACTTTTAGAACCAACTAGAAAAAAAGAGTGAGATAGTTTTAAAATGGAGCAACTGTGTTTTACATCCATTGAAGTCCTGCTCTTTTTGAAGTTGACAGTAACTTTTTACTTTAAAAATTCAGAATCTAGGCCAGAGATAACATGTGGTTTTGTACTTTCACTTACCACTGTATCTTCAGTCTTCCTAATACTTGGGTTTTGCTTGTTGTCTTTGATTAATACAACAATAATAAGAGAATTTGAAACCTTAATGTGTATCCCCCCCCCAAAAAAAGGCATGTGTGTAAGTGGCCAGAAAGCTTTTCTGAAAGCAGACTGTTCCAGGAGGCTCAATTGTACCAGCCATCTGTGAGAGAAGAATCACACAGCTGCTTCAAAGTTCTATGAGGTTTGTTTCTTCTAGAAATCTGTGGACGATGTTAAATTTTAGTCAAATCAAAGCTCCCAGATTTGTTGCCTAACGGGATGTGTCTAATCTGGTGATTTGGATGCAGTTCACTTTGGTTCTCAATTCCTAATGACGTTCATATGTCTGGTGCGATCATGCGCCTTAGTGATGCCACTTACAGATTTCCATTTAGGGGATTGGATGATAAATCACAAGTTGGGAAATAGAATCTTTTCTTCAGGGACTGTGTAGCATAAATGCCTAGTTAAATATAAAGATTTGTTGCTGTTTTGAATTATCATGTCCATTTCTCCCCCTTTCGGAGGTCTTTGTGATAATCCTTATAATATAGAATTTAGAACTGTACAAGGTAAACAGAGATAGAAAAGCTTATAAGTGTGCATTTATTCTGGTTAGTAAATACATTCTCTGCTACTTGTTCTCAAATATCTACTTTGGCCTCCAGTACAAGCTTGTTCTATCAGATTCAGTTGTTTAGGAATACAACATTCACTCACAACATTTCTTGTTTGTATTTGAGCCAACGGAGTTGCACTTATATAAACACTGAGCGCATATTGATCTGATTTTTTTGTTTTTTGACTTCATAAAAGAATAAACAGCAGTGTTCCCTCACCCCTCAACATTTCCAGCATTGGATTCCGGTATTTCTGCAAGTTGAGCACATGAACAAATCGTTTGAATGGGGCATACATAAATAACTTAATACCTCAGTTCTGGGAATATCTGTAGTTCTTTCACATTAACGTATTTATAAATTCTGCTACTGCTGTTTTTGTTAATTTGAATTCATAATTTGGCCATAGCCATATTTTTAATAAAACACATAAAATGCCCTTGATTAAATTGGAAATCTAGTTAAATACTATATTAAAGTCCTCTACTTACTTATGGATGAAGGTCCAGGCTGCCAAAAACAAATATTTCGAAATGCTTTTGAATGCTGTTATTAATCAGAATACCTTAATCTAGAAGTTGCCATGTCCTAAAAACAAAAACTGACCTTCATGTTGCATCTTCTTGGTTTTAAACTCTTTACTACCCTAGGAAATCTAAACAGCAGGCTGGTTCACACAACACAGCATCTTATTGTGGGTTATTTAACCTCTGATCAGCCATGGTGTGTGGTGGCCCCCGTTTTGAATATGCAACCCCCTACAACAATATGAACGTTGTGTGATGTTGTTTAACCCTTGCATAACCCCCAATCAGGAGTTGCATGTTCAAATCGCTTAAATAATCCAAGGTGAGCCCCAGCGTGTCGCGTGAATCAGGTCGCTATGAATACAATAAAAACAAATTTCGACCATTTCCTCCCCCAAACTGCAGAAAAACATGTGTATAGGTTAACAGTGCTATCCTATAAATGAGTATTCAAAAGTAAGTCCCATTGAGTTCAAAGGGGTTTTCTCGCAGGTAACTGGGCATAGTATTGCACTTTATGGAAAGTAATAACACGGGGACAAGATTTTAACATGTTTCTTTGGCAACAAAGTCAGATTTTATTTTAAGAGATATTTAATTCACTATTTTAAGTGAATTTAAATTCTGATTTCTATTAAAACACTTTTTTCTTTTCAAAAAATAGTTTTTTAGTCCCCCTGCACTTAATATATGGTACAAAAGAGCAGCTTCCAACTTCTGAACTACTAGCTGTATTTTACCTTATGAACAGTTGTAAATTGCCCAGAGAGCTTCTGCTATTGGGCAGTGTAGAGATGATGATGATGATGATGATGATGATGATGATGATGATGATGATAATAGGTGGGTAATAGTTCCTGTTCTGTCAACGTGTGGCTGCCTGGTACTTCTCTCTTTCACCTGGACAGCAAAAGTGTTGTTTTAGGCAGCTTGATAAATTGGAGCAGAAGATCCTTACCAGTATGATAGGTCATAGTTGTTCACTTGTTTATACAAACGAAACAGGAGATTGAACTCAGATTGCTACTTGGCAGATTGCTACTTGGACCTGAAGAGCAGACAGTGTTTCTACGTTACATGGTTGAAATCTCTGTCTTGGATATTTGATGGGAACCACCCTTGAAAACGTGTTTCTCTGCTAAGGAGATCTCAGCAGGGGTGGAATTCCAGTCTTGGCATTTCCATCAAAAAGTCTGTCTCTTGGACCTGCCTGCCTAAACTCACAAGTGAATGGGAGAACAGGGCCTCTAAGAACAATAGTAGAGGCCAAACAGGTTTCACTTATGGGAGCAAGCAGTTTCAGAGATAATCTGGTCCTAAGCCATTTAAGGCTGTACAGGTCAGCACCAGTAATTCAAATGGACTCCTCAAACCAAATGGGCAACCATTTCTGAGCATTGGCAATTCACTAGTAGTCAACATCAGGACATGTTGATCTTCTCTAAATGCCCAATGTAGTGTGGCAATAGCCAAGAACAGAGGTAATGCCACCATCTACCTGCACACCTGAGAGCAATTTGCCCTTAATGGGCGAGCAAAGAGCTAGTTTTCACCTCTTGCCCAAAAGTAGGATGCGTTTATCTTTCTTACCTGCACTTCATTCTTTTGTTATGGTGTATACTAGCTCCAGCATCCAGATTAAGACCAAGGAAACAAAAGCTCAATGTGGTTGTAGATTTTAAAAAGACAAAGTCAAGGGCCAGATCTAGGAAACCATTAAAGGCAGAATTGAATTGGCTGAGTTTGATACTTTGACATTGAAATCTAAGACAGAGTTTTAAAAAGCCTTTCTGAACACATTTATTCTAGCAGAAATACAACACAGTCAAGTGTTCTGCGTGAAAGGATAGGTTGATGCTGCTTTGCTTTATGTTTTTCTGGGTTTTCTGTACAATATAGCTGGCTGTCTTGACTTAAGCCAATCATAATACTTTTTTTAAAAAAATAATACACTAAACCCTTTTTCAGGAGCTGTTGTCTCATATAGTTTAAAGGAATCAAGTAGTTGATTAAGGCTTTTTAGCTCCATTCAATTTTGGATGTTTAATCTGTGTCGGAGAAATCCTACCCTTCAGAGCAACGAAGGACCAACAAACTTGATTTACATACATAAATTTTACAGAGCATGAAATTGGAGATTACAAGCATCAAATTCAATGGCGTCAAAACATATCCTGCTGCAGGGAGTTTTGCTTTGTCTGAAAGTCTTGAAGACTGAGTGAGATTTAAACTTCATGAAATTCGTTTGTGGAAAAGTCTGATTAATTCAACCGCAGCAGCACTTATCCTTTATTTTTTATTGGAAAACTCTTATGCATATACTTCAGTCAGAAAACTGCTTAATCATGTAACCACTAGCAGTTAGCCTGGAGATTTGAAAGTGAGGAGGAGCATCTTTGTATGTTACAATGGGGTATAATTTAATCAGCAATCTCTTCCGATATTTTCCTCCTAAGGACATACTCTTGAAGCTCTTAGCTGCAAGTTTGCTTGCTTCTAAAATAAGTTAATATAAGTTAACTTAACCAAATATTTCTAAAGCGCTTGATCCTACTGGATCTTGCTAGGGATCTTGGAGGCCTCACAAGTAATTATGGTGGTGTTCACTCATGCATTCTGGAAACTGCCGGGGAGCTTTTTAGAAGATCCTCCTGCACTAAGTTGTTACTAACGGAATCTCAGCAGCTCCATATGGCTGACAATTCTACAGCCAACTTTTTTTTTTGAAGAAGGTATTTTTACTAAACTGGTGAAACAACTGTGTGATGTATCTATGAGTCATGGAACTGTGTGTGTGTGTGTGTGTGTGTTCAATTATCTGTGCACCAAGGACAACGTTAACTGTGCACCACACCAAATTTTTATTATGCTTTATAATGAGTCACTAGTTGAGTTTGGGTGGGAGGAAAAGGCACATCTGAAATACGGTATTACTTTGCAACTCAGAATCTAATTGAAGTGACACAGCCCTGGCAAATCCATATGTATTTAGTGGTGTTTTTCCTTCCTGTCCAGAAGTTTAGATCATAATTTATTTATTTATTTTAATTTAGGAAGTACTTGCACTCCGCACCTCCACCCTCCTATGCCATTATTGCTGCTCCCAGAACATTATTTGGCTGAGTCAGTATTGGGTATTCAGGTACAGCAGCTATGTGCAGACATGCCCAACCTGTGGCTGATGCCCATGGATGAGCAACTCCTCAAGCTGCTATAAGTTGCTTCTCGTGGTAGTCTTACATGCAGTAAGCCCATTTGTATGTGGCAGGTCTTCATACCACTGCTGACAGCCACAGCTGACGGGTGTGGGTGTGGGTGAAGAAAAATGCCAGCTCTGTGGCAATTTGAAGCAGCCTTCCGACAGCTACTGGTTTGTGTACATTAGCCTTTCCATAGCTGGTTCTGAAGAACTTGTGTGTTTATTGCAGGAAATGCTTCAAACAGGGAGAAAGCTGAAGAATAAAACTAAAGGTGTGACCCCAAACCCTGTAGGGCTCCGGTTCATACCCAGAGTTCCTGCAACCATATTGAAGCCATTGAATCGCAACCAAAACGTCTGCAGCCCAGACTTCTCATTAAAGCTTCTGTGTTGTGCTGTCTGTTCCAGTGTGATAACTTGCCCGTTTCCCATAATTCCTGCAGCTGGTCCCCTTCATAGACTTATGAACAAAGAGAAGTTACTAGCTAGACCAGCCTTACCACATTTGGTCAAAAGCCTCAGAGATGCTGGCTGATCAGTTATATAGATAATAGTTTATAGTAGCAGATACCATTAATAATGTCTTTATGTAATGTTATGGCTGTGTCTGGCACCCAAGGTATGCATTGTTGACTCTTGGCTTGCCGCTCCCACTCCCACCACCTCCCAACCATACCCTTTTCAAAGTTGAGCTACGATACACCCCACAGCATTTATACTCAGGCAGCCAGATTAAGTGACACTTATGTTAATATCTTTAGGACTTAACTCACACACCTAAGTGTTGGTTCAGCCTGAAATGGGAAGGCAAAGGGAGAGGATGTTAGAAAACAGGATAAGCCATACCACACCATTCTTCTTGGTATTAGTTTTTTATCAAATTAAACCTCACCTTTCCTCTACAAATAGTGCTCAAGGCATCTGACAACAATAAAAATATAAGAGAAAATACAAAATTATAATAAAAACGTATCAATTAAAAACACATCAATTAAAACAAAACAAGCAGCACAGTTTGACTATAGCAAACAAGTCTGCTTAAGACCAGGCATACACATGGGAAAAAGTGTCTCTGTGCATTACGTTTTTAGAAATTGGTATAGTTAGATTAGGGTGACCCTATGAAAAGGAGGACAGGGCTCCTGTAACTTCAACAGTTGTACAGAAAAGGGAATTTCAGGTGTCGTTTGTATGCATGCAGCACCTTGTGAAATTCCCCCTTCAGCACAACAGTTAAAGCTGCAGGAGCCCTGCCCTCTTCTGTACCTGGTCACTCTAGTATAGCTCCTTCAGCTTTAATTGTTGTGATGAAGAGGGAATTTCACCAGGTGCTGCATGCATACAAATAACACCTGCTGAAAATCCTTTTCTGTAGATACAGGAGCCCTATCCTCCTTTCCATATGGTCACCCTAAGTTAGATCATATGGATTTTTGGTGGCATGATTCCTCAGATCCAGGGTCCAAAGCAGCAGATCCCGTGCCTTCCCACTCGGTAATCCTTCACCATAGCAGTAACATCATAAAGAACTTAAAGAACCATGGACCAACTGACTTAAGGCCTGTAATTTCCTTTTCTGCCCTTCTCTGTCTCTCTCTTTCTGCTAAAATATTTTCCCCTTCAGCGCAGCATGCAGCCTTAACTGAAACCTTGGAAATCTCACTCTGAGGTGTAGTATTTAATTACTATTACTTGTAAAAAGACCAACAATGTCATCTTCAGGTATCTTTAGGTGTGTGGAGGTTGAAAGGAAGGGGACAAGGCTCTGGATTTTTCAGCTACTGTTGGCAGAGAGCAGGGTGTCAAGGAAGCAGGGAATTGCTAGAAAAGCTTCTTGACCTGCCTCTTGTGGCTTTGTCTTCCATCTTTTTTATCGATTAGAATATCCATGCAACGTAATCAAAGTCTCACTGAATTTCTAATGTGTTTAAAATTGTAGCCATAGGTTGGTATTCCAGGTTTTGTTAGTACAGCAAGCATCTCCCCACTCCCCCCATCTCTGTTGATGTAGCCTTGAACAGTAGAGAGAACTTTGATTCTACGTTGGCACAAGACAAGTGCTTAATGTATGAGCACCAATTCATTACCCAATACAGCAAATTAGGCTGCCCATCTTGAGAAACTGATGGTCATGTGTGAAAGGTACATGTCAGTAGGCTGTACTTTAAATATGCTTTTCTCTGAATAGAAATGAGTGAATTTCTTACTTCCTTTCCAGTTATTGTTGATCTATTACACTGGTTGACAGAACAAGCGTTAACTCTTCTGAACAATACATTCCGTTCTCGTCCCCCAAAGCACTCCTTGTACATCTACTCTCTACGACAGAGCAGAACAAACCATGGAAAGAAAATCAACATTTTTATTCAAACAAGAAATAATAGGTGGAGAAGCCAGGAAAGAGCCACCACACCCAAGGTGATTCCCAGAAAAAGAACAACTTTAAACTGTCAGAAAGAATAATTAGCCATCTGATATTCACTACATCAGGGGTGAGGAATATTTGTCAGCCCAAGGCCTGAATTCCAGTCTTGGAAAAGTCTTGGCCGCATTAAATCTGTGGCCAAAAGTGTAACAGGCGAGGCCAAAACATGAATACCGATTTTATGCCTACTCAGAAGTAAGCAGGACAAGGCTTCTGTATATCTACTCATGACTGAGTCAGCAGCACTTTCAGATAGCATCCTAAATACTAAGCCTTTGCATGTGTATTCAAAAGTAAACATGTTATGTCTACTCACAATTAATCAGGGCACTCAGAAATAAGCAGGGCAACCTTCAGAAGTAAACAGGATTGAATCACTCAACAGTTTCTTCCCCAGAACCCCTTAGCTCAGATCAGCAGCTGATGGGAGATGAGAGCTTTCCCCTTCTGGGAGAGGGTGGGGGGCTGAAAAAGAAGCTGGCAGGCAAATTGGGAACACCTGCAAGCTGTATGTGGCCAGCAGGCTGATTTCTCCGTCCCTGTTCTTCACCAGGTTGGAGCATGGAATTAGTGGAAATCCATGGAAATAATCAATTATTATTGCTGTATTCTGAAGGCAGTGAGAATTTTGAACTGGCATATCAGTCCAGTTCAGTTGACAACATAGATGAAGCACAAGCTGTAGTTAGTGAGCTACCCAAAAACTGAGTAGCCATTACCAAGGGAATTGGGAGTGGGATGTAGGAATGGTATTGGACCAAAATTGGGCAGGAGCAGATCAGGAACATAGTGTCAGGTGCACAGTGCTCAGGCAAATACCTGGAAGTTGCAATGTGAGGCAGGTTTACCAATATTCAGTTATGGCCAGTCAAATAGGCTTCTGGAAAAGAATAAAGCTCTCTGCCTGTGTTGGCATGTGTATCCTACTTGATCAGCTTATGACAGGAGTTGGTCATGAAGGCCAAGGTTGTGTATTCAAACCCATAAAGGGATACAAATTTACATGAATCTTTGAATAAACTCACAGAAATCCAAAGTAAGGTATTCGGTAACCATAAATCACAGCAAAATTTCAAATAGTTCTTACTGTTTCGTTTTACATTTTCCCACAGTATCGGCTGTAACACGATCTGTTCCTTCAAATCTAGATTTTGGTTTGTCATGGTGGAAGTGCTCAACAGCTACAAAAAATATGGTTATATTGAATCACACTGTGCCTATTTTTCAGGCTTAGTAGATATTAATTTATTTCAAGACAGATAGCTTTTCTTATACTGTACTGGTAGCTGGCTTGTCGTCGTCCCCCCCCCATTTTTGAAACATGAAATCTGTTCTGAACAGTGGTAAAAATGTATAAGCAACATATGGTGAGTTATTGGGGTGGAGGAAAGAAATTTATAGCGTAAACTTCATTTTTTTTCCCAGTTTAGCGGAAGTAAACCTCACTATCTAAATATACCATCTGCATAAGATTTTCATTCTGGCCTCAGGACTCTAGTCTAAACCATGTCAAATTTTCTTTTTAAAAAGTCTTCATTCTCCTAAACGAGCACTTTCATCCCAAACACAACTGAGCACCTCTTTATTTTGCCATCCAAACTTCAGCTGTTCTGGTTTCCCCAGGAAAACATTCTGGATTTTCTGACTATCCTAGTGAGTGCTAATGTCCTCCAATGAGACTATTTGGTATAGGTGGGAGTTTCCATTGAAATTGTGAGCCTCCTTTTATTTTTTTAGGGGACAAACTTTTCCTATTGAAACTCTTGAAGATGGGCAAATAGATATTAGACAGTTTGAACAATAGGAAATTACTTTTATGATTATTTCAGCATGAAACACAAGAGCTGGTTCAAATGAAATTCATGGCACTTAGAGGCTATGCATAGCAGAGAAGTACAACCACATCTTTCCACCCTGCCCACCAACATGCCTGTGTGTTCCAGATGTGAATGTAATGTTTGTATAGGGCATGTGAACCTCAATTCCTGGACTTTGTGTGGGGTATTGTTAATATGGTTTGGGCTACCAGCTTATCAGCCCCAATCAAAATGGCCAGTAATGTTGGATTTTACAGCATTTTACGGATTTTACAACATCAACACATAGTTGTTTGCTGTATCTGGTATATCTTTTGTTTCTAACGCTATGTAGCCTTTTCCTGTAGCAAATTCTACACGTATTTTTCGCCACGTACCACATGCTTCCATACCAAACCTGCATTCTCATACGTAATGGGTGGTTTGAAATATTTGTTTACAAAAATTGGGAGAATTCCTATTTTTGGCTCACTTCTTCCTGTTTTTTTTTTTTTTTTTTTTTTGCCATCAGATGTGATATCTGCCAAACAAAACTAATTATACACCTCTCCCCACTTAACTTTGGCCTTTCTGTGTATGCATTTTGGTGATGAGAGATGTCTTCATTCATTTCCCCTACTTTAGGATTTTCCAACTATTTGAGTGGCTGCTCAACTGTGTACAAATCTGGGCTTTGTATTAAAGGCTATAATTGCCTGAGAATCTTCTAGATTAGAATATTGTATACTTATTTAAATGTATTGGTCTATTGAAATGTAAATATGAACATGTAAATGTGTACTTTCCTTTTCAAATAAGGAATCTCCATGAACGGAGCACAGCTTCATGCTTGCTTTCATTTCCAGTTGATCAAGTTTACAAATGTTCAGTTGATCCAACTTCATCACACACGAATCTGAAGCAGAATGGCCTGGCTCCCACAACATGCTAAACCATGCTGCTTAACAACAAAATGGTTAAGGGAATGCATAATGCACACAATTCTGATATTAAAGCAGCAGAAACAGAATTATGGCAAAATACCTTACAGCTGGGAAACACACTAGTCAGGAAAGTACAGGTTTGGCCTAAGATATTTTGCCATAATTCTGTTTCTGTTGCTTTAATATCAGAATTGTGTGCATCTGTCTTGAACAGTCTTATTTTTGCATGTGCACATGCCTTTGTAGGTGTGAATCCCCAACCCAGGTTGGTTTGCAAGTGCCTGATTTCCAGAGAAGGTCTCTTTCAGATCTTTGTATGTTTTGCCACTTGTTGCTTCCAGAGGGTTTAATTTTGGCACATTTTATGAGCTAGGCATCGGGGTAGATCTGTCTCCTTCTAGATTTATCAGCTTTACAAGGTATTTTCATCCATGCAGCTAGACTTCTTCAAGGTAGCCCCCTAAAATATCCAGACTGGACCTGGTAAGGAAACCTTCAGTTTCAAACGAGCAAGTCATGGTTCTGATATTACCATTGTTGGCATCAATGTGGTAAATGGTTGAAGAGTAGAAGAGTGACTCTCATGCTTAAGAGTTCCCTGATCATCTCCTGTGTTCTTAGTGAAGCACTTTGCAGTGATCAGTGTTTTCAGTGCCACTTGAAGTTCTTAATCATCACATAAGTATCCCCTCCCTAAATAAGTGTCTGGTTCCTGCTTGGTGTCAAAGAAAAGGACTGGATTACCCTAATTATCTCTGCACTGACCCTGCTATTATTCTTAACCTTGCTGTTGCAAATTGCACATAATCAAGATAGAGGGACTAGCCATAGATTTCTCTTTGCTCCAGACACCCCAGTGTGTTTCAGTATAATATTGGAAAATGCGTATTCCTCAATTATTGCGAGTAAATCTGACGCTTTGAGGGGAAATTACTGTTTTTCTGCTACTAATTGGTATCTCCCTAAAAATTCCAACTTGTCCCCAAAATCCATCTCCAATCCACCTCTCTCTCTCTCTCTCTCTCTCTCTCTCTCTCTCATATAATGTATTATATTGTTAATACGCGCAATAGCTGACGCTTTCTGGGCATATATAAGCTTCAGAAATAAATTACTGTATGACGTTATAATGTAAGTTCATGCACAGGAAGTGAAACAGTCCTGTGCTGACTTTATACTCCAGAATCTTGGTATTCATATGTAAAGGAAAGGAAAGGAACCTCTCGTGCAAGCACTGAGTCATTACTGACTCTTGGAGGGATGCCAGCTTTCGCTGACATTTTCTTAGCAGGCCTTATAGCTGGGTGGTTTGCCGTTGCCTTCCCCGGCCGTTATTACCTTTCCCCCAGCTAACTGGGTACTCATTTTACCGACCTCGGGAGGATGGAAGGCTGAGTCGACCCGAGCCGGCTGCCTGAAACCAGCTTCCGCTGGGATCGAACTCAGGCCTTGGGGAGAGTTTCAGCTGCAGAAACTGCTGCTTTACCGCTCTGCGCCACACGAGGCTCCTATTCATATGTAAAGGTAAGTGTTAAATGGCCACTTCTTCAGCTATTGCCCTTGCTAAAAGCAAACCACAACCCTTTCCTTTAATTGCTTAAATATCTGCTTAAATCTACATAAAATGGACATAAGGGGGGGGAAGAATAATGTCCTTATTTGTAGATGATGCAAGCATGTATTGCAGCAGGTGTCATCTTGGAAGACAGAGGCTGTAGCTCATTGGCTGAGCTCATGGTTTGCATGCCAAAGGTCCCAGGTTCAATCCCTGGCATCTCTGAGGAGGGCTGGGAAGAACTCCTGCCTGAAACCCTGGAGAACCATTGCCAGTCATTGTGTAGACAATACTGCGCGAGATGGATCAATAGTCTGACTTGGTATAAGAGAATTTTCTATGTTGTTAAGAGCCATTCTCTTGAACATGAGAGACGGGATGCCTCTTCTGTGATGCTGCCTGTATCAAACGCTGCTGGCTGTTAGCATATTGAAAGCCACTTTTGGCAGAAAGGTGGGATCGGCATTAACAAATAAACATCACATGGATTTCTGGGGTGCCTATATCAGATTGGAAAAGTCCTGCATGAGCCTGGAGTATCGGCACTGCAAGGGATCCAAGCTATACATCTTGAATTGCATGCTGCGTCCTCATTGTTTGGCTACCTTGTGCTGAAATGAAAGTGTCACCCCTAAATATGTCCCTCTAGGTAGCTGCTTGTGAACTTGTGCTAACTCGAACCCTTCATGTGGAACCTCAGCTATTTAGGTGACGTGTTTTGTTTTTTGGAGATTCACTGAGGAAAGGGAAGAGACTGTTTCTTTACCTTACATAATTTGTCTGAATCTGGGCTGTTTGGTTGCAAACAGCCTTAGCTGCGTTATGAAACAGTGTTGTGTCTTGCTAGGCTACTTCTGCAGGCTCACCCTGCTGTGCCTTTAGTCCAATGCTGTTAAGCTGCCTTGGCGTTGATTTTAAATGAAGGCACACAGTTTGATGCAAGGTCACTGCAGAGCTCCTCCAGTATTGATTTACAATGCTGCTGAGGGCTGCAGACTTGAACTGTCTCCAGAGTTTCTAGTAGAGGGCTTGGTATGAGCTCAGGTGCAGGAAGTTAATGCCTGCTGTATCTCCAAGATACTGTCATCCGTTCTCCTTTCTTTGCGTATGTGTGTGTTCAGTTCTACAGCACTTTCTAGGTCCTTAATGTTCTGTCAGTCCCCATCTTCATTGCAGCCTTTGTCTGATAGCCCTGCAAATTTCTCCACAGTTCCAAAAGTGCAATATCCTGTTTGTGCATGTAGGGGTTGGGGATAGCCTAGTTGTTGCATTGTCATGGAGAATGATGATTAAAGAATCATTCATTCCTTCAGAATGACTCAGTTATGTGGTTTGATTGGTATGGGTTACTTGTGGAGGTTCATCATTCTTTTTCTGCCAAAATCTGTTTCATTCTTTTTTTAAATGCTGAGAGCCACTTGCCAACAATATGTTCTGCCTTGGTGGACCAGGACAGATGTTGCCTTCCCATGCTTAAGAGGTTGAAAGTGGGCTTTGGAATTGTGCAGTCAACATTACAACATGACTAAGGCTAAGCAAGGTACCCACTTAGGAAGGACTTGGGACCAGGATTCCATTCTACATTTAAATCCTGGCTATTAGTATTTTAAGTGTGGTCGCACCATAGATTTGCATAAGGCAGTACGATACTGGCCATTTTATTCTCAATTCCTTTTCTTATCATGCCTAACATGGAGTTTGCCTTCTTTACAACAGCTGCACAATGGGTGGACATTTTCATCGAGCTGTCCACCACAATCCCAAGATCTCTTTCTTGCTCGGTCACCACCAGCTCAGATCTCATTAGGTTATACTTGAAGTTGGGTTTTTTTGCCCCAATGTGCATCACCTTACACTTGCTTACATCAAGTCTGTGCAGGGCCTGTAACTGAGGAAGGAGAAATTGAAAATGCTTGGCCATTGGGGAGAAATATGGAGGCAGCATTTCAATGGCTGTCTTACATAATGCGCAGAGAGCTGTTTATAATGCTTTCTGCCCACCATTCTGAATACAGCTGCTCTTGGGTGAACCTGCTCTCATTCACATTGCCTTGCATTGTTTATCTTTGAATAACTTATCAGTCCTGAATAACATTTGGGTTGTCCTGTTTGGAGAAAGAAGAACAAAGCAGAATAAACATAAGGGAGCTAGTAACTTCATGGTAGATTTTACTGGAGGGAAAGCCTTGCACACAATTCCATTAGGAAACTTAAATGAATTTTACAACTGGCCTTGTTGTCCATAGCAAACAGCATAAGTCTAGATGAAGCCTCACGTAGTGGTTACCATAGTAACAATGACTGGATGTTTTGAACATTGTTATATATAAACTGTTTACCAGAGATCCACAAAGTTTGGCTGACCTTGGTAGCCAGCCACAATCTATACAATGCGATGAACCTACAGGCAGGTCTCGTCTCTGACATCTGGCTGAAGCACAGTGTGGTCAGGGATGATCTTCACCTCCAAAATCAGAGAAGGATGGGGGATCATCCTGCTCATCAGAGTGACAAGTAGAATTGTGGGCTCATATGTTGAACATGAGAGTCCAGCAAACCATTTTTGAAATTCATGGAAATTTCCCAAGTGGTCTATTCTGTACCAGGGTTTTGCGGTTCAACTAATCCAGAATCCCACTGGATGCAAGCAAGCCCTGGGCTGTACTCAAACGCTGTTTGAATCCTGGCTATGGAATACAGAGATTTCTTCAGTTTTATGCATATGTTTCACAGCTCTTGTTCTTGGTCATCTTGTACTCTGCAAGAACCAAGGGTGAAAATGGAGGAGGCTTTCTTGTTGCCCTTCTTATTTTCTTGAATAATGATGATACACAGCCTTCTGTTACCTTCATATTAAATGCCACTTGTCCTAACTCTAAATGCCTGCTTCATCTTTCCAGTTCTATCCTATCAGTGCAGATACCTGGGACTGATAACACTTGCAGCAAAGATGACTACTCAGGTACTTATGCTTGGATTGCCAATTACGGCAGTCTCATTGATGGTGTGTGTCAAGCAAACTTGTATGCTGTCATGTACTCTGGATGAAATGGACATCACCACACCTACTGTAATGTTTTACAGGTGTTTGCCATGCTAGGCTGGTCCATGTGGTTAGTTTAATGGCATAAATATATAGCATAGACCACTGCTACACCAACATACACTTGTTGTTGAATCACTTGTTATTGCATTGGCTGCCTTTTTTTCTGCTTCAGGAGTTCTGTGTCAGGATAGTTTATACCAATCTCACTACTGACTGCCAGCAATTTCTTCCCAAGGTAAGGGTAGCAGTCATTTTAAGTAGACAGTTGATTTGCTGTTTAACATTGACCTTGATTGATTGTATGGTTTCTCCTCAGGTGATGTCTCAACGTAAGCTGTAGCGCTGCCCCAGTATAACCAAGGTTTGAACACCTTCCGAAGTAAGTTCAAGACTTTTAATTCTTGATCTCCTTTAAATACAATCTCTTAAGATGCATGATGTCTAAACTTCATGACTGTTTTGTGTGTTACAGGTTACAATGTGAATGGTCCATTAGGCTGCCATATGACCACAAAAGCGTCACATCTGGATCCCCCCCCCCCCCCAACCAGAAGAACTTTCATGAACGGGCGAACCATTGCCAGAATTACCAGATTGCAACAGTGGACCTTTATCACTGCATAATTGAAACAATGTATTTCCAGTGGATTGTGCTAGACCCTGGACCTGGTTGACCTGCATTGAAACATCAGTTAAAGCTATGGACACATTGGGTGGGCACATCAGTATTGCTGGGAGTTATTTCTTATCCTGCAATAGAAGAATTATGACCTCCCTTACAAGGTTATTGCGAGGATAAATAAGAACCTGAAATATCTTAAATTAGAAGTAGGGCAAACAATAAATCTTTAATTTTAATGAACTGATACTGAGATGAATCACCACTAACGCAGGCTTAGCAACCAGCATGTATGATAAACAATGTTAAATAAATATATGCCAAAACCTATCTGTACAAGTTTTGCTTATGGCCATTTCATAAGGTTTTAAAATTGCAGAAGTACGTTTCTTTTAAAGCTTTACCTGAACACCCTCCCATATTTTATTGTTGGTGGCTGTGGTGTGTAATCATGGAAAATAACTTCTCAGAGGAGACCTCAAAATCTGGGTGGTGATAAATGAAAGTTTTCTTTGTGGCTTCATGAAACTAAAGTTTAGTATTGATGTCTCTTCCTTTTAAGTAAGTTCTTGTGGTGAATACACATGTAAATGTGTACTCTTTTCAAAGTACCTGAAAAGATTATTCACAGACCTGCAGACAATACAAAATGTTCTCTCTCTAAGGTGACCATATTGAACTCATAGCCTGCAGTGATCTTATGCTTCTTGTTATCACTTCCTGTTTCTTGAAGCCCCTTCTTCTAATTTGCCCTTTTCCAATTAGGAAGAACAAAATTAGGGCAGAAGATGCTTTAAAAACAGGAAGTTAGCATCTTAATGCAATATAAGAGAGGGCAGGGAATATGGCAGACTCTGAAACCCCTATGTTTTTGCGGGTGAGTCATAGGAACCTGAGCTCGTGCTATTGCAACACATGCCATTTTTCACTTCATGCATCAATACTTTGGTTCTTTGACCTCACCTTCTGCTACTCTGACATACATGCCTCATATATCCAATTTCTCTTCTTTTATCCAATCAGTTTTCCAAGTTGTACCATGAAATGAATCCACCTCAAAATGGTGCAGACATGCCTGATATGCACAAAGTATTTTGAGTTGGATTCCATGTTTTCTTGTTTGGGGTTGTTACAGAAAGGAATAGAATTTGGTTTTATCTGTCTGTGCCTCCACCCAAAGTTCTTATTTTGGACAGAACTTGCTGTACCTAAACAGTTACCTGCTTCACATGCCTTATTTATTTATACATGTATGCATGCACATATCTCTGCAACATATTACACCATGAGCCTTTCTTGTCTAATGGCATGTGACACACATGAGCTAAAAGGTACCTGCGCAATTTGCAATATTTGTGCTACAGGCTGGAATAACCATTAGACAAGAGGAGCATATACTACTGCCAAAAAATGGAATAATAACACAATTAGCATCTAATTTAAAAGTAAACAGAAGTATCTTGTCAATTAGGTTGGAAATATTTTGTTTATGCCAATGATTTTTGGGAAGATTGTATCCGTCGGCTGAAATTCAGTGTGCAATCCAGCACAGTGATTTGCTGCTTTTAGTCTGCAGTAACCTAGCAACAGGGCTACACACCCTCCTAGCAAAGGAAGCTGAAGAGCTCTTCAGGCATATTCTTGTGCATCACAAGGGCTATTTAGTATTTTGAACAATCTGAGCATTGCCATCGCATTATATCGTCACGGACCAGTAGGAATTTGTCAACTTTCAGCTGATCTTTCTACATCCGACATCACCATTGGTATTCTAGAAGGGAAATGAAGCTCACTGGAGCAGTTGCATTGCACAGGCCGTGAGCGAATTCTGAAGGAGAGTGCCGTAGGTGGAATGGTTATTGAGCATTAAACAGTAGTTCTAAATACATAGAGGCCTCTCCATAAAGTTGTGTGAGGGAAAGAGAAATTGCCCATTTCTTCATAATACTTTAAGCAGTCAGATTAACACTTCCTCTCTCAAAATGCTCACGGGTAGAACTTTACTCCCTTCATGGCATAGGTTGAAGGCTCTCTTTCTTCAGGCATCTTGGGTTCCACAGAACACAGGCAGTTGATGGACAGGTATCTGTCTTTCGATTACCCCTCCCCCTTGATGCTTTTTACTCTTAATCCAGCTGCAAGATAGAAGAAAACTCTTCCAACCCCCACCCAGAATAGTTTACACTGATGTTTTGGACCAAAACCTTAATGAAACTGAATGTCTTGACAGTCCTCTTCAACTTTAATAATGTTAGTTTTTCTTATTACTGTGTTTGTTTCTCTGTGTTCTTTATTTTTAAATTGATAGCAAACACTGAAAGTGAATAGGCATCTACATTATGCCAAGACTTGACATCCATTTGATGGTCCCCATAAGTGTGTCTTGCTTGTGGATTCCTGGTTGACGGCTTGTTGGCCACTGTGTGAACCTAGTACTGGACTAGTTTTATTTATTTATTTATTTATTACATTTTTATACCACCCAATAGACGAAGGTCTCTAGGCGGTTCACAAAAATTAAAACCATACTAAAACAACCAACAGGTTAAAAACACAAATACAAAATACAGTATAAAAAGCACAACCAGGATAAAACCACACAGCAAAATTGTTATAAGTTTAAAATACAGAGTTAGAACAGTAAAATTTAAATTCGTTGAAATTAAGTGTTAAAATACTGAGAGAATAAAAAGTTCTTTAGCTGGCGATGAAAAGAGTACAGTGTAGGTGCCAGGCGGACCTCTCTGGGGAGCTCATTCCACAGCCGAGGTGCCACAGCGGAGAAAGCCCTGCTCCTAGTAGCCACCTGCCTCACTTTCTTTGGCGGGCCCACGGAGAAGGGCCCCTGTAGATGATCTTAAGGTCCAGGCAGGTACATATGGGAGGTGGCGTTCCTTCAAATAACCTGGCTCCAAACTGTTTAGGGCTTTGAATGTCAATACCAGCACTTTGAATCGGGCCTGGACCTGGACTGGCAGCCAGTGAAGTTGTAAAAGGACTGGGGTAATGTGATCTCGCCGGCCAGTCCCTGTTAGTAAACGGGCTGCCCTGTTCTGTACCAGCTGAAGTTTCCGGACCGTTTTCAAAGGCAGCCCCACGTATAACGCATTGCAGTAATCCAAACGAGAGTTTATCAGAGCATGGATAATAGATGGACCCTTGGTCTGATCCAGCATGGCTCTTATGTTGCAATTACAAGGCACTTGTGTGTGAGCCCCTCACACATCACCTACTCTATGGCAAGTTTATAGATATTGTTCCTGCAGTCCCTGAATGTGTATGATGATACTCCTGAGGGCAGTGCACTGTGTTCCAAATATTTTCAAACTTCTAATAATTCAGGCAGTTGTTTTTGGTTCAGAGCCCATTGGGTTGTGTCCAGTGTTAGTCCTACTTAGGGTAGATTCATTGAAATGAGTGGGACTTAAGTTAGTCAAGTCCAACTTGAATTCCAGGCATTTTAATGGGTCTACTTTTAAGTAGGATCGACATTTATTTATTTATTTATTACATTTTTATACCGCCCAATAGCCGAAGCTCTCTGGGCGGTTCACAAAAATTCACATTGTATACAATCTATTGGTTTTATATCCGAGATTAAAGGTAGAAGGTAGATCTGCGATAAATCAGTAAGTTTTTCTGATTCTCAATTGTATGAAAACAGCAGCAACAAAAATTATTATTCTCCACTCCCTCCCCAACGAAAAACCCAAACAACTTGGCCTAGCATTCTTTAGTAGTGCATGTCTTTTGTATGGTAATGCAAGGCAGACAGCTGGAGGGCAGGGCAAGGGGCATAAACTCCTCCCGGTGTGTAAGAGACAAAGGGTTGACTGTACATGTCAAGAGGATCGAAAGTCAATCTAAGAAGCAATTATTTCCCCAATAAATTGATTTATGCTGGTGCAAATGCTACAGAACAGTGGTTCCTGATCTTGGATCTCCACTTGTTAGACTACAAGCCCCATCATCCATGGCCAGCATGACCAGTGATATGATATTATGGGACTTGTAGTCCAATATAAAAACCAGAGATTTGTGGTTGACAGCCATGTTGCCTCATTGTATCTTTCACCTTCCAGGCATTATGTAAGAATGTGCTGCAAGTTGACCTGTCTAACTATTTGTAGAGGGCCCAAAGTTTCTATAGTTTGAGAAATCCCAGTATTAATGCACTGCTGTTTATAATGGACAACCTAACCTCCGTTGCTCAACAGTGAGAAGCAAAGAAAGCAAATACCTCTTCTTTATCAGCACATTTTTTTAGGAACAGAGGCTGTTTCTAGATTAGATTAAACCAGTGTGTGATGCAACTGTGGGAATGTATTTCAGCTTTCATAATATCTGAGCACTTTTTTTTAGGATGCGTAGTACTCTGTGTTTGTGTGTATGTAGCTGTGGCACATGCAGTATACACATGAAATACATGTTTTATAACAGGTGCGTTGCTTGCTGTATCTTAAAGGTTTGATTTAAAAAGTATTAAAAGTCTTTTTAAAAGAGTAGAAAACCTGAATGCTCATACTGGAAGGGCATCACCTCTGGATGCATTGGTACAATCTTAGCTGCCTCAGTAGACAAATTTCATGATTTGCAGCCATTTGTGTAGAATGGGGTGAGTTTAAAAAAGTGTTAATGTGAGCTACAGTTCTGTAAAACTAAGCAAAACTTACTTCTGTTTCCATTCTGTTTTTTTAATAGGTCTAAGAGGGCTAATTAATCTTGGGAACACATGTTTTATGAACTGTATTGTCCAAGCACTTACCCACACTCCACTACTGCGAGATTTCTTCCTCTCCGACAGACACAAATGTGAAATGCAAAGCCCCAGCTCATGTCTGGTCTGTGAAATGTCTACGCTTTTTCAGGAGGTGAGTCACCCTTTCCCCTTACCCATAACTTGTGAGACATGCTTTCCAGCTTGTAACACTCAGAATCATTAGTTTTATTCTTTGGTTCTGTACAGGTTTGCGCTAGCTATAATTGAGAATTTAAACCATGGTTTAAGCTTTTAGATGTACAACAGGCAAACCATAGTTTAGAACTCCTAATCTGCTTTCGATTTTTGTCTCCTTGGCACTTCCCTTCAATGTTCGCGCCATTCTTCATGGTGCAGCAACTATGATTTGTTAATCCAAATACGAAATCGTAATTAACACCAATTATGATTAGCAAACCTACTTCAAAACACAATTTCTAATCTGGTTTGCTGGCTGATCAGAAACTTTTGTTTCAGTTCAGATATCAAGTAAGTCATAGGAAAGCTTCCTTAACGTGGTTTGGTGTGTTCTGACTATTGTGTTGTCCTGAGTTTGTAACTGCATAAAAAAAATGAGAATTTATACTTTGATGTAAGGTAGGATAACTAAGCTTGTCTGCCTACTAGTTTTGCATTAGTCATGCCAAATAGAAGTTGGGTTTTTTGAGCATAGCTGAACTGCTTGAAAGCATATAGCTGTTGACACTGCTAGAGTTCATTTTCACACAGCTTATTTCTTAGCGCCGAAGCAGAGTTAAATGCTGTTTAGTCAGAGATGTCTTACATGAGTTGCAGACTAATTTACTCTTTACTGGGAAGAAGGGAGCAGGAAGTTATTATGAAGACCTTTAGGAAAATAGCTGCAGGATTATTCTCTCCAGGTACAGTACTTTGGGATTTCACACTGAAAATAGTGTGGCTTATTACTGCATATTAGCATTACCTATTTTGTGTGGGAGTACCCCTTTGTACTTGTAAAACTGTTAGCTTTGCAAAAGATGAGTTTTTAAGTTACTATATAACTTCCAGTAAAAATAATATGCCTTGATTTGGTGGGTATTTCATCTGTTTCCTGTAATGAAGAAATTTGAGCATACTTGTGAGATTGTGCATGTATGTAGATAACGGATAACTTAATCTCCTGATAGGAGAATGCCACTCAGGATATGCAGTGATGTTTCTCTTTATAGGGAAGTTTGATGCACTATTGGGATCAAGTTAAAAATCATCGCTAACACCCATAAGTGCCTTTTAAAAGCCAGAAGACTAAATACCAGAGGGATATTTTGTAGAGTACAAATAAATTGAAACTAAGAATGTTAGTCTTCTTATATCCTTGTCCTCCCAAGAATAGCATATATGGGGTTCCTAGGAGCCCCTAGTGTATAGGGAGGCCATTGAAGAAGCTACACCAGAACCTTCATATCATTCTATAGCCCAAAGGAAAACAAGATAAATTAGTGCAGACATAATGCTTAACCCTTAGCCTAATTTCATGCATCCTCTGTATCATGCAGTTTTCTGGATGCTTCAGGCTCACTCTTGCTCTTAGAACTGCCCCTCTGGGAATTGCTTCCTCTTCCGTGTGTGTGTGTGAGAGAGAGAGGGAGACAGATAGATAGACAGAATGGGGTGGCACAAAAACAGAGAAAGGGAGTTATGCAATCCTGTAACACTGCAAACTCCAATCACTAGGGTCTCTGGCTCCACCTGTCATCAGTTGTAGCCCCCCAATTGACCTTTCCCTGGGGTCAGCTGCCTTTCATAGAAAAATGGTTCTCTGCCCCTGGTTTATTGTCTTAACCTTGATTAAGATCCTAGATGTGCAGTGAAATTATGGCTTAGCTTGCTGAACTAAGTCCCTACCCTGGAGGTTATGTCTGAGGAGGTACTATTGAGACCTAGTGCTATGGAGTAATCTGTTAGGGATGTTCTGGGTATGGAAGGTCTGGTCTTAGAGCAGCAATTTGAACTAGATGCCCTTCTAGACCCTTTCTACATTGTGTGTGTGTGTATATGTGTGTGTGTGTGTGTGTGTGTTCTCTAGCAAATCTGAAAACAGGTTAGTAGAGATGTAATAGGGATGATCTTTTACTTGTGGTCCAGCAGGTCATGGTGCTGTCCTCCCTCCATCCTTAGGGAATAAACTAACAACTGCAATTAAAACTAATCAGACTTGCTGCTTAACCAAAATTCCTAACCATGGCTAAGGCCATGTCCAAATCCTAATCAAGTTTACTGGGCAACCAGTTACAGGTCTTAAAAAGGAAATTGACAGCCAAACAAATCCAACATTTACACTACATAAGTCATAGGCAAAGTCCTTAGACCAAAAAATTAGGCTAAGCAGGGAGGGGGGAATTCACTCTTCCTAACACAGTGCAGTTCCATGACCATCTCCCAGTCTCTTAACTGCAGTGAAGAGGGCAACTTTAGTTCATGTGCACCAGTCACATTCCTTTAGAGATTAAGTGGCAACATAGAAAGAGAAATGTCCTCTTCACTCAGCTTCCATTTTCAGCTTGTAAAGGTTTATGTAAAGATCACAAGCTTGTACAATGGTTCCAAAAAAGAACCTTTGTTATATATATTTTCCAAGTTAGGTATAGAGATTAGAACTCAGATTAGGATCTTTCGGGGTCTTGATCCTATTGGCACACAATGCTCCCTGGTTTATATTGTGACGATGCTTTAGATTTCCTAATGTTCCTAACATACAGCTGATCATAGGCTTCCTCAACACGGGCATCTTGATGGGCTCTATTGTTAACTGCTCTCCTCTCTGCTTTCACATGCCTCTACATTTTTTATTATTGTAATGCCTTTCCACATCAAAGGACAGAATCAATTTTATCTTTCAGGGGTCTGTTTTGCCTCTTTACTGTGCTTACTCTTTATTTGTTGAGAAAATGGGCATGAAAAGCCGCACCCGCACTGAGGGCCTTCAAGACACTATCGCTACACGTACAAGAACGACTTTTGCTCAGATGCTGCATAGCTGCAGGCTTGCTGGTTGGGTGCATTTGCACCCTCTGCCTAGTAATGGGCAGTGGTTTGAGAGAGCTGCTGCTTAAGCTTCCTTTTCATCCTAATGATGCACTAAATAATACAAAATCAGGTAGCTGCAGTGGAGTAATTATGGAAAATGCTACTGGGTGGAGTGATGGGATACTGCCAGGACTAATTGTAAGAAGTGGCAGAACAGGGAAGTTTTATTGCTGCAGTTCCCTGAATTATATTGTCACAGCAGCCTTGTCAGCAAATTTCGATTACCACACCCGGTCTCTAGTCCCTTGGTGTCACTCTTGTTGGCATCCAAGAGTTGCGTATTGATCCTTTTGTACATCAAAAGGCCTTTGTGCATTGTTGCATTGCTGCAGTTTAGTTTCAAGCCAAGGCTATTGGGAGCTCTGCAAGGGAAAGTATTCATCTCTTAGGTACATTACGTTATGTATGTGCAAGTCTCAAAACTGCCAGCTAGGACGGTTGCTCCCCCTATTCACAACTGCAAGATGACTGAGCAATATACTGGCTTCCGGTGTGACCCTATTAGTTTGTTGAAGCTCAGTCACCACAGAAAAAGGCTTGCATGTTCAAAATGGTGGCTGGCGCACCTCTCAAAACCCCGCAGGTGAATTAACTCATGGTGGCTTACCGTGATGCGCAAACTGAAGAAATATCCTGGGAAAAGCCAGCTGTTCTCCCCATCCCCTTGAGGACAGAACTCTTCTTGGCTTGGTTGCTTCCTTCAGCCTTGCCTGACATTGCCTCAAGCCTTGATATAACAGGATCGAACAGGGGTGGGCAACTTGGAAGACCAAAATATTTGGAGGGCCACAACTGGCATCATGTACTTCCCTTATATTGTTTAAATGTAAGAAAGAAACAAAATTACTGAAAACTTTTAATACAATTCTAGCAATGCAAAGAAATGTGCATGATAGTATTTTTGTAAGCCGCCTTGAGAGCCTTTTTGGCTGAAGGGCGGGATGAAAATGCTTAAATAAATAAATAAATAAATAAATAAATATACCTATTCATCTGTTTCAACAGAGTTCCAACACTCTTCCACTGAGGTTGTTTGGGCACCTTCACTTTTGCTGTCACTATCTATTAGTTCCATTTCACTCTGACACATATATGTATTTCAGTGACACACAGATAGATGTATGTGTGCTTTCATATACCTGCTAGGGAAATAGCCAAGCTTGCCTAATATTGTATTTGCAATCAGCATACATTCATTTTTATTCACAGACATGTGAAACATAAAATTTTCCACAGAAAAATATAGCACTGAAAGAATGTCCACCCCACAGTGCTGGTTGTGATGTTATCACTGTTCTCTCCTCCCCCAAGTAGGGTGAGAAAAATGTATGAGGTCATGACAGTGCATTGTGTTTTTCCTTTACTACATTGTGGCCTGGTTCAGAAGACACTTTAAACCATGGCTTTAACCATGCTTAAGCCTTATTAACTATGGTTAAAGCCGTGGTTTAAAGCGTCTTCTGAACCAGGACATTAAAGGGAAGGAGTGGGAACTTGATACAGGTTGGCCGTTTTCAGCCTATTCTGACTTTCCATGGCATGTAAAAGAACTCATACCTAATATACCCAGTATAGTCTGGTTCTTTTTTCTCTCTCAAGGTCTACAACACAATTCAATAAAGCTATTAAAAGATGATTGTATTTTTGTTTGTTTGTTTTTGGAGAGTGAAAAATATTTGATTGTTTTTGTTTCATCTCTTTCCCCCCCGCACCCCCACCCCCCTGAACAGTTCTACTCTGGGCACCGATCTCCTCACATTCCATATAGGTTATTGCACCTGGTATGGACACATGCACGGCATTTAGCAGGGTACGAGCAACAGGATGCGCACGAGTTCCTCATTGCTGCATTAGATGTGCTACATCGACACTGCAAAGGTAAGGATACGTCCACGAGTGTCTCTTTGAAAACAAGAATTAAGCACTCCCAGAAATAGGTCCCAGCATATGCTCTAGTTTTGTAAGTCTCAGCTCAAATTCCAACTGAAAAATCTGTCTGTATTATATACAGTATATATATTTGCCTCAATAAGGTTTTGCAGGGTCCAATCTCAAAAAGGAGGGTCCAGTTCTAAATAAGAGCACCCTGAATACGATATCTATACTTTAAGAACAAGAAAAAGTGTCTTTTTGGCATGCTTAGACACACACATTTATTATGGAATAAGCTTTTGTGGGGTAGGAATTCACTTCGTGAGATGTATGAAATATCATTAGTTGTTGTTGTTTATTCGTTCAGTCATTTCCGACTCTTCGTGACTTCATGGACCAGCCCACGCCAGAGCTTTCTGTCAGCCGTCACCACCCCCAGCTCCCCCAAGGTCAAGTCTGTCACCTCCAGAATATTATCCCTCCATCTTGCCCTTGGTCGGCCCCTCTTCCTTTTGCCTTCCACTTTCCCTAGCATCAGCCTCTTCTCCAGGGTATCCTGTCTTCTCATTATGTGGCCAAAGTACTTCAGTTTTGCCTTTAATACCATTCCCTCAAGTGAGTTACCCCTCTGGAAATAGTTACACTACAAAAAGGTTAAATAAAGCTAATTTACACGTTACAAATGGACAAGTCATCAGGGCTGGATAGCAGTTACCCATTAAAAACTAAAATATGGAATTCCTGATATTTTAAACAAAAATATTAAAAACAGTACCTTTACCAAAACAATGGAAGATAAATGTTGAAAGTTATGGTAGGAAATGTATTGATCATCTAAAACAATATTTGTACATAATTCATCCTATAAAAAATGGATAAACCTGGCAATTATCATTTTTCATGGAACTGTCAGCACTTTATGGTTGTATTGGTCAGACTGCCTCCTCGCCCTGGCACATAGAGCTGTTTTGTTAAAAATATATATATATATATTTTTAAATGTAAGGATATATATTCACAATAATCTCATAACAAGATCCCTCCAGTGGAAGTGGCTAAACGAAACAGAATTTGAAAGTTTAGCATGTTATTCAGACTGGGGCTCCTGGTTTGTTGCTCCCAAACAAGCCAGGAATGATAAACTAAGAACAAACCCTGGTTAGTGAATTCTTGATTTTAAGGGACACAACAAGCCGGAAGCCCTGGTTCAGACAACACACCAAGTTTTCAATTTCTGGTTAGTTTAACTGCTTCCACTATTGGAAGGAGCCAAATGGGAAAGAACAGAATAGTAAGCCAGGATTTTCTGGAATCCTGGCTTATTGTTACATGTGACCACAGCCATTCTTACCAACCAACAAACCAGAAATTAACAACAAATTCAGGATAAATTCACACTATAAGAAAATATTAAGATCTCTAGATTAAGTAAGATTTTTAAATTACCCCCAACAGTACATATGACTATATTGTGTCCTTTTCTAAAAACGTACCTATTTTGGTCAAGCTTCCATGACCCTGATGAAGTTTGTTCATTTGATCATGTACGCAATACCCCAAACCCTTAATAACTAGTCCAAAATTAAAGGAATATATTTTTCTGATTATAACTCATAAGTAAGTCCTAATAAACTAATAGAAGCAAGATTTTGAAGGCTGTACCCTTTCTTGGCGGACTGTAATTTCCTAATAGTATATTAACTATATGACGTACTTGAAAGTACTGAAGCAGTGGAAGAAAGTTCTAGCTGCAAGCCTGGATCACTATCCCGTCCATATAAAATCCAAGATATTTTTTCACCAAGATGATAAAATTGACAAAGCTATCAATAAGGGAATATATATATAAAAAATGAAAATAGAATTTGTGATAGAACATTGATTTTTATAACAGGCATTTTTTCAAAGCAAGGCATTTTTCAGATGGTTCTATCTGGCCAGATCTTGTGGGCATACAGGGCTCAACCTCCAGCAGTTGATCTCTTCAGTCTTTACAGCTAAACATAAATGCTATAGAACGTGTATTAGAGCACGCAGAGCACATTTCCCCTGAAGTGACAACAGCAGCCTTCTAAAACAGCAGAAGTAATGCTTATAACTCACACCTGCAACTACACAATCACTGGGAATTCTCATTCACTGCATAATGCACTTTTTTTCCTGCTGCTTTACATATTGACAGGTGCAAGTAGGTGGTAATTTCATTTTTTTCTTCCTTTCCTGCCAGATGTCATGGGAAGCCCAGTGAGTGGGTAATACCTTTCTGTGTTGCTGTGAACAGGCTTATAGAATAGTCTTTTGAGACCCCCCCTCCTCACTGAGCCTAATTGACTTGGGTAATTGAAAAGGGAGCAGTCTTATCCTCCTGTGGGCAGAAATGCCTGTCTATTAAGAGTATCCAGCAGGGACATTACCTGGAGGCCAGTGAAAATGTGACGAGGCCATTTATATTGGCTTCTGTGTGAAGATGACAAAACCCAAATTGGAAGGAATGGGTTTTAGATGGAAAGATTAAGCCTTGTTCTTTTTCACTGAAGCAGAATCAAAGGGTGCATCTTGGATAATGAGTGGAAGCTATAATTAGATTTTTAAATCTATAAACAAACTGTATAAAACCAAGGGTAATCAAAGTAGTAATGTGATACTTTTTGCATGTTACCTTGTTCCTCAACTGTCACGGCAATGCAACATTGCATGACTTCTTCAGCCAGGTATCTTACTTTAGCCAAAAGTTTAATTCCTTTTTGGGAGATAATTGTTCCATAGCGAAATAGTCCATCAGTGAAACACCATGCAAGTTTAGTATTTCTCCTTGTTTTAAAAAAATGCAATCCAAGCCAGTCTCATGCAGTTCGACCATTTGTTATAAATTGGTAAGATTTTGCCATTCCCTGCCCTAATGACTTGGGGGCAGCTAACAATACCTTTCCTTATAAACCTTTTTCAGTTCAGAAAGAAAGAAAGAAAGAAAGAAAGCTAACTCTCCTCTCTGCATTGGCTTAGTTCCATCACTAATCAGCCAAGTTGGGGTGTGTGGGTGGGGATCCTTATGAATACCTTGTTTTGTGGCAATTTTCTTTGGTATTTGGGATGTATTTAGAATATTCCTATACCACCTTTCTGCAAACCTCTGTGGCGGCGTACAACAATTTTAAAAACATTAATGAAAAAGATGACATAAAGCACTAAAGCAGTGACATGCATCATAAAAAAAATTAAACTATTTTAAACACACTGAAACAATTTTAAAAGCTAAGTTAAAAATATGTATTTTCACACACTTTCTAAAAGCAGAGGGAGGGGGGACGAATCGCAACTCCAAATCTTAATAACCAGATAGGTTTGTAACGACACAGGCTGTCCTTTAGATAGCCAGGCTCCAAGCCAGTCAAAGCTAGCCACGGTTAAAACCAGTACTTTGACGTGAGCCCCGGAAACAATTGGTAACCAGCGCAGATCTTTCACTATTGGAGTGATATCATCACAATACTATTCATTGGTTGGCAACTGAGCTGCCTCATTTTGCACCGACTGAAGCTTCCGGACACTCCACAAGGGTAGCCCTATGTAGAGTGCATTGCAATGGCCCGACTCTGATTTGACCAGAGCATTGTAAACTCTATTTGAATACGTTTGTGACCTCTTTCACTCATGCATATGTGGGCTTGCTTGACGATCAGAGAAAACAACATAGCAACAGCAAGGCATTTTTAATGTTAGCCCATGTTACCTTTTTATGCGACATTTCTTGGTGGTTAACTTTGGATGGCAATAGATTAATCTGATAGGATTTGAAAGGGAAATATTTTTTATCTAATTACCTGCTTATTGATTTCAGTTGGTTATTTCTTTGAGTTATACTTGGTAACCCACTCGAAGCCAGAGCAGATAGAATGAAAGGCCATTCTCAAGTGTAGTAAAGAAATTGAAAGTGGGTCCATGGTATCATGTGTGTTCTCCTTTCCCTTGAGAAGATTTCTCCCACCTCCCTTAAGATTGGTTTGAGAGATATTTTAGCACAAGTGTTAATTCACAGTTAAGGTTGGGCAAGTTCCCTGCTTATTCAAGATCGTTAACCAACTTCAAATCCTGGTAAACCAGAACGTCTGGTGAGTCTTAGTGACAATGAAGCTGTGCCAAAATCTTCCTAAACTGGTACATAAGGAGGGACTTACTGAGGGACAGGGAGTGCGTGCTCCCTTTCTCTTAAGTGTGGTTAAAAGAGCTCTAATTTACTCTATTTCCACTACTCTGTAGGATAAAAGCAAAAAAATATACTTCTGAAAATCGAGAAATTTAGCCTCGGCTGTAACGTTAAGAATTTACCCTTGTTTTTTTGTCATGTTCGGGTAGCCAGATTTACCCTTGCAGAACTATAAAATGCTTTAAATTGCTGATGCCTTCTTTTCTGTTTAATCCACCTCCAACAATTTTGCTTAGATAGTGCATATGATTGCATGTGTGATTTTCTTAAGTGGGTGAAAAAACCATTTTGCCAGGGAAGGCTGGTTTGTTTCTATAACTACATGTGTTGCTCAGTGGCCCTCTTAAGTGAGGTTAAGTAGTCATTTTCACTAACCACCTTGGCAATGCTGCCTAGGCTGCAAACAGCCCTTGGAGCGGACCAAGCAAAGCCACTCTTCTGGTTAATAATAATAGATTATTATCCCACACCACCTATGGCATGGGATCTGTCAAAGTACATTTTGGATTAGCTGACTCTTCACTCTGCATTCAGGCAATGCAGTGCTGCTGAAGCAATAACATCAAAGTAACTTTATCACTTGGCTGGGGTTTTGACTGTTGTATTCTTCCATGTAACCTTTTCCTTATGCTTTGGCTTTCTTGTATATGCAATACCAAAGAGACTAAAGCCCTCTCCAGGCATTCTAAGCACATGTAAGCTCTACGTGTGAGGAGGGGGAGCAGGAATGTGCGCGTTAGCTCTGCTTTGCTTGTCGCCATGCTCTACATGTGGAGGGTGACTGTACAGCTAGCTGAAATCTTCTAAACGTGGAGGCTGAAATTTTGAACTCTCTAAATCTCCCTGATTTAGAACCCCTCCTCTCACGTATACCTGGTGTTGGAAGACCTGAAGAGGACTTGAGAGCTACTTGAATGTTGCAAGTGCTACCATGTAGTATATAAGACAGCAGTTTATGCACATCTGCATGTATACATTAGGAGGGCTTTGAAACAAAGTCTGTTCATTTCCTTTTATTCAGGTGACGATAATGGGAAGAAAGCCAACAACCCCAACCACTGTAACTGCATCATAGACCAAATCTTTACAGGTGGACTACAGTCTGATGTCACTTGTCAAGTCTGCCAGTATGTATAATGAGTTATTTAATTCTGTTTTAAAATATAGAATTAATCACTGGACGTTGGAATGGTGAACACTAAATGCACAAGATGACACAGCTCATTCCCTTTTGTTAAGTATTGGGTACTTGTCACTGTCCGGTTGTAAAAGCAGCCTCTGTTACATATAAGCTAAAGTTTTGAGATAGAAAGCTCCAGTGGAGAACTGGCTGTATAGACAATCTTAAAATAGAGAGTCAGACAGGGTCGGGCAAAGTCATTTTGCTGCCTGCAGTAAAGGTCCCCACCTCATTTCATGTCCAGAAGCTGACCAGATTGGCTGTTAAATCTTACTTCAGCCCTATTGGTAGGAACATAGGAAGTTGTCTTATACTGAGTCAGACTGTTGGTCCCTCTAGCCCAGTATTGTCAACATTGACTGGCAGCAGCTCTTCAGGGTTTCAGGCAGGAATTTTTCCAGCCCTACCTGGAGATGCTGGGGATTGAACCTCGGACCTTCTACATGCAAAGCAGGTGCTCTACCACTGGGATACAGCCCTTACCCTAATGATGGAACAAAGTCCACCACACCTGAGGGCAGCAGGCTAGCTTAGGGGCTACAAGGCTGGCCATGTGGCCTACACAGGACTCTGTCTTCCCACATCCCACCCCATCCCACCCTGCACTGTGGTGGCCACTTCACTCTGCCTAATGGTAGGACTGGTCCTGTTGCTGGAATAGAAGAGTCCTTTCAGTTGATCAAATGAACGACAGGAATGGCCTTGAGCTGGAATCCCACCCCCCAGTTGGGCTTATGGGCTTGAAGCATGGTCCTTCCCCCCCATGTGCTGCTTTTGAGTACTGCAGCTTTCTCAGGTGGCAGATGCTCAGGGTCAGGGAATGTCAACGAAGCATTGGAGGACAGAGTTGTGTGTACAGCCCAGCCAGCCCTACACTCTCTGAGCTAGCTTGCTGCAATGGAGGTAGTCAGTGTTGAAGTAAGATTCAGCTGCCAGTCTGCTTGACTTTTGTACATGGTATGGAGGGGCGGGGTGAGGGTGCCATCTTGTCCTTCACCTCTAGCAACAAAACCTCTTGGACTGACCCTGTTCCCAAATATGAATAGCTTCTCGGATTATGACTGCCTCTTTGCTAACTCTCTTCCATTGTGGACATGCCACTTTTCAATAATAGTTGCCATATCCAGCCAGGTGTCTTGGCATTTTGATGCACTGCAGACCATTTTGGAAAACTGTTCAATTACTCTGGCAACTCTGTTGGTCTGGAAATGTATTTGTTCTAAATGGAGTCAGGAGCTGTCAGAATTTAAATGGATTCCGCACAGCTAAACCTCATGGGCTACTCCGAAGTGATTAGATTCCCATTGTCAGTTTACATCTTGCAGTTGATAGTGCTGTAAATTCCCTAAAATTCTGTACTCTTCATGGATATTTAAAGAAATCGCCTCTGTAAAAATAGCTGGTTTTGACTGAGGTGCTTTCTGTAGTCTCAGCACCCACTAGAGGTGAAGTACCCTCTCTCTCTCTCTCTCTCTCTCTCTCTCTATCTCTCTCTCTCTCTCTCTCTCTCTCTCTATCTCTCTCTTTCTCTCTCTCCCCCACACACACACCCACTCGCAGATTCGGTTTTGAGGTGGCAGGGATGCCATGGAAGTGCTTCCCCTCCCAGTATTTCCGTAGTAGAATTATTTTGTGAATCCATTGTTTGGTCCCGTGATACATGCGGGAAAAAAAGGAATTTTCAGGCTGTATTACCTCCCCCCCCCCCCCCATAATTATGTTCCTTCTTTAGGACCTCGTTGATTAAATGCACTGCTGTAATCAAATGGATGAACTCTCTTCCTTTCCCCCTAGTGGTGTTTCCACAACGATAGACCCGTTCTGGGACATCAGTTTGGACTTGCCAGGCTCCTCTACCCCATTTTGGCCTCTGAGCCCAGGCAGCGACGGCAGTGTGGTGAATGGGGAGAGCCACGTGTCAGGAACCACCACCCTCACAGACTGCTTGCGAAGGTACAACCTGTGGCAGACGTTCTTTAGAAAGGAGTTATCTTAACTTCCCTCCTCCTGTCTGCAGACGAGCAGTGTACAGGCAAATTGCCAAAGAGCAAAACAGCAACTCGGCTACAGTTATAACTGCTGAATCATCTTGCAGAGCAGTTCAGTTCATTTGCAGAAAAAAGAAGCCAGGACAAACGTAAGCGTGTAGCATAAACTGACAGAAGCTGGTAGGTAACCAAGACAAATACCCCCCACCTGATGACCATTGGTTAGTTTTCCTGTGTATAAGCATCAACACTGTTCGTCACTGCAGAAAACCTTGCTTCACTTTGCACAAAACATGCTCCTCCTGCAATGGTCAGCAGAGATAACGGAAGGCTACAGGGACCTCAGAGGCTGATATCTCATCTTCCAGACATTTTAACATATATTCTGTTGAACTGTGAATACACACTTAGCGCTGAGAATCAGGGGTGCACCTTGACCCAGGAAACTAGCTCGTACTTCTAATAAATCTGGATAGACTGCCAACCCCTCCTTCATATACCCTCGTTCCTGGGATTTGGGGAGGGGCATATGATACTGGGGAGGAGAATTTGGCAGGCAAAGCAGCCAGTGGAAAGGATAAAAGCAGACAAGATCCATAGTTTCGCCTACGATTGGATGCTGCCTGTTGGCCCTTTTTAGTTTCCTTTCCTGGAAGAAGAAATCATTGCTTCTCCTTGTGTAACAAAAGACGATTCTGCTTAAATTCAGTGAGCGTATACATGTCTAGAAAATAATTTAACCAAGAGCAGCCTGTGAACAGTGTCTTACTAGGTAGGCAGACTATCATGCCATCTGAACTGATGCCACTACTACTGCTCAATGGATCTGGGGGTCTATGGAATTTGTTTTGCGTCTCCATCTCTTCTTGAGGAGCCACCTAGGATGGGAAATGCTGCAGGAGAAGATTCAAAATATCCATGCCAAAGAATCTGTCCCAACAGCATACAAGAGACGACTGCAAAGAATTCTTGCTTCCAATCAGATGATGGGCTGGTCTGTCTTAAGGCAGAGGGGCCTCAACGAATTTACCTGCCATAGCAAGTTCTACATGGGTACAATCTAGGAAGTTCTTCCCATTTTGTTCTGTTGCTTTCTAGTGCAAGAATGGGAGTGGGGAGGTGTTCCCATGGTTCTGTCTGGGCTTACCATCATTATTCATAGCCCTGACTGAATGCTGATTTTACATTTAATCCTTCCACAACTTTTAAGTCTTCACCAAACTAAAACACCCGAAACTTTAGTTCTGAGGTCACTCCAGAAAGATGTTTCATTGCAGTGTCAAGGTGATGTGATGTTTTACTCACTACCTGCCTCCTCAGACAAGTCTCCACATCCTAATGTGGATTCCAAAGATAAATTAATTGGAACCATTGTAGACTTGTCCCTTACCCAGTTCCCAGGAGCTTTGCCACTTGCCAGGGAATCTCATGGGCACCTTTCAAAACTAGTGAACACACTAGCCACTTCCATCCAGTTCTTGAGCCTCATTTACAACCTTCATAGTAGCTAAGAATATGAGGAATAATAATACTCCTGCTAGACCAGACTGAGTATCGGTCTAGTATCCTGTGCCAAACACCATACTCCATAAGTATGTTTAAAGGCAATAGCTCCCACACCCCTGTATATCATGCAAGGGACACAGAGCATTATTCAGAGTTCTATTTGGCTATCATAACTCATAGCTGTTCATATCTATCCCCTTTTTTTAATTCATCAGACCCTTTTCCAAACAATGCCATTTCAAACAATGCCATCATCGTATCTTGGAGTGGTGAGCTTCATAGAATCATAGAATAGCAGAGTTGGAAGGGGCCTACAAGGCCATCGAGTCCAACCCCCTGCTCAATGCAGGAATCCACCCTAAAGCATCCCTGACAGATGGTTGTCCAGCTTCCTCTTGAATGCCTCTAGTGTGGGAGAGCCCACCACCTCCCTAGGTCACTTGTTCCATTGTCGTACTGCTGTAACAGTCAGGACGTTTTTCCTGATGTCCAGCTGGAATCTGGCTTCCTGTCACTTGAGCCCGTTATTCCGTGTCCTGCACTCTGGGAGGATCAAGAAGAGATCCTGGCCCTTCTCTGTGTGACAACCTTTTAAGTATTTGAAGAGTGCTATCATGTCTCCCCTCAATCTTCTCTTCTCCAGGCTAAACATGCCCAGTTCTTTCAGCTTCTCAAGTTAAGGCCTAGAACTTCCCTCTGTTAGTTCTGAACCTACAGCTAGTCAGTTTAATTGGGTGTGCCTGCTCATCTTAAAAAGTGAGTATAAAAGTTCCACCCGGCCATAAACGGTGATAAAACAGGGTTTCCCCATTGTGTGGTGACTTCTACTTACATTCAAGTGAATGCAAGTAGAACCCCCTTCAGACTTTCCCCCTCAACTTGGGAAGGTCAAGGGCTGAGGGAACGTTGAGGGCGGGCTTACATGTATACCCACAGCCCTTCAGAAGAAACATTACCTAAAGCAGCTTTCCCCAGAGTGCTGCTTTCCAGAGGTTTTGGATTTCAACTCCCATCAGCCCCAGGCAGCATGGCCAATGATCAGGAATTCTGTGGGTTTTAGTCCTGAGACATCTGTTTAGTCCCGAAACAACCCAACAAGAAACCATGGATTCTCAAGGCGGCTTGTTCAGAAAAACTAAGCAACACTGTATGGTTAACAAGCCACCCTGCGGAAAATATCCTGGGTTCAGACAACAGCTAACCCATGGTTCAACGAACAATGCACGGTTCAACAACAACCCACTCAGCCACTGAATCATTACAGTCCAGGCACTCAGTGAGAGGTAGGCCTATGTCCGGGTGTTGCCTTACAATTCAAACATTTACAGCGTCTCAGGTTTTCAACCATTTTATCTATGTGTGTCTTGAAACACGGGTCAGAAAAAATAACATCAGAAGTACCCCGCTTATAAAAAATATTAAGAATTCTGCAAAGGAAAACTCCAGATACTTGCATCTCTCTAGGAAGAAGCTCAACGAAGACACAGATGACATCTTCCTGGATAAAGGGGAGGCTTCATGTGTGTTGCGGGCTGATTAGTATCTCAGAAATTAGACATAGGAGGTGAAAAATAGGGTGGTGACTATATAGATGTGATGGTGTTGAAGCTGCTTTAGAAAGAATGTTATTGAATCAAAAATCAGAAAAGAAAAACAAGTGTCATCAACAGCTACCTAGGAATTGTCAAAGTTGTGGTTTAATATCTATATACTGCTTGAACCACTGTAATTACAAACACGGTTTTGGTGGTCTGTTTATTGAAGTGTAAGTAGACAAAATTGCAAGTATGTTGTCTTGAATTCACAGAGCTTGGACTGAAAAAGAATAGTTCAACATGAGATCTGGACCAAGGATGTGTGTTTATACATGCTGTCCTTTATATTCCCATCCCCATGCTCTAACATGTCTCTCTTTCACGGGCTGAGACTTGGGAAAGAATCCATGCAACAGAACACAGGCTCAGATAACATTAAACTTTGCATCGCAATTACTGTAATCATGTTTTTGCTCAAGCAATCACAAACTGCTGGCCAGACCACCTAGTCAGAAGGCTAATGATGACCAAAGGGTGGCCCTTTCTTTCCTCATGGGGGCTACTTCGTGGTGAACATCCAAGATGATGACTAAACCGAAATTGGAATTGTGATTTAAAAAAGAACACACTTGTGATTTCATTTGCAGGGAAGCATGGCTTCCTGTCAGCAATGTGGGTGGATGTCTCCAAAAAGAGACTGTAGCCTACTTTTTATAAACTTGGACAGTTGTTTGTGCTAGCTGTGTGTGTTTTCTCTACATGTTCTTACCATACAGCTTGCAACCGTTATGTTTTAGAATTGGTGGACTTGAGGGGGTGAGGAGAGCTCTACTGAAATTTGCTGAGAAGCTTAAGGCTAGAATCCTATGCATACTTGCTTGAGAGCAAGCCCTATTAACTCAGCAGGGCTTACTAGATATGGACTGAAGACATAGCACCTCCAAAGATATGAAATGGGAATGCAAGGGGCAATAGAAAAGTTTTTATCTAAGCTGGTCATCCATTTTTTCCCCCCTTAAAATATTTTTTTCAGGTTTACGAGGCCAGAACATCTAGGAAGCAGTGCCAAAATCAAATGTAGCGGTTGCCATAGCTACCAGGAATCTACCAAACAACTCACTATGAAGAAATTACCCATTGTGGCCTGTTTTCATCTCAAAGTGAGTTCCCAAATCATGATTTGAGAAAGCGGATCGTGCTTTGTTAGGCTTGACTGACTTTCAATATGTCCAGAGATCGGGTTTTAACCAAGAACCTCATGGCCTAAGACTGGGTTCCAGTGCCCCCCAGGACTAGTGACACTCAGAACCCTCTTCAGAAACAGATGTGAATTCAGATGTGTGGCATCATGCCCTGTAATTAGTCAGCCGTGGAAGGCCTGTAGATTGGTTAGGCCATCCAGAGGTTTGGTATAAATACTAGGAGCTTCTCCTGTTGCAGTCTCCAGGCCACAGTCCAGAACCGGCTCCCAGGGCTATCTGTTTAGTATTTTTATGCATGCTTCTAAGCACCTGCCCATATATGGCTTTAAAACATTCTGAACACACCTGTGAGAAGCCTTGAGTAGTACTCAGTACTAGAGTGCCTCAAAAGCATTGCCGGCACATCCTGTAACAAGAAGGCCCTAAATCTTTGTGGCCTCTGTGCATCACACACGGGCAACGGCTTACTCCACATCATTCCTGTGTGGTGTGCCAATCCTGGAGCTGTACCAAACCATGACATGGTCTCAGCCCTCAATATTCATACAACATTATCAGCTTGACAAGCAGGCTGGGAATGATGGCTTCTTTGGCCAAGCAGCGCTCTCGTCTTTACTGGCCTGACACACCTGTCTTGCACCTAGTCATTTAGCTTGCTAGTCATCCCTATAATGTGATGCACACTACCACAAAGGAAGCGGACAGGTTGCTTACTTATAACTTACTCATCTGTGCATTTATACCATCCATCCTCCATCTCTTTCCAAGTGTGGGCCTGTCTTCTTGCTGTTTACCTGTCTGCTGCAGCGGTCCTCAAGATTGGAGCAGGAAAGGTGGGAGCCAAACCCTGTGCATGTACAGCGGGGTGGGGCTTCCTATCAAAGCTCTCTCAGCTCTAGAATGTACTGAATGAGGCACAGAACCTATATGTGTGAATGCAGAGATGACCATTTAAAGAACCACTATTTACAGGCAAGCATCCAGTCCTTTCGTAATGCAATTAGAGGTCCTGTTCAGAAGACACTTTAAACCACGGCAGTTAAGCCATAGAGCCGGGCCGTGTTTCGAAGACATCTTAAACCATGGCTTTAAACATGGTGGCAAAGGCAAAAAGCCTTATTCACCGTGGTTAAAGCCATGGTTTAAGGTGTTTTCTGAACGGGGCCAGAGTCGAGATGCTCACAAACATCACCAGATTCCATGTTGGAGAGTCTGCCTTCTTTCTTCGCGCTTTCAGGTATATTCATAGCTGTGCAGGTGTCTAGTTCTCCCACGGCCCTGAATAAAGAGAAGTATGTCTTTTAATCCGAATTAGCATTTGTCTATCTGCGCAGAATGGCAAAGGGGAAATCTCTTGCTATGATTCATCTTGCCATCCTGTCTTTTCTGAATTAAGATTTTAATATTTCATGCATCAAAACAGCGTTGACACTGGTAAACTAATATTGTTACATTTCAGCAGCTGTTGTAATGGTAAAACCGTACGTTATTTGTAGCTTAACTAATATCAAATCCATTATGAAGGGCATATGTTCTGACAGTGTTAATAATGCAGCAAAAAAAGATGAGCAGAAATGCAAAAGGATGTCTAGTCCTGTGTGATTTTTTTTTTAAAAAAAAAACCAGCTTGATCTGTTGCTAGGGAATTGTTATGGGGCTGTAAGCCGAGAATAATTAACTGAGAGTGTAAATAGGACAGGAGTTCTGAGAAATGGAGAGAGGTGTTCTCTTTAAAGAACAGTTCATTCATCCTTTTGCTCCCTGTTCTCATCCTTTTGTGGCACTCTGCTGAAACGATGAAAGTATGACGTTTATCACACTTCCCATTGTCTCTGAAATTAATCTCTCGCCATCTCTTCCTACGTACTTTTCCCTTCCGTTTGTTTATCAGGATGTGGTACCTGTTTGTCTTCTTTTTTTTTTTGTCTTGTCTTTGCTTTTCCCTTACTAATATTGAAGTGAGCACATTATAAGCCAACACAGATATTAACCTGGTTCGCATGTAATAACAACCTATTTATTTATTTATTTAGACATTTGTATTCTGCCCTATCATCACTGGGATCTCAGGGAGGCGTACAGATAAAATCAGAATATAAACATAAATAATTTACTCAGCTAAAATCGGATTAAATCATTAACAAATTAAAACCAGTAGAATTTTTATTAAAAGCAATAAAACAATTAAAAACAATTAAAACTGTGTGTAACCATGGAGAATTTAGGCCTTGGAGGCTTTGATAAAAAGCGATGTTTTAACTTGGCGCCGAAATGAAGCTGGTGTCGGCGCCAGTTGGGCCTCCAAGGGGAGGGTATTCCACAAGCGGGGTGCCACAACAGAGAATGGTAGTTTAACCCATGGGTAGTCGGAGCTGTGATGACTGCTCGTCACTTTCATTGCGTTTTCTGCTTACAAACAAGCTAGGAACACCCCTGTTCCTGATTTGTTGCTGTAATGTCTGAACCCAGCCCTTTGGGTTGTTGAGGGCCAAACAACCCAGAGCTTTAACCCAGAGCTTCTTTTTGGGTTAAAACTCTGGGTTGTTTCCCCCTCAACAACCCAGAGTTCCAGGTTTACCAGAAACGAAGCAGAAGTGTCAAATGGTCACAAAGCAGTGCACTTGCAGCCACGCAGCCCCAACTAACCATGAATTATGGTTAGTCTTTACATGCAAACCAGGTAAATGGATAGGACTTGGGTTACCCTTATTAAGATCAGAATTCTGCCAAAGATCAAGGGATGCTTCGTAATGCTTTTTATTTTATTATTAAAAAATGGATACCCTGCTCTACCACTGCAGTGACAACACTTCAGATAAATTACAACAATACTTTAAAACATTCACAAGAAAACACACAAGAAATAATACCATAATATCTTAAAAACCAGAGGCAGCAACAGTGGATAGAAATCTAGGACGAACAAACTGTATCAGCCTATTAAAACTACTCAGCCCAAAAGGCAAAATGTCTGCTGGAACAAAAACATCATGACTACGTGATGGAAAATCAGGAGAGAAAAGCCCAACCAGCTTCCCAGGGAAGAGAATTCCACACTTTGGACACAGCTAAAGAGAACGCCCTTTCCTGTAACGCTACCGATCACATCTCTGTCCCTGTCGGAATGCAGAGAATAGCCTCTTCCACAGATCTTAGATTGGGCAAGCTTGTACAGGAGGAGGCAGGCTTTTATCCTGGGCACAAACTGTTTAAGGCTGTAAAAATAATAACAAGCACTTTGAATTGTGCCCAGAAACATACTGGAAGATATATCTGCTGTTGTAAAATTGGGTCTCGTGTGCTTCCAGGGGCCAACACCCTCCAAGGCTCTTGCCTTGAACCAGCTGAAATTTCTGGAGACTTTTCAAAGGGAGTCCTGTGTAGCGGATATTGTATCATCTAATCTGGACATTAATATTCATAACAAGGAAGGCATGTACATAAACGGCAGAACGAATATCTGTACTATTCCCAAGACACATATCAGGAGACCAGTACCACTGCTGTTGTCTTGATGTATGTGTCTGAAATTAAATAATTGCTTGCTCTATCTATTTATTTATTTATTTATTTATTTATTACATTTCTATACCGCCCAATAGCCGGAGCTGTCTGGGCGGTTGCTCTATATAGTGAATGACTTATTTCACCGATGTTGAGAAAATGACTAAAATTTGGACTGCATGTATAAGTGATAAATTAGAATTATAAGTTCTATAAATGATGTTAGCATTATTGTTGCTGGTCTAATGATGGAGGTCTTCAGATGCAAAATTGTTCGTGCATAACAGAGTTCTGGATTAGCTAGTCTGTAAACTTACTTGCACTGACTTGAATTTTTATAGAGGTTTTTCACATTTTGGCATGCTCCGTCACTATTCCTGCTGGAAAGGGAAAACTTAGAAACATTGCACAACTGTGCAAATAGTATGAAACCTGTTCACTTGTGCCCACCTGTTTCAATAAGATTGTCCTACAGTTTTTTTAAAGAGTTTAACGTCCTTTCTTTCTACCTGAATCGGCCAGTGAGATGTGTTTATATCAAGGAAATCAGAGGTTTTTGTTCTCTGAAAGAACTACCTGCTTTCTTTCTTCCAGCGGTTTGAACACTCAGCCAAACTGAGGCGAAAAATCACTACATATGTTTCCTTTCCACTGGAGCTGGACATGACACCTTTTATGGCCTCCAGGTATGTACTAGGACCTGTTCTTGTGAGGGTTTTTTTTTTTAACCAGGGACACTCAGTTTTTTTGTTTTTTGTTTGTTTTAAATGGAGCAGGTTTTAATCCACTCCTGTAGAACAGTACAGAAAGAGAAATTAGCAAATTCAGTTTTCCGGATAGAAACCAGTTGCAATGAGATTTGGTAACAAGGTTTTTTACAGTGTTTACATTTTACAGTGATTTCAAAACTTGATTAAGTAAAAATACTCTCAAGCTGAAAGGAGACTAATTCATCCCCACCACGCCTCCCTGGGTGAAAATTTCATTCAGGTAATTTAAACAAATTTAAATACCCAACATTTGCACTTGGGAAATACTTGATTTAACTTTAATGCTAATTAACCAATAGGTGTTTTATCTGCTTTGATTATTCTGTTTGCCAAGAGGAGAAATCGCGTACAAATTTGCCACCATATGGCCTGGGACCTTGGAAGGAGATACACATTCACATCTTAAAACATTAGGTAGTTGTTGCAAATTATTCCTTTCATAAAGGTTAAAGCAAACGTGCAGACACATTGAAATATCCTTACGTATATCTAAGAAGTGAAAGTTTTTGGAAACCCTCAGTTACTGTTGATGCCACTAACAATTTCAAAGTCATTTCCTGCAGAAACTCTTGTGCCTTAAAACTGGTCAGTGTTTGATACTTGACAATGTTCATTTCAATCATTGGATTCCTCTTGCTCTTTGGAGGAAAATTTTCAGGGGCAACTGGCCATTTTTTTAATGGTGCAAATATTATCTAACTTCGCTATCATAGCTTCTGGATTTTGGCCTTTTCTATACCCAGGGAGGCCAGTAATGGTTTTCAGCGACCTGTGAAACCGAGAGTAATCCAATTGCCATAGTCAAAAACATACAATATGTTAATGAACAAGAGCAAGAGTGGTTCAGCAGTGTAAAGAGGGCTAATGCAATTAAGACTGTCCTTTCAGTGAAGAATTGGATTAATTTTCTCTTCCTTTCAGCTTCAGGATTTACGTAGAAGTACTCTTAGTCTTAAATCATTATGAAATCTGTCATGGAGGATCTCAACACAAAGGCTTCCCAGGGTGTGCGTCTTTAACACAGCATCAGATATAGGGCATCGTTGTGATTCAGTAATGGGCAGGAACTTTTGGGATGGGTGTGCCTATCTATGGGCCATCTTGCTACACATTTTGCTATCAGAAAGGGAGAAAGCTAAATGACTGTAAACTAGTCAAAACTATGCTTTTCACTCTTACAGCATGTGTAGTTTTCAGTCTGTGAAAACAAAACAATCAAGTTATGTCATATGAGAGTCCCCTAGAGACCTGACTTTCTCCTTTCAGTTTGTGATCATTTTTATATTGAAATGCTGACCCATGAACCTTCCCAAGTGCCTTGTGGGGAAATTGCGATGTGCATTTTTTTTAGATTTCACTCCAGGATGCTTCCAGTGACTTCAGTCCAGACTTATGGAGCAGTTTTTATTTCTCAAAAGCTTTTAGAGTGGGTAAAAATGTATTGTAAAAAAGACAACTGAGCTTCTTCGATGCCAGCAACACGTCCTGAAATAATTCATTCTATCAGATGCATTTCAGTCACCTGCCCGCACTTTTGAACGTCATGCCATTTTGCTTTTTGCAGAACCAAGCTTAACATCTGGGTCTGTCCCTTTGGCTTTTTCTCTGGAGCAGTGGCTTGGACTTTCTGTACTCCTCCTCACTTGTAAAGCCCACTTTGAGAACTCATTTAAAAATGTTATATGCCTTTCTCTATCATTATGGTGGTTCTGTTAAGGAATGGGTAGAGGATGTCATTTCTGGGTGTTTGCTTAATTCCCCTCCACCCCCAATCAAAAAGTGTCATCATGGGCATAAATGAAGAGCTTTTTACTCTCTTGCTAGGTTTAAATATTTTAAATCGAAGCTAACAGTACAGAGAAACTGAGGGGCTATTTATTACCCTTTCTCCTTTTAAATGACACTGAATATGTGTGTGTGTGTGTGTGTTCTTATTTTGTTGTAGTAAAGAGAGCCGAATGAACGGGCAGTACCAGCAGCCAGCAGATAGTCTAAACAATGATAATAAGTAAGTGGCGTTGCATTCTGTGGTTCTCCCTTTTGGATAAGGTGGACTAAATTCATCAAACTGGAATAGAAATCTTTCCCGTGTCCTGCATAGCTGTGTGTGTGTTTGGGCACGTTGCATTATAGACCAGCCCTGAAAATAGCTCCCCAAAAGCTAAGGCTCTCTTTGCTTGAGCTGCAGTCGTTCCATTCCTTTCCATTGCCAGCCAGCTAACACCAGCTTCTCCTTCGATCTCCTACCTAAGTCTAGTGCCTATGCTGTACCTATCCTTAACCGCCGTTACATCTCACTAGCCTAGTTGACACACTTAAATAGCTGATGTCCTAGGATGGCACTGTCAGCCACCAGAGTGACCTGCAAGTGATGCTGCTAGTCCCAGGTTTAAAGGACTGCTAGTAGGATATAGTAGAAGCTGTGTTCTTTAGAGACTCCCAGGTTACCTTGCTTGTCACTGCAGGATGTTGCAATAGCAACTAGCACAGATGGCTTAAAAAACCCACTGAAATATACACAGCCTAGACTACGCAAAGTATGTTAGAAGCCACAGTGAGTATCATCCCTTCCTCTTTAAGGGCAGTGCACCTCTGACAGCTGGAAACAAACCGGGTATCCATACTGATGGTCTAGAGGCAAAGTCAGGTGAGCCAGAAGGCTGTTTTTTAAGGAAGTAGTTAGGCTGGGATGGTGCAAAGCCAGGCAAAAAGGTGGTTTAGCCTGACGGCAGCTCAGTCTACCATGAGATGTAGTAATAGCCACCCACCTGGACGGTTTTAAAAAGGGATGAGACAGTTTCATGAAGGGTAAGTCTACCAGCAGCTATTAGCCAGGATGGCTATATTTTATCTCCAGTATCAGAGGCAGTATGCCTCTATGTGCCACTTGCTGGGGAATATGAGTAGGAGGATGTTATTGCATTCATAGCCTGTTGCGGTCTTTCCACAGGCATCTGGTAGGCCTTTGGTCTGATCCAGCATGGCTCGTACATTCTTATGCCTTCACTCAGATTTGCTCAGACTGAAGAGCCAAGATGGAATTATAGGTCCAAATGAAATCTCTTTGTCCCCTTGTGTCACCTGATAACTTCTGCAGAACCTCTTTCCATCCAGTACCATGGACAGTAGTGAAGTCCAATGGCCGGTAGCTCCCTTTTCTGGCAAATTGCCACGGTGGTGCAGAAGGTGAGGTGACTAGCTGCTATAGCCCCACAGTTGAAGACCCCAGGAACCTTACACATTGGAGATTTCCCACCAACCTGCCCTATTTCATGAGCTTCTCCTACTCATTCAGTTGTCTGAGATAACTGAATTTTGCTTGGATTTAGCAAGGCAATTTTTAGGCCATCTAATTTAATCTTGCTGCCTATGTGCAAGGTTCTGTGTTTACACAAAAAGGAAAGTCGTTGAGACTTACATCCCCAGTCTAAATCCACTCTCCTATTTTGTTCTTTATTGGTGGGTTCATTTTTCCGGAAGTGCTGAAAATGGAGCACAGGAAGCAACCTTGCGGACATGCGCTGCGTATGCACAAATGTATGAAGGCTCAAGTAATATTTATTCAACTGTTCTGAGTTTTTCTCCCTTTCTTTGGGCATAATTGCTCTCTCTCCGCTTGTCTTCCACCAGGTATTCCTTGTTTGCGGTAGTTAATCACCAAGGAACCCTGGAGAGCGGGCACTATACCAGCTTCATTCGGCAACACAAGGACCAGTGGTTCAAATGTGACGACGCCATCATCACCAAGGCTAGCATTAAGGATGTACTAGACAGCGAAGGGTACGTCTCCAGCAAAACGCAGGAGGAGGACGGTCTCTTGCTAGGCCATAAAAACGCCAGCTTTGATCATTTGCTCTTCAGAACATGGGCGAAATGTAAAATGCAACAAAGTCTTGATGAGGAAAATTAGAAAGACATGACCACCGTGGATCTAAGAGTGCTAGTGGTAGTTGCTCTACAGGCTGCTATATGGGGTATTCCATGCTTTACCTTGGCAATGGGAAGATGAAACCCAGTGCCGACTCCAGGTTTCTGAGGGCGCTTGTCAAGACACCCTCGGTGATCTCCTCCCTCAGTGAGTCTAGCTTCTCACCGCTATTGTCACCAGCTACTCTTTCTCCTCCTCCTCCTCCTTTTCATCATCACTCCCACTTGCTTGCTTGGCAGGCAGAGAGCCAGGGAGAAGTAGGCCGTGGTATCTCCTGCTCCTCCTTCTCACCACCAGAATGAGAGGCAGGCAAAGAAGCGGGTTGCAATGTTGAAGAAGAGCAGCAACTCCAGGGGGATCTTGTCAGCAGGACCCAACCTTTGACACCGGCCCTGATGAAGCCCATTGTCATGTTCTTGTGCGTGTGTTTTTAATTGCATCTGGCATTTCCTTCTTGGTGTTTGCTTAAAGAGTAGATCTGTTAGCCTGAATTTGCTAAAGCCATGTAAAACTCTGAAAGGGAATCTGCTTCTCAGGGCAGGCAGTTTTTACCCTTTCATACTCTAAAACCAATATCGTTATGCTGCCTAGATTTTAAATCAGAAAAAATGTACCTGTCACTGAATAAACACAGATGTAGACCAGCATAAACCTATATAGATTGAAGCTCCTTATAGGAATCAGAAGGCTGGATTTTCCATACTTTTACTCCACCCGGGTGCCCCTTACTGGCTTAGCATCACCATTCCTCTTGCTATGAGCCTGTCCTTTAGGCCTCCTTTCGTGGTACTGAACTAAACCAATTCCCGTTTTGCTATCAAGCAAGTCCTAGTACAGATCCAGAATAGATGGGTGCATACCGTGATGAGTCATGGATTTTAAATTATTTAGAGTCTCACAGCATGACCATGAGATGTAGAGCTTGCAAAACCACCTCCCTGGAATCATTCCTGCTGTATAAGGGGGGGGGGGGAAAGGCCTGCTTTTAACAGGGCTGAGGGGGAGCTGGATGGGCATGTAGATTGGCTGCAGCATTAAAACGGTGCTTTACCCTTTCTTTCCCCCCCACCCCTCCCATATTCTTGTAGATATTTGCTGTTCTATCACAAACAGTTCCTGGAGTATGAGTAGCCTTATTCAGCAGCTCAAGAGAGAAATGAAAGGAAGCAAAATGAGTGGCAGCCTTCTGAAAAGACACACAAACCTACCTGAAAATGAAAAGACATCCATTCGACACCTGGCACTGAGCTGCGACCGAACCTGCTTGCCGCTGGCTCACGGCCTAGGGGAGTAAGAAATGAACAATGTCCACCGTGTACGGAGTCCTGCGAGGACGGAAGAGGGGGAAATGTAAACGAGGCTACAGTCAGTGACTATGGGAGAAGAAATAGAATAATGCAAAGATTGCTCTGGGTGGGGAAAATGAGGGGAGCAGAAGAGTCGAGGCACTGGCACATCTCCCTCCGTCCCTCTGAAATGTGTGTGGGAAGGCCGGGGGGGGTGTACTCTCATCTCCATCAAGCATCTTCTCCATTGGTGCTTCAACTCCAACTGACCAATCATACGACAGTTATAATTAAACAAAACAAAACAAAATATCCAAGCCCATTTTTTTTTTTTTTTTACACACATGGGTCTGAAAGCAGTAAAATGGAGGAGAATTGGGACAACGCAACGAAAATGGACTTTGCAAGTACCTTTTTATTTGTGAATTTTAGTTATTAAATAAATACAGTATGAAATTATTAGGCTCTTTGTTTTTCGGCAAGCATTAAAAGAAGTCTGGATCTGCGGAGCCGAAGGCATGATAATGGGCGAGGCTCCTCGGCATGCCTGCTGCTGCTGCTGCTGCTGCACAGGTAACGCCTGACACCTGGGGACTGCTCATCGGAAGTGCCGGCACAGATTCTTTTTTCGTTTGAGCCCCCTTTTTCGTTTCCTATAAATAGCTATTTTCTTAATTTCCCCCTCCGCCATTTGTTCATCCTTCCCCCCCGCCCCACCACCACGTGAGAATGAAATTCATAATTGCAACCATCAGTAAAATGAATGAATTGGCGTGTTTATACTGTAAAAAGTGGTCTCGATTGTTTATTTTTTGAAGAAAAAAAAATACTGTGAATAAGTCTGATCTCTCTGGGCAGTGTTGTTGTTAAGGTGTTTTTCCACCCTCCCTCTCCGAAGAAATATTGCACTCACGAGACATTTGGAATTGAAAAATCTGCCATCTGCTAACTCTGGCAACTGGGTGCCATTGTTGCAATTAATTTTCAACTATTGGACACCTCTGCCTTAACACCAGACACTAAGTAAACAAAGGAACTTCCCACTTGCTCTGCTTTTATTGCTCCCTTATCTCTCAAATATATTAATTTTTCTCATACATCATGCCTGCTCTGTATACAAAGCCGCCTGGCTTTGTTGTTACCTCCTGGAAGCCTGGGAGCATGCTTGCTTCTGCTTTGTCACAAATGCATTTATGTTCTCCCCCCCTTCCTCCGCCCCCTCCCGCTTTTTACTGTCTAGACACAGGCTGGGAGTCCACATGGGCTGTATATTTTATAACCAAGAGGCGGAGCCAGATTTGATTCTGCTGGTTGTGGAGAAAAGGGCTTAATTGCCTTGTAGAAACCCTTCAGAATGCACAACTTTAAAAATACGTTCACAATAACACAGGGAATGGTTTTGTAACCTCCCTTTCGTTTACATCCAGTTTAGCACTTCTTTGTGTAAAGGGACTCTAAAAATATATATTCCGCCAACTGCTTGAACGCCCGCTAAATTTCTGTTACGTTCATCAAAGCCCATAATTCTATTTTATTTTAAAGAAATTTTAAAATACTAATTCCCATCATCTCCACAAAGCCCCTTATAGTTTAAAAATCCCATCAGGCCAGTCACCACAATCTAGCAATCTTCAACCAGTTTAGGAGTATTGGAAAAAGAGTGGTACAGAAGCAGCTGTTATCCAACAAAATTAAACATACTGGGTTGGATCCAGACTTGGTCATACTGCAAGTAGGCCCACTGAAATGCATGAGATGTAACTGACCCATCCCATTGTTTATAACGGGTCTAATCTTAAGCATGATTTAAGTCTGGACCCAACCTAGTCAAAATATCCAGATCCTTTATTGCAGTTAAGCAGTCTGATGTGTGCAGTTTGAGGGCATTTCTTGCACTGCTTTTCTGAAAATTCTTAGTTCATGTTTCATTTCTGTAGCTGAGGATCAATGTCAGATCAATACTTCCAAGCCGATTTTGGTGATGTTGTAGTGTAATGGTCTTCAAGGAACCCTGGTCAGGGTTTCCCTATTCAGAAGATCACAAATGACAGCCAAGTGTCCCAGGGATAGCTTGCTCCCTGCTGTCAATGTTCCTCTTGTAAGGAGCAGTCCGAAGCATGCACACTCAATTCAGAGTGAGCAATAAGAAGCATTAGCACATCCTTCCCCAAATTCATGCCCTCCAGATGTGTTGGGACTCCAACAGACATCATCCCTAGCCAGCATGGCTGCTGGCTGGGGATGATGTGAGTCGTAGTTTCAACACATCTGGAGGGCACCACCTTGTAGTAAAGGCTGTCTAAGGCCTAATCTACACCAAGCAGGATATTGCACTATGAAAGTGGTATATAAAAGGCAGGAGCCACACCAAGTAGGATATAGCAGTATGAAAGTGGTAAATGGTACGTGCTGATGGGCTGCAACAGTTGTCAGTGCATGTCAATACCGCTATAAAGCAGTAGTGTGGCTCCTGCCTTTTATATACCGCTTTCATAGTGGAATATTCTGCTCGGTGTAGATTAGGCCTAAGCCGAGTGTCCTTTGTGAACAGTGTCCACCCTGGAACATTTCCCCTAGAATTCTGCAACGCACAAGTGCTCTGCAGTAGGCAGGTAAAGTGTTCTATGAAGCCTGACGGTCTAAAAAATGACTCCTAACAAACCTGGAAGCAGTAAATATCCTTGTGTGAGAGAATGGCAGTGTTGCAGCCCTGCTATGGCCAAATCGTTGCCTTCTCTGTTCTTAAAGGTACATCCGCATATCACACTCTGGATGTATAAATATATTTTATAGGGCTTGGAGTGGATTCTTGCGTGGGTTTCTGATGCCTCTGAGGTTTCTTGTGCTTCCAAGTATGACTTGAATATCTGTGGTCACCTGGCAGCATAGGCTTTGGGGTTATCTGAAACGAATGCAGCTGTTCTGATATCTGCAGACCCTAAAAGTCTTCTGGCTGGTTATTGTAATTGTGTCTTCCTGCTTCCTTTTAAATAATGCAGCAAGCTTGCAGTGGAAAAGGAGTTGGCCTCTTACTACTTCCTGGCTGACACTGATGAAGCTCAAGCTGCTGTTTTGTGAAAACATATATATGGAGGCATGGCACCATCTTGTGGTTGAATGGTGGGCAGTACCATTTTTCTAAAAAAGCATTGACTTTTCCCTCTCCACCTCCAAGTCCTCTTTGCTTTTTACTGTTAGATGCCAAAGAAATGATTTTTATTTTTATTTTTGGAAGGATGGGAACTGACGTCCTCATTAACCTCTTGCATGCATCTTTGACTAACTCAATGAGTTTGACGTGTTAAACCTTTTCTCTGGAAGGGCGGGCAGGAAAAAGCAGCCAAGATACCGATTAAAAGGTGGCGTCTGTGTACTAATAGATTGGCAAGGATTTGGGACACTTTTTAGAAGCACAGTGCTCTCATGAATCTACATATTTAGTGATTCTGAGGGGGTGGTGTGTTCGCTGTAATGTATGTACTTAATCGCTTTGTGACTACCCCAGATGGCTGGGAGTAACGTTTCTCTGTAAGGGGAGAGACTGTTGTTTCACTGTTAATTTAGTCCTTGCATACCAGTGCCTTTAACACCTAATCATGTATCTCTGTTAATTTTTATGGTCATAGGGTGGGGACTCCAAACAGTCTCCAGTAGGGTAATGGAGGGATCTTAAACTTAGTTCTGATTGCTGCTGCCTGCCCAAAAGGACTTGGGAGGAGAGGCAATAATACCAGTAGGCTATTTACACATTTTTGCAAGCATATCTCCCCAATACATGAGTTTTTGCAAGACTTTTTTCCATAATTATGTATTTTTGTATGCAATTTCTCCTAATTCGTGCATTTAGGGGTGGGTGGGGAGAACTGCAATGCAAAATTTGTAGAAATGGGAAAACCAAAGCATCATTTGCATATCGGTGTGGAAAGTGCACATTAGGTCAGTCATACTAAGATGCCAGCAAACTCTCCATCTCTTTGTAAATCCCCCTAAATCCACCTGCATTCATAGAACCAGAATATTGGGAGATATGTCTTTTTCTGCTTTTGATACTGAGACAAAACTCTTCCCTATAGCACAAACATGCTTTTAGGAGGAAGCAAGTTGTACTGTGCTAGATAGGTAAAACACATCTAGGTGGCTGAAAGAAGCAAGGTAACGTCATATACGGATCTGAGTTGCGTCCAGCCTTTGATGTCTTCAGCGATGAAGATCAGACATTGCTTCCTTGTCCCAAAATGCATTTCTAGATGTAATCTGATACCTGCTATGCCTACTAATTCATTCTGACTGCAAATCTCCATTTTGGAGACTGGGTTTAAATTGCAGACCTCATAGCTACAACATCTGGTTACATTTTTTGACTTTTCTGTTTCTTCCCCCATCCTCTGCTTTTTCTACCTCCTAGCTCAACATTCCCATATCTGGTGCTCTCTAAACGTATTGAAATTTAACTCCCATAATTCCCAGCTAATGATGATTGGGGATTATGGGAGTTGTGGTCCAACACATCTGGAGGGGGTACCAGGTTGGGAAGGCTGACCTATCCTGATGAAGAACTCTGCAGAACTAGAAAGCTTGCACACTTCTATGTCATTTTGTTTGGTCTTATTAAAGGTATTGCCCAACTGTGGGTTTTAGTTGGTGTTTTTCTCTCCTGGACCAGCCCAGCTACCTTGATTTTTTGTTTAGTCTGTTACCAACTGGAAAAAAAGATCCTTCTCTCATCCTCTCCCCCAAAAGACAAGAATATTGGCCAAAACAGACTTAAGGGTCTGATTCAGCTGGCCTTGCAAATAAATCCCCCTAGCTATTTGTAAGCCTGGATCGTGGGCATCTGTTGATGGAGCAAGAGATCTGTTTTGGTTTTGGTGTTTTGGTTTTTCTCGTGTGTTTTGCAGCTTCCCCCACCCTGGAGTATATTTTATCTTGGGCTGCTACTATCTATCCCCACATGATGCTAGTAATGGACTGTAGTTCCCCCCTTGTGGATTTTAGGTTTTGTTCTTCTGTTTGTTTTGCTAACCTTTTCTGAATTTTCCTGTAGCTTTACTGTTGGAGCTTCAGCTTGCAGAGGCATAGCAGTTACTCCCTTAGTGAAACAGCCAAGGAGCCTAGCCTGTCTACAAACCACAGAATGAGAGGGTCAAAATGTAAGTTGGAGGAAGGGAAAATATTTTCAGTCTTCCACAGGCCCACCCTAGAAAGACGGCAGAATAATAGTTAAAAAACAACTCCTTGCACTGCCCCTTTTTTGAGCATATTTGATTTTGTTGAAGCTGGTACATTAGGCTACCATTTTCCTTTCTATATTTCCCCCATTTTTCTTTTTAATTGTGCTTTTCAAATCAAGAGAAGCTGTTGTTTGCTTTAGCCTCTTCCAAACCTTTTTTCTCTTCCCTCCTCCCCCAGCTCCATTTATCATTTTGAAAGCAATCGTGACAAGCAATGTGCATTCAGAATTTGGACAAGGCAGGTTGCATTGTATCCGGTAGCACCGTGGCCTTCTCCCTCCAGTCCATCACTGTGAAAGCTGAAGAAAGAGTTGCCATTCTAGCATCCGCTTGCACGCATGGGCAGTACTTTCTGCTTCAGTTGCCTGGTAACCAGAGGGAGGCCTGTCCGAGGGTGAGCGGACTCTGAATTAAATAGCATCCTGGTTACCTTAACACTAATTTCTATTTGCTCTCATGCACAGGCTCGGTATGTGTGTTATTTATACTGGTACTCATCATTTTTTTTTGTTCTGCTACAGACTATTTCAGCCCAAGGAGATGGGAGAGTTGTTAATGTCCTGGTAACTGGGGTGTGGTCTGCCTTTAATCAGAATGCTTCCTATTTATATAGTGAATTTCACATATTTAAAAGGACTCTGCATGCATTATCTTGGGGGCAGACTATACATTACATGTGGTTGTGTGATTTTGATTCCCTCAAGAGTTTTTTTCCCCCTATCACCGCCACGACCAGACAAAACACCCACTAGAACAGAGGTGGGCAACCTGTGGTCCTCCAGATGTTTTGGCCTAGAACACCCATTATCTCTCACCATTGGCTAGGTCTGATGAAAAATGAGCAAAACATCTGAAGAGCTGAATGTTGCTCATTCCGGCTGGGATCTCAAGTGGAGGAGATGGGGTTTATTTAACCTTTTGCTTGCTAGCCATGTGTTCACTCCAAATCTCCCCAGTTGTTTTTCCTCTCCTAAGGGAAAAAAGGTTAGAGGGTTCTTTCCCTTTGCCCCCGCAACCATGGGTGGGGAAAAGAATGGGGAAGCAATTTTGAGCAGAGAGCTGGCTGGCAGGGAAAGAGTTAAGCACACAACGCACACAATTTTTGCGCTCAACCCTCCAAGCGCCTTGCAGGTAGTGGAAAGAATCCTGCAACTATTCGGCTGTCAGTAATCCTTACAACAGCTCTGTAAAGCAGGCCAGTATTTATTCCTATATTGCTGATACGGGGTGTGGGGACTGAGGCTGAGAAAGTAACAGACTGCCCAAAGCTACCTAATTTGACTGGCTAGATTGAGATTGAATTTGCCAACTTGCAGCTCTTAAGGAGCTAACCATATGTTAACCACATGTGGGGTTAAGTACCCCTGAATGACCTTTTTTTCCTGAAGAAAAGGGTGATGAGCAGCAGCAAAGCAGGCTTAACCTTTTCTCACTGCTCCAAATTGCCTTCTCATCACTCCCTGGAGTTCCAAGTATGTGGTTGGAACCCTGATTACGAGCAAAGAAGAAGCACATCTGTGTCTCCCTACCGCCTCCTTCCAAATCTGCTTTTTGGAGGATGGGCAAATGCCATCACAGAGTGTGTTACACACTTTGGCCTGTAACATTTAGCTTTGGCCCTAACTCTGCAACTGCGCTCCACCTACCTCTCAAAAGGCAATGGAAATTGTGTCTTTGAGCTATCATAACCCTGGAGATCCTCCTCTGAAAGATGTCGAGGCTTTTACAGACAATCCAGGTAAAGGACGTTTGAGTATAATGAAGCCTTCCATGACAAAAGAAGTCTGAACTGATGCACTTGGGAGGATTGCAAAAAGCCGGCAACGTTGCCACGATAGGATTTCTTTGCAGTTCTGTTGAAGATGACTCGTTCCGTAACGCTCTTCTGAGGAGGCGAAAGAGCGGCCTTCCAGCTGCCATGCTAAGCACACAAGAATTTGCAAGTTACCCTCACAGAAATCGGTGGTAATTATTTAACTTCATGGTGGGACGTGCTGAGGAAATCGCTGCTGATGGCCATTGACTTCAGATGGCTTTAGAAGGAGTTTGGATGAGTTGATGGAGGAGGATAAACTTACATGATGGCTCAATGGAACATGGTTGGAGGCAGTATGCCTTTGAGGTCCTCTGGCAGGCTTCCTGGAGGCATCTGGTTGGTTACTGTGGCAAGCAAGCCGGCCGGCCAAGACATTTCACTCCCCAAGACAAACGGCATGATGGCACCGTCCTCCAGTGCTGAAGCAGGAAGACACGATTACAATAACCAGCCTGCTCTCTTCTGCGTATATCCCAACAATGGCAATCGCTTTAAATAAACCCCAAACCTTCGCTGCCATGTGACAATAGTTATCGCACGCAAGCAAGTAATAGACAAGAAACCTCAGAGGCATCGAAAAATCACAAACACAGAGAGAGGAGAGTTTTGTCCTTCAACACCTTGCTGTCACTCACCACTAGGGCCACCTACTAGCACCTGCTTGCTACCCACTCAAATGTGTGCTGGGAGAAGGTGGATGCCTTGAAGTGGTTGGGGAGAGCCCTAAAAGGAATAGCTGGGAAATTCAAGATACTGCCTGTTGCCTCGCTGTGCGAAGCACAGCTCTCCCTGTGTTCTTAACTCGTTTAGGATTGGGTGTTTATCTCGTAACAGTGTGCACGTGCGTTTTTTTGAGCCTGTGAATAGATTACGATGGCACATGTTGCGGAAAATGGGCATTTTTATTTCAGATTATAGAAATGTGGGTATTACATTCAAGTGCTCCGGTGCATGTGTGTTGTCCTGTTCCTGTGAACAGACCTTGAGTGGTGGTTGCTGTGTGTGTGTGTGTGTGTTTAGTTTTTTTGAAAGAGAAATGCTAAGTTAGGTAGTTGTGTCCACTTCTTTCTGGGATTGTGTCCACTTCTTTCTAAAGCCGTGGAGATGTCACTGCAAGTCAGTGGTTGGCAAATGTCAGGCTTGCGGTGTCTACCCTTCTCCCTGAGGTGCTGGCTTTCTATATGCAAGGAAGGTTTTTTTCATGGGGGAGAATTCAGACATGCAGAACTCCCATTATCGCCGCTACCTACATTCAGAAGTGGTATAGTCCAGGAAATGTTTTGCATATCGGATTTTGCAGTTTGCAGTAAGTGGCTCCTTAAGGAAAGGCATATCCCTAGGAGTTGTGTGTGCGAAAGGACCTCAGAAATTCAAGCAGCTTTCTAACGGTTTTGGGTTTGGGGTGGGAACATGCTCCTTTAGTATCTCATTACCAATCACAGCTCGGCTCAGGTCGTCTGCATCTTTTCTTGTGAGGGAGAGCATATGATTTGGAAGTGGCCATCTTCAGGGGTTGGAATTGTTCCTGCAACAGCAGCATCCCTCTGCATCCCAAGTTGGTAAGTCCTGTGACACGCCCGGGTTTCCTGAACAGCGGGGCTTGCTTCAGGGAAGCAAAACCCACAGGTTTCGACAGGCTCTGGGGTTTGGCTGCCACTGGATTCACTTCCCATGCTCCTTGCTTCCATTAGATGATCTGGAAAACAAGCCCATGTGCATTAAAGCAGAAGTAGTCCCAGAAGTTGCCTGTGTTAGTGTAGCGGTTAGTGTACTGGATTAGAAGTGTGGAGAACCCAGGTTGAAATTCCCATGCGACTGTGAAGCTGAGTGGGTGATCATGCCAGTCATGCACACACAGCCTAACCCCACCTCACAGGGGTGGTTTTTGAGGGCGAGTGGGAGGAGAACCACGTCCATCACTCTGAGCTTTGAGGCAGGACAAAAAGGCAACCAATAAATAATATCTCAGCTGTGAACTGAAATCCGGGGCCCTCGTGTGTATTTACACTCTCAGTTTTACACACGTTTAAGCATGGCTGAAGTACTGAAGTACAAAACTGAAGTACTTTGGCCACATAATGAGAAGACAGGATACCCTAGAGAAGAGGCTGATGCTAGGGAAAGTGGAAGGCAAAAGGATGAGGGGCCGACCAAGGGCAAGATGGATGGATGATATTCTGGAGGTGACAGACTTGACCTTGGGGGAGCTAGGGGTGGCGACAGCCGACAGAAAGCTCTGGCGTGGGGTGGTCCATGAAGTCACGAAGAGTCGGAAGCGACTGAATGAATAAACAGCAACAAGCATGGCTGGATTCCTCTCGAAACAGTCTTGGGAACTGTAGTCCAGTGAGGGTGCTGAGCATTCTTTGATGAACTATTCTGTAAACCGCCCAGAGAGCCCTGGCTATGGGAGCGGTATATAAGTGTAATAAATAATAAATAAATAAATAAATAAACTATTGCCAGCCTTCGCTTTACAGAGTTGAAAGTGGATTGAGAGGGGCATTGCTACTCTTGGCCTAGGCAACTGCTTCTTTTTGCGTCACTTGCATCTCTGTTCAAACAGAGGGATTAAACAATCCAGTAGCCTGGAAAATCTGTTTGCCCTCTTGCAAATCCCTCCTCAAAAACCTGCCTTTTCTCCAATACCGTGCCCATTTATCTGAGAGTACGCACCATTGAACTCAATGGGTCTCAGTTCTGAGTAAATACATATAGGATTGTGCTATCCCAATCTTTTTTTTTTTAATTTCTTTATTAAAACGTTTGCATGTTGCCCTTCATTCTGCTTGTTGGGCAGCATTAATATCAGAGTGATAAAAGACAACTGCAAGGATAAAATCAGTTAAAATCCTTAAGCACAGACTTGGGTTGCAATCCTAGGCACACAACTGGGAGTACATCTCCTCTGAAGTCTATAGGGCTTGCTTTTGAGTTGACATGCATTGGAATGTGTTGTAAACCTGCGCAGGTTAAAATGTATAGACTGGGCCTAATTCGATGCTGGACAGTGTGGGTGTATTCTGTGCTAAGGAGGTGAGGCAGGGAAATCCCAATTCTTCAACCAGTATAAAAATTACAGGAAGTCTTTACCTTTCGTGCTGTCCTTGTTTTTATGACAAGCCACAGTTCTGGCTCGGCAGGTCATGTCCTCCCCTGACCTTCTAAAGTAATTCCAGGTCAACAGCAAGGAGAAGAGCAAGGTGCACAAGCAGAGTCCCAAGGTCAGGTAGACCATGACCGGCTGGTTACAAGACCCATCCAGCTTGCATTGCACAGCCTGGAGGGCGGGTGGCACTGGTAAAGTGGTTGCCAGATCTTCTGGAAGTCCATGGGTAGGGGAGTGGAAAGAGAGAGATTGTTAGCAGCTGTTTACCCAATAGTATTGTGGAACTTCGTTGACAAGTGGCCATAGTTATGGCATCTATAGTTGGGGAGAATGAGGCAGTGACCCCTGCCTGTCCCCCACCCAGGAGATCTCCCCACAACCAGGTGCATTTGCTGAGAGGAGGGGGGACAGATTGCTCAGTCCCTCCTCCACTAGCCCAGTTGCTTTCCATGCTCACCATGAAGGAAGGGATGCCCTGGAAATGAAGACTACTAGTCTTTTAGCAGGCTATTAACACTGTTTAGGTAGGCTAGTAACTTGTATGGACCTATTTGCAAGGCTACGCTAAGAAAGTGACAAACTGGTTCCCTGTCCCGTTCTTGTGTGTTCTTTGACTGGGCTTTTTATTTATTTGTAAGAAAGCTCCGATCTGCCTTTCTGATTATACACAGGGACGCTGCCTTATACCAGATCAGCCTTCTTTGTCCATCTAACCTAGCATTGTTTTCTCAGGCTGGCAGCAGCTCCTTCATGGTCTTAGATATCTGAAATGCCTGGGATTGAACCTGTGACCTTCTGCAGGCAAAGCACATGTTCTGCCACTGAGCTATGGTGCGCGCCATAGACATACACCCAAGTTTGTTTACAATAGTCTAAAAATAAAGAAAACAAATCCGAAGCAATTCATCCAAACAGTTAAAAACACACAGGTGGCAGATGAAACAACTGGGTGGGAATTGGCTAAAAGCGTCAAACATCTGCCTGAACATGCCCAGTGCAAGAAATCTAGAACTAGTGTGTTCCCAACAGAGAGCTGTTCAGGCTCTGCTTGAAAAACTCCAGCGAGGGAGAGGCCACCTCTCCTCTAAGTAACTGATTCTATGGTCAAATCACTCTTAGGCCTGGTTTACACGTAACAGCAACCTAGAATATTCGAGGGTTGTGTAACCCTCACATAACCTACCCTTGCCATGTTCGCACAACACCACTCCCCAACTGGGGGTTGCATATAAAAATGGTGGCCACGTACTCCCTCAGCCTCACTGTGGGTTAAATAACCATGGGTGGGCTGTGGTGGATTAAATCACCCATGGTTGTCTGTCAAGTCATATGAATAGTCCCAAGGCTGTTTTTCCTGATGTTCAGAGATCTACCCATCTGTAACCTAAGCTTGTTAGATCTAGTCCTGTCCTCTATAGCGGCCTTCCCCAACCAGTTGCCATCCAGATGTTTTGGACTACAAACCCTAGTATTCCTGACTTTTGGCCATGGCAGTGGGTCCTGCTGGCAGGAGTGAGGGAGTGATGCAATTTGCTACTCTTTCCATTCTGTTGCCTGATGCAGGCATTACACCCTGCTTCATGCGAGGGCCAGCTGTGTGTGTGTGTGTGTAATTGTGAGAGGTAGAGGGTCTTGGCACGTGGGAGCATCATGTTAGGAACCCAAGGAGTAGACAGTCCTGGTACAGATGGATAAATAGCTTGTATTGTTATAAGATCAGCCAACAAAATATCACTTGGCACTCTAGTTTAGGGAGACTGTCCCCCGCTTTCTACCTTGGGTTCTAAGCTAAACCACCAATAGCATGGAAATGTTTGCTTTATCCCTTGCCCCATTTTCCAATTCCCATGCACATCTTCTGACATGGAAGCTTTGCAACCTGATCCCAGATTTCAGAATGGCGACTTGTAGTTTTTCTGTGGGGGTGGGAAAGGCCCTCTCTATATTCCTAGAGGCACAGAGTATGTCTCATGTTCTTGGGCTGAAAACTCAGGGAGAAAAACGGAGCCCTGCCTTCTTTCTGGGGCGTGTGTGCTAGAGATCCATTCTAGGCTCTTACTTCTGCAGAATGGTCGACATTGCACGGGGTGCTGTCCGCAGACGCTAGAGCAATTGATGCACTTTCTCAGGAGCTCGTCGTAGAAGAAGCCCACACGCTTGCTGCAGTCCATGGAAACTGAGAGGAAGGAGACAAATATCCATTGTGTTAAATAAAAGAGAGAACAGTCAGCATTTTTTTCCCAGAGGCTCCATCCAATCTTCATCTAGGCTGCAGTTCATTGGCTACCGCATCATGTAACCATGGGAACAGCAGCATCCTTGACTTTCTCTAAAGTTGAAAGAGGGAGTGCTGTACCTCCCTCCCTCCACTGCAACCTAGAGCCTTCTGGATTGCCAAAAAATCCAGCATGTCCAGTGAAACTTGATACCCATTTCTATCAAACATGGTTGCCATACTATCGAGATGTTGCAAACTTGCTTATTATCAGAAAGAAGTGGTTATAAATGCAAAGGTTTGTTAACCTACGGATTTTAATATATTAAGCAATATAGCAGTATTTTAATCAATCAATAACGTTTTCTGTGCTTGACAGCAGTCTGGAGAGGGGGACACCCAGCTTCCTGAATCTACCTTTTTTGGGATATATCCCTATTGGTGTAATACCTTCATTAGATCAAGCAAAAGATCGAGAAAAATATGCAAGATGGCTGCACATTTTGGGGTGATCGTTTGGTTGGCCCTAATACCCAGTGGAGGCTGGTGGCTCTGATTTCAGTAGGGCTGTGAGTCGATTCTGGTTTTCAATCAGAATCAGCCAGAAGTTTAAAGGTGCTATCCAAGATGCAGAACACTGTCTCCAAAACCCTGCAGGAACATTTTAAGCCATTAGGCACATTTCCCTAACCAGCACATAGCTTTGCAGTGTACACAATTTGAAACTGGGGAGATTGGCAGACCAAGAGGCAGAGTTATGTACCTGACCCTCCCTTCCAAGGACTACACAGGTGCGTCATGGCAGGTCCCTAGCTTTGGGGGGGGGGGAATTTGCATGACTTCATTCAGATGGGGGAGGTGCAATGGGTCCTACTCTTAACTGCTCTGAAGGCCGTGCTGTATCCAACTAGGGTCTATTCCAACCCATTCACTAGCATTCTAACAAAACAAAACCCCGTTCTGAATACTTACTGCAGACATCGGCGCATCCCTTGACCCTGAGTGGGTGACATGCAACCCTACAGGGGAAGCAATTCCGTAAGAGCTCATCCCAGTACTGCTCCTTTGGGCAAAGCATGGTCTGCCAGAGACCCAGTTGTTGACCTGCAGAGATCTGTAAAAGTAGAAACTCTGTTGTAAACACCAGACTGAAGAAATCAAAGATCGGTGAAGATTGTAGTGCTCCAAGCACTACAAATGCCCAAAGGTAGCTGCTTCATCTTTCTCTCCTTAGCAGGGTTATTTTTCTGGTAAGAAAAAGGAGAAGAGATTGGAAAGCATGGGACAGTCACAAGGGGAAGATGGCACCTGCAACATTTTCCAGACCAGACGATTGCACCATAAAAGCCTCTCCTGAAATCACCCCAAGAACGCTGAATAACTTGGGGCAGAACATGTGTGAGCGTGGGCCCTGTTCCCCCTCCCGCACCCTCCATGAAGGTTTAATTCTGTCTTGCAAAGCAGCTGCAGGTGGTTTCAAATTGAACTGAGGAAGAGCTGTTTTCATCTTTTCTTTTTCCCAGTCATTTGTTGTTGCTGCTCAAAATTGTTTGTTTTCTCAGATTTGCCCCCATTGCTTTTCTGTGCCAGAGGTGAAAAATACAAGTTCCTCCAGATCTTTCCCCTCCTAGGAAGAAAAAGAGCTTGGTAAAGTCTTTGGGGACGAGGTGGAGAAAAGATCGGAAAAGAAGGGGTCAAACTGCCCCCTTCCCTCCCCCCACCCTCCCCCTGGGCTTGTACGTGACCTGTGGCCACCTGCAGCTGCATTACTCGATAATGGAAAAAAAGCTATTATGGAAAGTTTAGTTCTGCAAGAGGGTAGAAAATGTAGCACTCAGCATCTAAAGGGGCTCCTGTACCAGAAGTTGGTGTCAAGGGTAGGAATGTTTGGGCACCTGTCAAGGGCCCACATCCTACCCCCCGCCCCCCCAGACGTGCTCTTCCTCTTCATTGCGAACTGGTTGTTCTCCTGCCTCTCACTCAGGCCCAGGCAAGGATGGTGATGAGAAGGAGCAGCAGTAAATGCCTTTTGAACATTGAATGATGCTACAATGCACTGGCAATTAACATCCGTGCCCTGATTTTTAGGACCCTCTGTCAGGCTGCTAAATGGACCTTCTGCCTGATCCAGCAGGGCAGGTTTTTATTTTTGTTCTTATCTAGTCCCAACAGCCTGCATGGCTCCTCACAGAATTATGCAGAGACAGGTCTCTGCTCCCAAGATGCATACACTCTCCAAGACTGACAAGGAGGAGGAAAATGTGGGGGTGAAGAAGAATGTGGGCCAATGCAGTTATATCTGTTTAAAGCTGTGAAGGGTTTACGGGACTAAGCCAAAGGCCACAGTGAATAGATGGGTTTTGAGGAAGGATTTAAAGCAAAGGTAGAGAACCTCCCACCCCCTCTTCGGTTCAGGTCCATATTCTCTCAGGTGTAATTCATCAGGGGCCATATGGTAGCAGTGAACACAGCTAGAATAAAAATGGTGCAGGGCCAGACCATTTTCTCTCTGCCACCTTCATTTTCTCTCTCTGCCATCCCCCTTTCTCTCTCTGTCACCCTCCTTTTCTCTCCCTACCACCCCCTCTCTCACACACACCCTTTTCTCTATCATCACCTTTTCTCACACACAACACCCTCTTTCTCTCTCTCTCTCTGCCACCCCTTCCTTCTCCATGAAATTTGGCCAAGATTCCAAGGTTGCCCATCCCTGATTCAAAGAAAAAGAGAGGTGGCAATATATTGCAGATAGGGGCAGCAATGGTGAAAGGGCTAGAGACCTTTAGGGGACCAGATAATCTTTACTTGGCTGAGGTAGGATGACCACATGAAAAGGAGGACAGGGCTCCTGTATATTTAACTGTTGTATTGAAAAGGGAATTTCAGCAGGTGTCATTTGTATGCATGCAGCACCTGATGAAATTCCCTCTTTATCACACCAGTTAAAGCTACAGGTGCCCTGCCCTCTTTTCAATCTGGTCACTCTAGTATAGCTCCTGCACTTTAACTGTTGTGATGAAGAGGGAATTTCACCAGGTTCTCCATATATACAAACAGCACCTGCTGAAATTCCCTTTTCTATGCAACTGTTAAAGATACAGGAACCCTGTCCTCCTTTTCATATGGTCACCCTAGCTGAGGGTGATGCTGTATGCTACCTCCAAGTTCAGAGCCAATATACTTCAGGATACCAATCAGTGGGGGGCATGAGTGGGAAAGTATGATTCCATTCCTCTCCTACTGGTGAACTTCCCAAAGGTAGCTGGCTGGCCACTGTAGGAAACAGGTATTTTCAGCTTGATGCAGCGGGACTATTCTTTAAATTCTTATGTTCAGAGACCATAGGCATTTATGAATTAAAATAATTTATATCCTGCCTTTCCTTCCATGGCAGCTCAAGACAAAAGATCAAATGATAATAAATGCGGTGAAACCAATATCCAGTACTCAAACATTTAAACACAGCAGGATAAAATAAATAAATAAATAAATAAATAAATAAATAAATAAATAAACAAACAAACAAACCAGGGACATAATGAGAAACGGGCTCACAGAAACCTGCCTTCTAGCTGTTCAGACTATTGTTCCATTTAGCTCAGTGTTGTTTACTCTGACTGAATCTGGGATCTTCTGCATGCAAAGTAGGTGCTCAACCACTGGAGAGTTTAAAAGGTAACGTTTAGAGTTCTTGTGAAAAAGCCTCTACACCGTGTATGCGTATGAGTGTGGTTCAGAATGCTTCTCGGCATATTCTGATCTTACCAAAAATTGCAATTTTATTCATAAGCAGGATGGGAAAAACTTAAAAGATTTTTTTTTTTAATGTGGTAGGAAGCAAAATGGACAGATCTATCCAGGGAAAAGGGCTCTGAGAGTATGCAGCCATATCTGTGGCGATGAGTTAGTTTATCTTCTTTCAAAGCTTCATAGCAAGCAGGTTCAACCTGGGGCCCTCTACGTTGGTTCTGTTCATTTATCTTGATTAGAACTTAACTGGAATTCACCAATTTCTTCATAAATGTTGGGAAAGAACTTCAGATTTTAAAAAAGTGAATGTGGGAGAAAGCGAAACTGACAAATTTCCCATCTTACGGTTCTTTATCTTTAAACTGGGCTCGAACTGGACAGCACTTCAAATAGAGGACTGTCCCCTGTAAACTAGGGAAGGATCTACACTACTGCTTATAACGGTTTATAATGGTTATGACAACTGTTCAGGCCCAGGACACATTCCATATACCGTTTTCATACCATTTAAAAAGTGTTATATCCTGCTTGGTGTAGATTGGCCCTAGGACACATGACCACCCTAACTGTACCACTTCAGCCTGTAGGTGAAAGAGCACATTTTGTATTTAGGAAAACTCCCCACAAGTAGAGGGGCAGGAGGCCGGGTTGGATTGAAACCTTTCTCCTTGATGTGCTACAAGTTCTGTGTGCATGTGTGTTAAATGGGGGAACCATGAAAAAATGCCACCTCATAATGGCAGCCTAAAATGATGTCATTAACAGAAACAAATTGACTATTTAGTTTTGATTACATTTTTTAAAAAACCACCGTGTAGAATCCAACTTGGATTTCCTGTGTCAGCAACTACAATTTCGGGCATCTTGACTTTTTAGCATTGGTTTTCAGTATAGGGTGACCATATGAAAAGGAGGACAGGGCTCCTGTATCTTTAACAGTTGTATTGAAAGTGGAATTTCAGCAGGTGTCATTTGTATGCATGCAGCACCTGATGAAATTCCCTCTTTATCACACCAGTTAAAGCTGCAGGTGCCCTATCCTCTTTTCAATCTGGTCACTCTAGTATAGCTCCTGCACTTTAACTGCTGTGATGAAGAGGGAATTTCACCAGGTTCTCCATATATACAAATGACACCTGCTGAAATTCCCTTTTCTATGCAACTGTTAAAGATACAGGAACCCTGTCCTCCTTTTCATATGGTCACCCTATTTCAGTATAATGTAACTTTCAAAATGTGTTCTGGTGAAACCTGGGGTTACTCGGTGAGAAGAATAGTAATGATGATGGACAAGCTTACAGTGCAGATCCACAGGAGAGTACTGGCTGTGCTCTAGGCCTCATGCTTAATTCTATGCCATACTCTTAAATTTAGGCTGTTAGGCCGCTTTCTTAGTTCTAGGCTGTTAGGCCACACCCTTAGTGCTAAGCTGCCCTTTTCGTTCTAGGCTGTTAGGCCACACCCTTAGTGCTAAGCTGCCCTTTTCGTTCTAGGCTGTTAGGCCACACCCTTAGTGCTAGGCTGCCCTTTTAGTTCTAGGCCACTTTCTTAGTTCTAGGCTGTTAGGCCACAACCTTAGTGCTAGGCTGCACCTTTACTTCTAGGCCGCTTTCTCAGTTCTAGTCTGTTAGGCCACAACCTTAGTACTAGGCTGCACTTTTAATTCTAGGCCGCTTTCTTAGTTCTAGGCTGTTAGGTCACAACCTTAGTGCTAGGCTGCACTTTTAGTTCTAGGCCACTTTCTTAGTTGTAGGCTGTTAGGCCACAAACTTAGTGCTAGGTTGCACTTTTAATTCTAGGCCGCTTTCTTAGTTCTAGGCTGTTAGGCTACAACCTTAGTACTAGGCTGCACTTTTAGTTCTAGGCTGCATCCCATCTGTTGGCAAAAAAAAAAGAGCCAACAGGCCTACCCAGTGAACAGAATGTGCACCCTTGGGATTCTCTGCAATAAACAAATGGTTCCTGACCTCCTCAGTTCCCTCAAGAAAGGTAATTTTAACTGCTACTATTGTGGTGTAGGCTTTATTAGATTTCTGGGTTGCTGTTGGTTTTTTTGACAATTAGAGAAAGCATTGAGAGAAAAGACCTGTGCATTTAAAATTTGAATAACTACTAAATATTCACCAAGTAAAGCTGATAGTGTAAAAAAAAAAACCCTGCTTGTAGAAAAAGTAACCACAGCTTTTTAAAGCATGTTGATAATTGGACCTCCTCAGAGGTGTGGGACAAACAGAATTCTGCATTGTGACTTGCATTGGGTCCAGGCTGAATAACACTCCAGGTTTTGTGAGGGGGGGACGGACGGAAGGAAAATTGTCACAAGCGGGCAATTCATTGAGGCCTACATGAGCTTTCTGTCATCTTGAATACGACATGGTTGGCTGCCTAGTTGCGACTCATGCTGGTTTTGGTCTGAAAGCTCTGACGAACTTATACTCTCAAAATAAGGTCTGGTCGAAACCAAAGCTGCACAGCTTTCTGGCTTATTCTTTATGTTAAGCTGGATAGAGTCAGGTAAAAAACAACAACCAGTGTTTGTACGTGTGTGAGAATGAGCACATGGATGTTTTTTTGGTGGTGGTGATGAATCCCAGGTCTCTCCATCACTGTTGGGGAAGTGGTTTGATTATTATGGGTTCGGAATGTCCACAGCCGGTGCAGCTTTTAGAGTTGGGAAATGCAAATAGCTTCTCCACACACCCTGGTCAATCTCGTTTCCTTTCATCTCCTCTCACAATACCTGTGCCTGAAATGTGTCCACTATTCTGTACGCGCTGCCCTCATTTTTCTCGCATTTGCCTTTGCGATGTCTTTGGAGGCTCAACCTCCCAACAGTTTGAAAGTAGATGGGACACTGCAGAATGCATTATTTTCTTGGCGAAAACGGCCCCCCAAAATTCTCCACTTTATTTATTTATTTATTTTATTTATATACCGCCCCATAGCCGAAGTTCTCTGGGCTTCATAGCTGGTGAAATTGTGTTGGGGGAGATGAGTGAGGAGAGCATTTTTCTGACTATCGTTCAGAGAGTATTCGGCCAGAATTCTCCGATCGTTTAGGTGGGGTGAAAAAGAAAACGCTTGGCAAATACCTGAGAAAATTCATCTCAGTTAATGCTAAATGCAGCTTTATTGTTAGTTCACAGGGCTGTGCAAATGGCCTCTCAAAACTCTCCACCCTTATTTGCAAGCAAAGAAACGGAGCCAGGGGGGTGAGGGTATTTCACCAAATTTCCCCAGGGTGAGAAAAAAGCTGGGGTTCATCATTACAAG